>NC_090949.1:29361176-30611176 GCF_040807025.1 Struthio camelus
TGCCTTCTGCGGGCTGGTGCTACAGCTGCATTTGGAGCAGCCAAGGAACATGACAAGAGAGAGATATGTTAAAACTCTGTCATATGCTTTCTGCAGAGTTTTCACTTTGATACTTTTCATTTAAGTTTTGGGTGGGAACTTTCTGTGTGCGTATACAAATCCTTCTTTAGAAGGGATATGTTTCTTTTATGTTCTGTTTCTGTAACACTCTAGTATCTGGAATCGTGGGCCATATCTTCCTATGTTTGGCTATTGCACATCATGATAATTTCCCTAATTTCCCAAATGTCTAAAGCCTAATTTATAATGGCTTAAAATGAGGGGGGAATGTCTTTTTCTTAGTATGGGTTTTATTGGATTTTCAGGAGGAACTTTGCTACCATGTGACCTTAGACAAAAAATATTGATACCAATAAAATCTTAACAGAGCATGCCAAGAAAATCAGCATTTAGTTTACCTAGGATATCCCAGAGGAAACATCCAGTTAATATTGAAACTTAAAATATCTTAGCCTTGGAATCTTATAACTCCATCAGCACTTGGGAGAGGGGAAAAAAAGAGTAACAAAAAAGCCCATAGCAACAAGGGGGTTAAATACACACGCATGCAAAATGTAGCAAGAGGCAATGGATCACTTTTACGGACAACGTGTTTTGTCTGACAAGGGTTTTGCTCTTGATCTCCTCTTATTTGTAGACTTGCAGAAAAAAAAATAATAAAACCTTCCCCTTTCTGGGAGTTACTTATAATGAAAACAAGAATATTTTGAAAACAAAGAATAGGAAATGTTGACTAGAGTGTCCTGCTGCTTTCTAAGTAGTCCAGCTCCCAAGATTTATGTCAAAAGCAACAGAAGGTTGGAAATGAAAGAATGCCCTTGAAGTTACACTTTGTAACTCAGCCAAGTGAGATGGCTTTTTCATTTACCTTGTCAAAAACCCAAAATGAAAAAAGGGTTGGAGATAAAAATCTTACACCATTACTGGAGATTTACAAATGATGTGACAAAATAAACATGTGTTCCGTGCATGAGAAAAAGTGCTCAATTCAATGACATAACAACTCCCCTGCTCAAAATGGGCGGTATTTAGTTTTAAATCTGCAGAGTACTGGCTTGAGTTGCTGAAGTTATATCCTTTTGCTCTGAAGCAAAGCTCATACGTGAGCTATCTATAAGGCTATGCCAGGCTGTGGGTGTGGCACAGCTTCCCTGCCAGCCTGTGGAGACAGTGAAGCTCTTTCTTTGGTGCTCCTGGGGCTTACAGGTCTTATAAATGGCACAATTTGCATTCTCTGTACTTGAATTCAATAGCATCCCATACATTGCACTGTCCCTTCCATGGTATGTATTTCTGAATGTGAGAGAAGTTGGTAGGGCGTATGCTGTGGGATTAAACAAGCAATCAGAGACAGTGATAGAAGTTAACTAAACAAAAGGGAACAAGGCAGCTGCATGAAGAGTGTGTTACAGGCTGGTTTGTGTACAAATGTGAAGATGTCGCCTCTGCATATTTCAGATTTTAATGCATTGCACCTTCAAATCGATTGTATGAAAGGACTCTCATTGGTTTCAGCTGATTTTAGACTTTCAATATTTTTTCTTAACAACAAGAGGATCCAAAAGTCATTGTTCTTAATGCTGTCAAGTTGTTAATGATTCCTTTTTATCCAACTGGTTCAGCAAAACCACTACAATCTGAAAGCAGCTTTCTTTCCTTGGGAACCCAGACCTCTAAGAGTAGGTCAAGCACACAAACAAGCACAGGTTTCAGATGCAGTATGACACAGGCTGTGCTAATATCAGAAGTAAGGAGCCCATGCTCTGAATGGATCAACGGTTAGTTTGAAATCAATTATTAGGTGAAAAAGGTTGTGCCACATATGTAATATGGACACTTTCAGTATACCAAAGGATGTAAATACGCCTGCCCATCTTCAAAGTTGTGGTTGGTCTTTCATAGCATATTTATTTCTCAACATACACATAGATAATAATCCTAACTAGGTAGTAACCTCAGGACAGCCATGATTGCACAGGCTTCTGGCAGAGAACAGGTCAGAGAATGTCATGTGGTTTCTACCCCTAACTTCCGTTTGAGCTGTAGCATATAAAAGATCACTTTGGTCTCCATGTATTGATTACTCAATGCATATATAATTATTATACAACATTATGTAGGCATTAATGCAGAATAGGATCTAGCGTATCTAATTTAAGCACCTAGAACTTTGCATTTCAGCTACATCAAAAATTCATCTCCTGTATGTAGCATAATTCAGACCTCCAAAGTAAACACCTGAGCTTCCTCTCTCAGTGAAGGGTAACAGATTCCTCAGAGTGCCAGCAGAGGTCATTCCGCCATGGCTAAGTATCTACCTCCCTCCATGCAGATTCTCCTACAGTAAGAGACCAATAAAGTATAAAGGCTTATCTCCATTCAAGATCCAGTTTGTTAAGCCTTCTTTCCACAAAGGTGCCCAAACAGGGCTGCTGCTTCTTAAAAAATAAGATGCTAGTAGCCATCTTGTGGCCAGAAAAATTGCCCTGGAGGATAGATATGGGTTCTACGGTTACTTTCAGAAAATCTGAACTAACTGCAGGAAAGCTCTTTAACGAGTACCCACCATCGTATCAAAATGAGTATTGAAGACTAGTATTAAAAGCTCAGGAGCCTCCAAGGCTTGACCGAGGCTGCTAAATTGCAGCACAGTTCTAGATGGGACATAGGTGTGCATATCTCCACAGACAGAATACTTTTGAGTAGTGTTAATGTCTAGTTCCAGAAGCCAGAACAATTCAGGCCAGTAAAGAGGTAATGAAAACAACAGATTTGCAAGTCCTGAAGAGTAGATGAATTGCATAGAGGATTTTACTGTCAATTTTGTATAGCCACCTCCCAATTTTGGAGGATTTAGGGCTGAACAGATCTTAGCTTTGCATCTTTCTTCTAAAGTAACAGTCCAACATTTTGTGGTCTTCAGTGTTACAGAATCTAAATACCTAATATCCTAAACAGATTAAAAGCCAGAGACCTTGTAGCTGTTGTACATGAAATATGACTTCAGCGTTTACCTTGTAAAAATAGAAATGAGAAAAGGCTAAACGCTGCCTTAAAAACACACCCAACCATGGGAGAGGCAGAGAATGGATCTGAATTCCAGCTTCCTTCCTCACTTCTCTGTCTGTAATGGGCCAAGCCAAAAGCCTCCAATCCAAACAGCCCTGAACTGTGCAGAAGTTCAGATCCAAAGGCTTACAAGCCAGGCCATTTCTAATTACTTTTATTGTCTCATTAAATTTATTGTGTTGAACCATTTCTAGTGACCTCATTAACTCTCTGCAAAGGGTTTGTCACGTATGATACTTAACAGATGTCTGATTTCAGGCATTGTGAAGTCAGTCATCTGGCCCTCTCCCCAGCATACATAGACCCTTAGCTCTCCAATCCTGTGCTCTGCTCTGTTTTCATAAGGATCTCGTTTTCATGATGCTGTGTGATTGGGAAATCTTCTGCAGCCCTGTTATGGCCAGTTTCTATGGCTTCATCCTTTAGCTATGCCCCACATATTTCTTCTCATCCGCCTTGCTTCCTTCTGTGTTGATCCAGATGGGTTGCATACCAGGACCACATTCTCTCCTTTGGTGAATATCTTTTGCCTTGTTGAGTCACTCGAGACTTTGTGATGCCCTGTAGGGATTAGGCTGTAAAAACACTCCTATTATGTGTGCAGCTGGGCTAAGAGAGCAGATTTCACAGATTTGTTCTTTCTTTATCCATGATATAAATGGCTTGGATGGCATGATTGTTAAATGCTGAGGATCTGGACCACAGCCCTGAAGGGTTCTCTAAAGGGTACTGAGTCACTGTGCAGATGATAGCAGGATGTGGGACTGACTGGATCAACAAGGAATGAAGTTATCATGTGAACCCAAGGCACAGCCAGGTCTTCTACAACTGGCTTGCCCGGTAGGCAACATGCAATGCTGGACACCTGGAGATGAACACAAGTAGAGAGTCATTTGGGGAAGAGCATATGGATTCCATGGTCTTGCCCTTCCCCAATCAAGGGATGCAGACATTACCCCAGCAGGTAGCATCTCATGCATTGACATAACATAAGAACAACCATATGAAGGCAGGCCAAAGGTCCATCCCTCTGTTCAAAATGAGCCTATACTAAATGTCGAGGATAAAGGAACAGGGAGCATATGTAGGGACATTTCCACAGAATACTCCTCCAGGCTTTGCCATAATATGGTTCAGAGGACTTCCTGTGCTGGAATATTTAACATTTCTTGATAGATTTTTTTGGATTTTTTTTTCATGAAACTTTGAGCTCTTGTAAACCTTTACCCTTCAGCAATTCCACAGAACATATAGCTTAACTGTAAGCTATATGAAGAACTACTTTTTTTTTTTCCTTCCTTTGTCTTCAACTTTTCAGTTTGTTTTATTCCTTCCTGTTCTTGTTTTGGAAGACAGTGAATAATTGTTCCATTTTTATCTTCACTAGACCAGTCATGATTTTACAGACCTCTGTGTCTCCCCTTCTCTGTCATGTCTTTTCAGTTTACTCATGTCATTCATTTGCCATCATACTTCTGGTAAATTTAGAACTGTAATAGGCTGAGGATCAGCAGGATTGTGTAGTTTCAGGGATAAAGGAGAAACAGGGGATGGGGAGGAACCTGGACTAGGGATTAGATTACATATTGTGTTGCGAAGATGGCACAGCTTTTTCGTGAAAGAAAATCCACTTTTGTAATTTAGATTTGCTAAGTTTCAGAGGCTGTAAGTATATGAGAAGGGGAGCATAAGAATTTATGGAAAGCTCCAATTTCCACATACAACTTTACCCCAATTCTCTTCCTACCATTCACAAAAGCAGAGATGTAGCATATTATTAAGTTGAATTATTGTAGGGATTAAAAAGTAAGCTGGATCCAGTTCTCAGTTCTTCTTACTTCTTGGTTTTATAGAGGTGCTATTGTCCTGGATTTGTATCTGATTAACATCAGGATAGATGGGAGGAAGGTCAGGGTTATTGTTTTTACACTTTCTCATCATTGTTTTACGACAATGATGACAATCTTCATTGATGAGAATCTTCATGCTGTACAAGTATTTCCACTACGCTATTTTTAATTGTATTGCGTATATTGTATCTGTTGTGGTAGTTAGGGAGGGCTGATTTTTTTGGCAAGCTTTTGTTTTTGTCCAACTCGACATATAGCATCACAGCATAAAAAATAGAACTGGGTGGGGAAAAGGTCAGACTTATGGGAAATTCATAAACTTGTTTTATCCCATGTCAGAGCTGAACAATAAAGTATAATTTTTTCCCCAATGGAATGAAAGATGTTAGCAGATTTCAATTAGTTCACATCCAAGTGTTAGGAATATCCTGAGGCACTGGGGCAGCTCAGTCATAAGAGGCTCAAATTCATCTCCTTTAATTGTAGTTGTCTAAAAGTTGCCATCTAATATAAATAAAAGAGAGGGACAGGCCCATCTAGAGTACAAGTCATGTCATCCTAAACACCAGATAAGACAGATCACTGCATGTTTGGAGGTACTTCTCTCTCTGTGCTGACTAGATAAGGAACCCAGACATGCAATTTGACTAACTGCTTACCTTTTTTAGGCAGCTAAAGTGAGGTGAAAGAAACCCCATAGAATATTTTGGGGGAGATAATGCTCAGCTGAGAAGAAGGACTCTCAAAAAGACAAACTCAGAACTGCAGCTTCCGTGTGGAACACCCTGGCCAATATGGATTGCAGAGCTGACAGGAAATATTTCATCTTCATTTGCCTGGCAGAAAATTCCTTTAATAAGCAACCCTTTCCAAGAGAAGACTTTTGAACAAGATGAAACCCTGCCTTCTGAAGGGGAAATGTTTCACTCAGAAATTAAGAAACAGCTTTAAGAAGTAACAAGATAATAGAAATTTCTTTGCTAATGAAGCATACAAGTACCAGCTGACAGATTGAGAGTCAAAATATTCTCAGCTTCCATAGCAAAGATTTATGAGGCCCTTTTCTTTCATATTGACATTGGCTTTAGCCGTGCAAAAGTTAGACATCCAGCCTAAGCAGTGTCTGAGCTCCTTCCATACTTCATGGAGAGACACAGGCACCTCTAGAGAGAGATTCATCCCATTGTTTTTATAAATGTGTGTTAAAACCTGAGGAATCTGGATGGCTGTGAGTAATGAAGATGTTATCTTATCTCACACCATACATATATGCACCAATTTAACTCCACTCAAATACCTGAGTCATTCCTACCATCAGTTTATAAAGGGAGCAGAATGGATCAGCTACCCAGTGCATGGTGCATTTCCTATCCCCAGCAGTGACAGGGAACAACTCTTTATCTCCAGAGATTTTTCCAAAAATGAAGGGGTTCACAGAGCAGCAGAATGACAGACACTAAAACAAGTTCTTGCTTGTTTCCACTAATTGCAGTTGATAGAAAAATCCTTAAATATAAAATTATACATGAATATCACTGTGTTAAAAAACAGCTTCTGGCCACAGGATTGATATAGTCTTTAATTCCACTGGGTCAAAATTGGGCGGATTTTCATATGACACCTGAATCCATTTTCCAGACAAATTTCAAGCCTTTCTTTTAAAGAAAAGGATTCAGTAAGACTATTGAAGAAGGGAGGAGATGGGGGAGGGAAGGCAGTGGAATTTGTGAACCTATAGACCCATTTACAGTGTGATAACGGGGCAAACAGCAATAAGGTAGGAATCTGGGAAAATAAGCAGTAAGGCAGTCTGGCATTTACCCCAAATTACTCCAACTGCTTCATAGGATCAGCAAAAGAAGCAAATAAAGAAAGACCACTCGATCCGTGACTGTTGTTCCATAAAGGGGTTAGCGTGCTGCTTCGTGCGCTCCTATGTTATTAGCATGCTAAGAAGCGATCTGTGAGAGTTTGTGTCCTTGCAATACGAGTTTTCAATAAATACTGATTGCCACCCTGTGACTGAGTCTAAGAGCTCACTTACAGTGACCTGCAAATACAATGTCCTGGGACCTTCCCCCAGAGAATTTCAAATGACTTTAAGAACTGACTTAAGTAACAAGGCAAACTGGCCTTATGCCTTCAAAGTCCATGAATGTATTCCCTACCCAAAGCACAAGGTTCAGGCTCTGTTTATCCTGTTCTGCCTCAGGCTCGCTTTTTTTGTTTTGTACTGAATTTCTCTCCTGTTAGACCTTATTCACGAGCCAAAGTTTTCTTTGGAACTGAGAATGGGAAAGGACCACCTGGGTTAGGAATTCCTGTCCTCTGGAATTGTAAGCTGCTGTGCCAGTTTCATCTTCTTTTTTTTCACAGAATAGAGGTATGTAGTATTGGCTGGGATTGTGTAAAGGTGCTCTTCCCTTGTGTTACTAGTTGGGGACAGACACAGAAGGATCCTCCTTGCTCAGTCAGACGTATGGTGCTGTAATGGCCAAGGTCTCTTCCCATCCCTACCAGTATCAGGAGATAGCAGTGGACTAGTTAACAGTAGATCCACTGTATCATACCAAGTCTGGGGTGTAAGTCCTACCAAAGGCAATAAGATCTTTCCAGTGTACAGCCACAGCTCTCTGTAATCCCAAGGAAAAATGGTGGCTGTGAGGGAGGAGCAGGATTACGCCTATGTCACTGTGTTATCCTATGGGCCACTCCTGGTGGGCACATGGTGAGGAAGCAAGATGCCCATGTGAGCTGCTGCAGTCATGCCTGCATTTTGTCAGGCCTGAGGAGCAAGGCCACAGCACAGACTCGTCAAACACATTGTCAGAAGGCACTGAAGTGGCTGGGTTTATTTAAATCTGGAAATGTGGCCCTCACTGCCTTTTATGACGTGCCAGTCTAAGCTGCCTCTGGCAGCTGTGAGAATATTGGTTTTGGCAGACAGCTGCAAGGAGCAGCAGACTGGAAGGAGTCAGCAGTAAATGTGATAAAAAGAGAAAGTTGCTGATGCCAGAAGGAAAAGCACAAGGTCCCGCTGATTACCAGAAACCCTTCAGGAGTTAGGAGGAAGAGATGTCCACTGCCAATGGGGTGGATGGGGAGTGAAATACTAGTGTTCTCCCCTTGACCCACTGCATATGTGAGATGAAGACTTAGCTCCAGCCTTGGCTGGTGGGGAAGGACGCTCCTAAGCAGAAGGGCAGGACTGATAGGAGACTCCAGGGGAGGATTTCTGTCTCTGCCTGACATTTGGCTGAATTGAGCTGCTCTGACAAAAAAGGACCAGGTCCTTGCCACTGATAAAGCAAGCCAGGGGTGGGTCAGCTAAAGAAATCCAAACTGATGGCCAAAACCAAGTATGTAAATTAGTCAGTGCTATACTAACAGGTCCAATATTTCCAAACATTAGAGTTTTGCTACAAAGCAAACCATATCTCTCATACTGTTATGACCCTCCTCCTTTATGCTTTTGGAGATGGGTTTTTCTTTGGTAGCTAGATAACAAGCTCTTTGGGAACGTGGTTTTGTTGTGTGTTTTGTACTCCCAATGAGGATGGGCTCTGTAAAGCATCCCAAGCCCTTGTGAATACTAAACAGTAATGATAATAGTATGAATGGCAGCGAAATTCCCACAGCTCTTCCAGCAAGTTAGCTTCAATGAAAAGGCTCATCAGAGATGATCTCTGAGGGTGGATCCTTGGAAGGAAGAACAGTTCAGATGCCAGCTCCAAGATCCAACTTAGTTTTTATCATTTATATCCAGTTACATCCAGAAATGGAAGGAGCTGATTTTTCAGTGAATGTGCAGCTCAGACCTCGTCTGAGCAGGTCTGGATACAGCAGGAACAGTGCACAAGGCTGCCTGCCGAACGGGGGGATTCTCAAACAGTTCACTGATGATGCAATGAAAGTGCACACAACATCCATGAGGCAAGACAAGAGTCTTCAGAAAAAAAATCGTATAGGGACTAGGGATTATTTTGTTTTGATTTGGGATTTTCTTTTTGGAGGCCTGTGATGCACATAGAAGGACCTCTGTTTAAGGAGTTCATCTTCAGCAAAGCAAAATGCTTAGCCAAGGGACTGCTCATCTTGAGACTGCTCACATGCCCAAAGCCTGGATGAACATAACAGCAAAGGGTTGCAATTGCCCATAAGTTCACCTCTCACCATATCCTACCCGAGGCATGTAAGTTTTCTGTCCTTTTTGAACTACAGTAATCAGCAAAAAGGGTAAATTAGGCAATATTTTAGCTTTACTCAAGCATAATCAAGGGACAAAACTTGCTTTGCTCTCAGCATGCTCAGCAGAGAGGCAGAGGCAAAAGAAAGTGCACCAAGACTGTCACCCTGACCCTGGTGTGTGTGACCCCCCCGTATAACACAGGGCAGAGACTGTTATTGAGTTTCTCCTGGAAGGACCCGAGGCACTAAAACAGCTGCACTGAGATACTTTGCCCAAACTCCATGTGTTCCCAGAAATGGGCTCTTCTGATTCACAGTAGTTCAGTTTTGCTTCATATTGCATTTCGGTTTCTGATCAGGGTCAGCAAGTGAAAGCACTGGGATAGTTATCTGAAAAGCTTTTCTTCTACTGTTTTCAGTATAAGGAAAAGTAGAAAAAAATCAGGTAAAGAAGCTTTTTGTCAGAGTATTTCTAATCCAACTTTGTAAATCTAAGATCTTTAGAGGAGAGATGGGTGATTCTCTCAAGCACATATTGCTTGTTCAAAACAAAAGCACACTGTGAACCTATTTGAGATATGCCTGTGACTAGCTTTCAGAGAGGAATTTATAAGCCTGGAGCAGTTTATATCCAGGAGAGCTTTCCAAGAAAGAATGTAGGAATATATGTTTACCTCCTTTCTCCAAACCTCCAAAATAAGATTTGTGCAAAAATAATTATTTTCCCTTTTAGGTTGTATTTATTCAGAGATGTGTGGCATGAAAAAGCAACCCAGATTTAAATAATAGACACCTTGTGTTGTGTATAGGGTAACATCATAAATGCTAGTCACCCCTGGTGATCTGCTAGCTCATGGTGCCTTTGGGGAATATATTTGGGAATATGGTAGATGTGGTAAAATTTGCTGCTGGTAATACCAGGTCAGAGTATTTCAATCACATTTGGAGTTTTGTATTGCTGAAATGTTTGTTAATGACCCAGGTGGAAAGAGCATTCATACCACAAGTTACAGACCTGGTTGGTGGTTTTCATATAATTAGGCACACTTGCCAGAGATCCTTTTTCCCCAGCAATTTCAGGGTTTTGAAAAGCTGATTTTGATAAAAGAAAAATCACTATTTTGAGTTGACAGGATAACTATGATGTCCCCCATTATTTTCCAAAGACAACCAACTTCCGGAGTTTCTGACACAGAATCACAGAATCACAGAATGGTTGAGGTTGGAAGGGACCTCTGGAGATCATCTAGTCCAACCTCCCTGCTCAAGCAGGGTCCTCTAGAGCAGATTGCCCAGGATCACATCCAGACGGGTTTTGAATATCTCCAGGGAAGGAGACTCTGGGCAACCTGTTCCAATGCTCTGTCACCCTCACAGGAAAGAAGTTTTTCCTCAGGTTTAGATGAAACTTCCTGTGATTCATGTTTCTGCCCATTGCCTCTTGTCCTGTCACTGGGCACCACGGAGAAGAGACTGGCCTCATCCTCTCGACACCCCCCCTTCAGATACTTATACTCGTTGATCAGATCGCCTCCCAGTCTTCTCTTCTCCAGGCTGAACAGGCCCAGCTCTTGCAGCCTTCCTTCATAGGAGAGATGCTCCAGTCCCCTCATCATCTTGGTAGCCCTCCGCTGGACTCTCTCCAGTAGGGCCATGTCTCTCTTGTACTGGGGAGCCCAGAACTGGACACAGTACTCCAGGGGAGGCCTCCCCAGGGCTGAGTAGAGGGGCAGGATCACCTCCCTCGACCTGCTGGCAACACTCTGCCTAATGCAGCCCTCAGTGATGTTTTGCTTATCGCTCTTTTTCCTCTAAGAAAAGAAGATAAAATTATAAAGCAAAGCAAAGCAAAGCAAAGCAGAGCATTTCGTGTTAATAATCAGCTTGAGCGCTGACTGTTGTTAAGTGATCTGTCCCTACTTCAGAGTAGATCCCTGATGTCCATCACTGAGTTGATGTAATGTCACTAACTCCTGGTGATTTGGTTCATGGCGTGCTGTGGTATTACAGCAGTATCACACCACGATAATTTTGCATTGTGCCGGCTGGTACATGTGAACTGGGAAAAAATCTTTCCAGCTGGAAAGATCAGAACAACATGGCGGAGGGAAGACAGTGTCATGGTGGCTCAGTAAAAGAGAATCTTGCAGAAAGTAGCAAAGATGATGAGAAGGCCTGAAAACATAACTTATGTTGAAAAGGTTGACAGAACTTGGATTGTTTAGTCTAAAGAAAAGACAACTTTGAGACAGTCATGATAACAGTCTTCAAATATGTTAAAGACTACCATAAAGAGAGAAGTAATGAACTCTTCTTCTCTCTATCCACTGAGGATAAGGCAAGAAGCAATGAGCTTAAATTGCAGCAAGGATGGTTTAGGTTTGACAGGAGGAAAGTCTTTTTAAGGAGAAGGAAAAAAAAAACGGGGATAGATTGCCTAGGAAAGATTTGGAGTCTCCATCATTGCAGGTCTTTAAAAGCAGGATGGAGGAAGATCTGGTTCGCATTGTCTTTCACAATCTTTCGCTTTATACTAGGCTTTATGATTTTATTGCCACAAAACTAAAGCATGGAAAGTCAAAGTGATTTGCAAACAGCACAACAGGCAACCAGGGAAGGAGCAGAAATCAGATATCTGGATTTTACTATCTTACTGAGCAAAAAGAGAACAGTGTCAGAGCAGAATATTAAAAATGAATAATTATTCAACTACTTAGTATCAAATATAAAAAAATCTAAAATTGATCCAAATGTTTACATTTTGAAGATTCAGAACATTTGATCGTATGTGCTCTTAATTAAAGCTGGCCACAAACCAGAATTTCCACTCTTCAAGGAATCCTGATATTTTGAAATATCTTTATTCAGAATCAACTCAGAGACTGTATGTTCCGTTCAGTGCTGAAACACAGTGCAAAATATGAAAGGATGCAAATATTAGTAACAATGCACTATAATAAATGTTCTGACAGCAAATCAGAACGTTATCATTGACACATAATATTTTAGTGTTTAAAGAACAAAAGGAAAGAAACCGAAATAATTAGCTGTGATTCCTTTCATGCCAAAAATGCAGTTGTTTATTAGTATCAGAATGTTTGGCTGAGCCAAGCTGAATTTAAAGTTGCCTATTCCTAACACGAGACTATGTACTGAGGTCTTTTTGAGTAGCTCTGTTCATGTACTTTCCTTTATTCCCATTTTCTATCTCTGCTAGAGCAAAATCAGAAGGGCTAGAAAAAACACAGGCAAAAGCTGCTCTGGCTGGAAGCATGGTTACCTGATATAACCCCGAAGGAGCTGCTCCCTTGACATTTCAAGTCAGTGAAATTACTGAGCTGTCATTTGTTTATTTTTGTATCAACATGTTCAAACCGATGAAGTCAGCTTACCCCTCTGAAAAGCTAAAGAACTGTGCTGGTGTCTGCTAAACATTCACTTTTTAAAGCACATGCAGGAAACATGATAATATGAGCATAAGTGTCTGCATGTGGATGGCTCACTCATATTTATCTGGGTGGGCTTTATGCTGTCCATGTTTGTAGTATCTTGGTCTTCAGAAGCAATCACAAAAAAAGCTGATGCACTATAAGGGTAGTTTGTCTTAGGGTCTTTGTCTGTCCACCTCCTCAACCAGATGAGACAGTAAGCACTTAAAAGCCTGGTTTAAGACAGAGGCTTTGAATCGTATACTGACAAATCCTGGAGTTAGGAAAAAGATCCAGAGGTCCCAGATGCGTGCAGGGCCAGGTGCAGCTGTAGACAGAATGGGATCGCACCATCATAATTGCCCCTCCACCACACAACCCAGATTGTGTGGCATCAGGAATTTCTAACACAGGGACCACAGTTCCCCTCCTGCACTGGGTAGGAGTTAAATCCTCTGCCACATGAGGAGGATCTTCCCAGGCACTCCACAGGAGAGGGTAAGAGAGGGAAAGCCTGAGACCGAAACTGGAGACATCCTGCCTGGGTAATTCATGGAGAAGCCTTCACTGACTTTGCCCATGCAGTAGGTATTTTGCAGAATAATTGCATTGCTAAGCCGGCACCTTCCCCAACCATAAAATTCACTTCAAAACGCTTCCATTGTAAGACATGTACCACACATGTGGCACAAGTTGTACAACATGTACAAGCCCTAAATTGCCATTAGTGCTTCAAGGGCCTGACTGGCATATTGTCAAACATTTTACAACCTAACAGGTTGCCAAATACCTTCTAATTAAATAAATTGTTCCTTGCATTATGCCAAATAATTAAACAGGGTTATAGTTTTTACTCTCACACTTCATCTGGTTTAAAGGTCTATTTTAAAGATCAAAGTCTTCTGATCATCCAATGACAGCTGAGAGCTGATGAGGGGGCATTTCACCTAACCATGCTGAGGTGTCTGAAGGGTTCATGGTCCTTCGGTTTTTACCTCCCTCAGGGAATTCATGGCAAGTTGTGCACAAAGCCTTTTCTTGCCATGGTCAGGTTTGGACAGTCGTCTATGGTATTCAAGATAAACTAATGTTCCTGATTATTTCTAGACAGCTCTTTACTCCAGGGGTTAAGAATGAGAGCAGGATTTGGTGGGAGGATGTCCTTGTTCATTTGAACAACAGGAGGCATCCATGGCTATTAAACACCAGATCAGGAAATCTGACTATGAGCCTAGCAACCAGGCCAGGTCTAGGCTTGGCTGAAGAGGCTTTCAGGGTGCAAGGCAATCCATTTCAATGTCCAAGGTGATCCATCTCGTGCACAGACTCTACCCCATCACTGTTTGCCAAGTCTGGGTTTGAGCCCATCCAAGGGAAAGAGAAGAGTCACTGAGGCTCTCTGGAGAGCTGTTGTGAGATGAGAGTGCACATCAGAAGTGACCCTGGATGAAAGGTGACAGCTTGCACCTGCACTGTGAGCAGAGAGGTTCAGCCTGAGCGCAGGCCTATAGTGGTCAGTAAAATCTGAAGCCTGTTGGCGCTGGGATCACAATTTCCCAATAGCCAGTGGAAGAGCTGAAACAAGTTGCTTTTCACATCTGTGGCTATCAAAGGCCATGTTTAGCAGCATATTTATTCAGTGAAACTTCTCTTTGCTGTACTAAAGAGCTTCAGCAATGTCTCGTGCAGCATATTGTTACTTTATGAGATGTAATAGCCTGTTTTTCATAAAGATGATCACTCAGGTAGACATTTAAGTCAATGTGGAAGGCACGCCAGCAGACCAAACCGTAAAGAAAACAATAGTTCGTATAACAGCTGGGCATATGACTAGAAGAGACAATCAGCCAGGCCCAGCTCTATTTATGCAGGTGTAAAAGAGCTCTTGCCACTGGAAATAGTGTGCACTCATTGTATTACACATTCTTTCCTCCGCCAGCATCCTGTTTAAACAGGCTGAGTGCAAAGGGTTGTCTGCTATTCATTTGCGGATGCCTTGTGATGATATGAAGCATAATTGTATAATTTATGCAGAATAAACCAAGAAATGGCTGCTATTCAAGGGAACTAGCAAGGCCTCAGTAGAACAAAGTACTGGAAATATTGGAGCAGGCAGAAAAGATAACACAGCCTGATCTTTTTTGCTACTCCTTTCATTAGGCCTGCTCTTGTACAGGGGGAGAGGAAACAGTTAGCAAAAGAATGTGATTCAGATGGGTTTGTTCTTTGCTGGAAGAGAGAGAAGCACAATGGCTCTGTGAACTGATTGAGTAACTCCAGCAAAGCCAATGGACTTGCCCTGGGAATGAATATGGGCCCCTGGCCTCTTCTTTCTATGCAGTGCAGCTCATCAGATGTTTGTCAAAATTAATGTTCAATTGTTTGTTTGTTTAGAGCCAATAATGTCAGGCTGCACATTATGGCCCTGCTGTGTTTGGCTCATTCATGACTTCTCTGCCTGAATACATTTTGTTTTCATTTAGCTGGAGGAGGGAGGAGGACTTTGGGGAATTTGTTTTATCTTGTAATGCGTGATTCAAGCCTAACCCACTATCCCATTCATGTGGACATATAGAAAGGATGCACACCCCTAGCTCACAACCCAGAACCCTTTCTGTGTGCCACAGGTTGTGATTGCAAGTAAACAAGATGACTTAGCTTCTGCTAGCTGTTTTAAATGTTGAAAATGTCCTAATGTTTGAAAGTCAGTGCAGCGCAGGTGTTTTTATGATCAGCTTTCTTGCAGATTGAATTGCCCTGACATCTGCACAGTGATTTGCTTTTCAGTGTCTGTTTCAAATTCAATAAAATTTAAAGTGGCCATATCTGAACCACAAAGTTCTCCTATCAACTGCTTCTGCAGTCGTGAAGCAAAATCCAGTTTTTGATATTTTTCTCCATGATTTAATTTTCATACAATTGAGGATGCTACCTAAGCATTCAGCAAATGTCACAGTTATGCAGCAGTGTCATAAGATGCCATGCAACAAATGCCTGAGAGAAAGAAAACTTGTGACACGCTTTTTGTGTCGTCACCTTTCTCCTCTCTGCTGTTGAGTTAAGCATCATAAAAAGGTCTTCATTAGAGCAGTTCTGCAAATATTCTGCAGGGGATTTGACTTGATACAGCATTACACTTTGCTTAAAAAACTAAAACACAAAGCCAGCAAGCTGTCTGTCTGTTCGATGGGTCAAACACCAGCAGGGCATTTTTCCACTTCAGGCAGCCCAGTCTTCTCCACTGTGGGGACCAGAGTTATGAATGCAAACTGCATTCAAAGCCTCCCTTCTATATGGTTAGCTGAGGTTTGTGGTAAGTATATGTCCCAGGCCTATGGCAGTTATGGTAGAAGCGTCACAGACACAAAAAGGTGGTCACCATTCCTATCTAGTATTGACATCCAAATAACTTGCTTTTGGAGATGGGATGTAAGGCTGTTGTTATGCTACTGTCATCTATGGGTGATGTTCTGTGCTCATAACTTTCCTCTAAGTTTCTAGAAAATTCAGGTCCTCTGACATCCACTCCCGCTAAGCTGGGGAAGAAGCCATTAACCTGTAGCACTTCTCCTCCATAACACCAGTACCAATATGCAGGTGCTTTCTGTGGCACTGGCCTTAAAATTGGAGGAGGGAAATGATTCTTGTGACTTCCATAAAGTGTCATATCGTTTCAGGGTGAAACTCCTGCCAATAGTAGGCAAGGTTTGATCAAAGTTGTCAGACTTTGTGGCTTCACATCCTCTCCTCTCGGTAATCAGGCAGGAAACTGGAGAACGTTTTATTGCAGTCAGATTTCTGCCTGATCACCAAACAGCCCAGCAATTTTGTGAAAATTGCCCAGCTCTCCCACGTGAAAAAAGAAATCCTCTCTCAGCATTAACTACGGTAAAGGGTCAGCAATTTTTAATATCCGGTAATCCCTTTTTTCTCTCTTTTCTGTCTCCTTCTCTGTGCATCTATTTGCACATTCCAGTGCTGGACTGGAGCAGGGATGGCTGCTAAGGACACTTGACACCACATAATTCAAGCTGAACAAACGAGAGGAACAGCAAGGGAAGTCCGGGAGATGCAGAAAAGCCTTTCTTAAGGGAATGGTCCAACATTTAAAAGTGTCTTATATTGGGGGAGGGGGAAGTAGGAAGGGAAAAGGAAAATCTTTCTCAGCTCTAGACTCTCATACATGGATTTTGTGACAGAGCAGAACAGAAAGCAGGTGAAACAATAGATGTAGTAAGAAGAGAAAGCATATGGGTAGGAGGGCTCAGCACCTTTCTCACAAATCTTTTTCCCAGGGGAATGAGCTGCTACTGATTTTGGCTGTCATTAGTGCTGAGATTTACAAGGTGCTGCTGGGCTTTCTCATCCTAAGTCAAAGTGCAGGAGGCAACAGTATGCCATCATCCTTGTCATGGCTTAATGAAAGGACTGGCTAATTGCCTGCTGCAGGTATTTGTGAAAAAGCGTTTGCTTTATGTTTCCCCCTCAAAATGCTCACCTGGCTTTCTTAGTGGCAGAGAGTGGAGAAACTTCCAGTAAATTTTTATTTCTTTAGAAAAATGTGCTAGATAGAGTTGAGCCAGAATTGGCTTGTTGGAGTTTCCCTCCACTTCTTTCTGAGCTTAATATAGCAGTTGTATTTTTGTCCCTTTCTGACCTGACTAGTGAGCAAAATGTCTTCAGAGTTATTTTCGCTGTCAAAGAAGTGAATACTGAAGTCAGGGGTTCTGTTATGTATGTTTGTTTATGAAGAGTGTCCATATTATCATGTTTTCCTGAGCACAGCTGAAAACAAGCAGCAAGAGACAATTCCCTTGCACACAGTGCTGAGTCTCTTTCCAGGCACGACTCGGCCTACAAAGCCTCTCTTCTCTTTTCCGCAGGACAATGCTACGAGCAATCCCTGGCTCTTCTCTCGTGTCTCCTCTGTGAGCTCCTGGGCCCCATCTGCTGGTTCACTCCCAGATCAACCGCCACCCTCCTTCCTACCAGTTGTCACCTTTCCTGGAAATGCCATCTATCTCTTAGTGCCCGAGCCCATATGCAGTCAGATGCTTGGGAGGTGCTTCTCCCTTGTCTCAGTTATTACCAAACAGGTAATAACATTACAGGTGATAATACAGGTAATTAACATTACAGATGATTTGAAGACTGAGTACTTTCAGCCTGGATGGAAGGTGGCTTTCATGTGCAGGAGACTCAGTCAGATGACAGGTAACAGGAAGCAGAACTTGGTGCACCAACAGGGTTCATTTATACTGAGAGACTTTTGGAGCTGAAAATGAAAAGTGATCTGCTGTTCCATATGGCAAAATACACAAAATTTAACCTGCTTCCTACATTACCAATGCCAGTGTATTTATCCAGCTAACACTAATTTGAACTGAACATCACACTGGTGTCCTGCTCTTTCATAAGCCCAACTCCACAGCCAGAACTTTTTTCCTTTCACTCACAATAAGTGGTGGAGCAAGTGATGTAGACATAAGCTGAGCAGCTTAATGTTGTAAGCAGGGGATCAGGATATCAAAATCAACAGCTCAGTCTCAGCCTACATGCCTGGAGATCTTGGTCTAGCAATAATCAAGGTCCCTCCTGAGATGCAACCCCCTTGCCAGTTCCACTCATCGGCCTTCCTTGCTTCGGTGCATGGTGCAGCTTCCTCAGGAATGAAGGGCCCAGTCATGCATTTCATTTCATGCTGACTTTCCACTGTACCTTGTCTTACATGTCAATATTTTTTGTTATGACATCTGGGCAGCTCTCTTTTCCTCTCCCCTCTTCCATAGCTACTCCAGGAGTCAAATACTGTGTGCTTAAGTCTACCCAAGAGGAATAAAGACAGCTGAAAGAGGGCAGGGGAAATACCAGCGATAGACGACATCAGAAGGAGTGGGCTGAAAAGGGAATACAACGTAGCTCAAAGTGTTCTGAGATGCTCAGGTGCCTTGTGGAGGAAAGAGTAGAAGGTGACACACCAGAATGGGGCAGCAATAAGGTTCTAAAGTGTTTTGATTGCATTGGAACAGAAATGACTAACGAGTTGTTTTCAGGTTTCCAGATGTGAGACGTTTCATGGCTTAATTCAAGCAGAAGATCTGAGTTGACTCTCCTTCTCTGGAGCAAATCGTGTCCTCTCTCCCTGCCTTTTTTAGCTAAATCATTAGCTTGCTGGGCTCGGGGATGCTCTTCGGTATGTGCATACACTGCAACTCACACATGGTCCTCTACATGGTGCTGGTGCACAAAACAATAGCTCATGGCAAAAGGAAAGTGGTCTGCAGGAGAGCCAGGGCACTGCCACAAAGGTAGCTGTGATGTCCAGTGAGGAACGCAGCAATATGCATCAGTTCTCTCACTGCCTCCATTTCCTGCAAAAGGAGATGAGGGGGAAAAAAAATGAAGCAAAACTGTTATTTTTCCTTTTTGAAAACGAACGGTCTTTTCAATTAGACTGATTTGTCCCTAAGACAATCAATCTGAGGCTTATAAAAGCAAACACTCGAGTAATTAGTCCTGTCTAGGAAGAATATTAACTCTGTTTATCTTTATGTAATTAATCACTGACCCTGCCAGTTCTACAAAGCCTCCTTTGCACAGATGGAGGCAGTGAAAGAGGGGAGCAGAGGGCAGAAGTGAGGTGAGTGACATATGATATACAATGAGAGTGTGTTGGGATACTATAACATACAGCTCCTTCCCCCACACACACCTAAACAATTGCCCGCATGAATTATGTGAAACAATATTCTAGGCCACAGAGCCACAGGGCTGTGCAAGAGCTGCTACTTGAAGAAACAATAAATAACATTTTTTGATATCCTCATTTATATTAACCTTCTTAGCTGTGAGGACACAGCTCTTCACCATGGTTCATCTGCCTAATTGATAAAGCAGTAGCAGTGTTTTCCATGCAGCACTACTATAACCAGGGTCCCCAGCAGCCAGCAGGTTAACTAGCACGCTGATCCTTCAGCATGAGAATTTGCAGGTTCTGATTTTGTTGGACTGAAAATTGCCAAGTGCCACCCCAGAGCTGGCTGTGCGTCAGTGGTTGGTGTTGCAAGCTAGCTGTGATTTACTCAGATCTCAGGTCTATGGGGAATGATACAGCTTGGAGTCTCTTCCTCTGTCCCTAATGTCCAATGTAATTTTGAAGAAATCTTTTATTCAAGTGTTTTTAAACAGCATGAAACAAGATCGATGTCTGGTTCTCTTCTCTCTTACATGCAGTATGACTGTACAGACCCCCTCCCCTACGCTCCTTCAGTAGGGTTTTGTATTGATGTTACCGTAGCAGCTAAAAACAGTAGAATGAAATAAAAGGGGGCAAATATGAAACACTGTGCAGATATGTATCTGACGAACTAGTTAATTACCAGAATCCTCTGCCAGAGAGATCCGAGGATCAGTCAGGCAAAATGCAGCAGGTGCATGAGACAGGCAGACGGGAAGCTGAGCAATAAGATGAACAGAACTGATGGGCATTTTGCCTTGCCTCTTAGGTTAGAGAAGACCAGACTCCTTACTGTGAGAAACAAGGTCTCACTTTCTGCCCACAGTCCCTGGGCAGTTTTGTGTGTCCTGGATATAAAATTAGCAGACCCAGCTCTCCAGACTCCTAACAGAACTGGGGTTAATAAGAGACTCGCTCTGTCTTGCAAGACCTTGGTGATACTCCAGAGCTGATTGCACGTGTATCAAGTAGGTGTGCAATAGGCTGGCTGGTGAGAGCATGTGACATGCCTATTAGAGCATCCAGACCCTGCTCTTCCACACCTCCAAAATGGTTTTGTGCTACTTGGTTCATAATGGCTTCTTTCACTAGCTTGGATTTACCAAATGGACAAGATTGGGGTCCAGAAAGGGCTTATCCAAGAGGGCTGATTTCAAAAGACTTCATGTCTGCTAAGGGAAACATGGTGCTAGCCCCTGTTTTCGTGAATGGTGAAGTGTCCTCCTCTCTGTGAGGTCCTGGAGTTTGTCTTGGTGGTCCCCTCAGAGGGGAGTGCATGTGTGTACTCACATGTCTCTGTGTATGTTTACATATGTGGAAGCTGGGGACATTTTTTGCGCTGATCATCTATATTTCTCGCACTATGATTTTACCTCAACATGCAAAACACACCTTTTTGCATATAGATTATTGCTGCTGCTGCTGCTGCTGCTGGCAGCTTTTGAACAGCCCCAAGCTAAGCTTTTCCATTAAGGAAGAAGCCCCCCCGCTCCCCTTCTTCTCACTGCCTTATGCCGAGCTACCTTGCTATCTCAGCCGCTCACGACTGCATCCAAAGAAGTTGAACTGCAGGTCAGAGGAAATCTGATCATCCTTTCCCACCTCCTACCCAGAGTTGCTGTTCATTAAGGTGAGGTATAGCTTTACCTTCACGGGACACTCCTTTTGCTCTTTATCAGCCCCACTGAACACTAAGCAGGTCACATATGGCCTCTGTCAGCTACACTGCAAATCTTTTGTACCTTTTAATCAAAACACTGCTAGTGTTTTCTTTCTGTCACTGTTGGAACCCAGCCGCATCTCGGTGATAAATAGTGCCTATTGATGAAGGAATGCTTCAGCTAGACCCACGACTCCGCAAAGACATCGTGCCAATCTAAAACTGCAGCCAGGGGTTGTATTCCCAGCCTGGGGGTGCAACAGGCTGTTCAATGCTTCCCTGCAGGTGGGACAATAAAACCCCTCTCTGCCACTTTTTTCCACTGGGCCCTAAAAAGGCTGAATTTATGTATTCGCTCACATAGTAATGATAGTTACTAAATTATGAGATTTTCTATCATGAACTTTAAAATACAAGCCAAATAAAAACAAACAAACAAAAAAATCTCAAATTTCAAATGCCAGAGCGCTTTGAGATGAACATTATTTCAATGTGACAATGGACTGAACTTCAAAGACTCATGGAAAGAATGAGGGGTTTATGGAAATCCAGTAATAAACACGGCATCCATGTCACTTACAACCAGAGGCCAAAAGATAAAAGTGAGGAAGGAAAGACAAACTCAAGAAACCTGGGGTCAGTCTCTATGTCTGGCACACAAGCCAACTCTTGTTGTAAGGAGACAAATCTGAGCTCCTTCCACCTTCCCTGCAGGGTTAGCCCAACTGTTACACAGGTGTTATTCCCTAACCTCTGTCCTATCCACTCATAAATTTTTCTCATCCATATTTAGATCTTTGAACTATTAACTAGGCTTCAGTTGCCTTCAGTCTTTAGCACCTATATCTGAGAATTGCTCCAGATTTCTTTTCCATGCTCACAGAACATTTAAAAAGTCCAAAAAATGCCTCACACGAGACGCTCTGCCTAGGAAGAGCTAGTGGCTGGAACAAAGTACATCTCCAGTTTTGTCAGGTTAATTACAGAAATTAGTACTTTGAAATACTAGTTTGTGAGTTAGTGGTATGGCAACTGATTGAGAAAAAAACTGAAGCTCTTGATTTTTTCTTGTTTTCCAAACAGTTTTAATTTCTGCCCAGACATAAGTCCAAAATCAATCCCTTTGCTAGTAAATTCATTTCATGAGAGGCCTGTGGTTGATTAATGTGGATATTGTTTGGCTTCCTGCTTTTCTCACTGTTGACTCAAAATAAGGCTCTCCACAGCCATAAGAGCTAGAAAACTCTCTTCTAATGAAGGCACAGAATCCCTTGATTCCAGGAGCAAAGGCTTTGTGAAATACAGCATACATCCTGACAGTCAACACGGCTGCAACGCTGTCCTTTCAAGTGAGATCTGTGGTGCTGTAATCATTGTAAGGGCAATCAGAACTGTCCCTGATCAGGTGTCTGTGTATTGTAACACAACATCCTTCTTCTTTGTTTTTCCCATATTCTTTCCACTTTCTCCTATGGAAACGGACCCTAGGATCGCCAGCCCTCCCTTATCAAAAGGGACTAATAAAGAACAATCACTTGTTTCAGGTAGGCATTGCTCCTTTCCCCCTGCTTCTTCCATCACTTCCTTATTCAGGCTGTAAGGTGTTCAGACTGAACCCTCCCACTGCCCTGGGCTCATCCATCCTTTCATGAAGTGGAGCCCTGTTCTTGAACATCTTAATGCGCTGCTACAAGAACTGTGGTGCTCATCATCAGCAAGATCTCACTGCTGCCTGAGTGGTGCAGTCACTTCTGCATCTTTCTTGTGGTGACACCCATGATCGTGGAGTAACTCAGACCTCCTCTCCAATACAGATGAAAATCACCCTAACAAAATAATGTTTGCTGTCAGCCAAATCAGCACAGATTCAACTCCCCATGCAGCTGTGTGATTGCTGGTGGTGAGACACAGGAGGGAGCAGGTCTGCATAGCTGGAGAAAGGTGAATGGTTATGGCTTTCTTAGATGGTCTTAGATCATTTAAAACAGCCATTAATCTTCTCCCTTTAAAGATTCATGATTTCAGTGGTCGATAATCTCAGGTCAAGCCCAAGTAGCTGTCAAGATGGGTGGTCATCACAATAAAATACAGGATATCAGGATGCAACTCAATTTAGCAAGTAATCTGCCAGAGTCAGTGACCCTGTAATTAATGTCTTAAGGGAAGGGAAAGAAAATCTTCTCTTACAGGAAGGGAAAGACATTTTAATGTCTTCAGGGGGTTACACAACAGTGCAATGTTGCCGAAGAAAGGTAGCTGGGGAAAGGAATCACTCTCAATTTCCGATTTGAATACTTCACTCACAGATGCATGAGATTTGAGAAGTCAATGAGTGTTTCCTCCTAGCCACCTTAATGATCCTGATTTCAAGGATGTATTTTTCTGTTCAGTCTGAATGGGCTTCTCTGACCCTTACCAAGAATTTACTGCAGAGATGATATGGAGAGACATCATCAGCCCTTGTTACTCTTTTTTTGTTTCCTTCTTCCGATTTGAAGACTCTATGACTTTTTCAAAGCCACTGTGGCTGTAAATCAGAATTCCATCCGGACACTGCCTCAGACACCCTGCACTTCTGTGCTTGTTTCTAAAACCTTCAATGTAAATGGGTTTTTGGGAGACTCAGGAAAATGGTGAAATAATGCACCTGTGTTTCTCTTCGAAGGAAGACAGCTGGAAAGGAGCCAGGCCACAGGTCAGATTAACTTGATGATAGTCACATTTCTGCCTCTGGTTTAAAGAAGCCTTTGTAAAGGCCTGGGATACACTGCTTAATGTGCAAACAGCAGACTTTCTGCCTGGGATTCCATCTCTGTAGTTTGAAAACATTCACTGGTAGAAAAAAGCAGACTCCTTAGCTTGAACATGTCCTGCAGAATGGCTCCCAGACTCTTCAGTGAACTAGGCACAGCTGAATTTCAGTGGTCTATGGATAGGTACCAGATCCAAGGGGAGGAGAGAGAGTGGCAGGAATAGGATGAGGAGCAGAGCTAGCACAGAGAAGCGGAGATAGATCCCTGGAGCCATGAGTTGCTGCACCTGCCACCAAAAGGAGAATGAGAGGACAGGAAGGCAACTGCTTCAAGCGGGAAGGGCTAGCCCTGCCTTCAGCAAGTGTTTGTTATGCCTGACCTTCTGGGGCTTTCTTCCCAAGATGCAGGCCATTATACAAGGCATGGGCCATGGATTTAATTTCTTACATTTATCACACACAGCAAAGAAATCTCTGTTGCAGATGGCTGCAAGGGAATGAAATCCATCCATGGTTGTAGGCTGCTATGATAGTACAGAGATGAGCAAGATGCTGGTCTTTTCCATGCTGAACTTCCACGCCAGGACAGCAGGACACTTCTATGAAAGCACCTGGTTACTCCATGCTCAGCTGCAATTAGTTTCCTTGTACCTTATATCACTAATGGAGCAGCACATGCACAAGGAGTTCTCACAACCTACTAATTTTTCGTTTAGTCCATTAGATGCAAAACACCAGTTCTGGAGTCTTCTGCTTTTTTTAAGGCTGTTCACAAAACCAATGAGGAACTTCCGCTGTTCTTTGACCCCTCCAGCACAAGATCGACACAGGGCTCGGTCAGAGCTGTTCACCAGTGCTTGCTAGCTGAAAGTACAGTAGAGGTCTCCTTCAGGTGTCCCAAATGATTGATAAAAGCCATATCACCTGTCCAGCTTTGAATCTCTGCAATTTGTGGGAAACATAATGGAAGCATAATTATGTCACTTAGCAGTCCTGGCAAAACACAACTGCAATAGCAGAAAACATCCAGGGGGTAGGGCTGGCTATTTATTCAGTCCTGGCCTTGGAGGTGTCAGTAACACTGTGAAAATGGATGGGCTATTTCTCTTTGCTCGCCAGTTTGAGAAAGTGAATAAAAAATGGATTTATCAAGTGGTTTAAGCAGACTGGAAGTCTCCCAGGGATTATTCCACATCACAGGGAGGAAGTTCACGCTCATAGAAAGAGCCAGGGCTGTTCCCGGAGGACAGAAAAAGCTGAAAAAGGCAGATCTTCCCCTAACCTGCTATCCCCTTACCCAACTGCCTGCACATGAATTGCCATGTCTCTGAAATGAATTTGACCTTCAGAATGGGAGAAGCAAAATGTTGCTTTTTATTCTACAGGCATAATCGCCTCCGCAGTCTGTTACATATCAGCACAAAGGAGTCATTAACAGCACGGGGTGTCCCGAGGAAGCTGGCAATGCCACTTAGGACAACATTGCAGTTATAATTCTCCTGGGGGGCTTCTCCTTCTTCCCCATCTGCTCCAGATCAAAGGGCCCAGGGGCAAGTGGATTTTAGGAGGTGGGGGGAGGTTAGCTGTTGTGAGAGTATGCTTGTGTGTTTTACTGCCATATCCCGGTGGCTGCGCAGTTCCGGCGAAAACCAGAGCTCTATTATTAATTCTGTTGTATCCGTAAAAAAGAGCAGGGCAGTAGGGTCAAGGGAACTGAAAGAGGCCTTGCAAGGCAAGCAAAAGAAAGCATTGAGGGGAAAGTAGCACTATCAACTCTTCTGATGTGATAGCAACTTTCATCATCCTTGACCCCTTTTGGAAAAAGCGTGCCTATCAGAGATAAATGACTGTGCTGGGAGATCCTAGAAGTTGGATTGAAGAGCAATTGAAAAGGTTTTTAAGATGCATGGGGGGAAAAAAACGCTACATATTTTATATAAAAAGTATAGCTAGATTCTAATGTCAGCTGTTTTTTGAAACACAGAAAATCAGCTCTATGGTAAAAAATGATATTAAAATTAAATTATGCAAGGTGATCACAAACTGAAATGGAAGCAGTCTAAAGATTTACAAAATAAAAAAAATCTGTGTGTGTATATGGTGTTATAAGAAATTATGTATTATTTATAGATAACTATTATCTGTGGAATTATTTAGTTTTTATTTTATGTAGTATACATAATGTACAATCTAAACTGATGTGTACTGTTCTGTATAAAGTGTCTAGAGCCCGGTCCATTTTCTTGAGGCAGATTGATGAGTTCTGATGGGGGATTGAAAGAGGTGACAGCTGACAGGAAGTTCAGCTTTAGCTGCGATGTGGAGCGCCTGTACCAACAGAGCTTCTGTGACACACCACCTTGTTTTCACTTTTAAAAGCCAAATAAATGAGCTTGTGACTCAGAGTCGTGATTGCAATGGAAAAGAAAAAAGTGCACAATGGCTTAAAACAAGCCCAGAGTAGTCCTGTCTGAGGTCACCGCCCTGCACAGCAGTGTAATGAAAGAAACAGAAAACATGTTGTGGAAAGCAGCAGGTGTTTTTTTCTTTTTCCCTAGAAAAAGGCAAGATTCAGAGCTAGCAGAGAGCTATCCAGTGAGGTTCCCATCCGTTGGTCTTACTTGTGCAGACACTGCACAAATGCTCAAATCTTCATTACAAGAAGGTCACCTGTGCAAGTATTTTCCAACTGTGATATGCTTCATTCCCTACACAGGCTTTTAAGGTCGTTGTTAGATTCTCTGGAGGAGGAAGGGAGAGAGGAAGTTATCTGTTTATCCAGGTTTCTGTGAAATTGCTATTAACCTGTGACACAGTGCAAGGCTTGCTGGCTCTACCTGCTGGCTAGAGGAGAAACCGCACTCACCTCACTAGGATGCTGTTAAAGCATTAACAAACCTTTTCGTGAGACAGTGGATTAGAGATAATAGAATAAATACAAAAGCAACTGCTACCTGGTTATTTTCGAGCTGTCAGATATGTCAGCAGAACTAGACTGATGGTCCAGAGCAGTGGGAACTGATAACATTTCTCCGCTTCCTGTCAGGCTCTCTCAATAACTGAGGGATGAGAAACATCAGCCTTGAAACCAGTTCCACTGCAGTAGTTTTGTCTATGTAAAGATTAACACTTAGACCATAGTATGTCCTGCTGCAGTTCTGAGAATTGAGGATCAAATACATTTCACCTCAATCCAATTCCGGCCTAGGGCAGTACAAAGCCATGGGCCGCAAGGAAGGTTTTTCATTACTGAATTTTAGCCCCGCGGTCTGAGCTCTGATGGAAAAAATGAACAACTACAAAAGCAAAAAGAGGTTTGTCTGTGGTTTAGTTGATCCCTTTTTATTTGGCATATCAGCAGGAATGAAGTGAATGGCCCTCTTCTCTCAGCTTTTCCTCCAAGTAATGATTGTCTCCAAACAGCGACTCTTACGCAACCAGTATTACAATCTTGACATTGTAATCCTTTCCTGAACACATTTTCAAAGTCGACAGTAAAGAATAGAGTGTTTTTCCTTCCTAACTGCCATTCCAACCTGGCTCTTCATGGCAGCTTGAGCTCTCCTGTTCATGTCCTGTCACAGGCAATCCAAGGTATGCCTATCCGGAAGCCTTAGGGAGCCTGGATGCCAGACCCATAGATGAAGATCAGTGAGTTTCCTGTGGAAAAAATACTGGGAAATCTTATCAGCCCAGTAATGTTATTTTCCAGACATGTCTAATCTTGAGGGACTTGCCACTGGATTTACATCTGGATTGTATAAGTTTCACTGAAACACCTGCATTAGGCTCCCTCACCAGTCAGCAGGGTTGACAGAGTCCTCTTAGAGGTACTCTGCTCTGCCCAGAGGCCATGGCAGGCACATATGGGTACGTGTCTTCTAGCCTGGATGCCAGAACAAAATGCTGAAAATGACAAGGATACGTTGGAGCCTTAGCTAATAATTTTGTTTGAGTTACCAGATCAGAACCTAGCTGATTCTTGTCTTTCCAAAGCAAACCCCACACAATCTGATTTTATCCCTCAGAAAAGTAGCTGAGCTTTTGCACACAAAAGGCCTTGGTGGTCTCCGGAGAAAGTAGAGATCATATTTTTAAAGCAGAACCTCTCAACAAGGAAAGAATTTTCCCCCACTTCTGCCCCATGTTTGTCAAACTTTGTTCCCACTGAAGTCAGCCGTCAACAGAGTTAGATCATCTTGGGCTTTTTTTGAAAACCATTCTTCAGCTATTCAGGAGATGCACCTATGAGTTTGCCTAGCACAGATCATGAAGCTTTTCTCTGTCTGTATGCGTGTGTGTGTGTGCATGTGTAAACTATTTAATTTCTCAAACTTTTGTCCCATGCAAACTGACAGCACGAATCTCCCTCCGAGAGACATGTTCTGCTCCCATAAGCAAGAAACCAGAAATGGAAGTGCTCAGCTGGAAGTTTATGGTTCCCTCTGGGTACAAACTGGATAGAGATATTGCAGCTGTGCAGTGTGACTACAAAGACTTTGGATCCCAAATTGCCTGCCCAAAATTTAGTACCACCACCGAGTACACAAAGCAAGCACATCAAAACCTCACAGATCGAAAAAGATCTGTCCACTGTTATGGTGGAGCTAAACAATGATGTGGTTCTTTTGTTGTTCTGTAGGGTAAATTCTGGGCAATTCCCTACTGGAGGATAAAATCTTTCTGTGTGGTTTCTAAAAGGCACTGGTGACACTTGGCTTTTTGGCTTTGCAGAAGAGCAACAGAGATGACCATAAAGTGTTGTTGCCCCTTTAATACATGCTTGCCATGTTGATTGTATGTTATGTGGCCAGCCAAGTGGTAAAAGTCACTAGAATCTCTAAAAAATCTGATTTTACTCATGAAAAAAGAAATACCTTCTAAAAGCTACTTTAGACAAAGTAGTGTCAAAATGCCCTAAATAAATATCATGTTCACAATAGTTCTATCACTGTCTCATTAAGACAAAGATCCCCTTGTGCCTGGTACTGTCACAACACAAGCTAAGATTACTCTTACCCCAAGGAATTTATGCTCTTAAGTCTAGGAAATAGTAAAATTCATTTTCTTCAATTTGCAGGTGGAAAAGAGTAAGTGATTCGCCCAAGGTCACACAGGAAATCTATAAAAGAGGCAGAAACACGACCCAGTTTTCCTGAGCTGTACTCTAGAGCTGTAACCACAAGATCATTTCTCCCCTTTCAAAGCATAAATTGGTTCTGGCTGCAGCATGTACTCAATGAAGGGATTTAACCATCATTTGGGTCTCCGTCATGGGTGGGCGGAGCTGAGACAAACCTCACCATTAAATCCAGGATGGTATTCATAGAATTTACCATGTGGATGTCCCCTATGCCCACAAGATATTCATTATGCAAATAACCCTAAAAATCAGCCCATCATTTCAAGTTGCTAATAGAAAACAATTCTCCCTAAACTGCATACCCAAAACATTTTCACCAAGCAGCAGGCTTTAAAATATACATATATACTCATATATATTTTTTATTTAATTGGTGTTGTATTTCTCTGACAGATTGGTCCAGAATGCAGAGGGAAGGGAGAAGCCACTGGAATGTGTTCTAAATTAATAGTGAATTCTGACAGAATCCAGAGCACTCATAATAATCAAGTTAGTATGTTTTACATTTTCTCTCAATGTGTTTTGCATTTTTGCTGCATTGGGAAGGAGGCTTTAGATATTGAAACAACATAATGTTAAACTTAAAAAATGACAATTCAAACACTGGCTGCTTTAAATAATTTATACCTTGATAGTCTAATGCTCTGTGCAATGTACATATGGCTGTGTTAGGGACCCCTCAAATAAATACAGATTATTTATGGTTAATGGACGAGTGCTATTAAAGATTGAAAAAACTTCTGACTGCTGCCTGGCTAACTACTCAGCAATGTTTTTTTTTCACATAGGGGCAATAACAGAACTGAAGAGAACAAATGATCACTTGCTGCTGTTGTTCCTGACCTTTACCCAGGACTAATTCCAAGGCCTGGAGGATGTGTGCCCATGGGTCCCTGCAATCCTGTTTAGTAGTACCAGGCAGCTATCGTCTCAGCCTTTCCCAGAACCCCGTCCTGCTTCCTTCAGTTTTCTCTTCCCATCTATGTTAAATGTCACCCTGTGCTCACCTTCTGACCTAGAGAAAAGGCCGTCACAGGGGGTTAGGCAGCAGGGTCGTTTAGTGAGTCTGTTTTAGGAGTCAGGCAATTTGGCTTTTAGTTCTGTTGTGAAAGGGTGAAATTTATTTCCTGTAACTTAAACTTTTCAAATAATAGATGTTTTGTTGAAGCTCATTGTATATGGCTCTCTGTCTCACCTGTCTTGGACAGATGAATCACAACTGAAGTTGTCTGTCACTCTCCTTTCCTGTAATGGGATTCTCCATGGATGTCTTAGTCCAGAAACTAGACTTTTAGATTAGAGGAATCCTACCGCGAACTGGCACATAACATGTGCAAGGAGAGATTCCCATCTTAGTCGTCGTGGCTAGGGTAACTGTGAAACTCAGCTCAACAACGGGCAGTGCAGGCTGACTGCTGTGTAAGGCAGCCGCAGTCCTGATGCTGAAGACGACAACCCGCAGTATATGGTAGCACATGACTCTGGGCCATTTCTCTGCTTTGGTTTACAAATTCCCAGTATTTGTATTGTTTCCTTTGTGCATTCAGGATAGAAGTTATCCAAGGCAGCAGAAACCTTCTGCTCAGCGTTTGTGCAGTCACCTGAACCATAGGGGGATGAATTTAGTTGGGGTGGACCCTCCTATAATAAAGTTCATCTCTTAGTAGAGCCACAAGTGGGCAAGTGCAGGCATATGAGACAGCCCAGCTTGCTTTCTAGTCTGATTATGTATGAAGAGATACATAATGTCTAAGTCAATTCAGTTTGGCTATTAGTTTAGGTCAAGAAATCGTGGGAAGCCAATACCTACTTTTACTCTATTCTGCTTTTGTACAAGCAAAATACTATTATAGCTCTTAATGATACTGTCTGACTACACTGTAGCCCTGAGAACAACGTGATAAGTACATATATATTTATTTTATTTAGGCCAAACAAGATTTCAAATACTTCTAAGGCTGCTCCATCTTATATGCCATTCTGCAATGCATAGTACAGATGTAACATAAGTAACAAGAGATTCCTGTTAGACTGATGACTAATGTTCTATTTTAAGAATCAGTAATATCAAAAGGCCCTGTTTAGGGCCTTCTTTGTATATGTATTGTGATCTGGCTAATCAGGTTAGACCTATCTAATTATTGGCAACAGTTATATTAATGATGTCTCCTATTATATAGATTTCCAAGTCAAAATTCAAGATCACATTGATTTTCCAGATGACAGACGACTTAAGTCAATAAATGGTTCTTGGAAAAAGGTAGAAAATTGAAATAAATTGACACAGAAAAATGCCTCAATGTGTGCATGACTTGGACTAAAAGAAGTAAAGATTCAGCTGATGTGTGTCATCTTTACTTAATTTTTGAAAGGCTATTTACATCCTGTGGTGATGGCTTTGATGTATGAACAAGATTCTTAGAATGAGAGTAGCACAGTAAAGCTGGTCCACTATTGTAGTTTTGTACTAGGAGTGTGTAGTTTGAACCCCCCTAGCCCCATGCTATGTGCTAGCCATGTCTGCAGCCACACACAAGCCTCAGTGCCAAAGAACTCCAAGCTAAACAGAGCAAGCTGAAAGGACAAGGAGACTTGCCTAATGTCACACAGCAGGTCTCTGGAGGATTTGAGAATAGAGCAGTTGGCAGTGGGTACCCATCTGATGATGGTCAGTTAGTCAAACCAACATCCAAGCAAGTTCACATCCTAATTAATACGCAACTGAAAGAGACTTGAGGATAATGTTTAAGACAATCCCATGTGTAAATGTGCCTTATTATATTAGCTGTAATAATTCAACACATTCAGAGAAAGAAGAACGCGTGAAAAATACAAGGTGATATTTCTGACTATGATTCCTATTCTTTTCACCTTTAGAGTGCCAAAAGAAGAAAAAGAAAAAAGAGGCACTGATGTTTATTGAGGGCAGAAGTCACTGTCTGAGGATCTTCTAATCAAAGTCGAGAACATTTGGGAAGCCTCTTTCTCCTAGGAGCATCCTGAAATCAGCCATACAGTTTTACTGATAAAGAAAGGAGGACCTCTGCCCTAACCCACTAACCTATGATTTCCTCAACTCATTGTTTCTTTTCTGCTGACAAACCAGCAAACACAATATGTTTTTGGCCTTCTGAGGCTTAACACTTGATTAGCACCTTAGTTTTCTGTGTTTGCAGTAAAGGATACTGTGGGTCTACCACAAATTAACCAAAGAGCACATAATACAGGGATTGCTACAAACATGGAGTGTTTCCAAATCAAACTATAGCACACGTTCCAGATGCGTTTTTGATTATCTATGACGTACATCAAACAAATTCAACCTTCTTGAGTCCCAGTGAGCCATTTAATAGTCTAGGCATAGTTAATCCATTGTAGTTTGTTTTTGTAAGAAGTTCAGCATATACATAAAAGTTAGACTGTCCATAGCCTTGTAGCAGTTTATTACTAGGAACACAGTGAAAAATTAGGTTATTGTGATGGGAGAAGGAAACAATTTAAGCAAAACAAATCCGTAGTGTTAGTTCCACTGCTCACATCATTACTTGTTTCTTATTGAATACTCTTACAGCTTCATTTCTTGTGTCTAGTCACCAGCGAGCAATTTTTAACAATATTTAACTTGCAATCTGATCACACCAACTATTCACTGATCTTTGCACAGGACTGATTTTTTAGGTTGCACGCCATCTCTTTCTGTTGCCTCGTTCAATTCCTAATGCTTTTGGACTTCATAATAGTACAATATGAGTCATAGAAACAACTAATGAAGAGCAATTAACTAATGAAGTACTGGAAATACAGACAGTAATTACCTATAGTCTGGGTTTCATGGTCCATCAGTAAGTCTCCAGACACTTTCAGAAAACAAGTAATATACTGCTACTCCTCATAAGAAATATATTCACCACTTGCATTCCCCCAAAAAAAAAAAAGTCCTCAAATCAAAATATTATGGTACAATATTTTGCAGCCTTCTCTGAATGCGAGTAGTGCTAATGCAGTCACTGGCTTAGTAAATGATGTAGCTGCAGCTTTGTAAGTACTGATGCTACTCCAGGATGTGTGACCTTATAGGACGGTTACAGTTTTTTATATGTGACAAATGGTTTCTTCTGTGCAGAAATGAACTGAAGGAGTCTGAGAGAAGATACTATTGACTGATACTAACGAAAATGATAGAATTTTTTTTTGAAAAAGGTGGAACACAAATCATACATGTTCTGGATCTTGCCATTTTATGGGGGTTACACGCTTTGTCTTAGACCTCACGTAGACCCAAGCTAGAAACATATCCAGGGGATAAAAGCATGCACAAGAGAAGAGCTATTAAAAATAAAGGATGAAGTTGGCATAGGGAAGACGACATGAAGAATAGAATAAAAACTGATCGTAAATATAAACTGGCTGTGAATAAGTTCAGACTGAAAACTAGGAGAAGAGAAATTTAATCTTGTAGTAGTTCTGCAAGAAGAGGAGAGAGGAAAAAGAAACAAACATCAAAAAACAAAGATTTGTGACAGTTTCAAGATAGAACTTCATGAAATTGTGTTTTGGATGCAAGACCATGAGGTCCTTCCAGATCTATGTTGTCTCTCGGAGGAGTATTCCACCAATATGAAAAAGAGGTTGATAACAGGAGACTGATCTTTAACTACAGAGATTTGGGGAACATAGAAAGGCAATCTCTGTTTACGATGCTGTGGTTCTGGCATCTGTCACTGTTACATTAAAGTCATGGTCTAATTGGCTTTAGAGCATATGTATGGAAGCTATCTCAACACAAAAACAGTTCCAGCAGCAGATGTGGACAGTGGCAAGTTACTCCTCTGTATGTAAAATGTTACTGGAAAACTGTATGTACACTTTGTTACTTGTCATGACAGTTTATTTCTTTTCTTTCTTCTTTAAATCAATCATTTGACTCCCCCCAAATATCAGCCTTTAGAAGCAGAAGGCATTTATGCAAGAAGGCTATTACTGTATCCACCCAGACCTCCATGCTGATTGTGCAGATTATATAAACCTTTTGGTTACATTAGCACCTGAATATGATTTATGAGCGTAGACGGGAGCTGGTGATTGACCTGCTTTCATGAACGCAGCCTGTTTGCTGTGAAACAGCTTCCGGCATAAATCATTTTAGACATGCTTTTACACCAGGACTAAGTAAACACTCACTTGCCCCTGGTACCTGCTAATATGTTAACAAGTAATGTCCTCTAACAGCTTCATTATTTGATTGCATCCGAGATTGGGGACTTTATGCTGGTGCTTTCTCTGCCTGCCGGGATCTCAAGAGCCCAGACACATTAGCTCACTTGAATACAGAGAGAAAGTGGGAGTTTTATCAGTCTCCATTATCAACCCAGCCTAGCAAAACAGAGCATAAGGGCATTTATGATCTCATGGCTGAAGCATTATAGCACAAATGTCTTAATCCTTACAGTTCCCAACAGTGCTGTTGCCATGTCCTTGGGTCAGTAACATGGTGCAGGGTTAATTAAGAAAGACAAATACAGTGGAAGAAAGAGGGAGGCTGGAGGGGTGCCCACATCCCATTTCCACCTGCACATGTGACCAGTGTTGTCTTGGCCTTTGGAAGACGTTCTCTGCTGCTGCAGTCTCAGTGTACCTACGCGTGTACGTTTGTGTGCTGACACATGTTTGGCTGGGTATATACAAAGATATGTCTGTATCAGCAGATGCACTCAGAGTCACCACCATATAGAGACAGAATTCCCTAAGCACTTACATTACAGCTGAACCAAAGGGCCTCAGCCAAACGCAGGTCCTGTGGTGCTAAGTGCTGTGCAGCCACCATATGAGAGGTATCACCTGGTGGCAGAGACAAGCATGACAAAGATGCATGATTGCTATGAGAAGAGAATCAAACCTGCAATGCCAGGAAATTGCCCCATTTTTGTCATGGTTCTCTGAGCTCCGAAGTTTGTTTCCTCACTCTAGCTTGAAAGGTGCCATGTTTTACAGTAACATGCCATTATCCCTTGCAAAAGCCACAGCAGATTTAACAGACTTCAAACCCTCACTCAGGAAAGCATTCCACAGTAGGAAAACGTCAGAAGTTCGTACAAGTCCCATGGAAGTCAAAAGGGATATATACATGCGCTGAAAGTCAAATACAGGTTTGGACAATTTACTGAATCAGGCCCAAAATGCAAGGTGCAAGAATGCGTTGAGTTCAGGATACTCGTTTACCTGAAACTACATTCTTCTGCCATCCCTGCTAAGAAAGATTATTAACACTGATAAAGGTGAACACTGAACAAAGACTGTTTTTATTTTACTAGATTTACTTTGCACCTCACATTTATTGTGGTTGTCCTAGCAGTGTTGCTGTCTTAGCCATGATGTAATCTGCAATTAACTAGTCTCCTTTTGTCAGCCTGCATCATCAAAGCCTCTTTTTATGGAGTGTTAAGTCTAATATTTACAGTGTTAAATACTTGGACAATATTTAAATTGGTTTCATCACGTACTATATTTAGTTGGAGTGATATTGTCTGGTTAACAGCAATGAAAACAATTCCGTTCTTTTGGGTTTTATATTTTGAGTGGGTATTAGGTAACTGGAAAATATGGTCATTATATTTGTCTAACATTTCTACAAGTTGTAACATGGCATTTCAATTTGGGCTTTAACTCATGAATTATCCGTACGCATAAGCCTTTGAGAAGTTTCCAGGTTCAACATCCAAACAAGCGCAGAGTTCAGTGGTGTGTCTGAAAGAAAGGCAATTTAATATTTATACACATGCATAGAAAGGTATGAAGACATTTTTAGGACCTTTTCTTTCCAGCAGTGTTGCTATTAGACAAAGCCTACTCTAAAAGTATTTTTACTATCAAACAAAAATCACAGTTAATGTACAATCTAATTCCAGTATCATGGAGACAGATATCACTACATTTCTGGCTATTGCTTCTTGGAGTTTGTATTCATCCATGAGATTCATGTTTGTCTCCATTTGTGGCATATGTAGACAATCTTGCCCATACTCTCCTGAATGATTTTATCCTTCAGCCCTAAGGCCCATAAGACCTAACCTTGTGCTTGCTTCTCATCTCCAACATCAAGGAACTCAGATAGGTGTCTACCTTCAAATTAGGGAACTTTCCTAGGAGTTTTTGCTAATGCTTATATGTTTGAGCAACTGCAGGGGCAAGCTCTTACCTTCTTTCCGGTCTTTAGATTTTCTTTCTTTTCCTAGTCCTGGTGTCAAGATATCTTCCTATCTCAGCTGTGTGATTTCTAGCTATCCCACTGAGCAAGTCATTCCACTGTTTGATGATCACAGCCATGGTCTTTGGGACAGAACAATACCTGCTCCACATATTGGCCCTTGCCCACCAGAAATATCTTCTATAGAGACTTTTGTCTATAGTTCAACACAAGAGACATAACGTTAGAGGAGCACTGCATTGAGAAGGATTTTCTTCTGACTCCCTTAAAAAGTCTCTTCTCACAAAACTACCACTCAGACAAAGTGCTGTTGAGCCAGGTTTCTATCCAGAGGATCCCATTAACAAGAAAGAGCTATAATCCCTTCAGATAGCCCTCTGAACTGCCCAGGAGCTCTTTGAAAAAGCCTGATATAACTTCTGGAACAGTGGAAACTTTTAATCATTTTATTTGGTTTTAGCAGATAAAAAAAAGGTTCTCAAGAAATCTACAGGCAATAGGCTACAGAAAATCTAAGCACAAACCAGTAGATATATGGTAATTTTGGTACTTGGTGTATGAAATAAAAATCAGTGCATTTCTTCCTTTGATATGTCATAGGCTTTTGAGATTTGAAATCTGTCTATTAGACACTTTTAAAGAAACCTGGTAAAATTCATTTCTTTCTTGACTGCAGTTTCTCCCTAGCACTGCAATGTTAGTTGGATCATTATATGTAAAGTTAGGAGTATGGAAATGCTGAGACTTCCACTATGCTTCTACTAAAATCTTTGTGTGTGTCAAAAAATTGTTGCTTGTGCATAGCTGGCTGGAAGAGGGGTTGGGATGAGAAGATCCCACCTCTGAGTGGCTTTGCCATGACTTGGTCTTTGACTGACCAAACTCTCTTGTGCGTGCTTTTAAAAATAGCTCAGATATCTTCTGCTGAAGTTCCTGCTTTCAGAGGGTTAGATTGAAAGTAAAAAATTACTCCTCTAATAAATAACTAAAGGAGTAAAACCACAAATAACAAAATAAAATATTCTTAAATTTGCCATCCCTGGAAGCTCACTTGGGTAAGGCTGATATCTACCTTTGGCCCCTTCCTTCCTCTCACTAGCTAAGTATTGCTGACGGAATACATCAAACAAACAACCTTTGCTTTAGCTTGAATGTCACTGCCAACCAGTCCAGGGCTAATACAGCAATCTGGGGAGCATTAGACACCCTGAACAGTCACTTCCAGAATATGGAAAGCCTGGATGATGTTTTCCTGTTTTCTTTTCTATGTGCTTATTGACCTTCTGCTCTTCACTGAGGGGGACACAATCTTTTCTACATAGGAAATAAGATGCTGAACACTTCTCTCACAGATTCTGATCTTATTTTTGAAAAAGTGCTTTGAGACTCTAGAAAGACGTTGGGCAACCAAAATTGAAAATGTCTTTGTTTTTCTTTCTGTCCCTTGCTCTTGCAGGATGGACCTCAGTTTGCAGCACATAGTAAATAACCTCAAACGTAATTTGGAATTCCCTGATGAAAAAATCTCTGAATGTTACAGGTGTGGGAAGAATAAATGGACCTGGAAACCTATGTCTTCGCGTTTTATTTCCTATTTTCCACATAATCCCATTCCTTTCCTTGTGTAAATTATTCTATAGAGATTACATAAAGTGTAGCATTTTGCAGCTTTCACTCAGTAAGAGTCTTCTGCATTTTTTTAGGGAAAAGTTTCTTTGGGTCAATCCCCTTCTCCAATAATCTGCAGAACAATTTGTGAAACTTTCAAAATATCGTTGTATGTACAAACACAGTTTATTTCAGGCTTTATTAAAGTAATGGGTTGTTTTGGGAAAATGAAAAGAAAAGGTTTAGTCGCATTCTTTAACGAAACTGTATTTTAGTTCAAAGATGTTACAGATTTTATAACAGTCTTTATTTACTTTCACTCCACCCCAAATAAATAAATATGATTTCCACATTTTTACAAAGAGAGCAAAAGAGCATGAAATGTAAAACAAACTTTGATTAAGAGCCTGATTCTGCTGATTAAAATCAGTGGCCAAACACTCTTTAACTCCAGAGAGATCAAATTTGAACCTCCACTGGGCTGGACATGCTCCAAATCCTGCTCAAGTCAATAGGAGTTTTTCTTTTGAGCCCAGTCACTGGGTATCTGTCTGCCTTTTTCTCTCTTAATTTATAAATCACCAGGAGGAGTTTAATCTTACAATTTTCAGTACCAGTTATGACATTTATTTTAACTTTGGCTGTTGACAAAGTACCCCACATCCTGCACTTCCCTGCTGGCGATCACATGTCTATTCTAACTCACATGTTTGTTTCTGTCAGTGATTTTATTTCATTTGTCCTCTGCTTGTTCCCATCCACTTCTCCAGCCCTCCGTTTTCATCCGCCCATCACATTTGGCAGCAAGAAAAATGGATCTGTTTTGCAGTACCAAATTCAGTGCCACTTGCCAGTCCAAATAAGAGTTGTGTATCTAACACACCGTACAGGGTCTCAGTTTCTGGATTTTGTCACAAGAGCTGTATTTTCTCAGCAGCTTATTAACAGCATGTGTTTGGGGTGAAAATTAAGCAAATGGAAAAAGGATGTCACAGCAAGGAGCTGTGTTGCAACACTTAGTTTATTATATTGCATTAAGTTAAACAAAGACTGTTTAGCCATGTTATGACTATGATTCTCATTCATTCCTGTTCCTTAAGAAAATGTATTTGCAAAGAGGCAACTTTGTTCAGTCAATTTCCCATTGGTCAAAATGTTCCCAGGTGCCACTCTTGTGAATTTGACAGGAAAAAAAAGATTTGTTAAGGGGGAGTAGAGCTTGTGGGGGGCGAGGGGAAGAGTGCCATAACTCCACTCATGCCAAGAATAAGAAGAATAATGGGAACCGCCACACACTGGAAACTTTCTTGTGGTCATTTATCAAGCCCATATTATTTTCCCATCTTTCACTGTCTTTGGAGCACGTGTGTCAGGTGAACAAAAAAAGTTACAAGAAATCTTGAATTGCACTCGACTTTCCCAGGAAAATGTGCTGACCATCTATCGTGTGCCTGAGGTCAACCATGCAGTTTTCAAACTGGCTCTGGATCCATAAATAGCCCTTAGACAAGCCTGCTAGACAGCTGAGAAAGCTTTGAATTTCTCGTTCAAGAAAGGGGTGATATACAATTGCTCAGTACCAACCTTTCAGTTGGCCCTTTCCCACATCTGGCCAATGACTTTGTAGCCTACATGGGAGCTGAACAATTCTGGAAATTGAACTCTAAGTAGAAAACATTCCCACTTCTGCTCCGTCAGTCATGTTGGTAAGGAAACAAAGCATGGTGACGCTTTTACCATATGTGGCTTTCAGAATAATTTCTAAATCCCCTGTGCCTGAGCCATAGTTTGCTAAACAATTCCCATCAACTGCTGTTCCTGATTAGGGTGGAAATGATGCCGGTGACTATGATAAGATGAACTTAATTAAAACACACCTATTCTACCTCATAGCTGCTTAGCCATTTGGTGGGTTTTAGCTGGAAAATTAAGAGTTCTCAAACTAAGAGGACAACAGTGTCTGCCAGGTTAGTTTTACAGAGAAAAGACTTTCACTGACCTCTGCAGGGAAACCAGTCCTTTCATATGCTCTAACAGTGAGTGCTGTGTTCTTTCTTCCTGTAGAATCTCTCATTTTAGGATCTTGCTTCCAAGTCTTCACATACAACCCACTGCATTCAACTCAGTTTTACTTACCTAAATCAATCATAAAGCTGTTGGAACACAATTTCCTCTTTCCTGAGCAGGGATGCCACCTTCAATCACAACACTTTCTACTTATCTGATGATCTGATTTTCTCCCATACTGTCCTTCATTTGCTACTCAGATTGTGCCCATCTTCTGTTCCTGTTCACTCTTGAAAATTCCCTTCTTCCATAACACAGATAGCAACATGTGACCTGCTAACAACTAGGCAGGTGAGGAGCTATGTTTACTCCTAAAACACACAGTCCATGATAATTTGCACATCTGATCGTAAATCTGATCATGTTACTTAAGACTCTTGCTTGATTACTTCATCTATCCATTTCCAAAGTGTGAGCCAGATCCAAGGCTAACCTTGAGTGGCATCCAACAGAGAAAACTCATCCAGCCTCAGAGTACTAAACAATGGGCTAAAATACGTGTTGTTAAGCTGTGAAACTGATTGCCACAGGAAATTGCAAATACAAAAAGATTTAGAAGTGGCTGGACAAATTAATGGAAGCAAAATTCACTAGGGGCTATTAAATACAATGGCACTACATCTGGCTCTGGAAATCCCAGTGCCAGAAATCACTGGCCCTGATCCATATGCCCTCTTACAAAGCCCTTCCTTAAGTGCCTACTATTGGGGCTGCCATAGGATAGTGGGCTAGATGGACCTTTGGTCTTACCGGTTTGGCCATTCAGAAGCTTTTTTATTAATAGATGAGCTGGGGCTGAATATCACATTCTGCATTAATGTCTCTGCCTTCACCCAGCAGCATTTCTATCACCGGCACTCTCCAAGCTGCTTCTGCCATGACATCTGGACATCACATAGCACCTGAAGCATATTAAGCTTTTTCAGCAGATAATAAACCCCTGGACAGTGTATGGCAGGCAAGCCCCTTTCTCTAAATACCCACCATGGACACTGCTTTCTCCAGCAATTGCCGAAGCCTGGTTTAGATTAAACTGCTTCAGACGAGCCTCTGCAGAAGGGCAAGGCTGAAAACGGAAGTCTCTCTTGTTTTGTTTGGGTTCTTTTTCTCTCTGATTGGTTGTTTTGGGCTTGTTTGTTTTTTGGCAAGTTATTTAAAGGACAAATATAAGGCTAGACAGCTGAACGCACCAAGAAGTTCAGCCAATTTCTCAGGCTACTGTCTTTTTCCAGCTGTTCCAGATGAGAAAAAGGATCAGGCAGGGCTATATCTCCCTGGTTGCTTTCCACAGAGTAAGGTAGTCTTATTTGATATAAAGCAATGGATTGCTGCTGCTGCCAGCTCCCAGAGAGGCTAGAGGACGCTGGGGGTGGGGATGCCATATCAAACTCAAATCAGACCCCTCTGCCTGGCAAGGGATTGCCCTTTTCAGAGCTATTCTCAGTGACACATATCCAAGCTCTGTTTTTCCCAAGACCACTGCATGTCAGAGCCCTGAAATAGAGCTGTGCTGTTCAGCTCTGGGACTGAGAATGATACAGGCATGGCATTTTCTTTCAACAGCTTGCCAGTCTCCGTGTATTACAGGGCAGTCTGAGCCACAGTGGTGGAAAACCCCTTCTGAGGCACGGGCGATGTCTTACTGTCCCCTGTAGCCAACTCTCTGGGGTAAATGTGCACAGATTCTCCATACACTCCAATACACAGCCCCATGTATTAGCACAAACTCACTTTTCCTGCTGGATTACCATGACCAAGGGAAGGTGAAGCGCAGCATCTCTTTTCCACATCAAATATGGGGACAAGACTGGCCTCAGAGCAAGGTGACACCTCCACGTTAGCTAGCTCCTCTAGAGATTCCTTGGGAATTATTCCCCTTTTGTCCTGTTTCTTGTCTGTAAGGGGGCATCTTAGCCTGAAAAGAATTACATCAAGGAAGTTGATATAGTAATGAAATATCACATCAAGAGTACAAGGGACATCTGGGCCTCTACGTCCTTACAGCAGCTGGAAAAGATGGTGATTGGGTTCTGTGAAGTTGGTGCCGCTTAAAATAACAAAAAAGGTGGTGGGGGCAGAAAAATATAAGTCATGGATGACCAGAGAGCTAAAACTTTTTCTGAACCATGCAAGAAAGTACTACAGGTAAGATAGAGGTAAAAGTCCTCCCGGTCAGGTCCAAAGGTGTTTGTGCGCATCTGATGGCAGTTCTTCTGCCCCTAATGCACTCCTCCCAGGACTTTTCAGGATGTTACCCTGAAAAGAGAAAGCCTTGGGTAAGGGACTACAGGACTCATGGGTGGAGTGGATCCCTCTGAATCCACTGCAGTGTCACTGACTCAGGCAGAGGGTGCAGGAGAGCTATGCAGCTCTGGCCTTTCACAGCCACCTTAGTTAAATGGGCTGATCACATGTGCATGCACATGACAGCACAACCAGTCCCAAGAGACAAACCAAAGCCTGCAACCCCTTTAATAAAGATCATTGTAAGAAGAGACAAGACAAGACAATCACAGGCAATTCCTCCTAAATCAGTCAGGAAGGGGATAATGTGGGGCACTCGTGTTCAAAATGCTGTGGGCTTGTAGATTCACCTACATTTGATGCAATTCCACATGGCAAGGTGTTCTTCATATTAACACATTGTGATATGAAGCAAGGGCATCTCTGGCTATGACAGATTGAGGGGAGAGAAAAAAAATCCCTGTACAATCAAACTATAGTGAGTTCCTATGCAAACTACAAACTTCTTCCTCTGGAGATCAACACAGGAACTTGAGCAAACACACTCTCTCAGAAGGAAAGACAGAAAAAATAAAAATAGAAACAAAAATTAAAAAGAAGGGGAAAGGGAAAGGGAAAGGGAAAGAGAAAGAGAAAGCAATAGGGAAAGGGAGAGGGGAAAAGAAGTGAAGTGAAACAAAGAGAAAGAAAAGAAAGAAGAAAGAAGGAAGAAGAAAGAAGAAAGAAGAAAGAAAAAAGAAAGGAAAGAGAAAAAAGAAAAGGAAAAAGAAGAAAAGAAAAAAGAAAAGACAAGGAAAGGAAAAAAAGAAGAGAAGAGAAGAGAAGAGAAGAGAAGAGAAGAGAAGAGAAGAGAAGAGAAGAGAAGAGAAGAGAAGAGAAGAGAAGAGAAGAGAAGAGAAGAGAAGAGAAGAGAAGAAGAAGGAAAGGAAAGGAAAGGAAAGGAAAGGAAAGGAAAGGAAAGGAAAGGAAAGGAAAGGAAAGGAAAGGAAAGGAAAGGAAAGGAAAGGAAAAGAGAAAGGAAAGGAAAAGAGAAAGGAAAGGAAAAGAGAAAAGAAAAGAAAAGAAAAGAAAAGAAAAGAAAAGAAAAGAAAAGGAAAGAAAAGAAAAGGAAAGGAAAGGAAAGGAAAGGAAAGGAAAGGAAAGGAAAGGAAAGGAAAGGAAAGGAAAGGAAAGGAAAGGAAAGGAAAGGAAAGGAAAGGAAAGGAAAGGAAAGGAAAGGAAAGGAAAGGAAAGGAAAGGAAAGGAAAGGAAAGGAAAGGAAAAGAAAGAAAAGAAAAGAAAAGAAAAGAAAAGAAAAGAAAAGAAAAGAAAAGAAAAGAAAAAGCAAGCATGCATTTCTAATGACAGCTGCACAAACGTGGCTTATTCTGGCAGATCTCTCAATTAAAATCAAGCCACCCTAATTTGAGGGGAAAATAAACACAGGACTGATGCTATGTGCTTTGCTTTCAAAAGGAATCAGCCTGAAAAGAGGCAGCTCCTGCCCTTCTGCTCTGGGAAGGCTGGTTGTGAATTAAAGGAGAGGCAGATCTCGTTGCGTTAGCTGCTGCCCCCTGATGCTGAGATTGAGCAGAGCAACAGCTGGTAGCACCTGAAGCCAGCTCAGGAGGCCAAGAGGGACAGAAAGGCCTCTGTTCCACAGAAAACTCTGAGGGATGAGGGGAAGAGGTTGTTTTCAGATAGGTCTGTACTGCAGAAAATTTGGAGCAGGAAGTGAAATGTAGTTTGACTCATTGCTTCTTTTTTGACTGGATCCATATCAGCAAGAGGCCACAAGGGAGACCTCTGAGTTGCCCTGACAGAGTCCGCAATGGTGAAGATGTATTGGGAAAGTCAAAGGACAACCATATTTTCTGATATTTCTCCTCTCATATTCTCACCTTAAAAATTAAGGACCTTTCTTTGCACATATCTATTCCAAGACTACTGGCAAACAACCCAAGGGGCTAGTGCATGAGCAAGCAAGATAGAAGTGCCATTTGCATGGAGGCCACAGCACACACATGGTGACTGTAGTGCTCGCTAGCTCAGTTAATCTGTGTGGCCTACATTTGGGCCTGCACTCTTCAGGATGGGTACTCCACTAACCGCTTGATGGCCACATCGCTGCCTGGGAATAGCAAGATTTTCTTAAAGGCTTGTTCTGCTGTTGACTTTTTTCTCTTCCTGCTGTACTCATGGTGAAATGCAGAATCACCATCCACCTTTGGCTGAAAAAATAGCTGAAGCCAAATGAGTCTGCTCACTGGGTGGGCTCCCTCTTTGTTTGCTGTGTTTACCAGATCATACTGTGCCATTTAGGGACTAGACAATATACCATAGGTAACTATATCCTATTAATACATCCTGGGGCTCTTGCAGACCTCCACAAGTCAGGTACAGCCCTTAGCTTTCACAGTGGGAACCACTGCTATGATATGATGGGAGAAACCAAGAAGAGAAGCACAGGAATGCAAAGGTCCAAGGGTCTGGGGCAGGATAAAAGGGACACTTGACCAGGCTGGACATATAAAATGTCCAGTTGCTGCACAGAGGGAATCTGCTTGAAGTTTTGGGGGGTGGGGAGTGAAATGACTTAAAGAGTGGCACAACAATACAAATGTGCAAACTCTACAACCTGAGCTATCATAGATTCGGCTTTGGATTACAGAGGTTCAAGAGATCAAAGCAGTAGTAACCAGAAGGGGCAAACCAGAGACAGCATACAGATAAAAGAAGAGATGAAAGCCAAAGAAAGCTTGGATAGGAGGCTGATATTGGTAAATGAGAAACTGGTGTTGGACTGAAATGGTACTGCTTGATGTGTTGTCTATTCCCCTTTTTGACCTCATCATTTCCTACAGAACTGAAGCTTTGGGGTTTAGGGGTGAGAGGTGGGGGGAGAAAAACAGTATTTCCATTCTTCATCCTTGCCAAGAAAACCTTCTGTGTGTGAGTCATCCCTGTGCTGCATGTGAAAGGCTGCAAGGAGCCAGGACAGAAAGGATCCTCTTGAGCTAAAATGCTGCTCAGGGCGATGGTGGACCCAGATTCAACTGTGTTACAGGCTCCCCAGATGTCACCCCATTTGGGACCCACTGCCTATTCTTTATCCTACCTGCTTGGACAGACATTTTACACTGTGCCTATATACAATGTCAGCCAACATACTATCAGTGCTTTGAGGAAGACTCAAAACAAACAGCATATGTGAATGGCCCCAGTTGACCTCGGTGGGACACAACTACCATCCAGTTCACCAGGGTGGACAGTAAGTGCAGACAGGGCTCTGTGCCGGTGCCCTGTGTGTGGATCTGACCAGCAAGAGACAAGAGGTTTTTGTCAACTGATGGAGTATTTAATATCATTTGAAATGAAGTATTCCTATTGTGCGGCTTGAGAGGGTAATCCAAGCAGTCTGTACTAGTCCACCCTGAGCCCATCTTGGCCTCTTGATGGAGAATAAATTAGTCAGTCAGTCAGGCAGGCAAAGGGCCTGGTCCTCAATTCTGTGGCTTGTGGAAGAAAGCTCCTCTGAGTGAGCAGGTGGGGCTGATCAGCTCCCACAGCTGCCCTGGATAAGTGCGGTTTCACATCTCTCCCTTTTCTGAGCTGTTCCACCTGGGCTGGGAAGACAATGACATGGCTGTGGGGAGAATTGTAAGGAAGGAGGTGTGGCTGGAGCAAGAGGCATAACTGGATGGAGAGAAAGTGAAGTGGTCCTGTTGCAGGAGTGATGGAATGGAATGGAGGGATGGACGGACGGACCTCTCTGAGCATTGGGGCCCAAAAAGGAGTGGAACAAGTGATGATAACAGGACAATACTAATCTCTGGGCCTGATGCTGTGGAGAAACATGGCAGCACAGTGTTGTGATGCAGTGTGGGCTGGGCCTTGGGGCTGAGGGGGGCATTTGTGCTCAGGGACTGCTGCTGTACTCTAAGTTACTCTATCCAAAATGCATTTGGAAAGACTGGCTGGGACTTCTGTGAGCAGTTCTGAGGTTAGGCTGGCATGGAAAATGAGATCTAAATGATCTTGTGATTTGAGAAAACAAGCTTGGGGTGAAGGGAGGGGAGACATGGCCTGCAAATTGTTTGATTTCCCTGTGCATGGATGTAGGTAAGCGTTGTGTTCTCCCCAGCCTCTTCTCTCTGTCCTTCTTGCTGAAGGTCCCTACATGTTCATTCCCACCCCAGGTCAGAAAGCAGGCAGGTCACCTCCCCCCTCAGGAGAGAGACCGTGGCTGCACCGAGCTCACCAGTTAATCACAAGTGGAAAAAACTCAAAATTTTCCTCCTCGCCATTGTGGAGCTGCACGGCAGCGATCTCCCGCTGCCATCTGCTGGTAACTGCACCTCACCGGAGCCGGCTGGCCAAAGCTTTGCTACCCGACCTGGACCGACGCTAGGGCTCTTCCTGGGCCTAGTACCCTGCAGCTCAGGTGACAGCTGGGCCATCCCTGGGGCAAGGGAGCTGCAGGAGGATCCGTGTGGGTTCCCAAGCTGCTCTGAACAAAGCAGGTGCATGTGACATGGCAAAGAGCTACCTGAGCAAAGGGGACCTTTCTTCATGGTGTGTGGGGATGAATCAATCCTGGTATAGCAGAGCACTGAAGCACAAGTAGGATTTAAGTACTGGAGTAAACTTGATGATTTTACTGGGGACTAACTTTTTTCAATTATGTTTTGATAAATACTAACACTGATAGCAGGTGGGGGGTGATGGAGGTGAGAGACAATCCATTAATTTTCTTCTGCTGTTTTCCAGTCACTTAAGCACAGAAAAATAAGTTAACAAAGGGTAAAGCTGTTAGTGAGAACATGAATCTCTAGCTAGCGTTTTGCATTGAATCGTTCAGCTCCAGAGTTATTCTGCTGTGTATTTGCCGAAGGAGATGTGACTCAGACTGGTCCCAGCAATATTGCATGAATACTGCCTGTTCCTCACAGCGTGAACAGTTGGTTCCTGGTGCCGTTTGCACCCTCAGCTGGACTGGGAAGACCCTTTCCCTGTCCATAGCTTCACACTGCAGTTACCCTTCTCATCTTAGGCCTTGTCAGGCACATCATGTAACACAGTGGTGCTGTATGACCTGCTGGCAGACATTTGTCCCTGCTGCATGTGACCCAGCACGTCACCCCTTCTGCTTTGGGTTACAGCATAAAGCTAATAGGTGTGCATCCAGACACCTTTAGGTGGGAGGTGAAAAGCCACAGATACTGCCAGAAGTCAGCCCAGGAATATATTTCCTGGGATTCAGGAGGGGGATTTCCTAGGACAATCACAATGTGGATGTGGCAGGTTGCATTTGTCCTTCTGAGCACCAGTCCTGGCCCCGGTCACTATTGGATGCATTGGTTTACATCGACTAAATGTAGAAGAGAACTAGCAGTCTTAAGTCCTTACAAGGCTCATGAAAATAAAAGGCTCTTTTTCTTCTACCTAGGCTATCAATCCCACTGGTGAGGGAAAGATGGAAGTGTTAACTTCAGCCTTTACTGTCCCAGAGATAATCCACAGCAGAGACGTGCTCTGACCTCTGGAAACACTGCAGTAAGAGCTCACGCCTTCCTCCAACACTAGAGGCTCCTATCACAGGACAAGAATCCAAAGGAACTAGTTTTCATCGGTTTACTGCTCACAGAAGAGCTTGTTTCTCAGGGTCTTTTGTTTCACAGAGAACTGACGCTAGAGCTGATGCCTGGAAGGCAGCCTCACATCAAATGCTAGGGATTACACGGGAGAGTGCAAGAGTTTAAGAGAAGAGCCTCAACTGAGTGCCAGCATTTCCAATTCTCCTGTGAAATTAGTTAGGTTTATTTGTTTTTCCTAAAGTCCTAGTTTCTGGAGTCATGGGATTGCAGCAAGCATCCCAAATTTCATGCAAATATAAAGTTCATTGCTAGAACTCCTTGTGATGGAGAAAAGTATAAAAATGTACCCTAAGGGAGCAGAAACCAGAAGGAACAAAAAAGCTATTCTGCTAAAAATGAAAAAAATCCTCACAATATCTAAGTCAAAATCATTCAATTTTGGCCCCCAACTCAAGAATTTTTAAGGCTTAGAGTTGGCAGTAACAAAACTCCCCCGATACTTTGGCAAGAATAAGGGCATTATTTTTTGTGTCCTGGCCAGAGTCCCAAACTAGATGATTCCATTTCCTTGTACTTAAAAATCCTTCCCTGGAATTTCAGCTCCGCATGGGTTTCTTTATCACATTTTGTCCTCAGTTTCTCCAGGGCATCATGAAACAGCAGCATCCTCCCACGCTAAGTCTCATCATACTGTGCAAGTTGATGGCAGTAGTTTATCAAGCCTGATGTATTCCTCAGGATACAAGCTGCTCAACTAAGGTACTGAAGTCATGTAAGTTATTAGTATTATCATGGTGAAGATTAACATTTGGGGTGTTGCTGAAGAGTGTCATAATCTTTCTATTTCATTCAAAATTTTTTGTAGGGCAACTAGATTGGAAGCTCAACCAAAGATACTTTTTATTTTATTTTTGTTTTGAGAAATATCACCCTCAAGGGACCTGTCATTCTGGGATGCTGATCAGCTTTTAAAAGTTGACAGGGGGCAAGATCACTTTCTCTGTAGCGATCCCAAGTACTCTCGCCTAATCAAGCCAACACTGCAGGCTCCATGCGGAGGAAGTGTAACCCTATCTCACTGCCTGACAACTCCTTCAGTTCCAGGCTTTCTTTCCTCAATCCCCACAAACTGTAGCAAACCATTAAGTCTGATTTTCATTCTTGCAGCAACCATTCTGGCTCAGCCTTCCTTGCTGGTTCTTTTCCTTGGGGATAGTAACTCTGAAGCCTGTACTCGCTTTATATATATCCTTCATCCGTAGAGCTTTCAACATCTATTTTATTGACTGGTCAAAGGAAATGCAGTATCCTTCAAAAATTCTCCTTTTAAGCTAAGAAACTTGTAACTTTTATATCCAGTTTGCTTTGAAAAATGTTCCAACTAGAAATGGGTCGACAAGCCTCTTAGAAGGCTGTTGAAGCTAAAAAAGGGGGTCTTGCAGCTACAGGGTTTGACTCATTCCCAGTTCCATTGGGAGGCTGTTGCTGAGTAGCTGTAGGGAAGTGACAATGAAGTGTAACTGCCTTTCATTGTGTGTAGCTGTGAAAAGCAGTTAGGCTTGTTCGGGAACAGCTTGTTGGAACAACAGAAGCCACTGCCCCAAACTCTCAGGACTACATCAAGGGAGGGATTGCACCTGAATCTAGTGGGCAGAAGCATTTTCCCTAGGGTCTGAATGCAAGCGTAGAGAACAGTGTTGTTTGAGGGACCTGCATATCAGAGGGGCAGAAGTAGCACAGAAGACTGAGGAAGACAGTATAACCTTAACAGAATGCCTGCAGAGCTTTGGGACAAAAGCCAGTTGGAAAGAAACTTCTTGATTCCTTCTGTTGGACCTTTTTTTTTTTTTTTTTTTTTTTTTTTTTTGAACAAGCAGGCTTGCACCACACTTCGCCTTCCAGCAAAAACAATCGCTACAACCCTAAACATTGACTAATCTGTCAAAAGGGATAACGACCTTATTTTGACTTCTAACTCAAAAATGAAGGTTATAATTCTTCTTTGCCATTTTTCCCTGCCATGGAGAAGGATTTTCTAAATAGTAACCAGGCAGAGATGGATGAAAGCTGCCGATACCTGACTGACTCTGCAGTTCCAAAACATCGGTTGAGATTTGTGCTTTTGCCATGGAGTCTTTTTTCTTGAAATGGGACTCGCAGTGAAAATCACATGCATTGGATTGCATTTTAGTTGTGCATAGGGAGTGCTTTTTAGAGAACACCTATCAAAACTACTTGGCAAAGACTTTTTTTTTTCTCTACTGCATGATGTGGGTTGTGCAAGGTCATAGCAGGAAATAGCATGGGCCCATAGCGTGGTCCCAGTCCTTCACCTACCCCACCTACCCCACAGGAGCATTACAGGTGATCGTGTATCACACCAGCTTTCACCAGTCTCTGTAAGTTCCTCATGATTCTTGGACAGCAGATTGTAGGACAGCACTGAAGGAAACCGGTTGTTCCTGTAGTACCAACCAAATATTCTTTTTGAAGGGAAGCACCACCTTACCTGCCTTGCTGTGGAGTATTGCTCATTTTGCTCGGACCTTCCTGGCCCACCTTTAAAGTTTTCAGGACTTTAGTTACCTTTTTTCTGCTGACTAGAACTGAATAAACATCCCGCAGAGACCACAGCACACCACCAGCCATGTCTCCTCTTTGTTCCCCAGGCAGCCTGACGCTACTCATCTGGCCTACCAGCTCCCTTTCCCTGGCTGTTGTCTTCAGAGGCACCTGGAGAAGATGAAATGAGGTGGACTTATTCTGCAGCTTCTCCATCTCTTCCATTTGTTCATTCATTGGTATTGAATCTTTAGGTTGCTGGTGCTATTTAATGGCCACAAACTCACGAAAGTCTCACTATGCGGCATCACCACAATCACAGCTCAAGTGAATGCTTCCACTTATTAGCAAGTCTCTAAGATGAAATGGACCAGGAGCAACAGCATCATTAATAGAAGAAGATTAGTGTTGGCTTTAGCTGTGTTTCATGTCTTCATCTTGTCTCCATTATATCCTTGTTTAAGTCTGGTTCTGGCAATGAACTTTCTCTGGTAATTTACAGCTCAGCTCCTAGGGTCTGTGCAGCTTTCAGCAGGAATGCAGTAAATTCTTCAGGGGAAGGGTGGTCTTTGGCAGTGTTTGGTGTCATATTGTTAATGGCCATCCTGTATGACAAATAGTAGATGTCTGCAAGATGTAAATAGCCCAGTTCACCTTTCTTCTCTGTTCCTTGATTTTTCACTCTTTCTTTAGTGTTTCTCACATCATCATTTCGTTTGTACTCCAAACCTGTGCTGTCTTTCCAAAAAAAGCAATACCTGGAGTCCTACTACAAAGTGCAAACAGATCCTTTCATGCCTTAAATTCATTAAAAATCCTCCTAACAACAAAAAGAAAAAAAAAAAAAGATTTATTTGCAGGGCTTTTTCCCAGACTTCTGCATGGAGTTTGGCAAAGACATTATGTAATAGCTAAATCTTCATTAGTTATATCTGTTTGCTTTGTGCCTTCGTGACAATGATGAATGCTGTAAATAAGTATACTGTCCCATCTTAACAAGAATAGCGTATCCATCAATAAGGACACTTACTGTGTTGAGATCTTTGCAAGGCTCTACAGGGGAGTAAATTAAAGGGAGAATAACATCCTTCATCTAAAGTGTCCTTGTTTTGTCACTTAATGTTTCACCCTTACTAATATCTTTCAAAGTCTGGCTCTTAGTCAGAAAAGTCACTCAGTAAATATGACACATTTTATCCAGCCTAAATCTATTCAGTACTAGAATGATTTTTCTAGGCAGCCACGGCTGCAAGTATAACCTGAAATTCTGCCTGTGGCTTCTCTCTTTAATTTATCAGCAGCCACAGAAGCTTCTCAGTAGGGTGAGTGAGGCAGGAAGGGGTATCCAGAGCAGTCACTGCCACTCAGCTGTATGAGGAGCTGCTAACCCTTGTTTAGGCCAGCAGATGAGTGAATCTGAGTAAAAGGCAGACGGGATGAGGCTCTGCTCTCAGTAACATTCATTTCAGCCTAGAATGATTTGATTGGTAACACCACGCTTAGCCCAAGGCGTCTCCACTCAGCAACTATCTCAGTTATGCACAGCAAAACTATATGTTTACTTGTAACTGCACTGTATTTCAAGGACATCCTTAATCTATAACAGATTATAGGATCATAGGTCCACAGTGTTCAGACAAGAGCTACAAGTGATCTTCTGGGTTTAGTGAGGAGGGGGAAAGCATGGGTCTGTGCCACTTTTGTGACAGGTCCATGCTCACAGCTGCCTACCAAGCAGAGGACCTAGAGACAGCATATCCACCGTAAACCCATTTGCCTTTGTACCAGCATCGTGGCATCAATGCTGAGCAGAGACATCAGCCACAGGCTCTTCCCCTGCCATGGGAGCGGACACAAATTGTCTCCGACATATGGAGCTATGAGCTTTCCACCTGATGTGATGGGCACAAAAGTTGGATAAAGGAGCCTGTTAAGGTGAGGGACTGAGGTTTCCACCAAAATCAGCATGTTCCCTATGGCATGGCTGTTCTGCACAGCTTTTATACTACTGCTTTCAGCACAGTTGTTTCTCACTCACCCCAGTGTAAAAAAAAAAAAAAAAAAAAAAAAAAAAAAGAAAGAAATAGAAAGAGAATTGAAGTGGTAGACTTGCTCCAGGTTTATGGGACAGAGCAGGAGCGCAAATCAGAGTGTGGCCTGCAGAGGGAAGGAAAGAGCTGTGGTAGCAATCGCAGTGGTCTCCTGGGTGCCTGGTCCTCTTCCCTCTATTTCTGCTCCCTATCAAGCTATTCCTCAGGAGCAGACTCTGGTCTGAATAGCTTGCATTTAAGTTTTAGATATATTTAAAATCCATTCATATCAAACCCGAATTAAACTCCTGGATTTTATTCAAGAGTCATTCCCTCTGAGAAAGGACTGAGAAGAAAATAATGGTGAATGCCTCGCCCATCCAGTATGCACAAAAAAATCTCCTCAGGAGGTAAGAAGAGAGGCTTGACTATTGTCTTGCCTCATTGCATTGTTATCTTTATATAGGCGAATTTCTCAATCCATTTAGAAATTCACTAATTGTCATTGGAGCTATTTGCTGACGACTGTGAAGTAGCTTCATAATGAAGAGGAAGTCCATTTATTCGTTAACATTTGCAAAAATAATTGCCTGTCACTTAACCGAACATCCCTTGCCCCAGAAACACTTGCTCTTCAGCACTTTTTTTTGAGCAGCACTCTTCAAAACGCCACTTATAATTTCCAGTCCCTCAAGGGCTCATTCTCAGCTGCTGTGACATGAGTCAGAAAACAAACTCCACAAGAGGACACTAAATGTCCTGTCAGTTTTGCTGCAACAAGAGAAGAGCATATTAATAGAGCAGCATTGCCGTACTCCAGGAGGCCTCTGGCAGTTGCGTTGCAGCTCCAAGATACTGCTTAAAACTTGTGGGGGGAGCGCGAGTTAAGAGACTGCGACTACACTGCTGCCTGCCCTGCTCCTCTGCTGGACGTTGCGACAGCAGTGGAAGAGGTCTTGCCTGCAGGGCCCAGCAGCCACAGGGCCACCTCTTGGTGGCTGCCTGAGGAGATGGGTGCATGGGGTAGTCCTGGCCCCACTGTCTGAGTCAGAAGCTTTCTTCTGCCTCTCCTCTTCTAGTTTTGCAAGAGGAGCAAAAGAGAGACAAAATGAAGCCAGGCTGGGTGTGCAGGACAGATGCCAGGGAGTGAGTCCTGAAACAAGGAGGAAAGGTTTGGGGGAGGTAGAGGAGAGAAAGGTGTCTCGGGGGGGAGTGGGCAAGGGATGGAGACTGGTATTCCTCATCTCAGCATAGCCCTCTGCCCACTATACCTATCGGTATAGACAACACCTCTACCAGCTCCATTTCGTGCCTCAGTGAAACTCTGGGAGTGCTTTATCCTTTACATGTAGCAAAACACTCCTCCCCACTAGACACAGCATTTCCTCTGCCGTCCCCAGTACTCCCACCAACAGGCATAAAATAAGTCAACTTATCAACTAACCAGTTTTGAGGAAGCAAAATTCAGCTTTTTTATACTACTGAGAAGCTTTGAGGTGCTCTGACTGCCAGGGAAGACAGGTTTGCATCAACAAGATGGACAGGTAACCAGAGAGCATCTGAGGTCCCTTGCCAAGCCCCCTAGAGATAAGTTGCCATTGCAGATAACTCCCCTAAAATCAATAGAGATGTGCCTATTTACACCAGCTGATCTTCTGCCACTGTAATGCTTTTCACTCCAATGATTGCACCATTGTATGCAAGCTGTGTTGAATTTTTATTGCTTCTGAGGCATGTGAAATCCCCCCTCCACCCGATCCGTTCCACAGGGCAAGGAGCACCACATCTCCTCGGGGTGGATGGCTGCCAATATTGACTTAAGAGCAAGGCGAGCCAGGGAGTGTGAGATAAATGCCACTGTCAGAAAAAGTTAAGCAGAGCCGCACTTCTCCCCAGGGTGCGCCATGAGCCGCGCGTCTCACCTGGGGCTCTGGCACCACAGAAGGTCAGCACCCAGGGCCGAGGACGCCTTGCACCTTGGGCTTGCATCATCCACTCAGCAGCAGTGGGCAGGGACAGTGCTGGGAGGTGGGTGACAGCTGTGTCCCAGGGAGAAGCGCAGGAGGAGCATGCCTTTGCGCCAGCCCTGAGGAGCAGGCTTGGAGCACACCTGCCCTGCTGGCACCAGGGAGAGGAAGGCCACAAGACTGCAGAGCAACGAAGCAGGACACCACCGCGGACAGGCTCAGGTATTGGGTGCGTCTGTGGCACAGCCACCGCATTCCTACCCTACTGCACCAGCAATGGCACTGGCCCCGTGGCTTAGGTGAACTCGTCAGTGTGATAATATTTGTAAGGGTCCTGCGGGCACAAGCCAATGTCCTCCTAGGGGACTCAGGAAACTCATGGTGTTTTACAGCTACTGGGAGTGGGATTATTAGATTTACTTACTTTTTAGGGTTGTCACTGTTGCAAGTGTCTGCAAGTGTTAATTTTCACTGGTGCAGTGTCTCAGCTTTATGGGATGAAAGGAGCTGGGTTGAGTAAGTATTTTGGGTTGGGTTCCCTGCGGAGGGCTAGATTCCTGGTTTGAATGGACTGGAGACACTGGTTTTGTTTGCTTCTTGTGCAGGAATTTGATGCATTTCAAGATTAGGTGACTGTCTTTTTGCTTTTGGGTGCTGCAGGGTTAAGAGGGAAGTGTGTGGGTGAGTGTAAATCAGCTCTGTGCACTGAGAGCTGCCTGTTTACACTAGGGGATTTAGATTTCCAGATATTTAATTTCTGGTAACTGTACTTCAGCTTATTGAAACAGTTCAATCTCGGAAAGCCTCTTGTGGATAATGAGACTATGGGGAGGCGCTGCTCCCAGAGAGCCTCAGACCTGGGAGGGGGGGTGGACAAAGGCCTCGCTTTAGCAATGCAATTAATTAGCAAGTCGGTAGCCAGCATTTGTAAGAAAATTCATTGCAAAAACTTTAAGAGAGATGCTGGGAGAGATGGAAATGAAACAAAATGAAAGAAAGGCTTTGATGCTTCCCTTGAAACAAAGAGCAAATGAAACTCATATCAGTTTGAAAAGTCACACATGATATTTCACAGGTGGAGGACCACAGATGGTAGCGAGGGAGGTTTGTGGGGCTGGAGATGGTTCTGCTTTGAGGACCACAGGGACTGCCTAGGGAAAGCTTGTGCCTTACAGCTAGCTTTCTCACTGCTTTGCAATCCTGGTAGGAGCTCTGGCACACGATCCTCTCAAAGCTGTCAGAACAAGGGAGCAGTGGGGCAGCATGACCCACATAGCAGCCCACATAGCAGCCCGAGGCAACCATGATTCAAAGGCCTGATGGTGTCAAGGAGAGCTGAGTTGGTGCAGGAGGTTGCCCACTGCAGATCAAGCGGGATGGGTCTGCCAACCTTGTCCCCAGACCAGGTTGGCACCCTTAGAGCTGAGGACCCCATCCCACATTGTCAGGTATGAAATAGCTGCAGGCAGGGGTAATGCAAGGACCTTTCCAGCCAGGACAGAGCATTGCAGAAACAAGACAGGGTAGCAGGAGCAGTTTCCCCACGCCACAGAGCTGCAAGGCTTCATAGGAAGATCCTGTAGAGCAGGGGATACCAGTCTAAATCTTCTAAGAGAGCAAGAAAATGCTGTTTGCTCATGCTGTCACTGGCTTTGTTTTCCCAAAAGTGACAATAATGTCTCCAGCGTGCTGAGACATCACAAAGGAGTGCATACCTTGGAGAGTCATTGTACTTGGATCAATGGCTGAGATTGAACTAGGGCCCTTACAGGCAGGGAACTTGCCTCGCTCAGATTGCTGGTTCTCCAGGAGAGCCAGACGCTCTCCTCCCATAAGTTAGATTTTATCATCTCTAGCAATGGGCTGGGAGAAATGCTGGTGACTGAGCTCTTGAAGGCCCTGGGGAGGCCATAAGTGTTAGCCTTTGCCAGGCCTTCTTGGATGAATGAGGATGTTTGAGTTTTGGGGGCTGGTACCAGGGTGAAGATAATTCTATATGTGCTCTAAGTCTTTTCCTCTTTCTCTTAGCATCCAGCTAGAGCTCTTCATGGCTTCTTTTCTGACAGGCCCCAGTGCAAACTCCGCTGTGCCTGCCATGGTGGCAGCCCCCAGGCAAACATCTCACAAGGAAATCTGTTGTAGCTTCCAGCTCTGTCTGCTAGCTCGCTTTGGGAGTACACCTGCCCCATTGCTGTGTCTTCTCCTACTGCAGTATCCCCTCTGTAGTAGCGCTTATGAGATGCCTCTGGCACATTCATGATCTCCTTGGTGCTACTGCAGGTGGGGAAAATGAGGCTGTCTTGGAGGGGCATTCACAGCACGACACGGATCTGTCAAGGAGAAAAGTAGTTCCTTCTCAGCCAGCAGAGAGAGAAGGAGAGATATCTCCAGAGGCTGACCAGAGCCAGCCATGATATGAAAATGCTTGTCTTTATAAACCAAGGAGGAACAGAGGCTGCAGACCCATGTGGCATTGGTGGTGGTGTTGGGATCCAAAAACTGGGTGAGGTAAATGCCTTTTAGCATGCTTAAGAACCACCCTGGGAAGCCTGGTCTATGCCTGTGCGACAGTCTGGCTCTTAGAGTACATGGGTTATGACCAGCAGTTCAAGTGCCCGCAGGAATATCCTGGACACCTCCTGTCCCCTCCAAACAAGGCCAGAGGGCAGAGGGAGGTGGAGGAATGGGTCCTGCCTGATTCCAAGCAGTAGGAGGCGGAGAAGGGTGAGATGTTCCCGCACAGCTGGGAAGCGGCTCCACTGTGCCACGTGGCTGACAGTGCTTCTAGGACAGGCAGGAGGAACTGGAGTTACCAGTTTGCTGCTGTGCAAATTGAGGGAAGAGGTCCCCTCCTACCTTCCCTGCCTGTGCCCATGGCAGCTGCTGTTTCTGGTGCACTTCTATCACATAGGGGCCTTGGCTGCGGTCCTGCTTCTCACACAAGCACCTTAACTCCCTCGCTGCTGGCTCTGGAGGTGCCAGGAAGCCTGCTGATAAAACTTAGCTGTTTCCTCTGTTGTGGTTCCTCCCTTTGCTACCCACAAAGTGAAAATATTCACCTTAACACAGCTCCCCTTCTGCTGATGGACTGCCGTGGGTCACTTTGCAGCACAGCGTATCCCTGAGCTGTAGCATGAGGCTGTGAAGGAGGCAACACACGGCAGGCCTGAGTGAGGACAGGGGCACCAGTGCCCTGCCACAGCTCTGTCCCTGGGCTGGTTGGGTCCCTATGAGCCTTGGCTTAGGGGTCTGGGTGTGGGTCCCAGGGTGGGATCTGCTTTCCAGCTGGTACCCTGCTCCAGGGTGAGGGCAGCGGCCAGCCCTGCGCCACGCACAGCAGCGGTGCTTGCATCCCCTGGGCTCTTCTCACCTTGGCTGCTGCTAAGGGCTCAGTTTGTCCTTCAGCTTTTGGTTACATTTTTTGGTTTACATTTTTTTTAACAGCAGCTATACTTTGATCCCAAAGTCCAAGATGCTCTTTGAGAGCAGTTCTCTGCAAATTCCAAACCTGGGGGCTTGCTCCCATTCCCACGGCATGGAAAGACTCACTCTGAGGGGCAACAGGCTAGAGCATCTTGCCTGGGGTGGGGATTGGGAACAAAGACAGCTGGCAGTCCCCTCCAGCCCTTGGACTCATGATGTGTCTCTGTGCTGTATTTTGTGCCCAACAAGAACATTTAGAAATGTGAAAAGAAATGAACTACACAGTCAAGGATTTTTTGTCCTGGCTTTCACCATGAAGGGGAAAGTCTATGTAATGACGTCATGGACGTGCCTGCCATATGCTTTTGATTTATTTACTTGTCTTTACCTTTGAAGTTGACTAGAGGTTTTCAAGGTTTCTCCCTGCACACATGCAGGCTAGGAGCAGCTTTACTGTCTAGTGACGTCAGTGTCACTGAACCACAGGACTCTGGCACCTGGCGCTTTAAGGCAAATGCAAGCTAAACCAAAACTCGGAAAAGCAAAGTTTGCTGCAATAGGAGTTGAAATATACCTAACTGCCCACATTATGACAGCACCAAAGAGACCAACTGCAGATTAGCGTGAGATTGCACTAGGTGCTAAACAAACATAGAACAAAATGTCTATTTATTCCTCTAAGAGCTTCCAGTCTAAATGGACTGTGAGTATTTATTTCCACTAAGTATATGTGGACTCCTTTGTTCAGCTGGCCGTGGTCAGCAGATCCTGCACGAATAGAAATCTTAGCCAAGCATGGCCTGAAAACCCACACCCAGAAAAAAGAAAGACTCTCCTCTTAACTTAGTTCCTCTTAGGAGGAACTTTTGCTCCTAGGACACTACAGAGGAAGGTGATAGGAAACATGGAAGAACAAGCTAATTTGGTATTTACTCCTTTTCCACCCTAGTGGCTGTCCCAGATGGGTAAATGGGAAGCAGAGGGGACCACTGGTCAAAGGACAGAGAAGCCACTGGGATAGCAGCTCACACCCCAGAGCTGCAGGGAGGGCCTTGCTCATGAGCCGTGATCCCAAAGCTACGTTGGGGCATTAACCACAGGCCTGCCTGGCTCCCGCTTCCCACTCACACCTTCTCCGCCCTGTTAATTATTACAAGGAAACTGAAGGAGGCAAATGTGCACCAAAGTCCAGTGTGAAAGGGAAAATCAGCAGTTCATTCTCAGCCATGAGCCAGCCCACCCCAGCCGCCACGGAGCTGCCCACGCTGCCGGAGGAGACGAGTGCGCCCTTTGGGGTGGCCGACATCGTCGTTGTGGTTGTTTACTTCGCCTTTGTCCTCGCTGTCGGGATATGGGTGAGTCTCCAAGGTGACTGGGTTTAGCTCTACCTAAGCCAGAGCACCAGACTCGCACCAGGCCCCTCCTGCATGCAAAGGTATCTGCCTGCAAAGCTCCTGGTGTGTGCTCCATGCACGCCATTATCCCAGGCCCTACTGAGCAGGTTTGGGCGGTGGCAGTGATCTCCCTTTGAGCATTCATCCCTCCCCCACTTCCCCACATGCAGACAACTACGTGGTCATTCCTTGCATTTCCCCAAACGCTATTCGGGGGACGGGGGTCCACCTCCAGTGTTGCAACATAGTCTCCGACCAGGCTGTTGGCAGGCATGCAACAAGGGCAAGAGAAAAGCCCGGGTGGCGGGGAGGAAGACTATAATGAAACCTTAAAAAGATTGTTATTTGTTTTTCATTCTACTTGCTTTGTGAAGGCCCCTTTCTTAGACATCTACAGCGTTTTGGTTGCCTGAAGTGTTTTTCTCATTCCTAATGGGTACATTCAAGGAGAAATCATTAAGCAGACACAAGCAGCCTCTCTCCAAAGCTGGACTACCAGAACTCCGAATGAAGAGAGGCAGAAGCAGAGTGTAGCCTGGCACACCTAATAGATGCACTAAATAATTTCTGTAGCTGATGCTGAGACCAAACACTCAAGCTTTTTCTGACTTGGTGGTAGTGCTGCTAACCAGTCCAGGTACTGCCATGCAGATTGGTGTTTTGCAGCAAAGCTGTCTATTACGGTGCCCAACTGCAAGGGCCTGATGACTGAAAACAGGAAGCACAGCCAACCTCAGTAACACCAGGGGGGCTTGCTAGCCTATGGCTGTCCTATGGCTCTTGAAATCCCTGCAGTTCCCATGCAGCCCCCAAATGGGGCTGAGTAACATGACCACAGGGCTCCTAGATAACTTGAATCCACAGCAATGGAAGGATAGTAGGCAGCAGGGGCTGCTGAAATGGGCAGTGCTAATCATCCTGGTGTGCAGCTGCATGCCCAAATTCATTCCTCATCAGGATCCTATGGGATATACGGTTTTCTCCTACTTCTAACCCTTGGGCCCCGCCCTCCATCATTTGGCTCTGAAGGTGTTTGCTAGGTTCTTGGCATCTCTGAGCCATATGAAGATTCGGGTCTGCAGCTCCAAGGAAAGCTGCCTACCTTCTAGTGAGAATATGAGTAAAGAGGAAGCATTTCCCTCATTGTGGTCCAGCTGTGCTGACTGGGCATGTTGGCCACTTCCCAGGGCCTGGTGCTGATGGTTCTTTCCCTCATGCTGGGGAGAGATCAAGCTCCTGCTCCTGCAGAGGCTTCACTCTGGTGCTGCTCTTTCTGGGGTCTCCAGAGCACTCAAGGTCTCCGCTTTGTCCTGAAAGGACATCAGGAATACCATGGTTTCCTTCCTCTAGCCTTATGAGAGAACAGTACCTGATCTTTCCTAGATATCAGCAATAAGATTGCTACTGCTATCCCAGAGGGTCTGCAAAGCAAAGATACAGCAGGCTCTCTCTGGACACAGGAGGGTGACGACTGTTGTGTCCCACCAGGCACTATGTTCAAAGGGCTCTGCCAAGGTCACCACCACCAGTACTGGAAAACCACAGCTTGGCCCATTCCCAGTCAACTCCACTACCTGACACCTGCACATACATGTCTCCTCCCATATCCAAGTGGGCAACTGAAAGAATGTAAGTCTTCAAAATCAGGTCCCATCCATGTGGGACCCTGCTTCAGCCTGCATTAGAGCCACCTACAAACTACCTTTCCATGCTGTTCTCAATAGGGGGTCCAATTGACTGCAATGGCACCTGAAGGAGCAGAACTGGGGTGGTGCAAGAGGCTGCTGACAGGATGTATCAAGGCTACTGGGATGGGTGTTGGGTCTGGCTTGAAGGTGGGTGAATGGAGGCAGACACTTACCTTTTTTTTTATGTTTTTCAGTCATCCATACGAGCAAGCCGGGGGACCATTGGAGGCTATTTCCTGGCAGGACGATCCATGACCTGGTGGCCTGTGAGTGAACTGTTCCCTCTGTTTCTCTTAGTTTGAAAGCAATTATAGATCAAAGGCAGGCAAGTCTAGCAAGGGGATGTGGTTCATACCCTTTTGGACTATAGCCCTGAGACACAGGGGATCCACAAGAAATCATTCCATGCAGTTTTGCTAATGGGCTACAGCCTGGAGCTACGAGGCCAAAAAGTTCAGCATCTTCAGTTTTTTTCGATGCTCAATTTCTCCACTAAAGTCAGCAACAAAAATGTTCATGTTGATGGATGTGAGGGAGCTCCGATTGTCCATCTGGATTTGAAACCCCTTGGCCCCAGTTCACCAAGCATACAGTTGTCCCCAAAGCCAAGAGAGCATTAGATAATCTAGGAATATACTATCCAGTAAAAATGTATTTAGAGACTCAAGAAGAAAATAATCCCAAATCTCTGAACTTGTGATCCAAGCTCTTGCTATTCAGAGTAAAGTTGACATTATTGACTAACGATGTACAGGATATAAACTTCAAACCACCAAAGCCACAAATCTTCACTATGAAAGACAAAAAAAAATCTATTGAAGGTATCTTTTCTTGGGAGTGAAAGGTACATACAAACATAATTTAAAGTTTTAAAGAAATAAAAATGCCACAGGAATAAATATCCTTTTCAGCCAATGCCAAACTCTAGTGCCGTATATCTCTCCAGTGAGTCATGGGTAATGGAATGCACTTCTCAATCAAAACACTGTTTTTTCTTTCTTTATTCCTTTGAATGTGCATTGCTCATAAATTCACTAGACTTAATTTTCAACCTCTTCCACAGAGACACATATGTATCTCTAAAATCTGTTATTTCTTAAATGTTCTTTATACTTCTGTCTCAACTAAATGGCATTTAGTGAAAAAGCTTAGTTTGATTTTCTCTAATTAGGAAGGGAGAAATTAGACGATATTAAAATGTAGCATTTTCTTATCAACATCCTTCTTCTTTTAAAATAAAAATTCTCATTGTTCTTGGGTCTAACCGCAGGAAGCCACAGAGTCTGTTGGGTTAAACATGTAGGTGCAGGTTATTCTTCAGTTTTGGCTCTTCTGACTTACCGTCTTAGGTCCAAAGCAACCTCTGATGTTGTTCACTTTTTGATTTTGATTGTCCAGCTAGAGAGCCAATTCCAACTCTGCAGATCTTCCTGTAGGTTCAGATCTTTGTAGTCCTGACCTTGAATATGCAATTTACATATGTATTTTTAGGGTGGGCGTGACAGATTTCTGCTGTGTGTTAGACAGCCTCAAACAAACACTGACGTTATAGCTGCTGCTCTTGTGCTACCATCTTCTATATTTCTGTCTGCTTGATGTATATATTAGGAAAACTCTTTGTATTTCTTGGGAGCTCCAGTATCTATCCAAGGTACAAATTCACATTGCAGCAGCTAGCTCTCTAATCAGGACTTTTTGTAGGTAGACGAGAAGGAAGAGTTGTTGGCAGGATTCACTGTGAGCATTCATGCCGTATTAATGTTTTACCTTGCTCAAAGGTGAGAAGCAGGTCAAAGTCCATTATTCTTTGTTTCAAGTTTAGCAGTACCAGGGAGAGAAATACTACTCATGGAAGATCTGGCTAAAAGCAAACTTTCTCTGGACTGCTAAGGTTTAAGGGCTCAACTTGTCCTTTTGGTAACTTGGCAATTGACCCTGAGAGGGATTTGGCCTTGGCATACAGAAATAAAGTGAGGCTTTGTGCCAAATACAAGTAGTAATTAAGTCATATATTTGTTGGCCTGTTTAAAGCACCTTGGAGCGTTCATTCTTCCAATTAGAGGGTCAATGAGCCGTGCTAGTGATAGTGTTATAGTCAACCTGAGTCATTAGTATTTTTGAACCTACTACAGAGGTAAGTATTTTTGAATCTGCATATAGACAATGAACACAAAAGGTTGCATGTTTCTAGCATTGTCCTTGCTATGGTTCAGTGATGCCCTTCCTTAGAAGGAGCTCCAAAAGTGTTCCTATCACCATGGCTATGTAAACACCACATAATGTTCAGTGCAAGAGATTTAAAGAAGGAGGGATGTCTGCAAGCAACGGAGGGGTAAAGCCCAAAGGGTCAGCAAGGTTGGAGAGGGCACATTACTAGCTGTCTTACAAGGAAATGGAGAAATCCATCACGTTACCTGGTCAGTCAAGTGTCTGATTTGGCTGCCACCAGACTTCTCCTCCAAGCCAGAAATAATATATATCTAAGGAGACCATTGCCCAAGTGAACTCTGACTCTGCAATTAAAATTTGCATTGGGGTGGGTGAAAGGCAGCAGACACACCTTTTTTAAGATATAAAAATTTAAGGTTTTTTTAAAAAGAGGATGGAGAAAACCCATATCTCCATTACTGCCCAGCTACCTACGTGAAAGGAAACAAGGCCCTGGGGAAAGTGTCTGAGGGAAATGTTTGCACCAATACAGCAGTTTAGCAAGGTGATTTTCTTTTTTTTTAATGCCTGTGTCATATGTTTCAGATTGGAGCATCTCTGATGTCGAGCAATGTGGGCAGCGGCTTACTCATTGGCCTGGCGGGCACTGGAGCAGCTGGGGGACTTGCTGTTGGGGGCTTTGAGTGGAATGTAAGAGTCAACTAAGCTGACAACTGAAATATCACTATTTACAATGGGTTTGGGGGTTTCTCTCGAAAATCAGCTGCTAACAGGAGGGGCAACTCCAAGTTCTCAAACCTCAGGAACTGAGACAGCTTTAAAAACATGGCATCTTAATTTTCCTTTAAATGGAAGCCACTTAAATTATTAGCTCTCTGACCTTCCCACAAACACACAGGCCATGTTTTTTAAACTTTAGTCTGCTGTTATAAAGACAAAGATAAAAGATACCGAATGCCAAAAAGGTACTTGGATGATCACAGAATTCTGGGAACAGGGACTTTGAAAAAAGGCATCATGTGCTGCTAAATGCAGTGTAAATCCATGAGAATTGGCAACACTGTATTCACCTGTCGTCTTCTGAAATGTGACATCTCTGGGGTGAACATCTGGGTGCGAAGGCAGGTCTCATTCTGCCCTATTGAAATAGCCTGGAAAAATGCCACTGACACCACACGGAGCACGAAAACTAGGCCCTTTGTGTGTGACGCTAATGAAATTTCTCAGCTGCAGTGATGAGGAGTGAGATTAGTGCCAGCCTCGCAGTACGCATCACTCACCTACCTCTAAATCTCTTGTCTTCATCAGCAGAGACTGCTAATAGTGCCGGATACTTGCCAAGCGCAGGCAGGGCCCACCAAAAGCTCTTTCCTGGGTTATGTATTCACTGCAGCTGTTTTTTCCTAAGCCTTTAAGATCACCTTCAAATGCTCTGTGAAGAAGCCAGAGCCTGCATTCCGGTTGATGCATGTGAAATATGTCAATATTACTGTATTTTAAGTAAATGTATGCAGATCCTTTTAGAAATCCATGAAGACAATAGATTGAATTTTAGGGCAAATGTAACTTCATTAGTTTAGATTCATTTCTTTGAGACTGGAAAGTACGTTAGGATATTCCTTTATTTTTTGCCTGTAGCATGGGACACCACTCAGCTACAGAGATCATGGTCAGATATGGGCATCTTTTACCTAAGCCTTTCTCAGCCGCTACAGGAGCCATAGCTGTTTTCCTCAGTCACTCACAGTTTTTGTCCTCAGGGCTCAGTTTCACTTCTGACAACTTCAATAACTAATCTAAGGACAATCTAACTGATATAAGGTACTTGGACAAAAGGTAATGGCCTGAGACATCCAGGAGGTGGGATTTGATAGTCTAATGGCTTTTATTTAAATTAAAGATCTCCTATTGGGGCTTTTGCTGGGTTTTAGAGAAGAAATACATGATGGGAGATGTCTTTATGCCTTCCAAAAGAGTCTCCACCTGCAGCAAAGCAACTGAACTGCCCTTGATCTGCCTGACACAGAAGCAAAACTCTTTCAGTCTGAAAGGAGAATGTCCCGGTAGAGTCTTGCTGTTGCTTATTTTTATGCTCTACAGGGAGAGTCTGTTGCCTCAGCCTCATCACTTGCTAATCAAGCAACAAACAGATGCTCCCATCCTTCTCTGAATCACTTAACTCTTCATTGCCACAGCAGCAGTGACTGCAAAGGCCAGCAAATACAATATCTCCCTTTAGAGACCCGTAGCAGCAAAATACATCTTGCCAGAGGCACAGAGATGGAACAGAATGTGGCACTCTATGACAAAGCGACAAGGTACTTAGGAGGAAAAGTTCAAAGTTAATAATTACACTGCAGTAATTAATTCATCATCATATCTTCTGAGCAGGGACAAAATCCTATGTGCCTCCCCCAGACTGTTTCCCAGCTATATTGCATAGCACTGCATCCTTTTGCTTCCTCAGGGTGTCCACTGAAAGAAAAGGGGAGATAGACCTTCCAGTGTGTTGAATCACGTGAATTTATTTTCTCTTTCTCATTACCAGGCTACCTGGGCTCTCCTGGCTCTCGGCTGGATCTTTGTGCCTGTTTACATCGCAGCAGGAGTGGTCACTATGCCTGAGTATCTGCAGAAGAGATTTGGAGGGCAGAGGATTCAAATCTACATGTCCGTACTGTCCCTCATTCTCTATATATTCACCAAGATATCCGTATGTATCCAATTGAATGCAATCCTTGTGTCTAGGGCAGGTGCAGAGTTTCCTGGAACAAGGCAGGGCTGCTCAGAGATAACTCAGATGTCCTTGAAAGAACCAGCTCAGCTATCAGAAACAGTATCACTGTGTTAGTGTGCTGCTTGACTCAAGTAAATACCTGCCTCTGCATTGATCATGGAGACCTACGCCGAGAGAGAGAGAAAGAGAGCCCTCATTAAACAGCAATGCACAGTGAGAACTTTACGGGGGTATGGCAGCTAATTACTAAGCAGTATAAATACATAGCTATCTGACTCCTTTTACGCATCCATCAGATCAAACCTTAGGCAATGTAGACAGGGGAACAGCCACAGCAATACCCCATCTAAGGATCTGGCAGGCTGCATGTTGTAGGTGTGAAATTCTCTTAAATTACCGTAAATCTGCATTGTCCTGGTCATTATTTTGATGTTGTTCTTGTAACTGAGTTTTCAACAGTTTTATGGTAACGTATTACAGTTGTTCCTATCTCACTCTGTCTTTTGTGTTGTATAAAAAGGTATGGTGAAAAGAAGATAGTTCTTGCTTAAGACAAAACTCAGCATCCTACCTGGTTTGCTTGTTCCCTGTTGGTAGCATTGTACGCTGCCGGCAGCCGAAAAACAGTGTAAGCTGTTGAGTATTTCCTTTCATTTAAATGTCATGAATGCAGGCGCAGAACTTATGTTCAGAGATTTGATAAGGACTGCCTGTGCTCCTGGAGGGAGAGGACTGTGTTTCGGAATCCATTACAGGGACTGAAAATGTCAGTCCTTTGTTTCCAGCTGATTGCTTCGTGTCCAGTCCAAGTTAGTTTTGACTAAACTCTGTCAAAGTATTTGATGTCAAACTGCCCCGGAAGATGTTGACTGGAGATGCAGCACCCACAAGCCTTCGCAGATGGCAGTTGTCTGTGTCTTTCTCCCAGGCTGGCTACATCTCAGGTCCTGGGAGATGTGTTTCAAGGAGCTTAATCCACTCACTAGGCATTCACCCTGGGGGATCTTGAGGAGAAGCAGAGATGTGAACAGGGTGAGAGTGTTGAATAGATTTCCTCCTTAAACAGCCAAGTGCTGATCATGTCACTCATTGCTGCTACCACTGTCTCCAGGTGCTTTGCTCTGCAGGATTGAAGCATTGCCCAAAAGGAGGTCTTGCAAAGAGACATCTGGAGCAGAGTTAGGCACATGTAAGGTAAATGGAAGGTCTTTCCTTCCATAACACAGAACTGTGCACAGCCAGGCACTCAATAGACGTGTTGAAAAGAGACTAGTCTTTCAATATGACCTTCATCCAGGCAACATTTGTTAATGCCTTTCAGAGTAGGACCCTGGCCCTAGTTACTGTCGTTTCATCTCAGTGGTTTCTGCTCTGTGCAGCTAATTCATATGTGGCTGACGGATGTGGCTGCTGGAGTTTATGGGCAGGACAAGTGCTTTCTATTAGGCACTGCCTTTGTTTGTAGAGAGCTCATTTAGTGACTGGCTGGACAGCAGGCAGTTGGTTACAAGAAGGATATTTCCCCCTGTGCTTTTTGACCAAACATAGGTTGGCAACTAGGGCATTGCAGAGTTCTTCCTGCTTGTAAAGAAGAGCAGAGAGCTGAATAAAGAGCATTGTCATAGGAGTGATCCTTCATGTCTGCAGAGCTCTTTGCATTTCCTCCTAGGAAGTCAAAGGCCAGAATACAGAGTGACTTCTGTAGTGTCCTGATACCAGCACTTCAGAGCGTGTCTCAGGTTGGCGGAGATCAGGAGGTGTAGTGGATGATTGCTTTCAAGGTGCTTATTTAGGGGACATGAAATAGCAACTCTTGCCCCATCCCTTCTATCTCACTTTGCTAATGCTTTTTCCTGTATCTTACCAGGTTTACAGGTGTCCTTCAGGTTAATTTCCCAACACATGCACATCTCCCATATCACCTTCTGCATCTGAAAGATATTTATCTATCTGCATAATTTCAGGGTTCTCTCAGACTCTGATTTCCCTCTCTCTGCTAATAGGCCCAATCAAAGTGAGGCCTATGGGGATTTCTGTATTTCTGGTCAGGCCCTCAGCAGGTATAACCTGTTTTACTGGAGTCATTCCAGCATGCTGAACTGCACAAATAGAAAAGTAGCTTGCTGACCATTTCAGATAAGTAAACCATGGCACAAGATACCAGTGATTCATCAGGGGTCTTTCAGGCTGAGAGTGTCTCCTGGCCATGAGACCACCAGACCACAGTGATGGGAAGAGCCTGGCCTGTGCTACTCGCCCCACTTTCCTCATGAATCTGCCCTGTGGAGACGTGGGCTCAGGCTAAAGGCTCCCAGGACATCGGCTCCACTTTCCCATCTGTCACCTGCTCCCCACAGATCTCTTCACAGTCAGTGAATGGTGTGGCAGTTTCCACCAATACCTCTCTGTGCCAGTGAGAAGGCAACCTTCACATGCCATGAAGGCTGCCTGTAGGATAGTCCTTATTTTGGTAGCTTTGTGGTCCCTTGGAGTGGGACTTTGATTTTTAGTCTTCTGCTGCCCCAGCTCCCAGAAACTTGAGAGCTGTGACCTGGAGGAAAAATATTCTTTACAGTAAGTACAAGAAGCTTCACTACCAGCAGCCCCATGCTCTCTCCTCCTCTTCCACTTCACCTTTATGGTGTTCTCCCTTGTCATTGCTTTCAGCCTCAGAGGGCTGCAGATTGCTCTACTAGATTTCACTTGCATGAAGCACTACTATAGTCAGACTCCCTTTGTTGTTGTTGTTTTTTTTTAATTCCAGACAGACATTTTCTCTGGAGCGTTGTTCATTCAAATCTCTTTGGGCTGGAACCTCTACTTGTCCACTGTGGTCTTGCTAGCAGTGACTGCTGTCTACACTATAGCTGGTAAGTAGTTGACTTTAAAAGAAACACCTTGATCTGGACCCTAAAATATAAGTTTCCCCTTTCCTCTATAGGAGAGAATATTCAGGTCCTGATCCACGGCAAAGATTCCTCTGGTCGTGTGTAGTACCTGCACTGCTGTCCCCAGTTGTAGAACACCTCTGGCTATTCCTCTCCCCTCATCACCCAGTGGGAAATCAGTATTTGGAGAATTTCACTGTTTTCTAGAGAAGTTCTGATACTGCATATGCTTCTGATTCCCCCGGTGCAGATGACGCTGCCCATCTTTGCTCTTTTCTCTTTTTGCAACATTGGCATCTTTAGCTATTAAGATGTGGCTTAGCAGAGCTGTTTTCACTGCCTTCAAGTCCTCTCCTGAATATGTAGAAAGGAGTTAGGCTGTTCCTCACAAGATGGCTTGTGAGAGGTCCTGGGGTCCAGCTGGGTACCAGGTTCTCCTGGGCTGGGGCCAAGGAAAATATTTTCCCAGATGATGTACCTGTTTCTATGTATGTATGTGACCCACTTAACACTGTGCCTCTGTTTCTCCTGACAGGCGGTTTAACAGCTGTAATATACACAGATGCACTGCAGACGGTGATCATGGTGCTGGGAGCTTTGGTGCTCATGTTCATAGGTAAGGGGAACCTGCAGTGGCACCATCCCGAGATCATTGACCTTAACAAAATATTCACTCTGTCACGTATGTCTCAGAAATGGGCTTTAATCATTCACGCAAGTGGTGCTAGCACAACTGGCACTTGTTCTCCTTCCCCAGAAAGTCAGTCTTTCTTCCTCCTTTGCACTAACTGTATGGAGGTGAAGTTCTGTATAACTTCCTCTTGCCTGTTTGGGTTTACCTGGAGTTGCCAAAGAGCTTGCAAAACTTCACCTCCCCTCAGAGACAAATCCTGCTATCACTATACTCTTGTAAATTCAAGGTAATTTAGCTGACTTTCTTTGTTGACTTTGGGAGTTACTGCGGATTCACTTGAATGTAACTAAGCATAAAAGAAAAAACCCCAAAACATAAAACAATAACTGAACATCATCAGTCTTTGCTTTAAGTCTTCTTGGCAAACAAAAATACAGATACACCTTGTTTCATTTCAAACCTTCTTGCTCCAGCTCTTGGAGCATATTTGAGCAAAGACCAGATTCTGAGGTCGTCATGGGAATTAGGATCATGGAGATTTTTTTTGCATTGATCCTCTTCCAAGATGCACTGTTAAAACCACAGGCCTCTGAGTAAAATCCAGCTGATTCCTGCACAGACCTTGGCTGCCAAAAGCAAGGGTGGAATGAAAAAAGACATGAAGTGAAGGTGGGAGAAAAGAATCATGAGACTCAGATAAAGGAATACCTTTGCAGGAGGCACCAGACCTGAAATCACTGCTGTTTTCTTTTCAGGATTTGAAAAAGTTGGCTGGTATGAAGGACTTAAGGAGAAATACAGCACAGCAATACCAAAGGTCATAGTCCCCAACACAACGTGTCATCTCCCACGTGCGGATGCCTTTCACTTGTTCAGGGACCCAGTCACAGGAGACATTCCTTGGCCTGGCCTTATATTTGGCCTCTCAGTGCTGGCTCTGTGGTGCTGGTGCACTGACCAGGTAAAGGACATCTTCCTCCTCTCTTCAGGCAAAGCAGCGCAGTAGTATTTCCAGGACACTCCTCAGTTTGTGGATCTGTTAGCGGATACGTGTGGTGCAGGAGTTACTGCCTCCATCACTGGACTAGACCAGAATAGCTCATATCTTCCACCTTCTCAGCAAGCTTCTAATTTTGTGCATTTATTAACGTGGGCAAAGTGTGTTATTTTTATCTGTCTTTATCCCACTGTGAGCTGGTGAGTGTCAATGGGTTTTATGCAGTTAGTTAATTTGACAAGGAGGTGAAAGAATTGCCTCCGCAGTGGCTTTGTGTGGAACCCCCAGTTTTCTTATCCCTATCCAAGCTACAAACAAGGCAAAATGTATTTGTTTGTGTTTGTGGTTTAAGGTGAGATAATTACCAAAACCCACGACTGCACTTTTACCGAATCTGCTCCATTCTTTGTCTCTTGCTGTTGTGTGCACTGCCGCACAGCTGCTGTGTCTCCAGTCCTCAAGGTGGCTTCATTTCAGTCAAGGGCGAAATGATTCCTGTAAAGGAAATTTCCACGCTACCCTCTCCGATAGCCTGTGCGCTGAGCGCAGAGCAGTGGAAGCAGGCTGCAGTCAGCCGAGGTGGGAAAGTTGCCACCGGCATGCAAAACACCCTGGGATCCTACCGGATGAAAGTCATCCATGAGAAGGGGAGAGAGGGGATGGATCCTGCTATCTCTGCAGTGCTTCTGTTTTCTCCCTGATGCCTTTCACCCATTGCAGGTGATAGTCCAGAGGTCTCTCTCTGCCAAGAACCTCTCCCATGCCAAAGGTGGATCAGTTCTGGGAGGGTATTTGAAAATCTTCCCAATGTTTTTCATCGTCATGCCAGGAATGATCAGTAGATCTCTTTACCCAGGTAAGCCTTCCTGTGTTCCTCACTGTGGGGCATTACGTCTGTACAAACAATAATCCCACCCAAGCCCTCCAGCACTGTTACTTCAGCAACTCCCATGTCCTAGGAGTCCTGCAAGCATAGTCATATATATTCCTGTTGTGCGCTGACGTTCTTATGACCTCCCTCCACCTCTGCTGTTCCCACAGTGGCAGAAATCATTGTGAGCACCCATGTGGCCCTTATTGTGCTGTTGGGGGCATATAGCTCCATGCTGTGGAGCTACATTACATGCATCTATCTATCTGGAGAAGGTCAGTGAGAAAAATAATATGAAACACTGAGGTGGTTCTTCAGGTCCTATGGAGTATGTGCATTAGGTATTTGGTGAGAGGCATAGCAATCTGCAACACAGATTCATGCAATTCCTGGTGGATTTTGCAAGGCAGCTTAAATCTCTCCTCTGGGGAAGAGCAAGAGTTCCCCTCAAGTTGTCTCCCAAAGAGCACTCATTGCTGGTTTCTTTAGAGCACTCTGCCTGGAAAGAATACCCTGGTTAGGAAGACCAGTCTTGGAGGAAAACCAAATTGCTTCTCGCGTCTCTTTCCTAGATTGCCTTAAATAAGAGTAAATCAGCCTGCAACATTCTTGGTAAAGTTCCTACCTACAAACAATACATCATCAAGGATTATAAGTGTTATATCTATATATCTATATATCCAGCAGTGTTATATCTTGTACCTTGAAGAAAATTGCAAAATGTCATCTTGAAATTTCACCTTTATTTTATGACATAAAATGTTCTTCACCTGAACTCACTCTAGTGGCATTTCCATCTATGCCTCTGAATTTAGATTAAGCCACAGAAGGCATCAAGATTTGTTCTCTTGAATTATATGTCCTATAGCTGAACAGGCTTTACACTGACTTCTTACTATTTTCCTGTCTCCAACAGATGAAGTGGGATGCGTGGACCCAAACATCTGTAAAAAGGTCTGTGGAGCTGCAGTGGGTTGTTCTAACATTGCCTACCCTAAACTCGTAATAGAACTCATGCCTGAAGGTAAGGAAACTTTATACATGGGCCATACACCCATGCTTGGTGCTTTATACACCAAGCACTGCATGGTGGGATCAGTCTGCCCTTCTCCATTATAAGGATGAGGACCTTTTTTCCTGCAGTTATTAGCCACTGAGATGATAAAATAATGAGTCTTTTCTTCCACAACATACTGGAATATGTCTACATGTGCGTACACATCTGGTAAGAAAATGGAACGTACCATCTGCAAAAGATGCTGAAAGAAATGAAGCATCTTCTAATTTTTTGTCTGAATTGATTGGTTGGTAGGTTTTTAAGATATATATGTGGTATATGCATTTAAAAAAAGAAAAATCTCAGAGGGTTTTTTTTTATGGGTGCAAGACGTAGGAATTAATACTCCAGGAAGTGCTGGTATCTTGGACTGAACCAGGCCACAGATTAGTCAAGGCTCTAATGCAGCACACACCACTGCTGCTAGAAGGCAAAAGGTCTGCTTCTGCTTTTCCTTCCGTTTTTTTCTCCCAGGGCTCCGGGGTCTGATGATTGCTGTGATGATGGCAGCCCTGATGAGCTCCCTCACTTCCATCTTCAATAGCAGCAGCACTCTCTTCGTTATAGACATCTGGCAGCGGATCCGCAAAAAGGCTTCAGAGCAGGAGCTGATGATTGTGGGCAGGTCCTTACATTTCTTTATGTCTTGTTGCTCTCATCATTTGTTTTGACTGCGGTATTTACGCTCTTCAATTTGGACTCACTGGGAAAACGCTCGTGCCTAAAACATAGAACAGGAACCGCACAGCTGATGAGCTGAGCCTCCCAGCGCTCTGCCTCTGAAATAAGTTATAGTGCCCCTTATGGGCAAGCTGTAGTACTGATTATATCAGGGACACGGAAAGTTCTCTTCCTCATAAGAGAATTTGAGACGCATTCTGCGTGTTTGTGGTGCTTTTCCGCTCTACTCACAAACAGTAAGTTTCACAGCTTTGATGTGAAGTGGGTGAAGGATGCAGGCAATTGCATACTTCATCACTATAAGGTACTGACAGGGAAAGTACCTCTTGTTCAGCAATATGGGGAAACCTCTATAATAGCCAGTGCAAAGATGAAGGAGGGTACTGCACGCACCTGAGACCCCCCAGAAGTAATTTAGTAAGCAGAAAATGCACTGGTATATGACATAAGCACTAGACTGAGCATGTTATCTGCCTGGAAAGAAAGCAGAAAGATTGTTAATGATTATGAACTTCCAGCTCCCTATCTCCATCACATCAAAGGGACAGTACTTTGAAAAACACCTCACAGGAGGGCCCTGTACAGAACCACGATGTCCTCATGGAGCTCCCATGCAACCTAAACGGCAAGTCCCAGCACAGCCCGCTCTGAAATCTATGAAATCAACTCTGGGAACTGATTGAGTTAGCTTTAAAGAGAAGAACAATTTTCTCTTTTCCTATGTACACAAGGAAAATCCTTCTTACGTTCTTGAGAGCAATCTGTGGATTTTTTCTTAGGAAATTCTGAAAGCAGTTGGAAGTGTGATTTGCTGCAAAACTTCATTTTCAGGAGGACTAACACCCTTTTGTTCTCATCTTTCAGAGTCTTTATTCTCATTCTCGTAGTCATCAGTATTCTCTGGATCCCCATCATTCAATCATCCAACAGCGGCAAGCTCTTTGACTACATTCAGTCCATAACCAGCTATCTAGCGCCACCAATCACAGCTCTGTTCATCTTGGCAATCTTCTGCAAGAGGATTAATGAACCTGTAAGTGGAATGTCATCAACCAATTGACACACATATTCGATGTTAACTATAATAAAAAAAAAAAATACTCCCATTACCTAGGCTGGGAGCCTCTTTAGACTCAAAGTTGGCCCAGTTAGCGTGACAATTAGAAAACAGTTTCCTGGCATGCATTAATGGATGTCTCTAGTGCATGGGAGTTTGCTTCCAAGAAGCCCCTGCAATTGATACTTCTTGGCAATCTCTGTTGGAAGCACAAAAGCCAAAGTTGTTCCACCCATCAGGGACGGTATCTCTGGATCTGGCTGGAGGCTTGTTACTAGGAGGAGACTCTTGCATTATCTGTGCTCTATCTGTTCCATGTTCAAAGGCAGAAAGAGAAAATGAGGATTTTTAACTGAAAACATGCTCCTTCGATGTATGTCAATGTGAGATTCCATCAGGCATGAAAGGTTTTAGTCTAAAAAAAGAGTTGTATTTAAAAAAAAAGAAAAAAAATGAAAGAAAACTACAACCAAAGGTAACTTTTGCAGTAACTTCTTTTTTTGTCTATGCTTGTACCTTGTCAGGGTGCTTTCTGGGGCCTCATGGTTGGGCTGACTATTGGTCTCGTTCGGATGATCATGGAATTTATTTACAGCACACCGTCTTGTGGTGAGGAGGATAGAAGACCAGCTGTGCTAAAGGATTTGCACTACCTCTACTTTGCGCTCATCCTCTGTGTCCTCACTGCCATTGTCATTGTCCTTATTAGTCTCTGCACCCCTCCAATCCCTGAAGAAAAGGTAAGTAAGAAAGTGACTTGCAATGGCACCTTTTTCTTAGAGTCCTAGTTTAGTTTCCGAAAATCTCTCTAAAATCTGGCCTTTTCTCTTCCTCCTATGATTGAGGAATGGTGTGTAATGCATATGCTGCAAAGTAGTACCTGTTTCTCAGCTTTTTATTTCCTAAGTCTGATAGTGTTAATACTTCCTGAGGCACTGAGTGCTTGAAATTGAGTGCAAGTTGCCATGCTGCGCCTGGAGCTGGGCAGACACTACAGCCCATCGTAACTACAATAGAAGGGAGAAGAAGAAGGGGGAAGGAGAGGAAATCATATTACAGATGACTGCTGAGGAGGAATTAAATATATCTAATTGTAGCATCTACCCTATTTCAGCAGAGCCAGCATCAATCTTGCAGGCAAACAAGATTAATATCTTCTGCAACATAGGCATTTAGGAAAATAACATTTTGTGCCAATGTGATCTCAATTACATTTAATAACTTTGAGTCAGGCGCAGCTTTCTTTTACTTAACACATTTAAAACAGCACACAATTTGGAGGCTTTATTTAGTAACACCTTAAAGCAACTTTTCCCTTTCCCAAGTTCTAAAGCAGCTGTCAGTATAACAAAACTGCCGTCGTCTTCTGAAGGAAGGTTACTGGGTAAATTTAAAAAACATTTTTTTTCTGTCTAACTTCCTAAGGAAGTAAGGGTGATGCCATCATAGTAGGTCTCTCTGCTGCTTCCTCATAGCTTGTGAAGCATTAACCAGGCCCAGCGATGTCTGATTGAACGGCAGTGGTATCAAAGATCCCCAGCTCCTAAAGACTGCATGAAAGCATGTGCTCAGATAGGGAAGAGAAAGAGAGTCTTTGTGCCTGCATTGAGATACAGTCTCAGCTTTTATTAGCTGTCACAGGATCCACATGGGAGCGAGAAATACTGGCAAGGAGGCGCCATTAGTTCTGCTGCTTATAGGATGACTTGTTCACTACCGCTTGGGGGTGGGCAGATGGCTGCCAGCAATTAATTGCTGTGGTTTAATGTGTTCCCACTCATCGGCTGACCTGTGATAACTAAACGTGTATAGCACTCCCTGCTCACAGCAATGGCAAGATAGCATGCATTAGCATAGCACTGGCAAATAGTGAACGTCATACCAATAGTGCGGGAGATGAAGAAACTGGCCATGGAACCTACAGACTTTTTAGTCTGATCTCAGTGGTACAAAAACAATTAAAATGCATTTTAAGAGGTAGGGGGAATAATAAAAGGCATGCAGATCAATGGAAACTGAGACAAAATGCAACATGCATTTACCAAGGCTAGAGTATGCCTGACTAACCTGATTTGCTAAACAAAGGAAGCTTGGTCTATCATATCTAGCTATATTTTAGAAACCATTTTTAATACCACTTGGGATGTGATTAGCTACGCTGGGGAAGATTGGGGTCAGTACAAGAAGTATCTCGCTGGGGGAAGGTACCTATGAATCCCTTCTGGTCTGATGTTATCTAGCCATTTCATTAATAACCGTGTTGCTAGTTCCTCCCAACTTTGTATGATTGTTGTTCTTGATGATGACGATGATGATGACCCAAAATCTCACAAAGGAAGAAGTATAGGAGCTTAAAGTCTAGCTTATTAAATAGGACTGATATTCAATGGACTAAACATGCACTGAGGGGCTAGTAAAAATAAGGGCTGCTACAAGCTGAGAGCTCATCAAGTGGAACTGCCAGAAAACTGGAAAAAAGCCCAGAAAGTGTCTGTTAATGGTGGGATGAGCAACCACTATAATGACATCCAGGAAAAAGAGCTTATGACCATAAGAGATTCCATAGAAGGGACTTTCAGTAGAATAGGTGAGTTAAGAGCTACTGGACTTAAGAGACCTTATTGACATATTTCTCGAATAGCCAATGGTCTTGCAAAAAGATGGGTAAGACTGGTAATGGTCCAGGGAGGATGGCTAACAAGAGGGCCAGGGAGGAGAGCATTTTCTCTGAACGAAAAGTATGTGGTTCTCCCCAGAGAGCAGAGGCCGGAGGTGGCTGCCCCCAAACACACCTTGGAGAGCCAGGGAGGGAGGGGAGGCAGCTAAAGCACAGTGCTGGCCCGAGAGCAAGAGGGATAAAGCTGGCTACGAACAAGTGTAGATTGCACTTTTTAAAGTTTTCTGAAGAGAGGTGTTCAGTGCAGCCTTTTGGTAGGCCATGGATCCCATTAGAGGTAAGCTTGGCACTTGACCTCTGTGTAAGAGATTCTATTCAAGATAATTAATAAGATGATTGCCCATGACAGCAGGATGCTGGACATGGAAACCCAGATGAGTTATCTGATGATGGTGTCTAATGGTGATGGCTATCAATGAGTGACTAATGTCCCATGTGTGGCCCCCCAGTATCTTCCCACCACAGTGAAAATGAGCAAGGCTAGCAATCTGAGCTAGTAAATGGTAATTAATTCCCTCTTTATATGGCTCTGGAGTCTGCCTCTATTAATTCGACTTCTGTTTTAATTTGACTTCCATTGAATTCCTGCTATTTACCCCCAGTTTCAACAAGAAAGATCTGACCTTGTTCCTCGGAGAATAGCCAAAGCAAAGGGGTGTTTTTTAACCTGAGGTAGATGCCAGTATAGCTGGGTTGCTGCCCATCGGGCATGAATCTGAGTGGACAGCATTACAATCAGCATCTTTCATTTTCCCTCAGTCAGACTCACTCCATCTTTCGCCCTGGACATGAGTCAAACTATTATGCATAGTGAAGCAGTTTCCCATGGTGTCCTACTGATGTGCTTTGGCGGTGCTGAGATGCCCCTGCAAACAGGGGTTTTGTCTTTCTCTCAAGTCAGTCTGTGACTGTGCTGAAATGGCTGAAGGACAGAGAGGTTGTGGGATGGAAAGGCAGGAGGTAAAAATCAGGATGGATGTGTCAGGCTCTAACCCCCTGGGTAGAGACTGGCACATGAACTTAGTGTTTGGCTACTGTCATTGTTGGGTTGCTGTTTATTTTGCCTGCGCGTGGGCAAACTTGTGGTGAAGAGACCTCACGTCCCTCTGATAGTGGCTGGGGGTCTTGGGGGTGTCCTGGGCAAGGCTATCTGGAGATTATTCCTGCCTGGTTGTGGCCTTTATGGACTCCGTGTGCTTGGACAGCTCAGAGCCCCAGATATTCCCCCACAGAAATTGCATGAGGATAGTATTACTGGCTCTTATCTGTGCACCACTTTGAGATATAATGATGAAAGACACCATATAAGACCTAGGAATTATGCTATTTATTTTGTCAAGCAAAAGGAAAAGAAAAACAAGCCACCAAAAAAAAAGTCAAGGAAATATAGTGATAGATCAGACTTCAGCAGATGTAAATCAGCATAGCTCCATTGCCTTCAAAGACCAGGAACAGCTGTTGAGCTCAGTTAGGCTACTTTACACCAGCTGAAGATCTACACTGGACAGCTTTAAATATTGAATCTCAATGCTTTGCAAATAGCAAATAGGCAGAAGGAAAAAAGAGATTTGTATCTGATGTTAGAGAGGTACAGTTAATGTGCCTGGCTTTAAATGAATTACAGTCCAAGAACTGCAAGCTGTAGCATTTTCCCCTGCTGTTTTGGACGCTCTCCCATCCCTGTGGTGATTGATGCTGTGCTGGAAAAAAAGTATGCAAGGAATTTGTTTGGTATGCTCCAGAGTTCATATGTCTTCATTGCAGGTAGTCCATATTGTGTCACGCCGTCCTTGAAAACCCTGCAAAAGAGCTTACAATTAAATTTGAGACTGTGAAGCTGAAACACAACTGTCAGGTGCCAGATGGCATTTTGGAACAGAAGGATTTATTCTAGTTTACAAACAACAAAAGAAAAACTTTGCCGAGTTCTTGCGAACTCCCTTGTCTAAGGAGAATATGGAGGGGAAAAGGGAGAAAAACAGTCCACAAAATAACAGTGTTATGCAAGCAGGTCACCTACCTAGGGATCAGGGCTTAGGTGTGCCTGTCGGGCTGATGGATCAGCAATTCCGGCCGTTGTGCTCCAGAGTCAGGGCTGTTTTCCTAGTGTGCTGAGATCTGTATTCGATGTCTCCCTTAGATACATAACCTAAGGCTGACTACATATGGTAGCCCGCTTTGGCATGCCCAGCTGGCCTGAACCAACACCATGCACTCCTGAGGTGCTGAAACAGGGCAGGCTGAACCTCCCACAGCATTGTTGAGTGCCACTGAGAGCAAAAAGTCGTCAGCTCCTGTGGAAACCAGGTGCTCATAGAGAAGCAGACCAGCCAGTTTGCCCAGCAAACCCCAACCCCGGCTGCACATCTGCATCAACAATGCAGCCCTGGTGGTGTCCTGATGGAAAAATGTCAGTCACCAGCATCTCTTGCGGCACAGTCTTAAAGCATTTGGCAAATGTTCTGCTGTCCCCTCCCCGCCCCAACCACTACTGAAATGAACCTGTGGAGACAGGGGTGACTTGGGTGGAGGGGGAGTCATATGTGCCCCCACTTGGCTCTGCTCATGATGCTGCACGGCCAGAAGCTCTGCAGCACATGAGAGGCACTGCAGGCTGCCAGCAGCAAGCCCAGAGTGAGAGCACGGTGAGAAGCAGCAGGTCTTGAGGGCCGGGCAACTCTGATCACACACAGCCTCCCCTTTGAGTGCTGCACCTGGGAACAGGCCAGCGCCGTCCTCCTCTGCTCCCAGCCCAAGCATTACTGTTCCTTGGTGAGCGCAGACCCCCAAAACCCACTCACCAAGGGGCTGAGTCATCGCCAGAGGAGCTGGGTGGCTCCTCACAGGTGTCACTAGCACCCACGGGGACACAGGACTCCCAGGGCGGTGCCTGTGTGCGACAGCATTTCTAAGGTGCAAGTCAATTATGCTAAAGCAGTTCCCCTGTCAGCAGCTCTCTTTGCTTATTTATTTGCTCACTTGCTTCTAGGCATGCAAAACATGTGCTGGCCCCTTCCTTCCATGCTGTCCCTTTGCTAATTTGTGCCGAGGCAGCATAACATGCTTGTGAGTCATGCTGCCGCTGCCTCCGCAGCCATGCAAAGCTGCCAGCCTGCCCTGGCATGTTGTTCTGGATGATGGCAAAGAGGAGAAAGAGGGACCTCAAGAAATTTACCTGGCCAAAACTCACCCTAGGGAGGGCTAAAGCTGAAGCATGTGTATGAGGCTTCACTGATGACTGCCCATGGGTCTCTCCAGCATTCTGTGGACAAGGGCTTGGGTGCACAGCTGCCACACTTGTGGGCTGCCCCTGCCAGGTGTCTGTGGGGCAAAGAAACACTGAAGAGGGAAAACAGTGAATGAAAGCAGACCTGGCAGCTCATCACTCTGCGCACCCTTGAGGCAGGAGAGCACATCTCAGCTCATAGCATTATAATGGTGCCTAAGCACTGGGAAGGGCATCTCAAGGCATTCGATGGTCTTCTAAGCTCCCTCTGGTTACTAGGTATGTTTGGAAGCAACAACTATTATCCTGAAAGGAGAAAATTGGTATTTTTTGGTGCGTGCTTTCCCAAGTGTTACTAACCATTGCCCTCACTCTGGAGGTGCTGCTCTCCCTCATGACTGAGGGCCTGGCGCTGATAGACTGTGGGTTTGCGAGTACCAGGGACCTCGAGGGTGGTCGCTGGTTTTAGTGACCAGGCTGGCTGCTGTCAAAGAGCCAGGTCCTGGGTGAGTAGATGCTGATATGTAATGAGGTAACTCAGAGGTCTATGCTGCTTTCAGCACCTACCTGGGAATTACTCCCATCTGACAGAGCCTGAGCCCCAGGGAGACTCCAGCACTGGCAGGTTTCACTGCAATGGGAAGAAACAATTATTCCGCAACACATGCACAGAGAGGGAAAAAAATAAAAGAAGTTTCTTGAATTCTTTAGTACCCTGAAACTTTACTATGTTTCAGTGACATTTCCTAAGTGATTTGAAAAAAAGAATCCTTGAGAAAGATGAGGATCATCAAAATCAAAGCAATTTAGCACATCGTGACAAGAAAGATTAGCCCTGCCCAGTGCTCATCTTGGTTGAAAATGATTTAAATAAAGCTATAAACCTTCTGGAAATTATGCAACATTTTATGTCAGCTGGAAACTGCTGCCTAGATTTGTGTGTGTAAAATTCAGAAATTAGACTCACGTTACTTTGTTAGTGACTCATTTGAGACCTTCATTTCCATAGGGGCAGGGCGAGGAGGAACCTTCCTTAAATAAGCTAATGACTTTGCCTGATGTGTGGTCTCCCCGCAGCTTCACTTCCTTGGTGCCATCCTGCGGTTGTGGTGCAGGGTGGGCAGGTGAAGGAGGACACGCTTGGACCATGCCAGCCTCTTACAGGCAGGATTGCTCTATGTGGGCCTTGTTGTCCTGCTCAGCTACATACGGAGGTTAAGAAAACACAGGTGCCACTAAGCTCCTGGGAGGGCCATGGCCAGCTTAAATTCAAGGTTGATCTGTGAACGCCTGGAATAGCACTGGCCACCTTTTCCAGGGTGAGGGCCTCTGCACAAAGGAGAGGTGAGGAGAAAACTGGGAAACCTCATGTTCCCAGAGCAGCTCTCCCAGCATCTCTTCACACATGTGCCCCACAACCAGGGACATGCCTGGCTAACCTGTTTGCTCTCTATCCCTCTGTACAGCTTGCTTGCCTGACGTGGTGGACTAGACACAGCAAAGCACCTGCCATTGACCTTGAAAATTATAAGAATGAAGCAGCACAGATCAACCCGGCTTCTGGAGAGCATGATGTGGCTGAAAATGCAGAGTTGGGTGATAAAGAACGGGAAGGTAGGGTGCCTGGCTATGATTGAACTCACAGGCCTGTCTGGGGGGGGTCTACAGCCAGGATAGGGGCCCCCAAGTCCCTTCAAAGCCTATGACAGGCCGTCCGTTGCATTCACTGGAGTTGTGGCTTGTATTTACAGATGTGCCAGTTGTGGAGAGGAAACAAATGAATGTGTTGTGGCTCTTGGCCTTCAAAACATATCTTGAAGGATTTTACTTTACTTCCCAATCATCTGAATGGCTCAAAAGGGCTGGCCACTCCTGAAAAGCAAAGAAAGCCCACCTTCTTATTATTTCCTTCTTATCCTTAAAGCAGGGTATTTACTCATCCATCCCTGCCTCGGACAGAGTGTTATTTCAGCACTTCAGGCCTGGACAATTAGTAGTGTGATGGACTCCTTGTATGCAGGTCACCAGCCACCTCCAAACAGCCCCTGGCAGGGTGGAGGTCTGTGCCCAGGGCCCTGCGCCCAGCCCTGCTCCTAGGCCTGTGTGTTCCTGACGCTGTGGCAATTTGTCACTTACTTACAGCATGATTTTTGAGGTGAGCCATAGCATAACGGCAGGGATAATGCTAATTCTGTGACAGGCATGGAATGCCCTGTAATCTCAACTTCCAGCACATATGAGTGCCATCCATTCCCATCTTCCAGCATGGCTAGCAATCAAACCATTTACGTATGTGCTAGAGATTCTTCTTCCTTACCCCTATGCTGTCCCTAGTGGATTAACTCACTCAGTGATGTTATAACCTGCACAATCCAAATGGCATCATGGTCCAAAGGGGACCATATTGCACTGGGAGCTCTGCTGCTGACTTCTTGGATGCCCCAGGGTAAATCTACAAGCCTCTGTTTTCTCATTTACACTATCCCAATATCCTCTTTCTTACCTGAGGATACAAGCCATGGTTAAAATGCAGACCCAAATTACTTAAGCAGCTGTGTGCCCAGCACAGTGCATTTAATAAGGGGAAAGACAAAGCAACAAATAACCTTAAAGAGTTGTCAGGAAGTAAAAAGAGAGCAAGAGATGCTACATCTGCAAGCTCTTTTCAGAGTGACCAGAGGTTTATTCTGCAAAGCCACTAAAAATTTCAGCTTTTTGATTCTGAGCTTAACCTTCCAAGGTCACAGAGTGGAAACACTCAGAAGAAGGTCACATACACAGGATACATACACAGGATTTTTTTCACTCTTTTCTTTTGCTCATCAATACATAGGATACTGGTACCAATTAAGCCAAACTAGACAGACGTGAAGAATTAAAGGAAACACTTTTTTTTTTTTTTTTTTTTTGACAACAGGGTAAGTTTGCACTTAAGTTGAATGCAGCTCTTCAGCATTATTTATTATTTCTTATCAATTCCTAGCTCACCTAACTAGCTCATTTTTTTATAAACGAATGTCTTGGTAATTTGGTAATTAGTAATGATGGGAAAGGAAATGCCGAACACAGCAGCTGACAGTTTAATGAGTTTTTTTTTTGGTAACACCTTTTTCAAGGCCTTATGACATTCTACCTTTCAGAGGTTATATTTGGAAAGAACACCCAGTGAAATGCACATAGCGCCAGGCTGACAATTAAAACATATACTTCACCTGGCACATCACGTGTAATAAATAAGCCAGGAGATCTCCAAACAGGCCATCATACTGTCAGGAATTTGTGAAAGTGAATGGAAGCCTGGATGGGGAGGAAGGAGAAACATTCTGTTAATTAACAAATGATCCATGTCACAATCAACTGACAGTAATCAGGCTGTCCTGCAGATGATCCAGGCAGAACTTTGTTTCTCCTCTTCTCTCCTCTCTTCCCATCCTGGCCATCTCGTCCCTCTCCCACACAGGCCTTGCCCTGGGAGTCTCCTCCCATCCAAGGTATATGTCAGGCCCCACGGCAGATTGCCCAATGCACCTCCAAATTGGAGGAGCGCAGGAGGAATCACCAGCTGGAAGATAATACCCATTTTTCTCACCCATTTCTCACAGCAGCCAAGCTTCCCTGTTGGAAAATGCTCTACTTCTGGTTCTGCGGACTATCCACCAGCCCTGTACCCACACTGTCCCAGGAGGAGAGAGCTGCTCTGGAAAGGAAACTCACCAGTATTGAGGAAAAACCCCTGTGGAAGAACATTTGCAATGTTAATGCTATTCTGTTGCTGGCCATTAATGTCTTTTTGTGGGGATATTTTGGCTGAGGGTGGGGAGGCAGCATGTGTCTTTGGTTTCTTTCACTGCTCCTCATCGTCTCCAAGCTGGAGCTGTCAGATGACAGAGATACTTGTAATGGTCCTCGGAGGTGCTGCTAGGCCCTGGCGCAGCCCTTCCCCAGAGGCACTGCTTGCTGGCAATGATTGTGGGGCTTGGTTTCTCCATAATTAAGATGTGGTATGACCAAGACTCAAAGCTGGTCACATCCAGGGTTCAGGGGCTGTGTTGGACAGCATTTGGGTCGATCAGGAGACCTGGGGTCAATTTTAAAGGCTTAGAGCTGAGGCAGAGAGGTTGGCTGCAGCACATCCGCGGGCCTCCCTGCTCACATGCCCTTGCTCTGGGTTGATTTTGCACCACTGGGCTCAGAGGACTGACTGCTGGTTTACTCTGGTCTGGGGAAGGAGATTTAAATACTACATGCTGAATTTACATGGCCAAAATCTGAGTATGGGTATGCTGGATTAGCTAACTCCAGGGACAGCCGTGTCTCCTGCACTCCCTAGCCAAAGCCACGGGTAACAACAGCTGGCTGCCGCTGTCCAGGGACCTGTGTTAGACACCCCCACAACGGCAACAGGGAAAGGGGCTTCACCTGCCCAGATCCCCCTCGGTCCCCCATGTAACAGTGTGTCTTCCTTACAGCAATGTAATCCTATTTATTCATCGGACCAATCCTGCCCCTTAACAGCATTACCAGCAATAAAAGTGCCTTAGTAACAAAGCCAATTTTGACTTCAGATTATTGTGGTTATATATCCTGCATTGACGCACAAAGATCTCAGTGGGACCACATTGTCCTGGCGGTGGTAAGGAAAATAAATGCCTCTCCTTGGCCCAGATTGCCCAGGAGTCTGACCCATCCTGGTAGTATCATGAAATGTAGCGTGGCCGTAACCTTTCAAACCTCCTCCAGACAACAAGGTGGAAGTCCCCACTGTAAATATCTTTGCTAGCTGTTTAGGAAGCTCATCCAGAGAAAGTTAAAAATGCCTACAAGCAATCCAATCCTCTGCTCCAGCATCCTAGGGGCACATCCAAGCCACCAGGCATGGCCTGTGCAGCAAAGAGCAGCACCACAAAGGTGAAGAAAATTAGTCATGATCCAGCAAAGAGAGGAGTCAAAGGGCTCTGTGCCCACCTGGGACAGGGAGTCCTGGGGGGTCTGGTTTCCTACTTTTGGATCGAGGAGACTGAATTAGCCATGGCAGGATGGATGCAAAGATAAGCAAAAGAATAATTTCTGCCCTGTGTGCACAAGGCTGCACAGACATAGCCCCAGCTGGCCAGGTGCTCCTTGCAGGCAGCCAAAATGGCCAGCTCCCCTCACCGACTGCATGACTGAGCACCTCCCCGACTGCTCCCAGTGCCACTGCTGAAGCTGAGGGTTTTTTCCAGAGGATATATTATATTCAGAGGATTTTTGTTGCTATTGTTATTTTTAGCATCTCTTTGCCCTGGACTTCAAGGCCAGGTTTGTGCACAACGAGGCTTATCCTGCTTTTCAGCTCGGCATCCTGCAAGCAGTGTGATAGCAGCTGCCCTGTGGCCGGTTCATGGCCAGCTGGTCCCCTGGGCGGCTGTGCTTATCACAGAGAGGCGCTTGGGGCTGCGCTTTTCATATTGAAATGAGCTGGGCTTTGGGCTCAGCTGGTGATGCTGCGTGGGCTGCCCTGGCTTCCTCGCCGTTCCGGCACAGAACGTGGCATGTCTTGCTAGACCTAGCCTGGTCCTTTTATTTCCTTTTTTTTTGGTTTGTTTAAAAACATGGGTGTTCGAAGCCTTGGCCTGGAACATTGGCCTGCAAGGATGTTTGCTGCTCCACGGGTGTCAGCTCTGCACAGCGCTTGCAGCGAGGGCTGCGCGTAGGGGCTCAGCACCACGGGCTGGGATGCAGGGATGCAGGACAGGGGCTGTGCTGGCACAGATCAACACTAGCACTTGTTTTTTCTCTAAGAGGAAAAAGTAAATTTCCTTTAAATAAGGGAAATCTCAGCCCTGGTCACCCGCCGGAGAAGGTCACCCGTCTCTCCAGGTAGGAACAGGCACGTGCTGCAAAGCTCGCTTGCTGGCACTGCCACTGTTCAACTGGGAGCAGGTGGTGCCCAAATCAGAGGGTGCCTCAAAAACATTTAGAGGTAATCATGTTACCAGCTGTGATTAATAGCTGGTAAATGTCTAATAATAACGGACACATTTCTAATGCATTTAGAAATACCACGGATCTCACCTCCTTGCCTGGAGCAGAGAGGCACTGAGTACTTCTGAGACACGGAGCCCCTCAGCAGTACTTAGCTCAATGGCTTTATTGGTTTTTTTTGGACCACACACCCTCTAATGCCACGGGAAAAGCAACACAGACTAAGTTGAGGGATAACAAGGCAGTTTTCACACATTTGAGATGAGTTTTTTCAGTAAAAAAAATCCCAATTTTGCAAAGAATGGAACTGAAGTTTCACTCCTCTTTTTTTAAACAGTATGAACGCTTTTGATCTTTGGACACATGATCCTGATCGCTTCCTTTCCCCTTCTCACCCCTTGGACCCAGGAAGATTGTTTCCTTTAAACAAAGCAATGTGTTTTGAGAGATGTGACTTCATCCCTGAGCTTGGCCCACAGAAGGACTGGAGACATCGGCACTGCCAGCTGCAGCCAGCTGTGCACCCAAGAGAAACTGATTTCCTTGGTAGGTTTATTTGACTTACTACTGTGCTTTTAACTACTACAGCAAAACAAAAGAAAAAAATCAGGAGGGGTGGAGGTGGGGGGGAGGGGGCTGAAATGTTTCATTGAAATAGACAAGGCAGCTCCAAACATCTGGACCTTCCCTTGTATTTTCTGCGAAAATATCATATTTAGCCAAAAAAATTAAAACTAAAAATGAGAAAAATACACCTTTCTTTCTGCTGAAGATGGGGTTGGAGGGGCTAGTTTAAAAGATTCAAAACTTTCAAGTTTCAGGCCTAGGGTTTGTGGCCAAGAGAGTGCCTTTGGGAAGCGAGCGCTCGGGTTAGCAGCACAGGGGATCCAAAATCAAGGCCCTTTGGGACGCATGCTGCCACCGGGGAAGGGACAGCTGCTGGAGCCAGCCCCACCGCACCGTGCACGACCTTGTGCTCTTTCCCGTTTGCGTTATCCCTCTTTTTGCTCGCTCTGCACCTTCCATCTCATCTCTCGCCCTCCTTCCTCCTAGAGACCCCGATGTGCAACCCAAAAAAGCAGATGCACTTTTTAAAGCTGGGACAGCTGAAGCCATACAAGTGCTTAACTTGCTGTGGCAGACTCCAGAGGAACCTTTTTAGAGGTAGATGAAGTGGGAATAGCGCAGACCCCAAGGCTCTTGTCAAACACTGTGTGCTGCCACCACTGCAGCCTGACCTGCTTTGCCTTGGGACCAAGCTCCCTGGTGGCATCAGTCAGGCCGCATGCTCCAGATGGCAGAGGGACAGAGAGGATTAGGATTATCTGCAAATCCAGCCCACCCCAAAACAAGGAAGGAGCAAACAAACTAATGAGGTGCAGATGACTTTCCACCAATGACACAAGGAAGCGTACGCAGAAAGTCAGCGCTGAACAAAACCAGAGCTCCAGCCACGGCAGAAGCACCGAGAGCCCGCGTCGGCTTGCTCTGCACTGGCCCTTCTCAGGGAGCATCCTCCCTCTTCACAGCTTGTGATAAATAGCAATATCCTAACAAGAACACATCACTTTCAGGGCTGTAACTGATATACAATTCCATTGGCAGCAGATGTTATTAATGATGCCAATACATATTTTCTTATTAATCTTCCATACTAGGCTTGTGTCTATCTGCAAATGATTATCATTCATTTTCCTGACAAATCTATCAAGATCATTTATTACTGTTCAGCAAAGGATCTTCTTTTAAACAAAGATTAATAACATTGCATTTTATCTGGCTGGCTGAGCCAAAGGAAATGAAATTAACAACGAACCCTATAAACATGTCATCACTTTAATTTACCAGAAAATATTTTAAACTGTTATTTAAAAAAATATACGCTATGGTGGGCACAGTTTATTACAAAAGGAAGAAACGAGACTCCAAACATTTTAGCATGGTGGAGAGTGAGTTAGCAAACAGGGCACCATCTTTCCTCTGCTTCTTTGTGCTCATTTTCTGGGACAAAGCTGGAGCTGCATTCGCAGCCTACTCATCAGCATGGACCAGACAGCCAGCCACCATCCCAAGTGACCTCCTGGGAGTCACCATTTCCTAGTTGAAGAGGGTAAAAGTTGTTTACCACCTACAATCATAAGCTCTCACCCTTGCAGGGAGCATCGCCCTCCCTGTATTCCTATAGTGGAAAACTTAACCCAGGTAAAACTCACAGAGGTCTGAAGAAGGTGGGATATACTGGGCCTGGTAAGAAGGCCTGGTCAACAGAATCCAATACCCTTCCCCACCAGGGGTGCCTATTAGGAAAATAAATAAAACCAGCAGTTTTGCATGGGTTACTTTCCTTTCTTCTGCTCTCTATCTTCTTGCTTTCCCTTCCTTTTGAGAAAAACAATAATAAATAATAAATACACAGAAAAGAATTTATGAGGACCTCCCTCCTACTTTTACTACGAATAATAATGCAAAAAACTAGCTTTAACTATGCTATTGCTTTGATCTGTTCATATACATGGACCTAAATCTTGAGCCTAGTTTTGCTACAGGTGCCCCCACAATGTACCGCCACAGAGATCTTCCCCATTTGCCAGGCTCTGCCTGGGCTGGCACACTGCAGGCAGTGGGAACCCCTCATTCTCCTCCACCTTCCTCTATCTGGAAATTTTCCCACTAACGCTGCAGCTCACTTATCCATTTTTCAATGCCCAGTGCTTCCAACGCCGGCATAATCTGTTTTGTTAGTGCGTGCATATATCAAAAATCTCTTTGCAGCCTTGGAAACGGCTCTAAATCCTTAGTCATGGTAAAGACTTTTTTTTTATTTGATCATCCTCCCCTGGACTCTCAGTTAAAATCAAAGTGTTTATCACTGCCCAGATTTCCCTTTCTCCTTTTCCTTGGTGGAGTGGGTGAGAAGGTTGCTTAAAACAATTTGGAGTTATGTATTCAAAGCATTTCTCCTACAGATAATAAAGCCAGCTTCTTACCTTCAGTGGTTTCATCTTATCTTATCCACATACCAGGTTAGGAGCACTGGTCTAAATCCTGGGCAAGAGAAAAATCACCCTGCTAACCTCAAGCTGCAATAGTATTAAACTGACTGCTGGTTAGCTGTACATTTTATCTCTACAAAATGAAGTCTTCTAGATTTGTTTTTAAATTTAAAAATACCAGCAATATAGCACATATCTTCAAAAATCCAAAAGAGATACCAAAAGCCTTAATATACCCCAAAACAGGGTTTGGCATGTCTGCCGTTAAAAAGATAATGAGTTAAGAGGAGAAGAAAGTTGGTACTCTTTTTAGGCTATAGCTGTAGCGCCAGTTAATTTGGGGACAATACAAATTGTTCATATATGGCAAGAGTTTAGGTTGTGTGTGTCCAGGCATACAGTTCAGCTGGGCCAAGTTCTGAGCTTCTAAAAAGTTTAACCTATTACTATTTGACTTAGCTTTTATAGGTAGGATTTGGGATCTTTGGCTGAGCGATAACCACAGTGCGCATGACAGAATATCCCTGCTTATTTCTTTATCAACCTGACAGCTCAGACGTGTTTCTTTTAGTCAATCCTAGCATACAGACCCAAGCCAAAAAGAAAGCAGAGTTTCTGGATAAGTTGTTCCAGAAATTAAATACTTGTTACATTAAAACAAATTAAATGCTGCACCCTATTTCTACTGTGACTCCATCTCTCTTCAGCTTTCCACTGCTGGGTTTCATCAAGCCTCTTCTGTTATATTAAACAGTTGTTTGTTATGAACTTATACAATGTAAATAAAAATCATAGGCAGTGCGTGCAGAGGAACAGAGCCGTAAAATCATGGAGAGGCAAAAAAGGGGCTAAAGTCAAAAAAAAGTGGCAGAAGACAACATGTAGCAGATCCAAATAACCAATTTACATATAATGGGGTACATTATCTTCCCCATTTAGGACCAATGAAGGGTAATGTGGTAGGTATCATCCAACCTCAGTGAATCCCAAATGTCTGGCATGAAAAGTTATTAGCTTCTTTGCCTTGTGCAATATATAAAGGTAAAAAGAGATGTACAAGGTGTTGTGAGGGTGACACAGGGAGCAACAGATAAAAGCGATCCTTTAGCGCAGGTAAAATGTTGGATGTCGCAACAATTCAAGGTTTTTGTATCTCTGAAGCACGTGAATATGGGTGAATAAGCCAATTGCCACTCACTCCCTGAACACAGAGATGCTGCAAAGGTGCCAAAGGCATCCTCCCAGGCTGTGAAAGGCCACAAGAAAATGTCACTGCCTGTTTTTTAGAGGAGTTCAAGAACATGACTTCCTCATCATGCAAATGTAATTCTCTCCCCACTGGAGATGGCCAATCCACTGGGAACACCAAAATAACGATGCTGTTGGAAAAATACTCAGGCAGGAGTCTTTATTGGTGTTGGACATCACTATTCTGAATTTCAGCTGCCATCTGTGGTTATGGTCAGCTGTGGTGCCCCAACCCATCACCCACAGGGCAGACCTTCACAGCTGTCTGATAGAAAGGCACACATCACCATAAAGCTCTTACAGGAGTGCGTGGCAACAAGATAGGCTCCACAGCTTCAGGAGTCCTGGCACTGTCTTGTAGGAGTCCTCAGAGTGAAGGCTGTGAGGTGGTAACACCTACAGAGTTGGAAGTGGCTGATGGGGAGCAGCCTCCATCTCTGCTGCTGAAGCCAAACTAAGGTGCAGAAGGGATTCATGTTCTCTGCCTCAGAAGGAGAGATCATCAGCTCAGTACATTTCATCTGAAACACTCGCTGGATAAAACATATGAAACATGACAGCAGCAAAGACAAGCATACAATTCTGCCTTTTCCCCCACCCCACAAAAGTCACACTTCATCTCAACGTCCTGTTCGCTCAGTGAAGCCTTGGAGCCTTGAAACTGTCTAGGAGAGATGAAGAATGCTTCTGTCCTAAAAAAGCTCCTCACCTCAGGAACCGGGCACTCTGCTTGTCTGTTACAGGTGTAAAGCTCTTCAAGTGAGCGAGGTGGTCTGAGGACGTCCAGTGACGCTTTACTTGCTGACCAGAATTCATATATAATGCCTGAAGTCCTTCCTTCCTACCTTCCTTCCTTCCCCTTGTCTCAAATGCAATTTCCAGGACCTCTGCTTGCCTATCTCCATCACAGCCATTTGTACATGGGATGATGTTATTCTAGTAGGTGCCGTCTGGTCAAAGGCTGGCACCAAGGTATCAGTGGATCTCTTGTGCCATTCAAGCACAGCCCAAGATTTCATAAGCAAGAACTGAAATATCACGCTGTGCAATATTACAAATAAGCTGTCCAAGAAAGACCAGATGGCACCACTGTGCCAAGGACAAGCAAAGATATTAAGATGTCAGAGTATGAACCAAGTCAGCCTGAGCTACTGAATTTGTGCCATTTCTGAACACTATTCTCAGAAATGAGAAACAAGCTGTCCTATAATACACTGCAGAAATATTCCTGAAAAGTGCACTTCCACAAAGCTCTGTGAACCCAGGATGCTCCCCTAAGGCATCCTAGTCCCACACAAGGAGGAGTGTGCATAAGTGTACATAACAATATATGTGTGTGCAAAACATAACAGCAACTCCACTTGCAGTACTCAATTACTGCTCTACAGTGCTGTCTCTTTTCTCTATTGACTAACATGGGAGTGGGGTAACAGCGCTCAAGATACAGTACTGTGGATGGAGACCATTAGGGGTCACTTTCTAGTTTAGTCTAAGCAAGCAGGGTGGTTTTTTTTTTTTTTTTTTTGAGCAAGGGGAGGGGGTGGGAAGAAGGGATCAGGGTAACTATTACAACAAAACATAATTTTTGTTGCATTTGTTCAAAACAGAAATGTTCAAAACATTCAGCTGTGACTCGCTACTGTAGCTTCCACAAAAGAAGCATTCAATTTAATATGTGAGACTCATAACCAACTCACACAGTGCAATAGTTCACATCGGTTAAAAGAAAAAAAATTCTGCTGGAAGCACAGGCAAGTAGCAGTGTCAATTTTTCATTAACCTACAGCCACTGTCTCTACAGACTTACAGCTATAAGTAAGATTGCTGTTATAATTTCTTCTGGTCCCTAAGGGGAGGGGAAAAAACTTCACAAAACTTTTAAGGTCATTAAAAAAAAAAAAAACTTAAATTGGAGGTAGTTTCAGTTTACTTTCATATTTCAAAATCAAATCTTAGCTTCAGCCTCACATCAAAGCAGAAATGTCAGTTGCTTTGTTTCTACATCTTCCATGAAAGAAGTTCCAGCTTATACAAGAACTGAATGCCAAGTAAATACACTTTCCCAGGGAACAAAGGCAGCTTTTTGGTTTGTTTTAAACATATGTAAATAGAGTCCCAGGAGCTGATCTGCCTGTCACTTCAACCAGGTTTACACTCATGCCATTCTAGTTGACTGACCCTGGGGTACCTTAGGTCAGAATTGCAAACCTTTCCCTCCCCAGTTCTCCAACCACTCTTTTCAAGCAGCCACTTGAGCCTTTTCCCTCCAGCCTCACACCTCAGCCAGGGGGAAACCGTTGTTTTGCTAGTGAGGTGTTTTTTCTAATAGCTCTAGTTACAAAAATCACAGAAATACTTTGGTCCTCTTTGTCATAGTCAGCTTTCAGCTGGTAAGAGATCAGTATCTGGCAATATGACTACTATCAATAAACAGTCATGGGCTGTGTTCCCACAAACTGGCAGTATATTAAAAACTGAAAGTACCTTCTGGTTCATGGTTAAGATTACAGGGTGCAGGGAGGGAACAGGAATGCATTGATCAGATAACAAAAAAAGCCATTTTTCTTAACAGGACAGCACCATCAGGCTCATGATGATGAAGGATTTCTCCTTCTTCAGTACCAGGCATTTAAACAGGGAGTCATTTTTCACAAAGCCAGAAGACAACAGAGGAGTACAATTCTCTTGCACTCACATCTCCTGTAACTCACGTTTTTGTATTTAATAAAAGTGGATCAGTGCAAAATTAAGAGCACTTATAATGCCTGTCATCTCCAAATCATCTGGGTTATATCTCAATCTCCAGCACTCATTTTGGGTGTAATGCTGGGTAGTACTGAGGGATGCATCATTTTATAGGCTATGCATAAGCCACAACCAAAGAAAATCCTCAAAAAGAATACAAAAAGCCTCAATTTTGACTGGCCAACTTAGCATAACTTACTGATAATTCAAATCACTCTGGTATTATTCGCTGTTTTCTTCTCCCTGCTTATTTCATCTCCTGACAAGTTTACAAAGAAAAGAACGGAGTTGAGCTTAGCTGCATTACATCCAATATGCTGCCTACACAAACGCCAGAGAAGCTGAATGAACCCCAGAACATATGGCACTCTGCTGACAGAGCTCAGAAACTGGTTCTGCATGAGCAACAAGGAACATCTTGAAACGCAGAAGACATATGTGTTTTAGGAAGAAGATTGAAGTGTTTCATAATAAAACAGGACAAAGTGAAATACAAGTGCTGTATAAAATTTTAATTAAAAACTGGTTTTACCCCTCAACGTGAATATACAATATGTTTCACAGATGGATTTCATATTTAAGTATTATCCAAACCAAAAACGTAAATGAGACAAAGACTTCAAAAATGGCACAGAGGCTAAAATGTATGTAAACACTAGCTGACTGTGGTGAAAACAAGGCAGGCAGGGAAAGCAACCTCTTAGCAATTGTTTACTACTGGGGTACTGAATGAAACAGTTCATACAACTGCAGTCTTTATAATTACAAAATTAGCTCAACATCTAAAACTTCACGTCAGTGTAACAATACAAATACAAACATTAGAATTTACCACAGTTCAGTAACGTAAATGGTGCTTTTGTTACTTAAACACATATTTATATAAGTTTCACTGCTCGTTTTACACATCCACAATTCCTGGTACGTAAATGCATAAAACATGGAAAGCCATGCATCGAACCACTCACAGATGAAATCTACCCCCTGCTCTCCACCTCCCACCCCTCTTCATATAAAGCAATCTCCGTTCGGTGGTATCAGTTCTACAGGATTACACAAATGCCTGACCACAGGAAAACCAAAAATTGTGCTGTATATCCTCAGGATCAGTACATTCTGATGAACCAAAAGGGACCTTTTTTGTAACTGTGAACTCTCACTTGAAAAGGATAGAAGGCGGCTCAGATCACTACATCTCAGGCTGCAGAGAGCTCGCTGCAGAGTCCAAAGCAATCACACAGAAACGAGTGGAAATACACACGAAGGAAAGGCACCATCTCCACATTGATCAAGCAAAAAGAAGGACTGCAATTCCTCCATGTTGTCATCCAGACAAATTATCACTGCACTTGAGAGAATTTCTCTTTCAAGACAAACACAGGAAACAAACTGTACATCCTTTGGTCAAATGGGTGAAATCAAGCCAGTATCGTTAATAAAAGCAGGTACAGCCTTTACAGAGTTTTGATTGAAGAGACTTTTAATTCCATGGACAAAGTAGTAGAAACCGGTGCAACGGGGTTTGCATTCAATATTCCATTGCATAACAGAAATTGGAATTATTAAACATTCTTGATCACTTCCCACACCATCCGGTTTGTGGAAACCCAAAAGAACCAGGCACCATCACCTAAACCAGGCATCGCTTTTGTCAGTGAGGTAGCTCATTAAGAGCATCCACAGAAGTGCTGTTCACTCTTAGCTTCAACACAGGTTTACTGGCACGAAGAAGCTAAATGGCTTTCCCTAAGTTTCATTGATTAAAAAGTTTCCCCAAATTCCTTGATTCGTAAACAAATCTCTCTTGAGATTTTTCTCAAGCATCCCGATAATGAGCATTTTGCAACCAGGCAAGCAACTGACATTGTGGTTGGCTTTCATATAACTCAGAGATTTCACATTACATGATTTATACAACTGAGTGGCCACAGCTAAAAGGCTAATTTTGTTGCATAGTTCAGTGTTTTAGAAAACAAGTGTTTAGAAACCCCCACAAGTTTCAGAATTAGGAAGACCAGACTCATATAATAATGATTATAATATGTGGCTATATGTGCAAGGCTATACCTTGCACATGGACTGAAAAAGTGGAGATTCTTTCCAACTTACTTTGACAAGCCTACGGCACAGCACAAAGTTTTCCACTGTCGAGTTATTGCACACATCACTGCATCCCCCACCTATGGGGAGAGGACAAGAACAAATGATCTGATTGATGTTAATAGTGCTGGTTAGTATACATAGTAGAAAGTACTAAGACATTATGATGATAAAAATATAACTTGTATTCAAAAATGTATCATGAGAGCAATCACTATGAATATGGAAGAGCCTGGATCATCCAGGAAATGTAAGCTAAGCAGGATACTCAATGTAAAAATTAACTCCTAAAAGTGCAGGTAGAAAGCAGTTCATTCTTTTTCTCAGTGGAGTCTCTTAGATTTAATACATTTCTATTTTGATGGGATTAAGACTCGTTTGATAGTTGCCTGATTAAAACATAATAAAACTGGGAAAATTAAAATAATACCTTTCTAGTGACCTGGAGATGGGACTTTTCAGCCAGGCTGCCACAAAATAAAATAATTTCTGTAACAACATTCATCTCAAGTTCCCAAAGCACTTTACAGTCATTTAATTAAGCTTCAGAGCACAAACTAGCCATTTCACAGCTGAGGTAACAATGACAGTGAGTTTAGCACAGACTGCTTAATACTGAGCAGAGCTAAAAGTCTGTTATTTTACAGAAATAAAAACAAACAGGTTCCCGACCGTATGGGCAGGCTTCTTTCTCTTCTCACCATTTTTGGCAAATCTCTCAGCAGTAGTAAAATTCACACATGTGATACGCAGTCTGGAAAACAGCCCTGATCACGTTCAAAACTGCTCTGGGTAGTTTGGAGGGTTCAAAGCTGATTTGGGGGTTAAATGTGGCTGCTCATCTTATTGCTACCTGTTCCCATTACTCCATCCATTCCTATGCCTCTTGCCCCTGCTTGACCAGTTAAAGCTTCCCTCCTCCTAGTTGAAAACTTAGATAAGGTAAATCATTACAGAGCTTGACATATTTTACCGCACAACAGGTCCCAGACTGAGTGATTTCCAAAGCAACTACTATTTAGCAGAGGATCCGGCACGCTACTGAAGACAGCTAGCTTGTTTGTGCAAAGCCATCCCACGATCCCAAACTGAACAAAGTTACTTGTAGCAAAGGGGGAAGGGAGGAAATTATAGGTGGACTCTAACTTATTCAAATGAAAAATATTTAAATACTGTTCTGATTATACTGCATACTGCAAGCAACACCGGAAGCCATAACATTTGGTGAGAATACCCATGGGTTGTAATAACTTGGGGAGGGCAGGAGGAAGAGACAGACTCTACAGAAAACAACACTAATTCTCTCTTAATCTAGCTCATTATTTCTAGATTTGAGTAGGCAGCTTTCCTTTAGGAGGTAAAATGATGATGGTGGAATTATGCCATCCCACTGTCACTAACAGACCACTTTGTGGATGACAGAAGATAAGGAATGAGCACAGAAAATGCTATTTAAAGCTCCACTCAGGAACCTAGAAATTTGCATTTGATAGAAGGGATTTAAATTGTATTAGAAAGCAAGGTGCACTAAACAATTACAGTTTATTACTATGTTGGTTCACTGCCTGAACCTATACTTATCACATACCATGTGGCAAAGGAGCAGCAGCACTCAGTGCACTTGAGCAGCATGCATATTAATAGGAGAGCTAGCTGAGCAAACAGGGAAAGGGCCAAAAGCTTTTAAAAAACAAGTGGCTTGCAGATTTTGTGGACAGACCGGAGTAATTTGGGTCTGAAGTTATATTTCATAGAAAAGTTTTCCATTAACCAAAACGGATTTCCAGCACTGTACTTTGAAGAGAACATGCTTTGCTCTATCACAGCATATAAGCTATGGCATGACTCTGACTCAAGAGAGAAACACATATTCTGCAGCAGCTGATTCAGAAAGACCTTATACACACCCTCTGCCTTAGCAGTCAGATCAGGGCCAAAGATACTTACAGTCTATCTGCTTCACTTGTTGTCATGCCGCACATGGAGGCAACAGAGTGAGAACGTTCCTACTGGTCAAAGTAGTATGACACCACTTCTCACATTGAATTCCCCATATGAAATATAGACTAAAAGACCCATTTATGTAGAAATCACAGGCTGCCATATTTACCATATGCTTACCTTCTTTAGTTAGGGCAACAGAATGAAACATACCCCAGTTGTTCCTCTGGACCCTCCAAAGCGTTACCCTGTTTTTTCACAGTGGCCTCCAACCTTCTTCATCCCCTCCTTGTTTCTTGATTTCCTGGCAACTTGTGTCCTTGGTCATCCATACAAAGAGCTTGAGCATTCAGGCCTTCCCACACATTGAACTAACAGAGATAGAAATCTGCAATGCTGGAGTGCCAGGGAGGGGAAAACTGAACACTGAATACTTCTATGTCACAGAACGAGATTCAGCCAAAGGGGAGCAGCCAACCTTCTGACACTAACTTTTACCAAGCTATGACATTAGGGAGGCCAAATATAGAGAGTATTGAATGAAGGCTAGGGGATGCCATGAGAAGAAATGCAAATCTTGAAGGCGCCAACACATACGGGAAAACCACAGCAACTTTCAGATTTCAATAAATTCACTTTATACCAAAAGCTTGGAAAGAGTCCCTCAGAATGCACTCTGCCTATTCAGGCAGGTTTCTGTATGTCTACTTTCCTTAGCAGCAAGAAGAAAGAAACTATTCCTTTATGGACTAATATAGGGTCACAGGAACAGGGTAATGGACGAATACCAGGTACTGGTGCTGTAACACTCTATGGTCACCATGTCCTCAGCAGCACAGCTTGGACAAGTTTTATTTTTCACTTCTAAAGAAAAAAAAAAAAGTGTACTACTTCTCAATAGTGACTCAACACTTATCTACAGCATAAGACTGAACAACTAATGCCCTTTGAAAGCACTAATGTGCTAAATGGCATCAGGGACAGGAAGTTATCAGTGTTAATCCACTTCAACTGGGTTAACTGTTACAAGGAATAGAAATGTCTATATGCAAGACACCTCCTCTGAGAGTCCCCCTTCCTGAAACAGAAGCACACAGCCTTTCAACGTGCTTTCCCACTAGCATAGCTGCTCACCAACTGCTTTCTCAAATCAATTATGTTGTCTCAGCGTTAAAGGACGGAAGGCGGGGTAGACCAACTTTTTGTTTATCTAGGCATGCTGGCAGGTTACAGTCATATGTTCCGCCATCTGTACTGCCAGCTTTATCCTTTATCCAATCGTAACAGGTAAAATGGCATTGGGGTAACCGAATCTGTTCTCTCAGTCAGAGAAGGAGCCACAATATGCAATTGTTTTTTCCCCATTTTAAAAAGAAGCAGGAGATGGACACTCTTGCCCTTTTAAAAAATTCGGTTTTTCAATAGATGGGCAATTTGCCCTGGTCTGTTAATGTGGGATCTGTTCAATGCAAAGCTGAAAAGGTTCCGTCTCTTGGGAAAGCATTGAACTGCTGATGAACATTTGGTGGCCTTTAGCAAAAAGGATGCAATTTCTGCCAACAGGATCCCAGCAGGCTGGTAAGGATAAGCTCCAAATTAGGTAGGATTGTGATGCAGGGACTTCAGAAGGCCTGAACTGGGTATATGAGCTTGCTGACTAGCTCCAATCCCACCCCCTCATCGCCCTTTTCTTATCTGTATTTTTAAAATTACAAGTATGTTGGCAAATATCATGGTTGCATTCAAGAGAACCTGGAAACTTGCAAGTGCACAGGGTATGTGAAGAACTTCCTTCTGATAAAAAGACTACTGGGCTAGGCAGGTTTCTTTTAAAATGTTACAGTATTAGAAAATTTGTTACTAACGGTGCTTGAAACCTCTTTGAAAGCATGTCTATAGGTCAGTATGTTGCTTTTTCCTTCTGCCTTTCTCAACAATAAACATTCCAAAGGCAATATTCTAAAAAACAATTCCCTCTTTCCCAAAGCAGACACTTTTATATCAACACATACATTCACCCTTCCCCTTTAGACTGCCTCTCTGAACACTAAAACATATTACTTTTTCAACCAATTCTATTTATGTTACTAACTAGTTATAATGATTTTTTAAAAAGTTGACTGCAGCTGAAACCTGACTTGATGTCAGACAAGAATATCCAGCAGAACTATTAGTCTTCAAATGACTATCTTCTGATGTCTGAAAGGAGCGACACAGCTTGATTAACTAGGAAGAAGCTTAGTTTTTGTTTGTTTTTAAGTACTTCCCCATTTGGCAACTCAGGCCCAAAACCCCATAGCTCAGCAACCCTGCCTAAACATAATTACACCTTAAAAATAGAGTACAAATATTTGTTACATAAAAATATTTTCATTAAAAATATGAACACTGTGTACTGTGCATTTCCAGGCAAATTGCTATCACGAATGGGTTTTTTGGTCTGAAAGAGTGCCAGAAGCTTTTTGGTACATGTTTCTGTATATTTTCTCCAGACTGTCTTCAAAGATCGCTCTGTGAGGCTTCCCTTTGTATACAGCTGCATGACTGGACCAATATTCACCATTATCCAAGTGAACAGTGGCGTTCTGCTGCACTGGTGAACTGTTAACACAAAGAGGCAAAGCAATAATCATCAAATCAAGAGAAGTAAGAGGAGTCAGAGCACAAAAACATCAGAAACCCAGAGTAAAGCTGCTAACCACAGATCACCTTTCGCAAATAGAAATAAAAGCTGCACTGCAGCTACTTCTAAGAAACGGGAGCCCCATGTTATTCACTCACACAAATTCTCCCCCACATAACCAAGTGCACTTGATAACGTCTCCTAAATAGAAAGAGAATTGATTTTCAAATAGCATGCACTCATTTTGCTATATTTTGATAGGCAGTGTGACTAGGCACTGAGCCTATGCAATAAAAACACAGTAGGATTTTTGTGTCATTCGAAGGTCAAAATGTAACCATAAGCAGTTATTTCAATATGAAGACAATCTATCTGAGGTATATTAAATTACTGTGGATGCAGCTGTAAAGTGTTCTATTAGAAGCATCTGGGATTAAGTATTCTACATTACAGTGTAACGGCAATCGAGTATTCCTTTCCCACCCCATCTTCTGTGTCACTGTTTTAACACTAAACACAAATAGATTCTCATATTTCTGTTTCTTTGAGAAATTATTATTTCCTAGATCTATGAGGCAAAATTTATTCTTGGAAAACCATTATGAAACACTGCCAGATTTGAAGCATGTATACGCAGACTTCATAACTGTCTGCCTTCTCTCGAACCTTTGAAAGAAAAGGTTGTGCTATATAATGAAATGAGCCATTTTCCTGTAATAAAGCATAAAACTAGATCAAAATTCATAAGCAAAAAATGACTACTGAGGTGACATCTTTCACATCTGCTCAGAGATTGAGACACTTAAAAATTAGGACTGAGTTATCCTCAGCCTTCTGAGAAGGTTCTCAGTCTGGGAAAATAAACTGGAAATGTGAAACTTAATGGTGGCCATCTTCACCTAGGAAATGGTTTAAATTTCAAATGGAAGTTTTACATTTTGTTATATACATACCATCTGTTAATCTAGTATGGTCAAACCAGTTGCTAAACTTTTGTCCTCAAGTTAATATCAGCAAACTCATGACAAAATTGAAAGAATCCTCCCATGAAAGCACTCACATATATGCTTTTAGCTAGCTACAGCAAGACGTAATCAGGTTTTCACTTTAAGAAAGGAAAATGGTGAGGGAAGAAGAGAAAGATGTAGGGACAGTTTTTCAAATTCACATTTCTAAGCCTCCACGGTCCCATGGAAAACAGAAGGAGGAATAGCTTCTGCACTTAGATTTCTTATATTCAAATCACAGAATCACAGAATGGTTGAGATTGGAAGGGACCTCTGGAGATCATCTAGTCCAACCTCCCTGCTCAAGCAGGGTCCTCTAGAGCACGTTGCCCAGGATCACGTCCAGGCAGGTTTTGACTGTCTCCAGGGAAGGAGACTCCACATCCTCTCTGGGCAACCTGTTCCAGTGCTCTGTCACCCTCACAGTCAAGAAGTTTTTTCTCTCAGGTTTAGATGGAACTTCCTGTGGTTCAGTTTCTGCCCGTTGCCTCTTGTCCTGTTGCTGGGCACCACGGAGAAGAGTCTGGCCCCATCCTCTTGACACCCTCCTTTCAGATACTTGTACATGTTGATCAGATCGCCTCTCAGTCTTCTCTTCTCCAGGCTAAACAGGCCCAGCTCTCTCAGCCTTTCTTCATAGGAGAGATGCTCCAGTCCCCTAATCGTCTTTGTAGCCCTAAATACTATGGTGATGCCAATCTCCACCACATGAAACAACAATATCTGTATGAGACTCCAAAATTAAAGATGAGAAAGGTCACTTTTACACTTTTGAAAAAGTCAAGCCTCAACATTTTAGTTCAGTCAACAGCATGAAGAAAATTTAAATCTGTTTATCATCCTAGACACAGTGAACAGTACCCTACAGTTTGGACACAAAGAAATCAATATATGCAACAGCCAAAATAACAGGAAAGTTATACAGGTCTATGTTAAATGTAGACAGGTCAATACAACTGGACACCATCGGCAACTGAACTTAACTTCTGCTTTCTTTCCACAGCTTGTATCACCTCACTTCTGATAGAGCCTTCTCAGTCCAACAAATAGGCACTGAACTAGGAGACACATTTGTATACAATCTCATGAACAGCTCCGATATACTTTTCTTCAGAATCCACTTCCTACAGTCAGCGTTATGCTTGCACTTTTTTCTACTAAAAGCTTATCTACTTAGAGAAAACCCAAATCCAACAATTTTAACTGCAGTAGGAGGAAAGTATCAAATAATAATAGTAACTTTTGCAAATTCCTTATTCTGTTTCTGACAAAGACTTAAAAGACATACGCTTCATTATCTTTTTGTGTATTTCCATTAGTCAGTCCTTGCACATGAGATACATAGCACTGGTGTGGACAAAGATACAGCCAAGCTAAGGAAGAGTCCTGTCTCAACTGCAGACCATCTGAATATGAGCTAAGCAATCTGGGAATTACACTCACAAATCATATTAACAGCAGGATTTCTGCACGCAACTCCCTGCTCTGAAATACCTGTCATATGCTTTTGTTCTCTCATACATCTCCTTTAGGAGTCCCAGAAGTTCTTTTCTGAGTGAGTCATATACTAAATATTTCACAAAACATGGACCTTTTCTTCACTCCCAGTGGTTTTCAGTCATCTACTTTACTGCCAACATTTGGTCGACAGTACCATGTCCTTCTCTGAACTCTGTCTCTGTCCTTGTATCTTGTTTATGAGCACTGTGGCAAACACTCGGCAGTCAGACTGTCCTTGAGTCCTTATGTGTCTCTCCTTTTTGTGAGCAGGATTAGTGCTGCCAGCCTCTAAACTCAAGGAACTGTCCTTTCCCAACTCGAATGCCACATTTCATACCCCCCCCATCATCTCTTGATGCTGCAGTATTAGGATTTGCTTCTTCTTTTCCCATGGTCTTCAGTTTTAGCATCAAAATCCCAAAGCTGCCCCAAAAAGAAAAACTTGCGCTTTCTCTCTCACCAAAACATCCTACACATTTTACTTGCAGAAGCTGTCAGGGCAAAGTACAAAGTAGGAAAGAACACAGGAGTGAATATAGGTAGAGAAATGCTGACAACTTCAGTAGCAACTTCATGCAAATGTGCAAATGTGAAAATCTAAGATTTATTTTATATCTTGTGCAGAGGTGACTACAAATTACAGGAATTAAAAAAAAAAAAGCCAAAAAAAATTAGTGAACTTAGAGCTTTTTGAATTACCTTCCTGTCAATGGTATACAGTGGTGATTCATGAGGCCGTTGTTACAAAATAATGCATATTTAATTATCAAAAGAAAACCTTTTAAAGTCTCAAATTTAGCACCATAGTTTTAGAATTTTTCTCTCAATATAAGTCAAAATAGAAAAGCCATACAACCCAACAATGTTTTACATTACTTAACATCATTCCTCCAATGAGTACCCAAAGCATTTTATAAAATATGGAGTGCATACATAGAGAATCTCAACAGCAATCCACTTCTACTACAGAGGTTGTCAAAATCAAATCAAACAATACACTTTAAGTAAAATATTAGAATGAAACCTTAATCACACATCTGAAGAGTACCCAGAATAATTAACCTATATAAACCAGACAAAATCTCAGGTTTTCAAGATCTCTGATGAAATATTGCATGCCGAAATGCTAAAGTGTAGTCTATGTTTTTGCTGTATTTTTTAAGATGCTTTCTCTTTTCCAGGCACGTCCTTTGAAAAAAAGGCAAATTACTAAACACATTTAAGCTTATTTTTGCACTTCTAATTTAAAAAGTATAGTCAAATGGTTATTTTTAAGGTTACATATGCACCCTAGTTGGGCTGGAAAAAACCCCAAAACTACCGCCCAAAGATCATTTTCATGACCAAGTCCAGTTCCAAAATCAGGGTTTTATGAAGACTATACTGACACAGTGCCAGACAGCATGAAAGGCATAATTAACTGTATTTTGCTTTTAGGTGAAAAGGCTTGGTAGGACGAACTCCTACCAAAGCCTTTCCTCTGTGCAATGTATTACATAGCTCAAAATAGGAAGTGAAATTTTAAGCTAAATTTAAAGGGCAATACCATGAGTATCACAGTTCTGTACTGGTCAGAGAAAAACTCCATACCTGCTCTGCAGTTCGCTCATGCATAAGGAGGCTTTATGTGAAAATTCTCCTATTTTAGTTAAGTCTTCTTTTGATGAGTTAGTCTCATCCTAAAACAAAACAAAGCAAAAACCAGAAATCAAATTCTCATTACCTTCGTTTCTGATTACAATGATCCCACCTCAAAAAAACCTTTTCTTTCCATTTACTAAAAGACTGTTGAAGTGCTTAGGGGGAGAAAAGGAGAAAGTGTAATGAACCAAATGCCACTTATGAACACTTTTAATTAAGTTCACCACAACATAGCTAATAATTTTCAGGTAATAAACTGGAACGAATTTCTTGGCATTGTAGAGCTAAAGAACTATACAGACAACATCAGCCTCAATTATCACCAACAAACATGTGGCATAAATGCTATGAAACCCACTGCTCACTACCTTACTTTGTGTCTTGCAGAAGAGGGAGAAAAGAACCCCAAACTTCCAGGATTCGTTAGCTTTTCATAATGAGCTACTGTTATCCACGTAAGGCACTTTACGAGACAGCAGCATTCAACACATCTAAATAATTTCATTCCACATACAGGGTTGAGAATATGCTTATTCAACTTTAAAAAATATCTGTGATATACCTAATGACCCTTTAGTGGTATTCTTAAGAGTTGCTAGAAAGCACTCTCATCTTCCAAACGCTGTATAGACGTTAATCAACCTACAGTTACCCTTTGAGGTAAGTAAGAAATAAAATACCTCCTTTGCAGTGAGCCAGTTGCTCACCTGAGACAGGATGGTAGGAATTCCATCCATATATGACCATGTTCACTCTACACTGAAGAACACAGCCACTACTTAAGAGACGACACCAAGTGATGCTTTCAGCAGAAGCCAATTGCTATAAGGATTAGGAAACAAAATAATCTTTCATGATATACAAGGAATAACTGGAAAAAGAGACTGCAGTAAAAATAAACAAGCTTTTTTTTTTTTAACACAGAACTGGGAGAGAAGACAATAAATATAATGGCAGATGGCAGTAAGATGCAGAGCAAGCTGAATGGCAGGAGTACAGATGAAGGAAAACCTAACACAATTTATTGTGGTGAACTACAAAGTAATAAGTGTGTTTGTAAACAGGAAAACTCTTCTTCCTTCAGCAGTCACACACTATAAAGCACTGAGTGGAGGAAATGGGGTACAGTGGTAAATAAAACTCTGCAGTATTTGCAAGAGGCAAATTATGTTCTGGAAAGCAGAAAAAGGTGGAAACATTATGATACTGTCAAAATATCATAGTGGAAAGCAACAGTGGACACCCTAAGGAACCTGCAGCACAGTTCCAGTCACACTATTTTTAGAGAGCACTATGGAAACAAAGTTCTGAAAAACACAGCTGGATGCTTCTGGGAATGGTTATTTAGCATTAGGCTCATTGGAATAAAACAGAATAAGAGATACTTTTAAACCTTTAGAAGTTTGGAACAGGCTCCAGACTGGAGCCAAAATCTCTTCTCTGTGGTGCCCAGCAACAGGACAAGAGGCAATGGGCAGAAACTGAACCACAGGAAGTTCCGTCTGAACCTGAGAAAAAACTTCTTCACTGTGAGGGTGACAGAGCATTGGAACAGGTTGCCCAGAGAGGTAGAGGAGTCTCCTTCCCTGGAGATATCCAAAACCCATCTGGATGTGATCCTGGGAAATATGCTCTAGGTGACCCTGCTTGAGCAGGGAGGTTGGACTAGATGATCTCCAGAGGTCCCTTCCAACCTAAACGATTCTGTGTGAAATCTTTACTCATCAAATTAGCAGTGCACTTACTAACTACTCCCTCGCTTTCAAGATGACCTGTGTGTCTCATCCACCCACTGCCTAACTACATAGCCTAGATTTTAGACCTTCTGGGGAAGCACAACACAATCCTCGTGTACTTTACAGTACTCAATGAAAGCACGTCTGACTTTTTTTTTTGGTTTGTTTAACAGGTCAGCTGCTATTACCACAACTTTCACAAGTTAGCGGCACGTGATAATTAAACACTGTGAGATCTTTTTTGTAATATCCTCTTATTCCTTTTGCTCAGTGGAAGAAAATGGACTTATGGTGCTTTTCTAATACTCTTGTGACCCGATCAGTAATTAAGGATCCAAAAGTCCTACCCAATACTCTGATGTCTGGATTTTTCAGGGCAGATACACGAGGTTTTCTGGCAGAAGAGGAATCAGAAAAGCTTCACTTCTAATTATTAATCCCTGTGTGTATTCACCATGCGTTCAGTACTGGAAGTGACCCTGCGTGCTAACAGAAAGCCAACAGAAAGCACCATGCTTTAAGAACTTAACACCATACTCTCCAATTTGTGCTCATTTGTGCAATACTGCAGCAAGAAGTGAAAATCAGCATGTTCAAGTCACTCTAGAGTAGCATAAGATTTCATTCCAATAGTTGCTTTAAGTTATGTTTAAAAAAAAATTAGTAAAATACCAAAAGAAGAAAGCAATGGGGTTCTCTTTTACCCACTATCATATTTCATAGTCATAGACTTTATGACTATACAGAGAGACAGTATAACCAGTCATTCAGCTCTCCTAACAAACTAGTAAATCTTTTATCATAAAGTCTTGGTCTGCTGTTCAAAGGAAGTAGTCAATAACCACTGGAGATAGTTTGTTCTATGCAAACTTTCATTACCTGTTCGTGCTAGACTGTTAGAAATTTCAACCTGCTATCCTAAGTTCATTGAAACATCAGAGGAGGATTTGACAAGATTTGTACCTATTTTGGAGTAGCTGAAACACAGAAAAATATGATAGGCATCTTCTATTTGACAGGTAGCAGCTCACAAGAGATCATAACATTTGTATACAAACTCAGGGAGGTAAAACACATACTATTTCACAGTATTAACATGCATCAGGAAAGGTTTTTCAGGATTTAAAGCAAAAAGAAAGCATAAAAACTAAGCTAAAAATAAAGACTTGACAGAAAACAAGAAAATAAACAGATTAAGAGTGCCTACAGGTGTCACAAGGAGCTGCCCAGAATGGCTGTATTTGATGGTGGCGGTGGTGGGGTGTCGAGATTTCAGGTCAAAGACAGATATTCTTCAGTACATCTTTCAGCAGTGGATTAAGACAAGAACCTTCATTTTCTGCCCCAGTCCTCTGCCAAGGGCTTACTGTAGCCACTGGAGTCACTGCATCCCAAACGGCACAGTTCATACTCCAGCATATTAGCGTTACACCTACCTTCTCTGTGCTGAAGTGGGAAGCAAGGAGGTCAGGGCTCGCATACTTTTGTCACATTTTCCACAGACACAGTAAATTCTGGCAGAGGGATAAGATGGGCCACTGGGAGCAGCAGTAACTTTAAATTGCAGCAAAATTTGAAAGTGGATTTCTGTCAACACTCCTTTTCCAAGAGAAATCAAAGCAAATGAGATGTCTGTCTTTCTCCACTAAGAGATTTGTGTCTCTTCTAACTGATCAGTAACATCAGCCTGTTAAGACTTCTAGCAAAAATAACTTCATCAGAGCTCTTTATCTTAACCTTACCTACTCTAACTCTTGTATACTTTTATCTTACCTCTATTTTACGTCATCTCATATGTGAGAACTTAAGTTTTTGCAGACGGACAATCCTGTCATTCAGTTTGTACAATGCTTTTCCCAGGGAGATCCTGTGCCACAACTGGGATTTTTAGCACCACAGTAACAAAAACTGTTATCTGACTAAAACTGCACTTCAAAATTCCATCAGACTCAAGGACAAAATGTTCAGACCCAGGGCATAATCTTATAAGATAAAAAGCTCTGCTCATTGAAAGCCGGGTAATTAAGAAAAAAAAAAGCACACATCTGAAGAATAATATTAGCTCTACAAACAGCTGGACACCAGCAGCTGGTGATGTGCAGCTGCACAACGTGTTATGCCCTTGATGTTCTACAGATCAGAAACATATTTTTTTTTCCTTAAGTTGAAAGCAGGGGACCCAAATTTAAAAAATAATTTAATCACCTTCAATATCTCGTGAGAGGGTTACCCGTACCACCTGCCCACAAAGGCTGCATAAGATGGCTACCGAAATCAGTGTGAAACAGTTCAGTTTGTATACCAAATCCACACTTCTACACTCAAGACTGCCTCGAAACACAACAATATAGTAAAATCAAGTCTGTAGCCACAATTCTCTTCCTCAGCCATCTTGGGGAAAAATAAGGAGTTAGTTTGTGGTCAAACTTACAAATATTAGACGCTGTCTAGCACTGTGTGTCCTTAAAATATTTTTCACTCGTTTATGGATCTCATCTCCATTTGCTGGTGTAGGCCAACCAGAGTTAAACCTGAAAGAGGAAGAGAGAAAATAAACCAACAGAAGAAATAGTTCCTTGTTAAAGCTTTTGATTCTGATTTTTTTTTTTTTTAAATTATGAAGCACGCATTGCTTCCTTCTATTTGGAACATATACAATGTTTAGATTCGATTCTTTCTCTCCTCTGGAGCACAACTAAAGAAAGATTTCAAAGCCATGCATAAACAATATGCATTCACAGTCCCAACACAAGATACAAAGCAGACAGAATGTTGATAATTTTGTAACTGAATATTTCTGTAATGTTTGTATTCTCTCTACAGAATAGAAAAGCTATGCATTTATTCTATTCCCAGTGATCAGGTTGCATTTTTCTCTTTTTAAAGGAAGTACTACACACATGAAATCATTTCCACCGGGCTAAACCAACAGGAAGATAACTCCAACATGTGCAAATTGGAAAAATCCATGGAGTTCAAAACCTGCAAATTCACAATCTTTCCTAAACACAAAAGTAGTGCAAATTTCACAAGACAGAACTGGATTTTAAGTTGCTTTTTTACATTAAAAGCAAGGTAGCTCGCTTGATACGTGTCACTAAAAAACTCTGGATTTATTCTTTCATGTTTTACAGCACAATTCTTCCAGTTTACACAGGAAAATTCTCATCTTTCTCATTAAGCTCAGAAGCTGGCAGAAATTTTTATGTCGATACTTATTCTCAGACTGCTAAGGAAGGCAGATAACATTTTAAGGATAGGATTATTTACACACCAACCTCCATATTTCAGTACATTCAAAAATACATTAGTAGAAAGGTGTAAGACTAAGGCGAAGCAAGAATTCACTGAGGAACAGGTATGAGATTGTGTAAAAAAAAAAAAATCATCAGAATCACAGAAACAAGACACCTGATGTGGTATCATGCTCATGCAAAAATGGGCTATCAGCAGAGCTGCAAGCTGTAGAGCTGCTGCAGACCTCTGCAATTTGAGCTAATGGAATGCTGCATCTAGCAGCAGCGCGGGGCTGCCATGCTCTGGGAGGACTGGAAGCACAGGAACAGAGACATGCTTTGATAGCTGGCATCATGAATTTGATGCAGCAGAGAAATTTCATGACTCTGAATCCTGAGATTCTGCACTGGGCTCTGGATAGTTTTGAGAGACTGTAAGCCCTTCTGCCCTTTTCTGTCCTCTGGCTACCATTGCCCGTTGTCACATTCCCTGCACTATCCAGTCTCTCTCTCTACAATTCCCAATGTGATTGCAAGATGCTAAATTCATCCTCATCAAACTTCTAGAAATTTTGGCCAAAACAACACAGCTTCTTACAGAAGAAAAAGAACCAAGTGCACACATAAACCTTCAGTCCAAAACAAGTAACCTGGCAAAGTTAAAAGTAACCAAAAACAGGGTCTTGAAAACGGGAAGCGCCAAGCTGCCTTAATGGTTACAGACAGGGCTGGGAGCAGCTCCCAGTCTTTTGTATCATTACTTCTATTATAAGAGAGAGAAAAAAATAAAGCAGAAAGTTATCAGCTCTCTGCTTCTGAGTAAATTTCTTCTGCTTTCCTGTATCCGCCTAACTTATTTGAAATTACTTCTTATTGTTTACCTCTCCCAAAATCTATCTTTGTTCTAAACAGCCCCAGTATTTTCAGCCTATCTACAGGTTTTCTTACATCAAATGACCCATTTCTGAATGCTTCTATTTTTTTTTTCCATGAACAGGTGCCAGGAAACCACACAATATTGGAGGGATGAATCATATAACCTATAGGGAGATGTATTTTCCATATTTCTAATTATATTTAACATTGTTTATCTTTGTTCCATCACTGCACACCAGGCAAGGATTTTCACAACGTTTGCTACAAGGACACAGATATCAGCATCCTGAATATCTACAATTCATTTACAATATCTACAATTCAATAGCATGAATAAGAAATCCATATTATTCAGTTCTTTTGCCTGCTAGAATCTAAAAATCTGTTACGTTACAAGAACTCAAATAACTTTTCCTAAAAGAAAGCAAGTATTTTGTGAATTTGGTTTGGAGGCGGAAGAGGGGAGGGTTTGCCATTAAAAAGGTAGAAGTCTAGGACACTTAAGCAGGCAGGATCATTCCTTTCCCTAACACAGTTGAACCCATATGATATATTGCATTACAATGCATGCACTGTATCACTAGCAGTATGCTGAATAAAAACCTGCAGTCCTGCTAAAATACCCTGCTTAGAATGAATCAGATCAGGCAGGGGTTGAAAACAATTTATAACAAAAGAAGAGGTACGGAAAAAGGGGTTGGAGTGGTACTGACATCTTACAACTTCCCATTAGCATTTACAGGCACCAATATTAAAGAACTTCTGCAATGCATGTTTAAAGCCTACATTCTAGATGCAGTAATAGTGGGTCGTTTCTCATTTAACAAATAAAAAATAGACCAATGAAAGCTTGGCATTTCCTCTTATTTATACAGCAGCTGCTGTTCTTCTACCATCCAGGTTACTGGCACTGAGAAGAGAAGTTAGAATAGATTGCCTCTGGGAAATAAATTTTATGAAATTCGTATGTAAGATTTTAGATCATTGCTATTAATCTTAAATTCACAAATATCCTTGGAGACAAATGTATTTGCTTTTATAAAAAGGAAAACCCAGCTTGCTATTGTATTCAATTATAGAAGACATGGCTACGTCTACAAGAAGATTTAAGTATTTAATTCAAGAACTATTAGGGGGTTTCTTTCTTCAGGTGATTTTATTAATCAATCCACTAGTGTGCGCTGTGGTATAAGAAATGTTACCCACTCACACATATCCCAAACTTAACATAGAAAAAAGAGAGACAGAGAGAGAGAGAGAGAGAGAGAGAGCGAGCGCGAGATCAAAACCTTAAGTAAGATTAAAATAGTATCAGTTTATTTTTAATTACTTTTGCTAGTATCGTTATTGTCTAATTTTAGTAATAACTATAAAGTCTAATCCACATTCTAAGTCATAACATTAATATTTACACCAACCAAGACTCAAACTAAAATAAAATGATGCCTGAAATGTAATATCCATAATCTGAAGTGAAACCATTTCATGACAGGCTAACTCTCGTATTGGAGATGTTTTATAAAATAGGCCTTTGAGCACAGCTTCTTAAACTATAAATAAAGGTTTTTCATTTGCCAGTAATATATTTTAAAACAACTAGCTACTTACATACGTGATTAACGTGTCAGTATTGTATTGCAGTGTTGAAAGAAAAGTCATTTCACTTCAATGACTGTTTGTCCTGATAAACAAAATTAACTTCTACAGCTGTATTCTTTGTCATACTTTCAATTTTCCCTGGGACTCACAAACATTCTGCAGTTACATCAGTTTAAATTGTTTATTGATTCCAATAGATTGTATAAACACTTTGGAAATATAGCTCAGTGACCTAGAAAAAGCCAGATCAATCAGAGAACTTCTCAAGATTAATTTCAAAGATGTTGTGTCGAGTATGATCAAGGAAACAGAACCATTTTCCCTTGTAATATGACTAAAGACATTTATTTTCTTTTATGAGATAAGGATTTTTTAAGGTCACGCAGACATCATCTACCTTGATGGGAAAAAAGAAGCCAAGCACAGTCTAGATCCTGTGCTAAAGATTGAAGTTATTTTCGTATATAATTTTATCTATTAGGATGAAATAGTCCATTACAAATACAAACAGAGGATACATCTATCCACATAGTCCAGTCAAACAGCAGCTTGTGAACTTGAGAGCTGTAGCAAATAGGAATTTTCAAATGTCAGACAATCCAATCATACACTTGCACACAGCAAAAATGTTAATATCACATTGCAGCAGCAGATATTAATACTTTTTTTTTCATCAGTAGAATTAATGCAAGTCTACTGAAGAATATTTGCAATGCCTAACATGACCCCCTCCCCACCATCACACTTCCCAGCCTTGTGAACAACTCTGTGCATGTGGCCTACATGAAGAATTCATCAGCTTCAAAGACGCAGACTTCACGCTGCGCAAAACCACATACAAGGACAAACTGTCACAGGACAGAAATCAATGAAGCACGGTAGTACCACATTCACAATTGGAGAGAACGCTCCGCCTGTAATTGGGAGGAAAGGGGAAGAGGGAGGACGAAATAACTCTTAGGCTAAATATAACCTGAAAAACACAATCTACAAGACCTTACACATGGAACAAGAGAAACTCGCAAGGAAACTAAACATATTTAATTCTGAAATTGAAAAAGAAATCACAGATTTTATATCCAAGCAGGCATTTAAGCAGAATTCACATTAAGTGGAGAAGCTACTTTGTTCTCACTTAACAGGTCATGAAATGGTAATTCAGTAAGATGAAATGTGTTATCAGTATATACTGGTATATATGGAGGCACAATAAGAAGGCTGGACTACACTTAAGAGTTCTACTGGTCTGTTTAGTAAATAGTAATTTATTTTATTTTATTTTATTTTTTTTTAAGGACTGCTGATAATAAACCTTGGCATAGATGCAGCTTTACCAGTGCAAAATTGTTTTAGAGACTATATTGGTACATATAATAAAATATATGTAATAAAAACATGCCAACACAAACATCCTTACATTCTTACAGTATTTGCGCTGCAGGAAGTATGCAGCTTTCACTGTACCAGGATACTACAGTGAAAGAGAACAATCACACACGGACAAGGCCTTAAGTGATGGCTTCAGGGTCTAAACATTTGAAAGCAGTAGCTGGCAGCTTGCTTGTGTATCCAATTGCTCTCCCTCTTCAGTAAGAAAAACAAAAAAAAAAGTAAAAGTACCTCAACCTTTCTAGTTTCTCTTACTTTCAAAAGCCCTGCTTAGAGCTAGGCCCTGAAGCACTAGAGACATGTTCAGAGCAGAGTTCCCCTACTGAGCTTCCTATCGAGGCCTTAAAATGGGGCAAGTAGAATGAAAAAGACGACCAAGGAGTTCAAAAGGGTCCTTTTATGCCCCACCACCTGCTCCCTAAGTGGAATCAAAGAATAAATTATCCTCAGGTAAAAAAGTGCATTCCAAGTAGCAGACAACTTCTAAGATTTCAGGGAAGGCCCAGTACTCTAGCTGGGCCATTCTCCAACAAAGCAGCCCTCAAGACATTCTAGTAACTACATCATTACCTAATTTGTGTCATAAATGGGCTACACTTTCTTATCCTCTTTGGAAGCTTTTCCATTGCCCCATCTTCTCTGAATTTCTGAATTAATTCTCTCATTTATATACAGAACAATTTTGACAATAATCACTTTCAAATTTACCTCCCTGCGGCAGCAAAATCAACCGATTAGATGACAAATAATACAGAAGTTGGTCAAAGATGACAAATAACGTAGCAGTTGGTCAAAAATACGAAGCAAGGCTTATGTGCTGCTTAGTCTTTGCATTATATGATATGAGATAAGTGATCTTCAAGGGCTAATTCCAGAGGCCAACTTAGCAAATGCAAAATAAGTAAACTTCCCCAAGAGGTGACATAGATAACAAACCCCAAAGATTTAAGAACAACCTTACTACCAAAATTTGCTTGACAAAGATCAGAAATAATTAGTTTTAAACAGTTAGAATCAGGCAGGAAACCTAGTTGCAGCCTCTCCCTAGAGCAAGCTATTTTCTAAAAAGCCTGCTAAATTTTTCAGTGCTCTACTTCCTAGTAGAAGGCTCTCAAAACATAGTTGCATAATCTCACAGAAGTAGAATAAGCCCTATCCTAGGATACATTCCACTTTCCAAAATATTCGGTGAATTACTTGCGGCTTAGATATTGCTGTGTGACAAAACGAAAACCCAGTATCCTGGGGTAACATCTCAAGACCACTGAAGCGAAAGCTTTGATAACTATCATTTTCAAGGACTTCACACAGGAGCTAATCTTTTATTAGTAATATCTACCTTTATGTTGATATTCTCCTCGAACCTGGAGAAGGATATAAGGCAGAAAGATGGTAGTAAAACAGTATAGGAATGCTACAGAAGGGCATCTGATCCAGATGGGCAACCTCTGTCTTACTTCTAATGAAGATTAAGATTTGTGTTAAATTTTGTAGATGAGACTACACTGCGGGAGCTTCGACAGGAAAAAAAATCAAAAAGACATCAAGAGGGTCTTCACTCTGAGAGTGATTACTCTGCAAATCAATAATAAAAAACAAAAACAAATCCTGCCATGTCCAGAGTAGGAAAAAGAATCCCTTGATCCCAAATGCATGATAAGTAGCTTTGCCTCTCAGCATAACAAAAATGGCCAAATACTTCTATGACTGCTGTAAGCTCTTGAGAAAAGCATTTCTCTTGTGCCAGCAGATAGCTCAATTCAGGGAACTTCTGTCCTTAGCTTAAAGAATCCACTTCACTGTTTCACCTTTTCTGTACAAGAGAATGACTTCAGCTTGGTATTTTCCTTCAGGTTTCAATACCACAAGGAAGGCTTAGCTTACAAATCCCCAGGAACAAACACTGCATTCCAGGAGAGCATGAAGATGTACATGCACTAAGAAAGCAAGGGCTGGACTTGAATTTTGTTTTCCTGCAGCAGTGCAGAGAAATTTCAGTTCTAATGCTCTTTCTCAAAACATAAAAGATACTTACCTATACATAAACGACCAGCCAGGCTTCAGGAACATTTTAACTGCACTGACTTAACAGCCAGACACCATGGACAGGAGCTAAAGAGTGTGCTTGTACCACAGCACTGTATAAGAGCTAGATTCACAATGGGAAGTAGCACAGCCACACGACTACGTCTCGTGTCAGTCTTGCCACATAGACCTTTCCCAGGTGACCTAAAAAATGAAAAACCTAAAAATAAAATGTAAAATAAACACTCTAAACTTTACTACCTAGCAGGCTGGCAGAAAGGGACTGGAAACTGCTAAAAAGGATGCAGAAGGGCTCGCAGGACTTATGCAAGACCCCATTTTCCACAACACTGAAAGGTATTGCAATGGCTTACCAACTCTTCAGCAGGGCTCTGGGGAAGAACTCTCAATAAGGCAGACGCTCACTTCACATTACTTTTTTTAAAAAAGGAAAAAAGGGAATTCAAGGGAGTGGGGGAGGGAGAGTAAAGTTTTATTTTGACTGTAGGTTGATTAGCATTAAAAATCTGCCTGGATATGCAAAGCTGTTTATCTTTGTAATTCAAAATAAAGTGCAGAAAATAACATGCAAATCACCGAGAGATAAGACACTGCAGTCTTGTAAATACACTAACATTGTTACACTTTCAGTAGTACTGATTTTCCCTGTATTCTTATAATCTGAACAGCAGCATTTGCCTGCATTTCCAAACACTGACCTCTGATCCATGTTTGTCATTCCAACTATAATTCTCAGTATAGAGGCAACTAAAGCAATCATTTTTTCAGTAGTACGAACATACAGATCAAATTTATTAGACTGTGCCCTTTACTTCCTTATTTTGAAATCTTGCTGATGACAAAAGTAAACGCTTACATCTTTAATATAAAAAAGATGTTACATCTCTACAGAGCTGAGAGCATTTGTTCTAATAAGAAGAAAAAGCATAATTTCACAAGATCACAAATCACTTCTGGAGAGGGGTTGGTAAAGAGAAAGAGCAAGAACATTCAGATGATTTCAAGATTAACTGGCAGATGACTAAATTACTATGCATATAACAGTAGCTCACAGCACATAAGACATTCCTGCTATCAATACAAGGGACCCTGTCAGCTTTAAGTACAATCCATTTTAAAAGAAAGCAAGCAAGCAAAAAAACCACTCTGGTTGAAAAGAGATTCATACCACAGAATGAAGGATATAAATGACCGTTACAATACCTCTTCTCCCTAGACATGGGTAACTAATGCACAGACAATGTCAGAAGAGAGTGGGAAGGTAGAAAACATGACAAAGAAACCTCCTCCAAACCCCAGATACATCCTAATCTCCGCATTACAGTTCACAAGAAATATTACATAGCATAACAAGCAAGCAAGTTTTCAAGCAGAGGAAGATGTTAAAAGAAGCACCAACTTGATCTTTATGAGTATTAAAAATTTAGTCGCCACCTGCCATCTGTTTTTTTTTTTTCCCAAGAGAAAACCAAGACAATTTTTCTATTCTGAAAAAGCAGCTACACATTAGGCTGTGCCGAGGCTATAAAATGTACCCTGTGAGCTTTCATTAACTGGGGTACTGATGGCATCAAGGACGAAAGAGCCGGGAATGAACATGAACTAGCCAAAGTACATCTTCAAGCAAGGTCTCGGAGAAAAAACATTTCAGCACTTAGGGCAGGCCATCAGTTCAATGCTCAGCTTCTCCCAATTATGTTAGGTATTTGGTTATTCAGGTCCAGTTTTGTAACCAAAGTTTAAGCCTTTCTAATCCCAGAAAGCCCTCCAGAAACTGACTGCACTGCACGTACAGTAGCAGCATCGTGCACCACGGACATATTCTACTCACCAAGAAGTAGGGAACACTCACTCTCCTTGGAGAGTCGGAAGACTTTGGTATGGAAAATCTGTTTCTTCTTTTGACATTTCTTACATCCCACCCTCATGAGACACTGGAACTGCTAGGCTTGCCTAAAATATTAGCCCATGGATTGAAATTCACTGAACTAAGGGATATTAGATGCTGTCTCCACCCCAACCCCATTGGGATCAGTGGAGGACTACTGAGAAAACCAATCTAAACATATCAATTAATGTAAGCAGAATTGCTTCAGGGGCCCACACTCCAACTGAAAAATTTCTTAGGATGCTCATAAAGCAAAGAGATTGAAAAATGATACACTGACTAGACTAAAGCTAATCCAAGCATGCTACAAACTCTAATCACACACTTGACTACAGCATAGCCACAAGTATATGCTTACAAACACTAGGTTGAACAACAGTCAGGAGGAAAAAATTTTCCAAATACCTCCAGAATAGTCTACTTGTAACGTATATTTAATCTATCTATGTTTATCCCTTCTGATAGAGGTGCCATTTAAGTATTCTCTGTTTTGGACATGTGATGGACATTGGGTGCTTGAAATCCGAGGCTTCATTTTTTCAGAGAGTTAGCAACACAGATGTCAAACACACTTTTCATTGCCAAATTATCTGGCTTGCACTCATTAAGTGGGAAGGTGATCAAAAACACAGCTCCAGAGGGCAAGACACATGACAGCACAGTTGTTGGGGAAAAATTCTCAGTCTCTTCAGCCTGCACATCTCCAAACATACAACCTACAGCCATGCAAATACTATTATCTGCTCTCATTAATGAGTCCAGAACTCCACAAAGAACAAAAACAAGTCATTACCTTTCCCTTAGAGAAGATCGACTTAGCACAGAACTTAAGGAATGCTTATGAAACGCCGAAGGTGTCGAACACATTAACGAACCAGCAGAACTGGACTGTCTGTTTCGTGGACCCGAGATCACATGCTCGTTACAGACATCAGAAGAACTATCAAAGTCTTTCCCATGAGCAGATTTTACCTGTATAAAAAAGTAAGCCTTGCTAAAGTTGATTATGCATATGAAAACGTATACTTTACAGGTTTTTATTTTTATAAATCAAAAGGATACAGGTTACCCGTAAATGCAAGAATATCTGTGTACTGAGGAACAATACTGACCTTTCTCAGAAGAGCCCTGGCCTAGAACGCAAGAAACCATTTCTGAACCCATGAATTCAATCAACAAGTGCCAACAGGTTGCGTTAGTATCTGACACACCATCCTATAGCAAAGTCTAGTGTTAATAGCCTTTTAATTGCCTTCTCTGCCTGCACAGTTTAAAGGTTCACCACCTCCAGGACCCTCAGAGATTGAGAACAATACCTGAGAGTCTACACGACATACACCTCAGATCTCTCTTCAGCTTGGGACCCCTTGTCCTTAGACTTCTGTTTCCCATTACTTGCCCTTGCTCCAGTGAAAACCCAGGGACACCTATTCATTTTCTACTTACCCTTCACTATACTAGGTTTCCACTTTTCCTCCTTTCAAAGCTCCTCTTAACCTGTACCATTGAAACGTCTCCATGGGTTACCTCATTCTACCTGGGAGGAGGACTTTTACGGCAGTGTTTCCCAAAGCCCCAAAACCAGGGAAACAAATCAGGATGTTCATTAACCCTTTCCAGGCTGCAGTCATGTATGGCAAATATACCCCACCACAACTTTTTAAGAGGTATTTGATGTTAGTTACACAGTTAAAGACCATTCAAACATAATCTGATGGTCAGACAAACTTTGACAAAAGCCAGTGAAAATAAGAGCTGTTTTATTAAATTCAACAGTGATTTCCCATTAACAGTTACATTTCACTGTGAGCAGTTCTCAGGTCCTCTGAAATTACACAATGCTAACTACAGCTAGTTTAAAGCTATATAGTATTTTGGCAACAAAAACATATATTCTTCTCTGTCTTGACTTTGTCGGAATTTACAGTGCTTAGGGGCATCAGGAAGAGGATGAATCATTCTGTAAGCTCAGCTATCTGCATGCTCCAAACAATGACTGCTGCTAATATTCATTTGTCCATTTAGAGGGGGAAAAAGAAAGATTTTAATTAAAATAGCCATTATGAAAAAAAAAATACTAGAAATTTTCTATTTCCTGTACAATTTCTCAGTTAAAACCATGAAAAAATCCATAGGTGGCACATGAATTCACATGGTACATCAACCTGCAACCCTACATAGTAAAAATTGAGAACCTTATAAAAGTGCGTTTAAAGGGTATCAAAGTTTATCCTTTTAATTCCTCTTCCTTCCTCTGCCCTGTATTATTGCTTTTACCAGTCATTAGGAAATCTACAGGGGCATACATAAAATAATTAAATACTGAAAACCCCAATATCTGCAGTACTTCAGAAACACAGGCAAAAACATCTAAATGAGGAAAGAAAAAAAAAACTCCAAGGAAATCCAGATATTAATCTTCAGATCCACTTAGTGCACAAGCAGCTAAGATCTGAAAAAGCAAGTATGGGAAATAACAGGCCATTGGCTTGCCATTTATACGAGTGACTTCTCACCATACTCTTCCAGAATTAAGTGTGCTCTGAAAATGATTGGGAAAGTAACCGTAAACTACTTTTAAAAAATCTTCTACAGCCCTGTCACAAGCCTTAATGCCAAGGAGAAGCAAGTCCTGTAACTACAGAAATGAATATTTTATAGCCTGCTAAGTTTCACATTTGTGTTTGTAAATCATCTGTCAACGGGGCTAGACTAAGTTATATCAGATTTAAAATTTCCTTTTGTCTTGTTTTTGATGCTCCAGTAGATACTTCTTCTGGATAAATGTTCAAAAATACCTACTACTCAGGACAATCCTCCTTACTCGGAGCTTCCCAAAAAATGATTCGTAAACAATGGCACTTTAGGGTACTCACTTTGGCTTTCTTGGGCCTGTAGCTGCCAAGAAGAGAAGGATCTGGAAAAGGAGAAAAAACAGAAAAGAAAAGAAAAAGAAAAGAACAAAAGAAAAGGTGCATCCCAGAATGAATTCAAAATAAAATTTTACTTCCCTAAGTTTTATGCAGTCTTTTATAAAATAGCTTACCTCTCCTTCCAAACAGCACTAGGGCAATTTATCATTGTTATACATTTTGTTATTCTAAACTGCCCCAGTAATATTTCAGCACTTTCTTCAGTCGAGAACAATGACTTTATATTTAATGCAATACAATGTTTACAATAATGCATCAGTATAGGCACTGCCTTTTGTACAGAGCCAAGTAGTACATTTGTTAAGCTATTAATTGCTTAAAATCAATATAAAGTAAAGCTCTACCAGTCCCCAAAATTCTCATTTACATTACGCTACCTTCCTAATCTTTTCTGAACAAGCTTCCCTACCACCACCTCTTCCTCCTCCTATCGCCTCTTCATTCTCTTCCATCACCACTGACCCATAAACATGAGTATGAAGCCAATGGAGAAACTATTACGTCTGTACCGGTTTAGGACACTTTACCATGTCAAAATATACTTCGCTCTTAGGGGAATGACACTACACCATGTCTGGCTTCTTGATAGGTTATATCAGTCTGCACTGAATACCCTCCTACTGTGACCCAAGATAAGAGGTACTTTTATGCTGCATGACAAGGTAAAGACATCCCTCTATTACCTACCTGCGCAAAGAGCAAAAAAAGAACAAACTGTACTGTCAGTAGTAAGATCTCTGATCCTAAGAATCTATGTTTTTCAGAAGCTACAGTTAAGCCTCAAGACACAGCCAAGTGACCTGTGAATCCTCAGGATACTAGCAGTAAAGTAGTTTTCAGTGTCTTAATTACTGGTCAGAGACCACCAACCCATTTCATAAGTACCTAACAGTACCAGGTGATAACAGGTCTCTCACATCATCCAGATACTGCAGCTTCATATATATGACTCCAAAGGGAATGTGAAACCTTTTAAATGCTACATCCAGTTCTATTACAAAGAATAAATGCGAAATAAATAATTTAAAATGATTTGCTATATAACTATTTATAAATAGCGAGGAGGCACAACCATAGTAAGCCAGAGCACACATAACAAAAATACTGGTGAGACTCATTAAAAACCTCATATTGCCAGACATATGAAATAAAATCAAGTTTTATGGTACCTTCTTAAATCTGTGCTGCCATGCCTTTTACAATACCCTCACTTACTGATACCAATGAACATCCAAGTGGATATGCAAGCACGTTCTGGATGCTCACTAATAAAGCCAAGTCACTGATCCACTATGCACAAATAGCGCTGAAATAAACATTATCCATTCTGAGGCAGTAAAACCCTGGAAAAAAACTGCAAAATGATCAATTTTGGAGTTGAACAAACTCCAAACCTGACCAACACACTTCCAGATCAAGGTGTAGATTTGTTCTACCATCCAACAACTCATGTAAACAAGTAGAGTGATTCTGTGAAAGTGAAAACAGAGCACCTAGCTGGACTTCAGTGTTTTCTGTTCCTACTTTCATATTATATAGAACTAGGTTCTGAGTCTCGTGAGGTAAAGAAACATCCAAAGCCTCCTTTGGAAGGAGTGGGGTTACTCAGCATTCTCACTATTCCTAGGAAGAAAGAACAGCTTCTTCACTGTTACGGACTGTTTTTCAAAACACCTCCACCAAACTACTGCAGGAAATAAAAGAATTAAAGGGAGATATAGTAGAAAATACTAACCATGATTTACCTTGGACCAGGCTTCCACTGTACTTTCTCGAGGAGGACACCAGGTGTGAAGTTCAATACCAGGACTTGGTTGTTCAACCTGAAGCAAAAATGCTTTTAAAGCACTCTGTATTACCCCTTTTCAATCTCTATACTTTTTTTTTAATCCCCGTTTTCCTCCATAAGACCATCTCCTTTCTAAAATAATTTACTCTTATTTAAATACTATTTAAAACTATTTTCACAATATTTTGTTCATGTGTTACATTCATATTAGCTTTACTATGCTTAAACAAAAGCACTGCTAGAAAGGTCTAGACAATTTTCGATGTCATATTGTTAAAAGAAAAAAAAGCTGATAATTTCTCCTTCATCTTTAATGTCTGTAATTTTTTAAACGGTTCTAGGTATCTCACATATTTACTCCAAAGAGTTAAGATCTCATCAAGTGCTGCTTTTCCTAATTAAAAAGTTAAATTTTAACATAATCTAATTTTAATCTTAATGTAACACAAAATCTCCAGGCCAAAACAGATCTCAACAGTAAAAATGCCCTAAAAAGAACATTCACCAAATCTAGAAAAAGCCACGACGTTTGGGATCTGGTACAATAAGGGACAAGCTTTCTCCTTTTTGTACAAATATAATCAAGCAATCAAAATCAATAATCAGTGTTTAAAGATGCAGTACTTAAACTGTGAAATTCACCTATAGACCAGAAAACATAAGAATTGATTAACAGGAGTTAAAAGAAAAAATATCTGTGAGACAGAGATTAACTGTTGTTTAATGAATGATTAATGGCTTATTAAGGCTAATCTGAATTTCTAAAAGGTACCAAAGAGCAGAAGAAAACTTGGAAGAGAATTCTAGAATTTGAGAAGTTATTACTAATTCATTTGTACCTAAACTATAAAAATGAAATAATGTGAGGAGCAAATTAATTAAATGCTAAACTATCTCAGTGGCTGTGATAAGTGTCCGAATTTGTAGACAAATCATAATGTCATAGCGAAAAGATAAACAATTCCATCTCTGCCCCTACAAATTCAAGGGAGGCTTCACAAATAGAGAATTACTGCAATCGTAAGAAATAGTAAGAGAGAACATAAACATATATGAGAACATGATCAGCCTCCAAGAGGCTGGGCATTCTGTCCCCTAAGCAGTAAAGTACTTAAAAAGACTTACTTTAAATAAGTACCTCATTCCAGAACAATTGTTTACATACGGCTAGCAACAAGTCCTTACGCAAGTGCTAAATTCAAGATACTTATGGACTCTGAGTCAAAGTGTAAGGGATGTAGCTCTTAGTAAAGGAAGCATTTCAAAGATCACAGAATGCCAGCATAACAAAAGTTGAAAGAGCGGCAGTATAGTTTTCATAACGTGACTAGACAGTCTTTCTTTAAAGTCTTACTCCGGCACTTTTAATACTAATATCAATTACTTTCAATTTGAATTTATACACCTATTATCCTGTCTAGTACGCTAGATGAAAAGAAACGGGGCCTTAGAGAATTTAACCAGTATATTCATAAAAAGAATTTGATCTTTGTCTGTTACTAATGCTGATAAAAGAATGTTTATTTTAGTTAATTTCACATTTAAAACATTATGTGGCAGATTGTTAAGGAGTGAAAAATATTCATCTAAACTAAAAACTGCATGAATTTTTGCAGTAATATTTAGTGAAAAACAATGTTCTAAGCTTAAGTTGAAAGCACTTTTTAGAGAATACGTACACGTCTAACTACAAACGGAGGTTTATCAGTTTCTCTTCTGAATGCAAAAGGTCCAAGGTTTAAATGGGCCAGTCGTTGTCTGGCTTCTTCTGATAGCTCACACATTCGTCTTTTTGTATATGGAGATGGAGAACGTGATTTAGAAGCTATTGTAGGCTGCTCGTAGTTCTTTGTTGCTAAGTTATGCCTGTTTTTCTCAGGTGAAAGTGTGTTTTTCTTTGGTAACCTTGTTTGCAATTTTCCATTGGGGGCTGAGTGATGTACCCGATTCAAATTATCCTAAAGCGAAAAGAGAAATTATCTGGTTTGACAGCAGGCAGAACAAAGATCACTGACAATAATGCAAACAGTGAACAAATAATTTTAACAGAAATAGATGCATGTCAGTTGAATTCCCCTCACAAAACTATAATCAAGTAGCAATTTGGAAAACAATAATGTTTTTATATTTTTGTCTGAAACCAGAAGGAGGTTAAAACACACACTGCTAAATGTTAGATGTTAAGGTTAATTGCCTAAAACTTGCCTCGTTAGCTTGCTCACACAGTTAGTGTGCAAGGACTGTGAAAAATTAAACTGAACTTTGTCACAAGTTCACTTAACACAAACTTTATCAAAAATACATGGATTGCTACACACAGTTTAAACCATTTTTTCCATGTGTTTAAAAGATTTTTTTTTTAAAAAATAGAGTTATTATCCTTTAAAATAAAATAAACAAATTACAATAAAAGCCTATTTAGTAGTTTAAATTATATTCAGCTAGAGTTGCCTAAAAATTCACAAGCGTAATTACTTTCTCTGAAATTTATATTTTCTTGGATGATGGTGAATTTACCAGTTCTTTAAAAAGTCATGATCAGGAAGCTATGTTTAGTAAAAAACTTAAAAGAGCATCTTCCAAAGATCCTCTTAAATGAAGCAAATACTTTTGCAAATGAAAAGGCAAACAGCTCTTTATTCATATAACTGGCACTTGACATCCAAGATACATTTTTGCCTGCAAAATCCATATAAAAATCATACAACTATCAAAAATTGCCCCAAATATCCATCCCTGTGATGATCATATTTTTAAAATATCCATGTACTGAAGAATGAAGAAAAGTAGGGGAAAAAATAATCCCATCAGTTTCCCACCAGAAACATATGATCATTTGTTTTATCAGCAAAACCTACTTAAGTACTAGGATCAACCCTTCTTCCGAATAATTAATAACTTTTGTGATCAATTTAAAATTCTGGGAAAACCTTTCTGACACTAAAGTTTTGTATGAAATACATTATCATTCCTTTGCAATTCCTGGCATTAAATGAACACTCAATTACTCTTCAATCTTTATAGGTCAAGGCACTCTAGACTACACAACACTTATCAGAACACTCAGTGAGTAGCATGCTTTAGCTTAGAATATCAACAGTACGGATAATTAGGCTTTTGGGTTAAATTTGGCCCAAATTCCCATGCTGTAGAAGGTCAAAAAATAAACTAATTGCAATACATTTCCTTCCTCTCAGAAAGTCTTTTCAAAGCTTGAGGAAGCTGACATTACTCTGAAGTGTGGATGCTGCATGAGCTGCTCGAGTTCAAAAGAACCCAGGAGTAAAATCTACAAAAAAAATTCCAGCTTGTCTTCTCGCCTTTCCCTCCACACCTAACAAAGAATGAGGCTGCTGTTGTGTGTTTGGTTTCCAGCAACCAAATCTGTAGCTGTATTACAGAGATGGCTTGTTTACGCCACCATCCTTCTCATGCCCATACCAATGCCAACGGAAAACTGACCAAATTCTCTTCAAAATTATTTTCAGTTTCACCGGAAGTAGCCTGTGCTTCTGCCAGCTTATACCAACCATAAGACTATACCTTCACAGCAACACATTCTAAATTTGATGTGCTGTTTGTAACGTTTTTAGGGACTTTTTATTTTAAATCAAATTGCCCTTTGTGAAGCCACCTTCAGTGACGCTAGTTTTCGGACAATGCTAATTTTTACTGATTTTGTTAGTCTTCATTTACGTGTCGCTATATATTTCTCTTGCTAAATTTGAAAGAATCTTCTGAGTGAACTACCTGGCAACACTGCAAACAGGCCCAGTTCATCTAATGCTCTTTGCATGCATTCCTGCCTGATGACCATTCTATTTTAATGATGCTGCACTGCTACTGGTCATCTCCATTTTTCAATAATCTAGAGGGACTGCACATGACAGCCTGTCCCGGGAAACCCAACCAAAATGCCAACTAGTGAGACCACAAAAGAGTGCTACCAAACAAATGCAACAGTTTTTCTTTCTTCAGGTTTCTTCAGCCTTTAGCTTTGCTTGCTGCAGGAGCAGCATTTCCAGTTCAGTATCAGTGACAGTCTTTTCAACAGAAATCTTCATTTCCATTACTATTACTGATATTGTTAGGGAAGACAATTACACTAATTGGTTTGTTTTTGATAACATATCTTCTCTCACTTAACCTAGCTTTCGTTGTCCCACCTTAATTTTAAGTGTCTGTAAGAAATGGTGAGACGGCATCTTCCCGCCTACAAATACACCAGGGATTGACACTTCAGCTGATCATAGGACATAGCAGCTGATAATTGTTTCAGATTCAAGGAACTCTCAGCATTTACTGTCATCTACCAAGCCCACTCTTTACCCATACTTGATTAAAAACTTAAAAATTTAATCAAGTTGTCAAGCACTCATGACAACTACTTTAGCCACAACAAAAGAATGAGAAAAATTTGAGGTGAGAAGCACATGCAAAAATTGGAACCAAGGCTATCAATATTAAATCTAGGAATTAAATTGCAAACAATTAAATTATGCTAACCTGTATGTGACTCCTTCCTGAGCTTAACAGACTTTCTGTAATAAGGGAGCTTGTAGAAAATCTCAGTTTTGGTGCAATTCCCTAGAAGAGAGACAATAATTGAACATCAAGCTCCAACTCAAGATAAAGGGTATCAAAGAAGCAAATGTCACCTAATGTAACAAACCATTCCTAATTTTAAGCCATTTCCTTTGTTAATTTCAGCCTTTAATAAAGATAATTAGAAAAGACAGAACAGCAATGGTAAATGTCAAGATGCTAACATTTGCATTTCTGACAATTCAATTACAGATGATTATATTGCTTTCGTACAACAATTAAAGTCTGACTTTTATTTCAATACATCTCTGTCAAAAGCACTTTTCAAATTTTTTCATGCCATGTTATATAGCATCAACAAAAACCGTAGTCATGCTGTAGAAGTTTTATTAATGCTAATTTTGCAAACTTACTTATAAATAATGTCAATTGTGTAAACTTTTTGTAAAAACATTTTGAAAATTAGTCACACTGTAAGTAACCATTTGTTTGTAATGCAAAGGAAACAAAAAAAAAATCCCACTTTCTTCCGTAACTGTTAGAACAAAGTCTGATTTCTGTGGATTGTCTCCATGCTCTGTAACCATTCCGCTTACTCTCAACCCCCTCTTACACATTCACCTGGCAAGGGGTAGGCCTGCTCTGACTGATTTAGAGCCAGTGGGGTACACCTGGGCCTAGTGGTCAATCAACACATATGTGCTAACTGGCCAGCAAATCTCTGCATCTTTATATGGATAATAGTTTATGCTGAACCTGTCTTATTTTTATGATGTCTCTAGAAACCCGCTATCTTTGAGACCTCTGTTTCTGGTCAAATTTGGCTAGAACTGGCCAACATATACAAAATCTACTGGGGGGAAATGGACCAAGATATGACACACAGGCATTGCTTCCCAGAACAGCAACATAAGAAAAAATGCACGTAAAACTAAAGATCATGTTTGCTGTGAATGAATGGGGATTATCTATATGTGCATCTTATACAGCCAAGTAGGAATCAAACGTCCCTAGAGAACTTTCTAACCTCTTCCTTCTACAGAGACAGTTTGTTCATGTCCCTGGGTATCCGTGTGCATGGGCATTTGTGCATCTGAGTGTACAAAATCACCGAGAACAGAAAAGGAGCTTTTTCCTTTCGTGACCCTACCCCTCAGTCTAAAGAATTAGGAGGAACTTCATGTAGGAAGACTGTTGCTGAACCAAACAATTCTCTATCACCTGCTTAAACACACACTGATTTCCCAAGAGGGAATAAGATCCAGCCCCAGCTTAGAGTATGGAAATGAAATGAAATGACAAAAGTGCCAAGAAAGTTCAGTCATGGGAATTAACAGAGTCTAGGATTCAATCCAGTCAAGCTATGGCATATAAAAGAGATCTTAAAGCTGACCATCTTTAATCAATTCATTTTTATTACTAATGAATTATCAAGTGCCATCAACAGTTTAAAAAGTAACATATCAGAATTAGTAAGACTATAAAAAGCAACAGCAGAGCACCTACTCCTCTTATAGAGGCTGAGAACGATTTCAGAAGTGTTAGAAGTTTGTAGCTAAAAATCGCCTAAAATCACAGTTCCTTCAGACAAATGGTTTTTGCAAAGGAAATACAGGATGGCACTTACATTCGTAGGAAAGGATTTGTCAGAAGTAACTTACAGCCCAATATCAGAGGTGCTATTCTTTTTTTCAGCATTTTCCAAACCAGGGAATGCTGAAAGCTATTCAATATAGCATTATGTAAAGACTGAAATTTTGCATAACCCCAAACGCATTTGTAAATGAACCTCTAGCCAGAAAGCGTTTGGAATCTACTCCTCTGCCACTGACACAGTGGTGCCTGCAGCCCTGGGCAGACTTATTTGTCCTTTTGTACCAGGCATTAAAAAAAAAAAAAAAATGTGAAATGGACATAATATTAATCTGATCATAGGAAAACTCTAAAGGCAGTTGACGTTTAGAAGAACCCAAGCTGGAAGGCAAGTCTAACATATGTTTTTAACTGTAAGGAGCTTGAGGAGGAGAAGCCTGTAGTAGTATAAAAAATATGTATGTGTACAATCGAAGGTCTTGTATTGGTATGCTAATGAAAGACACTGGAACTAAAGAAAAAACTGTTTTAAGTAACACAGCAAATATTGCATGAGGGTGGGGAATGGAGATAAGAGTATCTGTAAGAAGTCACTACTAGTCGAGGTTTAAACATATTCTGAAAGGCAAGGGTTGCGGAAAAATACAGAGAAGCCGGCAAAAGCCTCAGCCGGGCCACACTGGACCAAGAGAGATAACTCGAGGCATGTCTTGTATGCATATTGTGTTTGTAAGCCTCATAAGACATTTAGCCAGAGACATTATCAGCCAAGTGCCAGATTTCTGGAGGAGTTCTGATCCTCTCGACTTGGGATTCCTTCCAACTGGCAGATTAACACTGCTAATCAGACACTGCTTGTCGCTGCCTATCTGAACTCTACAACCGTAACCTTGCTGCTGCTACTTTTTTTTTTTTTTTAAATAAAAGACAATTTTATTGGGAAGCAAAATGTCACTGTAGCACAGCTAGCTGTCAGTCAAAAATACTCAACATCTCCGCTAGCTATAAATAACTTTTTTTGTGGGAAGAATATAGCTAGACTACCATAGCAAACACATGAGTGATTCTGGTTCTCAAGACCTTGTTTAACACTTTCCCTTTTGTTTAGCATTTACATACAGTGCTAGCCGCTGACAAAGCTTGCAAGAGATATTTGCCGATGAAGCTCAGGGAACTCTACAAGATGGAAGCATTCGAGACTGTATTTACTCTGGAGGTAGAACGAAAATCCTCTCATGGCTATCCCATTTGGCAACCAAGGAGAAGAGCCACAGGTTCTTCTCAGAGCATTCTTCCAATCCCATGAAATGCAGCTTCTATATTATTCCTGAAAAATAGGGTTAGTATGCCAAAATCCTTTACAAACTGTTCAGCGTTTCTGAGGTGGAACAAAGTAACAGATGCTTCTGCAGTCTCTGTTCCAGGGCAGAAATGAACTTCAATTACAGCTTTCCTGAGGATATAGAAGCACATTTCTATCTTCCCTCAGTCGATATTTTAAAGCTACTACGGTGTGATCATCCAGGTACACATCCAAATGACTCTGCTTCCCATCTTCTCACCGTCCACAAATTATGTATTTTGTAATAATGAAAAGACACCATATATTTTGGTATTAAAGAACTTCAACAAAAAAGCTTTTATAGTGGCTTTGCTTCTACAAAGATTCCTTCTTCTGAATTTACAGAAAATTTGAAACCATTTCACTAATACCTCCTCATTTGTTACTACTTAGTTATCTGTTTTCTTTCTCAACACTGGAAAGGTACCTATACCATAAGTAATATGAGAGTAATACAAGAACGGGTATCATACTTGTACAATTAACTTTTCTAAACACAGGGGCCATTCAAAAATAAAGCAACTGTAAGAAGCATTTGCGTAATCAATACAGTAAGTTTTGGCTTAGTGATTCTTGTCTAGTACCAGATTGACACAACTGACAGCCTGCTTATAGCAAAAGGACATTTCAAAACAAATGAAAATTTAACAGACAGCTCCAGCTCACCTCAACTAAAGACTTATGTAAACAAAGTTCCTTCAAATTCACCCTCTGACTGTTACATCACCTCTGCAGTTCAGGTTATCACTTTGACAGAGCAAATCTGCAATATCAAGAACTTAAGGTATTTCTCTCCCCTTATTAATTCAGAGCACCAGTTTGTGGGGCTGTACCAAGAACTGCATTGTGGAACAGCTTGAATTTACAATCATTCTTTTTGCATAGGTTTACCTGACAAACATTTTTGAACACTTATGTTCTCTGAACTAACGCAAAGTGTGGCTACACCCAGATAAAATGATAGAATGATGGGAAGGAATGAACAGTAGGATACAGGGATGCAGTACTGTCACTGAGGACTGGGTACCTAGCAATGTCAACTTAAACCCATATAAATCAGGGTCGTTTTGGTCCCATCCCCTCTCACTCTTTCCTTGAGCCAGCAACAACATTCATAGGATAAACCATATCAAAATGCTGCCCTGGCTGAAAAATAATGACTTTTTTTTTTTTGGTAGGGACAGTTTAAGGTGCTGCAGGACCACTTGCCTCATGAAATCACAGCTTTAATGAATTCAACAGTAACACAGTATTACCCACCAAATTAGCACTTTTAATTGCAAGTGACAGGGCAATTTCTAGGTTGCCGTTACAGGGGAAATAGTATACCAGTTGACAGATACCAGTGACCTTTAATCAACCCCACCAGCACCGCATTTTTTTTTTTTTAAAATCCAGTCATAACAGACAGGGCAACTGAGTCCCTATCTTCCCAACCCAAACATTCTGCCATTCTTCTTGTACAATTCAGTAAGACAAACAAACCTCAGAACACATCTTCCATATTAGTTGTCATTTATCATAGCTTTTGTGAAACTGCAGAAAAGGCAGTTACTGTATGGGTGTCAACGGGCTGAATAGACTTTGAGAAACAAACTTTGGAACTGAAAATCAGCCACACAGCACTAAGCCAAATTTCATTCACTTACTATTTTGGTGGCTATTTTGGACCTCAAGGAGACCCACAGGTCAGACAGAATAATGCTGTATAAAGCTGTACTGACTGTCACTGTCCTAAAAAGTATGAAAAATAGCCTGAAACAAAATGCTACAAAGAGAGACTGGGGAGGAGGGTTACATGGTTTACCTGTCGAAAACCATCAAGCTGATAGCAAATTTCCCTCTCCTCCCACTACATCCCTTCAACTACCAACTGCACCATGGCTTGAATTCAAACAGGGACATGCCATGGTCCTGTATTCCAAACCAAGTAAAAACTAACTTTTTCCCCACTAAACACTTTCTAAAAGCATTTTGAAAAAAAGATGACATCTTCACCCAAGTTCAGCCCTGGATTAGTACATTCAACACCCGAAATGGCAAAATCTGTCAGAAGTAATCACTTCTCATTTGAAGTAGTTCAAGGGATTTCTCCAGTGAAACACACTGTAACATAAATACAATCCACAGATATTCACTCACTGTAAAAGAAGAGGACCTCTTCATTAAAATCTCACGATCTAAACCATGGTGCCCATGAGTGAGCTTAGGGTCAGGGAACAGGAAATCTCTTGTATTTTCTTCGTAAGTAGCTAGAATTTCTCCCACTAAAAAGGAAATATATACTTTAATTGGAAAATAGACAAAGCCATAGAGTACAGACACCACACACAAGATCATATTGAAACTAAGATAAATTTTGTTCTTTATAAATTTACAGCATGGCTCTACAACTCCGTATCATACTGTGCAACAACCTTATCAAATTAAATGGGACTTTGCTGAGCAGCAGCAGTGTGCAAAATTCAATGTGTAAGTACGTTCTACTCTTTATTGCAAAAAGTTTAAAGAATACCGCATTAACTGTTCTATAAGAGACCTATGAGAAGTTTTCTCAAGCCAATTCTTCAGCAGTTTTCCTCCTCCTCCCCCGACCCCCATGCACAGAAGAAACGAGTCGGTTTTTTTAATGGCAGCCAATCCTTTATGAAAAACTGTATTATTCCGTATTACAGAACATTCATGCTTCTTAAATTGAAAATTGGCACAGTTATCAGAAAGAAATGCAAGATTCTCCCAACATCCTGGTTTGCTACTTTTTTATATTCTTTAGGGGAAAGTACAACTAAAAATAAATTTTATAATATATTATTTGGGTTATCACCGTCATTTTGGCAGCTTATGCTGAGCTGCATCATATCTGTCTATCTCCAAGCCCCCAAAATTAAATTCCTTACTCAAGATCTTTTACCCTCCCACAACAAAAATCCACATTCAGTTCATTTCTTTGAGCAAAAAGTCTGGTAATTCACCTGAGAGAAGCAATCGTTTCCTTGAAACTACTAGGGACACATAACAGAGTGCTTTTAACACCAGAGTTTCCAAATGAGTCCTCTTTCTAACGTGACTTTATTTCCAATAAAATGCAGATTTACATTATTCATGGGAACACTTGAATTTCATTAAAATAGATTTTTATAATCACACAAACCAGTAACAGAAGTACGACAAATCACTATTTATTATCTTCATATATCCCAAGAGACTTGTAATACTTATAGCGAGGATAAGAGTTTTCCCAGTGGTCACCATTAAAATAGAAGGGAAAAAAAAGTGTCATTCTGAGAACAAGATTATGCACTCTGAAATTTCACAGACAGCCACTTTGCAAGTGAATTGTGTTGCAGTTAATAAGTGTGCACTGGACGATTTCAGTTTATTTTCCATTTCTAAAGTATTATCATTTTCCTAAGCCCAAGTATGGTACATTTCAATATTCAGTTATTATTCTCTTTCAAGAATGAGATCCTCTTGATCTATTAACATTTTATGTTCAGAGGACCATTTGTCGAAGAGCTTTCCATGTTGTTTGTGTGTTGGAAAAAGTCTATATGGGCAATATAGTGCTATAATGGGCAATGTTCTCATGGAAATTCACCTACTAAACTGCATAATTTATGAAGAGATTGGTACAGTACCTGGAGGAACAAGTTGTATTAGCTCAAGTACTGCTGTGTCAACTAGAAAGAAAAAAAGTTTTTTCATGAGTTAAAGAGAATTACATGATAAGAAATTATGACAGTAAAAAAATCAAGAAAAACTACTCACCAATTTAACCCTCGTAGCAATGTACATTATAGCTACATTATTTCCACTATATCAACAGTAAGAGTAAATTAAGAATAGCTTGTGGAATTCCTACATACTAGCCCAATGGCATAAGCAGCGTACAAATACTGACTCTAAACTTGACTTAACACTTGACAAATTTGGCATCAGATAGAACTTATCCTTTGAAAACAGCTTTTAAAGAAGATGATGCAAGCTTTGCTGCTTTTTCTGACAACTCCTGGAATGAGGGAGGTATATTCCTGGAGTTTGGGCTCAGGGTCAACACTGTCTCAGTACAAATCACTGTGCTCCACATGTGGCAGCACTGTTTGCAATAAGCACATTCCATTTTCTTAAAAAAAATGAAAAAGTATAATTTGATAGGAATCAAAGCTTTATGCTCAAATTACTTAAAAATTAATTAAACAAACAGTCAGATGGAGGAATCCATTAACTGTTTGGATAATCAAAAGTTGAACTTTTGTTAATTAAAACATGTTTTGCCTTTCTTCTATTCCAAAGCAAACAACACAAATTTATAGAGGCATTCTCTTAACTAACAATATTTTGGGAAACTTACTAGTAGCCAAAAGACAGTAAGAAACTTCTGCGTGCACTTACAACAAAATTTCTATCTTGAACAGCCACTAATGCTAAGGTACTACTTATTTTGTTTACATGGGATGTTATATTGATTATCCTCTAGTTTTTCAGAGAATGGATTTCTGATAGAAAAATAATCATATACATTAACCCTCCAAAACACATGTAGAGCCCATACATGGCTGATATTAACCACTAAATGCATACAACATAGTATACATAAAAAGTAGAACCTACGCTCAAGTAACTCCACAAGGTCTCCAGGATCAACTATATCAGCAAATGCCTGGGGGAAAAAATGGAAGAAATGGAAATATAATAATAAATGAATATACCGGAACAAAAAAATACATATACAAATATGTATTGTACATATATACAAATAAATGAAATCACCAGATGGACAGAAACTGGAAAAACAAAAACACACACACACACACACACACAATGCTATTCCTTGCTTCAGATGGTTGCAAACAGTTCTATCCCCATTAGGAAAAAGAAAAGAGGAAAATAAACTGAAATTATCATTTGGTACATAATCAAATTCATTGTAAGCTAGCAGTCCTTGTCATATGCTTCCTAGCAATTTCAGGGTTCCCTCTCCATATTTAAATTAGGAGGTACTGAGAAGAATTGAACACATGGAGATATAAGTATTGTTCAAGCAAATTTCAAGAGAGAAAGACAAACTGCTGATTGTATTAGAATTCTGAGAGATGCAGAATGTGTTTTTTAATATATTAGGGAACTGATTATTCAGGTACAGAGTACTGGTCAGCGAGGTGGGTTTTGTTTTTTTGTTTTTTAAACCTGAATCCCATGTGATTAGAAGGCAAGGGACAAGGAAGGAATTGCTGTAAAGACTCACATTGGATATTAAGCAGGAAAGACACTTCTCTAATTCTGCACAAAGCATCTCAGCTGGGCGTTACAGATCACTTGGTCATTCAAGGTACCAAATATTTGAAATTACCAAAGCACTGGTACCCCACAAATATCTAGAACAGTTCAAAAGCTATTTGTAAGAGGACAGATATTCTCAGTTTTCTTGTTCAGCTCTATTGTAAGCAGTTAGTCTGTGCTGTCTTTGACTTCCCCTAAATTATACTGAAAACAGTATTCAGCCCATTTTACTTCAAGTGATCGGTGGGATGTTTTGGGGCCTTTCAAGAACTAGAGTTTTCTTTTTTATTCCTTAGTAGTTGGTGGAATTATCACTGCTTGTACCTTATCCCCATCAAAAGAATACCACTGATGTTTAGTCAGTCTGGTTTTCAAAGTGCTGGGGGATGTTTAAAGGAAAAGAACTAGAAAGGGCAAAGTATTATTATTCATAGGTAGTCAAGAAATCAGATCATATCTGTAAGATACTGTGTTTCATTATCCCTGTGGTACTAATAATGAAGCTAGTAGGGACTCAGAATATGCGATAAATAACTATAAATTATAAGGCCAGAATACGACCCAGGGAATTCTGGTGACAAACACTGAAAAAAGTATCTCTAAGGGAGAAAGATGTCACCAGAAAGGCTTTAGCTGCTATTCTATCTTTCTATTGAATGGAGTTGAATCTCCTGTATCTCATATTCTTTGTTTTTCACCTTGTCATAATTTTTAGAACAACATTATTTAGTTCCTTCCAAGCTAGGAAAACAGATACTGAAAAAGCACCATTCATAAAAGAACGGACAAAGACCAAAAAAATCTCATCATATATTACAGTCTTTGGTATTTATATTGCTTAGGTCACTGCGTGGGTAATACAGGCACACACCTCCTTTGTGCTGAAGAGAAGCAGGAGGAGTTATAATACTATGCCATACTCAATGTGATCACTTGTGCTCGGGAATTCTGCAGTAATTTTCTGTGGAGTTTGGGATGAGTTTTGTTTGCCTCATATCAGCACTTGACATTATCTTACCTTTTCAAATACTAGTTTTTCTTCAAAAAGCAGTGGAAATGCTGCAGGGACGCATCGAGTTTTTTTGTACTGCCCAAGTACAGACACGCTGAGATAGAGGTCCTCTTTGTCTTTCAACAGTACGCCAGGGCAAGTTATCTGGAGGAGTAACACATTCATGAAGCAAACTGAACTTTAGTTATAGAAAAATGGCTTTTCTCAGGGTAAGAATGAAATGGTCAAGACAGAAACGGTGGATTGTGCAGAATTAGATGATTAGAGAGTAGGGTCAAAATATGTATTTTTTAAAGCAATTCTATTTCTTCAGCCTGACCAGGAAAAATAATCAACATTCCAGAATAATCAGGGCCAAACTCTTTTTACTGCAAGTAAATTTGTTCCACTGTAGTCAACCAGAACTGAAACTGGTATCCCACTCTCAGGCTAGGACAGTTAAAGGTAGGCACCAACTATCAGAGTTAATCATCAAGGGTCACAACAAACAGATTCTATACAGTTTAATAGATATGTCGACACAAAAACCTGTTCAAATCTTAGCCTACTCAAAGAGAGTAATAAGCTGGTAAATGCACAGGCTTGAATATGACACTCTATCCAGGCACCAAGAAAGGGCATGTTGATCTGGAAATACTATGATTATACTAACTTTCCTTCTTAATATGTAAATAGGAGAGAAAAAGCAGGTGTTGCCCCTTTACTATCAGATATATGTCACACAAGTTTTTCTCTAAGAACTCTGGCTACCTCGGAGGGTACTCAAGGCAGGGAGGGCTCCTCATTACGCTGCCAGATATTGCTGCTACCCTCTCAACTTTCCCTCTCTGTTCAATTCTTATTCTTTGAGTAATAAGAAGCTGGTATGTTTTTAAAGTCCTGATGAACATCACACATTCTCACTTGTGCTTTTACTGCAAGGATGTACACAAATCATTCCAAAACTATCTGTTATTTTCCCCAAGTCACATGGTTTTGTTCTATTAACCAGCCAGGGAATTGTCACCTTTTCACTTAAGTTCTATTCTGCTGCTCACTTTTTATTGCAGTATAATAAATATGAGGTTGGCTCTTCTAACACAAGGTTGCAGGAGAAACAGTGTTCAGACTTTCAATTGCTGGGCAGAAAGACAAAGGAGCAGAGTGACAGGAATTAAAATAAGTGCTTTGGTTACAGTCTCCTACTCCCAAATGAACATTTTACTTGAGAAATCTTTACTGCATCCAAAACAAGGCTATATAAACAGCAGAAAAACAGCCTTAAGTGAAAGGAATTACAGAAACCAATGTTTGATAAATGTAGTATAGCTACAGTACAAGCTTAAAAATAACGTTCCTAAAAATATATATATATCTGAAGGAGAAGGGAGGGAGACAGAGGGAAAAGAAAGAAAAGAGAAAGAAAAGAGAAAAGAAAAAAAACAGAAAAAAAAAAAGAATAGAATTTCCTTTCTATGTAAATGCAAGCTTCAAATCTGGAAGAGAAGTGCCAGAATAGTAGATATCCAAATTGAAAAAGACTGCCAGGCCATTAAACAGCTTATATGACACTCACACAGCTGCAACTGTGAATAAAAGTGAGCGAGAGAGACAGATTTCATCCATTCAAGCCAAGACCCCTTAAACTACACGCAAGTGCTATTAGGTTAGTTCTGACTTTTCTCCTTGACGCTTCTGTAGAACTTACAATCCTTGTTAGCTTGGGCTTTGTGCCTTTCACCTTGGAGGAGGCAACCAATATTCGCCCACTTACTGAGATGAAAAGTGAGAGGTTAGAAGACATCAGAGAAGGCAACCATGCAAACAACGGTTAAGTGTCATTCATTCTGGCTATCCTGTAAAAGAAAAGAAGTTCTAACAAATCAGCATGCAGAGCAAGATAGCAAACGAGGAAGCATGTACTTCTATAACCCTGGAGGAGAACTGAGCACTTCATTGCCCAGGCTGTAACTCTAAATCTAAATGTTCATGTAACTTTAAGCCAGCTCCAAAAAATTAATGATAAATGTGTGTATTTGCAGTTGTTTTTTTTTTTTAAATTTGTGATGCATGGAGCTGCATAACACTTAGGAAACGAATTGAAGCTCTTATCTGACCCCAAACTGTTCAGGCAGGATGAGGGACCACTTTAAAAACTGTAATCTATGGATCAGCTCAGGAAGAGGATTATCAATGCTGCAATTAGTTGATCTCAAAACCAAGCAGGAGGACTATTCTTGAAGATAAACAACTAGGCCAGTGTTAGCCTGGGCTGCTCCGCTGAGATTCTCAGAGGGATGGAAACACATACCAGCCCCATTGTGGGGCATCAAAAATGGCCAAAAAGGAATCATCATATTCCTCTCATGGAAAGGAGAATCCTACTGACCTCCAGTTCTACATGGCATTTGATTTTCATATTCAGTCCTAAAAACTGTAGCATGCATATGTAACCAAGGAAAAAAGCAGGCCTTGAAAAATCCCTTCAATGACCGATTACCACCAAAACAGGAAGAGTTCTGTACCAAGGGCAATGGATGGCATTAACCTTTGCAGAGTGCAAGCTTCCAGAAAGAGAAGCACTTTGGACTTAAAGTTGCAAAAGTGATCTTCTCAGTGTAAAGAGATGCCATTTTAGCCTCCTTATCTGGCAGCAATCCACAACACCATTAATTCACCTTAGTGCTTAAAGCTTTACCTACCTTCACTGTCACAGTTGTGAATTCTCCAAGCAGCAAATACATGAAGAATAATGTGATTTCATTCTGTTGCAACATGAGCAATCTAATAGCAGCAGCAGAGGTAGGAACCAAATTTAGTCTCAAAAACAAATAACAATGAAATCTCAGTCTGAGCAATCACAAATTATTCAAATTAAATTAATGGCAGGATAAACCAAATAAAGTCTGTAACTAAGGTTTTCAATTTTGAAAGAGTAGCCTTTCAGAAATCAAGAAAACTCCTAGGGAAATAAAACAAAGAGCTCATGGAGTCAGATGACCTTGGAATTTCAATAAGTCAAAGAAGCAAAAACAATCTGGAACATGTATCCTAAGCATGGGAAAAATTAAGAGGATAGAACTTCCAACACAAGTGGATGGATTTCAGACAAGGTTTAGAAATAAGCAGAGCATTGGAAAAGAAACGGAATCAGTTATGAGAAATCCACGACTTTAGTCACTAGGGCTTTAGTCACAAATAAAGAGAACAGGAGAATACAAGTGGGAGTACTGTAAATCAACAAAGATGTCAAAACTAACAAGTCTATGGCCCACACACAACTGAATGAGATTATGGAAATGGAAATTACCCATACGCCCTAGGCCTAAACCAAGGAGACAGAGTGAGGCTGAATCATCTTCAGCCCAAGTTCTGAAAGAATGCAGTTCCTCTTGATGGATCTCATATACCATTAAAACCTATGTATGAAAACAAGGATAGTAGCATCTGACTAGAGAATGATAAATGCAGGGTCCATGTCAGGTGGAAAAAGGGATCTGAAAAATTATAATCCCATCAATTAGAATTTTTAAATATGCAAAATGTGGCAAGTAAAGAATAATAATGGATATGGAGTAAATCGTGACTTAAAAAAAAAAAAAAGCAGTGCATGTTTAGTAAAAATAGATCAGTCAAGTACAACCTGACATTTTCCTGAAAGCCTGTTTTCTGAGGAAAGAATATCTAATTTATCTGGACATCAGTAACATCATACGGTGCCACATGAGAACTTATTACTTATGATGCAGAAGATGGGCATTAGTACTAAAGTTCTAAGGTGGCAGTGAACTGGCTAAAGGACAGCATCAATAACGTGCTAAAGCAGGCTGCATCAAGTTGAGGGATGCTATTAAAAAAGTTGCGCTATCTATCCTGGGACCTATCTCATTTTTTAATGACCTTGGCACAAGAAGTCAGAGTGCACTCAGGAAATTTGCCAATTAAAATTCAGAAATCATCAGAGGTGGAATAAAAGATACAGAAAGAACAGTTTGGGGGACCACAGTAATAGACATGAGATACGCCTACTGTGTAATAGCAACAGCTTCTGCTTTTACTGGATGCCTCACCCATCAAAGCTAGCTAAGGAGGAAAAGATGAGTGTGTTAATAAATGACAGTATAACCACAGTGCAGCTGTGAAGAGACTAATACTAGAATACATAGGATGAATTTTAGATTTTTTTCCCCGACATCATCTAAGGCAACAGTGAGACCCCATCTGGAATGCTGAATACAATTCTGATCCTGATCAATGCAAATTCAAAGCGGAAGAGTAGCACCCATGCCTAAGATGATCAGAAGACTGGCGAGCATACCACATAAAATACAACTAAAAGAATCAGGTCTCTTTAGCTCACACAGCTGAACTATGGAATGACAGAAGTGCTGCCCAAAAAATACATCAAGAGAGCAGACACCAGGGAGGGAAAAAAATTATTTGAGTGAAAGGACAGTGTTGACATTTGTGTAAGAGGACGGTATCAGCTAGCCAAAAGGAATTTCAGACTAGTTCAGGAAAGTTTTCAAACCATCACAGGAGTGAAGTGCTAAAGTAGGCTCCAGTGGGAGGAAGGGAGGGAGAAAACGGGCAAAAAAATAATGAAAGTGGTTTAAAACTAGACTAAATATACTTGTGAAAAGGGTTATCTGACAGAAATTATATGGCATAGCAGGGACAGGACTGAATGACCCACATTCTAAACAGGGCACCTAGGTAAGTCCTGGAGAGTGCCTACTTCATCCCTTTCCACTACTATTTGCAACATTGAGAGCATGCTGAATAGCAAATATCCCATAACTGAAGAAGCCTGACGCTGGGGGGACCCCTTTTCTGTACTCTCTTCTAGCACATGAAGAACTCACAGGAGCAGAAATGGAGGAAGACAGCACCATCTTCTCCTTTCCAGGAGCAAGGAGGGCTTTGTGTTTTGAAGACAAACACCAGCTACTGAGACAGCAGAAAGACACTGGTATTGCAATAACCTCTCTCTCTACATGCAGAAATTCACAGGTGTATTTCAGAGCAGCCAAACAAGTTCAGCAGCAAGGGGGGTTAAGTACTCGGGAATACTGGCCACTCCCCAGCATGCACTTTCTGAACCTGCATTTGCATTTTTTGGATGGCATCTCAGATTTTCCTTTTGGCAACAAGTATTCTGGCAGCGCTCGCCTTGTGAGCAGGCCTAGCCTGTAGGTTGCAGCAGCCAGTACCTACAAAGTCACAACAGTTCCAGAGTAACAGAGCATTTCAAGTAATTCTTAACAAGTTGTCTTCAACAAAATTCTTAACAACAATCTCATGAGAATTACACAGTCTCTTAGTTTACTCCATCTTTGTGTCTAAAGGCACAGAGAACATCACAAAGAGCACAGGGAACCATCCTAACACAGTTAATATGAAAACGTTTCCACTTGCACACCTTCTGACAACACTGCCTTCTGCGACCACTGTGGCACTGGGGAGCTGCCCAGCGCCGGTCCAGCCCCGCAGAGGAGCCTGTGCGTGCACAGGCGGCTGTGTGCACGGATGCCTTTGTCTCAAGGAGTGCTTTTCCCATGCAGCACTGCTTCCGCAAGATTCAGCATCTCTTACAAAAAGACTCTTTTTCCATAGCAAAATGGGAGCTGTGAGGGAAGGCACAGGCTGCTGCCCACACCGGCGGGGAGGCACTGGAGCCGTGGACGCAGACACAGCAGAAAGGGGAAGACACCGGCGAGAACGGGCCGCGGCTGACGACCGCGCCCGGGCTGCAGCGCCCGGCCGCGCTTCCCGGCGAGTGGAGGCGTCGCCGGGGCGGCGCCGGAAGCCGGGCCCGCAGCTTCTCCTGCAGCCTCCGGTCGGGAACGGCGGGAGGGCGGAGGGGGCCGCGGCCCGGGCACTCACCGAGTGGATTTCCAGCTGCAGGACGCAGAGCAGCGCCTTCCGCGGCATAGAGGCGGGGGGCGGCCGGCCCCGGCCCCGGCCCCGGCCCGCACCGCCTCGGCCGCGGGCCTCGACGCCGTCGCCACGGCAACCGGGGTGCTTCCGGCGGCGGAGGGCGGGGGCAGGGCGCGCGGGGCAGCGGGCCGCGGCGGGATGGGGGAGGGCCCGCCCCGTCCGGGCACCCCTGCCGCGCATGCGCACAGCGGCCCCCTCCCGCGGCCGGGCGGATCCCCCGGGGCGGGAGGGGCTGCGCCTCCGCCGCAGCCGCTCCCGCCTCTTCCCACAATGCCTTGTGTTCGCAGGCCGCCGTACGGCCACCCTCACTCCCTGACTGCCCTGCGCCTCGCTCCTTCCCATAATCCCTTGCGCCGCCGCCAATGCTGCTTACCGCTAACCGTCGCGCAGCGACCGTTGCCCCCGCAGCTCCTCCCCCCCCGCCTCCTTCTCCCTCAGGTCGCCATAGGTAGCTGCCACTGCCTAGGGTGTCCAGCACCCCACCCACAGCACTAGTGGGCCTGTGCGCTCCCAGACCTCTGCCTCAGGGAGGGCAGGTGTTGGCACCTGGGGCAGGGGCCTTCAGCGCCAGAAGGGTTTCTGGCCACCATCACCGGCCTACAGCAAAAGACAAAACTGCTGCAGTTTTGGCTGCTGTGTTGAGTAATGCTGGGCAGCTGGTGGCCAGTGGCAAATCTAAAGCCCAGAGCATAGGGCAGAAAGCTGAAAAACCCATGTCCTGGGCAGCGTTGCTGCAGGGAGTCCAGAAGGAAAGAGCCAGCACAGGGATGTTTCTGTACTGCTGCAGCTTCCTAGGCCTCCTGCAAATGGGTGCCAGGAAAGCTTTCACTTCAAAAAGGAAGACACCTACCAAATTTTAGACAACTCCAGGGCTGAACAGCTAAAAAACAGTGAATTTCCTTACCTTCTTTTGTCCTTTTTTTTCTTTTGATGCGTATCTGGATTGCATCTACACCCTGTTCTAGGCACTTGGGCCCTTCTGAGGATCACATTTTGATGTCCTCTGTGTGTGAGGCACAGGCGGGGAGGTGATGTGTTCTGACCGGTCTCATCCATGGAGAATCATCTCTGCGTTCTCACCTGAAATTGCCTTTCCATCCTTCCTTTTCTACTTCTATGACTAGCCACATTCAAATTTATGCCACTAGCCTGATCACCACTATCTGCATTGATTCCACAGGGGATGTACCTGAGGAAAGCTGAAGTCGGGAGCTGAGGTTTTATAATTTTGCTTCCTCCTGGCTTCAGGAACTTTTCCATCTGAAAGGTGTATACCCTCATGTAAACCACCACAATACTCTGACTTTCTGTTGTGGCAACCGTAACTCAGTCTGACCTCAGATTGTGGGAGGGTTAAACATTCAAATATTCTTTCCAAACTCACGAATACTTAAGACTGTGACCCTGCAACAGCTTTAGCTGTAGAGAGGTGAAGCAACTCTGAACAATTTTAATCACCTCCAAAAGAGGGCAGTGGCTGAAATGCATCCCACCACTTTGTTTATTTTAATTTTACAGTTTCAAAGACTGACTGTTAGTGCTAAATGATCTGGAAAGAATCAGCCTTCACAAAATATTTTGTTTTTTAATTAAAAAAGAAAAAGACAAAACTATGCAAAGAGCATTATATGCCAGTGCAGACAAAAGTGGAATCAACTGTTTATGATGATATTTAATCTATCAATAGATTTCAATCTTTTACCATTAATAAATGAGTGGAAGTACAGGCCTTATTTTCGTGGCTTCTGTAACAGCTGCAAGCCTTTTTTGTCCTAGCAAAGGACAGGATTCTGTAGTGAGTAGCTGAAAAAGACCCAGTCTTTGAATTGTAGACTTCTAATACATATATTAAGAAGCGGTTTACACTTGGATAAGGTCATTTTCTAGGCATTATCAGTCTCCAGCTTATGAATAATATTCCAGAATTAATGAGAAGGAAATTCTCAAAGATCCCTAGTCTCAGATGGTCACAGTGTTAAAATGGTTTATTGCTTATATTGCTTATTTTCAGGTACCTTTCATATACATAGGAGGAATAAATAACATGTTAAAGATTGTAAGGTATAAGATACTATGGTAAGTGTGGCCATATAAGAACAGAAGATAGATAAATGCTGAAATCAAGAATGGCATCATGTTTGTGATGAAAATTTAATATCCACGTGCGCTGCCCTGGAACAGAAGTACTTTATAACCCTTGAAAAAGGAGCGCAAGGCAGGACAGGAAGTTTCTCAGAAACGATAAGACAGCAACGAGCTTCAATCCTTTTCCCTGATAAATCCGGGAAAGTCTGGGGTGGATGGGTTTATGCACTCAGCACAAAGACACTTTTTCATATCCCAGTCTGCAGAGTTTTGGCCACTTCATCCCACTGAGCCTTGGAAAGAAAGGCTGCTGCATCAGTATTTTTTCTCTCCAACCCTTTCTGCAGCAGTGTGAGATCCATCTGGACCTTCCGGTTATAGTGAAGTGCATAATTTAGCCTTACATTTGCACTGCAGAAACAGGAACAATGATGCAGGAATTTTGGGGACAAGGAAGGGAAATCCTGACTTTGAACACACATCCATTTGCTAGTAAGCCAAACTGATAACCAAAAACACAAAAAGCACATGCTATTTTAATAGACCTAAGGTTTTAACTGCTATAAAGTTTCCCTGCCGTGAAAGCGGCAGCGCCTCTTCATTTCTGAATTCCTTTGCTTTAACAAAAGTGAATCTTCTTGTAATGCTACTTATACTTAGTTTCATGTAATAAAAAAGCCTGGATGGCAGCTTTGCGTTATGTTAATGTTTTTGCAATCTGCTTTATTTTAAAGGCTTCAACTTTTTCCATCCTGCAGCCCCTCCCACATATGTGCTATGGAAAAAACTCAGTGTTGTCAAAACTATTCAATTCTGCTCTTATTTCTACCATTGAAAATCATGAGTAACTATCAACAAGTGTAAAGTTGCACTAGAGTAAGATAATTATCACAAGAGTTATACCCCATTATTGCAGTGCTCCTGAGCGTCAGGCCGCAGGAGTTTCAGTGTGTTGGCATAAAATTGTGTGTTGTTCTATAAAATACTTAAGGTAGGAAATATGGGAAGACTCACATTTGTAAACAGTAGATATTCCAATGTCCAGAGTCTAAAGGTACCAAGGACTAGAGAGAATTAGACTAGGTAAGACTGCTCAGAGCTCATAGAACGAATCTAACACTACTGGGTTTGCCAGAGGTTCACTTTCAGCTGAGAGAGAAGCCAAGAATGTTTTTTTCCTGAAGTTTCGGAAGTACTGCAGTGGGTGCAAAGCGGCATTTCACAGTCATTGTGGCAATAAGAATCAAGGAAATAAAGTACCTTTCCACATTTTTTCACTTTCTACTGCAGTTCTTATAAAAGTGTTGTCAGTAAAAGCGTGTCAGTTGTCAGCAGTTTCTGCCTACTTTAAGACCTTGATGCTGATGGAGCAGCCAAAAGAGACCTCTGTCTAACTGCACATCCACCCCTTCTATTTAGGTATCGTCACTGAGTACAGTTATCTTGTCATTAATAATCGTGGAGAATTCCAGGAAGACATCTGCTCAAATAACAGCAACAAATTATGAGCTACAGAAAAATTTCCGTATTAGAGAAAGCAAACAAACAAAACATTAAGACTGTTTTACTTTAGAGAGGAGAAAAACAAGTTGTAAAACAAAAGAGGTATGTAAGGGATTGAATTATATGTAGAAATGGATTCTTCTATTTACCCATGCCCACTTATCCTTTCAAAGGACATATGCAATGAAATTAAAAACCAGCACATTGAAAACTGATAGAAGAAAGTACTTTAGACAGTGGAACTCATTATCACAAGATGCATTCAACGGTGTTCAAAGCAGAGTCAGAGCACTTTTCAGACCCCATAGGACCATACTCCCATACATTACTTATTTTGATCTTCTCATTCACTGCTAGGTTAAATGTACAATTCACAGAAGTAAATTCCTGCGCAAGTAATTGTAGTCAAGGAAAACAGCCAGAAGAAGTTGAGACTAAACAATCCCAGTATGCTGTAGAGCAGAGCTGTAAGAATTTTGTATTGTGAAAGATCCTAATAGGATCTAAGGGGACCGAAGTGAATTACATTATTGCAGGCAGTAGCGTAACAGAGAAGGTAGAGTTTTAGATTATTGATGAGGATAGAGGTTGGAGATTACCTGAGGGTGTCAGCACACACCTCACACCTCACAAAATATATTTTCATACAATCTTCCTACTTTAGAGCAGGAAGAAAAAGTTGCTCAGACGTTTGCATTCATTAATATCCATTGCTTTAAATAAAAGCCATGATTTTGTCAATCCCATCTTAGTGCAGTATATTATTACCTTTATCTTGTTCTTCCTTAACCTGCAAGGACACAACTGGGCAGAGCTCTCAGGCTTCCAGTTGCACATGATGAACCTCCAAGTTGCTACAGGCAAAAGGCCACCTGGATGTATCCTTCTGTAGAAGGTGCAGTGACCTGTCTTCCCTGTGCCCTTCTGGGCTTGCTACTGCCTGTTGAAGAGCGTTTCCACTACACATGCGGAGCAACTCAGAGCCTCCCTAGCATTTCAATGTGGCTCAGCCACGATAGCCTAAGTCTTCTGTATTGCTACTAAGCTGGTAATTTCTTTGGTGGATGTGACCATTAACCTTTACTGATTCTTGATGCAAGTCATGGCTGCAATAAGAGCAGGGCAAGCTGCCTAAAGACACTGAAGTTTTGCTTAACATATAAGCTATTTTCTAGTTCTTCTAAATTCTTTTTTGACTGGCTACAGCTGAAGAAGAAATCAAATCTGACTTGATCAGAGCCACTGGAGGAATATTCCAGATCTTGAGTTAGTTGTACTAATTGGAAACTTGCCTTGAAAAGGAATGATCTAAATTCATCCAAGAGATAATTCCTATGAAGCCAGTCTTATGAATTCACAAATGGTACATATACAATCAGCCAATGCAGCATTGGATTTCTACTCCTAAAAAGTTTCTGCACTCTCCCTTAATCAATTCAAAACAGGTAATACTTTTCTTTGTGTTTTACATTTTTTAAAAATTATCTTAGATGGAGACATTGCACAAGTGAAGTATTTGCCTGAAACAAAATTCTTCCAACCAAGTTATAAACCCCTGAAAATAGGGGTTTATAATGGGACTGCTGATAGACCTTTAACAATAGCGTTGTGAATGGCGCTGCTATAATTAATGATACTTCAGAAAGATTTATGGTCCTTAGACAGAGATAAAACAGAAATATCATTGCTTCTTTGCCTCCCATCATTTTATCCTCTATGAAATTTTATGTGAAATAAGTCAAATGAAAAATGTAAGCTCTTAATCTTTTCCCAGAGTCCCGTCTCTCACTTGATGAACACTTTTGTAGAATAAATTAGAGCGTTTTATTCCTTATGTATGTACCACTTTGTATTTGAAAAGCAGAGAAAAGGATATTGTTGGGTTGGCAAAGCAACTCAGGATGATGGTCATGGAGGAAGTAGAAACTACCAACTTCTCTTGTTGAGCAGAATTTCCTTCTTCTGCCCTTCCAGAGACAATAATTCTACTCCTGCAATATTTCAGAGCAGCTGGGTGACGAGCATCCAAAAGGGCACGTGTATTCTCCATTTAAGAATAGCTGCTAACAAAAAGTTTGCAGCGATGGCTCTGGCTATAGCAGCAATAGCACAACGGCCAGAGCAGAAAGCCAAAAGCTGGGGCTTGTTTACAGTGGGCTAGTACCTCTGTGCTGAAAAATGCAGGATACTAAAGGGTTCTTTGATCTAAGGGAGAAAGACACAGCAAGGAACCAGTTATCTGGAGGGAGCTGACTCCAAGAGTCACAAAGAGGAGCTGACTAAAGAAATGCTTTCATCAAATACAAATCTTATTTTAATCAAACAGAAAGAAAGGTGACAGCAGTATTTAATGGTCTATATACATGAGGTCTCCCGGTCTAATAGTCTAATAGTGTGTACTGCCCTTAAACTCTGTGACTCTGTAAAGCATATTAAAAGCATAAATGATAAAAGTGTTGATTACTGGGCAGAGACTAGAGGAGGGGACTCAGAACAATCTGTTTGGAGCTTGTACCTTGTAGCACCTAACTTTTAGGCATTGCCAAGGGAAATGCCCATTCCTGAAATAAGTGTCTACACTTTTTATGACCATGGAAAGTTTGGTGCCAAAGTATCAGCACTGCAAAAGAAGCTGAGACCTCTCTTCCGTACCTTCCTGCCTGTGCTGTTCATACCTCCAGCCTTTTCCCAGGATTAGGTGTTTCAGTTCTTTCATTCTAAACTATAGAGAAGCAATCCTCTTACACTGCTCTGTAGTTAATAATCACATTTTACCTAATCAACAAAACAAAACCTCTTAGTGAGTCCTGCAAGCCAGAGTCATGCTCCTGCCGTTTCTGGGCCAATGAATTCTGTGCAAAGTTTCATCATCATCGCAGGAAACCTGGTAGTCACCCCAGAGTGATGGCAGCTATCTGGGAGCTGTGGTTCAATCCTCCTCAAAAAGGGCAGAAGTGGAGCAATCAGCTTCTAAGCCTTTAAGGGCAAAGGCACAACATGGACTCCAGGCTCCTCAGGGTTGGCTTAACTGAGCTATTTCTGAGCATGGGCAGTAAGTGACTATCACACACCTACCAATGAATCAGTAATGGGAAAAGCTTCACCTTCAGGCAGCCAGGCTGAAGCAGCAGCTGAATTGAGGGTTAAGAAATCACAGATTTGGCATAGGCCATCTAAAATGGCAGTTAAAGCTCTAAATCCATCATGTCCCGTTACAGTCCTAGGCTCTGGCCTCTGTTAGCCTCATCCAGCTCAGATGGCATCTAGTCACTTGTTTTTCAAAATCTCTCTTTACAGTGTGTCAGAAGTCTTGTCCCTCTGCCCATTAAAGTAGCAGTGTTTGAGCATCTTCCGTGTTAATTTGATTGACAATGGCAAAGTCACTAGGGAACCACAGGGATCTTCTGACTGGCTTATTTTCCTGTTATGAATTGTGGTTTGTTGTTCTATTAGAAAAAACTACTGTAACACTTCCTATAAGTAATAGGTGAAGTTACTCTGTCTAATAACTCTGAGATCTATATGCAAATTCTCCATAAATTATAGCATTGCTCCTTTAAAATTTCTCCAATCCATCAGGAACAGCAAGGCATTTTTTTTTTTTTTAACGAGAATTTTTGGTTTTCAATGGAATTCACTCCAGAGAGCAGAACATTTTTTCATTTTAAGGAAGATTTATAAAGGGGCAGAATTGTGGTTATTGTTAGAGTCTGTCCTAAAGAAAACCATCAAATCCTTTACAGTACTGGGCAGATCTGGGCTAGAAAGCGTAACAGGGTGGCATATAGCAGCTCAGGCAGAAACAGAGGAAATGGAGCAGGAAGAAATAAAAAAATGGAAGCCCCAAAAGAAGTGCGGGTGCCAATTAGAATTCTTGTGGGCTGCAGCAAGAGATGAATATAAGAAGCTGCAGGAATGGATTAGTGTTAATCACAAACACAGGAAAGTAGGAAAGGTTTTAAAAAAGCTTTAAAAAGCAAAAAATGAGTTAGCAGCTCAGAAGAGAATTCTAGATCCATAAAGTGTAGGAGCAAAAATGAAATGCAGAATATCAGGAGATGCATCTGGGACCTAAGCAATTACCTTCTTAAGGTAATAAGACATTTTTAGGGAAGTAGAAGCTTCTCTCTCTCACCCTCTCTCTAAGGGCAACCCACTTTCCTTATCCTAGTGAAAGGATGCATTTAGAATTAGAAAGAAAGTGACTCCTCTTTTTCACTGTCATGATGATATAAACATATAGCACCGTGCTATAGTAAAAACAGAGCATTAAGGAACTAGAGCATGCCCAGTCATTGGTAATAAATTTGCCTGGCCACCCAATCCAAATGAATCACCTCTGGATTTGGTAAGAATTTGGCATAGTATTGCGTGGTATTTGTAGAACAGCCTTGAGTTGTATTAAGACCTTGAGGTTGGAGATTAGTTCCAAAATCCACTAAAGCCATTGTTGACTGCAATACACTTTAGAGCAGGATGACTGGATTGTGAGGGTAGGGGTTCTCTTTGCAGCTGTGAGATATGAAACATCACTTAATATTTCTGTGCTTAGTCACTTATAATAATGAAAGACAAAAATGCCAGTTATCTGTTCTTACAAGCTGCATGATACTATCATTAAGAAATCCTATTCTGTCTTTGGATTTATTTGCAACGTAAGGAAGAATATCATGGTTGTTTGACTTAGGATTCTTTTACGTATGAATCATCATTTAAAGGTTAGCAAGGAAACTAACACTGTATGAAAAGTTTGTTTTCTCTTCAATCAAACACTTTGTTTTTAAAAGCACTATATCTTCCTAGAATATTACGAATTTGTCATTTGCCAAACAAAATCTTAAACAGCCCCTTTTTATTTGCTTACATGGCATCATTTCAAACAAATCAACCAAGGCCATAGTTCCAGTCATCGGTCTTCGCTCTGTGCTACCAGATCTCCAGCAGAACGAATGTGATCCAGACAAAGCACAGACATGTACAAGAGATCAGCCAGAGCACCGGACCCAGAATATATGCCAGCTTTATGCTTTAAAATTGGCTTTGCACTGGCTATTGAAGGACAGACAATGCCTGATCCAGTATAATGTTGAAGTAGCACAGAGAGTCAATGCATACCATAAAGCCTGCCAGCACCATGCCATACCCTCAACATTTTTTGAACAAATGTCAATTAACAGATTGAGTTTATATGAGATCAATGTTTTCCAACAGATTGCCGCAGTGGTTTGGATCCAAAGAAAGAGTCTTGAAGTCAAAGATGCTATCTGGTCACAGCCAAGCCTTAAGTCAAATTTTGCTCTCAAGTTACAACCAGTTCCACCAGCTTTTTACTAGCATCATTGAATTCAAGCAAGTGCTGAGGGCAGATCCTTTTCTATGCACTGGGATATATTTTGAAAGCAACCCTTCTCCTGATATGGTAGAAGATGAAGCCTACATTACAGCCCCAAGCCAAGCCATGATACATTTGGCTGCACAGGGAAAAGGTATGTTCTCAGGGAATAGAAGACCGAAAGTTTGCTCAAGCTTCTTGCTCAATGCCAGGGATGCGTATGTCAGTTTTTCCAGCCTGACATGACACTCTTTTTAAGGATCAAAGTTACAGGAAAAAAACCCTCTGAAAATGGGGCTTCATGATGGAAACGCCTACACAGCTGTAATAGATGCTTCTCAAATGTGCTGCTTATGAACCACAAGAATAATATGGCTAAATGTGCCGACTTTTGCAGTTTTCACCTCTTTTGTTGAAACTAATGAGTCACGATTAGAGTAATGCTTTTCTGTGACTCGGAAACCATTTTGCTTAATGAGGTACTAAGTCTTTATAATTAGGCCCAGAAGGGAACTGGGACGTGGCCCCTTAAGAGCAATAATTATTTAGGTTATTTATGATAATAAAAAATTGAAAATAGGAATTCTTCCTTAGAATATGACTATTTATTCTTTTTACATATTGCCTAACAGGCAATTACCCTATTAAGGCAACGTTTTGTTGCTAAAGACATTAATTGAAATGTAAATTAAATGTAAATCAGCTAATTAAATTGATATGTAATGAACTTGTCATGCAGGCCTTTGAGATCAGATGCATTTTGCTAATAAACAACTGTTATAGTGGTGCCATTGCTCACTAGAGTTAAGGTTGTTTAACATGTTGCTTCTATAACATTCTCCCTCCCCAAATTCAAAGGTTTGGATGGTGTCATTAGAGTCCAGAATGAAACCGGCACTGGGAGTTTCCAGATTTATTCCCTCCAGTTATTTCCAGATCAACTTCAGTGCATGGTTCTCCTAATGGTTAGCGCTGCAAATCCCGTCTGGGTGCAGCCCAAAATCTGACTATTCCTGCTATTCTGTCCCCAGAAGTGATAAAGCACTGCATAAAAATGCTCACTGAGACTGACCTGCCATTGTTCATCTCTCACTTACCACCTCAGCTCTGCTCTGGGGGCTCCAGCAGATGACTTCTAGAAGGGTTAGCATCAGTTGGTGGTGGTGCCCCTGCTGTGTGCCTGCCCCATCTCTGCCCCGGAGGTTGCCACCTTCCGGGCAGGTTAGCAGAACTGGATGTGTGCCTGTGTCTCAATCAGGTGTCTTTCATTAGCAGTTTAAGCAAATATCTTTGATAAACTGGGTTGCTAGGAGCATATCCTCTTTTGCTGCCTCTGCAGAGAACTGCTATTAAGCAGTAACCTCTTCATCATAGCTCTTTAAAAAAACTCTTGAAATGTGTGCTGTAGCCACTGTTTTTTGATACTTAGCATCATGTCCCAGTTACCTTTTCTCTTCTGGTTGTTGTATCACTGTGCGTTCTCTCTCTCTCCTCAGATTTTGACTGCAAGCTCTTGGGACAGCAACATTATTTTTGTCTCTGCACACAGTGGCCAGTAATGAACTGTCATGGTAGGGGGACTCTAGACATTCCTGAAATACAAAGAAATAAAATGATAGATGAAAAAATCAAAATTTCCTTGGAGATTATGTTGTTGGCAATGTGTATGGCAAACATCAAAGCTGACATCACCAAGTCAACTCAGCAATAGGAGAATGAGTTAGAATAACCTTCTGCATTGTCTGTAAGACACAAGTAATCTTAATCATCAGAGTGCGAGCATGTGTCAAACTGTAAATTAAGGGGAAGGGATATGAAACTATCAGTTCTCCTGCAGCTACGTTTTGAACCTGACCTACTAAAATTTCTAGCATAAATTCAGGCCCTATATTAAAGATATCTGGGAGGACAGAAGTCCCTCCCTTAACAGATATGTGGACAAAACTCGCTGCCTATAGTTAATGCAACAGCAAAGCAAATGCCACAGATTTTGCTTCTGAAAAAGCTCAGGCAGGCACCTTATAAAATCCACTGCCCTCTTCCACTGGAATCATGTAGACATTTTGTATCCTTGGTCATGAAACTAAAGCAAATGTAGCAAAAAGGGCTACAGAGGTGAGAGAATAGAAGCCTGTGTCAGAATTGCAGAAATGCTTTTGCAGAATGTTTTCATGGATTCATCACGCCTTAGTTGCACCTGAGCATCCACACATAATTACTCTGTCTTGAATAAATCTGATGCTGCATTTATAACTTCAACACAAAGAACCTTCTACCCTGCAGTCCTTTGGGGGCTAGGGGTATTTAATAAACATGTCAACTATCACTCTTTTAGCTTGAATACAGTATGTTGTTTTTTCCTAGTGAGGAACACTCCAGTTTGAAGTTTACAGAGCAATTAAAGACCCTCACGGGGCCCCTGATATGTAGAGATTGTCAGCATATGTAGATTAGTAATTGTCAAGTTTCTCCCTGAGGCCAAAGAGCTCTTAGTCAAATTCCAGAGATCATCAAGTATTCAGATTTCAGTGGGCTTTGTGTCTTACACAACATAGTGGCATAATTAAACTACAATGCTTCTTTTCTAATAAACTTTTGGATCTGGCTATGTTTCTATTAATTTCTTTTAATTAGCTATGATCAAAAAATAAAAATGAACATCAATCTAAAGCTGCAACTTTGCTGCTTCCAAAAAGATGCTCTGGGAACAGCTTTCTCTTCTAACTTTTGGGGCTTGGGGACCCCACTTATAGAGGTGACTTGCAAAGGCCTTATGTAGAACAAAAAAACAATGGACTAACAAGAGAATCCTTTCTCATTTCTTTTCAACTGACATTTGGAAGTAGATGATTGAATGATAATGCCATCTTGTTTTCTCTTACGGAAAATGCTCACCAAAGATGAGATCTATGTCTTCACTGACTTGCTGATTTGGGCTATAGCCCAAATTTTAGTTCACTCTCCACTGGTTTCCATGTCTGTGGAAGTGTTAAACCTGGCATTGTTGGTTCAGATGAGAAATTGAAGTAAAATTTGGGTTAGAAGTCAAAAAGAAGGCAATTTAAATCAGTATCCTCAAGACCCAGCCTAATACTTTAATGGCTGGCTCCACCATCCTTGTTGAACCATCTGTCCCCAGGCCAAGCATACAAATATGCACCTAAATTCATTATTCATTTGCTTAAGTGTTGAAGAATTGCGTCAGCTTGCTTAGTTAGCATCTTGCATGGCCAAGCCCTTGAAGATCAAATGTTTAGTCTACTACAGTACTCCCTGGAAGCCACATGGTAACAAGAGCAACTGGATGATGCTTTCATATAACGAGACTGGCCTAGCAGCTGGATCATCTGCTGTGGTTCCTACATATGTTATATTGTGGTCACTGAGCTTGGAAGATACAAAGTGTTATCACTGGTCTGCACCCATCATTTGAGTCCCACTCCCTCAGCCTGTCCAGCTGTAGACAAGGCCTGTGGTAAGGAGCAAGTTGCTACAAATCTGCATGGTGCTTCCAACAGACAACTGAGATTTCCAAAGCTACGTGTGGGATCTGAAGGTCCAGCTCCTAATAAAATAAGTAAGAATCGGAGATCCAAAATCTGAAGGCAGCTTTAATAAACTTAGCTACAACATGCTACATAAAAGCTAAGTAATTACTCAGATGAGTAGATCTCCATCTCCATGCTGTTCACACTGTCTGGGTGTAGCAAAGAACAGACTTTGTTTGCGATCATGCTCGGTAATCAACAAAAAAAACTTTTAGTAAATAAGACTGCCCATGCACACACATGTGCGCTCCTGTATGAACACCCAGACATATGCACCCAAAACAAGCATTCTTCTCTTCTCAAATGGGGTCATGGAGTAACACCCTGAGGAACGCCCAAAGAGTTTGTGTGTCTAGGAGGAAAAACATTTAGTATCTTCCACTCTGTCCTTACACAGAGGTCTTTACTGCGTAAACCCCGTTTTATTTGTCACAGTCCTCCAGTGCTGGAATACTGGTAGCTCTAAAGACTGAGATCTTCTATTAACCCCCCATAAAGGCCTCCCCATTCCAACACAAAGGATAATCTGAAGCCAGCGGGTAATTCCAGAATGGGTTTCTGCAGTTTCCGGCTGACTTGGAAGTAAGGATCTATCATTTTATCTCCAAATCTCTAAGGTCATCATGCCCACCAAAACCCTTTATGGGCTAAATCCTCGTTTTAGAAAAATCACTTACATGCTTGCCATTGGTGATAACAGCCCTGGAACTGAACCGGCTTGTCTCTGCTTGGCCCGCTGGATGTGGAAGAGCATGCTGCTTCTTTCTTTTCCAAGGCCTATCATTATGCTAGAGCATGAAAACTGGATCCAAGCAGCAAAAAGTTTGGCTTTAAATAGTAGTCTAGGAGGAGAATCTCAAGGTAAAAGAGTCTTGATAAAAGGAAAAAAAAATCACACTCTTTCTATGATGATAGGTCTCAAAATTATTAATTTTGCTTGTCCTGTATCATATCTTAGGGCAAGCTACTTTTCCTGACTGAATTGCAACGTGGAGCTTGGTTCGGTGGTTTTAACTGAAGCATGGCTATCTGGAAAAGGCAGTGTTATCTGTAATAAAGTAACTCCTTCAAATTTACTTTCTTGATCGTGTACTTTGGTTGGGCTGCCAGAGTCTTAACGTCTGGAAAACTATCTGTCACCCAGGGGCTCTCATTTTAAAGGACTCCAGGTTTTTAGGGGCTGGATGGCATCATCTCCCGGCATCAATTTTGTCGATGTATTCCTGAGAGTGAGCCAGCCTGAGCTGCTTGCTAATTTCCCATCTCTTCTTCCTCTGATGACAGTCCCTGGCTCAGTGAGATTTAAGTTTTGCTCACTGTGCTCTTCTCTCCTTGCGCTCCCTGAGCTGTATTTTCTAAGCACCAATTTCTCTCCAAAATTAAAGATGAAATTTAAAGTTTAGGGGCTGCATGTTTTTTCCAAAGGTTTTTTCTCATACTCATTGATTGAGTTAGGCATCTAACTTATTCAGAGCAATCTGCCCTCCCCCCCTCCCCCAAATTATGTCATGTGAAAGGGCAATTTGACTTTTAAAATGTTCTCCATTTTAATCACCTGCTGTGCAATTAGTAACACACCTAATAAATATATTCCATGCAGCAAGAATAGGCCAGGTGTAGGGTGATGTAAGGGATCTCACTGACTGGCCTGAGTATAAATGGCAGAAATATCAAATACCGCGTGCCCCAGTCTTATTTCCAATCAATTCTAATTACTTTAGTGGTCTGACTCCAAATTCATATGTATCACAGCGTAACTGAGGTCAGGATACAGTACATGATTTTTATCTTAATACCACTTTAGTACTATAAAGGTCAAACTGAGCATCATTCAAGGAAAAGAGGTAAGGGCTTTCATAATTATTCTTCTCCCTACTCCTTGAACGAAGGGATGCAAGATTGTGTCTGCTGACGAGCATGTTACTGTTGGACATAATGCAAATTTACGTTACAAAAAAAATAAAAGAATGAAAGAGCCATTCCTGCAATAAACTCTTTCTTAAGTGAGCCCTGCTAAACTCTGTGAAAGCAGGGTCAGACCTGAAACCTCACAACACCCCTCTGCCAGGCTTTGTAGCTATGGCTGCACCAACCCCCTGCCAAAGCCCCAAGTCTAGCCCGGGAAGGGTGGCATCCCTTCTCCGGGCAAGGATTGCTCCCATTTCTGACAATTAAGAAAAGCCAGATGCATCTACCAGGCAAGAAATCCAGAACACATGGCATTAAACCTCCATGTTCATCTGTAAAAGTTCCTGCTCTCACAGGAATCATTGACTAAGTGTGACACCAGACTGGAGCTTTCCTTTTCCATTCACCCGTGACTGCCCCATTTGAATGGCCAAAGGGGCTGTAAAGTATTACCAAATATAAATGTTCCCTGCGTGCTGCGGTAGCATTTTGCTTCATTATTTAATAGTTTAATCCAATAATCCAATCCAATCCAAACTCCAATAGTTTAAACTATTTTGTTTTTGGTTTGAATGACTGCATTAGGTAGAGAGCGGTAAGCAGGGTTCAGAAGCTGGTTTTAGTTGAACTAGGTTAAGTGTTTACAGATTATGTGATATGTTTTATCATTAACTGAATATACTTCCCAATTACCTTCCAAGAAGCCCACCCTTGCAAGACATCAAATTGTTCCTTCTCTCAAGGCAGTAAGCACAGTCTTTACTAAAAACAGAGCATCATTCCAATCCCTATTCATTCAACTCATTTCCTTTTCTCATATCTCTGAAGTATTAACTGCCTAAAGAAGGAACACGAAAACCCACCAAAGCTGGTGAGAGCTAATTAAAATTCAGCCCACTGTACCACCCATAAATAGGAAATAAAGAATACATGGCTGTGATTAATCGACAATAAATGGCCATTGCTTGCTTCCTCTATTCCATACAAACATAGCTCATGTGTTTACTCAGCTCACCAAAAGAGTAACAAGCAGATCGTTCCTATTTATCAGGACTGGGGATTTAAGCAAATCCTTATAGTGGAGGGCTCTGTGTTTGCGTGTATGTATGCATGTATGTACATCTGTGTTTCTGATTTTCAATATTCATTAGAAAATGAGAACATTATTTTTTCTTTATAAAGGTGTACTTCTTCTCAATAGATCAAAATACATCCCTGAGAGGGCAAATTGCAGCCGTATAGGCTTTAGTTTAGGAGATTTTATGACATGAGAATTAATAATAACCATACGATTAATAAGGAGTATGTTTCTGTTGTGTAGTCTTACAACTCAGCCAAATCTGAGACTTGCAGTAGGATCATCAGTAAAATAGAAATTAAAAAAAAAAAAGTCATATGAGGAAAGCAGACCTGTGGTTTGAAACACTGGCAGGTATTAGATTCTGCAAATACACCTTTTTTAAAAGACTAGCTTGCTTGTTTGTGGTTCAGCTGAGCTCACCAGAGCAGAGCTGCTCCATTGTCTCCCTGGCAAAGCAGAGAAGCATTTCTCATTTGCTGTGATTTACAGTTCAGGAGCTGAGTCCATGGACAAAGGGCTGCATCCAGCCCTTTCAGCCTCTGGTGTCACTGGATGCTAGATATGGCAGGCATCTCTCTTGAAATATCAATTGTGTAGGAGTTGCTACTGCAGTGCTGGTCCAGGAATGGGAGGTGAAATTCAGGAAATGTGGTCCCTCTGCCCCTAGCTTTCTGAACGTCCTTAAGCAAATCACTTGTCTTCTCTCTGTCCCAGTTCCCCTGTTAGAAAGTGATGATGAACTACAAACCTCTGTAAAGATATTGCATATCAGTGAGTGAGAAATGCTGCATAAGAGCTAGAAAACGATCTTACACTGTTTGCTACAGACTCACCAGCACAACAGCCACAGCTGGGTACAAAAACATCTGTAATGAGTACATTAGGGAACATCTAATGTGTGCACCTCATACACCCCTCAGCTCCCAGCAAGACCCCCGTGGAGCCTGCATGTGACTGGATTTGGTCTCTGGACTTGTCCAGTGGTCCCCTCTGAAAGCCAAGATATTCATTTCCTTTTCTCTTGTGGATCTCTCCCACTGAGAGGTCTGCTCATTTCGGCTTGGGATCTGGGATCAGCTGGTTGAATTACCAGCTTCTCGTCTGTTAGAGATGCTCTGGTACCATCCTAGGGCCCTGAACTTTCAGGTTGTTGGCAGAGATTGCTGAGCCATAGGGAGTCTTCCCTGGGCCTGCCTGCATAATTGTAAAATGCAATCATTACCTCCACCACCACCACAAGACAGCTCCTTCAGAAAAAAATAAAGCTCATGCCTAAAGATGTTATCATGCATAATTCAGGGGAAGAAATCCATACTGCATTTAAAAGATTACATCTTATCATCCAGGGTACTTATTAGCTTGATGATTTAAAAGTACACGGGGATAGATTCTTTTCTGCTATTTTGCACTGGCATCAATGGAGTTGTGCTGATGAATGATTAGCCCCAGAGTCCAGTTTTGGAAAGAACTGCTTTTCTGATGCCAGAACTGGCCCAAGCCCTGTGCCTCCCCAAGTGCTTGGTCCATGCAGATTACTCCAGGCTGCCACCCATGATTATGCCAGAGACCGCTTGCTGTTTGAGTCAGGTTTCTTTAAGTCCGTGGCAGGCCGCAACAAGGGTTTAATGGCACTAAGCCCCACTGATTAGTGTCCTTTCCAGAAACCCATAGCACTCCCATCTCCCCAACTGCACAAGAAAGTGGGGTTCCTCGTACATGACATTCACCACAATCAATCTCTGTCATCTCGCAGATCCCCCATTCGTACAATGGACAAGGGACTATCTAATAGCCTAAGGATTGTGATGTTTACAGCCATTTCAGTCAGAAGTTCTCAGATGAGCATTTTGGAAAGTCTCAAAATGTCTGAGCAACAGCTCAGTTCAGGAAGAGGGTGTACAGAACATGTCGTCTGAGACTGACAGAAAAGGAAATACTTTGTAAAAACTCTTCTCCCCATTTTTTCCAAACTGAGATCCAGAGAAATGAAAGATCTCCATTTAACAGTCATTATTAATGACCAGTTACTCTCTGCCAGCACTTCCCTGAGAGCATTTCGTGAAACTGAATATTCAGCCAAGCACCCATCACCATCACTCAGCTGGCTGCTGTGACCCTAAGCCATGGACTCTCATTCACGTCCCTCATTCGCTCTGTGACCCACTTCTGTCCTTCTTTAACCGACTTCAGCTGCCTGAGTCAAGGGCCACCATACGAGAAATGGGGATTTCCTGATAAGGAACAATGCTATGTCAAGCAACATTATTATGAGACGATAGAATTATCATGAGGTTTGGAGTGGCAGAGATGAAGCACAGAAACAAATATTCCTTACCTTATACTGAGCCTTGCAGCAGCAGATGCATGGAAGAGCAGAGAGTTGCATTCAAAATTTCCAGGGTGAAATCCTGGCTTTGTTTAGATTAGCAGCAAAACTCTTCTTGACCTGAAAGGACCAAAGGCTTCACCGAATCCTGAGTACTGAACGGCAGGCTAAGAGCCACCCCTTGCTAACAAGTACCTCTATGTTCTAAATTGCTTCCAGAGCTAAAGTTAAATTGTGATTCTCCATTTTTTATTTTCTCCTTCTCTTCCTCCCACTTCTTAGTCAAGCTTCCCCAGGCATGCTATGTATTTTCTACTTCGTGACTTGGGACCAGCTGCTCAAAGTCTTTGGGAATGTGGCAGGGCTGTGACCTATCATGAGGGAAAGGAATTTCCCTTAGGAAAGAAAGAAATGAAGGTGCTAAGTACTGCATGGATTTACCAGAAAATAACTTTCCCATAAAGAACATGGTCTCCCTGCAGAACTGCACTCTACATTGAGCAGTGCAAACCAGAGCACGAACGTTTACTGCAGTGTGGCTCAATAAAGGGACACATAGCAACTGCATCAGCCAACATGGGTAACAGTTTTGGGCATTAAAAAATTCCACCTATAGGAATTTCTTCATCCATCCTTAAAAAAGAGCATAAATGCTGTGGAACAGTCTCCAGTCATCTTAGTGGTACAGACAGGGAGCAAAAACAAAAAAAATCCCTCACCTTCCCCTAGCACTAAAGGGAAATGCATACAAATACTTAGCATTTGTTCAGGCTGCTTTGGCTGAAAGTATCAGGTGTAACAGCCCTAAATGTGCAAAATGAACAGAGGACTTTTTATACTCAGTATAACTTTGCATCTATAACAGGGGATCACAGTAGGATATTGGCTCCCTTCTGACTCTGAGAAAGACTTCTTCCCTAATGGGAAAGCTTGCTCTAGCATTTTATTTTTCTTCCAAACACTACCTGCTAAGAAAATCTTCCGTAGTATACCCAGGCTCTTGGTACTGCAGCTTAGGTTGATTTGGATGGCTTCTGTTCACACTGCTTCCAAATTGTAGATTTCACATATTGCTGGAAAAGCAGTATTTTTTTATTTTGTAAATTTAGTTTTTTTTAAAACATTTTTAATGATAAAGAACTCCTCTAATGAACAATTTCATGGAAAGTACGAGGCTGTGATTTCAAAGTTTTGTTTACTTGCCATTCACATTAATCCCATGATCTCAGCATACCTTGTGGTTCCTTTCACAGGAGCATTCAGACTCCTCCAGATTCACCCACTCCAAAGCATATCTTCCACGTGTGCCATGTCTGCCAGGGAGAGGTGCACGAAACATTAAATAAATCACACTTCCCTGCATTAACTCACTGTGACAACCCCCTGACTGCCATACTACTGCAATGCAGTCTGCCTCAGCTGCCCTTGGATTGCTGCTCAGGACTACCAGATGGGGACGAACATGAGTAATGAGACAGGCTCCTCCATGCCCCAGCACAACCACAAACAGCCATATTGTGTCTCCTGTGAGCTCAAATCTTCCCTCTCCTCTCACACCCATGAACATCCAGCCCGTAGTGCACTTACCCCCAGGGATCAGATGAGGCAGTTTGTCACCTCTGCTGGGACTAGAATTGTTGGCTTTCAGGAAGCCCAGCTCTTCCATACCTAACGTTGCCCCAATGGCAGTCACACAGAGGTCCTGCAGGAGTCAGGAAGCTGCTGGCCATCATCCCCCACATGCGGTGCCCCTACGGTGCACTTACTTCACGGGGATGCTGCAGAGCATGGACAGACTGGACCTGGCCCTGGTGCAGTGGCATCAGGACACATCTCGTAGCCCTGGACTTGCAGGGACCCAGTCAGTAAACTTGCTCTTTACTGTTAAACCATGGTAAGCCCACTGAATACTAATACTAGAGCACAGGCAAAACCTTAATCAATGATTGCAGAGTGCTTTGAAATGTTTTATGTGCAAGGACAGAGAGACTTCAAGGGGATAAAAAAACAGATCCTTTGCAGGCACGTCAAATGTTTTTAGCAACTCTCAGTACGAAAAGAAACAGGGAGCTCTGCTTATGGATCATTATTACCCAACGCCATGTCTGGGCTGCTGAAAAAACTGGTTTAACTTACTTTATATGAAAAGAGATAAAGAGATAGACAGACAGACACACACACACATATATATATGTAAAGCACAAACATAGAATTTAGGAGGCAAAGAGAGAAACTATATGTACATTTGCGATATCTTCCTTCACCAGGTAAGGAAAGCATCTTTTTTCCTTTTAACCTGGTGCTGTATATACATTGTTTCCTTGCAGTCTATCTTTAGGTTATAGCAGTTCACAAGGTTTTTTCAGCAGATGTGTTATTCAATTACTTCAGGGCTTTTCCATTTGTAATATTATGAAGCAATGATAGCCAGCAGACTTCACCTGTCTTTTAGAGATAGCCAGCCTGGTAATTTTAACTCTGCCCATTTTATCCACACCAGTAAATCTCATAACATGGTTATAGAGAGATTCCAATTTTTGTAGAACCTTCTCCAGGGAATTCCTGTATACAATATTGCCATAGTCTGTAATGGACATAACCTGTGATTGGATTAATGTTTCCCTAGTGAAGAAGTCAAAGCATTTCATGTTCCTATAACTGGTTTGCAGCTCTGCAGTAAAGGTCTTTGGTGTGGTAGAGAAAATAATTGCAAATGCAGCCCCAATCAGAATATATAATCCCCTCACAGCAAGGGTCCAATTCTACAGTTAGCCTGCCTGTGTGGGGGTTTGTAGCAGGATTTTCTTGTCAGGAGAACAGAATGCACAGAAAACAAGTTAATTTCAGCATTTTAATATTCATGACTCAGCTCTTGTGAGAAGCGAGGTAAATTCATTGTTACTTCTCCAAGGGAGGGCCCTCCAACTCCCCAAGCATAGAGTGGAAACAGGCAGGGCAATGCAATGTGGCTCCAGTCTCCCCACAAGAAAAGCCCTCCACTTGTGCTCAAACACACACATGCATTTGTTCTTAAGAGTAATAAATTTCTGTCAAGTGCCCAGTTCTGGGCCCCATATTGGCTTCTGAATCTTTCAAAATTCACAGTATCACCTTACCTGTGGACCTGACACCAGGAAGTGAGGAGTTAGGAAAGAATTACTCCTCGAGCATACAATTTGCATTGCTTATGTCTGAGACACAGATCAACTTATCCCAGAAGAAGAGACTCAAACCATAGCAGCTGACAGCCCAGAAGTAGGCTTTGAAGCAGGATCTTTCTGCTCAGATAGAGGAAAATGAAGCAGAGACTTGGACCAAAAGGCCTTGTATTTTCAGCTCCCATGACAGTCTCCCCAAGCATTTGTAAAATGATGGAGGCAATGTTGAGCCTTCTTCACATCAGCTAGCTGAGAGGTGGCAGTGAGAGGCTCACGCTCCCATCCCCAGCCACTCTGGGAAAGCTTTCAGGACACGCGGTTTATCGTTGAATCACGAAAGGAGAGGTGAGTCTCCAGAGACAATACTACAGATTCACTCTGTCTTTGGTGTTCAGAGGAGACATGACAGGGATCTTGAGGTGGAAAGATGAAAAATGGGTAGGAGCAGCTGTGGCTGTTAGTGCAGTAGAAGGTGCAGGAGACAAATGGAGTCAGGAAGGAAATGGAAGGCAACAGCAAAGAGTTTGACATCACATGCTGGAATGAGGATGGGGAGTGCAGGCTCCAGTACAGGCATGCTGCCCAGCTGATGAGCAAGGCAGGTGCTCTTGGCAGATATCCTTATGTTTGGAAGTTAGGGGTTTGCTAGACAGGTGGAGAGGATGGGAAGAAGGTTACCAACATGGGAGCTGACAAATGGGATGTCATAATTTCCCATATGGGTAACTCTACAAGCTGTCCTCTCTGTCCTACTAAAAGCTTGGGATATCTGAGCAGGAAGGAAGCAAAAGGAAGCATCTCTTGCAGACATGAGGAATCTAACTTCAGTCACATAAGGTCCATACTAAGACTTCGAAAATGGAGGCTGAGGGGCAGAATGCGGGTGGCAGGAGACAGATAGGAAGCAGAGACAGTGATTTCCAGGAAGATCCAGTTATTACATCTAAACTGAAAGGCTGACTCTATGAGCCAGACACAGGGAACCTCTGATATCTGTTAGCAGGACAACACAAGGGCTTCCCAGAACCCACTTGTCCGCTTCTCGGTTTACAAAGTGACTTTGGGAGCTTGTTAGGAGGAAGGAAAGAAAATGAGACAACACGCAGCTACTTTTATCACTTTATTCATGGTTTCTAGAGTTTAGCTGCTAAGCCCCTAGGGGCTAAGCAAATAACTGAAATTCTCTCTCCATATGTGTATGTATATATTAAGTCATTCAGAAATAAATAAAGAATTCCGCAAGTGTTTTTTTCAATGAATATGCAAAAAAATTTCTCCCAGTAAAACAACTTTGCAAGTCTTCTGCTAAAACCCTATAAAACCCAGTGATAGTCATAAATTAACACTAGATTAATTCAAAAGAGAATTTATCCCCCTTCTGCATACCTTCTAATCCATATCTCCAAGAGGTCATTTTAATTATCACACTGTCTCTGCTATTCATTCCTCTGCTTTTGGAGACAGAAAGCCAGTACTGTGTCTTTTAGATGCCTTGGAATTCATCGTATTAAGGCATTTCATTTTCCATAAAAACACACACAGTTTAACCCCCTCACCTTGAAATTCTGGCAACGTCAGGTTTGCTAAGGTGTTTTAAACCACTCTCCTTCAAGTGGGACAGCTTTTCCTTTTTTCAATTAAGTCCCCCCCCCCCCCATTAGAGAGAAACTAACTAACTACTGAAAGCTTAGCTAATAGCTGGCTAACACATGGATGCAGCCAGCTCAAATTCTGTCAGATCCTTAGCAGCTGGTCCTTTCTTGGAGGCATGCAAGGCCAAATTTAGGCCCTGACTTGCGGCTGCCCATTCGTTCTGCTTGAAGAAATGCTAACTGGATGGAAACTGAGTAGCTCCTGAGAGGTCTGCCTGGGTATTGTCTCAGGGCCTTCCACAGACTTCTGTAGCCCTGTCACACAGAACACATACCTTATCCTTGACTCCGCTTGCTTTGTGTTTCTCCAGTATTGAAAAGAGCCCAAAGGAACTTATGCAGAGCTCTCTTCCATCCATTGTGACACAGATATGGTGAGAATGAGCCAAAGGTATTCAAAGACAGATGAGAACATATAAGGGTCTGTTAGATTCCTGGACGCATAAATGAAACCTGAGCTGCTTTCAGTTCTTCAAACCTCGGTTCAGTGTTGGTCATGCCCAGATTTAGCGGTTCTCCACTGCTGGAGAACCTGTGAGCATTCCCACACAGGATGATAAATTTAAGTTGCCTGGACGGTCCATTTTAGCCTGTAATTCTCAATTCTTCTCATATCTCCTAATTTCTCCCCAGGATACATTCTTCTCACATACAGCCCAGCTTGAGAACCCAGCTGAATTTTGTCCTGCTCCTAGATCATAGGGCTCAAGTCCTGGAAAAGAGCAGAAGAGCAACCAACCCTGCTTTCTGACTAGTGAAATAAGTGTCAGGGGCTACTATGCCTTCAGGGCCACCCCACACTAAGAGATGCCAATCCAGTCTTATTTCACACATCTCTCTTCACCCCCAATCTGGTTCATCTTTTCCCTCTCCATCCAGTGGGGCTTAGCACATCTCTCCTCCAAGCCACTGCTGCAGCTCAACTCATACTACAAGAAAGTCAAGAGAAATTGCTTCCAGAGTTTTCTGATGGGCCTGGGGCACTTTTAAGTGCCTTCTCCCTTCCCATTGCCTGGGAGACTCTCCCACTCTCCCTCAGGGTCACCCTCTTTCGCTTTCCAGTTTGAGAACCACTGGCCTACAGCATCAAATCCACATCACTGGAAGGTATTTCCTATTAATCACACAAGACCGGGAGATGCCTTGTGACAGTGGCTTTGAGCAGACGTTTCATGTGCTGGCCATCTAATGAGAAGGCTGCAAGGCTTTACCTGGGCTTTCTTGCAGTAGTAGCATGATACTTTTGGTTCATCCCTTTTGGTGTTACCCCAGCCCACGTTGCCTCAGTGGTAAATCTGTTGGGCCCCAGCCAGCCGTTGCCAGAGGACCAAGGTTTCTGCCTGTTGGACAGGTCTTGGTGTGAGTTTCATGCCTGCAGCACGACAGGTGACATCAGTAACATTCCTTGTATGACCTCGTTCCTCAAATGATTTGATAGAAGAGCAAAAAACTAACCATGCAGTGGATGATAAACAGCACGCTAAGGACCACCTGCCTAACTCCCACAAGCTATTTATCAGGCTCTCTTAATGCAAGCTAACTGGACTAGCACATGCAATTGGCATAAAAGCTTCTGAGCCTGACACTGAAAGGAGAGACAACACATGGTGCAGCAGGGGAGCAAGGAGTCCCTCGTTGGCTCACCGTATGGATTACCCCTTTAAAGAGAGAGAGGGGCTGGTGAAGGAAGGCGAGGCTTTCTCGTTTTAACAAATAGCTTTTCAGCCACAGCAAATGATTTCTGTAAATCCATTGGGTTGCTCTTTTTCCCAGAGATGAGCCAAAAAAAAAAAAAAAAAAAGGGCCTGAAATTGATTTACCATCTATAAATAAAAAAGAATCAATAGTAAAATTTCTAGCTAATTTCCCTCTCCCTCTTTCGCCCTTGGCCTATTTGTTACCTTAGAAATACTTGTCTGGGAAAAAAGAGAAACCTTATCAGTTCCAGAACCCAGACGTGCTCCTTCGCCTCAGCCCCGCAGACCAGCCCTCCTCTCCTAGCATCATGTGGAGAGAGACGGCTCCTTGAGATTTGTCTGGCTCCTCTTCTCTGGCTTCCTGCCAACATGGCTGCTCCCTTGGCCCCGCTGGGTAGTGCATTTAAAAAGCGGCAGTTTTTCTTTCCTGCCAAAGGAAGAAAGAGAGAGGACAGGTATTGTAAAATGCCGAAGTGGTTCAGCGGCAGCAGCAGGTAAGCCGCATGTGGGATGTGCTCTGAGGAGAATCCATGTGTAAGACCTCACAGGGAAGTGCATCTGCAAGTCAGGTTTTGGCAGCTCAAGAGAAATCAGAGGTGGTAAAAGACCAGCTGGTCCCGTCCTCCTGGCCAGGACCAGGGTCCTCCTGGCCAGAGCAGGGTTAGTCCTTCCAGCAGACTTCAAGGGCTTTGGACTAGCTCTGCATTTTCCAAGAGAAGGGTCCCACCGTTTCCCTTAGGCTAATGCCCTTACAGATGTTTTCTCCTTATTTCAGCGCACACACCCCTAAACCATTTCACTTCATTTCTCCTCAGTAACATCCCTTGTATCACTGTAAATATTTCCTTCTGGGGCATACACCCCTTTACACTACAGCAGGGTTCACAGGTCTGCTCACCTCTGGATTCCCCCCACTGTCAGGGATGTTCACCAGCTGGGGTCCAACTCTTTTGTGATGGCCTCAGACTTTTACTTTGTGGCCATGGAGCATCCCTGACACTGAAACCTGACGCCAGTGCTTCCAGCATCCACAGCAGAGCATTCGAAGCGCTCTGTGTGACGGTACCGTTTCGAGCAGACCTACTCACTGTGCCCATTGACTCCACGTGTCTAACGGTCATATAAAACTTTTAACTGTCCTTATCGTTTGGAGCCTGGTGTTTCCAGTGCACCTTTTGGGCTACAGTTCTAGCAAAGCAGTAGGGGTTTAACTACTGACCTCAGAAGGAGCCGAGTTAAGCTAAATTCAAACTACTTCTGCAATGACACCCCGGGAGATGACACGATACGAACTGAGCTCATCACAACGCAGTACCTCGGAAACAGCTCCTTGGCTTCCCGCAGCTTGTCCGGGGGAGCAGACCTACTTTGCAAGGCTTTGGTTTCTAATAAGTCTTGCCACTTGTTTCCCAGAAAAAGTGCTGCCGGGTGTGTGTTTACAGCATGCATGCGGGATGTATGCTACTTCAAAGAAAAGTAAATCTCTTTCCTCTATTATCAGTTAATTCTGTAACATTTCTACTCCACTTACTTGTATCACCTCTTTGCTTAAAGGCCTTAGTTAAAATCCTCCGTCTCACAGCTCTGTACTCTCGCCACCTCTCCTCCCCCGGGGTCCGGACAGTTGTGTTTTAGAGCAAGATGGGCGCAGAGGACTGAATAGCCTCAGCCCCTGTCTACCCAGCTGCTGGCCTACGCATAAGAGGCAAAACACACACCACTGTGCCCAGAGACGCCGCCGCTTTGGGGAAGGGCTGCGCTACATGGGCACGTGGCAGGCGGACACAGGAGTCGCGGATGTCCCTCCGCGCCTGACACCGCTCCTGGGGCCGCGACGGCCCCCTGCCACGGACCGGCCTCCCGCGCGGCGCCGGCGCAGCCACCGCGGTGCGGGGGCACTCGGCGAGGACCGGCCGCCCTGGACGGCGGCGCTGCGGTCGTGGCGTCCTCCCGGCTCCCCACCTGGCAGCCAAGGCGCCTCTAGGTCGAACCCTCAGCCAAGGAGGCAGGAGGACTCGGCTCCTCGCCCTGATGGGGCGAAACCAGCCTGAAGACGGAGGACGCTGCTGTCCACCTTCCTCCCCCCGGCCGAGCGGCTCGGGCCGCCGGCATGGTGCCCCCAACGACTCTGCGCAGATCTGGCCCCCGGCACCCGAAACCCTGCCGATTTTCTTCATTCAACCCCGAACTGCCGTGCAGAGGGAGCTCCTCCACTTTAAGCACACAGCCTGGTCTCTGTTAGAGCACGCACCTGCGTTTGCCAGGGCAGCGGGGGGCCCAAGCCACGGCGGCATTAGGCGCTGTACAAACTCCAGAGGAGGGCGGCTATCAGATCTCACAGCCAGACGGCCAAAAGTGAAGGGACTCACCCAAGGCCAAAAACCGAGTCAGGGCAGAACTGAGATGATAAAAGCTGAGATGAAAATCAAGGTTTCTTGATTCCTCCGCTCCTGACTCGTCCCCTGGCGAACTGGGCCCCTCTAAACCTGGCTGCAGCACCGGCACAGAAAAACCTGCCTTCCCCATTGCTCCAAATGCAGACGTCTGTTTGTTAGTACTTCCACGTTTATTTGCAGGAGGTTTCAAAATACAACTAAAAAACCTGAAATAAGAGGCTGATAGGCTACAGGGCTAAGTAGGCTCAACCTCCACCAGCCCCCTCAACACACACTGCCATCAGCTCAGCCCGTACTGCCTCTCCACTTCAATCACCAACCCACAACACAGCGGTATTTTGAAAAGATAAAGACTGAGACAAAAATAAATAAATTAGGACCCTGGGAGGGAGACCTGAGAGGCACGCTGAAGTGAGAATAAGCAGTTTCTTCGGTTCTATCTATAATTACATCGACACATTCCTAGACAACGCTGGAGACCCAAACACAACAGCAGCTGTGGACCAAACAGAGAATCCTAAGAAACGGATCGGAAGGCGAGTCACTCAGTCCAGCCGCTGCCCGGAGGCTGCACCAACGCGGCCCACGTCCCTGCTGACAGCCTGCCCAGCGCCCGCGAGCTCCCGGGCAGAGACGAGCCGGGGGAGGCACGGCTCCACTCCTCGCTGCCCGGTGCGGGGACAGACACACCGACTGCTCCGCATGGCCTTTCTGCTTTTCCTGTCTCATATCCGCAAGTGAAGGAAATACAATAATGCAAGCCATGCAAAGAGGATAAAAACGGGTGTTAAATCTCCTTCGTTTTTCATGAGCTGGGTAACACAGCAAAAGGAAACCTTGGTTAACTAACAGGTGGGATTTTTAGACACTGGCATTTTTCAGCAGCTATCCAAGCGTCCACTGAACTGAAGCATCACGAGTATCAAGCACTCTGTTCACATAAGAGTCTTGTGACAAAGTGATTTTTGGATGTACAGCCAATTGACAGACAGTCACGATCAAATCACAGCTCTGCTGCTTGCTCATTGCACATACAACAGTTAATCTTGCCACCATGCAAACTGTTTTGCAAATTGAAGTCTCAGAGGCATAGCAATTACAATACCAAATGTATACCACATCTCTCAGTCAGCTAATTGTACATCTAAAAAATCACCACTTGAATAATCTGAATACATTCACCTTTACTGCTAAAAAAAAAAAAAAAAAAACACTACATGCTTGATCTCAACACAATTCTGAGTTACAGAACCCCATGGGAAAAATGTCCGCCTCTGATTTCAGCAGCAAAAATGCTCCTATCTAAATACAACAGAAGCATCATTCACATTGAGGTCTAACATCTCAGCACTTCTTGTGCTGCTTTTTTCCTGTTTTGCACACTGGGGGCATTCCTATTGCTTGTTTTAGCGCTCTCAGCCAGTATGCAGAAATACAACCCCTACATACATTTACACCAAATGTACTCCACATTGTTAACACACAAAACAAATGTGTAGGTGTTTGTAGTTTTTAGGAAACCCTAAGCCTTAAAGGTCTTAAAATGAATCGGCTAACTTACAAACCAGGCTAATGTTTTAGATGTGCTGAGTTTTAGACCACCACCTCCCAGAGGACAAGGACCCTCACAGCCCATAAACACACTCTTGGGGTTTTAAGCTCTTTCACACACACGTTTCTTGAGTTTTATTTCCATTCAGTGAAGCAAGCTGAAGTGGAGAGCAATAGATTTTAATTAGCAACTTTGTAGCCTGCAAATTGAAGGGGGCCAAAATAGAATAGGATTCTGTGCAAAGGGAGGAAGAAAAAAAAAAAGTTATTCATGCCACATGACTAGGATCAAAAATGAATCATTAAGGCTTGAAAATGGCTAACCTTTGATCCCTGAAACCAAGAAATCTGGCTGCTGTCATGTAGCTGCTGATCTAATTTTTACACTTTCCCCTCCATAGAGCAGAAACGCGTTTCCATTGCAGATAGGCAGCCATTGCAGCTAAACAATCAATGCCTGATTACTTCAAACGCTTCACTCTCAGGGAGGCACAATTAGCCAGCCCCATCTTTGACACTGCAAGGGGAACGCAATATTTTCTGGGAATGTCTGACAAGTTTCAAATGTAAAAAACACAAATCAAATGGCCCAGTAGATGATGACAGTCAGTGCCCTGGCAGTTAGATAATGTGCATGCTCCAAAGCAAGGCCAATTAGAAGCAATAAAAACAAATTTACAATGGCAGAGCAAAGGTCAGAAATCCTCAGCCATTACTGTGGGATTGATTTTTTTTTTTTTCTCCTCAATCGGTCACCAGTGCGGTCACCAATGGCTATTTCCAGAGACTGAGCACAAATTCACACTTTTGCCAAATGGCCACCCACCTGTTACAGCAGATGATGATTTCTGGGCCATACAAAACCCACTAGCTCGGAGCATGAAAGATCCCAGCACTATCTGACAGTCTTATCAGGTCCATATGCTGTGGCCGTACCTTTCTGAGTGCAGGAACTGGTCTGGTCTCCTGCTCCACAGGAGAGTTTGCAAAGGTCTCTCCACTACTGCAGAAGGTATACTGCTACTTGTAGTGCATCCCACTGTGCCTGCCCTCCTCCACTGTCTTAGAGAAACAAGGCACACCTTCCTCATGTGGTGGGGGGCAGTGCAGAGAGAGGAAAGATTAGTGAAAATGGGACCACATTTTCACTCAAGGAGAGGAGAAGTAGCCACAACTGCAACCAATGAACATGGCTCAGCCTGGGGCACAGCTGTATATCTTTACTGACCCTGGAGTAGAAAGCTACAGAGAGGATGGGAATAGATTGTGTCTTGTCCCCATCCTCCTATTTTCTAAGGATCAGCAGGGCTGTACTTACCCGACAGGATGCTCGTAGAAGATGACCATCCTTTGAGTTTGCTCCAGTTAGTAACACTAAATCAGGATTACATGCTATCTACATTAGACATTATCTGTGTAGAAACGGTCAATACATAGCAGTTCTCTCTGCTTTCAAGGTGGGGTACTCTGACCTGCACACTGGAAGGGGTTGGGCGTGGGATAACCCAACCACTGTATATCCACTTACCGAGCCCTGGCTTCCTTGGAGCAACAAGCCCAGGGAAGGAAAATAAAATCAGCTGGGTATCTCCAGGCTTGTCTACATGAGGATGCCCAGGAGAGCTAATCCAAATACATTTAGGGTATAAATGTAAAGCTGATTAGTGAAACCACAGTAAGCTCCTATGTGGATATGCTCCTTCAGAGTAAAGTAGTCATAATTCAATTTAGTCATTTAGCTCATTTCCAAAAGTAAATTAAGGTAAAGTAAATTAAATTAAACCAGCTGACAGCACCTTCATTTTGAAAGGGATTGTTAACATGGACACAATCTACTTCATACAGTAATTCAGATTAGTTTCCCCTGCTGGGCAACCTGTCAGGCACACTGGCTCCGAGGGCTGGTCCTGAAGTGGTGTGTCTTTACGCACCCTCTGTTCAGGGACTGTCTGAAAGCAGGACCAAGCCTGAGGTGTATTTAGCTGTTCATATTTGCATTAGTGTGTGTGCTTAAATCCAGGGTGAAATCATTTCTACCAGCATTCTGGTTTCCAAGCACTTGACAAGGTAATTGTTGTAATATGGTATTTTGGTGAGCCCTCTGGAAGCTGGCCAAGCAATGCAAATCCCCCCAAACTCAGTAAATGGATCTTTTTCACTGAACCCACGCAAATGTGTCACAGTTTAAAACCTGAAAGGTTTTCTTTAACGACAGCTACAAGTATCAAGAGTTGCATAAAACGTGCAGACGCGTGTGGGAGTGAGCTGACAGATTATAATTACCAATAGAGAAGGGGGAAAAAACAAAAATTAATTTCTGAGGCAAAACATATAATTTGCCTTTAAGCCATAGTAGTGCTCCCATTACGAATACAATCCACAGCCCTGGAATCAGATTGAGGTTGTTTGACTCCTTGGCAGTCTTTTTTCTTTTTTTTAAATTTTCCTTTTAAAGGTGCACTGGCCAGTGTGGGGAGGATAAAGCTGTGGGGTTTTTTTAGATGCTCATATCAGTTTTGCACTGTTTGAACACGAAGAAAACCAGGTAAGAGAGAGTCTGCAGGCTCAGGCTGCAAGGCATCCTCTCTGTGCTGGCTGGTAGGATCATGCACCAGTGCAACGCCAACAGGCCCTGCCAGAAGCACAGGGAAGGCTTTTACATTCAGTCTGGTGCCACTGGTCGCTACAAAAGCAACACCGCTGTAGGGAACCCATGGTTCTGATGAAATCCCTGAGATAGGTTACAATCCTCCCTCCAAGGAGCCAGGCTGGTGATGGAGAGTTTTGCAGTTAGCTCTCTTTTTTTTTCTGCCCTCATTTAATTTCCTCCTTTTTTTCCAAATTGTAAACAGTTTTGCTGACCTTCCCCTGGAGCAGCACTAGAGGAAGGGGAACACACCATTTACTCCACCGTGTCTTCATGATTCAAGAGGGACTGCCAATAGTGTTTATGAAACTAGTTCCATTTTGGTGCCTTGGGGCTTCCTGGGAGTCCCTTTACCACCTCACATGCACAGCAGGGTGAACTGCTGACGTTACAAGTAGCCTGGGCAGGAGAAAAGCCTGCTTTTATCCACCATAGCAAGCAAACTGGCCAGCCCTTCAAATGTCTTCAGGATTGCTCTGAGGAACTTCTCCCTGAAGTCCCAAGTCAGTCTTATTTCCCAATAACAAAGAAAAAATGAACACACTCAGCTTGTTCTTGGTGGCAGTGGCAGCTTCTCAGAGTGGCTGAAACATGCAGCTGAAATCTGAACTGCCTCCTTATCCCCATGTTGGACAATGTATATTTTGTCTGGCCCACGCAGACATTTCCTACAACCCAATTTGCTAACTGGGCTGGAAAGCCTGTTTCCTGTATTAACACATGTATCTTTCCTGTCACTGGAGCACAAGGGGTGATGGCCAGCCACATCACCTTCAATATGATAGAAGTCATCAGCTACAAGAAAAGGAGCCACATTTTCCTTTCTCTCATTTCCACCAAAATGCAATGGTATTGTGCCCTGGAAACTGTGGAGTGTATCAGATGATCTCAGTGCAACTAGGTGCAAATTTTGTCTGAAGTACTGTTGCCCTGAAAAAAATTATAACTCTTGTTAGGACATCCACTGCCTGATTTATTAGGCTCTGCACTCCTCTCTTAGCCACTGCTAATGGTGGAGGAAAAGATGACTAAACAGTGATTTAAGTTTATGGGAGGTGAGCTGGGGATGGCAGCAAATAGAAACCCTACAGAATGACAAGAAATGGCCATCTACATAAAGCAAACAAGTGGCTTCACTCCCAAATGTCATCTCAGTCACGGACAGGTCAACAGAAGCACAAAAAGACACCAGTAAAACCTCAAAATTACTGAAGATAGATCCTCAAGTACAGACACGAGATTTTTAGACATCAGGAGGCGGGCAGGGAAGAATGCCCCAACATGGTGAGAGAGAAGGACCTACGCACAGCACATGCCAGAAAGCGGCAAGTCCCTAGATTGGCATCAGTTGGTCCATAAGACCATGCAGCCTCTGGATGCATCTCTGTAGCCTTGGAGGGGGCCTAAAATCTGCAAGGCTGAGTTGCCCTGACAGAAGTGACGCCTTGTCAGTCTGTGCCCTTACGCAAGAAGCCATCCCTCAGTTCTACCCAACACAATGCGGGAGCAACAGCTCTGACAGTAACTGGCTAGTCACCCACAGGACTTTAGTTGCTAGGGGGTGCTTTTAGCATCCAAACAACTAGTGCCCACCACCTCCGAGGATGACAGGACTGCCCCATGGGCCTATCCAGCCTGTTGGACACACAGCTGTAAACTCATACATCATCATTAAGGCAGCAAAGCCAAGCAGCAAAAGGAAGGAATTGCCAGAATAAAGGCTGTCAGAGCAATTTCAATTCAACCTCCTGGCGGATATGCCTTCTGATGCAGTCTTTAATTACCTCATCACAGCCTACTTTTTCTTCAACAAGACTGCTGACTCATTCAGGGCACAACAGACAGACAGCAATTAATGAAGGGCCGGTCAATACTTTGTCCTGTCCTTTTTTGTTCAGTGTGTGGTCCCAGGCATTACTTGCTGCATGCCATCAAAATCCTGCTCTTAGAATTATCTAGGCTGGATTTTGCTCTCGTGTGTATCAATATGGCAACTGAGTGCCTTCCACACAGGCAGGAATTTCTTTTTCAACGCCCCTGAGAGGGGAAGGCCTATATTTCACCTACAGGAAAATGTGGTGCAGAAATGAGTTCCCGCATGCTCCAGTAGCGAGGCCCAGATGGGATTTTTCAGGGTTCTTACCTTATGTGTTCGTTTGTTCAAGGCACAGTTGCCCTAACCCCAGCCACAGCTGTAAGCACGCTGCACTTTTGTAATTTGGATTCCAGGGAGTCCAGAAAACCAGAAACATTGGATGAACAGCTCTCAGAAAACCAGGCAGCAGTTAGAGAGGCAACAGCTCCTCTGCTGATGCTGCCCTGGGGCATGTCTCTGCCGTGCAATGAATGAGCCAGGGGTGAAAGAACACAGCAACATTGGTATGGGCAAAGGGGTGGACTTAAGGCAGTGCAAGATGACTTGCATTTGCAAATTTTTCAGCAAAATTTCTATTTTTCTACTGTAACTATTCTCTGTAGCTACTGTACTTTGCTTTCTCCTCATCTCACACAATTTTTTCACCTTTTACCAAAGATTTCAGTGGCGAAGGACTTTTCTCACTTTCAACCCAAGCAATTTTAACCTTTACTTTGGCAAGAGGTGAGTACAGGACAGAGACGCAGTAAGACGAAGTGCTCCCTGTGCCACTCACAATATCAAAGGGAGTCCAGCTCAAATGCTTTCCAGTGAGCACAGCGGGAGCAGGATTTGCCGGTCACCAAGCAGTGTTAAAGAGAAAAGCACAATAACAAGAGGAGAGCAAGAGCATGAACCTTCATTGCCACCTGACAGCCCCTTTCTGCACTGTAGTTTCCTGCTCTGTGCCCACTTAATCCAGCCTTAGAAGTAGTCCTTGTGTACAGGGTGGACTTTCCTGAGCTTCTCTGAAATACATCTAAGTTGTAGTGCTCTCATCTCTAGCAGCTTTTTGTCTCTGTTACTCCATTAGAAATTCATAGGCCTCCTGGATTTTCACTCCGGAAACCATCCAGCATTTTCAGCAAGGCTTTTAATTTGTTAGCTCACATATGAAAATATTTTAACCTCCCTGCCCTCCCCAGCTGGGTCATCAATGCTTTCCTATCTTGCTGCAGACACATCACCCTCAGGAAAATAATTGTGTAGCAAGCTGATACCGGGTGTTCATTTAGGATCATGGGGGCTTCACAAGATGAGGACTGCACGGCACATTGGGATTACTGTTTGAAACCAAAGTCCTGACCTTCCTAGGATGGCTGTGGGAAATCCTGCAAGGCCACCAGGGAAAACTAAGTGGAAAGTTGGAGGAACTTTATCAAGAGAGAAGGGGCTAAAGGGTCCTGGGAGACAGAGTTGCTTAGCTGTGATGAGAGAGAGTGTGCATGTCTAGGATAACAGTCCTAGACAGGGAGAAGATGAAGAGAGGACTATCTAAGAGAGATACTAGATATTTAGTATCATTTTACATATTCTAATCCCTTCCTAGTGCCACTGCCTAACCAAGGCATAATTGAAGCCACAACCTTCTCCCTTCCCTTTTCCAGCAGTTTGTAAGATTTTGTTTTAGACAGGCTTGCAGTTAACACAACAGCTTCAAAGAAAGATTTCATTTCATTGATGTACATTTTATATATATATATATATATATATATATATATATATATATATATATATGTTTATACATACAGGCTCTGATCAAATGTCAGGTGACAAAGCCCAGGATACAAATAAAAGTCATTTGTCTACTTACAGGGAAAAGCTGGTATTTGAAAGCTATCAGGAAATTAACAACAGGAATCTTTAAAAATCTATTCCTTAAACATCTATTGGCTTTGGGCTGAACATTTACCGTATGTAGGATTTTAGTGTGAGGTAACACTCCCCAAACAAAAGCTCCCTCATCCCATTAGATTCCAGTGGGGGAACAAGAGAAACGTGCTCTGCGCAACCCGATTATAGGTGTGTATCTTTCCCTGCTGGCATGGCTGTCTCTATAGAGATGGACATGGATATTTGATGAGATTAAAATGCTTCAGTTACCACTGTCAGTGGTTCTTTAATTTAAAATGAAGAAAGCAAACAAACATTCCTTTTGATGAGGTAACTGAATGATGCCACGGAAAAGCACTTTGCTGTCAGGTGGTAATTAGGTTCAGTGATAGTCGCGGGTTTTTAGCCTTGGAGGCTGTGGCCCCTGGGAGTCTGAAAGAAATGATACATTCAATTTCCGGAGGAGAGGAAGATGCTAGATGCTTTTCTCTGCTAACCCTGCAGGTCTCTGCAGATAAGAGCATTCAGAACTGCAGAGCTGACAATCCTCCTAGAGCCAGCCTAAACTGGGGTGTCAACATCATGAGCAGGGAAAGGGAGATGGACCCAATGCAGGGCATTTAAACACCTAATGCAACCAAGCTGATTCTGACCACACATATAAGGAACTACCCCAAATGACTGCACAGAAAGGATTTTTAAAGACTGCAAAAGGAACTCCAGCAACTCTTTTATGGCATGGGCTGATATTTGTTACACACGTCTTATGCATCACCAGAAAATCTTCAGGAGGAGAGTGTTCCTTTGTAAATAAGCAACTGTTTCCACAGCTATGTTGCTTAAGGTAGGGGGTGGAAGGGGAGAAAGAAGAGGAAAAGGAGGCTCAACTACATCCCTTAGTCGAGTGGAACACGTCTATTTCAAATTTGCTTTTCCACTCCAAACTGTAAGTTATATTTGGCTATGGTATTAAGAGTTGAAATCCAAATGAAACATTGCAATTGGTCCAAATGCATTTAACTTGAAATTCTGAGTTTGGGGGTATTATTGTTCTGTTCTCAAAACAGAAGCACATTGTGAATTTGGCGCTTCCCATGGAACAGGGATGCTGGCTCCTGCTCTGCTCCCCTCTTCATGGTATCACACAGCTCTGCCTGTCCAGAGAATAACAGTCCTTAACAAACACTTCAGTGGCATCATCCCTGCTCCTCACACCATGGAAAAGGGACACTGAAAGGAAAAGGAGTTGGCTGACACAATGCAAGGTCCAGCAGCAGTGCGGGGATTTGAGTTTGGGCATACTCTGTTCATACTTCTGTGCATTCACCATTGGTGGCCTAACTTCACATCCAAAAGGACTTCCTTTTGGATAAACAGCCCCAAAACTGATTGTTAGATCCTCTGCCCTGCTCACAGGCTATGGCTCACAGCTGCAAAGTGAGAGTAAGGGCTCACGGTGAGAAGGGATCCCAACATAACATGTCCCAGTTGGACTGGCCACAGGGAACCTGTCACAGACTGTCAGCACTGCACCAGGTCCAAAGAGAGACGGAGAACCCTGCTTTCAGCACAGGCTCACCAGTAATTTCCTGAAGCACTGAAAAAGTTTCCACTTCCAGAACTAAAACTTTCCCAAATAAAGTGGGTCTGATTCTCCTCTGACTCTCAGGAGATAAATGAAGGGTAAGTCCGTTAAAGATACTGGTGTGAGATTGGTGACAGCAGACAGAATTCAAGCAAGATATCGATATCTCCAAAATCCCCTGAATATTTTTTCAGGCATAAACTAGGTATCTTTCCTGATCATAAATGCTTTATTTCCAAATGGAACTTCAATAAAATAAGCACAGTTAGACTAGTACGCTTATTATAAAGCCATAATGCAGTAGCACTGAAGTTTAGTCATGAAAGTTATTAAAAAAGCAGCCCTGCTAAAGCAAGAGAAATTGCTTTCTGACCTACCGAGTTTTAGGAATAGGTGCTAGCGGTCTCTCCACCAAGGCATTCAGCCTGTAGTAGTCCAAGAACGTCCTGGCCACATTTCTTCCAAGCTTCATATCTGTGAGTTTTTAATTAAGGAGTATTTTTGGAAATAATTAAAAATAATAGTATTTTTTAAAAAGCAGAGTGTAAAGGTGAATTACTGTTATTTGATGCATGAGCAAGTTTTACATTAACCATAGTGTGCAGGCTTCAGGCAAAATGACCTATGCAAGCAGGTAAAGTGAGAGTCACCTGGTTTGCTTCTTGTTTTCACAGGTAAAGGCTGTATGAAACCATAGATGGGAGGAAACGACCTTCCTTTTCCCCACACACCTGGCTGCAGATTCCCATGGTATTCGAGGAGTAATACATTAGAGCAAAGGAGCTTTCTAATTTCCATATTTAGAGAAAATAAATACCTGAAAAGTCCTGGATACAGATAGTATTTCTGTTCTTATATCCAGGAAACAAAGTCAAGAACGTCACGGTATGAACCAGCCGTGGCCTACCATCCAAACTGAAGGCTGGAATTAAAGCTGTAGCCCTCTGGCCCTTCAGCACTGACCCACCTGCTGTCCTAGGATGGCCTACTGTCCTTTACTCATGCTGTATGCAGGACCTAAAACTATCATTTTAGCACTGATCGGGAAGGATACCATCAAAAGCTCTAGATAAGCTTAAGGAGGTTGACAGTGACTCTGGAGCCCCTTCTCTCTTTACTGACACTGATTTTTGCTTTGGCTACCCCCAAGCCCAACACTAGGTAGACGCTGCACATCAGAGATGCCGCAAAGACCTAGCAGACACCAGAATTAGATGCTGCTGAAGACCCGGTTACCTAAAAAGAACCTGAATAACCCATGACCATGTGGAAAAATAGCTGTAATCCTGGACAACATTCACCATGGGACAGCCCTCCTCCTCATGTGGAACACCAGCACGAGGCCGGCCTATGACCAGATAGCACCTGCTCACCCTCTCCAGGGTGAAATATAACTGGAAGAAATACAATGGATGCCACTATCCACAGCTGTATTGTGGGAACTGAGGACTCCTTTATTTGCCTATTTCCAACTCACGTGTACACATGCTACAATCATCGCATTCCACCCCATGGTACTTCCCCAAACGGTCACTGTAATGACAACAAACACAATTTGAGGAGTGCTGATGCTGTCACTGATGTGGTTATAAACCCGGGGAAGCTAAATAGACTTCTGCATCTGACATCCAGCAGTCTAGGAAAATAAGCTGTTGCTGGTGTGTTTTATGTGCATGTGTGCGTGCTCTGTTTTATCAATAATTACCTGCTGATGTTTCCACTCGAGGAAAATTCCAGAACTGCAACATCCCAGGGGCTTCCAAGTGGCTTCTATGAAGACACTAGCCTCTAAATGAAGCTTTTATTACCTGCCCTCTTACATTAGACACATCAAAACAGGTGAACTTGAGACATCAGGTTCAGGCATCACTGTGAGATCTCTGTTTATCATTTATTTATTTATTTATAGGGGAGATTGAACCGATATGGATCAGTGTCTAGCTCTAGTGCAGTAAATGAAAGCTATTGTAAGCCACCCATCAGCCCTACTGGCACTGCAGTCAAGCCCTGATCTAATGGCTAAGGATGACTCTCGACACTGCTTTTCTCTCCTCAGCGATCTGGTCCCGCTTCTGCACTTTCTGTTGCTGTGCCCTGGGACAGTTACATGACTCTGTCCCTTCTGTTTCAGGGACTACCCTGATACACTAATTGGCATCTTAATATCATATGTGCTGCTGGCATCTATATGCTGCCCAAGTGTACAGCACAGCCAGAACACCTGATGTTCACAGCTGCTGTCCACGTGGTCAGTGACAGTCGGTTGTGGGAAACAGCACTGGTTTAATCAACAGCTGCTGCAGGACTCAGCAAGTTTCTGACCACACTGAAAGATGGGTCTAACTGTATGTACACGGAAGTTTAGAAAGTCAGAGACAGCTTAAAGTTTACCTGTATCAGGGAGGGCACCGTTGCTTTGAAAGAGTTTTGTTGTTGTTACTTGAATTTGGGGATGGCTATGGGTAGTTTGGATTCTGCAGATGCTGAACTCAAAGCAGCAGCAAAGGTTAAGAGTTCAAAGTAGTCTGAGAAACCAAGAAAGAAGGGGTGAGGACTCACATGGCTTGATCTTGTAGTTTCTTTCATTTTTTCGGCACTTTAAAGACACAAAGTGGTAATTGGACTCAGGAAAGTCTCTAGGACATTTTGTCAGTGTCAGTCTCAGAAGGTTCCTCTGCCAGAACTGGCTTTGCTGCCCTTTGCTTTGTCTCTCTCCATTGTGTGTGTTCTTATGGGGGGAAATGCCTGACCCAGAGTCCCAGGGGAGGAGGCTCTAAGATGAGAGCGGGCGTAGTCAAGGAAATGGGTGTGCAAGCTCCTACCTGGTGCCCTACAATTCTGCTTTTCCCCTGACCTGGAGGAATCCAATTGTACTGCTGATCTTAGGTCTTGAAAAAAGCTTTCTAATGATAAGAATGGCTAACCACTGGAATAAAATCTGGGAATCTCCAGATTGGAGGTCTAAACCCATAACAGACAAGAACAGCTTAGGTCCAGCTGATCCTGCATGGAGTTAGGCAAATGAAGTATATAAGGGCCCCTAAGACCCACTTTACACAAATTTTCTACAGTTCTCAATGCCTTTTGCATCCCACACAGATCTCTTATTTGCTAAGATTACCAAGAAAGGCAAAGGCGTTTTACGGAGCATGGACACACGGATGGACACTGGGAAGTAACTGAAAATGCAAACCTGTCCCACATGCAGCCACTGAACAGCCACAAAATGGGAACAACTTGCAATTAGTACTGATGTAGAGATAGTCAAATCAGCATGGGATAAAAATGTGCATGTCCTATTACCAGTCTCTCAAGCCATCCTGCCCCCACTGCTCTTTCTGCCTGCTGTCTCTGCAAAGGCTGAACAGTTTCTGTTATGGAAATCAGGCACCTGATACATAAAAACAGAAACAGCAACAACAATCTCTCCCTGTGACTGCCCAGCCTGTGCAAGAAATGGCTTGGCTCATTCAGTGAGTGCAGGAGGCATGTGTGCGCAGAACTACCTGAGAAAAACAAACCAAAGCAATGACATTTGCATTTTTTCAGGATACACAGAAGACCCGGACTCCACTTTGGTCCACTATATATCATGAGCCCATAAATAAGCAGAACTACAACCAGAACCCACCTTTGCTGTTTTTTTGGCAGGAGGGAGGGTGTTTGATTATTTGTTTTTACTAGCTTTCCTTCTGCAATCAGGCATGCTGCACTTTTGCCCCCAGGAGCTCCTTACCTAATTTCAACCACACTTGCCAAAAGGCCGTTCCCCAGCTATTTGGATCACAGGAGCTTAGCTCATATCAGACACTAGAAAGTCCATTTGGGAGAATCACAATGGAAACATCTAGGTGAATCTCCACCTTTCACTAACTGCCATGATTCCCTCTCCTCTCCCTTCCTCCCCCATCAATTCATTGAGCCTCCATGCTCCTTATTTCTGCCTGGAAGTGGAAACCAGTGTGCCCAAGGCTCCTCCTGGAAATGCTGTTCTCACAGCATTCACTCCTTGAATGGCATTAACAATCTTGGGGAAATTTCAGAGCAATCTGTTCTTGCACAACTCAGCCAAATTTCACAGATGTTAGGAAGTTCACAGATAAGACAACAATCTTGCAGGGCTCTCCCCAAAATCCCCTGTATTTCTTATCCCCACCATCCCTCCTATCCTGAAACTTCTAGTCCTGGACGGGGAACAGGACAGAGGAACACTGGGTATCTCATAAGTCACTACTAGTTTTCAAATGAGAAGATTCACTGATCCTATTGTGAACAGTCTGCTTAAGCTGGAGCCTCAAGAAGCACACAGCCTTGTTCTGTCTGTGCGTGGAGGCAATAAAAATCGCAATTTGGAAACTAGCTAGCAATACAAGTCATTAGGGGAGGTACTAAATGTTGCTGCTTTAATAGCTCACTGATCATTTAATAATGTCACTGCTGCAGAGCATGGTGGCACCATTTGCTAGCTTTTGTTTTGCTTTCTGAAATTCAGGGTCATTTCACTTTCAAGTGAGTGGATTATCTCTCTTCCCCCCTCTTGCTAGTCACTGCAAACTGCTTTAAATAATTAGAAAAAGGATGGCTCCTTCAAGTTCACCATCTCATTTTCATAAGGTCTAGTGTCATTGCTTTGGAACAGGAAGTGAAGCTGTGGTGGTGGTGAGGATTTGACAAGGGCAAACCAGTTAGCAGCCCCCGCTTATCTTTGATAAGTCCTGTGGGGTCCCTGCCATGCAGATTGGATCTCTACTTTTATGTCTCATCTAGAGGACAGCACCTCCATCAATTTGAAACACTGCACTGGGTTATTAGTTTATGGAATTCATCCAAATTTAGTCCTAAGCAGGATTTAAAATCATGACCTTCCAATCCAGAGGCAGCACTTACCAGACCCACGCAAGTCCTTTGTTTCAGACAAACAGCTTGAAGTTATCCTAAAGACTGAAGGGCGGGGGGGAGCGGGGGGGGAGAAAGAGGGGAAGGAAAATGAGACACAAATAGAAAGAAAGTTTAATTTTTTAAATAGCTCAAATTAAAAACCAGAAGAAGCTCTTTGTTAGACAAAACTGAATTCTACAGCAAATCTCAACCCACCACCACAACAAAGCTGATATTTTGTGTGTGAGAGACTCCCAGATGACTGTGGTCAGTGAGCATACTGTCAGCTTCATACAATCTCAGGAGAAATATGGATGAGGTTTTCTTATATTTATAACAGCTTCCATCAATGGAACAAAACCATTCCTGACTCAAACAAGAACTCTAATGGAAAATGGCGTTACTCGGCTTCAAACCACAGTGTTATATCATGCCAGACTTAATCAGAGCTAGCCCTCTATTTTAGAAGAGCTCTGTTTTCACCACATTTACTCACTTCTGTTGTTTCCACAGGGCTGACACTACTCTCGGATGAGTAAGAGATGTTGCCCATGTCACATCTAATCAGGAGGGTCACTTTAAATTAAGTGTAATTGGGGCAGTGCAGACACTTTGGCGGGGGTGCTATTCTGTGGCTTTTCACCAGCAATTAACCCTGTGCAAATCTAGCTGCAGAAAACATATCCTTCCCCAAGAGAGTCACTTTAGCGAAAAGCTTTCCATGGAAGGCTACGTGCCCCCATATACGCCAGCATATCTGGCTACATACTTCTAAATCATTAGCAAAGGAAGAAATTTCTAAAGTGGGTGTGGGGAGGGGATAGGATTTACCCTATTCCTCCTACTGACATTCAAGGGAGCAGGGCCTGAGCAGGCAGGCGCTGAGCATTTCAAGCTGTTGGTTATGCAGGACTGCGAGCCATGCACGGGCAGGCTTCCTGGGGAGCGTCCTGCCACTCTAAATCAGTGCTGGGTCTTTCCACAGCTGCAGCATAATAACCAGGCTCGATGGAGGAATGACTGGGTCGCACCCTCTCACATTCAGCAGGAGGTCAGACTAGAGAACTGCAACTTTCCTTTCTGGTCTTAATAACACTGAATGTCCTGAATGCAGCCGGACTGGAAATTGCAGCTGGACAGACTTTCCCCAAGTATTCTCACACATTAGAGGAGCATTTGCATTCCCAACAGCCTCTGTTTCTGATCCGAAGCAGGACTTGACAGCACAGATGCTTTTGGAACCAAGACATAACAGCAGTGATGAGTCTTCATTTTTATTCCTCTTGTGTGTTATCAGAGAAGGAACCAGGCTGAAAGATTCCTGACTATTTCAGGCTTTCAGGCGCTTTTCCTGAAACACTTGATTGTGGTGGAAGAAATTACCAAGATGGAAGTTGTGCGCTCTTCTCCCTGAGTAATCAGAGGCCTATAATTTCCCTCCTCCTCTAAAAGAGCAGACTGGAAAAAAGGTAGCTCGCAGAGCACTGTTTTATCTCTGCCAGAGGGAGTATGCCACAAGAAACGCACTGTATTTCCCATGAACTTATTTCAATATCAGCTACAGCATCTGCCCTTCTCGTGACCTAAACCAAAACAGCGCAATCCCAGCTAACACCCAGCATGGGGGAACAGAGCGATCTTGTGGCAGAGAGAGAAATGAGCAAGATGGTGAGGTTCTGCACGGGAGATGATCCTGGGATGGAGCCAAGCCACCAGTCCTGCTGGGGTCCTGCCCGTGACGCACAGCAGAGGCAAAGGGGGAGTAGAGGGAGCTCCATGTAAACCCCGATTCTTCTGCCGCCATGCAGCAGCACCAGCAAAGAAGCCACCCAGCATCTTCCTGCTCAGGATGAGCCCTGGGCAGTTGTGCACTGCAGAGCTGCCACCATGTGTGGCAAGGAAAGAGGAGCACTTAATTCAACAGGGAATTCAAGACACACAGAAAGGGAAAGCAATCAGGGAAAGAGAAAGGTGAGAGATGTCTCAGATGCTGCCAAAGCGAATCTGGAAACACAACACACTGCCCACTTTTACCTCTGACTCCACCATGCCATTTATCCAGCATTATGCGAATGATTTTGCAAGGACATTTCTGACTGCTGCTCCATTATCCTAATGCCATCTTCATATTGCTCCTTGTAAGTTACATTTCATCCATCTTATGGTACCTCTACACCACTGGGGGATGGAAATGGGCCCTCCTGTAAATAATAATCTTGCCCAAATTATGAAATGACAAAAGAAAATGGTTTATGTAATATATTGGCTGTGCCGACTCCTGATTACATTATCTAAGGGACACTGTTCAGAATCAAGCTCACAGTTGAAAAAGAACAATCCCAAAAGGGTGAATTTCAGCGCTAGTGTGTTTTAATTCATGAGAACACTGCACCAACACCTCTCAAGATATTGGTACACATAAAAAATGATTTACATAAAACCTGATTATAAAAGCTTCTGTCAAGTTATCCCAGAATGAATTTGGGCCAGTATTCACTGGTCCCACATTAATATTTGAGCACTGTTCAGTATCAGGAAAACAGCAGGATAAGTCTCTTTCTCGTGATTTTAACGTTTCTGATCTTTTGTATTGTTTAATTCTGGTCACTTGCCAAATCTGGGAAGGAGCCCTTGTGGATTAGCTGACATCAGCTCTTTACGCAGTCAATGAAAATTACAGAGCTGATTTTCTCTGATACACCAAAAAGGGATGAGGGGAGAGGAAGCAATTTTCAAGTGAAAATTCAGCATTCACAATCTTCTCCTATTGCTGATGAACATTCTGAAATGCACAGGGGAAAAACAGCAAGAAAACGTAACAGGTTTTTTTCTTTCCAGTTTGGCTGGAAATGCAAGAACGGTTCAATCATTTCCAACTGTAATTAGAACCCCAAAAATACAGTGGAAAATCATGAGCTGGATTTTTTTGAAGAGCTTCTTAGTCCATCACAGATTACCCCTTAAACATGGTGACACATATCATTCAATTTCTAGCAGTTTGCATTAGACATTCCACTCAGAGGTTTCTACATAACATTCACCACCACCCAAATGAAATCAGTTTCAAGATGAATGGTAGAAAGTGTTTCAACACATTAAAGTGTGGATAAACCATTTTTCATCTCTAAATTGTTGGAAGCTCCTGCATTGTATAAATCATAACTAGGTATCAGTAGCCCATTGCATGCTGCATTTTCCCTCTTCAGCTGCAGCTTGCATTTTGAGACAGGGTACAGTCACTAGCTTTGACAAAAGCAATCCTAAAGAGAATTAAGAAATGTGAGGGCTGAGTGCCTTTGTAATATAAACCATATAACTGGTTTTAAAGTTTCAGGCAGAGGAGAAAGAAAGAGAACTCCACCATGCACACAGTGATTGCAGGACTCATGGTGATTCTGGGGGACCTTCCTCCCTCGGCTGGGATTCCCTAGGCTCTTCTGTGCTCACGTGCAAATATTTACAATGGGAACATAGGCTCTCCGGTGTCTGAGCAGATGCAGAGGACTTCCTGAAACCTACCTTCTACCACATATCTGAAAAAGGACTCAGTATAGTGGCTATCAGATGGATTCAATCAAAATGCCTCTCCTTAAAGACCTGCTCAAAGACCCACTGGATTCCCCCTGACTTCAGTCAGTCTGTGACCTGTCCCTTGAGGCCAAGGTAATTTTGGCATTCGTAGTGGGCAAAATGCAAAGAAAAGCCGATTTATCCTTGGGAATTGGCTCAGGTCCTCTCTCAGACCATCCTGTAAAGAAAAGGGACCATGGTCTCAGAGGCTGTACCTTTAAAAGCCCTTGCGGTCTCCAAGTAATAGTCATGCTTCAGTGTGTTCAACATTTTGGCTGAGCTCAGTACAAAATGCAGTGATTTAAAGCTGTGAGATCAGGCGGGATTCAGCAAATTCAGAATTATTTATTTCTTTAGAGCAGAAAGTCTGGCTACAGATTATTTACTGCAAATGGGCCTGTTTGGGGAGGGGAGGAAGGGAGGGGGGAGAGAAGGGGTAAATTGAGTGATTGAAATTTTTCAATTAAAACAAGTAATTTTTTAAAAAGATTTAAGGTTTTATTGACAAGTGGGAAATAATTCAAGTGGCTGGAACCCTGCTAAGTGCAGATCATAGAGACAGGGATGGGAGAAAAAGAAAAGAAAATTTCATTCTGTGGAAGAAGAGAGGGAAGGAAAAGAAAACAAAGAAAAAATATCATTATCTTTGTTTCTTCTGCTACGTTAATGTATTTCTTTCCCTGAGTTATCTCCAATATCCACAAGTATTGATTCAAAATAAGGCACTGTGGTGTAGGCTGCAGGCAGCAGAAAGCTCTGCTGGGAGTGGCACATTTCCAGGGCTGTCAGAGCACAAAAAAGATCTGTGGACTGGCTTTACAAGGAAATTATGTCTGGCCAGATCAGAGAGGGGAGCATCTACCCTCTCTGTAAGGAGCAGGCTGGGCTGGAGCAGCGGAAGGGGCCCAACTCAAGGGATGAGTTGATGATGGAGGTGTGTCTGGATGCTTTGCTTGGGTTTGAGTAGCACCAAAGGACAGGTGGACAACCAGAGTTAAATGAAGCAAAACACACCTGGACAGGAAAGAGGGGGCTTCCGCTCATGAATGCCAAGACCTCATTTCTGCCTTCACTGATGACCTGGACTCAGGAATTAATACCGCTCCTGAGCTCAGGCTATCTGTTGTAAGGAGGTCTCCTCCCAAAGTGGTCACTCTAAAGTGGTGCTGATGAAGGGCAGAAGAGAATTAGGGCTGTTACTCGTAGAGAAGCCGATTCTATTTTGCCCGTCTAAGGAAGGAGTAAAATATTACTATAATCTCCATCCCCCCAGTTAATTGCCTCTTTTACTATTATAATTCCCATTCCCAGATAAATTTAGCTTTTTCTAAAACCTTTGATTTTTCCTTTGTGTTTTACATTCAAGCTGGAATGCAGTGATAAGGGGCTATGTATATATATATATTTTTAATCTACACACACGCACACACACACGTATAGTTATATATAGTCCCTGCCACAAATAACATTCCTCTGACTGCAGTCACAAAGCCCTTACTAGAAACCTACTCACCCAAGCTGGCCAGCTTTTGTACATCATGCTCCTGAGAGGAGGACTGCTGGCAGCAGTGGGTCGGTGTCCTCATAAAGATGCCAGAAAGGCCTGACGCTCTCCCCATCTCCACTGGCTGTTTCTTCCTCTCCCTTCTCTGATGGGGTGGGAATAAGCCCTTGCAAAACTTCAGATCCACCATGTTTGCTCATTTACACCACAACTGATTTCACTGAAGTGGCTGGAATTACAACACTGTACAGTCCCTGTATGAGAGGCTCTTGATTTAAAAAAGGAGCTTCTCAAAGCAAGTGCTTGCTAGGGGATTCTGCAGTAAGTGGTAGGCCAGCTTTAGAGTCAATGCTTTCCCCAATGAAAAGGGCTTTCATAACAACATGTCTGTGACCATGACACAACCAGCATCCTCTGGAGTTTATCAGAGACCTAAGCAGTAACTTTGCATTTCTCCATTTTCCAGAGTGTCACTTATGGCTATAAAAATCACTTTCCCTTCAAATTTTCTTTCTAAAGGTAAGGTCTTTCTCCTGATCCTTGCCCTGGCACAGCTCCTGTGTAATAAGAGGAGAGTTTGGACTGAATGACAGTCTGGTTAAAGGCCTATTAGAGGAAAAAGGTCATAGGACTAGGAAGCTGTTTGCTTGTTGCTTATTTTTGTAAAACAAAAACCCAACAAAAACCCAACATGCTACTATTACTACTAATAACTACAAATGAGCCCTATTTGTGTCCATTCACAAGTTTCAGTATCGTGCTGGAGAATTCACACTGACCCGTAGCTCAGCTGACACAATGGCACTAACTTCTACAATAGTTGGAGGGCTCCCCCTTCCCCAATCCACTTCTGACACTGGTGTTTACATCAAATCGCCAGGGGAACATCCACCTGTGGGTGCCAAAGGTGGTTTGCTGCAGCTGCGGACACTGATCTGCGGGACTGAAACCGACTCATTTCACTGAGCAGCCCTCCCCTGTCGCTGCAAAATGAGGTTGCACGGCTGAGCTCCCAGCTGTGTCCCAGGCTCTTGCAACAAGCAGCGTTTGGCTGTGAAGCCACCAAGCTCAGTTAGGCTCTACTGCTCCTGAAGTTGGTTTAATTTCAGCTTAATCATCTGGGTTCTTTAAGTGCTTTTGGAAGAATGATCAGAAGCCCAGAATGCCTGAGGAGGAGAAACAAAACGGATTTCTGGCCTTTGGACCACTGAAGAGTGAAGAGAGTCTTCAAATATGTAAAAGCTGCTGTAGAGTAGGATAAACTTTTCTGCATCTGTTGGTGATGGAACAAGAAGTAATGGTCTTAACTTGCAAGAAAACAAACTGAGATTAGATTTTGGGGGAAGCTTTCTAGCCAAAAGACTAATGAAGCACTGGAAAAATATCTCATGGGGAGGCTAGGCTGTGGGATCCCCATCTTCAGATAGAATTAGAAAAACAGATATGAGGAATGGGGTAAGTATTCCTGATCTTGTTTCAGGACAGAGGGCTGAGCAAGGATCCCCCTCTACCTCTACTCCCTAGGATTCGGACCTTGTAATGTAGGAGCTCTCTCCCCTAGGATTCTCTCTCAGTCCTTGGCGAGGAAGAGACAACAGTTCTCTGACCCTTTTGCGCTGCCAGGAAGAAAAGTAAGGTGCAAGAATCCACCCCTTTGCAGCCCAGCAAGACCACCATAAACATCTCACCACCCACCAACACAGCCTGCAAGTCAAAATTCAGCCTTTCCCTAAAGGGGCTATCTGCCACCACCTTCAGCTGGACTGAACTTCAAATCACTTGCCCTCTATTCATCTGTTCCTTACTTCTAAATTCAATCACTGTTCTTTTTTAAAAGCGTCTCTGCCTTTTGCTAATTAAAATATTGGTTGCACTCTGGCTTGCTTTTCCAGGAGGTCTGGACAGCATTGCAGGCAGTTCAGACAAACAAACAACCAAACAAACAGAATCCATTAGGAACTGCCACTGCTGACTGTCGCCCTTTCGCATACATCACATTGAAAAGGTTAATGCTTCCCAAAAGGGGTGGAAGAGATGGGCAGGGGGAAGGGCTGGTGGGATCCAATCCTGTGAGGACCAGATGTCAAAGTTGTTCAATACCGTACAGAATGCGCTCCCCCTTCAAGTAAGGCTATTGCCCATGCCTTGGCAAAGCTTCCCTTTGAGGAATCTATAATTTATTAGGGAAGGTGGAGTGCTGAATAAATTGTGCATAGCGATGAAGCAGTGATGATCGCTAACCGAAATCCCTAGGAGCCTGGCATTTTCAATCTTTAGCTCCCATTTGCGTCCCCCCGGTCCCTACTAAGTGAGCAAGCCAAAGAGCTGAATATCGACAAAACATAATGAGCTCATTGAGATCTAAGCATTGCAATTAGCAGGGTGGAATGGAGCAGAGGGGCTGGGAGACAGACTGTAATTATTTATAATGTTGATAATCACTTACACGTAGTTAAAAATATAAATACATCCCAATGCTTGATGGCATTAACTACCCCTCAATTAGCTCCAAGCCCAATAAGTAAGCGATACCGAAACACTTACAGTGGAAAGGCTAAAGGCCTCTGTCTTAAGGCTACGCTCACCAGGAACCAGGAACCTGCAAACTGTCAGCATGGGTGGGAGGAAGAAGGGTATTTAAAGGAGATATCATCATGATACCTACCATCACTAGTCTGTGTTGCTAATGGAGTTGTGGACAACTGGTTGCTGACTCATGTTCACCTAGTGGTAGTTCTTATCTCTCCTCTGCCATCTTACTTGAAAAATTTCATGAATCCCGTTCTTTGGATACCTCTACAGGTTCTCACTAGATGACCAGAATTTGACTGCCTTAAGGGATACTAGTACAGAGTCCCACCTGAGGAGAGGAAAGGAGCCTTTTCTGGATAACAGGCTGGTAGCTCTATACTACAGTCACAAATGTAACCGTGGTGTATTGCAGTGACACTGAAACTATCATTAGAAACATTCAAACTCTGTTATCACGTGTCTCTATACAGCTTGCCTCATGCTATTTCTCTCATCCCTAAGCCAGCTTATTTAAAAATAGCTTGAGTACCCCCGTGCTACAGATATTTCCCTGCTCTGAAGTTTTTGACCAAAGCAACTCTTTCAGAAAGTCAGCCAGTCTGGAAGATTTCAGAGATGGACAATCACTTGCTTCCCTTTCTTGCAATATCCTATCTCTTTGCTGATATTGAATCAAAATGTCTCTATTACAAAAACGTAAGAGACAGTTATGAGAGCTGGTCCAAATAGAGTCATGTTTTACTAGCCAGAGGGAAGGGAGAACAAGCAGTGGAAAGCAGCAGCTCTGAGCACAGGCAAGCTCTCAGAGAAGATTATGTACTTGAGAACTCAGCTGAAGATCAAAAACGCACCCTCACCTGAAAAATGAGCAGAAGTGACCCTTTCCATCTCCACAGTGCACTCCACTGCTGTAAAAGTAAAGCATAAGTCAAGTTTTAATGGAAAAACAGGTAAGAGTGAAACCATAAGGGAGATTACTGTACATCAAAAAGGAAGACATTTTGGTTGGGGAGCAGATAAAACCCCAGTCTGCTTGTACCATTGACTTCCTTCCTGGTGAAGGGAGCGTTTAACGCACCGGGGTTAAACTCAGGCCCTTTTCAGTGCAGATGTACAGAAAGGGCAGCAGTGGAGAAAATGGTCGCCAGAATTTAGTGAGGGAGCTTAATGAAAACATGGAAAATGTGGAAAGAAAAAAGAAAAAAAAAGAAAGGAGAGAAAACAGAAGCAGACTGTATATCAGCTGAACAAGCTCTGAGAAAATACAGGCGGTGTTCAGTGAAACTGAAAGGGAGAAAAGCAAAACCAGGGTAAATGGAAATTGTTCAAAGATAATTGAATGTATGTCCAAGCGCTTGCGTTTGCCAGCTAGCAATAAATACACTGCCTCAGAAAGCAAGCCAGTACGGGCAAATAGAGGAAGTGCAAAAAGCAATCAAGGGGAAGCAAGAAGCATATGCAAGCAGGGCTGCAGTGCTGTAGGGTATAGGAACAGGAGACGAGGAACGACAGGTTAGAGAATGAAACTGTGAGGCTGGAAATGAGGCAGAACTATGTATCTTGAACTGCATTCAAATAGAGCCCTTAGGCCTACCTAGAGCGTGCTGGAAACCTGGAGGAAAGGCAGCTGGACCACACTGTAAGGTCCTGGCAGCGGTCAGGAGAGCTGATGCGTATGGGACTCTGTTCTGGTAGAATAACCATTCAATACAGCAAGAAGGTACCTGAAATTGGTGCTTGCACTGCGTGTGACTTGATAGGGACTGAAGCAAGTGATTTTCACCAAACAGAGAAATATACCTGAGCTATTCTAGCAGATGGAGAACAGAGACAGCAGAAAGGGACAGAGAATTTTTGGTCTCAATAGAAAAAAACATGCAGAGAACAAGAGTAAAGGATTCTTTTCCCAAGAAATACCAAACCAGGTCAGACCAAACCCAGCATACCTCAACATCCTATCTTTGTCAACAGTCAGTGTTCAAAGAAAAAATATAAGATATACTGGAAGTGAAAAGATCCTTTTTCTGGCAATTGCTCCCAACTACTGGCACTCAGTAACTTAAGAGATTTTCTCAGCCAGCAGATGCACTGAGACCTGGAAGTCTAATAGCCCGTGACGGTCCTAGCTGGACAGTCCTATCTCCTTTTTGAACCCATGAACACTGCTGACCTCCACACTGTGGCAGAGTGCCACAGCTTAACGGTGCGCTGGGTGAAAAAATCCTCACTATTTGATGATTTTAAACCTGTTTGATAATTTTCCTGGGTAAGCCCTGGTTCAGGGATTATGGAAGACGGTGATGAACTGCTCCCTCCTCGCCTTCAGAAACACCTCAGGCCGTCCTGCCTAGAAGTGGTATTGCAACCTCAGCAAGCTGCTATGCTGGAGCTGTGCATTTCTGTAAACAGCCCCAATTAGCTTGGACACACTGCTGGACAAACATAGCTTTGCCATTTTCAGGACCAGTTTCCCTTCTCAGTTGCCAGGAAAGCCTACTGAGAACCAAAGGGAATACCGCACATGCAGAAAGCAGAACACTGCTGTTGCAGCTTCAAGTACAGAGGCAGGAGTGAAGATTTGCTCTAGCACATTCTTGAAGTGAAGTTCCCGAATGCAAAACATAATGCAGGATATATGAGGCATGAAGAGCTGTCACAACAATGAATAAACCAGTACTACTTCCATCTGTCAATATTAAAAGCCTTTCAAAGGCCAGCAGGCTCCTGCCTTTCTAGATTAAGCAACCAAGGTGCAAGAGGTGATGTGCTGAACCCCACAAAGGAAATCCAGCATCAGGAACAAGAAAAAGAACAAATTTCTGACTTAGTCCATAACAACATGGCTGTCCTTGGTCAAGTGGATTTTCATATGAGAGGAGGCAGCCTGCACAGATTGTCTGGTGAGGAGACCAAGGAGAGAATAACATCAAAAATATATTCCACAGAGATTTTCCAGGAAATGTAAAAATTCCTTTACTCCAGCTACATTTGTGCATCCTGTATGCTGCCTCTCACAATTTGCAAGCGTTAAGTGTGCTGCTGATTCGCTTCTCATGACCAGAAAGTGAAGTGTCAGTTTATGTTTAGCCAACGCAGGAGCAAAGAAGCAACACCATATGAACAGTGCCCATCACCTATCAAAATTTAATTCCCATGAAGAACTACTTACAATTGAACAACCACTGAAGAACTGCTTGGCAAATGATTTTGAGTGAATATAACTGAGAGACCTGCAAATCATTTGGCAGGCAGAATCAGAGAAGAGAAAAGTTTTTAGAGGGGCCAAAGTATGTCCTGTAGCTGAAAGGGCATAAGAACTGAGAGCTGGCCTTTATTTAGGTTCATTCAAGCACCTCAGCCTGTACTTTTTTGCTTTTCAAAAACAGGTCACTTGATCGCAGTTTTCTTGTTTTCTGATCATTTTTAATTTTTCATATCAAAACAATTATAGATGCTTTTTGTTTTCCAAGTTTGGTCTTTTTAGAAAACAACCTATGTGTCGATAACAACTACTATTAAAAATATGGAGAAAAAATTAAAAATAGGTCTTTTTCCAATTTTGTAACATGGAAACCACCTCAGTGCTTCTGTTGCAGCAACTTGTACTCTCTTATGCAGCCAGATCAGCTCTAATTAGTTCTGACTAAAGCATCTGCTTTAGCAGCACCTGATCCACCAGCCAGGAAAATCAACAGAGAGACTCCTACTTATTTCAGTGTGCTTTGGGGAAGATTCATCTTGGATTAACCACTAAATCCAGTCAAAAACGTAGAGAAGAAGGGTGAAAGTAATTCAAGGTTCCAAACAAGGAGTTAAGAGACTCTGGCAAACAAGATGTAAAAATAGGAAGATGTCTAGCTCAACATCTTTACACCCATCTGTGACTCCTGTAGTAACCTGTCGTATATTAGATCAATTTATGACGGAAAGTGCCAACTCAGCCTAGCGCACAGTGGCTCCTCAACCCCACTATTCCTGCCCTGAGAGCCTGATCCATTTATTGCACTGTTTTTATGCATGCCAAAATCTCTTTTATTCCTCTCTATGCTGCTATTGCCTTTGATTGCGCAGAAGGGATTTCTAAATGCTTATTTACTACCATCCTCTTATAATTCCTGCATCTTGGAGGAAAGACAGACCAGTTCATTTTGAAGCAGAACGTTCATCTTTTCGACGGCTAGCATAGTCCACGGCATCAATAAATTAAGGCTTCTAGGGATTAATTGATTGGAACAAGGTTGGTTAACTTTATGACTAAATGGGAACTAATCTGCTAGCAGACAGAGCAGAGCTGGGTTACATTGGTACTCAGTGAGCCCAGGCGGAGAAAATGAAAGAAATGATGATAAAATAATGGCTACAAACAGGCACGCCAAACAGAAAAGGAAAAAGGGGGTTTTTCTCCCTAAAGAAAATGTACATAGGCTCTGTTAGATCTGAAATGATATCTGCCTCAACCTCTTTTCTTTGTGAAAATCACTACTTCTGAAACAGAAATTCTACTGAAGGAAAGATCCTATTATCAGCAGCAGTCACATTTCACAGCAATGTGATTAACTGCCGGTCACATGGTCCCCTCGCTCACCACTTGTAGACAGCTCAATAATTTTAACGAGGAAAGAAGAGCGTCTTTCTCTTTCTTCCTTCCTTCCTTCCTTCCCCCCTCCTCCTCCCCTTTTTTCATGCTTCGCTTTCCTCCCCTCCCCTCTCCCCCTTCCGACTTCCCTTACAAGGCAGGCAGTTGAAGCTGACCCTTAAGGGAAACCCCACTGGGACCTGGATATCACTTATCAAGTCTAAATACGCTGTCCTGCTTCGGGTTGACGTGAAGCGCGGCAGTCACATCTCAGAAATCGCCCCCTTTCAGAGCAAAACCCAGTCACCTTGGCCGGGAAACGCACCACCTCCATCACAGTCACACTTCAATCACCAGCCTCTCCCTCGTCTCCGCTCCTGTCCTTGCTTTGGAGTATTTACAGCCCATCTGTCTGTCTCCAACACACTTCTCACTCAAGAGGGAAATTAATCTCTCCTTCTCTCCCCCCTCTGCTTTCTCCAGCCGGCTCCTGCCCCCCTCCCCCACCGCTTGCAATTTGCCGTGAACAGCTTCCCTTTTCTCATCTAAAATTCGCGATGACTTTGAAAATTGACTGCACCCACACACCTGGGCACAGCGCGAGATAATTGATTGCATTTTTATTTCGTCTCTTCCCTAAACTGTTTTCCTTGCTAATGGCCAGTTCTCTGCCATTTTTTTCTTGCTGACACGCGGCATGAGGGACTGAGGGAGAGGAAGGAATAAGCAGCTGCTGAACATCATCTCTTCTGCCTCTCCGAGGCACTGAAAGGTCAGTGACTGATGAGGATCCTGCCTGATGATGGAGAGGCTCCTCTGATGCAGACTCTCCAGGGCTTTGCAAAGGGACATTTCCTATGGCACTGCTGAAAGCAAAGGTCACTCACTCTGCTCAGCCAGGAGCTACAGGCACCTCCACCTTTCCTTGTGTCACCATCCAGACTCAGTTATGACCCCCACTTCTGCACCATCACCCCAGGCTGAGCAAGCTCCTGATTTTACAAGCAGGGAAACTGAGGCACAGCAGAGAAGGTCAATTCCCATGCAATCCCATAGCCAACTTTGGCCTAATACTATCGCTTGAGCTACACCGAGGACTTGAGCTACACTTTGGTCTAATACTATCGCCTTACGCTACACCGTGGGAGGATACAGCATCTCCCAGCCACAGTAGATGACTGCAGGACATGCAACAGCAGCCTTGGCAAGCCAGACCCATTCAGCACGCTCTTGAGATAGGAAGTACCCACAGCTGACAAAGCACAGGACTGGGAATCGAGACACCTTGTTTCTAAGCCTTGATCTCCCAGCCTGGCATCAAGTGTAGACAGAGAAGCCAAAACGTTCAGATATGGACATTGCCATTGGCTCCTAAATCCAGATGAAGGCACTTAAAAACAGAGCCAGATTTCTCAGGTGAAATATTGGCCTTCATGTCTCTGAGTCAGTTTCCCCATGATAATAATAATATGCCAACTTGATAGGGGACTGTGACTCTGCTTCTCATCCTCAGGAGTTGGTGGCAGCCATCTTATGCCATTCAGGTTGAAAGGATATTACTTACTAGTACGTCTGGTCTCAGTAAAACCCTGCCTCTCCTCCCATCTGCCTCGTATGGAGGGAAAAAAGGTGCCTCAATAATGATCAGCTTGATGAATAATGATTCAAAAAACAAAGGCAGTCCATCCGAAAAGCCCATGAACCCCACACCTCAGTCACAAGAGTGAGCGGGCTGGGAGCAAAGGACAAACACAGGAAAGGGTACAAACCAAAAAACACAGGTTGCTGTGACAAAAAGACCTGTGCGACACAGGCTAACTAGAACTGCTCTGAACTCATAAGGAAATACAATCACAGAGGAGGGGAATTAAGGTCGAGAGTAGAAGTAAGACACAAGAGGTATGGGATGGGTTTTAGAGGAGGAAAGCAACAAAATTGGTGATGCCAAATCATCAGTTGAACCTACACAGCACAGCTGTCAGGGCTACTGAGTTAGATCATTACATCCTACTTGTATCTACTTCCTTAAGGTTTTGCCTTCCTAATAAATAAGTCTGGGGACAGATGGCAGCTCAGGAGAAGCCACCTTTCAAATGACTCATGGTCACTGACCATCAAATTCTGACAGACATGTTCTATAAATCCAAAATGCCTGAACACACCCCTGAGCAAACTCACATTTGTATATTACTTACAAAAACAGTAATAATTGAAAAACAGCCAGAGTATACAATTTAGGGGAGATCATAAGCATCTTATAAAGCATTTGTCATTGAAAGTCTAGTTCTACCCATGCAATGAATAGAAATGGGGCTACTGAGGAGAAAGGTGGGAAGGAACTAGATTCAAATCCCCAGTCAGAACTTGTCTCTCTGATTTTCATACTGTCCACAGCCAGGAAGATCCTAGGCAATGAAATTAGCTTTAACGGTAATCCTATACTTGGGAGCACCAGATTGAGGAAAACCCTCAGAGAATTTACAGCCATACAAGATTTCTGCAGTGCAAGATGGCAGAAATCCTGTAAAGTAACCTGATTTTGCCTGCTTACAAACCAAAACCTAATCTAATATCATTCAGTTTAAAATCTACCCTGTACTTTAGCTTCTTTTTAAATCTATACAGCAAAGCTTGATCCCAAAGAAACTTCACCTTCTCAGTCCATAGCTCTAACCATTCAACCTCTCCAGCAAACGGTAAATTTACACATATATGGCCTAAGCCATTTGACTTCAAGTCTTATAAGGCCAGAGTTACTCTTCTGTTTTGTTAATCTGTAATGGACAGGAATATCCTTCATTTCTAACCTTTCCAGCATGGATCAGCTGACTAGATACATCAAATAATGGTGTCAGAGATGAGCAAGAGCAGGAACAGTGGGAAATAAGATTTAGCCCACACGTTCATTTAATTTTTATGATCAAAGTATTCCCAAAACCAGTTATGTCCAAAGATATCCTCAAGTTTGATAAAGGTGTCAGGCAGAAATTAGTCCCTTCTCTTCTACTATCTCATTCTGGAAAATAGAAATAAACAGTTAGTGGTTGCGGAAAGCCAGGTCAGATGCCTAAGGAAAGATTCCTGGGGATGCATCTCTGAAGGATTTCAAGGCAAGGTTTCTCCAGCAATAACAGTTAGAGGAGGGTGAGTGATATTTTTATGGACAATATAGTATGTTTGAACTATTTATTGTCTATACAAAATTGTTTCCTCTTCTATTTCAGTAAATACAAAGTTCCTGTCCAGTTTTGTACTACTAGATGTTTATATAACCTTCACTCAAGGCTCATAGATCTAAGCATAAACATGTTTGATCCTTTCCCTTCACCCCATGTGTAGACTTCTATAACTGCGGGAATGAAGAAGCCCTCCCCAAGGCAAGCTCCCTTCTCATCAGCTTACAGTGACCTCATGTCACAACCTCTGGCTTTGCCAAATGTGTGCAAACATGAAATACACGCAGGGCAGCAGTCCAATCCAGTTTTAATATTCCCTTTAAAAGTCAAACCTTCTTGATATTTATTGTCAGTCTTCAGACAAAAGCAACAATAGCCATTTCTGGTGTGCCATCCTGCCACCACCTGCCTAGCTTTCTTGGTTATCCCCGCCATTACCAAGTATCCTCTCCAGAGCTGGTCGTTGTCAGGAAGGGTTAATCACAGGCCCCTCATCTCCAAAAGGCTCCAATTAGAGCCAACATAACAACCCTTCAAAGGACATCACTGGAGAAGCCCAAGAAGAAGTATAACTAGGCCATAAAGCCCTACTGTTGGAGGTGCCTGAATGCTACCAACTGGCAATTTCTCTATTTCCTATCAACCTCCCTTTTCCTGAATGTGCCATTAATATGCACTGCTGAGCAAAAGGACCAAGAGATCTGAATCCCAACACTGTGGGAAGCCTTCCTCCGTGTCCAGGCAGACCTGAACGAGCCTCTTAACTGGGTAGTTTTTATTTTTTAAAAAAGAAAAAGCTCTTGTAACCTTTGGGGCCAGCATAGGGCAGAGACTCATTTAGAAGCATTAACCCTTGTACAAGTCTGCCAGGAGTTCAGTTCCCATCCTGTCTTACAGCCTTACTTTTGAGGCCAGTTGTCTCAGACTCAGGTACCAGGTACGACCTTCTGCACTCCCACGAGAAAGAAAAACCTTAAATTTGAAATGCAAAGGAGTCGATCTCAAATGGACCACATAAGTCTGATTCTCTTAGCCAGGATTTGTGGCTTTACAGTCAGACTTTTTTATTTTACAAATATATTTCATACAAGAGGGGAAATGTAACAAACAAATTGTTTAATTAAAAGATACTGCAGCAAGCAGGAAAAGAGCAATGCTGTGGAGAGAGTGGCTGTATTTTCTCTGCATTTATTTCACACAGACAGCGGTGTTAGTGACAACAAATTCAGGTAATATTAATTCCTGAAATATTTTTTTTATTTAAACTTAACAGTATTTGTTTAAAGGCAGCCTTCTAAAATGAGCAAGGTACTACTTGGCCCAGATGGTATTTGATCTGTACTGGAACTGTTTGGGCTGTCATATAAAAGCAACTGATCCTTCTACTGAAGCACAGGAGATTTACACTGATCACGCCCATTCTCACTAATGAATGTCCTCATATGGCAGTGGGAAAACAGACTTCTGGAGACTCAGTACATGCATGTATGCACATCAACGATTTTTTTTATATTTCTCTCTCTGTAACTAGAGTGCAAATGTGCAAACATTCTCACCTCTACAGATCTTCAAGAGCTTCAGTTCTCCAAGTGATCTGACTTTGGTTAGGGCCATGGTGGAGTCACTGCTGCGACTCTACTGCTATACAGACCTACTGAATGGTACCTCAGTGTTGTCAGCATTAAACTTACGACCCACCCAGTGCTGCTCTGCAGTGTCCTAAATACATAGAAATCATATCTTGCCAAAGCTGTATGTGACTTGAAATTTGCTGGAGGCCAGGAGATATATAGGGGAAATCCAAAGAGATTTCACTGGTTCAGTTTGCTGTTCTTACAATAGTTGCATATGCTTAAAAAAAAAAAAATCTGGTTCTCAGTCCAGAGAAGGATTCCACCGGATCCCACTACTTCAGTGAGTCACACAAGATACAAAGCCTGCCTGAGAAGAGGAGTAAACACGTGAGTAGCCAGTGTGGCTTGAAATTCATGCTTCTTCTGCATGCTTCTGAGTTGTGGAGCAGGTGAGACCCAAGTGAGCTACTCTGCGCTAACCACTGAAGCCAACATGCTTTTCATTAGGCTCTGAACCTGCCAGAACTAATAGAAAGAGATATGTAATTACTGTGTTTGCAGATGTAGGGATGTTGGGACTCTTGTGTAAATAAGAGGTGTCCTTAGCCACAGAGAAGTGATTCCATGCCATTTAGTAAGAAGAGCTATAACTACAGCGTGATGGAAATGTCAATCACTCTCTAAATTAGAAGAATCAGACCCCAAATATGCAATGAGGAGCCCATTGGGAATGCGTGCAAGAGAAAAACATAGCATAGTTTCTTAACATGCAGATGCTGTGTGTATCTGAGGCTAAAGGAAGCTTTAAAGGAAGTAGACACATCCCAAAGGCTGTCTTATAGACTCACATAGTATTCCCCTCCAGATGACCAAAGCTAACCGAGAAGAATGCCTACGGGAGAAAGGTGTCAGAGTTCCAGTGTGCTCACCTGCATCCAGAAAAACAAATTCAAATCTGGCTTTCCATAAAATGCAGGAAGCTGGCAGGTGCAGATGCTCTAGTTGCAAGGGAAGGTGAATAGGTACCCTGAGTCTGCACCTGCCATGCACATGAACTGATGAACATGGCTTGCCAGTCACGTTACGGGCTTTGGTATGGACCGGGCCTGGGCTTTGGAGGTGACAACAAGGCCAGGTAGGCACCTGCAAAATGCTGGAGCAGGTCAGATATGAGCAGGTGACCATTTGGTGAGGCATATTCACTCTGTGCATCATGCACCCACTGTGAGGGGAATGTCTTAGGTACGACTGCCAGTGGAAATATGTCCACAAGACAAAGCCTGCTGCCAGGTTTGGCACCCTTGTTGCTCATTTTCACAGAGAAGCAAGGCACTCAGTGCGCTATTGAGAAGTCTTTACTTTTCACCTCTAAAGCTGGTCCCTCCAGATGAGTACTAGGACACATTGGCATGGGTAAGCTCTTCTGTTACGTTTTTCAGGGCTATTAATTCAGCACTAAATTCACACACATGCACAATGTTCTCATCAGAAGATGTAAAAGCAATTCCTTGTATATGTCACACCACTTACAGCATCTTACAGTTACTCTGCAGAGCATTCAAGTTCAGCACCATCAAACCTACAGAGACTTTGAAACACTGGCTCATCTTTGAATGAAGAATTATTAGCCTTTCCCTACACCCTGGTGGCCTGGATGGTAATGGACATTCCAGAGAAGAGCCCAGAAACACAGAAACTGTCTTACATCGATTGCATTTTAGAGCATTTTGCTCTGAAAAAGACGGCCTGCACTCAACAGCTCTTCAGAGCAAAACAAGCTGGAGGCAGCCAAAAACCTGCTTCTCCAGGGATACCTAGACCTGCCTCCTGGTATCTGGGAGAGATCCTTTTGAAACAGCCCAGCTGCATGTTAAAAGGCAGTTTGTCTTGCTATTCTACATTCCTATTCAACTTGGGACAAAGCATGTAACAAACACTTGTGCCACAGCTGGAAGACAGTGTTAATGATGCAGATTTCCTGACCTAAGAATTTCCTCACCCATGACTGCCTTGCTCTACTCCTGTGTCTTAACCTCAGACAAAATCCATTCCTCTATCAGACTAAAATGAGCTGATTCCTTGTAGCTGTTTTTTGTCACTTAATGTTGTTTATATTCTTCACAATAGTTATGTTCTGTCCATCAATGCTTGCACTTGTTTCATGAGGCAGTTAGTGGACACTGGGATAAACAAGACTACGAACTGAGGTCTTTTGAACTCAGGTCACCAGTGTCTGCACCAAGGGGGAAGAGCAACAGAGAGTAGGTTTGAAGTGAGTGTGCGCATTTGAAGTGTGCACACTCAAATTTGTGCATTACAGCAAGCATCAAGCTTGAAATGCACATCCCCAAGAACAGTAACACACCCTGTGCGTGCGGCTGTGCCCTCATTGGCTTAGCGGAGCATACCACAACTGTCGACCAATGTTAGCAAAATGGAATCGACTCACTCGGGCTTGGGTTTGCTTATCTTACTTCATGCCCCGTCTCGGAACAAAGTGCCTGTCAGTTTAGAGACAATCAGTCCTTACCTTTTTCAAAGCCCCAATAGTAGAAGAAAAGGTGAGAAAGAAAAAGAAAAGAAAAAAACAAATTTACCCTTATGATACGGTTTGGTTAAGAATTAAGTGTTGATGAAAATTTAAAAGCTAAAGCCCACTTTTTAATTCACAGACCAGCTGCAGCACAGCATGCAGAAAGTGGGGTTGTCTCTTTCATTTGCTAAAACACCTCTTTCCTAGCACGGTGATGACTATACTCTTCTGTAATTCAGTTTAATTGAAATTCTATGCCTGTTAAATTCTGAGTCCTATATTGATCAACATATGTCAACTGTGGAAAATTGTACTAAATTGTGTTGTGTTACTGTGCAGCAGTCAACTGTCCATTGGTGTCTGAAGTTAGTTTATTTCACCTACTAGAAATTGGACCTGGACTGATATTACATCTAGAATTGGATTTTCTGTTCTTGATTTTTAATAACAAGGATTTGTACCACACTCAGAGAGATAAAAAGAGACAGCAATTTGAGCTGTGAATCCATCAGCTCACACACGCTAAGCAAAGCCTTGCTCGGTTAGGAGCTGCGTGGGAAACCTCCCAGGACCAGTCTGCTGTTGTACAAGGCAGCACTGGAGTTTCAACAAGCAGCTCTTTCCCCCTTCTGCGAGTCCTGAACTGATACCATTACTCAGGGAGCATGGCAGTTGGAGAGGCTATAAGATTAAATATGTTCCTGACCGTATTTTTCACAAAAATATTTTCCAGGCCTTCTTTGCCTGTTCTGAATGACCCCCTGGGGCTTTCTGCAAGAATCATGATGCTGAAATGGAGCATCATGTGGGCTGGAACATGTGATCTTCTAATCCAGGCAAGATTCCCCCAAATAAAAGGACACAAATGTGCTTTCTGGTTACTATACCAGCATGGAATTTAAGGAAACCATGCTACAGGGCATAAACAGACGGGGCTTTTTGGCGCACCAGTCCCATTAGTCTTCAGGAACCATAACTCAATACCTAACATACCAGCAAACGGAGAGAGGCTGCAGATCACGTTTAAAAGGTTACAGACTTTGAATCTTTCCATCAGTAAATTTTTCATCCTGAGCAGTTCTCTTTGTGGGGCTAACAGGTGACTTGTAAAAGAGGCAAATATAAATAGGATTTTTTTTTTGCCCTTGCAGCTTAATGCTAAGGATGTTTCCTTGTATTTCTGAAAGGAAAGTGAAACGGAGGCATTGAATAACTACAAACAGACTCTGGGATCTACAAACTGTTGCTGAAGGAATATTTTCTCCTCTGAATTTATTTCAACTGCAATTGCCTGGCAAGATTACCTCCACTTTTTGTTAGCCACTGGGTAACAAAACCTTTTTGCAAAACAGCAGAAAGTAGTTCTGCATCCTTTATACCACCTCTTGGATCTGCTGCTCCTAGATCTCCCAGGTTAACTGTCTATAGCCTACCTTCAAAAAGTCAGTAACAGCAAAAGAGAAAAATGCAAAGAAGAATTGGCTGGATGAGAGGAATGAAGATAAGATAGGGAACTGGTTTCAGCTACCTACCAAACAAAATCTGGGTGTAGTTATTTTTACCGGTTGTTTGCCGATATTAAACCAGTTAAATATCCCACATTCGTTCTTACCGGGCAGTCAGATGTTGCTTTAGGCTGACATATTTCAGCATGGAAGATCTTTAGTAATTCTACCAGCCTGTTTTTGAGGAAGGGTTATAGAAGCAGACGGCACAGTGTTACCCATGACAAGATTGGAATGGACACTCTGCAACGCACAGCTCCTTTATCAAAGAGCAAACCCTCCAGCGGGGCGCGGGTGGGAGATCCAAGGAAATAAATTGCCTGTCACAGAGCTTCTCTGAGTCACGCTAGTGATCATATGGCCGCTGGGCCTACATCTGCAGTCTAGCGCAGGGGCTGGAGATCAAATGGACCCGTTAAAATGAAATTCAAACAGAGACTTCTAGGAAAGGACCATTTGAGGTTATCTAGTGTCCTTCTCTGCCCCAGGGAGCTCAGACAGCTCCTGAGAGCTGGATGCTCCCTTCACTCTGAAAGCAGTGACAGGCATACCTGAGCTTCCCTGCCCAGTGCTAAACTACAGACCTTGCTGTCATACCTTTATGTATTTTCTTCATGTCTCAGATGAATCCACTCCTTGCTGCAGGTTAAGCCGCCGTTCCTTCCCTTTACTACCATGGCCATGTAGAAGAGATTATTCCCTTCTTCTTTCCAGGCATGCAGATATTCAAAAACTGTTAACGTGCTCACCCTTTTCCCTAGTCTTTCGTGTTCTAAACAACTCTGAGTTCTTTTGCCCTTTTCTCTCAAATCCTGTTTTCCAGATTTCCAATTGTTCCTGCTGCTCTTCTCCTAACCCCCATTTTCTTGAAAAACTGCACCCATAGCCAGCCAGAGTGCTCCAGCTGTGATCTTACTAATGCTGAGCAAAGCAGAGGGATTGTTCTAGCTCCTGCTTCCAAGGAAGACTGCCATTTTTCCCCAGCAGCATAATTTGTGCTGTGCTGGTGATCCACAGGTCCCAGATCCTTTTCATAACTAGTTTGTTGCCTGCCTTAATCTGTACAGCTGATTCTTTCTGCCTTTGTGCAGAATCCTGCCTTTGTTTTCACTGAATTGTCTCCTCCCTCTTTTTTTATTCCCCCAGAACATTTCTCTGATTTGTTTGATCTTCTAAAGTAGAACCTCCTGCACTGAGCAGCCTCTACAAATACACAGCACCGTTTAAATTCCCAAGCATTAAAAATATATGCTTGACTGTAAAACATTACTTTTTATATGGAAATAGCAGCTCACTGGGATAAAAGTGCCATTGCATTGCATGGCATGCTGAAGTAATCCGGAAAAAAAAATATTACACACTAGAAACAAAAATACAAAATAAATAAATAAATAAAGCCAATGGGATTGAATTTACAAGCAACATATCAAAAACTTCCTATGCATGGACACTTGCTTTCCATGCAAATTGCAGTTCTTCATCTGCTTTTATCTCCATTCTATATGCCTACTGTACATCTCAGGGGACTGACAGGTTGATATGATATTGATTTTGGGGGGGTGGGGGGGTTAAGAATAGAATAGACAAATAGCTCTTTAGTGAGTAGCACAACTATTCACTCAACATTCATTGGCCTCAAAAAAACATTCTGTCCTCCTTTCCCTGTTTTCTCATTTTGCTTTATACTACCATTGACAGATACCTTCAGCTTTGTTCTCTTTCATGCTGCATAGTGGAAGCAGCAGTAATTAATTCTAATCACAAGGAATAAAAGCACAACTGTAGAGCATGTCCAATGGAAAAATATGGTCAGAAACTGCACTCGCGCCTCTGCCTGTCTGCATCTGTAACGCAGAAAGAACTGTGAAGGCGAAAGAGAGAGGTATGCACCTCTCCCTCAGTGCGTTGTGCTCATAGCAGGCAGGCAATGAAATAGGGAAAAATTAAAGCCATTTTAAGCTACCACACAATGCAAAACAAAAAGTTTCAGAGTGAATGTACATGGCAAATGATTAGCAGAGCCCTGGAAACATACCTTCTGCCAGACTGGGACAGACTTACAGACTCTCTAAAGACAACACCCTCTTTCTGATAATGTTCAGTTCTCCAGGATACATATTCCCTGGTATGTCTGTGCCTTGACACTGTGTGTCAGCAGAAATTCAGCAATGCTATGCTTTAGAGTGGATTAAGGATAACCACTTGAGGGCTATGTTTATAATATAAAAATAAACAAGCTTTGGCTTCAGCTTCCTTTTCCAAACCTCTTTCCACAAGGAGCATTGACCCTGGTGAGTTTAAAACTCTCCTGCCATCCATTGAATCCCTGCCAACTTGTCCTAGGTAAAGAAATACCAGGATAGTTTTAGGCACCCCTGACCAAAGTAATTGTCCATGCCCCATACACCAAACACCCATCATACAGTTGGGCATCTCTCAGCAAAGCACCTCTTCTTCCTTGCCAGATGGCCTGCCATACACCGTTTCAGAAGACGTAGCAGGCCATATCTGATTGCGTGGTTTGTGTGCTAAACATCTCTCGCAACATAATGATATATTTAGTCCTTTTTATTATTATTATTAAGATATCCATTATTCTATTGAATAATATCCTACTTCACTGAGCTCAACTGTATTTGTGTCAAAGTTTCATTGATACTAAGTCCTCTTTATTTCACTAATTTTCACCTTTTTTATATGTCTTATGGGAAAGTAAGTAGAAATGGATGTGCCAGTTCCACCTCTGCCAGCTATTAAGTGAAGTCATTATTTCTGTGAGCTAAGTGAGCTGAAAGAGGAAAAGTTACTACCGCTTTCAAAATGACTCTGACAAAAGCGCGCTCAGCGAGATCCTTCCACAGTGCCTTTGATTCTTGCAAACTTAAATTTGGACTTTGTCAGCGAAACATTCTACATTACAGAAATGGCAGCATAACTTCATTTCCTCTCAGTCCACGTGGCAAAAATGAACCCAATTCTTTCTTCACCAGCAGTATCTAAAGCACTGACACAGCGCTGTGCAAACTGGGCATTCCAAACCAGCAGGGTTTCCTGGCCAGCCTGCTCTTGCAATGAGGGAGCGGTACCGATCCTCCATCTAAAGGGATAACAATAAGGAAATAGAACTCAAGACAAGGTGCGTGACTTCTCTCAAGGGCGATATCTGCACACACCTTGGAGAAGGCTTTGTATCTAACGACAAACATAGTGTGAAATTCAGGTATAAGAGCAACACTGAATTTTAGTTCCCAACTAAGAGTTCTTGGCAGAAAGACAGGGCTAGGAAGTGGGATAGTTCTCAGGATAGAATCAGGCTGCTCATCTTGGCATCCAGGTCAATCCTCGTGTTTAATACCTTGGTTAGTGTTAGCTGAAAATATTATTTCATTTCTAAAACAGAGACAGATATGTCATTAAAAAGGCATGATTTACTCTTGCTGAGAAAGAGATAGCATAACCTTTTAAGATATTTTTATAGAGGTAACATAATACCCAAAGGTAGAACAGTACCCAATTAGTGATACTAGAGAAACAGCTATATAAAAATAAAAATAAGCAAAAAAAAATTATTTGACGCAATTAAACTGATATAAATTCTGTGTTCAGTGAAAGCTAAATTTCTTCATTTAGGCACCACTATCTTTGGGCCTAAAGCAAGTCTCTCAATAGCTTTACAACAGCGTTTTATGGGATTTGGTATGGGGATTTAGACATGTTTTCCTTTTAATTAGTAATGCCTCTCAATTTCACAGCATGCTTTAAATTCCATACCTACCTACATTTTAAACCCCCTTTTCCTCCACTAAAGCCCTATGAACTGGAATAATTTTACAAAACAACACTGGTATTTCCTTCCCTGAAGGATCCAAAATGTTCTAGACCTTAACTGACCCTAACAAGGAGCCACCTCTGGATTAAAATATGAGTAACTGCTTAACAGCCTACAATGACACTATGAAAAGTCTAAGGGAGTAAGCAAAGAACAATGGGTCAGCACAAGAAATTCAGGGAGATGAAAGATCATTATATCTGCATCACAATTTGGCTCAGAGAGATAGCTGCTGGAACGTCAAACACTAATGTCAGGGCTTTAGATTACATATCATACAAAACAAGGGCAGGTGTACTAAAGGAAAAGCGTTGAATTATTTCTATATCCTCTGAGCCAGTGGAAGAAAGACAGACAGATACCTCAGTAAGTAGGTCCAACACATAGACTTGATTCTGTATGGTCAGAATTGCTTAGTGAAGGGATCTGGAGAAGTGAAAAGATGGACATTTACTTTGTCCTTGGGGTGTATCTGGAGCCATTTTGACTGCTATTTCTACTCTTTATTGTAGGCACGTGAGGAAACACTTAGAGTGTTATTTCAGTAGCTTTAGCATCATAGTTCACAGAAGCTAAAAACCTCTGTCCTCATCTCTCTAACATATCACTAGAATGACAGAGACAGGAAAGGGACCTAGCAAATACAGTGTGTCAACTAGCCAGCGGCATGCATAAAAGGAAGCAAAGATTATGTAATTTCAGGTATTTTATTATATTCCAGTTTTCACTTAATCTGATTGTAACTAGGCAATTTCAAAGCCAGTACTTTCTTCTTTCCTTCCAGATAAGCCTCAGAAATAGGGACTTTTTTAAACATTATGAGAATAACTCATTGCAATGTTGATTTATACCAAGGACCCAGTGAAATCACTTGGGACCAACCAGAAGCTTGACCATTTAACAAGCAATGGACAAACGCAACTCATCACTGTGTAGTATGTTGTGAAAATATCACTTGCTATTCTCATCTCCACAAAAGAGCTGATGCTTTTGTAAAGAATGTGGTATGTTCCTGCAGATGAGAGAAACTCAGGTGAAACGAGGAACAACTGATCAAATAAGCATCCCAAAAGGATGTCTATTTAATCTGAACTTCCAGAGAATTATACAAGAATACTATTTGATGGGCCTAGAGGCATATCTGTTATGATGTCAGGCCCTTCATCTCCTCCTAGAAACCTAGTGAAAAGAACAAGCAACAACAGGGTCAGAATTAAACAAATCTCTTAAAATCACACAGGGGCTCAGGGTTCTCTGTGAGTTACAGGCAGTATTTGGTACTGGGAGGACCACAAAAGCAGTCCTTATTTTTCAGTTCTTCCATCACTGGTTGAATAACCAGGTGGAGCCGGCTGAAAAACATACTAACAAATCTGAGTGGTCACTGTGTTCTTAATTGCAAGTCTCGGGTTATTTTTGCAAGTTTCCTGGGTATTTTTGCCTTTTTCTTTTCTGTATAATGTATGGGATCAGTGCTTTCATGAATACTGCAGCTGAGATTTCAAATTCCAGATCATGACTGGGAAGAAGTGGCACTGACTTGACAGGCAGACGACCTAAGTTCCATTCTCCGCTCTGCAATGTATTTGCTATCTCACTTTGCACATGCCTTTTTCTTCCCCACTACATTTGTCCATCTAAACTGTACAGCCACTCAGCAAGGATGGTCTTTCTCTTAGTGTTTGTATCTGGCATCACTCAATAGGGCTGCGGTTTCCTCTGGTGTCTTGAGCACTATTGTAATCCAGGCAATTAAGAAGAGCAAAAAGCCTAATTATTCTGTGCAAAAAAGTCTGTAATGGAACTAACACTGCAGATGGGAGAACAGATACCACGTCATATGACTATCTTGCTCCACTACACAACAAAGAGTCAACTGTGAGCAGCTCTCTAACAAGCTGGATGTTGGTAATTTTTTGTCCACACCATTCAGCAAATACTGATAAATAGCAAGTGTGTATGCATTTGCAAGTGATTTATTAACCAAAATTAGGAACTAACATTGTAGCACATGCTATACTAAAAACAAATAGGCACACTTAGTTTGCTGTCACCAGTAGAGGCATCTTCGCTAGTGATAATGGGAACTTGGACTGCAAACTCTGCAGGGCACAGACTTTGCTCTGTGTTCATACCACAGTTAGCACAGTGGGATCCTGGTCCATTATGAGATGTCATGAATGCTAAATTAACACAAATACATATTTAGTAAGGAGCAAATGATAGATGGTTTATGGACAGTCAGGCTGCTGTATTATTTGGATTACAAAGTTTTATTGTAGCCCAGGTAATTCTAAGAAAATACTCCATTAAGGTCTCTGGGATATTTTCTGGAGCTCTCTCATGCAACATTCAACCACCTGAAGTGGTTCGAAACACTGCTGTTATTAGAGAGCACATTTTGCTGTATTCATTTGTGAGCTTTTGCATATGGAGATCTGAGCTTACAAGAGATCCAGAATCACAGGTAATATCTGACAGAGGCAGACACCTTAGAAAGAGGCTTATATCTTAGAAATTCATCCATCAACATCTGCTGAGCAGGGCCCTGTTTTGGCTGAGATTTATGGAAAAGATAGTGATTAAACAGCAGCTTTAGCTCCCTTTACCACTTAAACACACATACAAACAATAAAATACATTACAGAGCTGAACGGCATTTTAAATTATAGGAGCTTCCGCTTCCAAAAGCACTTAGAAACATTATCCACACACATACACATATATGTTTGCACTGCTTAATTGACATTGTTTTCCCAACTCCTTCAAGTCACCTGTAATATCAAGTCAATTAAGTATTATTTTCCCAACCTATTTACTGAGCTACCTAGCAATCAATCCACCTACACACAGAGAGAACAAATGCTCATGGGGGATGGTAGAGCTTAGAAAACTGCTGAAAAACTGTCAGCCTCCTCCAATGGCAGCCAGGCTCGTAGCTCTGCAGGATTACACAGCCTGACATCTTGCAGAAAATAAGTCTATGGGATAAAAACTCCGTATTCTGACAGTGCTATTCCTTCTCTGCAAATCAATACACTCCTGCATGGAATAGTGTTACTATTTCAAGTTACAGGCATGCTAAATATGCTTTGGATTACATTGGGATAAATAAATAGATGAAGATACATTTCTTTTCTATCTCCTGGAGTAAGGTCACCCTTAAAACAGAAGCTAGTCTTGGGACAGGACAGTAACCTGGGACACCCAGGTGAATTAGGTTCAATTCCTCTCACTGTTGCGGGTTTTCCAGGCAACCTGGGCATGTTGCAAAGGGCCAGAAGTCCAAAGGGGGCAGGGCACATGGTGAAGATGCATTAAACCCCTGGCACTTGCTATCAGCGGGTCAGCCCATCTCAGCTCATCCACCAACTCACAGCATGCTCTGCTAATTGAATGGTCAGCTCGGCAAGGTATTACATTTGCTCTGTGTATGTGTCCGCGATAGAAGAAACAGAGCTAAAGATATAGTTTAATCAATTGCTTTTCTGTAAACCTAGCCTAAATCTGGGTCAGGCAGGCTCACAGCTGATGTATTTGCACAATCTCGCTGTGGTCTCTCTTGCAATCTCACAGGTCGGCCTGACTGCGGTGCACTGGGGAGCCAGCAGGCTTGCGGAGCAGGAGTGCTGGTCCTACCCTCTGCGACACCAGCCTTGGCTGTTGCTCTGAAAGAAGCCCCCACTGCAGCTGGACACACAAGAGTCTCGCAAGAGGGCATGTGGTCCAGTTGACAAGTACCCTGTTTTTAGTCTTCTATTCCCTAACCTTGTAAATCAAAGTATTAGACCCTTTTCTTCTTCCCTCTGTGTGTGCTGTGTCTCAAACTGCATTCCTGAGCACCAGTAACGTCCCTAGCACAAGGGGGCTCCAATTTACACAGGAAAATCTGGATCTTTCAACGTGAATCCAACAATAATAAATCCTAGCAGCATACTGCACAAAGCCAGCATGAGGCTCAAATCAGAGATGGCTATAAAGCTCTTTCAGAGTGAAAACTATTATTATTTGTATTGGTTCATTTAGTAGAATGGCAAGTCATACCCCTGTACAAATGCGTACATTTTTGGCCACCAAGCCAGGCACTAAAACAATAGCAACTGTGACTTGTCAGGTGAGACAAGATCAGTCAGGCCAGGATTTGGAGTTCAAATCACTATTGCAAATAGAGCTTCCTGGGAGCTAAAGCAAACTAAATTAAGGCACAGGTATTCACGCTGCCAGAGCATCTCAAAATGAAATTTAAAGGGCTTCTTCACAGGGATCGGAGGGTAATGCAAACAAATGCCCATGAATATTTGTTCACATTTTACAAGCCTTTGCTTTGGACATTTTCACCCTCCTTCAGTACTTTAGTGTGTGTTCAAGTGATCCACATTTCATGGTTCAAAAGTCACAACATTTCAGTGTTCACTGCAAATGGGTTGTCTAACATTTTCAGCTGGGGAATAATATCAGATGATTCCCCCTGCTCAGCTGTATCTGTTAAAACAGTCTCATTTCTGAATTTAATAGCAAATGAAAATTGGAAATTTCTTTTCTCCTCAGACCACAGTCAGTTTCAGCAAAAGCATCTGCTTAGCGTTTTCAGAGGGTCATTATGAGTTTTTTACCCTCTGTGCTCATCTCAGCCATGGCTGAAGAAAGGTCTAAAACTCGAGTTTCCCATCATGATGGCTCCTCAGCTGCTTTATCCCTAATATCTATTCCTCCCTTTACACTCCCCGTGCTAATCTTCACTCACTAACCAGTTGATGTGCCTACGCATCCCGTACAATGAGACACACTGGCAGCTGTCACAGCATCACTGAACCTATTGTTTGATGTGGTGCATGCGTACTCTTTTCACAGCACTTTTAGCCTGCCTTTTCATCGCATTCAATAAGAATACACCACAAGGAAAGAACAGAATTTCGGTTTAAATCAGCCACTGTTATATACTGACGACAGTTCTGGAACAGACATTTTATCCCTTATTGTTCTTTTTCATAAGAAAAACACGTTGCCTTCCATAAATCTTTACTGTGAGTCCACAGGGTCATCTATTTGCCAAAAGAGCAATTATTGATTATTCCCAGTGTACAGCTTCTGTGGCTGTTCCTGAAAGTGTGTGTCCATTTCTAATCAGAGCTAAGGTTATGACACAGCTTTTGTCATCTGCTTTCCCAGAAAACAGCAATATCCCAACAAGCTAAGAAAATCCACAACCAATGCAGTGCTGTAAAGCACCAGAAAGAATGAGTTTATAGTGAAAGATCTTCCTTTATTAGAATCCCATATTTTAACAAGGTTGTTGCCCCGCATATCAATCAAATCAACTGCAAGTACAGTTCATCCTTTGAGTCTGTCTAAACAGGAACCTCTGCCAACTCCTTCTAGCACATTAAGACTTAGATGAAAAATTAAGCAATGTTTCAAAACACCAATTAGGCATAATACTTAGCCAGGCATTTAGAATAATGGCCAGCCACTTGAAATTTCAAATCCAGGTATTCTGGCCCTTCTTTTTCACCAGATAATCTCATTCTCTCACCAAGGGACTATAAAAGACATGGATCTGATAAACGATGTTCAGAGGATTTCTGTGAAAACCTCAGCCATTGCTGGGACCACCTGGCCTCAGGAAATGCCACTGACGTTCCTTTTCTAGATCATTAATTTGAATCAATGACTATGGTTTGAAGGGGCCACTGTGAAATGAGTTGCTAATAATCATCATGAATACAGACAGCATTTCAGAGGGAGCTGGGATGCCCCATGACAGCCTTTACTTAATGTTCATATTTTTAATCCCCATATCAGATAATTCACACCCATTTAAAAGTACCAGCCTGGGAAAATAAATCCTCAGATAACCCACACAGTCAAATAATCCACCAAATCAGATGTGGAGGAATGACCAGGGATAGGGAAACTATTATGAAAAAAGGAGCTGACTGGGGGAGTCAGAGGTAGTAGAGCTCTTAGAGGAAAAGGGATGCTGAGGTAAACGTCCCCTTATATTATCCATAAGTGTGGGCGGAACCCACACTGCTGCTGGAGCAGTTCAGCTTGTTTGTTCACAGAGAACAAGCAGCCTATTCATGAGAGAACGTAACACTATGTGGAATAAATGAGATTTGGAAATTACATATTTTCCACCCATGCTACAATGGGCATTATTGCTGGCAGCCAGCAGTGGGAATAGCTGGGTAGACAGCCATCCTTAATGAGGAGGAAGACATACTCTTCTCAGAAGAAAGCCAGAGTTTGCAAATGCTTGTGTTGAGCACTTTCCATGGATTTGGGTTGTAGCACAATTTGCAAAGCAAGGCCTGATTAAAAATGAACGCACTGTAGGGCACCATTTTCAAAATCCTGCACAGAATACTCCAGACAGGCAAAGGAGGACAGGCTTTCAGTCACTGTCACTTCTTACTCTATTAACTGTAGCCAATGCAGCCATCCAAAGTACCGACTGTCAGAAACAAAGGCAACAAGGTCTAGAAGGGCTGAGCCCTCAGAAACACCACAGACCCCTGACCCAGCATTTAAACAATTCACTTTGAGCTGGAAAGCTGTTCAGAGCTCTGCTACTGACTTCTTGTGTGACCTTGGCAGGGGTGACCTTGGGAATGGGCAAGCCAGACGGTCTGCGTAAGACAGGAGCAATTACATTTCACTAAACCACAGCGATGTTATTAGAAGAACTTTCTTCAAGATCACAGGAGCTAGGTAGGTAAGACATATCATGAGTTCCCCAAGCAAGTATGGCTCTTTACTCGTGGCCTTCCTGACTCTTGACACATCTCCAGATGACCTTCAAAGCCATTAATCCCTCATCAAGTCCACAGCTGCCTTGGTCGCTTGCCTTTAACTGACACTAAGCAAGATGGAAGAAAGTTGTTGCCAAGAAGCACTTTGCAAAAGGATATCTCACGTTAGTTCAGCATTTGTAGAGCATTTTTCATGCTCTTCTTGCATTTGTATTGTTGTTAGAAAATTGTTTGAAAACACAAAGCTGATTATCGTTCATGATGAAAAGCTGAAATGTTTATTCTGCTTTGAAAGCATTTAGGCTGCAGACATCTGAACCTGTCTCCATTTCACTTCTGTACAGTTTGCAGCCTCCCCTAGAGACACACTCGCACATACACACAGCCCTGTCCTCTGCCCTCCAACTAGCAGGCTGCCACCAAGCCAGGAGATGCTGCTTCCTGTAAAGTAGTTGTCAGTGTCAGCACACGAATCCACTGACAGATGGAGACTGAAAAGTCAGGAAAAAAAAAAAAAAACTGCCCTGGAGATCAAATCAATCAGCTTCCCACCACGTCTCACTCCCCTTGCTAGCCTAGAAACTGACTAGGAACTGCGTCCCCCTGGAAGGAGGATCTCCCCAGGACCAAAGCACAAAGCTACCAAGATGCTGTCTTAGTCAGGGTTTTTGTTGTTTCATGCTGTAATTACACATTCAGACTTGGAATGTTTTTCTTTTTTTTTTTTTTTTATTTTTAGAGGTGGCTGAGTGTCTCTGGCCTGTCCCATCCAGATGGTACTCCAAGTGGATGGGAGTCTTCGGACAACACTTTTCAAACGTGAACTAAAAACCAACCAACAATAAAAAGTGTAGCTGAGTTAATTCTGTGCTTGTGAAGGAAACACAGCTGAGACAGCGGGGGGAGTAAAAGAGCCAGATCCCATAAACTCCCATACCCACATTATGCTCAGGAGCCAGAGATCCAGGCTGAAATCCAAGGGTCAGGATCTGGCCCCTCTGCCCCTTGCACAGCACATGGAGAGAGGGTGGTGCCCCAAAGCTGACTGTAGCAATAGAGATGGAGCCAGAAGGAAATAAGAACAGGTGAGAGCTTCAGGTGTTGAACGGCTCCTTCTTTATGGTGCCTCAACCAGGCTGCACAGAGGCTCCCGCACCCACTCTCTATAGGCCACCCTGTCCGCAGGCTCTGGAGACCTTGTGAGATGAGAACAAGAGGCACAGGGATGGAGTCACCAATTGTATCTGAACTGTAAGGCATGGTCCAGGTATGTGTCTGATCCCAAAATCCCATCCCAGTGTGGTCCGGGTTCAAAGTAATTTTGTTTGTTTGTTTGTTTTTTTACTCAGAACCAAAGAAAGGTCATCACCAAAGTCTGTCTAGCAGAACTGACTTGAGATCATAAAGCCGTATGATAGGAACAGCAACTGGAAACAAAGACCCTGAGTTTGGATCCTACAAGATAAAGGATTTCTACCATTCCTTTAACACCCATGCAGCTATTTCCTCCAGCTCATTTTTAGGAGTCCAGAGCCTGGGAAACCAGCATGCTGCCTGACGTAAGAATAGCAAGCTAGTGCATGACAACCCAGAAGAAACTAAATTTGAGCTCCTTTCAGATCACCCACCATGCGATTATAAAGGAAGCTCTTCCATCTAAATGGCTTCACGTTAATTTTCTTCATTTGTTTCACACATATCCCCTTTATCTCCCCACTTCTCCAACAATACAAACGATGTTGGCTTGGACATATTTTCTCCCCAGCAGTTCAATAATTTGGAGACAGCGATGCATCAGAGCTCTCTGTTGGAAAGCACATTCAAACATTTACCATTCACTCCTACGCTGATTACTCACTCAGAGTGCTTAAAAAAAATAATAATAGCAACATTAAAAAACAGCAAAAAAAACCTAAAACAAAAATGGGAATATGGAAGTGTGCAGCATTAAAATAAACTCTGGCTCCCTTGCCAAACTCATTAATAATTTTGGCTTTCCAAATAAAAAAAAAAGATTTGGATTGCTCCACTCTTCAAGTATCAAAACATCCAATTAACACAGCTAATTAGCGTCACAAACAGCAGTCAAAAGAATGGTAATTTAGATTCAGGATTTCAAAGGTTTCTTAATCCCAGGCCAATGCAACTAATCTCTCAGAGGCTGAAAGTGTTTTGTTATTGCAATGCAATTGTATAGCATCCCATCAATTAGTGGCGTTGCAGGGAACACTCACTTGCATGATTCATTTGTCTAATCAGCACAAAAAAGGGGGGAGGGGGATACAACAGGAAAAAGAGAGAAATCAAGCTTCTTAAAATATGCAGTATCAATTTTTCCAAATAATTTATACCATAGCTGGAAATGATTATGAATAACACAATGTCCTTCCCAAAACTGAGCCCAGCAGGCTGAAGGGTTTTTGCTAGCTTTTAAGAGATTAATAGGACAGTAAAGGCAGCCACAGAAGCGATAACGGCTGGCCTACGATTAGATATGTTGGCTGATATGAACATTTTCTTAGAAAGGGAGGGAAGGAGAGAGAAAATATGTTTGAATGGAAAGATCCCTTTCTTACCAGCCTTCACCCTATGCAGGAGACACAAAAATTGCCCGATCCTCAGCAAACAGACACTGTTACATCCTCATCACAGTCAACTGCACATTGTGCAGGGATTTGATCCCAGTGCTCCTGGCAATCCCCAAGTATCTGCATATTTTACAGCACCACTTGCATCTCCAAAAGTCCAGTTTTTCCAGTGGAATGAGAGGGGAGAATATTAGCTAAGGAAAGGCACAGTACAGTTTCAACCCTCCTGGCTGCAGAGGAAAGCTTAAATAGATGAGATCAGGAAAGACAACAGAGAAAACATGATGAAAACATGAGCCATAAATCTCATGACTTTTAAGCCAATCCTCTTTTCTTTTCTCTCTTATGATTTCTGTTCATTAAACAGGAGGCTAACAACACCTCCCCTCAAGGTACACAGAGCACAGACCATAGAAAGGCACAGATGCAAAAACAAGAACTATGGGCTGGCAGTAAATGAATTTTCCACTGTCCCCAAGTCAAGGAGAAGGAATGTGTGGAACCTACGTCCAGGATCAACAAGCTGCAGGTACACATTGCTTTAGGCAACATTTGGTAGCATTAAGAGCCAAAAAAATCTGCCTGCAAACCAAGTGCTGCCATCATTCACAGAAAGCAGCACCTAGCACAGATGAGCCTACCTAGCTCTTTGGGATAGTGTGCTTCAGCCATTCCAGGTGCACAGGCAGACGTGCATAATAGATCAAAAGTCTAGTTTTCAGAGAGAAAATTCACAGTTTAAGGTAATCCTATACCCATGTCACTGTCAAAACAAGCAGCAGGTTGAGAGCAGGAGGTTGTCATGTCAATGTGGTTGTCAAAGACTTTGCCTCACCGGGAGTGTTGTTGCTGGCAGTGTGGGTAAAGCTTGATAGCTGACAAACAGACCCTTGCTGTGCCACCATAGTCCTCATCTATAGCCTCAAAAATGTGCACGCACAGCTCAAAATTCAGCCAAATCCCTGCCTAATGGGAAATGACCAAAATCCTTCAAGAGAGCTTTATCAATGTGCCTTAATCGAGCATCTCACCTTTCTAGGACACAGTACAGAAGCAGGGCAGCATGGAACAGCCTTTACCTTAGAAGCATTGGGCATGGCAGAGTTAAACATAATGAATGGAAAAAACACAAATAGGCAAGAAAACAACCAACCTGCAAGGAGAAAGATCAATGAAAATAAGCACAGAGATCATACGAAGGAGACTGAAAATCATTCAGTAGTATTTCCTAAAAAACTCTCCATTCTGGTTAGTGAGGAAAATAGAATAATCATCCTAAGCAGGTGCTGGCATTTCAGCTTTACAAAACGCCTAATATAATCAGGGTCAAGGCAGCTCATCCCTAAACAAACCCTAAATGAACAGAGAAGCACTCAGTGCCATCATTGGGATCTTGCTCTTTTCTTGACTACGGAGCTCAAGTCACCAAATTCAGATCTGGAGGCACATCTGCATCACCCAGACATTTCTGCTTGTTCTTGTGTTGGTTTCATTTTAAAGGTGAAGTCCATTTGAAAATGAACAAGGTCCAAATTCAGAAATAAACTTAGTCTTAACTTGCAGTGTTTCTATATGTATGTGTTGCAGTGTTTCTTGCAGTTCTAGTTCAGCTCAACCCTAGTTTCTGATCAAAATTATCAACTTTCTACCTTCTTCCCTACTCCAGCCTGGCCCTCCCCTCAAAATGTTGTCATCTTTTGGCCTTCTGCTGAACTTGTCCTTATTTCAGATTGCCTGGCTCAGCTTTTGCATTATACCTCCCTCATTAACAGTTTGGTAACACAGGCAGTTTGGTAGAGCACACCAAGCTGAGAGGCCTCAAATCTAACCCTTGCTCTTGTCTGTCCCATGACCTTGCAAGTCACTTGTGCCTCAGTTTCCCTGACTGTCAAACAGTGCTAAATAGTTTCAGATTGCATTCCAAAGGCATGCACAGAAATACAGTAAAGTGGATACAACATTTTGGAAAAAAAAAAAAAAGTAGTACTGAGCTATTGAATCAAATCATTGTACTCTATTACCATGACAAGTTGAGTGAATGATGACAAAGAAAAAACTCTCAGACAAATAATGATGGCAAATAATAGATTTAATTTAAATACCACCTATGCAAAACAGAGCTGTTCAGTATGGTCCACACCTAGAAGAGGCAGAGTGGTCCAGCTGTGTTACTATCCATGCTTTCTCCTTCCCATGTCCGCACACTCAGCCCTACCTGCTCACAACAGGGCAATAGTGCCTTTCTGCTCTACTGCTGGCTGGGTATGTGCCATTTTCTAAGCCACCAGCATTTCTACTGCAGAGGTAACCAAGGGCTTCCCAGCGTTGGATGGCTTTAGTTTAGTCCCAAACTGAGTATGTGCTTACAGCAGTCTGAGGATGAACTGCTCACTACAAAGCAATAGTTGGTCCTACCTGTATTATCCTTTGTTCATGATTAAAAAAAGAATAAGAAATCCTAAAAGCAAACTGACATAAAACAAAAGTAAACGAAAACAAAAGCTGCTGGAAAACAGATTCTTCATGGTAGAAGGGAACCTTTGCCCTCCCCAGTCCTAATTCCTAACTCCTATATTGGACATGGCATAAAACTGCACTTAATAAGATTGTATTGAACAAGACAGCCCATGGGCAGAACAGGCTCCATAATGAGGTGAGTGCATGGCCAAATCTAACAGAAGTCAAGAACAGGGAGCATACAAAGGCTGGGACTGCTCTTTACATGAGCCCAGTAAATGATCCCTGTATCAGCTCTGGTCCAGGCAAAGTACGTGTATAATAGGTATTCAGAGGTGAAAAAGTTAATGTACAAATACAGTGTTCACTCTTGAAACCATTACCACATTTTAAAGCATAAAGCACTAATGAAGATCTATAGACTCAATCTCATGGACTTATGGACTGAAACTTTGCCTCACTTTTATTAAGCTCTGGCTGTTCTTGCCTACTCAATCATCCTTAACAGGCTCACTGGCATTAACCACTTCTTTTGTCCTATACAGAGCGAGAGGCTCATATGTTGCAGATTTTGATACAAAGTCTAAAGAATGAATAATTAAAGGGCTCAGTGTGGTGACTGGACTCTGCACCAGTTGGGTTCAGCTGCTGCCATTTACTCAAGAAAAATAAGAAGAAAGAAGACCTTTGGAAGCCCTGACAAAGCAAAAAAATATCTCAACAGTGTGGTTGATTAATGTATGTTATTAGAGATGGCTCAAATGGGAACCTTATATATGAACTCCTTCACAGTTTCAGGGCTAAGGAACTCTCAAAACAAAGTCTGCCTGCACTATTTTTGGAGCAAACTGGGTTAAAAACAACAACAACAACAACAACCCAGAATAGGACCTATATTCATTTCTGGTTCACACAAGTCCAAAGCTTACCAGTCTTGCAGGAATAAAACCTCAAATGCAGGTATCCTTGGGAAAGTGGGTGATATCCTGAAAACATTGGTATTATTTATATTAACAGTACTGAGGTCTCAGAGCCATCAACCTGCCACTCAAAATGTATCCTAAATCTCAGTACCATTCACCTAAACCAACACTAATGCAGGACATCCTCTCCACGACACATTCGTGCAGCACTTAAAATATTTAACTCGATAACAAAGCTCATGGAGAAAAGAGCACGAAAAGGTAGGGGAAGTTATATCAAAACAACACTGTGAAAATCAGCAGGTAGCTGGTCAAGCTACATTTTAGCTGAACGCCTCCTTCCTTAGCGCCAGCCCTACTGAGGATCAGGCAGTAAGGCCCACTCCTATTGTGTGGCCATCTGTACTCTGTCAAAGCACACGCTCATAAATAAGCACATACACTGTGCATATATTTATAGACAACTGGGTCAGAAAGTAACCTAGGGAATCAATGACCAAAACTGTAGCCATGCTCTTCCTCTGAAACCTGCCCATATCATTTTCCAGATTTCATGTTCACGATCTATAAAATGGAGAGAATATTGGCCTTCTTTCCTAAAGCAGTCTAATATTCATGAACATAAAGGCTATTATATAGGAGCGGAGAATGGCTTTTTATGTACAGCATATTCACTATCATTTTTCACCCTATCCTTTTCAGATGTGTTTGGAAATGTGCAATGGATTCATAGCAGGAGATATTCTTTGTTTGACCAGAAAAATTATCTTGAGGTCTGGTGTTAGTGAGTCTCAGGCAGGTGCTGAAATATCATCTTAGTATCATTTCTATGTATATTAGCTGAGAGTTAATAGATAGGTACATAGATCTACATTACAATTAATAAGCCTAGCCAGGGAAAAGGAAGTCCCATAGCACACCTTTCAGAAGCAAGCCGTTATTAATCAGCATTTTAACGAAGCATAATTACAACAGCTTATGGCTCCCACCAGGTAAAGCAATAATTATAGGTGCAACCAAATAAACAGGGAAAATAATTACCTATTTCTCAGAGCTAATATTAATTTAAGCAGGCTCAGAGTGATGGGTAGACAGACAGTTCAGCACTTTTGCATTGCTAGCCAGCTAGAAAGAACAGTTCTGATTAAAAACAAAGATCATAGCTGCCATTGCCAAAGAGGAGGAAAGGTACACACTATCTATTTAATCTCCAGGGTGCAGTGCCAGATTTCAAAGAGGGGATGTGGTTACTCATCAGGCAATGAAATTCTTCCTGTATTCACTGTGTATGAGAAGCACATCTCGTCCTGGGAGGAAGAGGTGAAATTCCATCCACATGGATGGAAAGCATGGAAATGCACTGTTCTGAGCAGGAGAAGGTGACTCAAGTCGGAGAAGGGTCCCGACTGGGTTGTCTGCAACAGCAGGGGATCGGGTTCGAGGAGGACATGTGCTTACGATGCCCCTTGGGAGCTGTGCAAGGGCACTGGCAAGGCCAGGGCATCAGCTGCCCATGCAGTAAAGTAGACAACTTTATACGTTGACAGACGTCTCCAGACAGACTCTCCAAGGGCCACGGTACAAAGGGTGGGCAGGAGAGGGAACACTCCACGCTCCCAGTGGCTCTCACCTCTGCTTGACGAGGGAGTTAACCACTGGCATAGGGAGTCCCCAAGTTAGTCCTGCCACAGTGACTTGCTTAGAGTAAATAGTACTGTTCAGATGGATCAGCAGAAACCATTTAAAAATTACTTTCCAGGGCAATTTCTGCTCTGCTATAGTTTCTATCCATGGAGAGTGGCAGACGCAGATACATCAAGCGCCGCTATAATATCTGGAACACTCCAGGCTTTCTATGGATTACAGTGGCTTGTAAGCACACCCCCTCCTGGACTCAGTGAGGCTTTCTGATTGCATTGGGGATCCCCCACTACATTTGGGCTCTGCCTTTCACAAGCAAGGCCCTAGCATATGAAACAAAAACAAATCAAAACTTTTCTTTTTGTTTTTGGTTTGGTTTTTTTTTTTGTAACTGCACTGAATTTTTTTCACGATACTCCTGCCTCGCTGTGGAAACACAAACAAAATAAAGAGGTTGATGATGATTTATTACACACAGAAGGAAAAAAAAAAAAAACACCGTTGGTGTTTTTGCTTCCAGAACTAATACTGTTAAATATTAATACCTCAGTGACTCTGACATATGCTGATTTTAACAGGCAGCCCAGAGCAAACAGGGTCAGGAGGTATATGGAAGCGCAGCCTATCACAGGCCATTCCTCCAAAGTGCTGGAGACTCTGGAGCATGGGGGCGTAAGTGGGGAGGAAAAGCAGGGAGGGCGTAGGAATAATACCACACCGAATTGCAAGCAACCAGGTCATGACTTGACTCCGAGTGCTATTGCCAGTGATGGTATTGCAGCACAAACATAGTGTGGCTCCACCAAGCCAAATTTGTCCTCAGGCAATTTTCCAGCCCCCTGACTGTTTCAAAACCATCCTTCCATCGGGTTTCTCTACCACTTCAGGATGAGTTACACTCGTGAACAGATCTGGGGCAACATTTTGGGCTGAAAGACATCCTAGGCCTTTGAATAGCATTGCTTCCTCGGGCTGATATGGGTCAGCATGGACTTGTCCAACTCCAGCAAAACACCATCTCACAGGTGAGGCCTGGCCTACTATTCCTGGGATGAGGCAACCAACAATGCGAGGAGTTCACAAAAGCAGTTCAAGTCCACAAACCACCTTTTCTCCTCCCTGAGTGCTGCAGCTTTGAGCTGTCAGGCTTTGACAAAAGGAGAATGGCTCCTTCATTCTCATTCTTCCTCCATTTTGTTTTTTCTCAAGAACTAGGAAACCTAAAAACATTCAGTTGTAATTCTTATTTAGGAAAGTGACTTTACATATCCTTACTGATGTGAGGAAACAAGTGAAGAAAAGTAAGGCATTTGCCAAGGACAAAACTTAAAAAAACAAAGAAGAGGGGCAGGGGAAATTAAGACATTTCTGAAATGAATAAAACCACAATTACACAAACATCTCTTAAGAAAGCATGCTCTCTTGAGGAGTTCCAGAACTAATTGGTGGAGAGGGTTTGAATGAAGCCTTCATACATTTCAGCTAAGCTAAATCAAATCCAAAAGCCTTTATAGCTGCACCATCACTAAATGGAGGCTTATGCCACTGTAATTTGGGCTTGAATCGAAGACATGAATGTCAATAGAGTCAAGAGGTTTGGATACAAGTGGGGTGGAAAACTTACCCCGAGGAATAGATTTTACCCCTTGCAAAATCTGTAAAGAAGGGATTAGACAGAAAACGAAGCCACGCTGCCAAAAGGGGGATATTTATAAACCCCTTAGGCGACTTCTCTGTAATTTTATTATTCTTCTAATTTAATTTTTAAAAATCTCTTTCTCTACTCTCTCCAAACAGTAACCATGAAATAACGCACCAGAGGAAGACAGAGTGGGGCCAAATTCTCATCAGCTGGAACAGTCTAAGCTCAATTTGAATGGACAAGGTGCCTGTACAAGGTTCTGAGTCAAGTCCGGGTCCTGTGTGAAGCAACTTTTTCTTGCAACACGCAGCATTCAGGTTTCCAGCACCTCAAAACTCCCAGCTGCCACAGAGCCCAAGGGCTTTGTAAACAGGAGATGAGGAGGGTCAGCTAAGCTCCTCTTCTGCTGCCTTCCCTTTGCATGGCACGGCACAAATAAGTAGAAGAAGGTAGTTTTGGAACAACACTCAAAAGTAGTAGGTCTGTTACCCAGACTCCTGGGTTGCCCATGGAGGCTCTCTGAATTTAGCATGTTGTGCCACAGATCACTTTGGCTCAAATGCACAAATAGAAAGAAAACCTCTGCAAACAGGTAAGAAGCAATCAGAATTCCCAGGCACATTGCTGGAATTAAACAGCGTTCAAACCCAATGCTTTTTTAAAAGTCTTGGGAGATACTTTTCTGCATTTTAAGCGCCTCTGAAAACCCTCATCATCTTTTGCCTCAGTTCACCTATTTTAAGTACAATAATAAGCATCATCCCCCACCTCAGAAGAGTGCTGTGACATTTCCTGAAATATATTAGTCAACTCATATGAGAAGGCCGAGGGCAGAGTATTCTTTATGTAACTATCAGCGAGGAGGAGAATTCAGCCCATGCTAACCATGGTACTATTTCACAAGAACAAGCTCAGAGTGACTATACGAACTGTCTTAAGCAACAACTTCTATTCAGCTGCTGAGAAGCTTCCACTGAATTTCCCCAAAATCTTTCTCCTTGGAAGCATACGCAATGTTCCAAGTAGCTGTAGGAGTCTTTCCGGGCAATTCATATTCAAAGCTTCTGCTGCTGGCTGGCTGAATCACTTTTGCAAAGGTTTTCCATGCCACTTTATTTTGAAGGCTGTTACCTGAACTTCAGATTCCAAGGAGAATAATACAGGGAGGGCTTTGCTGAGCCTGGATGTAGGTTTGGCGCCTGACTGATCAAAGCAGGCTCTCTCTATCCTGTTCAGTATGTGACTTAGCAGAGCTACAGAGCTACACTGTCAAATTGGTCCAATGCTTTCCACGGAAAAAGGAAGATGCACCAGAACAAAGTGAATACATGAGAGAGCAGCAAGGATGCAAAAACATCCATCACCAAACCAAATTCTACAAGGGTGGGAAGAGCTGGATAAACCCAGGGAAGAGCTGGATAAACTCCTCTGCAGAAAGTCACCTGAAGACCAAGACAGCTTTTCCCAGCCTAAGTGGCTGCTTTATCCTTGGACCAGGTTGTCAGTGGCACCATGCAACACCTCAGCAAAGTACCTCTTTCAACACTCACAAATAGGCAAGTGCTTAAAGGAGTTACCCTGACCACCAAACTCACCTCTTTCAGTTAAGCAGTCAGTAGAGAATACGAATAAGGTGCCTAAAGCTAGCAGTGTCCCTTCCCATCCCTGCACAGCGAGGGTCCATGAAGGAACGCCCGTGGCTGGGACCTCACCCGTTTGGTTCAGAAATTTGACCACTCTCAAGCAAAGCGTATGATCAAAGACAGAAAGCACAAGCTCCCTCTTTCTCCCAAGCTACTGAAACATGCACAGCCAGTCTCACAAAGACTCACAGCTTTAACAGAGGTCTAGAGTATTTTCTGTAAAAGTCTAGGCTCCAAAAGCCATAGGATTATCTGAGATTTCCCCAGCTTTCATTTAAAAATATGATTTTCGGCTTCACAGCTGGAACGAAAGACTTAATAATGCAACTGTCTGCAGATTCAAAAATAGAAAAAAAAATCTATTTAAAAGACTCCCAAATACACCTGGTGCTGCTGCATCCCAACCACAGTGGCACATTCCTTTGTATTTTGAGCTTCTCTTGAGTGCACCTTCCACAGGGAAACAGGAGAGAGAATTAAAAAAAAAAAATAAATAAAGAGGAAAATGTAATCTTAAAAGTGCAAAAAACTGAGGTGGGGACTAGGAGAAAATGCAGTGCCAGAAATTAACTCATTTACAATACCTGCCTGGGCTGCCAGGATCCCTTTAACTGCACACACTCAGCACAAAAATGAGTCCACATTGTATGCAATGAAAATGCTGATGAACGTCATCACCCAGGTAATGGCTTTAAAATTGATTTGTGGGGGGTAGAGAGATTTTGTTTCACCTTCCTTAGTGGGGAAGCAAGACAGAGCTTTAAGCTTTATTGACTCTAGTATTATAATCACAGTTTCTGGTCTTTCAACCTGCTCCAGAATTGGAGAGAGGTTTTCTTCCCTGTATGACTAGACACTGTAGCATGGTCGATTCTGCGCTGAATTGAAATTCATCAGAGCCTGCTTTGTCTCAACAGAGTAATAAAAGCCTAAAATGTTATTATGCATGAAAAGGTTACGGAGCTGGTGAAAGGTTATTTTTCCCCCTTGTTCCAAAAAGGAGAGGAAAGGGGAAATATCTGACCTGAAAATAAAGAGAGACTGAGAGAAAGATAAAGTCCTTTTTATAAAATTGGCTGTATCTGTAGAAAAGGGTAGGGGAAGCATAAGCACTGAATGGGTCTCAAAGAAGGAGCCCAAAGAATTAGATGAGAACCTCTCCAAGGTTTGAGGCTACTCAGTGCAGGGGACTCAGTTGCAACACATCTCTGCTTATGAAGAAGGTAAATATTTAAATTCAGTCACAGTTTGCACATTTACCTCTTCTCTTGTCCTTGTTCAACTATGAAACATTAGCAAGTACTCCAGGGCACAACACAGCAAAACTACACTCTCCCTGGCTCCGATCCTGCGGAGGATTAGGCACCCACTACACCCTTGCATCCCAAATGAAGCATTTGTACAAGTTCTTTATGGGATCAAAAGGCCCAGAAGGACTCATTTTCCCTAATATAAATCTCAATCATAAAAATACATGGACACAGTCAGGATATGACTGAAGATGGGAGAGAACAATTGTAACAGGTCAAGATATCTTGCTCTTTAGAGGCTCGTCTCTCCCAGTCTAAATGCTGCCTAATGAATACTTGCAATTCGGACAAAGCATTTTGTGCTGTTTGAGGCAGACCAAGGGTGATGTAGTAGTGTTAAAGCCTGGCTGCCTGTGCAATGGAAAGGGGACGTTTATGACAAGCATTTGACGAGACAGGGTACACCCCGTGCAGCCTTTCTTTTGAGTGCCTATTAGAGGCAGATGTAATAAGGTTATATAAAAAAGGGCGCAAAAGATGCACCCACATGTCAACACACAAGTACCAAGCACTAGCATAGCACCTCTCACATCTGTGGGGGAGGAGGGGGGGATACACACAAGAAAATAAGGATGCAGGATGTGCCTCCACCGGCACATCTACATCTGCAGGGCTAGTCTTAGGCTTGCCTGGTTCACACCTCACCCAAGTGGATTAAGCCAGCTCTAAAAGCAGGCAGCCACATTAAATATCCTCAAGCCAATAGTTTCCAAGAGTTTCAAGGAGGTACGAATGGGGCTTAAAACACGCGGGAAACGAAATCACAGTGTTTGTGTATTTGTGTAAATAGCCTGATATAAAACACACTTGCTTTACTCCCCTCACAAAGGGACTCAGGAAAGCGCCTGGTCTCCAGCCTCCTTGAATCCTCTCAGAGGGGGGCTTCTGAAGCAGTAACTGTTAAAATGTTACTGCCATTTGTCTAATGCAATTCCATGCTCCACATCCATCTTTGGAGAGCTGACTTTCATTAACACTTCAAAAATAATTTAAGGTTTTCGCGGTGAAGGTTAGAAACTTTTCACAGCTCAGAGCTAATAGCTCTGCTGTTTACATGCTATAATGTCTTGATAACCTTTTCAAACACACTGTGGCCGGCAGCTGGGACCTGTCCCTGCTATTTTTGTTCCCAGAATGTAACAGCAGAAACGCGATGACTTTGTGCCCCTGAAATGGTCACATTTCTTCTCTTTAGGCTCCTCTTCCATTACAGCACTAACAGAAAGGGCCTCACCTTTTCAATACATCCTGATGTATTGAAATACAGCCCTGGCTGTCCTTTCCCTGGAGAAATGAAACAAGCTGATTGTCTCACTAGAAACCCTGTTTCAGGGGGCATGGGCGGAGGGCAAGTGGTGTGTCTTTTCTATCCAGGGGTGCTTTGGAGAAGACAATGAACCTATGTGAACTATTTTGCCTTGAAGAAGAGGTGTAGGATTCTCGCTCTCAGGTGCTGGACGGACAAAGTCGTAATCCCACAGTGTTTATTCCAACACTGCAGGAAAACAAGTGCTGCAGCTCTCTTCCTTTGTTTCACCTGAGTTGTGTGCAAACTGCAGAACCTTACTGGAGATACAGCAGCATGACAAACCATAGCTGAATGCTCTTGCATCCAGAGGCTAGAAAATGGAGTCTCTCTCAGAAAGCAGAAATCTCACTTGCTCCAGACCCCTGTCCCTTTGACAACTGGAACAGGGAGGCAGAATGAAAATATCCTGTAATATATATGTGTCTCTCTCAAAATATCACACAGGTCTAATTTCTGTCCTTAAAACTACTGGGCCAAACAGTGCCCTCAGACAGAGATCGTACGGAAATATTCAGTCCAAGGGAGAGCTCCAAGAGGGGTTTTCTCTCTCCTAAATCCAAAAGCAAGCAAATGCAGCTGCTCCAAACTGTTAGTGAGTAAAGGCCCTGAAGCTGAGAGCATGGGACCTGTCCATACTTATTAAGTTAAAGAATCAAGAGTCCTGGACAAGCTGTAAAGAAAAGGAGACATGATCAACTCACTCAAATTTACAATAGACCTAAGGGCATATCCATGATGTTCCCTCTCCTGGGATTTCTGTTAGATACAGCCTTGAGGCAGTCATAAGCACCACAGCACGTGTTGCAAAAAACAGGGTAAATGAACCCTAAAAGAAATTGTTTTAATGGTCATCTTTCTCCTTTGAGGCAGAAGAGCGAAGGGCACAAATCCATTTTTGACAAGCCCCTGTAGCTTCCTGAGCCCGTTCAGAGACTAGCCAAGGTGAGAGGAGAGCTTCTGTGTTTTTTCCAGTCTAAGGAAGCTTGATGATGATGGATTTGGGAGGGACCAGTGAGTGGGTTGGTTATAGGTGGCATGGGCTGCTGCCATCATGGAAGGCCTGTCCTTGAGAGATGGTTCTGCGCATGGGATCCTAGAGAGTGGGCTATAAAGTGTTCCCTGCTACTATCCAGACCGTAAGTGTCTCAGAGACAAGCCCAGGCTTCTCATCTCCATCCAGGTGCTTTGAATTGATGACAAAAACTATTAAAAGACACCTTGGCGTGAAAGGAGAGGGGAGTAAATCAAAGACTAAGTTATATGTGATACAATTTATTATGGCTTACTTAGGCAGCTTGGCCAAATACTCCAGGGAAAGCTGCACATTCAGCAGAAATTCTGCAAGGAGTTAGCGTAGCAAATGAGAATAGATAGTGATCAGGCTACAGAACAGCAAAACAGAATCATCGTTAATTAAGAGACCTAAATGATGGGACCCCCTGAATGAGGTCATTGAGTATGTCCCTTCCTGCTCTAACTTTAGGCTATGTAAATGACTCCAAGTAACGTTGTTTTCAGAGTTCCTGCAGTTGCCAGCAGGGCCGTATAATGGACATGAGAGAAGCAGCCAAGAAATATCCAACAATTTAGATCTACTCTAGAACTGGGTCAACATACGACAAAAGAAAACTAAAGGTAACAAATGCAAAGTAATGTTCATTGCCGTATGATCCTTGGAACCCCTGCTAAGCCTAATTTATATAAATGGCTTAGAGAAGCTGACTGCAAACTGGTTAAGTCTGCTGACAACAGAAAATTGGAGAAGTGGACATCGAGGGGAAAGGAAAAAGCAAACAAAGAAATTCTACAGAGTCCTTAGCTTTGGTAGGTAATTTGGACAAGATACAGCAAATAGCCCTTAATGTTGACAAATGCAAAAGCAATACAATTTATTTGCAAGATCTTAGGACAAAATGGGAATTGCCTTGGACTTCAGCAAAGGGAGGCTAAAATGGCTACAGCAGGAAGACAGTAGCCTTTTTTGGTGAAGGCCAGGTGGCATAGCCATGTGATTCATATTGAAGTTAGAGAAAAGGATCAAGGAGAGTAACAAAAAGAACAACAATCGAGTTCCTTAAAGATAACTAACAAATGGCAACAGAATGAGCTTGCATCTATTAATTATACATCTTTACAGCAAAGTTTTCACCTGGAAAAAAAAAAAAACTGCATAGCTAATACTCTGTCAAGTCTGAGCATAAGCAAAGCCTTGATATAGGTGAATGCAGTAACCTTTGGACGAGCCAGATAGAAAGGGGATGTGAATACTTCCGGGCTTTTAGTAAGAACTGCTTTCTAAGTGGCTTAGAAATTCCAGTCCTGTGTTACACTGACAGTCCTAGGGTATAAAAAATGACAAACTCCAAAATGAAAACCAAGCCTTTGAGAGAAGGGATTTTTCGAGAAGCTTGGCCATTATCTCAAGATTGATTTCTCCCACTCAAATGTGTGCAAGGATGGCTTCTTCCACACAGTCAGGCTTTTTGAAAGCCATTTGCAGACAAGGCAGTAAGGGGACAATTTTACAGAACTATCACACACCTAATATTTTTTCACATAAGGTGAAGGTTCTAACATCATTCACTCCAGCATACCCAACTGATCTGCCTGCAGCGTAGGACAGGCTAGCGATACCAAGCCTTAGATTAAAAAGGAAGTAGAATGAATTTATTTTAAAAACAAAACTCATTTTTAAAACAAAATTTCCAAGTTTGTTCTCCATCTCCATAAGAAGCAATAGAGGGCAACCCTTGGGGAGACTATTGTTCACTTTAGGCATTAAATCCAGACTGCACAATACTTTGACAAATAGCCTATATAGGGTGTGAGAAGCAATTGACCTAGATACAACAAAGCAATATAAATTGTAATAGTGAAATGGGCAGCAGGAAGACCTACAGGACTGATGTAGACTTTAAAGGAAGAGCAGATAAGGACAAGTTCAAAAAGGAACCTAAAAGGAAGGGAATAAAAAAATACAACACAGATGACATCACAAGCATTGTAGTCAAGGAGACAAAAGCTTCATTTTTTCCCTCAGTTTAGCACAAGCAATCATAAAACAGACAAAAAGAGGAATTCAAAGCTACTCCCATCTACTTCCTTGAGCTTACACAACTTTAAGGACAATAAAAGCAGGTTTCATCCATATAGATCGGGGATCTAATCTTCACAAAGGTTTGACCTTTCAATGTTCAATTCGTGGTGATTTTGCTCCTGACTTCAGTGGATGTTACGTTAGGCCAAAAACACACAGAAAACAATCTACACAGCAAGAACGCCTTACCTATCCTTTTTGGGGCAGTCTTTCAACCACAGACTATGTATTAGAATAATCCATTAGCTACTTTAAGTTAAAAGATTGCAACACTGGCAAGCTGTTGCTGTGTAGCTGGAGCTGAACTGTGTGGCTGAACTCTGTTCTGAACCTTTTTTATGAACCACATCTCCTTGTCATAATAATCAAGAAGGTGTTATATTCCTTACCCTAGGATAAATAACTCTGGACCAAAGAACCTACAGAATGGCACAGATCTCTCCCTTCCATCCTCAGAGATCTCTATTTCCCAAGCAGGCAAAGTTTACAAACATCGAGGATTTGCACACAAGCATGTCTCTCAACCTACTAGGCATCCAAAGGCATTCCCCACCACAAAGCCACAAGCAGGCCTACACCTCAAAAAATGAGGAAGGATGAATGACAGGCACTGTACTTTGCCATAACTGACGTATTTTGACACACTAACATAGTTTACTCGTCCTAGGATAACACACAGAAGTTGACAGAGTCCCCACTTCCCACACACTACTCAGTTCAAAGTGGATCCCAGTCACTTCCAGATGTTAACTCAAGAAATAGTCACTTTTTTGCACGTTTCAAATCACTCATTTTTTCCCTGGCCCAGTGTCACATATTTAGTGACAAAGGGATGCTCATTCCTTTACTGCAGGGAGCGTAACACTCAGAGAGTTCCCCATAGAAAGCTGTAGTCTGACACTGCAGACATTCACCCCATGCCTAGACACGAGGATGGTTGAGAAGCTCCATCCATGCCCTGGTGTTCTGCACCAGGAGAAGGGGAGCAGAGCCGCTTTTCCAGTTGAGCACTGGCAGAACCACAGCAGGTCTGCTCTCCAAAATACTGGGGACTTACCCTACTGAGAAAACCTACCACACAAGGTCAAGACTTGACTGGTCAGTAAAAATGGCTCTTCTTTTATTGATTTTAAATTAATTTCTAGCCCTTCTCTTAAAATATTAGCTCAAAAAAACTTTTGTTTCATTATTTCCTTTTAAGCTATTGTATCCTCTTGTACTTTTGCATTCTTTTTAGAGTTCTAATCTTTAAGTCACTGCTATAACCAATATTTAGAAATTAAATTCGGAATGGCAAATAGCGTAGTGCTTATGAAACATGATGGCCTGATGCAGCTTCTGGAACAAGAAGTCCTTCATGTCCTGACTGCAAAAACTGGGTGAATACTTCAGAATTTCCTCTGCCTTATGTCTCCCAGTTTGCTTCAGTTTTAGTACTATTCAGTAAAACTTTATTGCCACTAAAAGCTTTATCAAAGTGCAAAGCATTGCCTGAGGTCAAACCAGTCAAGTCTTGAGCCTCATATGAACTATTCTGATGCATAGAAAATCTGTCTTTAACAATTTCAGCCTCTCCTAATAAAATGGCCCATCTCTAAAGAACTGTGATTTCGAAATATAATTAACCTTGATGTATTTTGATCTGTGCTACAAATAGCACTAGGAAGAAAGATTTTTACCTGATTCTTTTTTTAACTGTTAAATCAGGATTCTTTTATTATGTTGTTGTGCATTTCATCCTAGTAGAATACTGAAATGAGTTTGGGTAGTTTTGGTGCCCGAATTTCCAATGGCACACCAGCTGCTTGTTGTGGCTACCTTCTCTGCAGTGGAAAAGAATGTTTATTTTCCATTTCTATACCTTCTCTCCACCTTTTCCTAGGAGAGAAAGATTTTTTTCCCTAATATAAATCAATATAAATGTAATAAAATATTTCTTCCTATCACAGGTAGGCATCTTAAAGCCATTTTTGGGTGGTCAAGTCATACACCTCCCAGTTTTATTCAGTTCTAGTTCTGTTCAGTAAAAAAAAATCATTGCTTCAAAGCAGAAGCAGAAGCTTTGCCAAAGTGCACAGAGTTGCACAAGGCCAGATCAGTCAAGTCTTGACCTCGTCTGGAAGGCTTGCTCAGTGAGCCGCATCCCTATATGCACTGATGACCTGTGGAACTGCTCGCTGCAAAATATCAAGGATGCCTGACAGCATTCAAAAGAGAGCAGATGACAGATGCGAATCTCAGAAACATAATTCAGCCTGTGGACACAGGGAAGAATGTGGAGAGACGAAGAGAAGATAGACCTAGCAGGTTTAAGGGAAGACAGGGGAAACACAAGAAAGGGATTTAATGCATTTACTACCACCTCAATTTAGACGGAGAGACAGGAAGACAGCAGTCTCACCCCCACATGAGTCAGAAAGGAATCGAGCCAGGTGGAGGAAGGAGGTGAGAAGAAAGTTGTCCAAATAACCATCAGAAACATCTGATGTTCCTCTTGGCCACCTTGCTGAAAGTATCCTTTTGTTGTTTGCCCAACTGCAGGCATCACCAGCTCTTATGCCTAAAACAACTAGACACATACCATTTAAAGGAAGGACTTTAGCAGGTGGGAAACAGCAGAAGAAAAGCACAGCAAAAGGCTATTCCCTGCAGGCCTCCCAGAACAGAGGCAGAAGGAATTCTGCAGGGAAAAAGTGGGATGGGACAGAGGGGACATTGATTGTAGGAAAGGCCGAAAAGGCTCAAGGTGTCTGTCTTGCTCATCTAACCTCCTGTCTCTCTAGCAGAGGAGCAAAGTGCTTTCTGTGTTGGCTTCCTGGTGGGCAGCAATGAAGGCAGACAAAGTGATATTTTTCTCTCTCTCTGTGCCTGAAGCAGGTGCCAGCAGAAAGCTTTGGCAGCTGCTGAGTGTTGTGCTCTGGGAATTTCTGCAGCACAGAGTGTTGGTCTCGCTGCCGCAGTTGGATGACACCAGACACGCTGGTGACAATGAGCCTTACAAGGAGAAGTGAAGGTGTAAAAACAAGATGAAATCCAAGCTTCTTTTGAAGGGAAGAAAGCATTTACTGACGTCAAGGGCTGCAGCTAGTTCCATTTCAGGTGCATGTCGCGCCCAAAAAGAATTTGAGAGACTACAAATTCACCTGGAAGATTGATTTCATGGCCTGAGAGTCAGAATATTAACTCTGTACACCTCAACTCTAAAACTGCCCCTTTTTCTTCCATTTGTGCTACTCTTCAGATCCAGCATCTGCCCACCTTTGTGTCCTGAGGCACAGAGTAAACGAGCAGCATGTCAGTCCCTCACAGCTCACCCAGTGCACTAGAGGCACTAGAAAAGCAATTAGTAGTCAGTGGATTTGGAAACAGTAAGGTATTAGTGATGCGGTGAGCAGGTAGGGAAGTGAGCAGGCCGGACAGCAGGGTGCTTCACCAGGTGACCACACAGGGGCCAGTTCTGCACTCACCGGGGCCTGCAGCCAACAGGACACCATGATAGTACTATTCCTAAAGATATGAGAATACCAGGCGGAAACAGGGCTTGCTTTCTACAGAATGAAAGTGAAGCTAATTAAACACCATGCTGGCTGCTCTGCTTTGGCTCCATGTGCAGATCATACTTGTTCCAAAGGTTACAGAGGTGTCTGTGAGATAAATCCATTTTCAACATTACTCAGATGATTTTTGGGTGACAGAGCACTGGAACACGTAGCCCAGAGAGGTTGTGGAGTCTCCTTCTCTGGAGATATTCAAAATCTGCCTGGATGCCATCCTGTGCAACGTACTCTAGATGACCCTCCTTGAGCAGGGGGGTTGGACTAGATGATCTCCAGAGGCCCCTTCCAGTCTCAACCATTCTGTGATTCTGTGATTTTGATAGAAATTCAGAAAGGCTGATCCACAGGGAATTAGCCATATTACTTCAAGAAACTTGCACCTAAGACACAAAACTGCCCCAAGGGATGGTCAGTTCTTCACTATCCTGGCTGTGAATCAACCAGGCCTCCACTAGGGGTGACATTGAGCACGAAGCCCTGCTCTGCCCGCTGGCCTCTTGGTCTCTGCACCTTGCTCTCTACATAGTGCCCAGCATGTCCATCAGAGGTGAACCTGCAAAATACATCCTGATGGCCCCATTTCTATTACCTGTGCTTTATCCAGCTTACCCAGTTACCTTTCTTCTCTTCACCCCAGCTCAAACTTTCCACCACCCAGAGCAAAGGAAAAGGCAACTGGCTCACCTAGCACTGCTGGGGAAGTGAACACAGAGAGGGAAGAGTTCCAGACAGGTAGTCTCAGCTCTTGGAGATAGGAAGTCTTTGCTGCTTCCTCCTTCAAATCCCCCGAACACACTGCAAAGTCAACACAGCTAAACAATACGGCAGTCAAGGGGTGGGAGGAACGGTGACACTTGCAAGAAAGACACACCGCAGTCAGATAGCTCAGAGACAGACTCTCACTGGGAGCCGGTCTTTGGTGGCTCTGTTTGCCCTGCAGCGGTTTCTGAAGCGCGGAGGTGTTTGCAAACCTCTCTCCTGCTGTCCCTGTGCCACAGCTCAGCTCTTCCAGAAAGACAGGGAGCTGATTAGATCTTTGCACTGCCTTTCTCAAACACTTTCACTCCTCAGTACATTTTCTGTTGATGCGCCTAGTGTGGTTTTCTAGTTCCTGACAGGGTTAATTGGCAGACCTAGTAGGGGAAATAAAACGTTTCAGCTCTGTGGCTGCTTTTTTCATCCTTGTTTGCTCACCAGGCTGTGGGAAAGCGTTAGCTCCTGAAGGGTTAAAGAGCTAGCACAGCAGGTAGCCAACTGCTCTAGATCTCTGCAATTTATTCCTGGCCCCGATTCAGGCCCCTACATGCTTCCCAGGTGCATATTAAGGCTACTGTGGGACTGACACACAACCTCTGCTCCCAGCTGCCCCGGGGCTGAGCGCCTAGAGGCCACAGACCGGGCCCAGGGAAACGGCCAGAGGGGAGGTAGGGAGCTGTCATGCACAGTTACTGCCACAGGCGTTACAGGCCATTTTGGACCCAGCAGCACAGGTGATTCTCTAGTGGCTCTTTTGCTCTCCCCCCGGTGCTTGGCCTCCACGGAGACAGAGCCCCTTTCCAGCTTCTTGTCTGAAAGCACTCTCTTTCCTCTACCATCTCAATCTAAGTTTCCAATGAAGATTTATGACTCTGAGTGATTACACTGTCAGCCAAATGAGCAGAGAATAGGAATATCCTTTCCTCTTGCATTCAAGCCACTGGCCTGTTAGGCTGTAAGTGAAAGGAGCTGAGATGATTTTAGTCCCTTTTCTTGCACGTATTATTTATTTGCACTCTGACAGCATGTGGAAAAACCCATCAAGAACCAGAACCCCAGGGCATAAAGTTGGGTTCATTATTCACCAGTTTTAAGCCTGGAAAGAACTAGGTGGTCATTTAAGTGTACGTAAGACTCCAAGGCAAAGGACTCCCTGCAGCACTGAGGGCCATCTCCTCCTTAGAGATCTTGCAGTCAGACATGGCTTAAGAGGTGAGTGAAAACTGGCTAAGGGGACTGCAAGGAAACAGAAATGCCAAAGCAGAAGACAGTAGAAGCTTACATCCCACACTCAGAAAATAAGAATTTTATAGAAAATGACAATCACCAAGGAGATGAAGCACACACAGATACACAAAGAGATTTTCCCAAGACCTATGAGACCAGGATTTATATTTGCAGGTTGATTTAGGCTGGGTATTTTTGGTTCTGTTTTTAATTTTCACTTCCCTGTAATAAGACTGTTCCCCTGCCACATGAGAATGCAGCTGCAGCAGTAGCACTCTGCTATGCCTGGATGACAGGAACACAGACCCACATCCAAATAAAAAGAGAAGCCAACTTGTCCAATTCTGGTTCCCACCTGAGAGAAATGCAAGTGACGAACAGATCGTACCAAAAACAAACAAACAAACAAACAAACACACACACACACACACACACACCCCTCACGCTGAATTTCTGACATTACTGCTTAGACTATTAAAACGGCAATCAGCAAAAAGGGCAATTTCAATCAATCAACTTCATCTCGTAAAGAAAAGCCACAGGAGGGAGAGTGAAGGAGTTAGGAGATCTGGTTGTGCAGATTTAGGCAAATCACTTTGCTCTGTGTACCTGTTCACTTCTCCTTTTATCTCAGTAGACTGTGTCCTTGCCCTGTGTCATTGTCTAGACAATGCCACTTCTCCTGTCCTGTGCTTTCATCTAAGAAAAGGCTAGGAACGGAAAGGACAGGCAGATCAAGGCACTGAGTCTGCAAGCTCTTTACAGAACCACAAATAGAATTCAGATCACCAAGTCTTAGCATCCTTTGTCAGTAAGTGGCCATGAAACCTGCTGGCAAAACGTACCTTTTTCCCCTCCTTATGTTGGTCCAACAGAGAACGACAGCCTGCTATTCTGTTAGCCTAAGCAGCAGCAGCCTGCACAGTGAGACCGAAGGTTCGGCCCTACTGATGTACTGTGCATGTCAGCACAACAACACTTCTGCTATCAGTTTGCTTTGTCAAAATCCAGGAAATTGCACACAAATGCAATGTTAAAGAAAACGTTATGATCGCAAGGCTGAGAGCCTGCTAACTGGGAAATGTGGGAAGTAAGATTGTGCGACTCGCCCAAGGCAGGCAAGGAGGCAGTGACAGAGCTAATAGCTTAACACAGGTATCCTGATACCCAGAGCTAACCAGAAGATCAAACACAGGGTCCCAAATCACCTTTATCAAAACAGGACTGAAGCATCCTACCAGAGTGGCTGCAAACACAGTTCACCAGGAAACACAGAACATTTTTCAGAGACTGTTTTTGTTAGCAAGGTTTAAGGGTTGTCAAGCTCATCTAAGACTCCCCATCGTGAAGTACCATGAACCAGTGGGAAGGAGTTTCCAAAGCTGACTGCGCTGCAGAGCACACTTTGGAAATAAATAAACTGCACAGAAACTTTCTTCCTTTAGGTCCTTCTCTTTCTCTCCATATTATCGAGTCACTGTGCATGTCACCCTGGAATACTGGATTATTTATCATTGCTGAGTGCCTAGATTGGCCCTATTAGAGAAAAATCAAAGAAAGTAGCAGGGGCTGAGGTTTGATGAGAAGGAAACAAATTCATCCCTCCGAGAAGAATACATACTTCTCTTCAGCTACCCCATGCACACCCACACATGCACAGATACATTTCCAAGCTACTCCTTTTCTCCCTGCCAGCAGGCTGCTTTCAGTCTGGTGAGTTCCTGCTCTTCCCCCTTTTCTCTGTTCCTTTTCAGTGCATCGTTTCTATGGATTTTTGTGTCAGCTACCTCAAGGATATTCGCTGGAATGGACACGTTTATGGGATGACTAACGTTCTGAAAGCAGGTGGTGCTATTATAGTCATACAAAAGCCACCTATTTTTGCTGCCTTGCAATGTCACCCTGTTAGTCTATACTTTGCTTTGCTTTGTTATCATACCAGCTTCTCAGCACCATTACTCTGGGATGCTCCAGTTCTCGGGCTGACTTATAGAGGGGCATTTGTATTCCCTGCAGTGGGGGTTTGGAGCTCCCCTACACACAAAGGGTCATGCTAGTTTCTTTCTCTGTTGTAACTCATTTAATTCATGAATCTTGAGAACATACTTAAAAAAAAAAGAAAAAGAAAAGAAAAAGAAAAAGAAAAAGAAAAAGAAAAAAGTTCTGGTATATATGTGTATTTAATGCACACACATTCACATATATATCTTTATACTTGGAGCATTGGCCTAAAATGTTAGAGGAACGCCATATTTATTTTCATCCTTATATCATATTCATGATAATTACTTTGAAAGTCATAAGGTAAATTTTGAAAATTATCTATTATTTTCAGGGATGTCTGTTCACATTAACTACTTGAATATTCAACCTGTATTGGCTTGGCAACTCTTAGTCTGTCTCATCTCAATTCTTGTCACACAATCTCTCTTGGCACTGCTATACGTAGTGCGGTAACCCTGAGAGGTTCTCACCACGAGCCTCATTTCTTTGTGTTAGGTGCTGTACTTAGCCTCTGCCATAGACTGGCTCTGTCTAGATATCATCTAAACATACAGGGTCAATAAGGAATGCAAGATGAAACAGAGGCATGAGATTTAAATAAAATCATCTGATTAGAAGCCACATTTCCTAAACTTCAGCCCAGAGACTTTATTTTACTAATCGTGAAGTGACTAGGAACAGGCAATGTAAGCATATAGCAGTTTTAAGTGCACGTGACAGACCAGGGACCAATGTAGAAAGATCCTTGGGCAGACCAGAACCACCAGAATCTCCTATGTCCTTTTCACCTTGAAGGGAGAAGCTGGATTTTCCTTTCCAGCCTGGTGCTTTGCAAAATCTGACAATCCTGGCTTCAGCTTTTTTCACTCCTCCTAAACCCGGTGGAGGGCAGTACAAGGTGTACATGTGCTTCCTAAACTAGCTTATGCCAATCCAGCTGCTATGTGAAGGATTTGCATTCAGAGAGCCTGCAATAAGGACAGACTTATTAATACAGCATTGTACTCAATAGCTGAGACACTGCTTGTTATCAGGGGAAAAAAACCCCACAACCCTTCTGCTATAAAGGATCTAAATGAGAATCAGGCTCAGTCTCATCTCATAGAGTAAATGCCCTAACCTGCTGTTCCCTGCTTTGTAACACAAATTCAACTATAATCAATTATGGCTTCAAATGCTCCTTAAATATAGAGAAAAATCCAAAGCACATGCAAAGGCCTCCAATGGTAACTGATACGATAAAGCAGCGCAGGAAACTCCTTTTTCTTATTAAAGGCTGATTTGAAATCCCCCTGCAGACAGATGCAGTTGTTGTGCTGTGTACTGCTAACCTTGAATTCACATTAACAAGTGTATCAAAACTTTCCCTTCCCAACTGAGTACTTAGAATGGGAACTTCTCTGTTAGTGCCTGCACGTTTTCCTCAGCCCACATTTCATCACAAGACATCCCTTCCTAATCAATACAGGTCAAATCTAGATCCCATTGGCATCCACAGTGAAAACTATTGACACCAATAGGTCAAAATTAGCCAAGAGACAATTACAAAGCAGAAAACATTAGGCAGGTGAAGGATACCAAATTCTCAGCTGGTGTAAATCAAGATAGCACCAGATTTACACCAGCTAAAGAGAAGGTAGGGGGGAAAAAACGACAAAAGAAAAAAAATCTTTTTTTTGGTCTAATTTCCTTTTATGATTTCAGATACAAACAAGATCACGTCATGGCCCTGTCCCACGTAAAAGCTTTGACCCATTCAGCCTGATACAAGAGGGAGGCTCCCTTCTTCACTGACCGCTATTGCCTGCCCAGACAACGTAGGATTCAGAGGGGAAGGCGAAGGAAGGGAAAGCCTGCTTTGTTCTTGATTTCAGCAACCTTAAGAAAAACATCCACCACTATTCATTTGCCTGCCATTGAGGAATGAAACCTTTTGTGCCAGAAGAGGGCACTTGAACTACAGGCAAGCGTGAGCTGTGCTGCCTGGTGCTGACCCAGGCAGGCAGGCCGGCACGGTGGGGAGGGGAAAATCGCTTTCTTATACCCAGCCTTACGCTGGAAAACAGCTACAGGGATGTGGAAAGAGGCATCAGGATGCTGAGCCTCCAGATCTCCTCCTGAGAACTGACACACAGTGCTCATCCTTGCTAGTTTTGCTACCTCAGCCTCAGTCCCAATCCCCCTAGTCAGCAAAGACACTGAGCTTGTGCTTCTGGGTCACACGGGCTCTGTGTCGGGACAGACCTATTTTGAAAGAGAAATTAATTGCCCCACAAGCAGTGCAACTACTGAGACCTGGCTCCTCCTAGCCTTGGTTTCTCCAGTGTGCAATACAGATTGTGTGCCAGCTGAAATTCTCTCTGGGCTGGAGATTTTAGAGCAGACTCCTCCCACATTTCTATATGGGTGTGTAATAATATTTAAACATACGCCAGTCGCTCCCCCCACGGAGGTATTAATAGAGTCACTTTCCTTTGGTTAGGTGCCTATTTTCAAAAAACTTGCCCAAAAGTAATACCCCTGAGAACTCTCTCTCTCCGTCTCTCTCTCTCTCTCTCCCTCAGATTTGGCTGGAATTGAAAAATGGGCTCAAAAGTTTTGGTGTGAATGTATATGAAACACATATGCCCACTGCTCAGCAAAAGGGGCCTAAAGATTGTCTATTTTTTCCAATTATATCAGCTGGTTCAATAAAAGATCGCTTTCTTTACAAACGTTACTTGTCCAAGCACGTACACTGGTTGCATCCCTCCAGGCACAGCATGATCAGCCATGTCTCATCTCCTTAGAAAAATCTTGCTAACAAAACAAATTTCACAGGTTATGCAAAAACCTGAATTCTCTCAAGAGAGACCAAAAGAGATGGAGAAGGACAAAGCAAGTGACAGAGCAGATATGAGAAGTTATGTCTCACTTTGAGAGTTTTGTTTCTTTTCTATGGAGTTCTCTATGCTGAATCGCTATAGGAGCAAGCCATTTTCTTGTTTGAGATAGGTTAACACAGAGTAATAGCTGGAGCGTCTCAGCCAGTCCATAAACTCCCACTGTGTCTATCTATACCATCTAACTCTCAGTAGCTCTCCCAGAGTAGTTAGTCCTCTGCTTGCATCTCCAAAGTTTCCAGACACATAAATAAAACAAGCACGGATAAATTGGGTCTGAAGGTCTGTTTCTCAGATGGATCTGGCAGCTGCCTCGGTTTACTGGCAGTTCATTTATCATCTCAAGAAAAATATTGATGGTTCTGGAGACATAGGCCCTTTCTGTGTCCTGGTTGAAGGAAAGCTGTCCTTCCAGGCTGGCTTTGGAAAGAAAGTCAATGCAGCAAATTCTACTTGGCAGACACGCAAGGGATGGGGGAGTAAAGAGGAATCATTAAGTAAGGAAGAAGGGACGTTAGGACAATAACGCTAGTGGCCCAGGAAGGGCCCTACCTCAAATCCTCACTGAAGTTAAGACTTAAAAAAGGTATCACAGCACAAATATGAGGACACAAGACTGCGAACAGGCACAGTCATGGGCACCTCCTCAAGAGGAGGTATTACTGCTACAGAGCTATCCCATGGTAACATAAGGGGCATGAAGCTGTATTCTGCCAGCAGAATCAGCTGCTTCCCAGATCTTGAAGGAACCTACAGAAACTCCAAGATAAAACAGGCATAAGAGCACCAGAGTACTGTAGACTGCCTCCCCTTGGCACCTCTGAACCATTCCTGGCTCCGCCACATAGCAGCGTTAGCAATCCAGCCACCTCTCTTTTGGAAAGTCACAAGGTGCACATCATGCTGTTTGGTTATATACATTTCCTAGGAGAACAACTGAATCCTCCTACCCATTTCCAATCCCCTAACTTGATTAAACCAGTTATGTTGCACTTGAACAGGCTAGTTAGGGATTTATAGAAAGGAAGCCTGAGATTTGCCATGTATTAAGATGGTGGGAAGAGATCCCACTATGCACATGTCTTCCAATAATGGTCCAGCCTAATGTCTGCATAAGATAGACTGATACAAGCATTTGCTTCACATAACACTCAGCTGCCCTGCAGATCCCTCTGCCCTGCTACACAAGAGGTCTTGAGTAGCTAATCTACATACTGTATTTTTGAGGGAGTGGGAGATAAAGAAAGGGTGAATGGGTTGTCGCCCACCATTTGATCTTTTGTGGCACGATATGACAGCTGCTGATTTAATAGGGATTGCTTGGTTTTTGAAACAGAAGTGGTCTGACAGAAATCATGAATACAACCTGACTATGGGAGTAGGTAATCCAGAACGGGGTTTGCTGAGGAACAGTGATGCACAGAAGTCAGAGCAAGGTAGACAGCAAGGTAAAGCATGAGTGGTGTTTTCCACTCATGCTTTACAGAATAAATACTTGTGCAGAGAATAACTAGGTAGACTAAGAGACTTCAAACTTGGAAAAAAGAGGACTGATATGAGCAGCAGGAGGACAGCAGATGGGGATCAATGTCTTTTCCAATATAACAATTAGGAAGCATAAAATGAAGCTTGCAGGTGGTAGGCTTAAAACAAACAAGACATGGTTAAGCTGTGGAACTTCCTGGCACAAGATGCTGTGGATGCTAAAAATTCATACAGGTTCATAGGAGAGAAATCCACTGACTGTTACTACAGACACAGTCACATCTCTGACTCTGGATTCCCAAGCCACTAATTGCCAGAAGCTGGGAATATTCAGGAGAAGTATCGTTATATGCTTGTTTTGTTCCTATATTCTTTTCAGGCATCTGCTTTGGCCTCTGCCAGAGACAAGACCCTGCTGTGGACTGATTTGTATCTGAGCTGGTCTGGCTGTTCTTCTGTTTAGAGATGGCACATGGGAGAATCAGACCTATCCTGTTTTTACCAAAACACAAAGGTGACCTTTCTGAACACTAGCTCAAAGATACAGATTATCTTTATTTTCTGCATGAGACATGTTCAGACTTTTACTGATCTGAACTCTGGACAAAGCGTCAGCTTGGGTGACAAGAAACTCTTTCGGCTTGGGACGGGCATGTAGCGGCCCTGCTTGAATAGGTATTCTCATTTCATCTGTGAACTGTACCTGCTGCCATGTCTCCAGTCCCTTTCAACAGTGGCTTGATGGAGAGGATACAATCTGCTTTTCAGGATGCTATCAGATATCCTTTTTAAGGTTTGCAGCAACGTTGAGGATAAAAGTTTTTAGAGAAAAGGAAAGTGAAATGAGGTCTCTACTCACTAGTGACAGGCCCAGGAGAGCTAGGAGATACAGACTGTTTCATGTGACTTTCATGCATACTGTCCTCTAGTTTCTAACAATAGAGTTGCAGCTGTCCCTACTGGAGAGATTAATTTTGGTCTCTCTCCTCATTCAACCAGCTATTTTTCATGAAACTCGTAGGAATGTAATATCTCTGAGACCTTCATCACTGTCAAATTCAGTAGCAATTGGTCAAGCAGCTGAGAAAACAGACAGACACATGTACAGCAAGATACTGGTTTCTTTACTGGGTTTCCTAAAAATGACTCAGATTCCTTTTAGGATTTTGGCATTTGGGACCAAAAAAAGAAGAAGAAAGTAAGAAATAGCTTAAGCTCCCACCTTGGATCTCTCTTTAATCATCAAAGCTGCTGAGCTTTTAGATTACAAAATATAAAGGAGAGAAGGAACAGTTTAGGTGGGAGAGAGAGCACAAAGTGGGCAAAAAGCAGAGAATGGGTGTATCTAAGTAATGAAACACAACCTATGAAAAGCCAGGTGAGATGGCAAGAAGGTATGGACAACACTGATGCAAGGGGTAGGGGACATGGCCTGAAACTGCAAACGAGATGCTGAGGATACAGACATAAGAGGGGCATGCACAGGGGAGAAGATTCAGCCAGAAATGTAAAGATATAGAGAAGAGAAAAAGGAGGGCAAGCATGAAGACAGGCAGACACCATGACAGGCTGACAGAAAAGCAGACAGAGACCTACGGGAGAGACACTGCAATTTTTCTGTTTATTGCTTTTTGAAAAACGCTTCGTTCTGAAAGGCTCTTTCCTCCTCGTTCTCATTGACGTTTGGGAAAGCTCCAAAGCACAACACTGGCTAAAGCCCTCACCTAACCTAAATCTTCAGCCTACAGACGTTATTCTCCAGTCATATTAACCACTCCCCTCAGACATTTCCAACAAATTGTTAGTATCTTTTAAGCCCTGCTCTCCATTGCCTTTCAGATTAGCCTTGCCCTTTCCTTTGCACTTAAGTTTAGCAAGTGTTACTAATAGGAATTTAACATTTACCAAAGAATTATTTTAACTACAGGTCTAATAGCATTTCTATGGTGCTCTGAGCACCCAAGAGCCTTGCTATCAGTTCCATATGCTTAGTTTTGTCTAAAGTTGCTTATAAGAAAAAGGAAAAATATAAGTTTTTAAAAAAGTCAGTTCATAAGAGAAGTGTTCAAGACCTTGAAAGCCAGTTTAAGTGGGATAGCAGTGCTTGGAGGGAGCTTTTACATTTGTTTATATTAGCCACAACTCTGCAATCGCTCACGTACTCAGCATCACCTTACAATCATTCAGCAAAAGCATCACTTGTGCTTGGTCTAAGTGTTTTTTCCTGGGTGTAAAAGAAATACTTATGGAAAAATGTAACTGTTTATTATTAACAAGTAAATTTTATGTTTTTTATGCCAACAACAAACAGATTATGAATTAAGAGTTTTTATGCTCGCAGACCACTGATTGAGCTGGCCCAACAGCAACCAGAAGCCTCTGACAGCTTGACCCGAACCCACTGATGAGCATTTTAGTTACTGCCTCAGAGGCGGCAAAGTCTCAGGGACAATCTGGCATTGATTAGCGTGATTTAGTGTCTCAGCAGAAACCCCAAAGGCTGTATTGGTTGTAAGATCACTTTTGGAGTTGGCCTTTCTCATGTTGGCTGGCTTATAAGGATCAACCATCTCATCTCACCAAAAACAGCCCTACCTAAGCCAAAGAGCACATTCTCCACCAGCACTGAATTGAAGACAGTCGGCAGGAAGCAGGGATGCTATTTGCGCATGTGCCTCTCTAATACGCTTATACCGTCCACAAGATTCCTGATCTCAAATAAGGTTGCAAATACTGACAGTTCTCAAGTCAACCTGTGCAAATTCCCTAGACACACAGCTACTGAAGTCCTTCTGCTGTCATTCTTCAAAAAAGCCAAGTCCCTGCACTTCTAAAGCAAGTCTAAAACTGACTTGAGATCGTTTCTAAGCTTTTGGGTCTAGATATGCACCCTAGTTACATTCTGGTCCCACAACAAAACAAGATGGACTAGACTGTTTCTTCTGTTCCCTGCACTTTAGTATCCTTGGGAAAGAAACCTAAGTACACAAGAGAGAGGAAACTAAGCCACTCCACCCTTGTGAGGCCCTCCTTCACATCGTCCAGGACACCAAGACTCTGCAGCAAACCATGATGTCCACCTGCTGCTCGGGTTAGACTGTGCCTGAAAATCTGACAGGGCAGGTGGCTCACAGCGTATTTCCTAGGATGCTTCATCCCACTCAGGATAGATCCTCAGCTTGCAAACTCCCTTTTACTTCAATTTATAACAGGCCTCTCAATATGACTGCCTCTCCCTGCCTCCCCACAGAAAACCATGTGGGTGCTTACCGAAAGGGAGGCGTGCAAAGCACCTGGGCAAACAAATAAAACAATTACTCAAGATCACTCTGACTGCATCAGTTAACTGTAAGACTTTTTCCATACTCACCTGTATGGTGTTTGATACCTAGCTCCCAACCAAAATGTAACGGGAATCATATGGTTAAATCCCCAGGAAATACTTTGAAGATCCCTTCCAAGACCGGTAGTCTACATTTCAGCAAAAAACTAGAATTCTTCCTTAAAAAAGCCTTTATACTAACACTTTGCACTTTTACAGCATCTTTCATCTGAGGCTATCAAAGCACTTTGGGTTGCAGATGCTAAGAAATCCATTACAAAAATTATAGATATTCCTAACTTGACTGTAGTCACTTGCCTTAATTTCCATTTCTTTACTGATACTCCCTGACGGTGCCTGCATAGATTGATGGCGTCAATGCTACAGGCATCTAGATAAACAAATCTACATACGAAAGCACACCTCCTCACTACAAACACCCCCTTACAGCAAAATAAGTATTTTTCTACAGCGCTGTCCACTGAACAGAGCTCTGTCAGGGAAAGAGGTGTGTATACTGCAATACCGTAGACTCCTTTGGACTTTCATTCCAGTGCACTTCATTAAACAGACTTTCACTGTTTCTTAATTTTCTTTGAGCAGGTCCCCCTGTATATATTCAATATGAACACAGACACAAATTCCTTCTGGGTATGAGCCAACAGCTGCAACTCTGAAAAATATCAGCTTCTTATATCATTAACTGAGTTTCCATGGTGCCCTGGGGCAGAGATATTGATGCTTGACAGCATTATCACTATAAAGTAACTTTACAACTCTATAATTTAACTCTATGCTTCCAGTAATATTAAGAGCATTGGAAATTGCAGCTGTAAACCTTGACACTCTTTCACAGGCTGTGGGATTGAAAGAGGGTTTTGTTTTCTGTCCTCAAAGAGAGCCCAAAACATGCTATTGAGAAGGAACCAAATACAGGAGAGATGATGTGCAAGGACGTCACTCTGAGGAAAATCTCCACAGGATTTAATGCCACTCTTTGCAATGCATAGGAAAGTGCCCGTTTCTAAGAGCTTAGCAGACGAAGGATGAAAAACTAGACCTCTGGAGGTGTTTTCATGAGCGTATACCTGACTTGCACTGAAGTCTTCCTGGGAACAAGCTCTAACTCAAGCTCAAATGTAAGCCACACTGGATAGCTTCTGCAGAGCTCCCTCAGTTTTGTCAGCACGGCCTTTCACACCTCATTGGCTTTTGATAGCAGTGTTGCCTTTATTGGGTGGGAATGAACCTGCAAGGGCCATAAACTGGCTGGCAAGGTTCTTATTTTAAGGATATCACTAACATAGGTAGGAGGATCAGGTCAGGCAGTTGCCAAAAAAGGAATGTAAAAAAGGCCAAATTAACCAAGTACATTGTGGTAGAGGGGACAGGCTGAGATCCACAGGCAATCTTTAACAGAAATCTGGATATGAACAAATGACTCTTTCCTCCAGACGATTTAACTCATTAAATTCTCAGTGGTCAAGCGGCAGGCTAATATTCTGCTGGAAGTTAAGAATAAGGGTGAACCTGGTGGTCCCAGCTGTGCTAATAGCTCAAGGTGCAAGTTCCTGTTAGACACCTGAGGAGACTTGAGGAAATTCAAGCTTTCATTCTGCATGTACGGACAAGTATGCACACAAGCCATAGACTCATAAATACATCTTTTATGTCCATAAATATGGGAGAGAGTTCAGCAGTGCAACTATGCCCCCCTCTTTTTTTTAAGGTGCAAAGCTTCCAATTCAACACATTTAGTGAAATGGAAGATACCACGTCATTACTTTGCAAGTCAGTTCAGCTATAGTGTTAAAGTATCAAGCTCATTTCTCAGCTGTTTGTTATGTGAATATAATCCCAAGGTAGGTCTTTTTAATAATGCGTCTTTCTTCTCCAGTGTTCTTCACCCGCAGCTACCAAAGTGTTTTACAAATGAAACATCATTAAATTCGTTCTGCATGTTGAGGACGCTGAGGCAAAGAGGTGAAGACGTGCTTAGAACAGCCATGCAAAGAACCACCATTTCATCAGAACCCCAGTCCAGGGTACCAGTCTACTGGCCCACTCAGAAGCGATTTCAACAAGTAAAGCTGTACACAGATGACTAAAGGCTGGACTTTGGGCAGGAGCACCTTAGCATTAAGATTGAAATACGTGACAAAGCCAGGACATGCTGATAATTGCAGCGCCCACCCATCTTAATCGCTCCCCCTACAGCGACCAGACTGCTTCAGTTGTTACCAGGCTGCAATTAAACCAATTCTTGCCTAGTCTCTACCACTTATGTTTTCCCATCTCGTGACAGGGCTTTGGAGGAATGAAACCCTTTATGCTCTCTTACGGGATGCCTGCTGTGCAGCAGGGATTCAGTTCAAACACACTGAAAAATGAACCGAATAGATTTGGAAACTGTTAATTTGAGACTCCTTTACCTTTATCTGGTACTCTGAGAGCCCAACAGCTGGAGATTCCTCCTTCCTCTCCTTCTTTTATCCCATGCTCCCACCCAGCTAGGTGGCTGGTGTGTATCTAAACAGCTCAGCAGCTGAGTCCCTGGTGAATGTTACAGAGCAGTTTACATGCCTTGTGTCATAAGCTCTGTAAATGCCTAGTAAAACATGGTATTTCTTTAATGGAAGCGTATCAGTTCATTTTAAAGCTTCTTTACCTGCTGCTGAGCAAACTGTTGCTGTGCTGCCTTTTTAATCAGCTACCACCAAATGTGCGCGTGTGTGAGAAGGGTTTTAAACAAGGTGTCTCTGTCCACTTACTTCCAGGCAACAAACCCATAAGCCTACAATCCTCTTATTATGCCTTCAAAACAGAGTCCATTCACCGTTATCTGCAGTACATGTTATCACCGGGTACGCTGCAGAGCCAGGCTTACAGAACATATCCCTAATGTTTCTCGTAGACCAGGTACATATCAGTTGGACACAGACCTACCAGCCACATATGTACTTCAAAAGGACGGTGTAATGGCACGTTCAGGAGGTTATGCCTGATGCAGTGCTTTGTCTGCAGGATAAAAATATAAGAGACGCTCCAGCAGTAACCATTACGGATACAATCCTAATTGAGGCCTGAGACATGCATGCAATCATGTGGTCTCTTTGTCAGAAGAGACCAGAAACACAACGCTGCACAGGATGTTGTTACCCCAACGTACACACGCCAACCGTATACCCCATGCATAGACTGATGGGAGACCTTTCAGTACTGGATATCCTTTAAATAGTGCAGCCTTAGGGGCACCTTCTGCTCTTTGTTTATGTAGAATAAACTAGGTATAATCCTCTAAATGCTGAATATTTGGGGAGTTTAATTTAAGAGAGAGCATTCAGTCATAGTAAATGCAGTAACTGATCCACTTTAATGATACCTGCTCTTCTTTTTTTATTTTTCTTATTTTTCCTTATTGAAAAAGTTACTGTCCACATTAACAATGCTAGAATTCAAGTAACACTTATTGGGCTGAAAGTTTATCTCCCATTGTCATGTATGTAAGGTATCCATTTATCTTAATAATTACAAAAAAATGTTTAATCACATAAGTCTGAAAAAAATGCATAATGCTACCCAATGGAGAAATATATCTATTATAGGCTGATGCAGAGGTTTGTACAGATCACGTGTTAGCACCTAAGCCCTAAGAAGCATGAAGACGTTAAAATATTCTATTAATCTAGTTATTTAGTAGCATGATGAGGGAACTGTGATATCTTGTTGGTGTGAATGCTGTAAAGGAAAGAAGCTGACAGGTAGAATTATATGCCACCAGTGCAAACACGGAAAACTTTACAGTTTGTTCAGTTTTGCAATCTTGAAAATGGGTTTATTTCTACAAGGTAATTTCAGAGCAATATTAGCTTAAAGTAATATTTTTGTAAAATCTAGAGATTCTCAATTGTTTTGGTCCCTACACTGAATCAGTATGGTTAGTGTCTGAATGTGGGGTCTGGCTTCCTTTGTATTGCCTATTCAAGGCTGTTGGTTCCCTGAATTTTAACTGAGCCTCAGCCAGCACTTCTTAAGCCAACCCTAAAAGCTTTGAAAAACTCACCCTGATCTGGTTTCTGTTCAAAAAAAAATACAACCCAGCGACATCAGAATGGGACAAATAAAGCCCTAAGAGATAGGCCTGTGAAGGCAGATTTCCTGAATAATTTTCCTATCAGTTCACAGTGTTCGGGCTGACTATATTTGTTTCATCTATTTGCTTGACTTGCTGCCTGCACGTAGCTAGAGAGTTAAGAGAAGCACGCCTGTCCTTGGAGCCCCATATGAACTGACTGGCTGTGTCTTTGGTTCAGGTCCGTTAAAATCTCCGAGCATTAATTAATCAGTGACTTGCAAATACCTTGGAAGAGCTGCTTAGGCTAAATTGGAATGTTTTGCAATTGTTTTACTTTTGGTCACAAGCACTTCTGTGAGAGGAAAACTCTTCCTGCCAGGACAGGGTGTGCTTAAACCCAGCCACTCCAATGTCAGAGCAGACCAGCCCAGAGACTGCCTCAAGCAGCTCTTTCCTCCTCTAAGCAGGAAATTGCACATATGAGGAAGAGCCACCCTAAGCAGCCTTGACAGAGTCCCTCTGTTGAAAAGGAAGCAATAAAAACCACCAGGGAAAACTGCCAGGAGAGCATACCGTTCGGGCAGAGAGCACCGTTCCGAAGCGCCAACCAGGCTGGTCAAAACAAGCCTCTCCTCCTTTCTCACCCAGCTAGGTGAACCTGTGACTGGGGAAATCAAGCCGCAGTCTGAGCTTTGCATACATTGCCATCAAGATCTCCGCAATCCAGGGCTTGTTTCCTGCTCTCGGACTGCCGATGACCACAGTGAATGAATTGAGAATGATGCAGCCCTGGCTGCAGAAGACAAGTTCAGCAAATAGAGAGGCCAGACCCCACACCCAAATTCTATGTAATGTGAAGCACTTTAAAAAAAAAAAAAAAAATCTCCCTGGAAAAGGGAACTGGAGCTAGCATGACATATAAGTCATCAAGGAAAACATATTCAAGGGAAGCATGATCTCATTTGTATAGAGACTCTTTCCACCCTTCATTGCAAAAACTGTTCTTGATAAATGAGACCTTTAAAAGGAGGATAAATAAGCAGTTGTCAGTGCAATGAGAATGAAGTGAGGAGGAAAATTTAAGATGAAACTAAGATGCATGTTCTTAAAAGGCCAAAGTACCAACATAATAAAATAAATACATGGAACTAACCTAATGACATGACAATTTTCTCCTCAGTGGCAAGATGCTGTACATATGTGTACACTGCAAGAAGCTATTCCTTGAAAATAGTTAACCCTACTGGGTAAAATGAAGTTGAATGCTTGAGTTTGCTATGTCCCCTTATCACCTTCAGCCCCTTCCTCTTCACCCCCTCCAATGTCCTTTTCAGTGGAGGAAGCCAAATGAAAAAAAAATAAAAAGGTGAAGAATTGTTCTCCCTGCTCCCCATTTCTCACTTTTTCCTCCCACAGGGTGCATGTATGCATGGACAGTGAAGAATTATCTATCATATGAAAATTTCCCTCTCACTACCCTAAAGCTGTAAACTTTCCCCAACTTTGGAAATGGAGCAGAGAGGTAAACAGGTAATCACAGCAAATCTTTTTCCCTCTGCAGTGTTTCCAAATCTGTGGAAATTTCGAAAAGCTACCAAGATAGAATGAGAAAATGAAACAACATTCCCCAAGCCTGAAGTATAGGCAGTGGTTATTTGACTGAACATACTGACAAAAAGAAAAATATGAAAACAGATCATAAGACCAGTCAGAAGAATTTTTACAAACTGTTGATATGTTGAGATAGCTAGCCAGCTGGATATATATTTTTTCCTTTCTCCCTCCCCCCCACCCTTTTTTTTAAGGAATGAGACATTGCTTCTATTTGAGGCCTGACAAAGGTGGACAGCTTTGTCAGTTTTGTTTGCAGAGCTGGCTTGCTGTTTCTCTGACAACCAGTAGTAAAGATCTGGCCCTGAGGCAGCAGCAGAACCTAATGGAGCCTTTGGAGCCTTTTGGCTATGGCTCAAAAGCAGAGATGATGTTTTAGCTCAGTATCAAAGATGCACTTTCAACTAGCTATTAAAACAATAACACAAACGTGAGGATAATGAAAAGATAAGGAGGGAAGTGAAGAAAGAAATGGAAGACTGTGGAAGGGAATGGATCAGAGGCTCTCCAGGCCTAGTTTCTATAATAAGTGTGTGAGACAATCTCCTACAGGAGGGAAATGGCTTATTTGATCTAATATGCCTTCCTCTTCTTGAATTTCCACAGTATGGAGAATCAATATGAGGGAAATTAAAGCATCAAGAACAGACTCACATATCCACTTGTGTGTTCCTATCTCAGCAAACTCTTACTGAGATAGAAGTATTTACCTTAAGTGTCCAGGTCACGTGCACTGCAGCAGGAGGCTGGATTTCAAAAGGATACATGCTTCTTCCGTGTAGGGAACAGCAGAAGTAGTTCCTCCCACAATATAGCTGTAGAATGAAACTTCTAGCGTGTAGCAGTAGGACATATCGTTTAACAACCCACCAAGAAAACGCCGGCCTGTCCCTGCCTTCACAGCATCTCGGTTGAAGGATGTACTGGACTGTAAGAGAAAGAACACAAAGAATTCATGAGTGGGATAAGGGAAGGGTTGGGAAGCAGTCTAATAAAACAGAATAGCAAAATTCATACTGACAAACCTCATTTACCTTATGTGATACTGCACTAGAGTGGCCTGGAGAGATCATTACTGTAAACATGATGCTGGCACATGGACTATAAATAATGCCTTGCAAGTTTTCATAAAACTAATCTCAGTTCACTAGTAACATGAAATTTTCTCCCCCACACTCTTGCATAATACTTAAAGAAAGCCTGGCCTATGCTTAAGGTAGAAGGGGAATCTTCAGACCATCCATTTTCAAAATTTTACCTGCCCTATATAAGCAGGTTCCTCCTCTCCACTAGTTCTCTCTGTACCATAACCATTTTCCCACTACCCCCACCCGCTTACCCTGCACTCTTTCAAGCAAAGAAGAAATCCAGTGGCATTTAAGTTTTAGTCAAACTTTCTCACCTAAGACATCTGACTGGTTCTTAAATTAGGTCACACACATTTCCATTTCACTGACTTAAACGTTAACTGGGTGTTGCTCTTTGGGTAGAAAAAGATACTGCACTATTTTACAGCATTAGCAGCATAGTGTAAAATGCAGTATTTTGTGCTATCACTGATGATCTGGCTTTAAGAACGCTATAGCTTTATGACTATTCATTTGAGGGGTGGATAGGATGAGTCTAAATATTCCCATCAATGAGGTTTGACTGTCCTTTGAAGGTATAACATCTGGAAACTAAAGGAGAGCTCATCTCCACATGCACTGAAGTCTCAGAGCCTGTTACTACGAACTAGATTGAAAAACAGAATCTAATTTCATTTGGGTTATCAGACCCTATCCAAAATCTAAGAACCATTAGATTGAGTCAATCTGGGCTTTGCATAAGCTGATGGCCACAGGAAAACACTTAGTAGAACTTACTTGGGTTTGTTGCATAAAATGCCTTAATATTTCCTACTTTTTAAGATTTTTACATTGCCAGAGGAACTTAAAGGACCCTTAAACACAGCTTACAGCTCAGTTATTGTGCCCATTGTGAATTTTTTGAGTTGTCTGGGGGCCTCCTATTGAACCTTTAGCTATTGTATTTTTTTGCTAACACAATGTTAGCGTGTATCAAGTCCACCTCTTATCAAAAAAAAGGGAAAATGAGAAATTTATTTGAAAAAGCTCAAAACATTGAACTTCAAGACTGAGAAAAATCACACTAACACGGACATGAACAACAATTCTTGATGAATAGTATATATCAGAAGATACAAAGAACCAAAATATCTGTGGTTTATTAGCATTCTGAATGTTTTGAATTCTCTCATGTTATAACAAAGAAGGCTTTATAGGTTAATTAGAATAAGATGGAATTGGGTTTCTTATTAACATTATATGTAGGAGTTTCTAAATGGGACTTGTAGTCTATGTAGCAACATAATATTAGATTTGAGGTAAAGGGAAAGCAGAATGTATTCTGCTACATACATATCATCTAATTTCTTCCAAATTAGATGGCAGAAACCTTGAGGATACTCTGAACACCTACAGGACAGTGATGTAAAACATTCATAAGGATTGAAGGTGAAATTAGTTGTTAATTCAATACATGGAATAAAATACTTGCAAAGGTCTGAAGGAGGAAAAGTTCTCTGACTTCCTGAAAATGAAGCCTTCAAAAGACTACTGAGACCCTGACAAACTGAGGGAAGCTTTGCCTTCAGTTAAAATCAGAAACAGAGAGGAAGATGCTCATGCTCTGGGAATCACTTCATAATGAAAGTAAACATTGATTTCAGTGGCTAGTGCTTCCTGTTAAAATGAACGTTCCTGTGGTGGAACATTAAATGGGAGGAAGCATCAGCTGGTGAACATGGGCGCGTGGAGCCAGCTCAAAGGGAGACGACAAGGCAGCATGGTGTTGTGGTTTGTGAACAGGAGCACAACTCATGGGAGACACAAACTAAGCACAGGAGAAACGAGGGACATGTCAGAGAAGTGATTTAGGGCAGGCAGTAGGGACAGAAACGCTCCAGTGGTGAGTATAATCACAAACTGATAGGGAGTTTCCGCAAAGATTATAGAATCTCATCAACTATGTTTAAGAACAGATTGGACAAGTCTGGTGTAGTTCATGCTGTCTTTGGGGTACTGTTTGGACTTGAGGTCCTTTCCGGCTCTATTTTCCATGATTTCTATCAGGTTAGAGGAAGGTTACTAGTTGAATTCCTCATAGATGATTCTTGAGATAAATTTTACATAATATTTTCACCATAGTCCTTGGCATAATAAGGGAGGAGGGTGCCAACAAAATTTGCTGATGACACAGTACAAGATGAATCATCATTATGGAGGAGGCCCTGAATATCATATATTAAATTAAAAAAAAGTGGAATGACTTGGAGGACCAGAGTGATAGTAGTCAGATGAAACTCAGCTGCACAAGTGCCAGGTCATGTACTTAGGGCGTAATAAAAAACAATTTCCGCTATAAACTGAAACCTCATCAGCTGGAAATAGATGAAGATAAAGAGTCTGATGTATTACTTTACCGAAGTGATTTTTGCTTTCTGGCAGAAAAGAGCTCACAAGTTGGATCTTGTCATGGGCAAAATTATACTTGCTATATTTCAAAAGTAGGCATAAGTAGTTTAAATAATTTGAAGAAAGTTTTTCAAATGGCTGAAAAGGAAAAAAACAAAGTTTGGATCTTTCCAGAGCTTATTTTATTATCATGTTTTGTGATTTTTTTTTTTTTTAAAAAGAGTTCCAGTTTCACCAGTGCAAAAGACTATTGCCATTTCAAGTAATTAATGAAATAATCTGTTCAGGTAGTGCTGCACTTTAAGAAAGGGAAAGCTGACCCTTCGTTTAGGTGCATAAACATAGTTTTTGGAGGTTAACTTTGTCTGCATTTTCAAAAAAATTTTGCTTCTGATGGCAAAGATCAACTTGATGTCTTGAGCAAAAAGTAGGATCTCTGATTTGATTTAGGGAGATTGAGGTAGAGAAAAGATGCCATAAAACTTGCAAATATGAACACATGCAGGTTTTGTAACAGTGGCTTGGGCTTCGCTTTAGAGCAAACGTTACAAGCCAGAAAGTGATCTGATATTTTAGATGAAAAGAAGAAAATTTATAATTCAAGAAAATTGAAGAAAATTCAAATAATGACAAGGAAGGGCAGCTGGTATATGTTTGAATCCAATATTCCTCTCTCTGTTTCAAGTCAAGATAAATGGCATGGAGAAAATAAACAGGCAAAATACTGATTCCTCACCAAAACTGATCCTGGCAACTGACATACTGAAACAAAGACTATGAAAAGGAGTGTATGATCATAACAAAGAAAGAGGCTTTTGTCTGCCCATTTATTTAATCAGACCTTAACCTGGGGAGAAAAGGAGGTGCATGGTATCAGAGCAAAGACTGCAGGTAAGGTTATTGGTAAAAGGCTCTATTGTTTCTCTGGGAGAATCTATTACCCTAAGACCCTTGCAATGCTGAGCTGAAGTCATTATTAAGCAAATGCACTGAGAAGGCACAGCAGGAGAACAGCTAAACAAATATTTATTTCTGCAAGGCTGAATTGTATGGGAGTGTCAACAACAGCAGTAGCAAAAAGTACTAAATCTTTGGGGGAGGGGGAAGGAAAATACCAAAGACTTTGAAGTTCTTGAATAGGCATATTTGTCTAAAATAAACAGTAATTCATTATCAAAACACATAGACACATTAAAGCTCACAGAATGACTCTGTTTCCCAGCTCCTGCAAGAAAATTGAGTGAGCAAACAGTTATTTAGAGGGTTAGGAAGTGCCAAGCAATAATAATCCAGTGTTAAAACAGCAGAGCAAGAAGAGTGAAGGATCTTCCTTCGTAGAAAGTCAGCAGGAGACTACACCTGAGTCTCATGCACACTTGGGAGCCTCGAGGTGTACTGACCCTCTCTGTACATCTTGCGCATCAGTGGTAGCTTCCTCAGGCCTCCCTGCCAGATCTTGCCCCCTGTCCCCACACTCTGAAGGCCTTCTGTGTGACTGGTTTCTCCACTGGGAAAAACAACGAACAGGCAGACAGCATGAAGAAATTGGTAAGCCAGCTGGCCCTTACTCACAGATGTTGCAGCAGACAACAAGATGCGTGGTAAGCCAATATGGAAAAAAATCTGTATGCAAACTTATTTCTGGAGTGGTCTCAAAGCAGCAAAAATATTCCTGGCCATAGGTCAGATCTTTCAGTGTGCCAGATCTCCTCCTTCTGGGTGGTCTTGTCTCCTGGCTGATAAGGACACTCTCCACCACACAGTGGCTCTCCTCAGTGAATTCAATCCCCTCCAGCAGCTGGCTCACAAGCTCAATTGCTTAGTCAGCTCCCATGCGACTGAGAGATACTCTTGGTTTCTCAGCACTCTACATCAGCCTGCCGGCAACTACTGTAAAGGATGCCCAGAGCAGTCCACATTCAAAAATGAAGAGCAAGCTCTTTACTCCTTGTCTGCACATATCTGTATCAATCTGTCACAAGAGAGGCTTCAAAAGATGAAAAAGGGAATCCTGGGTTTCTTTAACTGAGACTGAATTTTCCCAGTTCACCCCTTGGCTTGCTGGTGTTCTGGGACTCCGAGCGGTTTTGCACTGTTGGAAGTGCCAGGGCAGGACCTCTCTCCCAATGCATATGTGGCTTCACAAGGGACTTGTCCTGCTACAGCACCAGAAAACCCTGGGGCGGCCCAAGGGGAAAACCTAGTGAGTCTGAAATAATAAGACTGGTCACTGCTCAGTGGAAGAGGAGATGCCAAGAAGAGCTAAAATGTAAGCTAGGCGCAGTATGCAAGTGGTGAAGGATGGGAGCTTCTGTTTTACCTCTCACCGAAGACAGGGCAAAGGGACAGGGTACAAGAGCTGTTACTCTGTCACACAGGAGCTGCTGTGGAATGGACCTCTGTCTTCTCCTGAAAGTGCTCAACATGTCAGGGGGAAAAATGGATCAAGTTGTGACTGCAAGTCAGACCTTACCAGTCTGCTAGCACAGGAGCTAGGCTATAGGCTGCATATCGCTCATGATCAGTCCCAAGACGTTTCTCCAACCAAGAGAGAAAAGAAACTACAAGATACAGGTGACTCGGAAAAGAATTAGGAGAGGAATCATCAACAGGCTGAAATGTGGTCACAGGCTCTGACAGACTGAGAAAGATGAGTTTCAGATATAGCAAAGTCTAGGGTTCTCCTGCAATCCAACAGATACGTTTTTGAAACAACAGGTAAGTTTTACATTTTATCAGCTATTCACGTCTATTGCAAAACAATTCATTGCTTATGTGCCCACAAACTGCATATAGCTTCAAAAACTTGAGCTATAGTGTGCATGTTTCACATGTAACCACAAACAGAACATCTGCATGAAACTTAGAGTATTAGAGTAAACAAAATCTCTTATTTGCCTACATAGGTAGGTGATGTAGGTCCAAGAAGAATTTTGCAAAAGGATGGCATGTTCAACTATGCTCACAAAACAAAAAACAAAACAAAAAAAACCCAGAGAATCTTGTTAGAAATTCTCCCTGGAGAAGAGGGAGAACTAATAGAGAGGGATTCATAATTAAAGAATGGTTTCATATTGCAACACATAATTAAGAATACGCTGGGTGACCTTCTGCCATTTCCATTTGGAAAATAAGATGTATTTCACAAACAGAAGTTAACTATTCTTAAAGAAAAGATTTCCCCACATTTTGCTTATTCAGCAGTTGAGCAACAAGCACTTTACCAACTGGGGTAAACTGGGATTATTCATACAAATTGCTTCATGTTCATCACCTATCAACACCAGCAATGGCCAAGTGTAATCCAGACTTGAGTCTGGATTACAACCTCACCACAGTTATCCACTGATGCTGTTCTCACAGCTGAGAAGGAAGTTCTAATTCTAAAGCAGGTCTAACCTCTAAGAGCCCTCAACTCACTGCCCCAGTGTAGCAAAAAAGTAATAATAAAGTTAGTAGTCAGTACATTAGGAAAAAAGAATGACACACTTGCCATCAAGGAAGAATAGACATGCCATTGGGAAATGGACTGGAGCCCAGATGATGTCAAAGCCATCTCAGTAAAGCGTTTTACACTATCAGCTATAACTCACTCACTTCCATTTTCTAGAAGGTTTTATTGAAGTTTGGGAAAGTTAGAAAGAGCGCACAGAAATGTATTAGCTTTGCACTCTTTGCCATGGAAGACTGTAAACAGCGATATTATATATTGTGACTCTTCTGTTAGCCCCTCTGCAGCATACCCTAAGAGGGATGCAACCAGCAGCTCACTTTCCTTGTATGGATAAACTAACTACTGCCGTGGTGTGCCCAACAGTCACTGCTTTGACGCTGCTACTCACTGCTGGTAGCCCTAGCTATCTCACAAGCAAAACTTATCTCCCTACTTTTCTGGGAGCACTGAGGAAACTTCTCACTTCTAAAGTCAACTTAACTCTCCTCACATACCCACCCACCTCTCACCAGCCCCATTAACTGTTTTAATAGCCTGGAAAGCAGACACGTTAGTGTTCTTAGTGATAGACTATCAACTCCAAGTCAACTGGGTCTGCCAACATGGAAATCATGGCATTTGGGAGCCTGCTATTGGGCAGCCTTCTGATTTAGTCTATAAATGAGCTGTAGCTAGCATCTAAAATGTGGATAGGATTGTTAAAAAAAATGTTAAATATCCCAAAGGCAGATGGTAGCAGAAAGCTGATCTAAAGGAGGCAGTGGGTAAAGAGAAAGGATTCTGGGAGCAGAGAGGTGATGAGCTGGGAAACAGAGCTCAAAATTACTTGCTGACTCATCTCACCTTGCAGTTTTGCTGCATTTCTGATGCAAAGAAGTGTGCATCAGAATGTCTTTCAACTCAAAATCATTTGTGACTACTGAAACTCGGGAAGAGGAGGTTTTGAAATCTTGAGGGTCATTTCAAAAAGGATACCATTATTTGGAGATTTTCCAGTTCCCTAAGGGATAGCCAGATCAGGCCAACATTGCTGCAAAAAGGGCTCTCTCTCTCTGAGAACTCCTCAGCTGACCACATATTGTTTCAGAACTTCTGTGCTTGGTAGGAAACACTGAGGTAGGCAACAAAACTTGGGTTTAACAAGGGAATGTTTTCTGAACTTAAAAAAAAAATTAAATTTGTAGAAGTCTGAGAAGGTGTGTCAAGAAGACTCTTATTTGATCTGAATTAGTTTGCCCAGTCCTAGTAGTATAAGTGTGAAAAGCCCAAAACTGAAACCTCAACAGCCAAATATCCTCAAATCCTAAGACATTTTCATTGATTTGACTATCTAGCTCCTTTTTCCTTCATCCTGCTGCTCAGTGGAAAGTAGCCAGCAATCACCCTTTCTTAAACTTAACAGCATCACATCATAGGAGTACCATGAACACAACCTGCCTAGCACCACACTGTCAAGCTCTAAAGTGCGATTCTCCTCAGAGAAATAACAGTTAAAAGGTACTTTGTCACCACACACACATCTGCTCCCTGAGGGGCTCCATTATCCCTTTAATGTGCAGTGAAGGAATACCAGATCTTCCCCCCCTCCCCATCCTTCAAGTGTCTTACAGTCATACCTGCTTAAGTTTGCTGACAAAAACACATATTTGCATCGTCATTAGCAGAGGGGCTGGGAGAAGGGAGCTTTATAAACTCTCATCTTGTGCCTCAAAAACAAAACCACCTAAGAAACCCTGCTTTCAGAAACTCTACGGTTAGAAAAGCAACTGGGTTTCATGCTTCAGGGTTTCAGCTGTTCACCTGCAAGAACTATGGTGAGCAGTTTTCTGCTCACCACTCACTAATATCCATGCTCTGCTCCACACAGTGCTCTGCTGTACAGCTCCAGGGCTGACAGAGGTCTCTGCAGCCCTCTGCCTGTACTCTGCACCCTGGGCCAGCTAAATGGGCTGCACCAGCCTGGGGATCAGACCTGCATTTCACTGTTCCCAGAGGTCCTTCCTTAGGACCTCTCAAGCTCCTTCTTTAGAGATCCTTCTTTTCCCCTCTTAGCAAAAGTGCACTTAGCCAAGCGTGACAATGCCACCTACTTGACCATTAACCTATGCCCAAATGCATCGCCCAGAAACCAGAGAATTATTCTGGAGCCTATTCCCCTTTAAAGAGCCAGCCCAAGTTCTGATCAGTGATATATAAATACAAGTGACTGTAAACGCTTCAGGGTAAAAATGAATACTTCTTTTTTTTTTTTTTAAAAAAGAAAAAAAAAGAAAGCAGCAACCTCTGCTTCTCAGAGCACGTTCTTCCCCAAAGATGCCAAAGCTGGCATTTCCTAGTCTAAGCTCTACAGAATAATCAGACCGTTTAGAAAATAACTTGCATCTCTGGAGCTCTCAGTTTCCCTATTTGTCAGCAGGAAACGAGACGTTTCCTCAAAATATACAATAAAATAGCCTGTGGTAATAGCCTGCAATGCTTCACTTTACAATGGTTTTATGAGTGTGCGTGTGGTCTCCTGGGAGTGCTTTCATAATCATTTATACAAATGACACAAACTTAGGACAATGAGAAGCAGAAAGGAAAATACAACCATAACACATATGGCTGCTTTGAACAGTCTGCAGGAAAAGTGGTTTGCTTTGTGGCAAAGAGATGTTCTGTTCACTTCTAGATCTAGACAGGAAAATTACAATGGGTCCTGAGAAGGGGCAGCGTGCAACTACATTGATCCCAGAGCAGCCCAGCAGGGCCCATTACTCAAACTCCTTCTGGGATCTCTCGTGCTCCAGGAACCCAGTTCTGACTGTGTGATATATTAATATAAATTGCATTCAAATCTGGGTCAAAGCGATAATACCCAGAAAAAGGTCCTGTGAGGGAGGCAGGGGTCCAATTTTCAGCTCCTGTTCTACTCTTCCTCCACTGCACAGTTTGTCCCAGCCAAGTGAAATTTGCCAGTCTCTGCAAGAGAGGTAGCTTGCATTTGAATGTAAAGGAGCTCCTTTCATTTGTGGCACTCGGATGCTGTCACCTGCTCCCAGCTAGTTGACATTAGGCAAGACTGATGATGATCTTTAAAAATATGCCATAAAAATCGCTACGAAAAATTGTTTCTTCTGTGGATAGTCAGAATTTCTGCCTGTGTACGGGGAGGGAGGAGGAACTGTTAACTCATATATGCACAAACAACATGGCAAGAAGGTAGTGAAGGAAAATCCATTTACTTGAACACTTTTTTCCCCCCTTTTCCTTTCTTTGCAATACAAATTAATTCAAGCCTCTGTGTACAAAGAGGGGTCCAGCACCATGTAATGACTCTCCACTGGGCAGACTTCCTGTGAGGCCAATACCAATGCTCAGAAGCATAGACTTTGCAGTCTGTTCCTGTTCTACTCCTGTTCCTGTTCCTTGTGTCACTAGAAACACATGTCCTCTCTCCTCTCACTGCCCCAACCTCCAGGAGAGAGAGAGAGAGAGACAGACAGACAGACAGAGACAGAGAGAGAGAGAGAAAACAAATCACCCACATACACACGAAAACCCAACATCATGTATGGAGCAATGTGTTCAAGAAGCAGCAAACAAATCTATCCCAGAGGGTGATAAAGCAAGTAATAGCTGTATTTTTCTTCCTGGAAAAGCCCTGGTACAAGACAACAAAAAGGAAGGTAGGATCATTTGTTGCGCTCTGGTTTTAAGAGATTTCCAAGAAGATCTATTAATCTTGCAAGATGTTAACAAAACCTACCTGAATGTAACAGCTATTGCCTTTCTGGGAGAGGGAGGGGTCTTTTTCGCCAGAACAGCAGAGAGGCATTTAGGAGACAGTGGCTGAAGTGAGTTTGGATTTTACCTCGGGATGAATTCCTATTACGAGCAACCTGCTTGTGGCTCCCCTTTTTCTGCCCAATCATGTGCAACACAAATAAGTTCCCCTTTATTTCAGAACAAATTATTGGGTTTGCTCATCTGATGTTCAAGAGCTGTTATTACTCTTTCTGATGCTTGTGCCAGCACTTCCCTCAGAAATAGCCCCAAATACACTGGGATTAGTAACAGGGATCACAAGGCTGAAGAAGGAGGAGTCCAGCCAGTGCAAGTAATAACAGCCTAGCATGGCTGCCATCGGCAGAAGAAGGAGGTTTGCTGGAAAGGATAAATCTTCCCTAGGAAAGCTTGGCTGGAAGAAGGGGGTGGAATTGAGAGGAGAGCGGATCTAGAGTACATGGATAAAATGAAAGCAATAGTAAATACAGATAGCAACATTCAACTCCTTTACTCGGGTACCAATTTTAGACCTCCAGGCTAGAAACCCCTAGGCCCAACCATTCCATGTTTGAGCTTTCTCATCTTGCTGAGACAATGATACTCTAAAAAACGTGACGTGTTACAACATGATGTTCTGGACACTGGCCTTAACTGCAGTTTTACCCAAAGGAAACCAGCTAGATCATTGTTTAGGGACTTCACTACTGAGCAAGCAGCATGGTACAAAATGCGTGGAAGGACGTGGGAACTGCTGGCAAAAACACTGGAACGGTATTTGGGAGACCTGTGATTTAGTCTTTGATTCCCCTAAGCAATTCACTTCCCACCCACTCTCTGCCTCTTTTCCAGTATGACTGGAAGCTTTTGGAGCTGTGACCATCTTTCTGCATGGTTACCCAGTGCCCAACATAACGGGACCCCAAGTCTTTCTCAGGGTCTCCAACTAACCACTGGCACATAAAGGATGAGAAACTGTTTAAGGAAGCTACTCTGCTGGGATGCTCAGAGCAATAAAACAAAAGGAGAACTCAAAGGTATCTCAAGTATCTCCAATTCTGAGTCCAAAAGAGCCAAAGATTAAGCCAAGTACCTCTGGCCAGGCTTTTTCATTTAATCATAAAGAAAAGCAATGTTTAAGAAATGATAAATCCATATGAGAATGGCTGTGGTTGTTTCTTCTAAACAAACTAGAGACAACAGATGGTCTCCTCTCGTACAGTCACAAAGGTCAAAATTAGCCACCCCTAAGACTAGCAGGTTCTTGAAATGTTCAAGTGCTTGTGCCTGGTCATTATGACTAATCCATTCTCCAGAACGAGAAAGGTCAAATGAAGAACACCACTCCAAACAGTGCAACAACTCCTAGCCATTGCTGATGTGCAGTGCACTCAGACATGGTATCAACCGCTCCTCCTAAAACCCAATGAGTCAGCCTTTCAAAAGGGTTTGTCAGCTCTTGCTGTTAGAGCTTTCATGTATTTACTCTGCAATGTTTAAAAATATCCTTTTAAAACCCTGAAAACAAACTATGTATTCCTTACAGAATTTGTCCTTTCCCCACGGATAGCTGCCCAAGAATCTCTCTCTCTCTCTCATATTTAGTAGAGAGAAAAAATTCTTAACATTTCTTTTCTTCTTCACATACTGATAGCCAAGGCAAAGGCACACCTCCATTTCTAAAGTGGCATACAAGTAAGGAATTTCCGGTGCCTTAGACAACTTTTACCTGCAAAAAGCAGTCAGCGCTGCAGAATACTGGGGTAAGTGTTTTGTGCAACAGATAGGGTACACAGGCACTGGGTGACCTGCCTTTGGTCCCGCAACAGGCGTGCATGCACAAATCCCCTCTCTGTCCCCTACTCTAATCACTAATCTCCCTTGGATGCTGTCATTTAAATAAAAAGGCCTATTGGAAATGACAGGTGAAGAAAGCAGCCCAGGCATGAAATGCACTCTAAAGTATATTAATAGAAGGTTGCCAGACAAAACGGCACAAGGCATTTGATCGCATCGTCTCAGGCTTGTTGTTCATGCTTCTTTGCGTCTGGCTGCGTGATTTCTGCCAGATTCTCGGCTGGAAGAGCAGGCCAGGATTTGCCTGCTTTCCCTAACCCGTGCCGGGCTCAGCTGCAATCATGCAGAGCACTGAAAGAAATCCCTTTGAGTCGGGATTCATTCTGAACATGTAAAACCCAGACAAATGACTGCTTCTCCAAAGTGAATCCCATTTCACAGCAAGTAGGTTATTAGTGTGGAACTCCATACAAGTAGCCCGCATTCAAAAGCCCTCTGCATTATTAATAGAAGATGAGCTTTTGACATCAAAGGAGAACCATTATGTATGCTAAACGGTGGCAAAAATTGTACCCGCACTTCAAACCTTTTCAGTTCTTTGTCCCTTGTAAATCAATCAAGGTTGACAGATGCTTTAAGGAGAGTAATCTTTTCAATGATACTGTCAATGGATAACATAATGGAACATTGTCTCTGTGCTGTGTGAAGACATGGAGCTAGTCAATTATGGACAACACTTCATGCAGTCGCCAGTTTTCACTTGAAGTGCTGCTGTTGAAGTATTATAATCCCAACAAATGGCCACAGCAGCATACAATGTAAATGAGACCTCCTGAAGCTTTGGAAAATTAATTAGTAACAACAGTGGTCCATTCCCACACTTTCAGACACCAGTCTGGTAATGTTAACGATGCACTTCCCCCCTTCCTTTTGAGCAGTCAATAGGGTATATTTACATACACTATTTTTAATCTTCAACACTTTTTCTCCCCCTTTTTGAAAATGCAGGAAGCTCTGGATTCCCTTCCTCTTTCAAGCAGCAAACTTCACCCCTGATATTTCTAATCAGTCACATAACCCACACAGCTGGAGCTGAAAACAAAAGATCAGACTTTCCTACTCAGACATGGCAGTAACATTACTCCTCTTGCTTCTCACATGCATGACTCACTGTGCCTCTCTCCTTTTCCAACATCTCTGTCCCTTGGCTGCCCTGAGAGGAATGTCTTGAGTAGATAGTATAGGAAAAGCTCCCAGTCTCAAGAGATTGGTGGGATACAGTTTGTAAGCCCCTCTTCTGGGCTGAGCAGAGTTTGGGGACGTTCTCCCCTGCACAATACATTAGATCACTACACAAGTAAGTCCCACGTGGAATGAGGCAACAAGGCTCTAGGGGAGTTAACATTGTCTAACATACTGAGTGCAAGCAGCACCCATATCTAATGCACCGTAGTTGGACCTCAGTCTGATTGCCAGCCACTAAAAAAAGGAGAGTGAGGGTCAAACGGGAGAGACTGCTCTGCTTATTTAGCTATTGGCTTTTATTTCCTATTTCCTTTTCTCAAAGATTTTTCCCTTGTCAGTCAAGGCTTGCACTAAGATGACGACTTAACGTCCCATAGGAACAGAGGGAAATTCCACACTCAAGCCCAAAGTTTGTAAGGTATTCATTTGTTAGGATTCATTGCAGGTATTTATTGCTATGATCTGTGAGCGCCCCCTCAGCTATAATGCATTTTTGAAATAAGTAGGTGCAGATAAAAAAACTCAGTCATTAACATCTTCTGGAACAACAGGCTGTTCCTTGAACTCAAGCAGTCTCCCCCATGCTCCAAACAACTGGGAGCAGCTGCAGCTGCTTTTCTGCCTCATTTAGTTTTGGATTCTCATCTTCTGTGCTCTAGAAAGTCTTGTGGGAACCCTCACAGCAGTTGGGACCAGGGAGCTTCAAACTGCAGCAGTCCCAGAAGCCCCAAAGCGCATGCCTTGGTCAATCAATACCGTGGGGCAAGAGAGGAGGCAGGAGCAACCACACCCCCACACTAGGCATGACCAGGCCAGCTGCAACTTCCGGTAGATCACAGGAAGGAGAGAGAAGTATTTTCTCTACTACAGTCACCCTCCTGGGTCTAAAAAAAAGACAGTACTCTTGCACTGGTACAGCGAGAGCCACAGCAAAGGATATCTTTTAGCTAGCCTCAGAAAAGTGAGAGAACGATCCAACCTTTTTCCCCACTCGTATAAGCTGAACTACCTTAGAAAAGAGGGACTGAGAGGATTCAGGAAGTTTCAGTTCCTCCTTCCTCTTGCTGGAGCAGATCTGGCTAGGAAATACAGGCACAACTTATACCCATCCTTATACCCATCGCCTACTCATCATCTCCATAGTGCAAAGCAATTGCACAGAAAAGTCTCTGAATATGCGCAAACACAAGATACAATTTCTCTACTGCCCCTTCATGAGAAAGCTTTAGGCTGGCATTTCTGCCCTGATGACAACGGCCGCCTTTGTGATTACAGTTTCTTTACTGTGCAGACTTGGCTGCTTGTGTGTCTGGCACTGGATTTTGTTTCTCTAGAGCTAAGCGCATGGAGCTCTGCAGGGTCCCTCTCCGCCACCCACCACCTTTCCCACAGCCTGGTTGAAATGGCAGCGGGGAGGAGGCAGCCACCATGCCCAGCTGTCCCCATCTTTGAGAGGAGGCCCATGCTTATCTCACAGTACCAGAAGGAGTCATACCTGGACACAGTCACAACGCACTGGACCAGACTTTTAGCTTCGCTGACTTTTGCGGAACTACTGCAGTCAACACTGGCTGAGGATCAGTTCTATTCTATTTGAAACCTGCTCCAAATGCATTTCCCCTCTTCAACTCATTTACAGATGTTTGCCACTTATTTCCAGTGCCCAGAGATAACTACACACATGCTTTCTTCCAAGCGATTGCAGACTTTGTTGCAGAACAGTTTTTCCATGGTCATAACAAAGAATTTCAAAAACATATTGTCTTTGTCACAACTTTCAATAGAAAATTATCTGACCTTTTCTTTCAAGTTTATCATTTTGGCTTCCATTTGAAATTATATTATTAAACATATAAGTCAAAAGGTTTGCCAATGGGATATAATATAAACACTGAAGCAATAAAGCTAATCAAGTTAATCAAAATACAATCTTTTCTTCTGACTATAACTAAATGTTCCAATAAATCAGGACCAAAGCTTCCCTTTGGGCTTTTGGTTCTAATTCAGGACAAACCCAAATGCATGCATTTCTCATGGAATTCAAAGCCCCAATATTCAACTAAATATGAGATTTTATAACATGGAAGATGAAGCTCCTGCTTCTGTGCATGTGTCTAATAACAAAACATAAGATCACAGCTTGCTACTTTAGGAGAAAGTAAACGTAAAAGGAAAGACGGTGGCTAATCAAAAAATATTTACATAGTCCTCTCGTCATATTAAAATAAAATTCAGACAATACAGTTAAGCCAGAGAGTCATCATTAAAAATAAAATTAGAGAAAAAATGACTTAAGAGAAACATTGCTTACATAGGAGAAGTCTTCAGCATTCTGACAAAGTAGCTTGGGGAAAACAGCCTGTCGCTGAAATCTTTCCTCATCTTCAAAGATGTTCCCATACATGAAGCCATTCATCATGGTGGAGTGGGCATGGATGTCAATATAGAACTCCAAGTTAATCTTCTGTTGAGGGAAAACAAACAAACAAACAACAAAAATCAAAACTCAGCATCTCAGCATCAAATAAATCACAAGTGTGTTATGTAGGTGCAGCCTCCTGTAAATGCAAGACTGCCTTCCTTAAACATAACTGCAGTACCAGCATCAGAAAGCCATGCTAAACACATTGCTATCGAGCATCCAGCTGCTCATGCCTTTTTGTGGGTGCCTGTCTGACACAGCATGGGACCACATTGGACATCTCCCACCTGTTCTGAGCGAGCTGGCACATTTATGCAGTACAGGATACCATGCAAAATAGAGCCAAAGTATTATCCTTTGCTTTGTCACAGGGCTCAGTGCCTCTGCACTGATAAAAATACGCACCTTCCAGTTCCAGAGCGAGCTTGTTCAGACATAGCTTGGCTATCTCTGCATGGCTCTGCATTGCAATATGCAGATGTACCTTTTCTGCCAGGAAAAATGGGCTCAAAATTGTGTTTAAAAAAAAAAACCCACCAACAAACTTTCTTCCGCATCTCCACTAGAGTTTATTTCAGTTTATAAGGAGAAATACCCCAATTTTCTAAAATTACTTTACATCTGGAAATTCAGCCTACTTAGCCTCCCTCTTTTTTTTTTTTTTTAAATGCTCCAGTACAGAGCAAAACACAAAAAGCAAGTGTCTTCAAAACCCCTCTGCTTGTAGCTTTTATTTGATTCTGTAACTACTTGTGCTTCAGAGGAAAACAGCAGGACCCCCAACACTGAACCTCCTAATCTCTGCATACCCTTTCGGGATCAGCTTCTCCACATCTGGTTAATTACAAAGTAAGTCCTCATAATGCTCCAGATTTAAGCCTTAGTCTCCAGACATGAGTCTCCTGGTGCTACAGGAAAAAAGGTCTCTCCCTCACCTGGCACCTCTTATTTTATTTTTCCCATCTGAAAGCCTCAGATTTTCAGGCAACAAGCTAATATAGCGAGGGTCTCCACTTAGCATCTAACTTCTCAGGGTCAGGAGAGAGGCTGCAATAAGTCATTAAGACTAAGATGGACCATGACCAGGAAGCTCTAAGAAAAAGCTGCTCAAATCTCCTGTCCAGGGACCCATTTTTTTCTTCACATAATGTCAAAGTGACATTAATTTCGCTGCCATCATAGGCAGAGATAAGGTGTTCACCCTGATTACCACATGCAGTGCCACTGACATCCATGACAAGGCAACACCCAGTACTAAACAGCAGATGCCACTGCACTACCCAGTTTCCCAAACACTTATGGCTTCTGGTGCTGAGTAAACAGTGGCCTGACCAGACACTGACAAACCTACCTCCATCACCTGGCCGCTGCAAGGCCACTAAGAACCATTTTCCCTGTGACTGGAGGGTTAAAACTCAGATCTCCTTGTCCCAAGAGCTCAGATGCCAAAAGGTGGAACAACAGAAGAGAAGTCCACTTGCAGCAAAAGGTTATGATGCTAAGCCTGATAGCTCTGGTAGCCTTCAGTGGCAGATGGGGACCCTGGCCACTAAAAATGCAACACATAGCTCTTAGGCCCTGCCTCTAGTCTGCATACTAAGCTTGCTCTGGATACGGAGTCAAGCTGGAGAATACTGAGTTACAAGGAAGTCCAATGTAATACAAAAACAGTTCATCTGACAGCGGTGTCAGCTCTTCTGGATAGTCTCTAATGGGGGGAGAGCATCATTTGGTATGCAGTACTAATATGATACAGATTTACTTTCCCTTGGCAGAAAACCAGTGTACAATACACAGTGACTATTTAGTTTAATTAAACAGCCTAGAGAGAGTAATATTGCATCTTATTAAGTCTCTTCTATGTTAAGATGTTAGCTAATGCAATATCAATATCTGACCATGCTTCATAGGAAAAGGAACATTTGATTGTATTTCACTCTAATACAATAAATTGTTTGCTATTGCCAAAACATTACGCCATGCTATAGAGGACCGACACTGCAATAAACTACACATCTGCTATTTGGAGATACAACACTAAGGAGAAAGATTATCATCGACAGGATGAAATACCACATAGGATTTTCTTTCTCTCCAAGCATACAGAAATTAAAATCAAGACTGAGTAACAATATTCTCCATAAGATAATTTTCCCATCAGAACTTGATGAGATCAGGTGCACACTGAAAAGAGATCAGGTGCACACTGTTTCCTTACAAAACAGAACGCATCGTGATCTGATAATCTAGTTACACTGGATATTTCTAAGGCACAAATGTCCTTAGAAGTCAGTGACCCAAGATGTTTGTTTTAGCACAATTAGACACAATTCTTTATAGGGATATATTTACTAATAAAAAGTTATTGAGAGACACAGAAGGATATATAACAATAGACTAGTATCACTTCCATCTTAAATAACACAATTAAAGGTGCTGGCTTGAACAGTATGATTTGTGCTGAGGTTTCATACAATTCTTCATCCACAGCTCTCAAATAGTTTTCAAAAAAAGGTGTCTACTAACAGGGACACAGAGACGCACATTACTAAAATAACTTGCCAAAGGTTAATCCAACAGGAAATTCACATCTAGAACAAGGGTATTCTGAGCCTCAGCATACTATTCAACTGATCAAGTCATGCAGCCTAACATAGTATCACTATGCTAGAGAATGTTTTCTAAACTCTAACATTCTCACTAAAAAATTTGCTGATAAGTGTTTTGGAGAATTTACAGGAAATCTCTTGGGATGCTGATATTTCTTTGAAGATCTTTTTTTGATTATCAAAAATATTTGAAGATAGTCTAGTTATAATGGATATATGTAAAGGAAGAGTGTTCTTCACAGACATCATCTTCACCTAAAGATTAAACTTCCAGATCATTTATTTGGAAATCATGACATGCAACAGATGAATAATTGGATGAATGTTTTAGCTCATCATTAGGATAAATGATTTGTTACAAAATACTTCAAAGGCCATCTTTTAAGTCAGCCAGCAATAACTATTCAACTAGTTCTTCTGGTCTTTGTTCCTTACCCTCCTACTGAACATATCAGATCACCATTTCATACATTCCTGCCCACTCAATGTAGTCAAAATTTGCAATTGTCCATCCTATTCAGTAAGCTGTTAAACATAGCTACAATAATTGCCAGTTAGACGTACTATTCCCAGACACTGCTGTATGTGAGCAGAAGAGTATTTCAGTGTTTCACGTTTCTTTTCTTCTGATCACATTCATTATTTTATCAAAAGGAAACATCTTGAGCATTCTCCATTAGAGAACAGAATAACTCTGCATTGTTAATACAACACGAGTTTCTAATAGAAAAATTCTCTTTATTCACAAGGCACAAAGATATTCTCACCTTAAAATGGACAATAGCAGCCTAGTCATTGGGACATTACACACAAAGTTTGCCTCCTTGTGCCCCAAATAGTAAAAGACCTGTTTGCAGACGTGTTTTGCAGAAGAATTAACATATGTTCCTGAACAATAAGGATATTTCTTTCCATCTCTTCCTGTGTGCATAGGAGAGAGACTCCAGGACACACATATTCAGAAGTGCTTTACATGTAGGAAACGTTTCACCCACAGCCACACCACAAATTTGAGCTAGGGAATAACGGATACAAAATTAGTTTCAAATTTCAGTTGAGGTTTGCTGGAAGCTTTTGACATAATTATTGGCCTCCTGCAATTTAGGCAAGATCACAGAACTAACATTTTATTAGCTATATAATGTCACCAACTGGTAGGAATTTCAGAAAAACAGCAGAGAATTGACCTTCTGAAATCGTTTCTCTTGGAGGTAAGGAGTATTGCAATGGGAAAATTAGGTTAATAAATGTATGTGTGCATGTTACATGTGCTCATACAAATACACTTTTCTAAGATAAACCAATCCTGTGTTAAGTCACAGGGACATCTCACAGGCTCTGTGCAACAGAACTCACTCCGATTATGACTTATAACGCAGTAGCGTGTACAAGTAAGAATGGGAATAAATTTAGATATGGTTCAAAGTCTCACAGTCACATTTGCTTCAGACTCTAAGCAGAAAATAACGAACAGCCAGGCTCAAGCATCTCTGGCTGCCATAGCTGCCTTCTGAGAGGCTTACAAGTTACATCCTACAAAACGATATTAAACTCATCATTTTCTGCTTTAGAGGTGGGAATGCAAAATAATTCAGATGCCTTATAAAAATCATCATGCAATTTAATTTCCTCAAGTGTCTCATCTTTGTGCTTACAAGCAGAAGCAGTGATTCTCTCTCTCTTACGCTACCTTTTTTTAAGAAAAGCGGTAATTATCTGGATGACCCAGCTTACAGAGATGGAAAAAGAACAAACAAAAGCAGACTTGGTCTTTGTTTTCTACCTGTGTCAAAACAGAAATCATTCACCGGCCTGACAGAGACAGCGATCGAACCCCACTTTCTGGGAAACAGACAGCAGTTAACCTGCTCTCCCTTTTAAGAGAATGGTCTTTGCCTCTTCTTACCACTTACCATATTAAAACAGAATAAATAAATAAGTAAACAAATTTTTGCTCTAAAGTTCATTTGAATCCATTTGAAGCCTTTGTGACACACCCTTTTCACTGTTATCCTGGGACAGTCTAAAGTTTCTAACAGATCGAGAAATATATATATAAATTAGGAAGGAGGAAAAAAAATGAAAGAAACCATGGAAAAAGTAAAAGCTCATATTCACTGTCAAGATATGAGATAGCCAAAGCAGCACAGAAACTGGGAACTAGTGCATGTTGCTGTGTAGAAGCTTTTGAGAAAAATACATTCTCACTTGCCTGAGAAATATATTCTCAGCTTCCATTAGCTGAATACCTTTGGAAGGTCAGTAATTAAAAAGGAAAAGGGAAGAATGATGTTAATAGCTAGTGCTCATAGGATTAAAGTTATATTTTGAACAGTACAATTACAATTCTTAAGGAAATAGAGATTTAAAAAAAAAAAAATCAAGAAAAGCTGTAATAAAACGATAAATGTGCATTGAGCCCAGAACATGGGCCACTAGAGAGGCAAGTGATGCAGGAAGAAGCCAGTTCTGTCCACCAGCTGTCACTTCAATATGGATTTTATTAATTCTTGGGCATAGCAATTGGTTTAGAGGGAGAGTCCAAAAGCCGTCTTCACTCTGATATTTCATATGGGGGATAGGATAAACTCCTTGCAATGTTTTATATAAGACGTTAAAACTGGTTTGTCATTAGTGGTAGAGAACGTTACAGCCTTCAGGCAGACTTTCCAGTCTTACTGCCCAGCCACTGTCAGAAGCAAATGGACCTTCAACTGTCTGCATCAGATAAGGAGTGTGCCCCTTTGGGTTCAGAATAGATTCAGAGCTACCCAGAAGACTGGTTCCTAGAAACTTCCTCAAGCCCAGGATCTCTCAAAAGAAAATCCTGCAAAGGTGTCAAATATCCTTCTTCAAATACACACAGTTGCCCATTCTCAGTTATTTTGATAGCTCCTACAGTGGTGGAGCCAGGAACTGCAAACAAATGCTATTACACAAAAATGAAGAAAAACTGGCCATGCAGAATCACACCTTCGAGAGCCAACACTGAGCTGGAAATCACCAGGCCTAGGCCTCTCTGCAGCAGGGGATTCTGTTCAGTGCCTTCAATCGCTCATCAGGGACATACACAGTTGTTGCCCATGGACTGTGTAAGGCAAGTATGGTGGAATTTGGGCTCTCTGGACAAGGTCCGCATTTTCAAACTTTTCCCAAAATACTTGAGTTTGGATCCCTGGTTAGGTGAAGGCTCAGATTGGTTCTAATTGTATCCAAACTCCTTTTCTTACATCTACTTTTTTCCCATTTTGCTTTTTCCTCAATAAACTTGAAAGGACCAGCACAACCTCCCACCAAAAAAAAAAAAGAGAGAGAGAGAGAGAGAGAGAGAGAGAGAGAAAGAGAGAGAGAGAGAGAGTCAAATACTTTCAAAAATATTTTCCTCTAACCATTCTTTATAGCCTCTGGAGGATAGGCAAGTCAGTCCTACAGTGTCCTCTTTAATTTTGCAGATGATGTAAGTCGCACCTTATTCAAGGCGCTATCTCAGAGACAGACCACTACCCATTTGTAACCACAGGACAAGCTCCCTTGTCTCCTTCCATTCATGATCTCATGGACCACCTACTGCATTCACCTTTGTGCAACACCATGGCAACCACAGCAATTACTTACATAGGAAATTAATGATAGGAAAGTGGTTTATTATTTTTAAAAACCTTCTTCCTTTCCTCTTCTTGCTTCCAGAGAAGAAGGGGAAAATGCTAGTTTAGAGTCATGCTTATTACCACTGATACCAAGCACAAAAGCAAATTTCTCCCTCTTCCTTTAGGGACATTTGTACAATCTGAAAATGCTTCTTTCTTGCAGAAGCAGCTTGCAAATGCTGATGTACAACTAACTCTGCATGACCTGCCATTTGTTCTTCACGACACTTTCTTCATGAATTTTTTCAGATTGTCTCAATGATGTTCTGAAAGTTGTCATCTTTTGGGATGGACCACCCAAACCCAGTTGCCATTCAAAAGTCATTATTTACCCGTCTGATTGCTTGGCAAGTTCTCACCCAGAATAATGACAGCTCTTAAAGACAGATGTAATCTGACCTAACTCAACATAACCATTAGCACCTCAAAGAGGATGGAGAAGAGACTATAACACTATGTTGGCTCCACAGCTTCACATAGCAAAAGAACGGCATGTCCAACAGTTTTGCTTTCTTGTCTGCCTAGAAGAGCAAGGGATGCTTTTATTCACAGAATAAAAACATGCCACCCCCCTCCACAGTGGGTTTGAACCCTGCTCCAATGTGCCCATCACTAGGCCCGAAACGATTAAGGATATAAACTCATAGTTTTGGCAGAGGAGTGGGAAGTCAGCAACGCGCACATTCTGATCCTGGTTCTTACTCTATCTGCAAAGCTTCTCTCACCTGCCGGTGCAAATAACACCTGCTAAGGATTAGCTGATGTTTGTAAAGCACTTTGAAGATATAAAGCATCATAGCATGTACAAGGCGCCAGGCTGATTCACTCTTTGACCTCTCTGCAGAGAATTCCAGTTAGTGTCAGCTCTGGCAGTTTTTTGCAATTCAGGCACCTGTCCACCAGCTACTGGACTGAAGCCAACAATTCACACAGGACACAGAAGAGCTGTCAGATGGTAGCAGCATTTGGTCACGACAGGCCTGAATTGGATTTGAAAGGGTGACCTGGAGGTGAAAGGCTCTATCAAGAAGCCACTTCTGTTCAAATGAATATTAAGTCAGAGAGGGGCAAAAGAGACAATTTTAAGACCTAGATCAAGTTTAGACAAGACTTTTGGGCCAGCTGCATAGAAAATTCTTGTATAACTTTTACCCTAGATGAACAGGGAGCAGGAAACAGGCTCTTTCTGCATTTTGGGCCTGTCCCCAAGCTAAAATTCTAAGGTTGAGTCTGAACAAGGAGAGTCATTCTTCTGTCTCATCCTTTCTCTCTCCACTGGATAGAAACAAACATGCAAATACACTCAGAGATGTGGTTTCTGACCTTAGCAAGCTCTAAAGATTTCAGTTGCCTGCGTAAGCAGAATAAAGCATTGGGATTGAGAAGGGTCTCCCAGCATTACCTCACTCTGAACTTAGCTCTTCCCATCTCGGGCCTGCTGAGGGTCTCTAAATCCTATCTTGCTCATTGTCTGCTACTGAAACTACTACAGAAAGAGGGTTTTCCAGAGAAGAGAGAGGAAAACTGTGGCAAAAGAATGAATAGCTTTGGGTGCAAGGGGGGAAGGAAACTTACTATCCTAAAAAGAAAAAAAAAGCCAGAGGTAGTAACTGTTCCTCATTCTGATAATTAAAGGTAAGAAAATCAGGTCTAGCAAGCTGAAATATCTAAATGGCCATGTTTTCTACAGGCGATTTAATTTGACATTGGCCTTGTTCAGAAAGTTTGCTCAGCTGAAATGCTTCCAGTAGCTGTATCAGGGGATTTGTTTTGCTGCTCTTTGATATTGCCCCTTGGACAGCCACTTGCTGGCTGTGTAACCATAGGCAAGTCATTTAGTCTTCAGGCTTCATTAATTGCTCCTTTCATACCTGAAACTATACCATGTCCTATAGTTCCTGTTCAGCTATTCACTTCATAGCATTGTTAATAGTTTTGCATTTTACAGATAACTTTTAATCACACATCCACAGAAGATTCTGACCAAGGAACACAGTCTTTAATTTGCAAGTACATAAATAAGGTCCAAAGATACTATATGCCTCTTCTCCAATTACAAAGGGAAAGAGTGGTAGACTTAAAAGAAAAAAAAGAAGAAATTTAAAAATGGCTAAGAATTATGACTCCCTGCCCCTAATTTCCTAGAGACCATTCTGGTTGGGCCAATTGTACATAGTCAAGTCAAACTCTAAAATAACTAGTTTCTAGTCTCTGAAATAATATATGGTAGTATTCAATATTTCTCATTAAACAGCTGGCAGAATACAAAGCTGTCAGGTAGAAGATCTAAGGTAAACGAAGTGAATTCTAAGCTAGCTTATATTTACACTGTGGAACTCACTGCCACTGGATTTTGGCCAAAACCCAAATGAGCTCAAAGATTAATAAGTCAAATTCACAGAAAAAAAAATCTATTATGCTATTACACACAAAGAAGTGGACACAACCTCTTGATCAGAAAAATCCCCAAATTACACATTGTCAGAAGCTGGAAAGGTAATGATCGTACATATCTTCCCTGTTCCTGCAGTCTATCCTTGGGCACCTGCAATAGGCCATTGGATACTAAGCCAAATAACACCATGCAGCATGGCTGTTCTTATTTTCTGGTTAGACTTTAACTTGTATTGCAGAATATGACATTTGTAGTTCTTAGAAAACTAACAGGTTGCTTCATTGTGAAAAGGATGCATTTCTACTGCTTAAATTGCCTATTTTAAAAAGAGATTAAACGGACTCCTGGAAGGTAGGTCCTGCCTTGCATAAAGCTTTCAGGCCAAGAAGCCCGTAAACCAATGATTACTAGAAGTTGGACATCATAGGTAAAGATCATTTTACAAATGTGGAATTTCTTATATAGGCCCCTGAGCGTCTCCTTCTGGTTACTAGGAACAGACTCACAAAATTGGATTAGCTGGACCTAGGAGATGACCTGTAGCGGTCATTCTTACTCTACACAGGTCCATGCAAGGTAAGAAAGAGATAAACATACCTGGATGCAAAATGCAAACCTGTCCAGTTAGATGGGAGCAAACAATACATGAGATGTATCGTTCAAAGGTTATAGGGCCAGCTGCTTCACTAGCAAGAGACAGGAAGACTGTGGATGGAGATTGTGCACATGCTTTACTGATGAGCGACAGCTGAAAAAGCAAACCAGCTCTCATTCTTCCTTGTGGTGAGGCTATGCCAGCAGAAGTGATCCAAAGCCATTACATTAGTTTTACACTGGTCCTTTGCAAGTTGCCTCTTTCTCATTCTTTCCTTGTACTTAGTGCAGGCAACAAACACGCCCAAGTAACAGATAAAGCAAAAGCCAATAAACAGAACCACAAGGATGTTGGAAGGGACTAGGGACTGTACACCAGACACAGATACTTGAGGGAGGGCAAGCATGCTAACAAATAGAGTTGTCCCTAATGTTCTCTTTCTGACCGAAGACTCTACCACAGCTGGGAAAACAGGTTTTCTTGGATTTTACTGACTCAGAGACAGCCCTGCCTTACAGGTCAGCATAGCATTCTGCGTCAAACTGCAGAATGTTTTCTCCATGCTTTACATCTAGCAGTATTTATTATCAGTACAGTGCTATAAAAGCTGAAATGCAATGGTCATTTTGGAAAGATCTGCTTTTACAGCTGAAAGCACAACATATCATGCTTTTTGCAAGGCACTTACCAGCATTAGATGTATCTGATACTTTTTTCCCTTGAATATTTCCCCAACCCTCACCGGCCAACAGGCAACCGTGCAGCTGTAGGCAATGTCGCCTTGTGTTCTGCTTGCCAATCCAGACAGCAGGGTAGCTAACTGCGGCTGTAAGTACAGTCACAAGGGCTCAAAGACACTGTATCTCTTGCAAGCACATATTGGGGACCACTAGTTTTCACTATTTCCTACCGGAAAAGGAGGCTCATCTCACAGAACACCAGCGACTCAAGATTCAGCAAAATGGTACAAGAAATAATCAGGAGAGTGACTATCTGAAGAGAATTCAGCAGGGTATAACTAAACAAACCTACTGTAGGAGTCTGAAGAAGAACATTTCCTGCCCCAGACAATGGCAGCTGACTCACACTGGCAGCGGTTGGTAGAGATACTCAAGGAAGGTTTGTTTGCCCCCTCCTTGTTTTTCCCCACCCCACTTTTCATATGTGTAAAGTATACATATATAAGCACATGTGTAATCAATCTTTGAATACCAAGAAACATTTTAAACTTGTTTTCATCCTTCTCTCCTCTGTAAATGTTACAGCTGTCTACAATGGATAGAAAAGCAATTTGCTCTGAATTGCAGGTATATCAGGTGAATGTTTGGTCCTTGCTCTCCTAAATGCTGCATCAGCACTGATGATCCACACACAGTTTTCAAGTTGTGAGTCACACTAGACTGACTAGCCAATTCTGCAGTATACTTTACTGACGACTTCAATAAATGGGCCCTACAATCTGATGCTATTGTGAGGCAATATAATTCTGGTTTGTCAAGATCTTCTGAAAGACACAGGCAGTTCAAGTAATAGATAAAGTCTAAATATGCTGTACATCAACTTGGCTGTCACCAGCAAGTAAAAGAGACGCACTAGGATCAAAAGTGATCTTTCTTTCAGCCTTGGCTAAGGAGCTAGCTTCCTGTTCTAATTTTCTTTGTAGATCTGGCATCAGATAAATTGCTTGACTTTCCAATGTCTACTTACTTCAGTCTTATAACCCTCTATTTTCCAGGTCCATCTTGCTGTAGAAGTCTGAAACCCCCATTAACAAATGGCTGTCACCCTCTGGTAACAAAAAAAAATCTGTCTTGGACCCTGTACTGGCTCAGTAATCACTGGAGAGAGAGAGAGATCTTTCAACATGTGAATGAAACCACTAACATCTGGATTGCTCTGGAGGTCTCTTCCTCTCTGGCCACTCACTGGAGAGGAAGTCAATGTTGCTTGCACTCTTAGCATGGACTCCTGAATTTAGTCCTAAAGTTAGAGCAGATGACTCCCTTGCCACCGATTTTGCTTAAATCAAGAAGATGATATGCCAGACCTTATATACCTGTGCCACTTGCAAAGTTTCAAATCAGTAGTCTGATGCCAAAAGAAGGGACAATAAATAGTTCAGTGCAATGGCATCAGTGTTTTAAAGGAAAAAAGACATTTAATTCAGTAATAGCTGTTAAAAGCACTGTACATTGGGATTTTTGTTTTGTGGCCCCTTCATGGATCAACCTAAACCTTAGCTGGAAGACAGAATAACTCAGATACAAAGAAAGAAATACCAACATATTTCCCTTTGAAAAGCTGGAAATGCCAGAAATGTCATCAGAATATGACATTTCTCCATAACTGGATGAATTACAGAATGTAACATATTAACTGATGGCTTGCCAAAACCCACGATGATGTAAAGACGAGTCACATCTGCCCCATCGTCTTCGTGGCAGAAAACACAGTAAAATGATTCTAATACATCAACTTGGCCTTTCCCAAGATGTATTACTGGCTCTGCCAACCAAGGTAACCAGAGAAACACCACAGGTTTTACCCTGTTATTCCAACAGTAGACCACACAACAAGACACAAACCAAATGCATGCAACAGCATCTTAGTGAAAGTTCTCTGGAAGCAGAAGGTGATCACACAAAACTTCAACAGACAACTCACGGGTAAATCAAACCTTCACTGAACTCGCTCTGTTGCTCCATATTTTCGCCAGCAGTTTCCTCCCCTCCATACACCCACACACAACAGTATGTTCTGAGCTGGAGAAAGTCCAGAAGCATACCCTAATAAAGCTCCCAGTTTTCTCAACCACTCTGCTTTAACTTAAAATTTCCCTGAAGATAGGAGGTTTCTGCTGATCTCTGATGTTTGGAACCTGATCCCGTCATCGTTACCTTTCTTAGACACTCTTCATTTGTTGGATGTTGGTCTGTAATAACAGGCAGGAAGGACAGTCATTTTTATAGTAACTACCTGCCAACAGATTTCAATTCTTTATCCTTTCAAAATCCTGCATCTGTCCATGTCTCCAGGCACTAGTGGGAAAAGCTCTGCATTAGTTATTTTTATTATCAACATAAAAATCTTTCCATTTATTTATTTATTAAGAAGAAGAAGAAAAAAAAGAAGCTATCTACAAAACTCAGTTCGTTTTGTCCTTAGGCAGACATTTAAAGCTGCCTGCCAACTTCTTTTCTTAATAAAAAAAATAAGCTAAAGTCTTTATTACACACAACGTAACAAAATGCAACCAGCTACATTTAACCAGCTGAGACACACGCTATCCATTTATCAGGAAGAAGTCTGTGGCTGAAAGAGGACACATCTGATAAACAAGAACGACCCATTTCTGAGGCGCAGCCACCTACAAGTTCTCACCACGGCACTGGGCCCAGACACGTGCCCTGTCCCTGCAGGCAGCCAAGTCCACACAGCACTTCCTGGCTTATGCCACGCTGCACAGGGGGGCTGGGGCAGACAGCACGCTGGTGCTGACTGAGCTACCTCCAGAAAGGCAGTCAGCAGAGACCTGCCACCTGAAAGCTAGGAGGTCTCAATAACATGGCTATTCCACTTTGGGGACCCAAGTTCATGCCTCTGAACACTACACCATATGGCTTCTCCAGCTTTTCCTTAACACAGCAAAGGAGGGTGAAGCTTGTCCTGCCTGGTGCCACCAGGGAGACACTACCACATCTTCAATCATCAGCTGCTCAGACCCACCAACTGGAGCTATTGAGACATCCCACATCAAGGTTGGGTCTTGGCTGTTGTTTCTCAACAGCATAGTGAGGTAAAAGACTGAAAATATTTCCCAAACCACTTCAATATCTTGCACAAATGCCTCTCAGGCTCTAATGCAAGCACACGGCAGGTGATCAGAACAGCACCTTCTGCCCAAAAACCTCATGGCCCATTTCACAGCGAGCAGAGACTCTGAAAGGCAGGAAGGATTTGGAGCCCTAGCCAGGATGTGTGTCAGAGCTGCTGCCTGCACTGTTTCTAGGCTAGTGACTGGCATGTTAAACCCAAACAACACATCTTAGGCTGACACAAGATGAAACACATTAGGCAGATGGCATGTTTTCTCTGCGAAAGCCAGCGCCAGAGTATTTCCTCCTAATGATCTCCTGTTCTGGTTCTCACAGTAAAATTAGTTTTAAAGTAAAAAGAAACAGAAAAATATATAACACGATGAGAGCAAAGATTACTATGTGGAAAATATATCAATATCAACAAGAGAGGGATTTTATTTTTTCAATTCCATGACGTTTATTTATATATGTTGTTTATAAAAAACAAACATCTACTTAGTCAGACGTGAAAAGTCAAAATTTACATTTAAATGGAGGCATTTAGGTGCTTTTTTCCTCTCTCATCTCTTGAATGCAGAGTACAAAAGACTAAAAACTCTCAATTTGCCTAAGTGTAAGGGCAACAGGTGAATTTTGCATTCTGGGAACTAATCATTAAGTGAACAATGTTCAGCTCAGCAGTGACCAAAGCCCAGCTGATCAAGGGGAAAGGAGCACTGGCTATTTGGCCTGGCAGGGATTTGCTCAACTGCTAAGACCAGAGGTTGTGATCTCCTTGTGCCCTGTCCCTGAGGGGCAGATTAGGCCAAATGCAGCTTCCCGAGAACAACATCTACATTTCCAGATGTACAGTGGGTCACTATCCAACTAAAAATCACAGCAATTAAAAGCCTTTTAGAGGCTTTTCAGTGCTACAACAGCCCTGATTTCCTTGCTGGTATTACTGTTGATGTTTAAGACAAGAGGCAGCTTGCTTATAAGAGATAATAAAAAGATTTAGAACAAGTCCATAATTGCATAGTATTAAAATCATTGTAAAAGAATGGGAATGGAAATAAATGCTATGAAAACCCTTAAAGCTTGTCATCAATTACCTTTTTTTTTTTTCCTGGCAAGGAAAGCGAGCACTGATTCTAACCAGAGAGTCAATCAAAGAGATACCCTTGTAAGCAGCATACTCAGAGAATCGCATCCCCAGTCCATGGAAGGAGGCAGCAACATTTTTAACCACTTTGTCATGCTGGAGAACCACAACGGTTACAGATGATGCACCACAGCACCTCATTCAGTCCAGTGCCAGATTGCCCCTCTCTGGCTTTTTCTGACGTAGAGCTGACCCATAGTATTAGAAGGACACAGGCAAAGAGGAACCTCATCATTTTTAAAACAAGGGTTAACTGTGGATCCAGCCACTCCTTTGCGTGGTTTTACATCAATTGTTTTTAACTCTCCTTCGTGTGTTATATTGAAAAAAACCCATACAAAAACCCAAGAGAAATAGTCGGGCTGTATTTTAAAAGCAGGGGAAATAGTACATAAATGGCTAGAAAAGGCGCGCACACAAAATCTAAATGCCTAGGAGGTAAGAGCATTATCACTACGTAGCCAGCACACGGAAATCACCAACTTGGTCTTTTTAAAGCTTCAAACAGACAGCATTTCTAATCTCTCGGGATGCTATCTCAAGCATTACCTCACTATCACAGTATATTCTAATGTTCATCCATCATCACACTGGTCTCTCCGTCTTAGGCGATTTCCCCTTTGTGCCACCCTCAAAAACAGCAAAATCGTCTATTGTTTCTGCAAACAACGCTAGTGTTTCTAGCCCTTCCCAGCTTAAAAGCATTACCTATGTCAATTAATCCTCATATACTCACACCCACCTCCAGCCCTTTCACGCAGAAAGTATCTAAGCCCTAAAGTGTTTCAGACTAACCCTATGTTTTCACATGCATCTTTTGGCAACCAGGCCAGCCTTAAAATTTCCCTCATTCCCACTCCCCGACCCACTGGTGGCTACTCATTTCCAGGTCCACTCAGTTCCATGACCTGTGCTGGCACAGCCTGCTGGGGGTCCCTGCCATGATCTACATCAGGGAACTGTTCCATTTGGGCAAAAAGTCTAATTATTTGGAGGATAGTGTCTCTTCTTCAGCCCAATCAGCTCCTTGATCTGTTCATATATCATTCTCCCCAAGAGAATAAGCCAGATGATTCATGTAGAATTACTGTATAAATCAACATTGTGGAGGGGTGGGGGGAAATGGCAGGAAAAAGATAGAGGAGCAGGAATATTTTAAGTACTTCCCTGTGAACTCGCACCTTATCCTGAGACAAAAGGGTTCATACTGAGCCTGCAGGACAGCCATAATAATGGATGAAGGACCAGCCTTAGATTTCTCAAGCAACCAGGAGTGTCACCTCTGAGCACCCCGAGACCATCCACATGGCAGCACTAAAGCTGAGTTGGAGAAATCTACCTGAGAAATGGATGATCAGTGCCTCCTCCCCAGGCTTGGTTCTCTTCAGTTGTGTCCACCTTTGTGGGCCACCTGTGCTGTGCGGAACTCACTGTAGGCCTGTGTCTCACCACCGGCCACATATCTAGCAGGTGAGCAAGAAGCCAGGGTGGGCAATTTCCACACATGTTCCCTGGTTTCCTTTGGAAGGAGATCCAGGTGTGCAAGCAGAGGACCCAGGCCAACAACAGCAGGCACCCTACCAGGGTAACGAGGGCACCAGGCCTCTGAGGCACAGCATAGGGCAGGTCTGCCCTGCAGTGAGATACAGCCCGCAGAAGGGTTTTGGTTCTTAACACCCAGAGTGCTTTGTCTTAATTCAGTTTTTGGTCCTTAAAAAGGCAGCTGTTCCAATCCATCCAGTTGCCTGCAACCTTCAAAAGCAAGCAAGGCCTACTGACACAGCGTGACAGGTTTCCCAGAACCATCCTCCCTTCACTTTGATAAATGAGCTCAGGGCTACCACGTATGTCATTTTTCAAGGCATGCATTTCATTAAAGGCTTTCTGGTCCTGTGCCCAAGTGTGAACTCTAACATAGAGATAACACTGAGATCACCATGCCATTAGTCCCTGATGCAGCTGTATTAATGAACATTGTAACACACCATCGGGAAACAGAGGCTGTTCTGGAAACAGGCATATCTCAGCAAAAAGACAGGCGGTTTTTACTTCAGGAAAACTGTTATGATACAGCTTTGGCCTCCAAAGTGATGTCAACCTGATTCACCTCTCAGCTCTCCCCACAATCTGCTGAGTTATAGAAACCTTATTTGGCACCTCTTACACCGCCAACTCTAACGATACTACATGAAGGCTGGTTTATTTACACACATTTTCTTGGCAGTCATGCCCACAACATCCAGTCCTGACATCTGTTAATTCCACATAAGTGAACTCAGCTGGACAAGAGGATATAAAGTACTATAAAATGTCAGCTTTGATGCTGTATGGATTAAGACAGCCATGTAATCAGGCACTGCTTATGATGAGCATATCACAGGTAAGCAGTCACGACAGAGTTTATCAGTTACAAAAAACCACTCGTTCTTTCGCTGTGGGAATTGTTCAGATAAGCAGTCCCAAACTTTTGGGATCTCCAGACACACAGCTATTACAGCAAACATTAACCCTTCTGTGTTACCTTCAAGCCCCAGCAAGGCTTCGCTTGCCCTTGAATTAACCTTGAAACTCATCCAAGGGAATAACTACGTAATAGGTCAAAACAGGCAGTGCTAAGGGGCTGCAAACATGTAAGCATCGGGATACAACGGGACCTACTGAGAGCCTGCAACAACACTAAGGTACAGCCCCCTCCCTCCTGCTTATCCAAGTACAGGACAACTCAGCTCAGCAGGCTGCCATGCTTCTCCGGATAATGACAGCTGATCCCTTAAGGGTCAGGCACCTTCTAAAACTGAATTACATTTCACACGGAATACGTTAGCTTCCCTGGAAGGGCTCCTTTACCGACACTGCACCTCCGACCAGGCTGGCCACACGGTCCCTAGGCTCTGAGACAGATTTCCCCCATATACTCAGCCACTGTTTCTAGGTAATAGGAGCAAACCCACAGGACACTCTTCTGAGTTACCAAAGGTTTTCTTGCTAGCCCCAAACTAGGTATTTCCCTGTGTGTTTTGCGTTTGTTCCATTTTGCCAAGAAATAATATCCTTTCTCCTCTCAGTATGAGCCAAGTTGTGGGGAAAACATTTTTTGGAAATATTTGTCAAAGAAGAATAAACTCTGCATACAGCTACAGTTAGGTGCCTGACTGCAAGCTGACCAGCTCCAAAATACACACTCCATGTGACCATCCTAACTTCTCAGCACTGCTCACCATTTCATTACATGCAGAAATTTCCCTATGGAGGAGAGATCTTCACACAGCTGTCCCTATACCCACCCAGTGAAACTTCATCTTCAGTCACTTCACAGGTCTATAATCTTAAATGCAGATAGGAAGCAGAGACACAAAGCTCAGTTAGAGGGAAGAGATTCAGAATATAAGCACCATCTAAACTGGAGTCCTCTTCTTTACTATCAGGCAGAATTTGTACTCAAGACCAACACAGCTAACATGATGCTGGGTTGCTTGGGGAAAAAAAAAAAAAAAAAAAAAGACAATCCAGATCATGCTAGGTTTTTTTTCCTGTGGGACCAGGCCGGGGGGTGGGGGGGGAGGAGGGGTGTCATTTGTTTTGTTTTTTTTAAAGGTTCCCAGGTTCCTGTAAATGTCACCAAGTTGTGTATAAGGCTGTGGCATTTTGCTCTCTCTAATACCAGGAAATTCATATACACACATTTTCAGTTGTTTATCTTGTGAATACAAAAACCAAATCGAAGCGTTACAGGAAAAGAAAGTGGGTTGTTTTCTTTCCTAACTTTTCTGGGACTCAATAGTGTTGTCTGTTTCTCTTTCTCTCCCACTTCTATTTTGTCTTAAGGCTCTGCATCTTGGAAGACTGTGAAGCTGCTGTGTGATTTTTATCTCCATGATTAAAGTGTTACACTTTATTGAGCTCTTTGCATCAGCACCAAAATCTGCAATGCAGGATTTTACATAACACTTCATTTTCTCCCCGCACCATTACTGTTATTAACCTGGTGGCAATAAACAGAAAATACAGCTTGGCTCATGATGTACTCCTGAGTTTTGTGTGTATGTGCATAACAGAAAAAGGGGGGAAAAAGAAAAACAAAAAAGGGAAAGAATGAGAATGAAAGAACCTCCTCCACTGTAAGTTTATGCAGCCATTCCTCAGCTTTCATTTTCCTCAAAGAACAATGGCAGCTTTTCAGAGTTAAAAAAGAGAAATATTCTGCTATAGCTTCTGCGTTTAAAGGATTTCTTCTAAAACAAGAGATCAGAAAAGGAAGAACATCTCAACAACTCCAAAATGTACCAACTCCTTATTATTCTCCATCAGACTTCCCAGATGGAAGATTCAGCTGATACCCTATTTCAGGGCATTGCACCTTTTTCCAGTATTTGTTTAAATGACTAAGTTTGGAGAACCTAAGATCTGTCAACAGGATACCACTAAGGGTCTGAATATCAGCTCAAGAGCTGTATGCACAGGCCATCACAAAGGACATTCAGACTCCACCAATGCGTGGAAACAACAGGTTTCACAGGCACCATATTCTGGAGGTATGGAAGAGACCCTGTCCCATCAGAGTACCCAAGAAAACAGTGGGAATTAAATACCTGAATATCTGTGGGAAGCTGGGTTACTAACAGAGGATTCTTTTTCCTGAAGAAAGAGAGACCTGCAGTTGCTGGAGCACAAGCATCTAGTTCTGAAGGCATACAATACAATACATTGTACTTTCTACAATATCCATGTAGAAAGAGATGAGTCACCCATGACCAGATGCTCACCAAAATTTGATTGAAGCCTAACAGTAACAAAGGAGAGACAGACAGAGAAGCAATAAGGCTAATATGGGGAATTAGCTAGTTTGGCATGTCAGAGAGAGAAAGAGAGTAATCAGGAGCTCAAGGGACTCAGAAAAATCAGTTCTGGTATAAACTGACAGCAGTGCTTAAGGTGCTTAGGTATTGCCTTTAGAAATAATTTAGGAGGGCAGGTTTCATAGCCTTGCCCTGCTCCTCTGCCCTTTAGATCACGTAAACACTCCTTTTACAGTCCTGAAGTACAGGAAGGGAGGAAACCAAAAGAGCCAGTTTCCCCTGAGACCTCAGTCGGGCCCTGTGGCTCTCCATGAAATGCACCATGCTGCAACATCCACCCAGGCATCTCCTAGTGCGAGTGGTTAGGAAAGTCAATGAAGATTGGGCTGGGTGGTATTGCTACACAGCTTCTGTCCAAAGGATTGCTTACCCAGAAAACTTCTGGTTATTTTTGAAGGATTGCTTTGTTTTTTAACCCAGGAGAAAGCTTTTAGAAAGCTCTCCAAGCTTCTGCCCCCTACTTATGTGGGTTCCTGCTCTTTACTCTCGCTATTTATTTTGCACTTGCTCTTTACTCATAAATGCTGCAGTTTGAAATATAGCTGAACATTTTTCAGTCCGTCAGTGTGTTGTTTGCTGTCAAGGAGACGAAATGTTACTAGTTTGCTCTGGAGAAGCTTAGGACATGATGGATGAAATGTCACAAATAATTAGACTTTTCCCATGAATTACATTTTTTTAAACTTATGTTTTCATGTCAACAGGTATGTTACAGATAGGCTGTATGAAAGGACCTGGGGAAATTTTAGTTCTCTGGGAGCAGAGGTAGCGTAATATCTGATAAGCCAAGGCACAGTTCCAGCCAAGGCAGCCTTTGCACAATATCCACTATGAAAATTTAGGGTTATGAAAATCTGTGATTCCAAGGGTACAGAGAGAGATCCAGTCCAGTTCCTGAACAGTGTGGATGCAGTTAGGAACCAGAAATCTCCTTGATGCAGTCTGACCTAAAGTCCATCTATTCTGGTATCTTGTGGCATTGTTAAGGACTGGACAATAAAACATTTATTGATAATCTAAATAATTATGAAGCTCGAAGGAAGTAAAAAAATGCAGTTCACTTTCAGATTTTGAGCAGAAACGTATAGCAGACGGACAGAGATTCAGATTGCATAAAATTATCTTGGAAACAGACCCTTCAGCTCTGAAATTTCTGGCTTGATAGCATACGATAGCCAATCTGCACTTCATGGCTTGGACACACATTTGTGAACACCCTCGATGTCTGCCAAACGCTTGAATGTGCTATAGAAAACTGCAGAAAAAGCCATCGGCATTCACACACTATTTCTTCATTATTATTATGTGAGTTTCAAAAGCTCTCATCATTTTAATCTCAAAGTTTATAAACTGCCAGTTGTTATATTAGGTAGGCAGTAAATGCTGGATCAAACATAACAGTGCAGCTGAGTTACTGCTTTGAAATCTAGTATCACATGCAATGACTTTAAATTGCTTGCTTTGCTAGAAAGGCTCAAAGAATGTGAAGCCCTGACACTCTAAATCACACTAATCAATGATGTAAATCTTAACTGACAGAATGTATCAATAATCAGGAATGCTCCAGGGGAACAAATCATGGGAATTACACACCTTTTTAGGTCTCCCTTCCATGACAAACTTATTTTCTTGATGATTCTACAATGAACAACAATATAAAGCTCAGTAATGAAGTGGCAAAATTTACTTACCCTCTGACATGGAAATAAATTATTATCTCTTATCTACAGAAAAAGATATTCCCCACACATATGTGCTAAGTAATCTCATCTGATTAGAAATTATTAAACTAAAATCGAAGTGGTGCAGTGGGTGACTTGAAAGGATCACAGAAATACTCTCAGGAGATTTTAAACATTATTTTTCACACTACAGATTAAGCGTATGCACACATGCACATGCGTATGTTGGAGCGGAAAGGAAGATGCGAGGATCCAGCATTCCTAAACAGAACAATGCTTGTATGGGACTTCCTGCTATTTCATATACCCATTATAGATGTGCATCTAGCTATGGGTGTCTGATATTATCAAAACAGGTCCAGGGAAAATAGTTTTCAAGTACAAGGAAAGGGAGGGGAAGGGAAAAAAAAATTAAAACCTCTTGTCCTTATCGATAGGACAAGGCTCAGATCATCAGCTCGAATTCTAGGGATCACAAAACAACAGAAGCAAATTGCTTCATAATGGCTAGCATGATGAGGAGGAGGAGAGAGGGCGGGAGAGAGAGAGAGAGAGAGAGGGAGAGAGAGAGAAGAGAGTGGACAAGTAGCTCCTTGACTGTGTCACCTCCTTCCAGCAATACCTAATGAGATGCCATGTTGAGGTGGAGCCTGCCACGCATCCTCTGTCACAGGCATCTGGAATGTATTTTATTGTCTTAGACTATCGTGCTGCCTGGTATGGCAGATAGTCACTTCTGAGAGTCAAAGTCCCCATGACTCAAAAAATCACTTATTGCTCTGTGAGGAGTATGGAAGTTGATAAAAACCATCATCAAGCACTTTTTTCACTGCTTCACAACTGTTTATGTTCTAACAGCCATGTGCAGATTTATCAAAGGGAAGAGTTAAGTGGTTGTATTCTTTCTCCCCCTCAGTAGAGCATATCATAACTTACACCATATAATAGCTGTGCATTCTTCCTCTTCATTCACACTGCGGCTAGCTGCAGCTCAGGAACACTGTCAAATTTCCTGTAGTGAAATCATACAGATGGCCTCAAGACATACTCCCAATCTATTCATCTATTGTTTCATGTGCTATAGCCACAACCACAGCATCCCTAATAGAACAGCTCTCCATAAGCATCACAGATGACTGTGGCTACCTTTAAAAGTGCCATAGGCAGCACAGGCATATTGAATCTTCAGCAGATCTTAAAACAGTTCAAAAATTAACCTTAAGTTTTCAGAGTCACATTGCAGCTTGGCACACTGAAGCATACAGAGGTACAACAACTTGCCCAAGGTCACACAGGAGGTCAGAAGTAGTCAGCCAGCACTTTCGATTTCTATCCATTACACTGCTGCTCTTATTTGTGCTGACGTAGCAGGTAAAGGCTCCATGTACTAAACTGAAGTCTTTTCATGTTAGGTCCATTTTTCAAGTGCAGCCAAAACAGTGGTTACAACTGCAAAAGTTACATATAGGAAAATAAGAGTCTACTAAGCTCTTTGTTTCCCCCCTAATCTTCAGGATAAGGGTGTGACTTAAGGGAAACACATTATCTTCATTGTTGAGTCCAACTCCTACCACCAATGGATACAGGAAAAGTAGTTAGAAAGAAATTTTTTCCAGACAAATTATTTCACATGCTTTGCTTTTTTTTTTTTTTTTTTTTTTTTTTTTTTTTTGCATTTCTGCACTGTCTACCTTACTTCCTTCATTTTGGGGTGGAAGCATGAAGACGTATTCCAGCACAAACTCATAATATTGGCCCTGCTCCACTTCACTGGAGGTAAGGACGCAGCGCCAGCTACCCGGGTGCATATTCTCCAAGGGCTCTGTCATTTTGTGGAATTTCTGTGGTTGGTTCCCAAGCCAGTGGGCTCATTCATCACACGTTGATGGCTGTTGTCTCATAATACTTCTGTCACAACACTAGCTTGAGGAGACCCTGTCTCAGCTGTTCCCAAGCCAGCAGAGGCGGAAGGGGCAGGAAGCCTCCATATCATGAAGTGATACGTGCATTGATGTCTCAGTTCTACCATAGGCTTTGCATTTGACCTTCAACAAGTCATTCAGTTCCTCTCAGCTCTCACTTTTATAACAGTGATTGCAGAACGCCTGTCTGTCTAATCTTCATAAATCACAACCTCCTCATGGAGGACACACTTTCTCATAGTGTGTGATAATGCAAATTCAATGGGATGTTGATCAGAATAGGAGCTCCTAGAAATTGCTGCATTACAAATAACCCGTGATTACATGGACCCAGACACAACTCTTTCATTGTGCTGCAAGAGGGCAGCAGAACAGTTATTGTAATATGAACATCCAGGTGTACCCTGTTATTTGAAAATGTGCTGTTAGGAAACCACCCTTACTTGTATCTAATGCTTCGTACCTCAGGTAAAAATCAAGGCACGGAATACTCCTCCTATTCCCATATCTCAACAATAATCATGCAAAAGGTCATACAATAGATGATCAATAAAACACTGTCTCTTGAAAATCAGTTTTGCTCCACAGCTTTCATGTAGTTAAATTATTTTTGAAATAGAAGTGTCATTCTTTAACCCTGTCAGATACTTACAGGTACAACATTCAGGTTCCACTTAAAAATCAAAGCATAAAAGGATAGGAAAATACCCCCCCCACCCCTTAAAAATCACTAGCACAAATGTCAGTCAGGCCTTGTGAAAAAGAAAGTGGAGATGAAATGTTATCCTTTACGGCTTGCAACCCAAACAGAAGATCATCGAGCTAGAGCATGACAGTAAAATCAACCACACGTACACAAACTGACTAGTCCAGTCTCCAGCTATCTCCAAACTAGAAAATTGTCCAAAGGAGGAAAAAAAGCCATTAGGATAACTGAAAGAATAAATAAAACTTTTTAAATCTTTCAATTTCAACCACTTATATAATAAGCTGTTCCTGATAACAGGGAAAAGTCTGAGGGTGTTTTTTTTTTTTTTTTCTTGTTAACATGGGATTTTTACTCTGACAATTTCTCTTTAATGTTACTTGAACATAGGTTACTCTAGCTGCACATCAAGGATATACTGACTTGGAGTTTAATTTTGAGACACTTAACATTACATTTTCCCAAGAAATGGCTGTTCTTTTCCTGAATTTCATGGCTCATTGAGCTTTCAGGTAAGAGATGGTTTTACAGGGATATGTCTCTGTACATTCTTTACAGTCCTTATAAAAATGCTTGGCCGGCCGGAGCATGCTGATTGCCTGGGGAGCATTCGGTAGGGGTAGGTTAATCTATGTGACCTGCATAGTTCAACTGAAACTGCTGCACAACTTTCCAAACAGCCATCTTTATTTCCTCCCCATCCACTCCGCAGCTGCTGAGCGATACCCAGGCAAATGTTTTCTCAAGGACAGCAAGAAACAAATGCAGAGTTAAACACAAACACATCCCTCTTCCTGTAAAAACATGCACCCTGGCATAAAGACACAGGCCCACCCGCATACACACAGCCCCTTACATACCTACCTACCTTTGTGCATGTATGTGCACAATAATTACATTCCAGCACAACTATTTCTATACTGGCAAGAAATACAATTCAGATGTTGGATGAAGCGTATTATTAGCAAAGAGCTGCCGTTTCCAGTAATGAAAATAATTTGTCTGGTCTTTAAGAGGAAAGGACAAGTAGGCACGATCCCTTCCAGATTACAGCCTCTTTTCTGCGTGCTGGGATATTTGATGTTTAAACAGATGAGTTATCTCTTGCACTCAGACTTGGAGCAGAGGGGTAACTCTGCACTGATTACAAGCCTATACTTCCCTCCCCATCCTCCAAAGCAGCATTATTCAGATTTGCTGCCTCGGCCATAGAGCACTCTGTAACTCTATCCAGCCTTCCTCTCATCCCTTAACACCTCCTCTCTTCTTTCCCCTCACCCCATCAGCGCTGTCCCCCCAGCAGAAATTGCCACACATCTGTACAAAAGGACAAGCAGAAGAATAAGGTGACAGTTCTTTAAGGAATGAATAAAAATGCAAATTAACAAACACCAAATTTGCTGTAAACATTAAATACTTCAGACATGAAACCTTCTGTGCTACAAGAGTGCTTTCAGCATTATCTATTCACAGCAGTTCCTCTGCTCCTGAGGGTCATAAACACTGAGAGATGGAGCCAGCAAAAAAGCTCTAGTTGAAATTCAGCTCACAGCAAAAGCAATTTCCGAGTGTGCAAAGTGCTGTCAGCAGGCCTGATGTTTGTGTATGAAATATAGACAATATGACTGGCCCATCGGCAGTCACTGTCAGCCTGATGGATGGTGCCTGAGAAGAAGTAAAGCGGCTGCCGTTAGGGCCCAGTCTATCAGACGCTTGATGGAGATTCGGGGGTTTAATAGAGGTAAAAGTTTCTTCTAATCGGACAAAATTTCCAGCAGTGATCACAAAGAAAATAAAAGGAATAGCAATGTGATACAAGGGCATAAATAAGGCTTTCCTGTCTCAGCCACAACACAAAACAGAGGGGGAAAGCAAAGCACTCTCAATACCAAGCAAAATTGCTGTCCCTAGTCCTTAGACCTTGACTGTCCCAGAGCGGATGGGGCAGTCTTCCAGCTTGCCGAAGGCACAAGCAAGCATCTTCAGGATTTCACGGCAGCACGCTCTCCCTCGCAAAATGAAAACATCACCTTTTCAGTTGCTTTGGTGCTCTTTGCAGTGTGTATGTTGCTATGACAGTGGGGTGACATGACGTGGCAGGCTGACACTCACGTCGGTGCAGAAAGATTCATGAAACACACAATTCTAATGTCCTTTCTCCTGTTACCATTTGCAAAATAGTCATAGCTTTTTTTTTTTTTCCTTCCTCCTCCTCAAGGTTATGATGTCGATAACAACTTTACGTGCAGTATGCGGGATCCATCTGCAATGTAGGTGCAGTGGATGGAAGACAGAGGCCTAAACTCCGCACCATGCTTCATGCTGTGGGCCTCCTCACTCATGATGTCAATCAAAGACCCACACGCAGGAAGAGTGGAGGCTATGTAACAGCAAGGATCAGAGAGCACATGCAGTAGTTCAGTTACCAAGTTCACGTGCCAAGAAACCATGAAAATCGAAAGGCTCTGATGAAGTAACAGTGACCACTTCAATAAAGCCTGAGTGGTTTCCAATTAGAAGTGAGCTTGTGCTTCAAAGTTCAGGCGCAAGCCTGTATCCAAACTGTACATATTGTAAAGCTAAATTAACCCACAGCTTTGATCTATCCCTATTTGCAGAGGGGAAGAAGGCTGAAAGCTAGCCCTGTTCTCCCCCCTTCACATACATGAAAAGGGAAGTTCACAGTAAGGGGCAAGGAAAAATTATTGAAACAGGACCATCAAGCAGGTAAAAGAAAACCAGAATGTGAATTAAGCAAAACATAGAACAGGAAATTAAAAGTGTGTACAAATGCAAAACATTTTAAGTCTAGAACCTCCTCAGGTCTAGCACTTTGTCTAACGTTTTAGAATAAGCAAGGAACTGTAGCCTGAAAACCTGCCTTTTCACTGAGACTTTATGCTTCTCACCCCATCACTACAGCTCCTCCCTGATGAGAAAAAGAGCCAAGAGTGGCTGCTGGGGGCATTTTGGGAATTGAAGAGTAGTTATTTCTTCCCAGAAATATTTAAATAGATTACACTCTATCAAGAGGAATAGTGAACACGTCAGTGCTTTGGATGGTCCTGAATGACTAGACATGATGATACTTAACTTGAGCTCAGAGGGATACACAGTGTGCTTGGTTAGTTCCCACCTGAACTTCCAGAACAAGCTCCAGACGTACAGCCTAGAGCTTATTCACATTTCTCTCACCTTCTCCCTGCTCTCTAAAAACATAGACTTTCTTCCCAGAAAGATCTCTACCCAAAGAATACAGTCAGGAACAGATCTCTTCCTACTCCTGGACTTTACCGACGAATCCCTTTGGAGGCTTTGCAACACTCAGAGGGGTTTTTCTCCTGGGACCCAGCTTATTCTGCCCCAGGCTCAGCTGCAAATGCTGCATCCCAAAGCCCCACTCCAGGATTTGTCACAGACGCTAGCAATTTCCTACTTACCTAACGTACACAAGAGCACGTAAAACTCAGCTCAAGCCTCCGGTAGCAAAGCAACTCCTGACATTAATATCCTTTAACACAGACTCCAGAAGAGCTGCTAACAGTGAGCTTTTAAAAAAGATTGCTGCATCTTTAACAGGCTTTAAACCAAGCTCCTTTACCCTATTACCAGCACCTGATGAAAACGACTACCCTATTGAACTCACCAGCGGGCCATTAGAAGTATGTCAGATTATATTAACTAGGCAATTAAAAAAAAACACCCAACCAGCAACAACAACGAGCAGGCAACTCAGCACACAAGGAGAGCCTGTCTGTCGTTTTGTAAATCTCCAAATTAGTTTTGAAAGGCCACTTTCAGCCTGGAGTTAAGGCCAGATTTACCCTCTGCGTGTCTGCAATTGGCTGAATCTCTGCGGTAACCTGATGAGGCTGATTATTTATGATAAGTGACTGACATTGGACTCCTGCCCAAAAGGCGAAGGAATGAAAGCTGCTGTGACCTCAAATGAGAAGATTTTCTATGATCAGCTCAGACAAACTTTTTCTAAAAAAATTTGGATTCTCAGTTTCATGTAGGAGATCAAATAATTAAACAAACAGATGTGCACATATTTATAACAAAAGGTGTCTGTGTGGGGGGAGTATCCAACTGCAAACAAGCCATTTATTTTAAGACTTAAGTGTTGCTGAAATTCCCAATCAGAAAAAGAAAAAATGATTTTTAAGCGTGGTGTGGGAGGCATTTTGGAGAACTGGGGGTAATTTAAAGCAGAATATGCTTTTTTGATGAGACTGCCAAAACCGAAATGCCTCTAGATAAAAAATAAAATGAAAAAAAATGTTAATTTACATACAGACAGAGCTGTCAGGCGAGTCGTCAGCAGAGAGAGGGATAACAAGTCTTTGGGTAACAACTCCCTTGTTAGGAAGATGGCAGCAAGAAGCAGGATCAAGGGAAAAGGAAAGTCACTGTGCAGATGTTTTAAAGGAACAGTTAGCATTTTCTGCGGCTTGGGGCAGGAACATTGCAGCTGCCTCATCAGTGTAAGTAAGGAAATCACCTGCACGAAAGATATGTGCATAGCTGGGGAAATCATTTAATAATATCTCCTACTTCTATAGAGCAAGAGGAGGGTCTGAACAAGGAGCTTGGCTCTAGAATCCAACGTCAGCTATTGCCAGCTTTGTGTGTCCAGGGAGGTGGCAGAAAGGATGTCTGAGGTCCAGTCAGGCTTTCTTGAGGGAGAATCCCTCTCTTTAGGATCATCTCAAGTGATTTTGGGAGAGAGTGGGAAGAGGGTCACAGGCTCCGTCCAAGAAACCTTGAGAAGCAATGCACACGCCCATCTCTGCTCTTTCCGGGAGACCACACATGCAGACCCTGAGTGCAGCTGGATGAAAATCCCATAATAAGACATATCAGTTAGTTAAAGCTTGGCAGCTATCCCACAAGAGCTGCAGAGACCAGCTTTTAGAGCCCTTTACACCATCACAAACCTCATCAACATGGCAGCTGCTTCCTGCTCTCCGTCATACTGCCTCCAGCCCCACAACTTCCACCTCTGTGCATGCTGCATGTCCCAATGGTCAGCACAGGCCCAAGAGGTGGGTTCCTGCTGCTGGGGTACTGCTTATTCCCGAGAGGAAGAGAACAGAGAAAATGGAGGGATTCTGCTGGCGAAATCCAGGCATAGACAGTCAGCTGGATTGGACTTGACCAGTTTGCTTGATTTGCAGCTCTCTTCTTCCAGTTTTAGCCTTCCCTACCAACACACTGTTCCCTGAGAGCTGTCATCCTTTTCCACCCATTTAATCAAAGAGCCTCCAAAAGTTGTGAATGTCCCTTGAAGATCTGATGAGAAAGCGATTCATTTCAGGTCAGCCCTCCACTTCTCTGTCACCATGGGTTTGTGGCATGAGGGAAGGGGCAGCTTGTTTTACTAGGCTTCCGTTCTTAAAAGAAATTATGGAGTATCCCTTAGTATTTCAGTGATGATGGGAAAGAACTGAGATCCCAGGAAGCAGTACAGAGTGATCCACAAAACTGAGCCACTGAGTGTAATGGTCACATACTTTTAATGGATCTCAGCAGCACACAGATCACATTGCAAAATCAATCATTTTTCTCAATCAATTCATTGTTCTGACTCACTGAATTGGTGGCTCACCAGCTAGCTGGACGGGGAGTTGTGCCCAGCTGACATTTTAGCGGTATGTTCAACAGTACATAAGTGCCTCTGTCTACCCACACGGAAAGCCTAGCAGGAAACAAGATATTCATCATATCGCCACTGCAACCAACTGGAATTCTGCCTCTGACAGAGGGAGGAGGTGCAGCCGCCCGAACCCTCCAGGAGCAGAGAGTAGAGCTGGCTGAAATGTTACTGCCTGAGCCTTTCCACCTAAAAAAGGACTGTGACGAAGCAGATGGTTTATCAGGGGAAAATAATATATCATCTTTTTGTCTATATGCTTTGCACAAAAAATGCATTTGTTTGCTCTTATGCTCCACCACAATAAATCCTGCAAAAACTGTTTAAGCTAAATATCACACAGAGATTTCATTTTAATGAAAACTAAAGCATATATTTCACAAGCTTCACAAAGGACAAAAAATATCTAGGGCCAGAAATCTTTTGAAATTGCTTGAACATGGCCATTTTCATATATGTAGCACAAAGTGATCTATATGCTACACAGAAATGTATTTCATTGTTACCAATATGCTGGAGAGGAAAAGGAACAACTGTCATTTGAAATGTCCCCTAATTCTAAATATATACCAGAGATGGGAGACTGCTAGCACCGCTCTCAGTGGTGCCTTTATGGGAAAAAATACACAGAAAGTGCTATCTTGTGGACTGACAATTAGTACAGGAAATGTTTTCCAAATTGCATCGCTTGGAGGTTTGTCGAATGAGTGACCCTTTATGAACTAAATGCAACTCCAATGCGATAGCAGGTTTCTTCATAAAGATAAAGCAAATTACTGTTAGAACAGAGCAAAGTATTTTTTTAAAAACACTGTACGGTAAGAAACATCTTGGCTGGCTGTGGGGGTGGACGGGCTAATCTAACAGATTGTTCCCATCTCTGTCTTCCAAGATGCTACAGGAATGATGAATCTACCACAAAGCCAGTATAGGTGACTCATAATTATCTGCATTTCACAAATGTGCCCCCTGACTCTGATGACATGATTGAAAATTAGATGGGGTCTAGTTCCAGCAAGCATGGTGTTCACATCGGCAGTGTCCTCTGCAAAGTACCAGGAGCTCAATCTATTTGGTCTTAGAGATATATTCCAAACCACTAGCAAATATTTCAACAATATATCCATTCACTATTTCTACTGAAATATTAGTCAGAGAGCAGATTTTCACTCAAAATTCCAGTGAGGTGAGATGAGAGAGACAGAATATCTCTAAGTTATTTCATTTAGCCAATTTAATAAATATATTCAGAATAAAAAAAAAAAGATATTCTAGTATTATGTATGTGAGGCTATATTTTCAGATGGGATGGTGCTTTCAGCCTAATAAGTCCATCCTTACAGTTTGTAAATTTCCCCTGCAATATATTTGGATTGCATTTTTCTCATGCTTGTTCACATGCCAGAGAGGATATTTAAAGGCAAAATAATAAAACAAAATGTCAAAGAAAAATAGCTCCAACTCCTCTGAGTTAGTACAACACAAAGAACATAAAAGGGAGAGGGAGGAAAACAGGGAGGGAAAGAATTGCGGATGTCAGTCACTAATACATTTCTTCAGTATTTCCTCTCCCCCCTCTCCTATTTTTCATACTTCAGAATAAGTTTCTGTTCCAAAAACCAAACTTGGCAGGTAACCTAGTCCTCAAAAAATAAACTTTTCACCAACCTACAGCAAAAACATGCTGGGTGTTTATATGATACACATTCCGTCTGCAACCCTCTAAACATACCCAAGACTTGCCATGCTTTCAGCTGATTCTCATGGTAAGGTAATCGGTCAGCTGTTTACAGTTCAAGGTCTTTCCTTCCTTCCTAACAGTCCTTGTGTCTTTTCCCTGCACAAAGCTTTCTAAACACCTGTTCAAACTCTCTAGTTTTATTTCTTCTTTTCAAAGTTTTCTCTCATTTATGAAAAATTAGCCTTCCTCCTCAAATACCATTCAAGGAAAATCAGTGTCTCTTACTTCCTTTCTGAAAAAGGAGTGAAAAGGGTGGGATAGGATCAGGTTTTTTTCTGTTACCTTAACATAACTGCTTTTATTTTACATGTTTTCAAATAGCGAGTAAACAGTAACATAATTAACATCAGAGCAGTGTTCATTTACTATACGCATCTCATTACCCCTTTTTGAGGAGACTAGATTTGGAATGCAAGGTTATCTTCATGACCGCAGACATCGTGATTCAAGTCCAACAGCAAGCTTTTAGGAATGGGGCAGGAGAGGGAGATGGCAGGGGATGGAGGGAGCTGAATCCCCCAGGCTGGTACGCACTCTGCCCTGCTAGTCCCACCAGGTGCCACTGCAGATGGACGCTCCAGGTCACACAAGGAGGGACAGCCCCACCCCTGAGCAACTCTGGTCCCTTTATCCAGGTTGTATACCCAGCCCTTTTCTTTACCTTGGCCCCACGGTACAAGAAAGCGGCAACACCAGCAGTAATAAGAAGTGTCTCCTAGTTTTAGGGGTCACCTTCCATTTAGCTGTGAAAATGAAGAGCAGCAGCTGCTGGTGGCTGCAGAGCTGTAACTGGCTGCAGTGCCTAACAACTGGCACGTTACTGAACTCATCCTTGGAAAATAATAGGTGTTGCTGCTCTGATGTGATGCTACTTGACTGATTTATCCACATGGTATTTAAAATGCAACTGATGTGACCCTTCTGCTCCAGTTTGTCCATGAACCATAGATTTAAAATCCACTTAATGTGGATTTCTTGGAAAGGTGGAACTCCCAAATCAAAAAGAGACTGCTAAGGTTCAGTGGTTACCTGATGAACGTAACTCTGTAACGCCAGAGCCTGTCACGTGCTAAGTGTGCTGGATAAAAACACATCTCCACAATATCTCGGTTTGATTCTTCATTCTTTCCCACATCATGACCCTATCTGAAGCTTTTCAAAGCTGTGAAGCCCAGTTTTACAGATATACCAATAGAAAGAGTAAATAAAATTTCTTCCGAACAAGCTTCCAAACGTTTGAGCGTTTAGTCAGATTCCACCTGAATTTCAAACCCTTCCTCATTAACAACTGTGACTCCAGTTCAACATTAACCAGTGACTGCACCTGGCAGCCACTGGCGTTTAGCTAGTCTGAATTTCTTTATGTCTCGGAGTAGTGCATCATTTAATTTGTCATATAGCTCAAACGTTTGCTTTGATATATGGCTGAAAAGGATGAAAGGGATCGCTCATGACTGTTATTTAGTAAGGCACCTATCAATACATTTCTGAGGGCTACTGGCAATTTGAGGAGGTGGGAATTATGGGTAAACAGCAGTAAATATTAAAATGAAATAGAGGAAAACAAATGTTGCTACAACAACAACAAGAAAATGCAGTTTCAGGCTTTGAAATCTCAAAACTTATTTTCCCTAAGCAAAACTGAAAGAAAAACTGAAAATTCTAGATAAGAAAGCTACTGAATGGAAGTATTTCTTGATTACTGCTTTGCCAGTTACAAAATAAAACATTACCAAGGGAAAAAGTGAGTATTTGCTTGTTTTCATCCTTGACAAACTTAACACCACACGTCCAGACGTGATAAACCTTTTCGCTAAGAGAAAAAACCCTCTCCCGTTCATGTTTGCCATATCTATACTTTTTATTATTCAGCCTTTTCTATCAATAACTTCTAGCACTTAGAATTTATGTGCAGTATTTAATAAGAGCTGGTGTGAATGTCGAAGGTATCTTGGTAAGATGTTATGTGTCAAAAAGCGATCATGTTACACTGTGATGGATTAATATGAAGAAACAGCTTGAAGGCAAGGTATTCATCTTTTTTTTTTAATGACAACACTAATACATTTGTTTCAGTTCTGAAATTAATTTTCTAATAGTAAGAAAGGTCAAAATGAACGAGAGGCATATGAGCCTTTTTGTCATCTTTAACAAATTATCCAAAACAGGCCTGTCAGATCAAAAGGGATAACATTTTGAGTAATAAATGTTAGTACTGATTAACTGGTCAAAGTTAATTCTTTTCAGGAACTGCTATATGCAGAAGGCATAAATGCATTCATTTGATTATTTTATTTCTTCTATCATGTTTTCAATAAGGATTTCTGGAAGCAGGCCTACTAAGTGTTTTCTGTGAATGATATCCACTAAATGGAATAAACCGAAGGTATGATCTTCAGCAGTGCTCAAGTGGGAATCTATTTCAACAGTTAGACAAGTCAAACGAGCAGTAAAAAGATATCCTCCAGTTGATGTAACATTCTTGAACTCAGGCTCAAATTCAAGAAGCACAAAAGCTTTTATATTGCAAGTACTTTCCTGAATTTCAGCTTTGAAATGAAGTTTTTTCTGAGGTATTATGAAATGTAAGCAGGAGATTCATTGGAGGCAAAGCAAAGGGGTTGTTTTGCAACTCTCAGGGGTTTTCAGATATCTGCTTTTCAGTGGGATTATGGAAGGAGAGGTTCTCCTGAAAGATCTGTGCTCCTAAGTTTAGCAATGCGGTAAGTTTACATCCAGCTACATAATCCTGAACTGGAAATCAAAACAGAAACATCTGCAGCTAGACTAGTTTAAAACAGGTAAGAGAAGCTTTATCACTAGGGATGGGTTGCTTTTCTGGGTGTGTTTAGTATGTCAGAGCTTCTGAATGATCATAACTTCCTTGGGGTGAGACTGCAGCAGAGAAGTTCACTCAGGTGAATCAAGTCCATTTTGAGCATGATAGCCAACAATGTCTAGCAGATGTTACAGATTCCTCACCTTTGTCTTCTACAGGACTTTTTCAGAAAATAAAAATGTCCCCTTCTTCTTATTTCACAGACATCAGACTGAGTGGGAAAAATTTAAGTTATACTTAGTAGGCCTCAAAATTGTTGAACTAATTGTTACCACAACCTGATCATAAAGTTAGCATATGTATAACTTAAACAGAACTTTTAGGAGCCTGTGTTTCACAGATGAAAATCCAGCCTAGCTCTCCAGGGACTAGATGCGATTCATAAGATGCAACTTGCTGGCAGAGTATCTGCATCACAAAACACTGATCAGTTTTTCCTCCTTGTCCAACAATACCAGCTGGGCTAAGAAAAATTATTACCTCTCCTCCTGAAAGCCTTGCTTTCTTTCTATTCTGAAGCCATGACAGCCACAATAACATTATATCTTATCCCACAAGAATACCCTCCCTTCTCCCGGAAGTCTTGATTGTGTTATCCAAAGAAACGGTGAAATCGCCTTACAACACTGAATATATGAACTCCCTTAGGCATATCAGAAAGAGAGGGAAAATTTGGAATGTCTTGCTGCTCAAGCATTTGTACTTTAGGGGCATATTTCAGACTGTACCTCCACAGACTGCTTTTAAAAACAGACCACTGCAATTAGACAAATGTGTATTCTGCAGCAATACTGACTATTCCAGCATTGGCTTGTTCATCTTCCAGAGCTCTGATAGCCACAGGAACACCTCAGCAATCTTTAAAAGGGAGCTAAACTGATACTGACTATCACATCAAAAATATGAAAAAGAAAATGCAGGTAATGAACACAAACGATACTGTACAATAGCACACATTGCAAATGAAAGAAAGTTGGTTTCCAAGCCATACTGCATCACGTGATGGCCTGAAAAAGGGCTGCTCTGAATTTATCCCACACAACTACAGGCGTTTTCCTGGGCAAGCAATGTTTTCAGCTCAATGCTACCTTTCTGTCCGCTTCTAGTGACTCACAACACTGCTAGGTATACACTTTCAGAGAATCCACTGTGATCTCCTATCCATCTTCAGTTGTTTCCCCACTGGATGCAACATTACTTATCCAGCTCACAGTATGCCAGCCCAGCAGTGCCTTCAACAGTATCTGAATTTCTCCAATAGCATATGCTCCAGCACTGCACAGCTTTGCGTTGAGGATCATATACTACTAGCACCTTATAAGTGATTTCTGCAGAACTAGTAAATTGTGGGTCATGGTCCTGACATAGCACAGATCCAAAGAATTTCTCCGTGCCAATTTTCAGTCACTTATAAAAGGAGTCCCACAGTTAGGAAGTTTTCCCCTTAACTTATTCCTATTAACTTGTACTACCAAAACTTCGGGCAACACTAAATAAATCCCTTTCTTTTTGGGGCTTATATAAGTCAAAAAGCTAGATGAGAGCACAAAGTTAGGTGACAGGGAGGGGGAGAAATATGCTGGATTCTGATAATTGCTCTTCTCAGAATAAAGGGTTTCCAATTTATTACAGTCGGAAGGATTTCTGCAGCATAGAGAAGACTATATCAGTCCATACATATTAACACAAGATTGGGTTCTCTATTATGATACCAACATTCTTCCAAAACAGACAGCAGCATGACTAATCTCAAAGCTCCAGAAAAGAAAGCGTCTCCTCTTTGTTTGGCCTCTGAAATCTTCCAAATATTTTTTAAAAATGCTCCCTTCTCTTCACCTCCTCCCACTGCTAAAAAAAGCAAAACAAAAAAAAAAAAATCCCTGCAAAGAATTTAAAGTGAAAGAACTCATTCAAAAATAAAATACAAAGAGAAAACCTCGAGTGGTAGATTCCTTTTAACTGGTGAATTTATTCTAAAGTCAGTGTGGAGAAGTGAGTAAAATAAAGGTCAAACTCTGTGCTGGGAATTCCCCTGACCTTTCAGGCTGCATCCATCATCGGTATTACATAGAACGTGCCATTTATCACACCAAACAGAGAGCAAATCTTTAACTCCTTTTCTCTTCCCAACAGTATGAGGCCCAACAATTATTCTGATTTTAAAACATAGTTGATGTTTATCCAGCTTCTTTTTACAGCTCTACCATTTGGGCCCCTCCCTTCACCAACCAGCGGATGTATAGTAAGTGACAATACAGCAGGGAACACATGCAGACTGATGCATTTTGGGTAGATGGTTGATGCAAACTGCATTTGAAAAGGCTGTTGAAGTCTTTTAAAAAGGGTCTGCTTTCCTGCTGACACCTGGCCCATTCAAACAATAGTTGTGATGATCCTCTCCTGAATTCAGTAACAGATTGAGGGAAATTTTTTGTTATTGAGGAAGAGGGTTCTGTGCAAGAAAGTTTCAGGCCTTTAGAAAGCATCAAGGAATTATTCTGCTGTGCCTTCTACAGAAATGTGGCACCAGCTTAAAATAGATTTGGTTAGCATGTAAGGAACTCTTCAGTTGTGAACCCACTGTGGCATGGTCTCCTCCAGGCTGCGTGAAGCAACCCATCAGCACACAGCCCAGCCCACCACCGTGGCTGAACTTTCGTCTGACACCAACCTCATTTTCTTCTTGGCACTTCTGATAGCAAAGCATGATAGGCCCAGAAGTGAAGGCCAGAAGAAAGAGAATATGGGGAGGAGCTACTGCTGCAGGGGATTCAGCTTCCTCAAAGTTGCGGTGATCAAGCTACCACTATCCCTGCTCCCACGAGTCTCCAATGCACATTCCAGAGAACAAAATTAAAAATGGAGGGCAATAGGGTCTGCCTAACACAACCACACTGGGAGAAGTGGAAGGGGAGCCTGGAACAATCCCACCTCCCAGGTTTGTAGCTGCACTCCTACCCCAAAAGGACAGGGATGTCCTGAGAAACCTGTTCACACAGGATGGCTTGGCTTTCCGGACTCAGGTAATACATGACAGGATTCAGAGCCAGCCCTCTCTACCCCAGCATGGGGATCCAACCCTTCCCTTTTGTGCTGGCAGAGCACCTCAGCCCCCTGTGCTGCACTCAGTGTCCTCGTGCCAATCAGTGTCCTCTACTTGCATTTGATTCGCACATTACCAGCACTAAGGACTAATTTGGGGTCTCCTAAGCTTCCCTCTCACAGAGAATGAAGGAAGATAGGGCAGTTGCCAGGATATTTATGAAAGGGTTCATGGGGCAACTATATTTGTGGAAGGTTAAACAGCCTAATGCATGGTATGAGCATCTATGTCATGAATAAATGATTAAAGTCTCTTTCATCAAAATTCAGCTAGCTCAACCATAGTAAATAATAGGTAATTAGGCATCTGCTCATTCAATGTCCACAGGAAGAGGCCAGTTCCTGGCATCAGTGAAAAGTTATTTTCAAAGCTGTGAATCACCTACAGCAAAAAGGATCGGCACCTTCCTCTACCAAATTATGCTCTTCACGAGGAGGAAGACCAGAGCACGTCTACCTTCCCCTTTGTGCTGCCAGGGCTTACAAACTGACCTTGGATGAATCAGTTAGGAAAGGCCTGATTCAGTGAAAGATGGGCATGAAATGCAAGGTCTGACTTTTAAAAGGAGAATCGCTTAGAAAGGAAAGAGTGGGAGATTGTAATGGTCACAAAATAGGCAGCTTTGCTAACAAAGGTAATTAGCTTTCCTTCCATGAACTCAGTTAATAGACAAGGACAACGACACACTTATAAGCACAATAACTTTGAAGAGAGGTACATGCTCCATTTGATTCCTGATCATTTCCCTCCCCTCCCCCCTCAAATTAGGCTCACCTTCCTTTTCTATTCTCCTTTGGCTCCTTAAACGCAGCTTAGGACAGAAAACAACTCCACACCTTGTTGTGACGGGTATACCAACATGCTGCATATCCGGCTGTAGTGTGGTACCTCTGCAGTGGAAAAATCCGCTTGAATGATAGCCAGATTTAAGATGGAGTCTTTTAAGGTTGATTGAAATAACCCCAGAAGGATTATATTCCAGTAGGGAGGCTGCAGATGCATCTTTATTCAGAATAAATGCCATTTCTTCCTAAGTACTCTTATCTATTCCTCACACATAGCTCTAAGATTCCTTCAAGCAGTGAAGTGTCGCTGCCAGGCGACTGGATACCTGAAGGCCACTTGGCACTAGGCAGCCCCTCAGGCAAAATTTGTAGCTAATTTTCTTTTCTGATAGACCTTTGAAGATAGCCAGGCAGTTTTTAGTCTTAAGAATCCTCATTTTCCTGGGCATTGGACAGGAGAACAAGTCCTCAAAGGACACAAGTTGGTCACCCCCTACAAAAAATAGTCAGCAACTTCCCTGGGAAGCCAAATGAACTGTTTCTCAGAAGGTTACCGCTTCTTAGCACATCATCTTAATGCATCATGCAGCTCTCTATGCTCCAAATGAAACTGGCCCTGTGCGGTGCTCCCTAGAGTCCTGCACTCCTCCCCTGGGACAGACTGGATTTTCCATGGTAGTTTGCAACAGATTTAAAAAAGGACGGTTTTACTGAATGCAATATGGCTGTGAATAACATGGGTACTTTAATAAGCTGTGTGCTATTTATTTTGCTATTAAATTCAATCCATCCACTTTATTACATCTACCGTTCCAAGGGTTTCACCTTCCAAAATATGTCAAGCCTGCTCAGGTATTACCCAATGTACAGTAAAGCTGTTTTTACTCATATACCATGAGGTTATTCAAAATTACTTTAAAATGCCTAAAACTACAAGAGTTTCAGCGAAAAGCTCACATCCACTCTCTGCCCTTCTGACTCTGTTTGTCTGCCTGACTATTTGTCCTTTTGCACCTTCAGCAAAATTTCATCCAGGTTTTTCATACAAATCATGTCTGAGAATTGTCTCTGAAAGCTACAGTCCTCAAGGCCATTACCAAATGCATTTTTAAAGATACTGTAAGAGGAGAAAAAGCAGAAGATCTTAAAAATATCTTTCTCTTACAAATAACATTTCCAATGTCAAACTGTTACAACCAAATTGGCCTTTTCCATATTCTTAGTTTTTAAACATGATTCATTTTATCCTCAAAATTTTTGTGTTTTACTCTCTCCCTACTCTTTAATTCCAATGCCCAGGGACTGAATAGCACCATGATTAAAGTAGGACTACATAGCATATCAGTTACCATGAATTGGTTCATATGAATAGGAGAAACTTAAAATAAACAGAACTTACTGATACTGAAATAATAAAGCTCAGATAAAGCTGAAACAGGACGCAAATGCTTGCATACCAGAACTAGCTATTTTGTTTGGGAAAGTAACAGCCAAAGCCACCTAATTTTCAGATGTGTAGAAACCAAGTGTACCTTCCCATACCCAGAACTGATTGAAATCACACTGCTTCTCTTTCAAAGCTTCAGCAGGGGCGTAGAGAGCTATTCTAGATAGCTGGATTAGAGAATTTTGACCCACACGTATGTATACACAAGTCCACATTTAGGGTTGGCCTTGAAAGCCATTTTCCCCTGACTCTAAATCACAAGTTATCATTCTCCATTTGCATCTCATCATTCAAGCCACACCAAAAGCCATCCACAGAGCACTCTTCCTCAAGTAGAGTTCTCCTAGGAACCCGTCTATTCTCTCCTCATGAACTGTTTCCAACTTGTAGGCATCGTGACCAGGAATCTGGGGGCAGAAGGCATAAGAGAGCCACTTCCAGAAACAGGGAAACTGTCGTGTGTTTGAAGATCCTATGTGCATATTTACCTTACTGAGGACCAAAGGGCTGAAGCCTCCTGAATCAGAACTAGGAATTGATGGGACAGATAACTCCTTGGGCTGAAAGACTGAGGGAAACTGAGCAAGCTCCGGGTGAGATGAAAGAATACCCTGGGCTCAGAGTTGGAGAGGGGTTTAGTTAAACTTAAGACCTGATGTTGAGCAGAACTTCCATGCTCAGCCTTGACAGATGCCAAGCATTCAGCTAAACGGTTTTCAGCATAGAAAGGGAGCAATTACTGATTTTGGGATGAGTCTAAACACCCATGTAGACATACCTTAAGGTAAATAAATATTGCTTTGCCCATTCTTTGTAAAATGTAACAAATCACTGAGCAAACTTTCTTAGCTTCACCAGTGCATTACTATAATGACCCCTACCATGCTCAGGGAAGCAATGGACAAGTAGAAACTACACTTAGGAGAGCTAACTCAATTTGTTCTGCCCTCAGTCTGTTCTATAAATTCCAATCCAAAGGCTAAAAAAGCTAAAATACCCCACTGAGTCCTAGCGTGATTAGAGAGGGCATCAATTTCATTATTAACAAAGTTAGCCAGAGTACAGAGCCAGTCAGCTAAAGTTTGGCTTTATTCTCTCTACAGTGTCCTGAAAGAGTGTGGCAGCTGGTAGTGCACGTCAGCCAACTCTCCCTCACGCAAGTTAGAGAAGGAAAATTCCTATCAGGTCATCCAGCCAGCCCGAGTTCCTACAGGATAGCTCCCTACAGCTCACTGAGGGGCTCTGCTCCAATTAGCACGGACCCCTTTGATGCTAGCCAGCCTGCAAAGCCAGATGGCATCTTCTCCTTGGCATTTTGGGCCTGGGTACCCGGTGCAGACCACAGTGTTTGTAATGGCCTTGTAAATGGCTCCCAAGCTTCATTCCAAATGCTCTGGTCTCTCCCTGAACTGCGGCATAACTTGATCCAATCATACTTCTGAACTCCACAGGGGAGATGCAGATAAATACCTTTTCAAAATACATAATAAACAGGAAAAACAATCCATAAAGCGAACTATAGGTGTAATATATGTATAGACACATACATACACACTTTTCCTACTGCTCGCAGTGTGCGGATATTAATGGATTCCTATGATAAATCAATCCGAATGGCTAAAAGCAGGCACAATCATCATTTACAGCTTCTGCTGACTTCAGTAGAAGACACTGGCACTCTCAGAACTAAACTGAAAGCTAAACTAATATTTCACTTGGATGAATTTCTGTGTTTCAGACCTAGCGAACTGCATTTGAAGTTATTTTCACTAATAACATAAAATCACAATGCCTGTTATGATATAAATTTTCATCGCCCTTTGCTGTTACAATACCGCAGAAATCAACAAAGTCGTTTGCAAACACTCTGTACAGAATATCACCTTATTATACAACTGTAGTATATATCAGTTTGACTAACACAGCCAATAATTGCTAAATATTTGCTTTTGCAAACAATAATCCACTACGGTGACAGATGCAAAATCCTTGCAATAATACCCAGAGGTCGGACAGGCCTCTTTGCACTCCTCGCTGGCCAGCCCACTCCAAATTACACTTTCCAAGGGTCCCTGGAGTGCAGCTGCACGGCTCGCTGCCTCTCTGCCGCTCCCTCTAATCTTGTTACAAAGCAACTGTGGCACTTGGAGAAGGATCTTTGGAATTAACAGACTAGAACCAGGACGCGATGGGATCAAGCAATCAGCATTTTCTGGCTCTCAAAGAGAACAATAACAACAAAAAAATAGTAGTTTGCCCTTTACATCAGGTAATCTCTCTTTCACCTTGGACTCTGGAAAAAAAACAACCTAATAATCTAATAGCTGGTCCTGTTCTCTTCCACACACACAGGCCTCTTGTTTTTATGAGCACTGTCTAATTTGTCATGGTGGGACATACTCGTTCCTGCAGAGCTGGAATAATTCTCATTTCATGGGAAAACTAGGATTTTTTGCTATGAAAATCAGGTAAACAGATTTACACTATTTTCTAAACAAAGGGCCAGATCCCTCAAGGAATACTAGTAGATTCAGCACTTCTCACTTCTACAGATCTACTTTGAGTTGTCACATGTAAGAATTTAGGCCTCCAACTTCTTCTGTTAGCTATTGCCTTGTATTGAAAATTCCTTGTTCAGCTGAGCAAGAAAGGAGATAATTAAGTGATTTGCCTAGAGCTGTCAGGCTGGACAACAGCCCAGCTTCCTCCTGGATCCTATTCCCACTCAGGTCAGTTTTTGCAACTTTTGTATTTTTTGAGGAAAGGCGTACTCAGCCTACTTGAAAACAAAATCCATAGGTTCTTTTGCACACCATTGCCACTGTAGCTTTCATTTCTGAACAACTGAAAATTAGACTAACCTTTAAACGTTCCTGCATTACTTGGCAGAAAAAACAAATAAGACAGAAAATATACTCTTCCTAATTTTAGAAGCCTCCAAGGCTGACATACGCCAGATACCGACACATGACATTTAGTGAGTCACCCACATGTGGAATCCTGCTGCTCTCGCTTTCTCGGGCCGAGGCTCAGGGATGATGGAGTGCGTCTGCTGGGCGCAGAAATAGTCTGGTACCCTCGGCAGCATTTGGCAAACTGCGAACCTCTGCTTACATCAGGCCAGATCAATACAGCCATTATCAAGGGACATAAACAGAATAAAAAGCTGTCTCTGTTGCATGAGTTAACTCCAGCAAGAGGAGAACATCCAACTCCTGAAGGGCAGACTCCCCAGCAAAGCACAGGCAATAATGTTTCTATAGACTACAAGTCATCAGAGAGGATTAAATCTATTCCTGCTGAGATTTAATTCTACAGTGAGTATCCTGCTTGAGGAAGTCATAAAACACCACAAATTCGTAGCAGAAGACCAATACTAAAATGAAGGCAGTTTGTTTTCAAAAATACAAAACAATAGATTGGCTGAAGTCAGAACAGAAAAAGATTTTTCTCGATGTACGTCTAAGTAAACAGCCTTCAAATAATGCTTCCCTGATGGGGTCCTTTCCAGAGATGGCTATATTTCAGCAGGGCATAGTCGGATACATAACTTGCATCTGAACTTTGCCACGCTTTGGATTTAAGATAATAACGAGAGAGGACAGGATTCTATTTCAGAAAGTACTCTTGAAAATCCAAATCTAAATGGAATATTCTCACAGTCAGAAAATGATCATGCAGGGGATAGTCCATAAATAAAAACACTTAAAGCAACAGCCTATTGAACACAATAGGCTGGAACGTTAGCAGCATTACATTCTCTGCAGTGTTATTATTGAGCAAAAGCATCAAAAACATCAGAAAAGCACCAAATTCTAGGCATCAAAACATAAAAAGTGTAAACTAGACCAAAACATCATGATGAGGGAGGCAGCAAAGCTGTACTCACTTTACAAGCTTTTCATGCAAACCTTTTTGCAGAGCTCCCCTTTTTAGCAAAGTTAAGCTCATTGTTCCCTTCTCCTCCCCCCGACAAATGCTCCATTTCATGTGTTCATCTTAATTTAGACTCCTGCTCTTCATGGCCAAGCAAACCTCTGTTTCTCCCACACATAGAAGATGCTCAGTCCTCATAACGCGACCCCTCCTCTTCTTCTTGCCAAGTCTTGATGTACAGTGAAATAATTAACAGCACTGTCTCTAAAGAAGTCACCCTGGTCACATGAATAACCTCAACAGAAATGAAGAGGTTAGCCCATTCATCAGGGTACCGCTGGCTTTCCACGCGCTCAGGCAGACTTATCTGCATGAAGCATGTTCAGATTCAGAAAGAATAGCCCACAGCCCAGGCCACTGAAGTAACCCAGCTAAGGAATCTCAGTCTACATTGCAGCTTGCTATAAATCAGTTCCTAGAAGAGAATACGTTGAATATTCAGTAAATACGCTGAAGAGAAAAGGAAACAATTACTTAAAAAAAAATAAAAAAGAAAAAAGAGCTTAAGGACCTGACCATTACCAGAGAGGGTTTTTTGAACATATCTGGAGAAAGATTTGCTATTCCAGATGTGAGATAAAACTTCTGAGCTCTTTAAGATCAGTCATTCTCTCTAACAGCTAAGCCACCAGAAGCTAGTGAAGCTTGGGCTTTGATGCCCATTTAGGAAAACTATAATCAATGATATTTAGTACTTTGTAAGTCAAACAAGATTATCACAGTGATTTCTGTCTGGTTTTAAAAACCTATTGATCCTCAGGTGTCAACAAATAGAAGCCTTTGAAATGCTTACAAGATGGAACTAACTTCAGTGTTGCAAAATTCCAACATCAGGATTTATCTCCCAACAAGAAGATAATTAAACTTAAGAGTCAAGCAAGTGATAGAGTGTTCTTGTATAAGGAACATTCGCAGTAGAGTTCTGCGCATAGGGGTTCTCTGGGTTTGGTATGATTTCTAGGCATATACTAGTGAAGGTAGTCATCAGAAAAGCTTTAACAGGAAGAGAAATTAAGTCTTGTTCTACTGCAGCTTGAGCAACACCATCAATAGGTCGCATATATCATGAAAACCAGCCATGAAATGTAAGAACTTGCAGCCATCCAGAGACTGATTAATGATTCAAATAAGCAATCTCTTTGCATAATAGCACTTAGGGAACATTATAGACACAGACCCCATTCAACAGCTTAAACTGGGCTCTAGATCAAGAAAACATATGCAAAACTGCAGGGTTGCTGCCCGTAAAATCCTGTTAATAACGCTACAGGCATTAAGCTATTTTTGGTGCCTGCTAGTCTAAAAGTGTAGATTTTCAGGTTTCAGAAAAATAATAACTCGGAAGCAGTTCTGCTTCATTAAAATGCTCACAGGATGAGTTTTCAAAAGGCAAAGATCCTGGCAACTTGAAATCATAAAGAATATCTATTATACTTTTCAAAAGAGCAACAGTATTATTCGTTCAGCACTCTGGTCACCCACTCTGTAAGTAAAACCTATCAACCTAAGATATCCCCACTGGATTCATCAGTTGCTATGCCTTTCTTTAAGCTGTTAAACAGCTGCTGTGTTCTTACCCCAGGATTCCTGTTCTCTCCCAGTCTCTGGATGACACAGTAAAACAGGCACAAGTTGGAGGTAAGTAGGGGAGAATCTGATCTGCAGGATTTGGGGGGATTTATACTGTGGAATGAGATAAGCCAAGAAAGCAAGGGACCTACAGCCTAGTCTATACCTTAATGAAGTGTCACATAGACAAGATAATGGCATCCATTGTCTGAGGATAATTCTCTTTTTATAACTAGAGAAATCACATAGTTTGTAGGCTCTGCTGTTCCCATTCAGAACATGGTTTCACATCAGCTTTCGCAGCTTAGTGATATTGTATCGCTCTACACATTATCTGCATCAAGGTTCAGGTAGCCTCAGACACCATAATTATGGGACTGCAGATATACAGGATAACTGGAAGAGAAGAACAGAGCTTTCTTTTAAGCAGAACAATTCCTATAATTTGCCCAAAAAAGCAATTGTCCCAGTGCAGCCATCATACTACCACCCCTTTCTCCTTTTTTCTGGGAAGGGTACAAGACCCTGTCAGAGGGCAATAGCAGAAGTAGCATTGCTTGCAATGCAGAGCTCATATGAGAGTGGCTATACAGAGTGCATGGGTTGTGGCCAGCACAAGATGTTTACAGAAACAATCAAAGTTTTTAAAAAAAAAAAAAAAATTCCCCAAGCAGCAGCCTCCCCATTTTTGACAGCTTCTAAAGCAGGGATCTCCCAACTCTGGACCCAGTGTTAGCAGCCTCTGACAGATTATTCATGCTTTTCTGGATTTGATAACTTCCACGTATTTATATTTTTCTTTTTCTGTTTTGAAATAATTTATTGTTCTTCAAAATATCGCTTTCAAGCTCAACGGCTGCTGCTATTCAATCTTCCCTCATATAAAAATCATTTTAAACTTCTGGTCTTTTTTCTTCACCCTTTTCTAGAACTTGTTTGGCCAGTTCTTTCTGAGATAAGGTTGTCAGAGTTGTACACTTTACCCAAGATATAGGTAAACGCATTAAGGACCATACTGATGATTCTAAAACTGTCTTTGCCTTCTTGAGCACTGTCGATCATTGATAGGCTATTTTGAAAGGCCTGTCTCCCAAACTTCTTTCCCAAGTGGTATTACTCATTTACACTAGGCTTTTTATTGCCTAGTTCTTTGACTTGACTTCCTTCCCTCTCTCTTCATCCCAAAGACACACAAGTGTCTTTGCATTTAGTAATATTGGACTTCATCCACCATCCCATCCATCAGTATCATAAGATCTTACTACATTGCAACTTTGACTATATTGAATAATTGTATTCCATCAGAACACTTTATTCATTCTTTTTCTGAATAATTTATGAGTATTTTGGATAATCCCATGCAATCTGCACATGTAACATTCACCCATTGTGAAGACTGACCTTTGTTTTCATTTGCCATCAGTCCAAAGGAAGGCTGTCTATCTCATCCAATAACAGCTTGGGATCTTAATGTCTTTGAAGACATTTGGTTAGCAGCTTTGGCAAAGCTTTTCAGAAATTCAAATACACCATAGGTATTGGAATAGCTTTATCTATGCTTGTCAATTCCTGCAAAAAAGTCTAATAGATATGTGAGGTACAAATGGCCCTTCCAAAATTTTATGTAGCATTATACCATTGTTATCCATGTATCTGACTCGTTCCTTATAAAGAGCAGCTCTAATTTGGGAATTCCCTCTAGGCTCCTCACAGTGAACACCAAAGCAAATAATTCATTCAACTTTTCTGCAATGACCTTATTTTCCTTGAGCACTTCTTTTACATCTTGATCATCTATCAACCCTATAGAACTTCAGGCAGGCTTCTCGTCCCTGATATATTTGAAAAAGTTTTTATTATTAGTTGTTATGCCTTTAGCAAGTTATTCTTCAAAATTATTTTTGTCCAGTATTACTATGTTTTTACATTTAACTTGTCAGGGTATATTGGGGTTTTTTTCCCTTACTTTCCTCATTTGGGCAAGACTTCAGAGGGTGTCCTTTTATTGCTAATGGCCTTCTTCAGTCTAAAACTCAACTATGCTAACTTTTTATGAGACCTTTTTTTAAAGTAGTGGAGGTTTTTAAATGCGTGTAATGTGTTTACTCTCTGATGGCAGCAATACAAAAATGCTTTCCCAAGACGATGTTGTTATATAGCTTCCATGTCACCTGAAAGTGTTGTTTTGTTATGTTTTGGCAGCTCCTTTCAGTTGTTCCCTTTAGTTTTCTTTTCCATTTTGAAGTTGTTCCCCTTTTCAAAGTGTGTGTCGCTCTAAAGTACTTTTTAGCTTTTACAGTTTTACATCAAGAGTGATGAATTTAAGCATGTTTACATTTATTATTACAGAATGATTCTTTGACAGTTACATCTTCAATCAAGATTTATTCCCTGCTTAGGGATAAATAAAAAAATCTATCTTCTCTTTTGGGCTCTCTGATTTCTTGCTCCAGGAAAACATCGTTTATAAAGTCTATAAATGCATTTTCTATATCACATGACATTTACCCAGCCCCCACCATTGTGCTCTCGGAGCCCTCACAGCTTCTCTGATCTCTCTTAGCATGCTGTTATAAAGATACTTACTGTTGCCATCTTGACAGTATAGCTCTAATACTGTATTTTTTCTCACTTTGGCATGAAATTTTAATGCTTAGAGATTGCATGGTACTTGTTGATACAATTTCCCCCTCCTTTCCTTTTTTTTTTTTTTGGCCTTATTTGCTTCTGAGCTTTCTTTTTGCTATACTGTCACTTCTCCATTGGCTTGATTTCCTCTGCTATTCGTGAGTAATTTTATACTGCTATTCCAGGGCTCACTGATTGAGATGCTATTATGTCAATATCCTCATTTAAAATCAGCATTCCACTTTACCCGTCTTCATTGCATACATTGGGCTAATTGTCCACTGGCTGGGTAAGCCTCTATTACAGCTATCCTGCATCAGTAGAACAGCACGAACAGACATAGTTAGGTCAAACACTTGGCCAGCTGTCTGTAAATCATCTTTGAATACTAAGAGCTCTTTTGTATTATATAAAAAAGCCCTGGCAGTGACTTTGCTGGATACGCTGCCCCTGTATCTTAAAAGGCAAATGCAATCCCAGGAGGAAAATTGAGCTACGTGAACAAAGGGCATGTTCCCAATGCTGTCTGAAGCAGGAAAAATAAAATGGATCTGCTCATTCCAGGCATTTCCACTTGCATCCTGTGAGAAGCCCCATCTCTAAGAAACTCTGGCAAGAGCCAGCTGGAATGGACTGCTACGTTATACAGGAGCTCATTCCACTCTGTGCCCTTCAGCTCGAATGCAGACACTGAATGAAGCATCTTGTCAGTGACCTTGACTCCGGTCCAGCTTGTAGAAGCACTTGGGAGAGAGCAGAGGCGAAGGGAGAATTTTTCAAAGCTGAATAAAAAAAAAAACCTAAAAAATAACAACCTCAAACCCTGTGTCTTGCTGAAAAACAGAGAAGGGGAGGAGAAACATGAAACCAAAATCACTGAGGAGGAGCTTAAGTATGTCTTCCAGACTCGGGACGGATCTCACACAGCACTGAGCACGTCAGCCACTCCCTGATTAACACTACTAAAAAATCCAGCAGACACTAAAAGAGGAATTTCAGTTGTAAGACTCGCACAGAAAATAGAAGCAGAAAGAAGATGCAAGAGAGAAGGGGGAAAAAATCCATACTGAACAGTCCTCGTATGCACAGACTATGGAAAAAAATGTGTGCATAACATATAAAGAGAATATTTTCCTCCACTGACAACGGGCAAATTCTTTGAAGAGATGGCTCTGATTCGTTAGCAGGGTGTTGGCAGATGCCCCTAGAAAAATAGAGAACGTGGCTGTACGTCTTCAAAAACTATTTTAGGAGACACTATTTCCTCAGAGGGATGTTTGAGTTGTGTTCAGGCCCCTAGGCATGTCCCAGGAAAATACAATCACGTTTTGATGGTATAGCTGGTACTAAAGCTTTGATGGATAATATTTTGATCCAAGGTAAAAGAGAAGAAGAGTTTGACTAAAGGCCCTAAAGAGCTGTGGAAAGAGACAGAGTTGCAGAGGTAAAGCTAAGAAAGCAACAATGCTAGTTCCATGTAATAGCAATAAAACACTTGGAAGAAAAGATAACAAGGTACACAGTACATCACTGAAAAGTGGAGGTCATAACGAACATGTCTGCCCCAAACAAAAAAAAAAAATAGCAGTGCAAAGATTTCTCAGAACGGTGAACTACAGGAAAAAAAATTGTGCCCGATTTAGATGTTCAGAGCAGCCACCTGCAAGTGCCACTGTACACAGATGTTCCAAGTCACAGGATGCAAATCTTACTAAAGCATCTGAGGAACTGAAGGAGTTAACTAAAGGGGTACAAATCTGGACATATGATAGGGAGTCACACACCAATTTGTCTACAGATGCTTCAAACAACTGTTTGGGCAGAATGGGGAAGAACAGCTTATAACATAACGTATAAACAAAAACTGACTGCCATCGCGTTGAAATAGAGAAGGAGATTTTGGCTTTAGTCTCTAGAGTTAAAATGTTTCATTTTTTTAATAGGAGATGCAAGTTAGCTGAAACTGTTCCTATTCCAGATACAAACATTCCTAAAAAGGGAGAGCAAAAAACCCACACTCCTCTATGTCTGAGATTACTCCGACACTGACATGATTAGCACATAGAGTACAAATAGAAAAATTTGGTCGCTGCAGACACGCTCCCTAGAGAGTTTAGAGTATTTGACAAAAGTACAGTGGAACAATGTCCAGAGGTAGATTACGAACATGTCAGTGTGATCAAAACAAAACAAAAAAACATCCAAAAAGTCTGTCTAGTTTAGATGAAATGTGGCTTTTAATTCCCAGAGCTACTGCAAAAAAAAAGTTGATTAGCAGAGGGTGGCCTAAACAGCACATACCTTCCACTACTATCAGTTTAAGAAGCTTACAGTTCCAGATGGGACTCTATTTAATGGTGTCAACGATTCCTAAGATGTTACCAGAGAAATTATACATTCACTTTTTAATATATTTTTGCATATATACAGGTATGCATGGAGGCAGTTTACATATTGAAAACAAATCTAGGATCATAAATTAACTGGAGATGAAAAGGAAATCTGTAGAGATTTTTGAAACTATTCTACTGCCTCAAAGGAGAATTAACTCTCTATAAACCTTTCCCAATAAATAACTGTCATAAAACCCTCCAGTGGTAGAGATTCAATATCTCCTGTAGATAATCCCAACTATTTCTGCTGCAGCAAGTTTCTCCTAATATTGCAGGTGCTTTATATTGTCCTAAAGGACCATGCAGGAAGCTGCTAAGATCGGAAGCTGCTTTACCTAGCAGAAATATAGGGCACATTACTGGCACAAGAAAAAATGCTTGCCCCAGAACAAAGTAGGAATAGACATATTAAAGTTGAGTAGAAGAAACTGAGGAATTCTTCTCAGCTGTTACTCCTGCTCTGATGAGAGTCCTTTTCGGAAACTACCACAGCTAACAAACTGATCACGCACACCACATATATTCAGTCAGCAGATACCCGATGTACTTAACAACAGGCAAAGTTTACTGGCAATACTTAAACCAGGGCAGTTAGCTAGGACACTAGTAACTCCTCCTATGCCAGTCCAACAGGATGGTGGAAAATTGAGTCAAAATCCAAAGCACCTGCTAGCAAAAGCTGCAGAATCAGACACTTATCTGTACATTGCATTGTTAAATTATAGCCTAGCACCAGCTGAAGCAAAGGCTGCCCTACTGGCATTTTGTTGAACGGAGAATTTAAATAAGAACTATATTTGCAATACTAAAAAGTTGCACTTCAGTCAGTAGGGGCTTGCAAGGTGGAAACAGTAAAGGGCATTTCTACAATGGCAATAAACTGGCACAAATACCAGCATTATCACAGAAAGCAGCCACAGAGTTATCATAGTTGAACGTATATGGCATAGAAGAATATCTCTTTTAGTTTCAGGAGGAGAGAAATAAGGGGTAGCTTGTTGGTCATTTTGCCTGAGAAGAACTCAGAACAGCATTCACTACATTAGGGTAAGAACTATTGGTGAAAACTGGTGCCTGATGGTAGCTGTTTGGTGTCTGGGTGAAAACGATAAGGTACAAATGACAAGCCAATATATGTCAGGGACTATATGACACTTCTTAGTAGGTTTTTAAAATTCAGTGTTGTGTTAACAATGATTACTCGTTATTATTGTGTTCTTTAGCTGGGGAAGGAAGTCTAAGACCTTTGATAAGAGCAAAACGGAGCCAGGTAGTGCATTATGCTAAAGATCCGATTACCCTATGTTAATCTGTTACAACTCCACATACCAGATGATGCAGGCTGATTTGTTTGGCCCTGAGTGATTTCTGAGCAATCTCAAACCTCAACTCACAGCCTTTCCAAACATTTATTAGCATTCAGTCTGGCTTCAGCTGGAATGAGACTCAGCTTATAATTTTGCAATAAAATATATTCCAGTTTGTTGCTCCAATTCATACCAGAAATAGGGGAGACGATGAAGGAAGAAAAAATATTCTGAGCAGAAAACAATTGCTTCCAATCATTCAAATGTTAGATTAGATAATATTATTTGAGGACTTATAGTGTAAGAAGCCTAAGTGTGCAATTTTGATACAAAACTCTTTCAAAATCTATTATTATACTTTATTTGTCAACTACCCAGTATCACATTGATGATAATACTAATAACATCATTTCACAAGATGAGAGGAAGTAGAGACTCTAAGATTGACATAATTTGCAGAACTGAAAAACAGAAAATTTATGTCACGCTCTAGCAAAGTACATGCATCTCGGAGGCCACATTTTTCTTAATGTGAAGTTGTCTGGTGAAGAATGTAGCACTGCACAAAGGCAGAGAGGATGGGACATCACTAAAGCAGTGCTGCTATTAAGGGATAGTTGCAAGCTGTAAAATATTTGTTACAGGTTGTCACCTACTTTTCCACTGAACCAGAATGCTTTCTTCAAAACATAGCCTGCCTTTATCACCAGGCACACTAAAAAAAAACCAAAAATCCTGATTTCCATCACTACAAAAAGTTCAGAATAACCAAGAAGGTCGAGGTTTGGATCTGCAGCATATATAGCATTTCCCTAGCATAGCTACACTTTGAACATACCTCCTGTATGCTCAAAATTATTGCCCTTGATAGTACATTCCAGCTGCTGCAACTAAAATCCTATGAAAGAGCAGGTTGAATGACAGTGGTGACTGCAGCCAGTCTAAACAGTGTCAGCCAATGAAAAAAAAAGTTGAGGAAATGGGTCTGGGGTGGTAGGAACATGCATAATTTCCTGACAGCAATGAATAGAGCTGGGTAAGAGAATGGGAGAAGCACAGTAGTGAGGCTGGCAGTAACTGGGGAATAGGAAAAAGAAAGGTCCAAAGGCACAAAAGAAGACAGAGAAACAAAAGTTGAAAAGAAAGGCAGTCTATGTAAGCACAGGGAAAGTCAGGGCCCAAACTCTTTCACAACACAGATGGGAAAAGCTAGAAAGACCACTTAGCTGGCTGAGCAATACAGTCAATTCTAATAAGTTAGGAACTGCCAGTGAGGGAACACTCTTCCTCTCAACTGGCTATGCTAACCTCATTCGGACACCACTCAACATCCAAACTCATTTTCTGGTATCTGGGATTATCAGCAAAGAAAGCAACAAGCTGGAACACAAAGATCAGTTCTGGCTTTTTCCCCACACCGAGCTGCTTCTACCCTTTCTGCAGCGGTGAAGGTACATGTTGTACTGAAGGGAGCTAGCCCCAGTGAAAAATATCCATCTGCCTCTGAAAGAGAGTCTAGAGATGGCTGATAACACAGAATCAGCAAAGAGTGTGTGTTCAATATGTTTGAAGGAAGATAGCTTTTCTTGGAGAGGAATGCAGTCGTCTGCTGAAGAATCCAGAGTAACATTGGCTTATCAGATAAGTTAATTCGTCTGTAGTGTTACTTCTTGCACACCCAACTTCACACCCAAGCTTACGTGGGGTGGAATCAAGGCCTCCTCAGAAGCAGCAAAATTGGAAAAATATCACTTTTTTATTCAAGTCTAAGTCTATGCACAAAGGATATTTAAAAAGCTTCTCAAAACTACAAAAGGCATCATTTGGCCTTAAATGTCCCCTCTCATGTCTGAAATTTTATATTTACTCATTCTTTCTTATTACTATTTTTGTTGTCAGCAGACACCCACAAACCTGCAGACAAAGTGCCTCTTTCCCTCTCTCATGCCAGTCCATAGCAATAGTAGGTCGCCAACCTCTGTCAGTTAATTCACATGGCAGATGCCTGTGTGGGGAATCTAAAGGTTGCAGTCCAACTGATGACTCAGATTTCAGCATGTTGGGGCTTTATTACAGTTGTATGTTTTGTTCTGAATCAAAGAAAACTTTCTCCCAAAATGGTATTAGAAGTATGCAAAGCCTGCAATATCAAGCACTCCAAAGTCAGGAATGACAGGGGAAAAGGGAAGTTGCAACTATAATACATGTATGCATGACAAAGGAAATGACAATTAAGGAGCATCCCAGGTGACTGGGCTTTTTTTTTTTTTTTTTTGGATAGGTCTCCAGGTCACGCAGAGCGCAAGGTGAATAGCCCCTAATACAGGAATCATTTGCACACAGGACTTCAGCTTCAATGACTGTAGAAGATGGAAAACAGGTAGAATAGGAGAAAGGGGGACACAGTAAGACAAAATACAGTGTTCCAATAAGACTGCCCTGGAGCACTGTATTTCATCTCTGTCTCAGCATTTTCATATGATGGGGGCAAATCACTTGTAACAGACTCTTCTCAGGCAGCTAGTAGCTGTTTATTCCTTGTCTTCTATGTGCTTGAGAAGGCCAAATGACAGGAGCAGAAAGGCAACTTCCCAAGAGAAGGAAGGTGGTAGGAACCAGATACCAAACGTATTAAGACTTGGTGAATGACACAGAACAAATGTGGTTCCAGGCATTTTAAATTATCTACCTCAAATGAGTAGGTACTTCTGACCGTAAGTATCTCTGGCTCTGCTCCCCATCCGTACACAAATAATGTGTTTGCTTCTCACAGGGGTGCTAAGAAAAATAATTAATTAACGCTTCTGAAATGCTCCCAGGCTATAGCAATGAGCAGAAATGAAAAGCCCACAAGGAGATTAATAATTCTGTGCTCAGCATAGGGTCTGAATAGCGCACAGTAAATACAAGGCCGCACAACGAACGCTGAAGCTAAAACAAAACCCTGAATAGCTAGCTGTTCATTATGCGAAAGTTTTCCATTTGGAGAACTCAGTGAGGCAGGGGTCCGACAGAGAGAATAACGTGAGCCCCTGTGATTAAAGACCATATCACAAAGCCCATGCTCAAGGGGACTGAACTGACACTGAACAGGCTACCTAAGTTCACTCATTAAATCCATTTTGAAGAGTTCATTTGCTCCTCAGGAAAAGTGCTGGATGGCCACATAAAACCCATCCAGCCAATAAAGCAGCGCCACTGTGCTCTGAGCCTCTGAGGCTTCAGAGTTTGTTATCCCAGGCATTAGGACTGTTTGATCTCCATAGATCATCCATGTCTTGAGCTTGCCACTGCTGAGCACTTGATCCCCAATCCAAAACCTTTAAGCACCCACCTAACTGTAAGCACATAAGGAACACTGCTGAAGTCAACCAAACTATTCATACTTTTAATGTCAGCTGTGTTCACATGTTTTTTTAGATTCCTTACAAAGGAATCCTTACGTTCATCCAGCAAACAGCTCTCCACGTGGAACATATTATTACCCCCAACCTGGCCCTGCAGTTTGGCTGCTGGAGTCGTTCGTATGAACGTTCCTTGATGCACTTCAAAAAAAAAATCACCTCAGCTGGCTTAAAAAAATACATTCATGTAGTGAGCTAATTCAATTAACCTGGTCCAGCATGGGTAAAGGAAGCATCTACATGAATCACTCTGGTAGAGTGACGGGGAGACGGTGATGTCTATGGGCAGGGAAAGGTACCCGACAATAGAAATGTCTTCAGCCAACAGCACAAGATCTAGAAAAGGAAATCTGTCACTTTGGTCTTATCGGCAACTGACACCACTAGAAACAGAGCTGAGAATATCAGCTCTCTTTCCGTAGGCCAAAACAATGATAGTGACTTACCATCATGAGCAATTGTTTCAAAATCGGTAGCATGGAGTTTCCTATCTTTCTCTCATTTCTTTCCCCCTTAAAGTTGATATGCTTACTTTGGAATCTGAAACACTTTAAAAATAAAATAAGCGCACTTTGTAAAACCTAGAGGAGTAACAGAACCACAGATGCCTTGGTCTATTTTTATACAGTAACTACAGTAAACACTTTGGACTACTTAGTGTTGGAATCACTGCAGCTATGGCATTGTGTGTCCGTCTCATCTCACTTCACCTATTTGTCTGCCACCCTCCCCCCTACAAAAGAATAAACTTTTTTCAAAGGAAACAGCTTATCTTCCATACTGCAGCAGCAGAAGAAAAATCTTCCTATATAGCAATATTTAAAATGCGGTTTTATGCTCTTATGGCAGCTAATTTTCCTTAAATGATTTAAGGGAATGAATACATCTAAAGAGTCTGCATCAAGCCATTCCAGAATAGCAACATGAAGCTGAACTTCCTCTGCTTTAAACAATCCAATCTCTTGTGGGCAGCTCCTCATGTCAGATCTTGTCTAGAGGGGGAAGGATGGAGGTTATTTTTTATTACAATATTTTGCAGCAATCTTCACTTTGCATTTGATTTCATTTCCTATTCCCCAGCGCAGGAAGCCATCAGGTGAGGAGATGGTAGCAGGACAGGCATGTTCAGATGCATAGTCCCTGATCAGTCACAGCTTCCCACACGCATTCACCTATGCATGCAGCCATGTGCTCCTTATCCAAAAGTTACATTCTCCACTTGGGCAGTAGTCAAAACTCTTTAGCAGCCTATAGTGGTTCAGAGCAGGTTGTTACTCTGGCACTCTATCTAGTGGGGATTTTATCCAGAACACTTAATAAAACCCATCACTGCTAAGGCAGGCTGGCACCTGTACAGCCCCATGCCCCCCTTTCTCCGAGGCAGCTGGCAAATCTTCCTCTCTTGTCCCAGGACTTTGGATATGATCTGTTCATACAAACATTATCAGAATCAGAGGGACTAAGAATCCACTATTGCCTGAAGAAAAACAGTAATCTTAGACCAGCTCGTATTGCTTAAGGTTTCTCAAACTGTCAGAAAGGCTCATACTGACTAGGGCACAATAAAGCCAGACATGAGGTTTTTTTGGTGAATAGTTAATTCACTGAAAAACGAAATTCTGAAGAGCTGTCAGAACTTAGCTAGAGGTTTAATCAAAAAAAAAAAAATCCTAACTTGTATTTAAAAAAAAAAAACCCTGAAAATAAAATGTAGCATATATGTTTGAAAGGCTCCTTTTTCTTTCCCTCTCAACAAATTGAACTGGAACTAGTTCATCTCAGGTTGATCACTGAGGAGGGGTGGGAGACAGAAATGGAGGAAAAAATAAAGATTTCTATTTCAGACCAACTCCAACCAAATATTTCTTTTGATTTTTCATTTCAGCCACCACAGCAAATAAATCCATCCTTCACACGCATGGCAGCTGAAAACTCCCAGAGTTTTCAAAGCTTCCCAGGAAAGGGACCAAACTGAAAACAAATCTTTCCCCAGTAGCTTTATTTTATGGCACTAACTTTTAGTTAGTGCCAGGATTTGTTAGGGGCCTTTTCCTAAACCCAACCTTCTTGTAATATTTAAGGACCTCTTTATCTGTGGAAAGAACTTTCTCCTCAAAGCAGCCTGAAAGCTTCCTCCATCATCCAGAAGGAAAAAATATCTTGTTCATTGGGGCAGGAAAGAGGAAAGACCAAGCTGGCTGAGAAGCTCCTTTCTTTATTCTCCACCATGAGTCACATACAGCAGGGCTTAGGAGCCTTAGTCACAGGCACAACTGTGGGAGCTGCATAAACAGAACAGAAGTATAAATTCTGCACCAATTAGCAGTCTAAGAAAATATTTTCAATGCAATGGGATTCCATCCCAAATTCAAGGTCTTATGTATTCATTTATCTTCCTTGCACCTAAACTCACTTCTGTACAGGTAATACTATTATTTCGGAGATAAAAGATCCACCTGGGGTGTACTGGCAGAATCAGGAGATGAAGTAAAGACATGGTGTAGCCAGGGGTAATAATCCACTCTCTTTATTAGCAAGCAAACCAGGTCCTTTTTTACATTATAAGAAAGAAAACAAAAAGAAAACTTTAGGGCATTAAAGATCCAAATGCCATTCCCATAATGGGAAGTACAAAGAGAGGACAAATATCAGGAATTCCATATAGAAAAAATAATCACCTATGAATTCTCCTCTTATTTTTTCCGGAGTGATTTTTTTCTGCCCATCTCCATCTTTGTTCAGCAGCTTTTCTTGGGTGCCACGTTCAATAATCCTTCTGTACTTTGATGTCAAACATTTAATAACTGTCTGCCTCCCTCCTACTCCTCTTCTCCATATTCCCCTGCAATCTATCTCCTCCGATTAGCTAAGATTTCACCTTCAAGAACACCTCTGCTTCTCTGAGTGAGACTGAGCGTGTGCGTATGTGTTTATATAATATTTGCAAATTTTATCCTCCTCCTTCTCTGCATGCTACATAGCAACCCCTGCCGGAGCTCTGGATTAAACATCAGTGCCATTCAGTAATTCAATTTGGGGGGCCTGCTGTTTCGAATCCAGCTCAGGACATTACGAGAGCAGCTCAATTGAATTTAGGCCCTGCTTTCAGCATTATTCCATATTTCATCCGAGCTGAACTTCATTTCACTTACTCTCTCTACACTCTGATGCTTCCGGTGACAAAAGACTCTTCATATGTTCCCTGATCTCATGCAGCGGGGGTGTTGTTTGCTTACTTCTCTCTTAGTTTGGTTTGCCACTGGATTAGGCCACACCAGAGTTGCTGGCAGCTTGTGGTACCCCGCAGGGAGAGAGTCAGTACCTCAGGCAAGTTGCTGTTCTAGCGTCAACTTTCTCCACTCACCGGATTGTTGTACATCTGAATGATGAGCTGTTTCACTCCATGCAGTGTGGGATGAGCCCAAGGAGATGGATTCGCCCAGTGCCGGTTTAAATCAAACCCCATCAGGGAGCACCTACATGCAAGAAAATACACAAAGGACTTTAGGAATCAATACAGGCTGTGGCCTCTCCCAACTTCAGCTATATAACCAGGGATATATCCCACAGCTGTCGAGTTTGAGCAAGTTATTCTCACAGAAAAACAAATGTGAATTCGCCCTCGAGGACAAGGAAAGCCTGCAGTCATGGCCACAATTAGAAATAACGCGAGCAGCAGAACGTCTACAGAAACATCTTTGGTCGTTCAGCCTCCTTCCCTTCCTCAACACCAACGCTTCCTCTCTCCGTCACCTTTTGCTAGCTTGCTGCACTGTCACTAGAAGAGCCCATCAGGCCCCCCAGTTCCTATTCCTCAATGCTATAGCTGTGGGTCTATAGCTATGAGGATGATTCATAAACTGCATCACCAGGACTTCACTTTGCCTTCAGTCAGGCCTTGACTCAGCAAAGCTGTTGAGCACATACTTAATGACCAATGATTTCAATGCTCTTAGGGGACTTAAAGTATGAATGTAATTGTTCCACTAACCCAGGGCCTCAGTCCTTTCCTCTCCTGCAATTGCCTGGGCAGAAGCTAGCACATCAAGCCACTCACTAGGTTAAAATGCTTATTGGCCATCAAATCCTGTGGGTGTCTAAGCATATATGCCACCTTGGCTTCTCCTTCTGGCCCTGACTCGTGTCTCTCCTAGTATATTGTCTGAGTTTGATTGTGCTGCTCTTAGTTGTGCTGAGCAATATTCCATTCTGAGTGAAGTCCCATTGAAATCAAAGGGGCTGTTCGTAGGGTGAACATACAGGAAATTAAAAGGCTGGAGGTGGCACAGAAAGGAGGGGCAATCATGTCTGTTGCCTACTGCAGAGATCACCTGGAGTATCTCTGGCCACCGATATGAACAAAGAGAGAATTTCCCTCTGCTGTCTCAAGCCGCGCTTGGGACCAGCACATACCTGGATCTCAGGCAGATCTTGCTCAGCAATTCTACAAAAGACTACACAGAGCCCACCATTTCTCCACAGGCAGAGATACAACTTCATATATAAAACAAACCATTAAAAAAAAAACCAACAAAAAAACACCTCATTGCTAAGCCTTAAAGCTTCCTGAGAAAAGAGCTTTCATTGATCCCTGGTCTATTATGAGAATGTCCTTTCTGCCTTAAGCTTTTAAACAAACCTATGCAAACAATAGATTTACTCCAGTAGCACTGTCCTTCAAAAGCAATTGTAAGAATCTGATGACTGAGAAAAAAATTTAATTGGCAAAAAGAAAGGAAAAAGCCCCACTTCTCTACCAGCTGAAACAAACGACTGCATCTACCAAATCCAAATAAAACTACATCAGACAGGCAACATAATATGAGAAGTGAGAGGATGAAACCAAAGAATTATGCTCGCTTCCAAAAACAATGAATGAATATTTTCCTAGGATCAGCTGAAAAATACAAATTCAATGGGATAGTATCGTGTCAAAGTTCTGACTGGAAGCCCAGCAGGCAGGAACTGCCTGACTCCTTGGCTTTAGGCAACCCAACCACCGGGCTGTCTGGGAGCTCCAGCACCTAGCTACCAGCTCTCTGGCTCCTTTGCCACTGGCTTGGCATACAGGCAAGCCTGATGGCTCACTGTGGCCGAGAACGCTACCTGCTTGTTGGGGTGGTTACCAGCCTGCTTGCCTAGAGAACGGTTGGATTTCTTCTCTGGACATCCCAGCAGCTACAGCTCTACAGACAACTCAGAGTTGTCCCCATCCCGCTATAAAGCAAAACGTATTATATAAGATTTCCCTCTCTTATTTTTTTTTCCTAATGCAAACACTCATCTCTTCTCAGTTTTCGAAAGAAGAAGAAACGATTAGTACTCATAGAAGTTGATATAAAAGTATTTCCAGAGACAAAGGTGGAATTACACTGGGGTAAAACTGGTATAAGAGTAGAATCATAGCAATGAGCTTTTCATTTAACAAACACAGGAACTGTGATGATCATCATAAGTTTTACTATTTTGGCACAGCTCCCAAGAAAACAGCATGCTCACTCTACAGGACATCATTTTTAAGAGATCAGAACATAAAATCATATTCCCTTATATGGTTAAAGTGTCCCATTTACATTTGTTTTGAAGCATATTTAAAAATAACAACACTATAGAAAACAAGCATATTTAGATTCCATTAGATTCATTTCCAAAGCACACTGCAGTGGCCAAGCTATAGAGCACCAAAAGCAAACTTTAATTTCAAATACGGATAGTCAATTTTATGTTCGGGGCTTGGGGCTTTTTGGATAACTTTGTAAAATAAGTCATCCACATAGGGAACAGAAGTACGTGATATCTAATTTCTGTAAGATACCGAGGCGTTGCAATTTGCAATGTTTGAATTTGCTACAAATCTCTGCTTAGTGATGAATCTCATAGTTTACTTCAAGCAACAAGAACAGTTGAAAATAGTTGTCTCTACTTGAGAAGATTTCATAAACAGAGAAAGAAGCAATGTTTGACAAACAAGTTATTCATTTGGGAAGCTCCTCTGAGCTCTATTTAATAGGATCCTAAATTAATTTCCAAATATCATTTAGCTAGTCTTTGATGTAGTATATCACATCTCTATCAATGTAACAATTAATTCAATTTCTGATGGAGGCATTACTGTTTCTTTTCAGTCTGGAAACTGTAAAGTTCTCTCTTTCTCTCTCTTTTTTTTATTAAGTCTTTTTTCTTTTCCTTTTGCCTAAAAACAAATTTGTATCTACCACACTCTCTCTTTATTCATCTGTTGCAAACTTGTGGTCTCTCTAAGGAAACATCAAGTTGTGTTCCTTGGTACTTCAGATTTGATTATTGACTCTATTACATGTAGAACTGTCTCCCAAAGCTCACATATATCAGGACATGACCAAAACATACGCCAAGAGTCTCCCACATGCCTATTACAGAACCTGTATTCATTATATTATCTTACTCCCAGATGATGTGATCTCTCTTGTGGCTAATACCGCCAATGCAAGAACTTGAACAGGATAACTTAAATATTGCATCTTGCAGTGATTTTTAATTCCCATTACCAAACTTAAGCCAGTTCATTCCTAGTACACATTGCTTGTTACTTCCCATTGTTTAACCGTTTATCTCCTGCTTCGAAGACTGGGTAGACAAAGTAGAAATATGTGTGTCCTCTGGAAAAAGCAGCACTATGGCAGGAAATAACTACGTTCCCTTATAATATAGCATCCTTCAAATATTTAAGACCTGTTATCTCTCTCTTTCTCAGACTGCAGACGTTCCCCTTGGCTTCAGTGCAGTTCCTTGCACAACTATGATTGTTTCCCAGTTTGAGAAAGGGCATCCAAATCTCTTCTGTTCAGATTGGGTTTGTTTATAGGATGCCGTAAATAAACTAGTGTTCAATACAATATTTACAAGGGAAGAAAACCCCCTAAGTTATATTAAAGGACTGTTTTAGGATGACCTTTGAATGGGCATGTGGAGGAGAGCAACACAGGAAGACATGGCAGACTCCGAGAGCTGTAAGGGAACAAAGAAGCACCTTCGAAGGTAGGAAGGGGTAGAGCAGGTGAACACCTCCAAAATGAAAGTACTGGAGAAAACCAGCCTTGCTCCATGAGGTTTAATGGAGCATGCCCATGAGTGTTCTTATAAATGTGACAGGTAATACTGACACTGATTCAGATAACAATGATACGCTAGTACAGTCTCTCACAGATGACAGCAAGGTGTAATCAGGAGTGGGTGAGCTTTGTACAGCAAGAAAAGTAGCATAACACAGCTATTACCTGATTGCAGTTATCATTCACACTGTGAAATTTTGGGTTCTGTGTTACATCACCATAGCTTTCACAGAAAGTGGCTGGTACGTCATTCAAAATATTTAAGCCATTAGCAACTGTCTGAATTTTGGATAATGCTGGTTAGGGTCTGCTAGATATATAGATCAACAAATACGTTTCTGTTCAACCACTGAATGTACATCTAAATTAGGTTCTGTGATTATACTTGTGAATTAGAATCTGTGTTCCACAAACATTCTCCAGCCTTTATCTGAAATTTGTTTTCTAGCAGTAAATAAATTTATTACTGCGTTTACAAGTTTATATAAACACAGTGCAAATTCAGTCAACGCAAATGAGTTTCAAAATGGAAATGTAAACTGAAACATTTTGCAGTATTCATCCCTCCCTACTTGGGAGACAGCCAGATCTCAAGAGGTTACCAGCTCAACTCAGTAAAACCAAAGACGTTCAGACCAACACTGAGCTTGCTGGGTGATTATCCATGCAGAACTTGCTCACTTCAGGAGGTTTAACTCATCACTAAATAAGTATTCCTTACGCAGCTGCTTTAATGAAAGCATCCTTGTCCCTTGCTAGAACTGAGGAAGGTTTAGCACCAAGGCCTATACTGGCTTTATTTTTAAGGCTACTTCCTTTTCTTTCCAGTTGTGGCTTTTCTTCCAGGAACCTCCAAGTTATAGAAATCTCCAGGACCTCTGCCTTCCTCCTCTCACTTCAGTTCTTTCTCCCCTATTCCTTCTTCCAAGTGCGTGAGTCCAAGTCTCTCACTGACAGATCCATTTCCACAAGGTGAGATATGGAGAATAATGGAGGAAAGGAGTTAAAGAAATCCTTTTTCATGGCATATGATTTATTATAAAGAGAACTCTACACTCTTCCCTTCAGCTTTGTAAGGTTGTGTTGGTTCATTGGATCAGTACCAGGTGAATCTCCAGATAATGCCTCACACAAAGCCGAGGAGTTCAAATCCACAAATGGCACTACTGACAGGGTTAGGATTTGAAATTGAAAAGGTGTTGTGGGGGGGAGGGGGAAGGGGCTGCACTTTTTCTTTTTCCCAGGCATATTGCAATAAGAGCGGAGACAGAGGGTAATTGGTCTCTATTGTTGCACTTCTTCGAGGCAAGAGTTATAGCAAGGAACTGCTGTGAGACTGCAGCTTGCAATAGCATGCAGAAAGGGTAGCTGTGTAGTAGGAGATTGTGAATACAAGACAAGCACATGGAAGACTTGCTTCTTTTAATAAATATATCATTTTAAACCTGTTATAGTCACGACATTTTACAAACCAACTCTGCACCTGCCGTCATCAGGGAAGTTGGAGTCTTCATTAGTGTGCATTTTCCCATTTGGGTGCTTGGGGTTTGCGATTTATGCATTCGCCTATTGTTCATTACAGAGGATTCATTCAAGCCCACATGTTCTAAGGCAATTAGGTACGAAGACATCCTAACGCTTCCGTTCCAGCCACAGAGACTTCCCCCTCCCAACTCTCTCTCCCCCTCCCCAGCTTTCTGCATTTTTAGTTCAAAGCTCTGGAAACCTTCACAAAGGCTATTTAACATAATCACTGCAGTGTGCTCCAGGCAGAGCACAAGTGGCCGCACAGAGCAGAACAGCATTAGCTCACAGAGGCCACATGGTGGAGTAGATGTTTACAGAATGAGCCCTGCATGCCGTACTGACATAATTTTAAATGGTACATGACGGTTAAAGATGTGTTTCTCCATTTTCTGTGTAAACAGTGTTAAATAAGAATAAACACAAAGGGATATTTTCTCCTTCTGATGAATACATGCATTTCTCAGAGCTGGTAATAGACGTTACAGACACACGCACCAAGGAGAGCACATGGCCCCACCTGACACGGGTAAAACGCCTTTCTCTGATCTGCAGGATACATCTCAGTTCCACTACTTAACTCTCTCTACATACACTGACTTCTCAATAATGTCAGAAGGATTCCTGGGCAAAGCACAACACTGGAAACAAACCCCAGCACGCAGGCAGGAGCACCCTGCCCTACGAATGTACCTCGGATGTAAGACAGTAAGATCTGAGAATTAGTTAGATCATCCTTAGGGGCTAGCACAGGACTGTTCCCCTACTACTTATTTTCCAGCACAGCGTCCACTCTGGTTTTCCATTTTTCAAGGGACAGGGTGTCCAGCACGTCCACAGGAAGGTGAGTCACAGCACACCAAAGCTGGCCCTAGGGAGCACGCGTTGCTGCTGCCGGGCCCCGCATGTGGAGCTCTCCCAGTACACATCATCCAGGAGCAGGTCTCACGCCTTCCCTACTCCTGGAAGGGTTTGCAGGGCTCCCACTCTCCAACTGCACACTGACTCATGCCTGCCCATCAATCTTGTGCACCCAGATGCTTTAACTAAGTTAACAGGAACTCCCACAGTTCTTCCATTTTGAAGCCTGATTCATAGTTTGGCCTTTTCAAAACCAAAGGTATCGTTCACTTAAAGTGAGCGGCTGCACAGTAGGTTTTTTTCCAACTTGTGGATCCCTAAAAATTTTCTGCTACAAACACTGACTCATGGGAAATTTCCCATACATAGTCCATAATGCAGTACTATCCAAACCTGCTTTCCTGAGGTAGTCCACGAGCCACCTAAACTCATGGGCTAAAAGCTGCAAACCATTGAGAAATAAAATTTTAGTTTCACATGCACTCAATTTACTGGACTCCCACCTTTCTGAATACCCTCAAGCAGTTCTAGTTCCTCCAGGCCCTCTTGCTCAGTCTGCCCGATAATTCAGCGTTTCCATACAACACACTGATCCTGTCTCCTTACAAACCTTGCTTTTCAGGCAGGCAGACCTTTTTTAAGCTCTTGGTATTTCTTTGTTGTTCTGCATTCCTGGCTTTAGTCCCCTTTGGCAGGTTGGGTGGAGATAAGGTAAAGCCTTCACAGCGGTTCACAGAAGACAGCTAGGACACCCATAAGCATTTCCTGAGACACAGCTTATCTTGAGCCGTGTTTTCACTCCTGCTCCTTCCCTCTCTTCAGACTGTTCAATTAATCTGATACACAATGCACCTCTCAATTATTGCAGAATACCCCAGATGCACTACGCTGACATTCCTGTTCTGTTCCAATATGTATTTCACATAGTCCTTGGCAGATGAAGTAACCAGTCTTGCTTAACCTATTCACCTTCATGCAAGTGGAAAGGAGCCACACGTTTCCTATAGACAAGTATTATACAAAACCCCTCAAAAGATGGTTCAGCTCTTACTATCAGATCTATTACACACACAAAGCTGCAGCTAAACAGCCAACCTTAATGTTACAAAGCTGGGCTCTCAAAAGTTCCGATACGCCGCAGCTGCACAGATACCCACAACCTCATTCAGCCCTCTGTACACCATTATCATGACACAGTCTTTAACTACAGGAGCACAGCGTATTTTTCTATAGAGCTCTCATGCACAGGATCAACACTGCTCATTAATGATTGGATTATTCAATATTTTGGCTTTTTCTTACTGCTCAATATGCAGCCCCAGGCTCCAGCTTACTGCATGCTACTCAAAGCCTGCTCTGAAGATGAAGTTATCCAGTTCTTCATGGGCTTTTCTAAAGTGCTTATCACTGCAGGAGATGACTGCTACATAAACATTGAAGAACTTATCTCCCCAGCAGTACTGCCATGGGAGGGGACCACCCTGTTCCCAATTTGTAGAAGAACAATTGGGGCACAAAGTAACTCTCACAAGAGATGCCCACTAATTTGGGCCGCTGTAGCTGAGAGGCCTAGGATAGGATTTTTGTTTAAGAGCGCTTAACTTTATGTAGCATGTTACATTTTCAGCACCTAACTCAGCTGCATTAGAGCTGAAGCTGGCTGTAGTCAAGGCTTCTCTAAATCTGATCCTAAAGTGGCAATATTAGTAGATAGATTATAAAAATAACATCCAAGTCTGGGGAGTTAGGAGAGTTGAAAGTGAGGGTTCCTATAAAATAATAAGGTATTATTGGATCATAAATGTGTTTTGGGGTGTTTTTTCAGTTTTACCTTAATTCAGCCATTTTGCTTGGTTTGTAACCCAATACTGCTTCAGTCAACCCTGTGTCTGAGATGTGCCTTCATACGTGGTGTTTGGGTTAGCACCATCCCGGACACTTCCCTTACTCTCCTGAACAGAATTAATCAATTACTTTGCTACATTACAAGCTGCCAGACTTTGCATCCAGAACTATCACTTATGCTAAGGCAGTAAGGCTGCACACACACACACTCTCAATATGCCAAAACCCACCCGGAAGAAATACATCTTCAGCATCATAAAGTCCTTTTCAAACTCTTTGATATCCTTAAGCATGAGTTTAACTTAATACCAAAACTGTCAAGAAGGTGCGCTTTATTCAGCTGAGATAGCAAACAAAAGCCACGTGAGACTGGCAAATTGCTAGCTGAACGCTAACGGGCAAGGCTTCACTGTCCAGCACCAGAGAGCACGATCCCTGGCTTCCTTTTATAACTATATTTGCTAACAGGCTCTAACACTCTACATGTTTCTCAGTCCCATACACAGTCAGTCCTGATTGCATTCCTGAAGTCTTGCTATGTCCGTAAATAGTTCAGCTTGCAAATGACTTTTTGAATTGGATACATAAATATCCATCCGTTTTGGGTCAGTGAGAGAGAAGTCCCCTTTTTTGTCACTGCACAGCGTTACTCAATCCATATATATTCCCTGAAAGTAGCCTATCCCCTGCTTCACTGGTTAGCATGTATAATTTTCATCAACAGTTAGAGTCGGGGATACATCCGTTAGCCAGGCGCTCAAGTACAAAGTCCTTTTACCACTACTAAGTGAAAAATTTACAATTGTATGGAAAGTCTGGAACAAAATACCAGATCCCATAATATTATTGGGGGGGGGGGGTGCGAAATGACCCAGTAGCTCACTTAGGGTGATAACTTGAGACTGTGGAGACTTCTTATGCAACCTAGGGAAAAATTGTGATGCCTCAGTTCGTTTCTTGTAAAAATAATTATACTACCAACCCTCCATGGTGTTTTGAGAGGAAATAAGTGAAGGATTATGAAGTACTTTGGTGCTACAGTGATGGGGATATATTAGGCTCCATGGATAGAGATTAAGTGGTTTATGGAATGGCAGTTCTCTGATAGAGGCTAAATTTCAGCGAGGTTCACTTCCCACAAGATCCTACTATTTCACACTTAATACACACTTCTGAAATGTCTGTAGGAGCAATAAAATAACCTAGTTCATTTCATCAGAGAAATTCTCTGTTTTTTCTTTTTTTAATATATCAATGAACATTTCCTCTTATTCCTTTTTACCTCAACTCCCTTTAACTAAAGATTTTTTCCTCAAATGTGTCTCTCTTCTCACTTTAATTTTCAAGGTCACCTGGCCCACTGGGTGTGTTACATATTGCTGTCTAATTAAAGGAAGCAGATTAACTTTATTCTATCGGATTGTTTTAGTACCTGCCAGCTGACTACTGTGCATTAGCAAAGGGACAATGTGGCCAAGTCAGTTAAAAAATAACCAGCATTCATCTTTGGGAAGTCCACCAGAAGCTCTGAACATGATGCAAATGTTCTTCCCATTACCACTATCGTGATAAAATAACAAACATTTCATAGCAGAATTATTATCAGTGTCTTGTCTGTCACATAACATTTCAGAAGATGGCAGGCAAGCTATGAAGCCCTGATCAGTCTCCGATTGCAATCAACGAAAAGCCCGGATGCTTTCAAAGGGAGTTAAACAAGGCTCTGATCCTTTCCAATCGCTTCTTAATTCAAGGGGCAGAGTTTCACCACCTAAGCTTCAATGTGTGGTAGTGCTTCAGCCCAGACAACACAGAGGAGGAGGAGATATTTGACAGCACGGTGGTCTCTGTTCCATTACCAATTTCTACCTCACAAATCACATAGGCTTTGCGTTTTCCACCAATCCCATCAGTTAAGCACACTATATGGCCTAGAAGACAAGCTACCTGGCAAAGTTGCACGTCTCATAATATTCCATGACATCTCCTCTTACTAACTCAGAACAATGTATGGGGGGTTTTGGTGCCATCACATGAGATATGGGTCAGTTGTCCGATATGGATGCTTGTCTGATGCAGAAGACTGGGAATGTAAAGCATTCCAACTGTAACTTCTATCAATCACTGCAATGCACCAGCAGAACGTGATTTGACACCAAGCCACGCTGAAACTACCCATTTTGATTCCAGAGCACTGAAACATCTCATTGCATTGAATAATGGTAAAATGAAAGATTGGTTTGAGAATCCTAAAAAGAATGTTAAGTCTGAAAATTTAAACCTTCAGGGACTGGGAGCATTCGCTTTTTCAGTTATTATCCTTCAAAAACAGGCACTTTGGGAAAAAATTGTCAGTAAAGCAATTTTTGTCTATTAGTTGATAGAAAATTTTATCAATATACCCTTTCCTGTGATGTACAGAGCAATGCAACAATTACTGAAGACATATAACAATCGAAGAAAGGAGATGAGGATGAAAAGTCATGCCAAACTAAAACTGCACGTAACCGTTACATAGACAAACCAGGAAAGATTCCAGGTAGAAAGCTGATGTTGGCATACTTGTTATCCCACCCTGTACATTAGCCTTGCTTAATCAAGAAAGCAGCTGTCTTGCCTAAATATTCATGAATGAAAGATTTCTTGTCAGTCCGGTTCCTTGAATTAAACCTGCCGTGCAGAACTGATCTTATTTTCTTATGTAATCCATTAAGAGATGGTCACATATGGAATGACGACACATCACTGGACTTGGCTTCATACATCTCTTGTCATCCCTAGGTACTTCACTTTCAGACATGACCGTAAAAGGTGGAGAGTTCCATAACTGTTAAAGACAAGGGTGCACCCTTCAGTCTAACTGCATCTCTCTGGCATTGTGATCTGCATTATTTTTCTAGTGAACTCTGCTTTCAATCAGCCAGCAGTTATTGATGAATATTAAAGCACTAACATACACAGGTACATTAAAACTCTGTTAGCAAAGTGAAATAAAGAGCTCAACTGTATGTTGGTTCACTGGCAGCCTTGTCCACTGCCACTCAAAAAGTAAAATGAATAGATAGAGCATATGCCCAGTATTACTTTAGCCAAGGTTTATAGGGAAACTTATATTCACTCCAGCAGCATCTCAGAGAAACTCTTATGCTTGTTGCTGTCAGCACCACGAGCGTTAAGAGACAGCCTATGTCATCCTCTATTGAGATGGTGAATGTTATATCAGTTCTCTTAAGCATATTACATGTGAAATAAAAGATGCCACATTAGTGGGAGGAAATTCAATGCAAGATTGTCTCATGGTTATGAAGTACAAATGCTCACCTGCTCCCACACGCTGCAGCACCTGATAACCATCACCTTTCCATGCAGATCTTTGTCAGAGCTCCCTTTCCCATCACATCTTCACCAGAGCAACAGAAGAGCTATTTTTCAGTCTGGCTTCCTGAGAAAGTGAGACTTGCAGAACCACAACGTGCATGCACAAACATGTGTTTGCCCTTCCCCCATATAACTTTTAAACTCATTGGCCAACCTTAACTCAATTTCACTGAAACAGCATAATGGTAAGGAAGTTTACATATATATATAATGTGCGTGCATGTGTGTGGGGGGGGGTGTAAGGGGCACAGTTAGGTCAGGCTTAGAGAGATGGATGCAAGAAAAGCTCTTGTGTAAGTCCAGCCAGACTAGAATTCTGCTTTTCATTTGACTCCCTGTGCACCTATAAAGGAACTAGAGATGAACCACAGTGATATGGCAGCGCCAAGAGAAGCAGTCCCCACAGACAATGAGCCATGTACAGATGCCAGAGAAATTGGATGTTGGAGGGGAGTTTTTGGCTTTGTGCCTGAAATAGAATTCAGCAGATAGTACTGGCACTAGGCGCGTACAGAAGTCACTTCAACCTGCCCTGGGATGCAGTCTCCACACAGAAGAATGCTACCCCCATTTAAACCATCAATAACGTCACAGATTTTCAATTCTTATAAGTTTTACAAAAACAGGCAGCTAAACAAAAGAGAAAAAGGGAGATCCTGTGACCACCTACTAAAGAAAAGATTATATCATGAAATCAATCTTTTTTAGGCAACAGAGGAAACACTGCTACCCCTCAGCTTGCTAAAAATAAGCCATGGGAAGAAGCCGTTATGAATTTCCATCCATGGAGATTTTCAAAACTTGACTGGAAAAAGCACTTATTCCTGCTTTGAGCAGAAGGTTGGACTAAAGACCTCCAGAGGTCCACATTAATCTCTTTTTCCTGTGATTCTATGAAAGCCTCTAATATGGGGAAAGTTTCAGTGGATGTTCATATCTTGGTAGGTACCAGAGAATCCACCTATGGGAGAGCAGACATCACAGGTTCATGGAATGACTAATTCTTCTTTATGCATATTTGCAGGGTCTGATGCAGTTCAGCACCCTTGAAATACAAACCTGTAGCAAAAATGTACAATGAATGAGAACATACATGAGAGGGAAGTGGAGGAGCAAACAGATTTCAATTTCAAGCTTTCATGGCTTAGCATAAACAAACATGAAACAACTCATCCTCAGAATACAGAGGTGGGAGGAGAATATTGATAGTGTCCTCTAGATACACCAGGAGACTGAGAACTAGAAAGCCCAGAGCAAAGGGAACATTTCAAAAAAGTGTTTAAAGCCTTAGGAAAGTTAGAAGCAAAGATGCAGGTTGCCCGATTCATTCATGAGGAAGGTAACAGCAACTCTCCTCATATACTGCTAGCCTTCAGCTTGCTAAAAATAAGCCAGCCCAGTCAAATGTTCCTTTCTCCCTAATAAACTCAACATTTTAAAATCTGAGTTAAAATTCAGAATGGATGAACAGATTTTGGGAAAATAAGAACAGTCTAATAACTTTCTAGAGATAGAAACAAAAATAGCTTCTAGAGAACTTATGCTGCACTAAGTCTCTTTATGAATCTGCAAAACTTATTTGAATTTCAGATTTTCCCCTCCATTATTTTTCATGAATTCCCCCTCTGTCCATATCTAAGCTAGCATGGGGCTAAAACTGAGATGGTATCTCATTTCTGCTCTCCCACACCTTTTACTTGACAGACAATACAATAACCTTGTAGTGATTATAAAGTGATTAGGAAGATGGTTTTCTTCTGGTTCAGATTCCTACAGATACTCATTAAGCTGTAAATGGACAATCTAAGAAAGTCTGTCTTCCTAGTCAATTTGCCTGTTAGCTCACCTTCTGCTAAACATTTTCAAGACAACTGTTAAGGCCCCAGAATGGGGTTACAGGTAGAGAAAAAAACAATTCATTGGCTGCAAAATTAAACCATTCTTCTCTACTAGCTTGACCTGACCACTAGCCAAGAACACTGTGATACTCCTATCTGAAACTCATGTTCAGACCCACAGAGCAGAATAAATCAAATAAACCAAACTTTGACAGTAGCGAAGTAGGTTACCCCAACCATGCATGTGCTTGAAAGAAAATGGAGGTAAATAAATTTGGGGCTTACAAAATTAAAGTGGCTTACCTGTAACAGAAAAGCAAGGGAAGAAGAGTTTCACGGACAGGAAAAGAGATGAAAATGACTTTCTCCACTTTGAAAGAAAATTTATTGAAGCCCGGAAGACAAGAAAAGAGGCAAAGAAGAAACAAAACAAAACAACCCAGAAGGGCTCTGAAAATCCAATCTTTCCCATCAGCCTCTGGAAAATGGATAACCTATGTATGGTATGATTGAATTTCTCTGTTTCATCACCCTAGTGGTAGCATCTTGCACGAAACTCTGGTTTATGAATTGAGTTTTGAAGGAGACCTGAGAGAGCAGGAGTTATACCAATCTAATCAGGATGCGACAAACACATGCATCAAAATGTTGCATTGTCAAGATCCAGAAACCACTTAATTCCAGAAAGGTTTTAAAGCTGGAAAAGCAGTTTTGGCAACAGATTAGAAATGATGAGAGGGAAGATGAAAATCCAAGTGGAGGAAGGTAACACCATTTTTTTCAAAATGTACTTTCAAAATTAGGCCAAGTTTCCGCACGGTCTCTGACTAAGTTGCTATACAAAGCTACATTTTGTTCAAATGAAGGACTTGGGTGTCTTCTTCCATTTACTCCATCTGTTTTCAAATGCTCATTGAACACAGTCTAATAATAGAATGAAAGATACATGAAACGAGATAAATCACACCACAGCAAAATCCATAAAGCCTTGGGACAAGGAATATTCTGAGCAAAACACCTAACAAAGTGGGTAAAATACAAAAAAAGTAACATGTTAATGACATTGCCACATAGCAAAGAAAGCAAGATTCATGGGCTTCCTTTCTAATGGCTCCTAAACAAAAGCATGGCACAGAAGTAGTCCATGATTATCAATAACATAAGACCAACTCACAAAGCATTGGACAGAGAGATGACATGAAATGCTTCCTTCTAAAGAAAAAGGCTATCACAATCACTTTGTATTTCCCTGGTCTCAACTTGCATTTTCCACCTAAATACTGAAGATAGCTTCAGAGGATAAGTACAGATTAGCAAAATATTCAAGGTGATTGAATGGATTAGTATTATTGTTTAGCACAATGCAAGGTGATAGAAAAATCCATAGAAAAGAAAGATCTGATATCTGGACAGCCACTTGAAATTATGCAGCTCCCACGCTGAATTTTTACGTTTTTTGTAACATCATCAAGTGTCACAGTAGAGGCCTGAAAACAATTCCAACTAAAGAGCAGGATTTAAAGTCAGGGATCTTGAGCAACAGGTGGCACAAAAATTCCAAAGTAACCTGCTATATTGTTCGTCACACAAATAGAAAACCTATATGGTAGTGTCAGTGTCAAAAATAGCCCTTTCTAACAAAGCACACATAATAATAATATGAATAAACATTTTTCTGTAGGAGAGGAAGAAAAAAGAATTTGAACATATCAAAAAAGCCCATCTTAAGAGGAATACATAGTGGATCAAATCCCAGCCAGGTAGAGAACATAAATGCATGACATCCTCACCATTGCAACCATGCCCAGCAGCTTATTCTCTCTGTTTTGTCTGCCATCACAGAGATCCACACTTTATATACAGGTTTACTAATGTGTTGTGTTCCCCTTAGGTCATAACAATGCAATAACCTTATCAAAACAGATAGAGTGCTTCACTGCGTGACATGGCTATTTGGTTCTGTTCTTGGTACTCAGCATTAACGGAGTGAAGCTCAGCTCAAAGTATCAAAAATTCCACAAAACCTGCAATTAGGGATGGAAATTTTGCATTCAGGTGTCACAACTCTACAGTTTTCTCAGTTTCCAGAACCAAAGATTTTGTCTTTCAAGAGCTTAATCAAAGCCTCTTAAAACCTCAGACATCCATAATTTGCTTTTCATTGAGGTTCTTGGAGCGTACCACAAGCATTAATGAAATGTCCTATAATGCTTCAGTGAGGCAGGCACATAGCATTAGTCTCACTTTATAGCTGAGAAGACTGAGAAACAAAGAGATTGAGTGAATCGTCCAAGATCACATTGGACTTATCTGCCAGAGTCAAATACAAATCAGCACTCTGCAAAATAGTAAATAAATCACTTCCCTCCCTCCCCAATGGCAGAAGCAGCAAAATATTCGGTTAATTTCAACTGCATGTATCCTTCCATACTTAAGGGTTAGAGCCAAAAAGGGAAGTAGCACTGCTCTGAGCAAGGGCATTCCCATAGAAAGTCCAGGCAGACCTTAAGCCATAAGTAACAAGTCTCCTAAAACCATGTATCCTCACAGGAATGCCATTTGAATGTTTAAGACCCAAGATAATAATATAATGTTTTGAGATATCTCAATTAGCTCTGCTCACGTGAAGAGAACCCCAGCTCCAAATTTACTCATGTTTGCTCATGGCTAATTATCAAGGCAGGGAAAAAAAAAAACTGTAAAAAAATAGCTGGACAGCTAAATATGCCAGCAAAATTATCTTCAGATGTGAAAAATTGACTTGCCCAAAACTGGGGTGCACACTTTTAGCCAAGCTAGAAACAAATTAGTGTTGATATTTCTCTCACCAGCGTAGAGGACAGCTTAACCAGGGGGAGAAAAAACAGAAACCTAAAGAGCCCTGCTCGACCAAACCGCTATAGATCCATCCCCGCTCCCAGGAATGCAATATTCAAGTCTGACTGGAAAACATATAGTATATTATTTTGGGCTAAAAAGGCTGTTTGCTTTTTACTTCTCTTGACAGTTTTGACAAGATGACTATCAGATGGAGGTTCAGAGAAAGATGTTAAGCAGAAAAAGGCCAATTACCAACTTTTTTCTCCTTCAGAATTATTTGAAACTGCTTCCCAGGAGCGAACCATACACAAGCATATCACTGAAAACTGAAAGGTGGCTTACCTAAGACAATCAGCACAATAATGGAGACAATTCTCAAAGAAAACATCTCTCTCCAAATTTCTTGTTCATAGTTCTTCTGATCTTCCCCACCCCGGGAAAGTCAGGCCTTCAATTTAAAAACACCATCATCCTCATCACAGCCACCAAGTACACTCTGGTAGTCACAGACATAAAGAACTGGTAAAACAAAGTTCGTCATTACTGCAGGGTTTGCCCAATGCAGGCTCCTGGCTATAGTGCTCAGCAAACTAGGATGGTTAACCCAGCTCACCACTTGCCAAAAATGAAAAAGCATTTCTAACATTCCAAAAGTCATACTCCTACCACAAACAAGGGGTATTTTGTTTTTATTAATCCTGTCTGGCTAGAAGAGGACATTTGGAGGCAAAGCCTGATGTCACAAAATCTCCTTAGCCCCATTTCTCTTTCTCCTCCCATTCCATACTCCTTGCTTTAGTACTTGGAGCAGATGACAGGAACTTTCCAAAAGAAGAGAAAGTTTTGAACAGAAGAGATTGAAGGGAGTATTATGCAGAGTAGTAATGAGCCATGGACAAAATGGAATTTACCAAATAAATAAGACAAGGCAGTCATGGGGAAAGGTGGGGGTAAGAGGGATGATGCACAAGTGACAGCAAATGTGTCAGATCCACAATTTACAGGGTGGGGAAAGAGGTAAAAAAGCAGTACACCAGGATAATAAATTAAGGGCTGAGGGCATATTAAGGAAATAGGAAGTGAAGAAAAGTAGGCTGACAATAAAAGGGATAAAGATGAAAGGGGGTCTCAGCAAAGCTGAGGAAAAGTGGGAGGGAAGGAATAGCTGTGTATACACCTAGTCACAAAAAGCAGAGAGCCCAGCCAAAAGAGAGAGAGCATTCAGGGAAGCCAAAGGGTTCTGATGTCACTGTTTATCCCACATGGAGAATGGGAGCAATCGAAGTTTGGCTTCTGGGCCTATTTCTAGAGTGTGATCCAACTCAGCCCACAAATGTAGTTGTTTCCATCATAGCACAGACAGGATTGCCCGGCAAAAATGTGACAGGCAGAGGTATACAGAGCTGTCAACCCGATTCAGCCTCTGCTCTTAGGCTCTGTTGTAGTAAGGCATTTAGCATTTGCTGGAATCTCTTCCTTTTCTGGACAGTTCTTCTACCTGCTTCCTCTTAGGCATATGTTTCTATCCCCTAGGAACAAGGGAGGCTTATGAATTCATGTTGCCACGCTGTGTGCATGAGATGCAGCCTGATGACAAGAGCGAGCTCGTCATGTGCAGCGGAGGCTGAATTATGCTCCATACTCCAGAGAGGGGTTCTCATGGTGGGCCAGAAGTTGAGCGGGTCTCAGGTCAATTCAATATTTGCTCACAGTGTAAATGCAAAAGGGAAAGGAGAGAGAGCCATTCAGGACTCATTTAAAGAGAATAAGCACCAGTGAACAGCAAAGATCACCAGGAAGATGTAGCTAGTGTCTCCTGAGAAAATATGCATAGGACAAGCCATTTTGTCAGGAACAGAACCCAAGAAATCTTACCTCCAAAGGATCAGAGTCTTGTGCTTCAGGTCCTGTGTAGGTTTCCTAATGTCTAAAAAAACACCATGTGCATATTACAGCCTTACACTCACAGTATAAGGAGATACTAATGTTTCTCTTCTACCTTCCTACATCTTCTCACAAAGCTTATTGGTTTTGTAACTTAGACAGAGATAAACACAACATGGACCTCATTTTTTTGTTTGTGTTTTTCAAAACACTGAGATATTTTGCAGCAGAGCTTCAAGTCACTTAGCTGAGTACAGCTTGGGTACCAGACACTGGCCAAAGATGTGTTTACCTTGCAATTCCCTAGTGCTATCATAGCCTCAGTGCACTTAGGAGAGCAAGTGACAATTCTTCCTCTAGACATTAATCACTTTGTGGAGAAGATTTTCTGTATGGTCGTGTATTTTCTTTCTTCCCTCTTTCTTTACTTTTCCAAATGAGCTCATTGATGACCTTTTTCCTTAAGTAAAGTTTTGTTTATATGTACAACATATCTCCTGGAGAAATTTCCAAGTGCTCTAGAGAACCTGTGAAAATAAAAACTGTGTTTGGAAATATCTCAAAATTAAAAGAAAGAGAAGGAAGCCACAGAGAAAGGTAACAGAAACAAAATACTTATGCATTGCTGAGACCGGTAGATCGATGTCAACATATGGCAGTAGCTCTCATCACAAACGAGACACTTAACTAAATCGAACACTGGTTTATTCTTCTGTAGCAATTCTCATGTTCTTGGAAACACTTCAGTGCTAATAAGGAATCAGACTGACCACCCATGTATGGTAACTGAGCCAGAACTGGAGGCTGTTTATAGCAACATCTGGTACAATTATGCATTAAAAAATAAAAATAAAAATAAAAATCTAGATTTGTACTCAGTGTAAGTTAGTACAACTCTGTCGATAACTGTAGGTATGGATTTCACTGGTGCTAGTTAAATTTATGCCAGCTGGAGGGGAGACCTCCTGACTCATGCTAAAGAGCCTAAGAAAGGCAAGACAAATGTCCCTCTAACCCTCCCCTTCCATCCTGCAACGTTGACAGAGGTAGAGAAATCTCTCCAGATGGCAGTTTATTCATTTATTATAGGATGAGAAAAATAATTTTCTGGGAGTGCCCCCCAGACCACAGACAGCACTAAACCACCAATCTGGAGTAGATTACTAACTTTTAGATGGCTAAGAACTAAACAAAATTAATCCAACTCTTGGGTCTCAATTTCAGTCTACTAGCTGCTAATAACAGAGAGAAAGCATAAACCTTATATCATTCAAAAAGATATTTAAAGTGAAAGTGTTACACCTATTATGTAAAGTCCAGAATCTGTAGAGCAACATCTGACAACATGAAGATAGCAATCCATTAATTGGGGTTAAAAAAAAAACCAAAAACAAGTCTTTCAGGTATTTAAAAATTCTAAAATCCTTAGGAAAGCTTTGTCCTCGAGCAGTTTTAAGACAAGTTATACAACCTAAAGAGATGCACATGTTTTTCATTGAGTTTTCCAAACGGAGCAACCAAACCTTTTGAAATTCTCTCATGGCTCATTTGTAGGCATCTCACTGCATCCCAGTGAGAGTGGATGAAAGGGATAATTGAAAATGGGACACGTGGGCATCAAAACAAGCAAAAGGACCCCCTCCTTTTTCTTTTAGTTCACGCTTCTAAATGAAATCCCAGGCTGTCTTCCAAGTGCTACTCAGAGCTGTCACAGAGAAGGAACACGTAGAGAGCACTTAAACAACTGACTGACCTATTTTCATCCTTGTCTGTGCTGTTGCATCTAAACCCTTTCTTCCGAATTCTATGCACATACATACATACACACGTGCATAGCAATTTTCCTGCATACTCCCACAAGAAACTGCTTCCAAAGTCTAACCTCAAATCCTAAAGGAGCTCTCTGTAGCCTCCAGAACAGCTGTTAACCCCATGGCCTGAGTGCCCTCCTTAATTAGGTCAGCCTTGGGAGTCTAGCCTTTGGGGGAGACAGGGAGGGCTTTGGCTCACTATCTTGTCTTCTCCTGTTTCAGTTCTGTTTTCTATTGGATGCTGCTCTATAGCAAGGAATTTGTGTACAAGGACACTTTCATCCCTCTCCAAAAACATACACACAGAGCACAACTGCATAGTGACTAGGTCTAAAAGAACATTAACAGTTGCAAAGTTCTGGCAGCTAGATTCACGTGCACAGCAAAAGACTATTGAAAAAATACCCAAATGGCCAGTCCCTTACCACCAGTGTTCTTATCAGCGAACCTCAAGAATGGCAAAAGCTCTCCACAGCAGAAGGGCCCTCAAATCCTCCCTGCCTCTTCTGCAGCAACAAAATGAGCCTTGTTACCCCATGTGACTACTGTGCTTCTCAGGAAGAAGCAGTCACTGTCTCACTGACCTTGGTTGAACTTCAAAGATACAGAAAAGTTAACTGGATGAAGTAAGTCTTTTAAAAAAAAAAAAAAAAGTGAAAAGACCTTCCAAAGAAGACTTGAATGAAATCTCTAATCCAAATAGCTATAATACAGAGCTGCAGCATTCTTGATATTATAGTGGAACCAATAATACTTAGGAGGAAACTTCACTTTCTTAGTTGTTGTTCCTCCAAAATGTGTCCTTCATATGTTCTCCCCAGCTCAGTTAAGGGTGTTATAAAATAAGAAACGAGAAAATGTTAAAGGCAGCAGGATGGAGCATTTTAAAAAAAAGATTCTTTTTGAATATGGTCACATTACCCTTTTTTGGCCACTACAAAAGGATAAAATAAATGTTGTTTCATTATTATTTCTTTTTATAAAAGAGCTCTGACGTGAGTGAGTATAATCATTGTATCTGCAATTCCATGTTATTCTCTCCATAAGTTTTCTGTTTCTATTGAAAGTGTTACTTACAAAAGGAAGTCCTGGCACTGAGCACTGCAAAGTGCTGTTGATCTTTTGGGGAGCAGAGCACAATCTTGTAAGGAGATGCTTAGAAAGCCGCACAGAACCAGACCAGAAAACCAGACTTTGAGGAGCCTGACAATTGTGAAAAATTTTAGAAAAGGTAACTCCAAAATGAAGGTGATATAGTACAAGGAGGCTTCATCCATGCACTCTGAGGGGCCAGAGGAGACCCTTAATTCATCTAGCCTGACTTTCTTAAACTCCAGACCACTCGATGACACCAAGTTTCTACAGATTTAGCCATACGACCAGCATTTGACAGGAGGATAAATTTTGTTTTTTTATGTGCAGTCATCATGAGATGAAAAGCCCACTACTGCCTTTGGTAGCTTGTTTCACTACTAGAAACATTTACTTTCTTATTTGGAAGTTTCACTTTCCAAAGACTGAATACTGTCATAGCCTCCCCTGCTAAAGTTTTCAGTGCCTGTCTTGCAACTACCACACACATACTCAGAGGAGCATCAGCTGTGCACCTCTTCCTATATCAATCAGGATTTACTCCTTCATCTCTTACTACAAGATATATTTTCCAAACCTTAGCTGTATACATCTTTGCCTCTGTTTTCCACAATCCCAGTGCAACAAAGACACATTAGCTAGAGAAGAGCATAACGTTAGTGCAGCATAGCACTCTCGGAGGTAACTGGAGTACCTCAGTGTGGCCCATATGCAAATATCCCTCCCTGCACTCTCAGGAGAGTGTCACACAAGCCCAGACTAATAATAGGAATCTAACAGTTAATCCACTCAGTATTTCCATATCTACTGGTGGCAGACACAGTTTAGCGTGATGTCAGCCTGATATTAGAAACTAGCAAGCAAACCATGCAAGCAAGCAGGGAAAGAGGAGGCCCCTCCCCTGCCTAGGGAACCATCCGCAATGCTCAGAGCAGATTTTAGCTCTTACAGTGTGGCTCTGTTTATTGCCTCAGCATAAAACAGAGCATGCAAAAGTTATTATCATTCTACTCCCCAGAGTCATTCCCAAAAATCTCCTGAATTTTGTCTCCACTCAAGACATAGATTGCCACAAAGGTTCTCACTAAGGGCAATCTTCTGCCATTGTCTACAGGCACCAACATTTGGTACATCCTCTGGGCAATAGATATCACGTCCTTGTCTGCAACAGGCTCAGACTGTTACAAGGTAGGTAATTCTTAATTTCTTGTTAACAGCTTCTGTCCCATGACACGTTACTGGAATTGATGGGAATTAGGCACAGATTGCCTTTAAAAATACACCCCAGAGTAGCTACAGTCCAGACATTCAAAATAAAGAAACTATCATTGGTTGAAAGTTAATTTAAGTGCCAAAATCAGTTTGAGGGTTTGCACAAAGACATCTCTTAGGACTACACTTAGGCTTCTAATTCATTTAGGTACAACGTTGAACCTTATCTCCTCTGGACTGCAGATTTGGTGCTTAAAAAGAAAAAAGTAGATGAAAGCACTTTCTCGTCTGTTGTCTAAAGGTCTGTTCTCCAGGCTTTTCAAGGGATTAAAAGACTGAGATTGCATGCAACATATTGTAGTTGCAGAGGCATGCTAAATAGGTAAATACCCATTCAATGGTACCCCCTCTAAAGGGATTTGTATATTTAAAAATTTGGGCTAAAAAAGAGTTCTGAAAACAACTCAAAGCATGTTGCTCTGGTAGTACAACTGCAAAGTCCTGAGCTGAGCCTTAAAACACACAGATAAAAGAAAATTTATTCTCATTATTTACAGATCTAATCATTTCTTGTAAATGCAATCAGGATTTTATCTATGCAAGGGTACAAATACATCTTCATGTAAAACTGCATCCGCTTATATATGTTAAAACTGTAGTCAAAACTACAGAGTTAGTTATGGAAAACTGTGCTTTAACAGACAGCTCTCTTTTCTGGCTAGTTTTTTTATGATAGCTCACAAGCACTGCAAAAAGTTTTATTCTTTAAACAAAATTTTAAGCAAAGGGAAACATCTTAAAAGATATTTGCCAAAGACTCCTGCATTTTTTAAACAAATAGATATAGGAGCTCAGGATTCCAGGCTGTCCTCAGGAAAAGTTTAACAGGCTCAAGGTGGGGGAAGCAGGGAGAGAGAAAGAGCGTATGTGAGAGAGCACAGCACAGCACAATTCTGTCCTGCAGCTGAGCACTGTCCTACAAATTCCTTTCCTCATACGCTGTGTGTCCTGAGATTCCCCATCCTGCCCCCAAAGCAGATCCTCCGCTAACGGGACAGAGGCAGCTGCTCTGGTCCCAGCACTGATGCACTTAAGCCTCCCGGCAGTCCCCTAGGAAATTTTACTTGCAGCTGGTTTAGGCCCACTGTACTTTCGTACTCATTTGTACAAAGGAACTGCATTCAGTGGCAGAAGCTGTATTGGAAAGCCAAGCAGTATCATGACTTGTGGGTCAAAACTGAGTGTCTGGCCTGTGGCAGATGATAAGTGCCAAACAAGCCACCAACATACATACATCTGAATGGGAATGAGTAATAAAACAGGAACTAAAAGAGAAAGCTCCATACATCTAACATACAGTTCCCCCTCTGTGTTTTTTCAACCGAAAAAACTGCAGCCCTTCCCAGGAATGAATGAGGAGCTACAGATTTACAAGGTTTTATCTTCAAAGCCAAACATTCCAAAATCAACCACCTATTTAGGTGTCTGATTTGAGGCATGCTACAGAGGGGTCTGAATTTGTTTAAAACACACTTCCCATTTGGACTCCAGGACCCTCTGACATGTCCCAGTGTTAGCATTTGAAACGGCAGCACCCAAGAACCACCAGCTGCTTATGGAAACCTGAGCTCAAGCCTCCAGCTCTAGAGCAGACCTCAGCCTTTCCTCACCGGTGGGACAGGACTATCCATAGCTGGATACCTGCTCATCATACCGCTCGCACAAGACGTAGTCGGGAAGGCACAAGGATGTGCAAAGAGTGCAGGACTGGTGTCCGGACTCCATCTCTCTTTCAGTTTTCTTGAAGTACTGATTAGGGAACGTAGAGTGATATAAAATAAAGCTCTTCATATCAACAGTTATATTAAATATTTCCAATCATGGAAAGACCACTTGGCATTTCTATTGTATTTTACCAATTTAGTGTCGGCAGTAATTTAATTTGCAAGATAACTTCTTCAGGTAATTAAATGGCAACACAAATACACATATAGGGAGAAATTTAGGTGATCATTTTAGTTAATGTAAATGGCCAAAACCAAAACATTCCGTTCTCAATAGAACTAAGTGGCTTTGGCCACCAGTCAAAGTCACTTTAAGATCATTTAAGAGTTCACAATTTAATACAATTTCTATCCCCAGACATACAGAAATACAGCATTTGTTTCCAGAACTAAGTAAAAAAGATGTGGAATATCTACGAGATACACTTATAAAAAATATAGCCACAATATTTCCCTTGTTCATGCCAGCACTTAGTCCTGGCCTGCTTCCAGCTTAATTAGTTGTTCTCAGTTCCCCATTCCAGCCTTTTATTTTTATAGGTTAGAGATTGTATCTTTTCAATAAAAAGGCAATTTTTTCCCCCGATTGTCTATTAAAACAAAGCTCCATGTCTGTAATAAACTGAATTGAAATTCAGGAATATGCAGGTACAAACCATTTCTAATCATGCCAACAGTGATCAAATGGTCAAAGCCAGCTTTCCTCCTGCTTCTGCAGAGCTGCAACGACTACAGGGGAAAACATGCAAACAGCTTCAACCCAACAGCTTATGTTTAAGACAAGTGTTCAAGGACACATCAGCAAAAGTTAGCTGGATTTTCTGAGAGATTATGAAGTTTTCCTTTGTGCTGTTTTTTTCTGTATGCTAGTAAGCTTACAGGATAGAAAACTTTAAAGCCCTCTGCACTGGACAGTTGAAAGAAAAAGCCTCTAGCTCTCATTGACTCTAACAGAATTTGTCATTTGAAAGCTAGGAATTGTCTCCAGAACTTGTAGAATACTTCAATTAGATTAAATGATTTAAGTATACACTCACTGTGCCCAATTTTTGCAGTTAGACGCACCTATAAATAGCAAGAAAGACCAAGAGATCATCAGCTATATGGGCTTCTTGCAAAAACAAACAAACAAAAATAACAACAACCCGCCACCCCCAAAATAAAGAGCACACTCCAAAACAAAACCCCAAAAAGTGCATATGCAGTGAACAAAGTACTTTGGGGGGGGAAAAAATCACATATTTGAAAGCCAGGAAATTGCTACTGTGATCCTCTTTCCTGATCTCCCATATACTACACACACTTAAAGATCTCCCTTGAAGCAATTCCCATTTGAACCTTAAAGACAACCATGAGATAAAAATATACTACAATCTTTAACCGCCTCCTCAAGGACATTAATCTTCTTTTCTTGAACATCAGCCTCTAGCTGCTTGGTTCTGTTCTCTTAGGCCCTTTCCCATTATATTGAAAAGTAACTTTCATGTTAGTATATTCCCTACCTTCCCTGCTCAGATCATGGACAGACGAATCCCCAGATATGGATGTAGATCATACCATCCCCTTGTCGGCTGTCTGTTAATCCAAATACACTAAGCTCCAGGTGGTTTTGCCAAAAGATAAGTTTTCTAATTCTGTTCTTTCCTTTAGTTCTTCAGAATGGGTTAAAAGTATGCCAAGCACAATTGTTTACACACCTGTAGACTGCTCTTGCCTGACTGCCTTTTGAAAAACTGGATTTTGGAATATTCGCAGCAACAAGCAATAAGCTGAGATGGTGCCAAGATACAAAGAGCACACCTGGGCAATGACTGGACCCAAAAACCCATGGTTCTCAGAAACAGAATATTGATGTAGGCTTTTCAAGAGACAGGAACCAGATAAAGAAGTCTGCGATATATTCATTGCTCAAAATATTCTGGCTGGCTGGATCAAGAAGGCCATGTGTTTATCTCCTTCTCCAGCTTCAAAATGAAAAGAGACTTGACTGAGTTCTTCTAAGGTAGCAGTCATTTGACTTCCATGGGAATTTATGAATCCTCAGCTGCGTTGTTACCGTTAACAAGAGCTGACAGTTAAATGCATTTCATTAACAGAAACCAGAATGAGAATGACAAGACTTTAGCAGATCAGATCAGTAATTGAAAGGGTGACCAATGTAAGGAATAAGAACAGTCTGCCAGGACTGCGCTTGACTCTCACCTACACCAATAACAGCATATCTCCTAGATACGGCCTGTCTTTCTTTTACACTACTTAGCATAGCATCAACAAGATGGAGATGTCAACAGCAAGCCTATTCCATCAGTAGTTCCGCTTTGCATGTCAACAGCGGGAGCAGAAGTAAACCCTAGTGAAATAATGAACAACAGAAAATGAAACATTTTATAGCAGCTGAAAATGTAGAGAAGATTAACAAAGTAGGAAGTGAAGGAGACACATTGGCAGTTTGTCAATTGATTATTTTCAAACTTGAAAGAACACACAGAAGATGTATCCAAGGACAACTGCTGGGGTACAAAACTTGCTGAGATTGCTTGTGTGGAATGGATATTCTCACTGTGTTGCTTCTCACTAGTGGGCATTGCCAAAAGATTGACTGGGCTTTGAACATCTGCGAATTTCCGAAACTTACTAAACAAACTTACCACCAGCTGCACAAAATGACAATTTAATCCAGATGCAAAACAATGGGCCGTAATACTACTCTAATGCAACAAAAAAAACAAAATCCTAGAGCTAGAACTGAAATGATGCTTTCACTGGGAACTGAGTAGAGGTCCACTGTTGCGCCTGAGCAGTGAAGAATAGGAGAATAGAAGAAAATCTGAAAGTAATCCATTCTGAAGACACACACATTGTAGGTCAACCTTCCTTTGCAGATGTATTTTGTCACTGAAAGCTCTTTCCTCGGGTTCACTAGATCTGGAGAAGTCCTAGTATCAGGTGACATACTAAGGTTATTCAGGCTGATTATATAGTTAGCTATTGTGTTTCCTGCTACCAAATATCAAAAAAAAACCCACCCACAAAAAGAACCAAAACCCCACTGTTCATCCTATGATATTTAGTACTCTATCTTCCTCTGCTATAACAGCTTGCTCGATTGCCTTGTCCACTTGCTGTGCCACATTCTTTTAGCTCTGAAAGCACTTTGAGAAAGAGAGGCTCATTTATGACGTGCTTGTATAGCACCTACCAAAACAGGACTGTGACTTGTGGTCAACACCTCAGTGTCAATGCATATCAATCACCAGAACATTCAGGCTAGCCTGTTGCAATCCAAATTAATATACAATACTTATTAGTAGTAATACAAAATGTGGCTAGAAGGCTTGACACAGTTCCATAACATCCTTCCTGCAGCTTCTGATGTTCTAGAGGACGCACCCAACTTTATTATAAGCCCCTCCACAATGCAGCTCATCACTTTCTTGCACAGGATTAGATAACAGGTCAGCCCACTCTGTATTTAAGCACTGTTCGTGTTTACAAAAAAAAACCCTTCCCTCACCCAGCTGTTACTTGGAGAGCTAAGTGCAATGGCCACAACCTCCCTTCTTCCCAAGGGCATCATGAAGAGGCACCATGGAGGGGTCAGGCTTTTCCTGGTTCCAGCAGGGCTGGCAGGCTGCCAGGATAACTGTTGTCCAGGTCTCAGGAGGCTGGAAAGCTACCACCCCCTTGGAAGCATTTGGATGTCTGAATGGCAATGCTGAAAGGGAGGGGGCAGCTAAGCCCACCCTCCCACCACCCCAACTGTGTTCCAGTGCTATTAGAAATCCAGCTGTTCTCTTCAAACAGGCAGGATTTACTGCTCATATTTTGGTTAAAAAGACAGATGAAATTCCCCTTCCCCATCCATTATTGTTGTATAATCTATACAATTCATCAGCCCAACGGCTGTGTCAGTAAAGAAAAGAGAAAGGGAACATTGGTATTCAGAGCACACGCGTCACACAAGACAGCAGGTTTATGATCTGTGCAACCTGAAATAAGCACTTCTCTTCCCTGGGGACCTGGGTTAACACCAAGTAGCTGCACATTAAGTCGTATACACTTCTATTAATATACATCCTTTCCAGCCTAGGAGTGGAAGAAGAGGCAGAACAGCTGTCCCGCTCACACTGGCAGAGGGCTAACTAACATCTTTGCAGCTCTACACTGTGTGTCCAAAAGTGCCACATCCCTTTCCTGACCCCAACTCCTTTTTTTCCGGTCGACCACTCTTCCTCCCGCTCCCAGGCACCAACCGGGCAAAGCAGTCAGCTGTCAGATCTACTTCCTCCCAGGCTACCCCGACATACCTCCCCACCCTCAGCCCATGACCAGGGGCAGCAGAGGAGAGGAAGTAATCTGCCGCTAGATTAATTGCTCCCTCTGCTGTGCCAGCACAGCTATGTTGGCTTCTGTACCTAAATGCAGTGGAAAGAGAACGGGATCTAGCAGACTGAGTCTTTGCTTTGCTTTTCTTCCCTGTATGTAAAGGGACACAGCAAGCTGCATGGAAATAGCTCTTCTCTAGCCTCTGACACCACAAAGCCTCTGTTTCTCTGAATGCTCATGTTGGGCCATCCAACTTGTTGCCTACTAAAATAATCATTTGCTGCTATTAACAAACAACAGTCCTTGGAAAGAAATTGTATAGGCAAGGTTGCATTTAAACATATTGACCCTCTAGGAAATCAGTGGTCACCACTGTCCTTCATTTCCACTACTCCTGGAATAACTGTACAGCAGCTATCTAGATCTCAGGCTGTGGCTTCAAAATTGCTTTAAGCCCATCTCACCAAAGCTACCAGTAAAAACGGTAAAAGAGTGTCCCTTCCTGCTCATTCCTCCCTCCTGTCTTGGTCCCAGGCAAGATTGGGGGGAGGGGGGGGAACAGGCTACTTCTCTGTAGGATCAGTCCCTTACCTGGCTTGCCTCACAGCCACACAAGCACTCATACTGGCACTGAGGAAAGGCAGAAGTGCACGGCCAAGAAAGAGGTGAAGAGGACGGAACTGCCCCTTTGGGTGCCAGCACACATTTTGCTGAGCTTAAAGTAACTGAGAAACTGCAGTCTCCATCCTCCCTCCACTTCAGAAAAAAAAGGCTTGTATACTGGCAGCTAAACAAAAAGTTCCCCTTGCAGCCACCAGCTAGATCTTCAGATAAGCACCAATACTTGCTTTCAAGGGCTCAACACCTTGCAAGCTGCTTCTGAGACTCAGCACTTAGTCTTATTTCTTCTAGGAGATTTCATCTATGGGAATTACCCCGAGGAAAAGGCATCTTCAGACGCAACAGAGGAGACATTACAACAACTGTGAACCACTGAGAGATCTATTCCTAGGAAGGGTGCAAATACGGATCTGTTGTGCCACAAAGATGAGGGTGCCAGGGAGGCAACGTGCTGACCACAATATGTGATTGGAAACCTTCGGCAAGCGACAGCCTTACTGCTTCCCAGAAGTGATAAACATCCTTCGATTATTTAATGTTGGTTTATTAATACAATATTGTTTTAGTTAATGAATATTTATTATTTAGATTTGTCTCAGGATTGTTTTCATGTTACATGACACTGCCCTTAGGACTAATATTATAAATTATACAACAAGCTGCCATCATTTTAAGTGCCGCAGTTTAAAAAAAGAAAAGAACAGCTGTCACCCAGGAAAAGAAAACAACAAAAAGCAACCTAAACAAACGTCCCTTAGGCTGCTATTGTTTTTCTAATAACTTAGATGGGATTTCCCTCTCCCCACACACAGAGCAGTAGTTGAGAAGGAAGGCAGGACTTTTCTACTGAGAGGCGATAAAGCCTTCCCCTATGGACTCCAGGTGACTACTGAGCCTTTCACCTGTTTAGCGTAATAAAACCTGACCTTCTTGCAGGCAACTCACTCACCATGTGAATGGTCACTGGTTGCTGGCGATCCTGTTCAAAGGGGTGCAGCTTCAGGAAATCCCAGGATCTCTGTCCACAAAGCTTTTCATAACAAATGAGTCCCTCAGCTGCCTTCCTGGACAGATGGTGAATTTGTAGGTCTAGGTGACCACATGTTGCTTAAAATGTAGGGGGGAAGAACAGTTCAGCATGTAACAGCAATTACATTGAAAAAGATTCTGAGATGCTACTTGGGACCGAACAATCCAAAACAGAGACTAAGCGCAGACCAGGCCTTCCTGTGCTCCCAGACAGCGGGCAAAACACCTTCCTCACTTCCCCGCTTTTTAGGTTGCTCACCTAGAAAGAACATTTAGCATTCTCATTAATGCAGGATTTGAGCTCAAATTGGTCAGAGGATTTGAGATGGGGAGCAGCCTAACTCAATGGCCTCAAGAGCTCAAGGACAGCTCAAACTGCCGTATCTAGCTCCAGCCCTCCAGGCACCTGCAGGGCAGCACACCTGTCTGCCCAGGATGCGACCACGCAGGCAGGGCTGGAGCCGAGTTCAGCCTCCTCAATACTTCACTTTCCCATGTGGATGCACAACTCGGGGCTTGTGGGCCCTATAATACAGATCCAGGCAGCACAGCTCACACAGTGCTTTGCCTCTGGCTCTTTATTTCTGCCAAGCACACCTTTTGCTTGGACCAATACTTGCAACAAGGTGGGAAACCTGCACAAAGGAGCGGAAGGAGACCCACAGAGAGTCACAGACACTCCTGAGTCACAGCCCTCATTGTAAAAAACACTTCTGAGCACTCTCTCGAACTAGACCTTCAGTAGAGCAGCAGCAGCCCTAATTTCATTTGGGGCAAGGGAAGTGGGAAAGCTTAGGCATTACAGCCTGATCATCTGGCCATTGCTAACAGCTCCATAAATGCTTTCCACACCATGACCCACCTCCTGTTGGGGAAACGGCCCCACGACCACCTCTCCGGCCCATCGCTGTCGTGCTGATACCTGCTCTATTTCCAGGCACAGAATCCTTATGGCAAGAGCTGGAGTGGGAGAATCACTTTGGTGCATTTGCAGCGAGGTGAGATGCACGTTAGAAGCTGATGTGTGTCATGTAAGCAGGCAGCTGCCTGCAGATCACCACTAAAAAGCCAGTTACAGGCATGCCTTGCACCTGCCTCTGGAAATAGCTCAGTAAACCATACCAGCAGATGGCACTTGCAAATACACAGTATACTCCTTAGGTTGTGTCACTGCAATAACTTCCTGCATTTGGCAAATAGCCTTTTCAGAGCAGCCCTTGAGTCTTTTGTATCAGCTCTTAAATGCCGCTGACCACGGCCTGGCAATCACAGTTACAGCAGTAGTGCTCAGCTAGCTCTGACATCAGACAGAGACCAACTCAGCGTGCTTCTCCCTTCTATCACTTGCATAGCTAACAATAAAACACTGCTTTGATTGCACTGCTATATTTAAAGATATCATTTTGCTCAACAATAATATGGCTTGGTACCTACATAATGCCTCAAAGCCAAGGAATGCAACATGCTTTATACACACTAATAAGTGTAGCTCCACAGCTAATTTTAGATATAAGAGACCTAATTATTCCTAAATTGTGGATGGGGAAACCAAAACAAAAATCTACAGCAAATTTAGCTCAAGTTAACTGCTAGTCATTTGCAGAATTAAAAAAAAAACAACCCACCACCACCACAGCACTGGAGACTTTGCTCCTTTGTTTGCTGCTATGAACAAGAGCTCAAATCACCATTCACAGATACAAGCTAGATTTTAAAACAGAGGAAGAAAAGAAAGCCTTATATATTTAGTTACTTTACTGAAAGTAAATCTAAGAAATACAAATAGGATTATTCACATCTAAGAACAGCCATGCAGGAGGGGAGGAAAGAAAGCAAACATTTCAACCATGCTGTCATTAAGATCCTGTTAATTACAAACACACTCTAGAAGACATAAAACCCATGCAAAAACTAAGTCAGTGAAGGTCAAGAATAGGCTCCTACAGCAACACACACACACACACACACATAAATGGCACTTAAGTAAAAAATCTTCGATTCACTTGGCTGGGATTCATGAGTTGGGTGCTTATTCACTGCATAACATCTCAAAGGTAATAATCACAAATGGTGCTATTTAAATGGAAAATAAATAGCCCTGTCTCTTTAAGGACATCATGTCTCATTCTTGGTGGAGTAATAGCAGATATAAAAAAGATATGATTTCAATATTTCTCATTATGACTTCTCTCTCTGCTCCTCTAAAAATGAAAAGGCACTCTGTAGTTCCAGATCAATCTAACTAAAACAGAAGGGCTCGCTTACAACAACAAAATAGCAGCTCTGACACTAGTTACATATTCATCACACGTGAAAGTGGCCCCATAATGCTGCCTTCAAACCCTTCCAACAAGTTGTATTAAATTAGGTTGGGCTTGGATTTTTTTTCTTGCACCAAAAGCAAAATAAATATAGCTTTATTTAATGCTACTAAAAGGTTCAGATTCAACTGGAACCCCAAGGCATGTGGCTTTGTTGTTAAAGCACATATACTGACTCTATTGATTGGTGCAGTCCTCTGTGCAAGAGAATTTGTCACATCAATAGCAACTGAAAAATACTCAGGAGCTGTAATATGGTTTAAATGAGCAGTTACCACATCAATATAAAGAGCATTTTCAATGGCAGTAGATAGGAACCCTTTTGTAAGCCTAGTACTTGTTTTAAGATAAAGGATGACAACTTTTTTTTATTTTTTTTTTAAACAAGGAAGCTTTTTTTAAGTAATGGTGAGCAAAACAGCAACCACTGTAAATGTCTTAAGAACACAGTATTCAGCGGGCAATAAAAGCAGCAGTGGAGAGAAAATTTCCAAGTAGGAAAGGAACAGCTATATTACAAGCTAGACGGAAGTCAGGGCCAGAGAAAACCACTGCTGCTCACTTGCCTTCCTGCTCCTTTCCATTGCTGCTGCCCAGAGTGCACCTGTGTCGCAAATACAACTCCATCCTAGACTTGGCTTTCCAGGGCCCCAGTCCTGCACACCGCATGAGCTGGAAGATTTGTAACAAACACACAGAAGACACAGGAGAAAGATAGCACAAAAAACTCCTGAGCTGTCCTCAACGCTGAGTGAGAGCTGGGGGAGGGGAGCTCCCCAGCCACGTCCCATCCTCTCCCCCGCGCCACAATGTAAGAGATGGTGATATAAGAACATCACCAGTTCCCTCATTATTGTGGCTTTCCTCCTGTTTGCTTTTTCCCTTGTTATCAGTGTGTTCTCTTGACCACAGTCATGTTTTTAACTAAATAGGTCATCAAGAGAGCCTTAGAAAGCCACCTTGGCTACTGGGGAAATGGAAAAGGGGCAGGGAGCAGAAGGGAAAGCTCAGGGAGCATTGCTGCTCCAGGGAGCCCCCATCACACAGTCACCATCTGCCACCGCCCTCTCAGCAGTCCTGGCCGTGAGGCCCAACATCATCTGTTTCCAATGAGTCACCGTGCCTCAGTGATAGTAACTATCATCTAGAAAGGTAGTGAGAGATTCACTGCCCCAAATAACTTGCACCTTGTTTGTCTTGTTGATTTGGACAGCAAGAGGGACCACTGAGGAACAGGACGCAAAGCCAGCAGAGAGCCAGGCTCACAGCAAATGAAGTAGGTGGCACTTCCCACCCCACACAAACCCATGACTGAGGGGATTGAGGATGCTAAGGTTAACTCTCCAAAGGGAAACCAGACAAATACTAGGAAGACAAATCTGCTGCATTTTACTAAGCGGAGAGAAACCACATCAGCTCAGGAAATGTCTAAAAGGAAATCACTGGAAGCTGAGAGACTACTTGTGGGGAAGCATCGTATAAGCATCTCTGTTCTTACCCTTCCCTTGGCATCATCAGCTACCGGATTACAGGATGTGGGCTTGTGAGACCCCAGATCAGACACAGAATAGCTGGTCTCACAGTCCCTCCAAGACGTAGAGCCTCTGCTCTGGCAACAATAGCATTGAAAAAAAAATAGGAAACTCACGGCAAAGAACAAATCTCTATTACATGGGATTGAAAAATCCCTATTTTTCCATAGTAAGATGCAGTTCTGTATTTTTAGGGGATGGAACATATTACCTGTGACTTGGTGTAGTTTTAGAGTATAATTCTCTCTCAGTCACATCCCTTCTTCCCTTAGGTTAATGTACCACCAACATTTTCATCACTCAGGCAAAAATTCCATTGAAGGAAGACGAGAATCGGCATGTGCTGCAAGTTTTGAAGGAGATGAGAAATTTCACACTATCCAGATATCTTCTGGGTAACTGCTTATTTTATGATGACTAATAGGCAATTACTATGGTAATACTGCAATACAACATGTGTGAGGTTTGGGAATGAGAAATTATAGGTAACTACTTTGGACTCATTTCTATGGTAACAAAAAGTAATTGTCATTAAATACCAGTTATATTGCGGCTGTACCTGGTAATTATAGATTTTTTTATGCCCAGTAACATAAATAAAACCAATAAATTTATTCAAAAGGTCTATGATTGTTTACTTATACGTTGTTATATAGAATACACAATGACAAATGCCTAATTAGGAAAAATAAACTCCATCGAGAGCTTCATCTTGTCATCCGAGATGGATACTCTGTTTTTCAATTCAATGCAATGTATGAATTTCACACGCATGAAATGAAGCTAAGAAAAAAAACTTGCCTACCACAAAAATAGGTGGAAAATAATCAAGAGAGATATCATGGAAATGATATTATGCCTGTGAGCAGCCATGCCTCACAACACCACAACTGACAGTAGAACCACAAATCTAGTCACTGCGAATATACATATGTGTATATGTATCCAGTATTAACAACGAACAAACCCAAAATCAGCGCTCCCTAATGCTGCAACATATAGTTCTGATTTCTAGCCAAAATTTTGGATAAAGCCACCTACACTTTTCCTGTCAACAGATCCTTTGTACATTACATGTGAACACGGACACTGCACTTTGACTGTTCCTAGAGTCACACAAAAAAATCCACAGAAACTTACTCAGGAACAACCTGCAACATTTCATTTGATCTGAAGCCAAGTTTTCTGTTTGTATTTCAGATCCTTCCGGGAAAGGATCTGAGGAAAAAAAGATTTTAAATAATACCATTAATAAACAACAATAATGAAGGTTTTCCTTCATAAAACACTAAAATTAATGGTTTTCTATGTTTTTCAAGCCTTCCCTGTTCCCATTTTTCACCAGACACTGCCACAGCTAACCAACCGAAGGCAACACAGAAATGCCAAGGAACAAGGAGCCTTAGCGGGTCATGCCACATAGCCTTTAGAAAACGGTGAGGATATTTTCGACTGTCTTGTCCTAGTATTTCTGGGATACCTCACTGAGGAGCTGCCCAGACCAGGAAGCACATTATTTTTGGTGCCAGTATGCAGTTTCTTCTCTGGACGGTGAGGCTGACAAATTGGAACTAATCTAAGATGGTTTGGTACAGTCATCTCGCCCGCAGGGACACATTTCAGCGTTTCGCTTGCAGAATGCCAGCTTAAGAACAGGCTCTCAATAAAGAAAAGTTCAGGCCAAGCCTGGGGATGCACGACTTTTAAATCAAGAATACTTTTTTTTTTTCCCCCCTCCTTGGTCTAATCCTACCTCCCCAGGCATGGTAACAGATTCAGAAGATGATAATGCTATGAGAGACAGGCAGACAGAGAGACAGACAGGCAGACAGAGAGATCAAGAAATCTGTCATCCCAGCACTACTTTTCCTTCATTTCCTAAAACTCTTTCCCAGTTTAATCCATCAGAGAAGGTGAGATTAGCGTTATGGAAGAATTCACAAATACGTTCAACTCCTGCTACGTTCTGTCATGAAGGGGAAAAAAAAAAATCAAATCTTGCCCCATACCCAGGAAAAAAGGGGTCTTTCAATCCTGGTGACATCTGAGAAGGGGTTACCAGCCAGAACAGAAGGCAGATCAGGCTACAGAGCCACCATTTCAGCTAAGGCAACTGATGGCATAATTCTGTGCAATTTAATTCACCAGCCCATGTGGAGTAACATTTTCTACACACTGCAACTGTAAAGCGAGTTAAACGTATAGTGATATCAGGCTTTAAAGAACTGGAGAAAGCAGCCAAGCCTGTATTCCTGTCCTGGGAGAGATCCTACATCCCTGAACACAATAAACAGCAAGTCTCCGTCATTATCCTGTATGCTAGAAAGAGCTGAATACAGTCGTGTGGCAAGAAGAGGACTGCGGACTTTTTTTTTTAACTGAAGGAAGAGAGAGCATGATGCAGGAGTCACATTCACAGAAGGGTCCGACACTAGCAAACTGGCAAACAGCTAGTGCAGCAGGCAGGAGCCACCCTGATTAGCCATTCGGAAATCTGGCTTGTATTAAAAGCAGGTGAACTCTGCACTCTGAAGGCTCCGCTTCTCTGCATCTAACCCCTCAGACACTGGTATCCAGCCTGCTCTGATCTACTGTAGTGCATTTTGCCTCCAAATTTTCATTTCTCATCTCTTTTCAGGAAAAGGGGTAAAGCAAAAATTAAATGCTCTGATTTCTCATTAGTCAGTCAGAAACCTCACTGCAAATAAAGTCCAGTAAAGGTAATTTCACTGACTCGATCAGTTTATGAACATAAGCCATAGCTAGTAAGACACTGAAGCGTGTTAGTTCACTTTCTATTAAAAGACTTATGCCCTAAAATTACAAGCAAATCATGACTTTTATCAATTTAGTTCAATAAAATACCTTTTAAAAGTGCACATAGACCTCTCAAACACTCTACGTTAGAGCAAATGCTTAAATACCCCTTTAGTTACATAAGACACACTGTTTTTATCCCCAGCTGTATGGGTCCACAAATACTCCTCTCAAACTCTTGCATAGACTTGAATACATCAGTTAAGTTTAGCACCCTGTTTCCATGCAACCTGATACACCAGGCATTGACATTCGTTTCCATGACCATTTCTCTCAGAGCAGCTGAATGTACGCAACGTATAAACAACCCTCCCCACAGCTGTTTCTGTGCCGCAAGCACCCATTGCTTTATCGCTGTGATATTAAACTCACTTGTTGCTGGCTATGAACATTTTACCACAAGAAAGTCCCTGTAGAGTCACAATCCATTCACTGTTCTCTTGACAATGAGCAACAGTTTGTAGATAACAGACAATTCTTGGCACTACTGTTGCAGTTTTGGCTTAAACTCCTAAACCTCAGTGCATAAGCACAGAGAACAAAGGAACGAGGATTTCGACGAGCACAGCACGAGCTCTGCACCCTCCCTGAGAGTCCCGAATCCCCAAAAATAATGATGAAGAAAATCCCATCAGCCAACTGTTACCATATTGTCCTGTATAAATGAGTGCTTAGTTCCCGTTTTAAGCACAGACCTAGTATATCTCATCCATTCTATGGAAACTGCTGACATACTCAGGCTTTTAATGGTGACCACTATGCCTGAGATTTCCAAGGACAGCGAAGTGTATCCCGTAGAATACTTTGCCAATTGTACAAAGCTGTGTACCGGAGGAGTAAAAGAAGTCTCTCTCTCCCTAGCAGGAGATCAATTTACAAACTGAAGCATAAGGTTTAATTATCCATTTCATTATCTTAGCTTGCATAGTTCTGAATGTGAACCTTCAATGAACCAAAGAAATAGTCACTAGCTGCTACTTTGAAAAAGAAAGAGATAACAGGAAGTAGAAGTTCGAATGACTAAAACCGCTTTTGCTGCATATGGCACCACAGACCCTGTTTGCACTAGCAGGAGGATTGTCCCCATCCAATAGACCTGTATATTATAATACCACAATGCATGGAAGACTTCTCCTGAAAGTCCTATTTGTGTGCTAATCTGAACAAAGAACCGAACGAGATGAGATAAACTTATCTAGCCAATCACAGGGAAGTATCAGAGCTAAAATTTCAAGTACTAGCTATTGATCCTTGGAGATTTTTCTTTAAATTCTTCCAGTACATTCAAGTAAATAAATTGTGATGTGCTTGTTGATTTTCTATGAGCAGGAAATAAAGTGTTTGCTGTAAATTATTCACTCAGCACTAGTTAACTACAATGCCGGCACATTACCAGGCTTTTTAATATTCTTCTCAAAATGATAGGTAGCATTTTGCTTATTACCCTAATTTTTAAGTTATTAGTTACATTAGGCCTTTTGTAAATAAAGTGAAGAATTGCAAGCAAATCAAATGCTTTTCCCACTACCTCATTAAAAGTCCTTTTAGTTCATGAGAGTTGAAAATTCTGCATATCACGAAAGGCTAAAACAATAATACTCCATTAAGCTCAGCAATTCCAAATGGAATTCATATGTCCTTTCATAATACCTAGGTTCCCAAAAGACTTTTCAAATTATGACCCATATGCACATCTATAAAGCTGTATGCACCTCAAAGAGTATAAACAATAATCCAGGGAGAAAATCTACAGGGCAGGTGAATTTAGGGAGGGAAAAGAAGGTGAATTTAGGGAGGGAAAAGAAAGCTACTTAATTGCAACTGGAGTTCCCTAAATGCAGTGTCCCTGGAACAGAGTAAAGCAATATAGTATTAGATACTAGAGCCATTTTTAGGGCTCTATTCCTGGAAGGTGGCATAACCATTAGGGTAAATTTGTAGTGCTGTCAGATGCCACTACTGCAATACTGCTCTATCTCTTCAGTGTAGCTGGAGAGAGATCATGCGTCCTAGAAGTTTCACATACAAAACACATATAAGCACTGTGAAATAACTCGGACAACTCCCTACTATTTGAGTTTAGCAAGCAGCATAGCACAGGAGAGCTAAGAAGCATAAATCAAAATAAAGAACAGAGCCAGCAGCACCATTTTCTTAACTTCTAGATTGTTCTTCAACTGTCTCCCCATCCACACAATAGCCTGGTCTTATTCTGCTTAGCAATGCAACACCTAATTAGATCAAAGCTCAGGGTAGCCTGGCTACAGAGTGCATTGTGTTATTTAGTCCTGCGCTGTAAGCAAAATCACATACAGTATATTACATTTCTCAGGGGCTTCTCCACACAACTATGTGATAGATGTAATTGCCCCCACAAACAAATCATCAGCTAATCAACTGCTTTTCATTATCACCTCCAGCAACACATCTATTTTGTAAATAAATGCATTAAGAGCAAACAATTTTAGGGAAAACAAAAGATTATCTGAATACGTTCTCAACAGAGGAGGAGGTAAAGTAGTAATTCAAATCCTGAAATGAAGCAAAATTAGCATAGGGTAGCATGATTATTCCATTCCATGTATCACTATCTATTATAGTACAATAATAGACTGAAATCTATGACTTTAATGGATGATCTGGGTAGTTGAAGGGAACTGTGATTGACTGACACATTTACATAGAGGCTGATGAGCAGCATAATGAATGTATTTATAAAACACAGCTAAGGTCTAACTTAAGCTGACTTTGGCTCCCACACCTAAGGAGGCCTGCACAACAGATGTCCTGGTATATCAGAAAGCTGCCCTCTACCTCGTGGAGCAAGCAAATTTGCCATTGAGCCCACTTGCTCGATGGGCATTTCAGGAAGTTTACAGCCACATAAGATCCTCCAACTCAGAAGGATTGAATCAAAACAATCTACATACGGTTTAGTGGCAAAACAATACAAGGGACATAAGATAGCTGTAAGGATAACGCAGATTCAGCATTACACACCATACCTGTAATTTCCTAGGTATACTCCATCTGGATTGAGCATGGGTGCAATCTTGAAGACTAAGTGATCTCTCAGTACTTTTGCAAAAGGATGCTGGCTCACAAGGAAATCAATTATACCTGAAAGAAACAAAAGACAAACTTGAAGAGGGAGGTTTACAGTGCCAACAATCACCAGATACCTTTGAAGTTTCACATATGAAAGATTAAATGATCATTCCTCTTGGTTCTTGCCCCTGCTTCCAAAAAAAACAACCATTTCCAGTAACATAGCCCTTCTCACCTTCTGAAAACTCCACAAATAATAATCTTAAGGGTAAATAACCTTAGTCCATCCTGATAATACAAGTGAAGTATTGCCACATTATCAAACACAGTCCTAAGTTACCACAGAGGGACAAGTTACTGCTTATCAGCTGAGAAACAATAACAAACCATGTTTCCTCTTAACTGGCCCAACAGTGAAGTTAAAAGTATTAGCTTAAACCTCACACCTTACATACCGAGCAGGCAAACACGGGCATGTACTGCAGCCCAGCTCATGAGTGGCGATTTGTTGAGCTGAGGCACCTCAAATGTGTTCAAGCATGTATCTAGATCTCCCCTCAACATGTGAACAGAGAGACCAGATCATCCGCATGTGTAAACCTGTATAAACAGCTCCACTACAACTGCGAGAGTTGCATCAGCTCTGTACTAGGCACAGGAAAACTGTGGGACTGATAGTCCAGAACGGATAAGATCAGATTCTTCACTTGCTTTATACCCATAAAACCCAGGTGTAACTCCACTTCCAGCAGTACAGCTCCCTTAACGGGAAACAAGGCAAGAGACAGGGGGTAGCCAGATCTTAAGTGCCTTTGCTCAGGTCACTGCCAGCAGCGGATCCCTGAGGGTCTCCTGCCTCTGGGCCCTGTGCTCAGGGAGCTCCTGAACATCTCCTTGCTCCAAGGCTGCTGCTGGGGCAGGAGGCGGGCAGGCTGGCAGTTAGAGTCATTGCTTATTCCTCCACTGAGTTGATACTGACAGAAATAGCTTCCAGGGAATGAACGTCGAGATAAATTGAGTTCCTGTGTAATCTCAGGACACCCACAGATAGGTCATGACAATTTGCTATTTATTGTAAGGTCCATCCTGTGAAGCAGGAACCGTTTACTGAATTTCCCCCGAATAAATCAATCACTACGCTCCAGTAACAGGATAAAATTAAGCAGGGAAAAATTAAGGCTGATCATCAGTAAAATTACACTAACGGCGAGCTCTATTAGACTGTGGAATTGTCTCTTCAGGGGAAGAGTGGAACCCCGTCATCAGAAACATTTAATGCTGGACAGGGTAAAGCCCTAGGGAATATATACAACAAGCAATAACTCAGCACAGAAAAAAGAGAACGGGCTAAAGAGCTGACTTCAAAAGCTGACTTTAGATCTGATTTTTTTATGATGCAGTCAAAATCTTTAAAAACAAACAGACTAAAACCCAGGTACATGCCAAGTTAAACACACTTGGTTTTAGCTTGGCTGAAATATACGTTGAAGATGGGCCCAAAATCTCACATTCTGTACAGCTTCTGCATTTGGCCTATTTCCTAAGGCCCAATTTTGTATTTCAAATACTAATAAATTTGAACCTATGCTGCGGTTGGAATGAATTCTAATTTACTGAGGCATATGGGGGGGGGGGGAATATAAGACTTTTAAAATGTCTAAGACGATCAAGGTACAATTGACTCCAAATATCAGCACTTTTTTCCATCTATTAGTGACTATTCCTGAAAAGGAGTAAGTCCCTTTCTGTAAATAGGTCTTCCATTTAAAAAGAGACTAAACCTGAATTTCAGAGGCAAATTAGCATACACATAATTATATTGCTCGGGAAATGTTTCTGCAATTACCTCCTCACAACAAAGGAAGCTGAACATCGATCTGCTTTTTGGCTGGTGTTGTGTCTTTTGTTCGTTATACAACAGCAAGAACAAGAAGAAATGACAGGGACACAGCTGGATCCCGAATAACCAGGTTTACTAACTGTATGCAAACATGAAAGGCTTAGCCATGTTAAACTGCTGCTCTGACTGTTTTCTGGCAGTGTCTAAAACATAATCCACAGTAAGCACACCTGGAGGGCTCACAACCACTTAAAGGAATACAATCCTGCACCAAGGCCATAGCTCCTTGAGGCAGTACGCTGCCTTTCGTCTCAAGGAACTTGTAACAAGACTCAAAACACCACAGCAATTCAAGTTTCCTAGAAGACGTGAAAGATTTAACTTTGTCCAGCACATGCTTTATCCCAGACCAAGTACAATCTGTCCAGCAGCTACCATACAAGTGGCATAAACACTGTATCGTGTGCTCTGGTAATTTGAAAAAATAAGATCATGGCGTCACCACAGACCTTGACGGAAGAGGCTTGCCAGGAGACCTAGTGGTGCCCAGAGCAAGTACCTGCAGCAGGGAAGATCACTGGCACCTCGGGGGTAACTCAGCTGCTTTCCATTCAGGAGGCAACAGAAGAGCCCAGCGCGTCAGAGTTGTGCTCTCACAGCGACAGTGCCGACAAAGAGTCTCGTAAAGGTCCTGCTCGTTTTGCTCCTGTTATTGATACAGACAGCCTCACTCACAGAGCTTGGCAAAGACATCTCACCAGCTAGAACCTGCAGTTTCCAGTTTCACACGGGAAATGATTATTCCCCAACGAAGAACCTGCCATAATGTGAAAGGCAGGTAATAAACGTGTAATGGGTGAGTGTCTGCCCTGCACAATTCACTGTTGCACCGGACTAAAATGAAGAGACTGACCTTGGGCACCCATTAAGTTAATGGTAAAACAGCCAGCATCTCCCGATGTACCATGATCTATTAGAAGGTACCGCAGTCAAGTTCCCCCAGTCTTAAGAGATTTACTTAATTTTCTTACTTAGGAGACAGTTACTTAAGACTGAGCGAGTCTTACTCCACAATAAATATATGAAGCAAGAGTTAAAATAACTGTCTAACCTGGAAGTAAAAGCAGTTCTAAGGAGCACAAGAGAAGCATCAAATGAAAATGCACATCTATGCACACAATGCCTCACCACAAAATTATTGTAACCATCAAAATAATCAATATAATTAGTATACAGCTTTGTCTTTCAGAGGAACTCAATGGTCTCTGGATCAATAACATTTAAAATAAAAAGACGGATATCAGACTATTAAAAAATACCATACCAGGGAACTTGGTCGTCCTGTTAATAAATCAATACAAACTAAATTTTACAGCTTCTATAATCAGCAAGAGACATATCAGTGTATCTCATTAGGCCAGGGTTAAGAATTTGGCAGCAACCAAAGCCCATTTAATATCATTTACTTCAAGGCAGATATGGCAATACAACAGATGCCCTAATTTATTTGTTGATCTTTGCATTAAAATAACAGTTTGCTGGTAAACAGGAAGGGTAATGATGCCAGTCACCCTTGTTAGTGGCTAATAATTGCTTAATTTGTCCACTAATTGACCTGTGCTACTGTTGAAGCACTGGATCGTGTTGCAGGGCATGAAGTAAACAAGGCCACTCTAATGTTACTTTAGAGAATGACTTCTGGAAATAGAACTACTTATTGCTATAAATTTTCTCTTCACAGATGAGCAGATTAATTGGTCTGCCAATTAGTCTGCTATTGAAGAAAAAAAGGGCTGCCCACAGATTTGTTGGATCTTCGAACCACAGCCCCACTTTGGGTCAAATGAAATAATCCAATCTGAATCAGTCACATCAACTGTGAAAAAAAAGGCAAGTATTATTTTAAAACAAATCTCTATGGCTAAAGAACAAGGAAAATTGTCCAATGACCAAGTACTGGCTCTCTGAGTGACTTTAAAATAACATGAAGAACATAATGAAATGTGCCTACTCAGACACATTACAGTGTGGAAAAGTTTCCCAATTAAAAGTAGTAAAACGATATAGATTATTTTGGGTATCATCCTTTCTGGAAAGTAATTAAAATCGTTATTTTTCAAATAATAGCATGCAATTATAGATGCTGCCTGGAACCAGAACAGCTCAGAAATCAGCATTCAGCCATGACATAAGAGGAGGCTTATCCCTAGTCCACTAAAAATCAACGGAAGTCTTTACATTAACTTCAAGAAGCTTTTCATAGTTGTTAGGGAAAGGAAAGAAAGAACTGAAAGCAGGGAAAAGGGGAAACTGCTGACAACAGCAAGCAGTCATATACACAGTACAATGGGGCCAAAAATTTAGCAGTGGATCTTTTACCAGTCCTTCTTGGTAAATAGAGCTTCACTGAAACTGCTAAATCAGGACCAGATCTCCACTACTCAGAGTCACTTCTCTGTTGCCAAATATGCTTTTTCCAGCTTCTCTTGTCTTCTGCAGCTCAGTAACTCCGAGTCTCAGTTATTCCAACACCAACTCCTAGGGCACCTCTCTGCCCTTAGTCAGCTCAAAGTATTGGCTGGTGCTTTGCAAAGCAAGTCGATCATTCCCTCTTCTCTAACATGTCCAGTTTTGTGCTCACATGAGTTCCACTGCTCTGTCTGTCTGTTTCCTGAATCAACACCCTTAAACTCTGCTTAAGCTTCCTGCCATCTCTAAGATGACCTTTCTTCATGTTTGATCCTTTCAAAGCAAGGCCTGTCTTATGCCCTGTTTCTCCCTCACCACATCCTTTCACTCTCACTCTGACAGTATGTTTAATTACATAACTATATAATACATTTTCCATGTTCCTATTACTGAAAATCTAATCACCACAGATCCTAATGCAATATGGCAACTGCTAATGCAAACATATCCTGGACTGTGTCTAGTATATGCCAAGAAAGTAGTAGTGATTTATATTTTCAGAGCCATTTCCTAACACTGAATAGCTGCTGGTCTCCTGCACCAAGCTCACTACAGCCTGTAGATTAAAAAACCATAACAATTAAGCATTAATCACAAAGGGGTGATCTTCACTGAAAACAAAGGGGGTCCTGAATACTCATGCCTGCACAAAAGCCACTGAAATGTCCTGTTAAAGGACACTGAAATCAGTAAGAAAGACACTATGCTTACAGATTTACTGAAAGTGGGAAAGCAAAAACATGTAGGGTTGGGCTTCTTTTGAGAGGGTTTTTTTTTAATGTTGTAGTGAAAACATACCAAATGATAGTGCCAAGCAGCTACAACTTTCTATCTCCACAGCAAAAATACAGCAGAAACAGGCACAAGACACTGCTGTGCCACCATACAGTTATAAAGGAAAGAAGCTGTCTTTGGGCAAAGACACCCTTTTCTATTCAGCCCTTGGCCTTTTTCTCCAGGCTGCAGGAACAAATATGACAGATAAAGGACATTTCTCCGCTCCAACATAGTGGGAAAGGTGTCACATTCAACCTGTACCCAACTCACCACAGGTCACAGAAACATCACATGAGCATGGTCTCTGCAGACCGCGTATCTGTGGTTTCAGCACAGCCTCCAGCACAGGCCAACAGACAGAAACAGTCCAATAATGTCTTATTCTGAAGTGCTTCCAATATTCAACAGCAGCAAGGAGGAGGAAAAAAAAAAAGCGAATGGTGATAAATGAGCAGAGCTGACTCACAGCAGGGCTATTGACATGATCTAACATCCTGCTGTCACTGAAATTACTCCTACAAAGGATCATCACATGGAGTGATCCGTACGCACAGGATCATTGCAGAGGCTGACTCCACTCCTCCTTATAGCTCTGCTCCTCCTCTTAACGCCTAAAAGCAGACTGTCAAACTCAACTTCCACTTTAGAAATGTGGTGGGGGTTTTTGGAGGTGGCAAGAGGAAGCAAAGAGAGAACAGGGGATCTTATACTAACATTAGTACAGAAGGAATCTACAGCTATGGAAGGTAATGCTTTACTAATTGGATTCCTGGTCTTTCCAGAGGTGCTTCTTCCTTGGATCCATGTAAAGTTTATTTCAAAGTTATGAAAATAATATGGATCATCAGGAATGCCATAGAATTAGTTATTATTTTTCCAAAACATACAAAAAAATCTACATGGTGTTGCAAATTCAAACTGAAGGAAAACCTCAGTTCTTTATGTTATCTCTTCTCTTGCACTACTAAACGAGTAGAGAAAACATTTTTCCAATTCTTAAATGAGAAGAGACCAAACTCATTCCTAGGGTAATTTCAGTCAATGCACTTGCAACAGGGACAAACAGACTTGCTAGTTACAGTGTTATGGGAAGGGGAGTTCATTATTTGAAGTACCTCAGTTACCAGTTTTAAGTTTCCGTTTGCCAATGCTGATGTGTATCTGCATGCACATCTCTGAGCAGTTATTGCACTTAAACAAGGATGGGAAGATCCAGCACACAAGCTGTTTTTCATTAACTCCCTCTCCAGCCGTTCCCAGCACACATGAAAGTGCAAGAGGAATTCCTATCTGAGAGGGATGCAATATGAAGCACAAAGGTATTAGTAAGCACTTATCAGAACCTACCTTTTAGCACCATCCCTGGGCCACATGTTTCCTCTAGGCTGATGCTCAAAATTTCATTTATCCTTCCTCTAGGACGGGCTCAGAAGGAGCCTGCACAGACCTGAGGGTGCCACATGATGAAAAACAATTAAGTTCTTAGAAAATATAGAGAAGTTACCAATGTTTCCCAATGGTTCCAATGGGCATGAAGCTCTCAAGGGAGACAATCTGCTGAAAAAATGTAATTACCCATGGCAAGACAGGAGCCAACACAAGCAGGTGGGACAAGTGCTAGGAAGCACTTGATAGGTGAATGAGATGCATTGCTGATTAAGGTGCATCTAACTTGTAGAGAAAGAGAATGATTGATCGATTGTCCTGGAATAATGAGGCTTTTTTGATTGTGGAACAGTTTGTCCCCAACTAGACAAGTAAACACTTCAGTTTTAAATAAGATCGTACTGCTTAAGTGCGGTTGGTTAAAAGCACCCCAAAAAGTCTTTAGGTGACTGGGGTCATCTCAGAAGCTGCTTTTTATCAGCAGCCATCACTGCTATTGTATAACCCATAACCACAGTTACGTCCCTGGTAGACTTGTGTACATAGCCCCATTTCACCTATTTTTAAAGAAATTTTAATCAACAAGAGACAAAGGAGTTGCTTGCCTAACATTAAGGATTCAGTTGTGATAAGCAGATTGATTAGGAGCACATCAAGCTTTATTATGGCATATTTTTTCTTTTATTTACCATTTCTCTCTCATCTATTTTCTGCTGTAACTTTATGTCTCTTCAAAATACAGGATTAAAAGCAAAGGAAATCTCAAATAATGGAATAAAATGAATGTGCAGGAAATGAATGGGTGAATTAGATTACAACAGATGAAACACTGAGGTCTCAAATGCAAAATGCAGAGAGTTTATTTAATTTGTTACTCTTTTAAAATGAAAATATGCTCACTGACTTAAATTAGTAATTTCCCTGTTTTAAGATACGTTAGGCCATTACAGCTAGGCCTGTTTCCAGAGCACTGAAATAAATGGAAAACAGTCAGTCTCCCTGGGAACACACTAGCTCACTGCATTTTGCCAGCCCAGTGAAACAGTGCTAATGTCAGCTTCAGAGTAAACCGTGCTTCTGCCGTACTGGCTGCATGCAAAGGATTTAATAACGACTATCAACAAATGCTTAAAATGGCAGAGCAAGGCACTATGGATTTTAACTTGAGTTTTAATGTGCTTGGTAAGCACAGCCAGTAATTGATTTAAAGAACATTAAAAAATTATTGTTCCTGACCTCTCCCTCCCTCTCTCCCCCCGTTAGCATGGGGTCCCACAAATAATTAATCTACCTTTCTTTGTGGCTGAAACACTAACCCATTTGAAGGAAGCAAGAGGTGGCAATAGTCAAGAGCCTCCCAAAGGGGTTCTGCCAGCAAAAGAGAGAAATATTGTTCTGCCAGTGGCTGGCCTTAATCAGGGCATGGCAACTCTTCACCTCCACCCCCACTCCAGGTTTGCACTCCCTCAAAGCCCATGGCATGCAGTGCTCTAACTGCAGGGACAGAAATCTCTGCTGGAAAATCACAGCTGAGTGGCAGGCACGTCTGAAAAATCAGCAGATCATAGTTCATGAAGACAGCAAGTAGCAATTGCATTACTATTTCACAGTTCTACAATTAAACAAGACTCAGGCCATTCTGGGACCGAGATATTTTAGTTGCTTTCCAGAACACCCAATAAGGTTTTCAAAAAACCTTCTCACACCATTATATGGATCTAGAAGATATTGTTACCATTAGAGCCCCAAAGGACACCAAAATTGCAAATTCAAGGAGGATTTGGGGACATCTTGCTATACTGAAACATACTAGGACCACTGGGTAGATGAACCATAGAATGCCACCAGTCAGACTTTCTTGCCCATTTTAATGGGGTCCATTGATTAAAAATGGATAGGACAGACCAGGATGGGAAATGCTGTATGAATCTTTCTTACTTGAAAGAGATGCAAGCATGCACACTCATATGCTTTGTTTTCACACAAAGGTAGTACCCTCATACCACCTAACTTCAGTGTGCACTGACTATCCCACTCTTTTTCCTAAATGTCTAGATGTAGGCCGTGCAAACATCACTTCAAAACCCCAGAGTTCCAGGCACATCCCAAACCTCGGCACTCTGGATGTGTTTCAAGCAGCAAGACCATGCAGAGGAATGGATATGGGTGGAACTGAGTCAGTCACAAATCGGCAACAGCAAAGTAGAATCAATTCAGTGCAAAAAGTCGGTAAGTGATTACTGTTAGGGATTTCCTATCTATTTTTATAAGCTGTAGCTCTTCCCTCATAAGCAAATTCACATCTGTTTTGGAGAATGTGTCACCAACTGTTGGTCTTGGGCCAGAGCACTATATCCTGACTTAGTACTGAATATATATTTATACACACACACACACACATATGTATATGTATGTATGTATACATTGCCAGTAAAACATAATTAAACTTGGCATGTCCAGTGTCCAGGATGCAGGACCATGAGCCAGAATGCCTGATCTTGGTCTCTAGCTCTGCTGATTTCTGGCAGGTTGCTACAAGAGCCTGCTATTTTAGCATGTTCAACTTGAGACAGCAACAGCCAGATTTGCAGGGCAGCAAATCAGTAGATTTTGGGGCCAAAATCAGCAGATGGATTTTTCAAACAAACTTTTTAAGCCCACTGGTGCTGGCTGCATTTGGAAATGTGGCAAGAAAAAAGGGTTGCTAGGTATTGAGCAAATTCTGAAACTTTTCTAATCTTACCTAATTGCCACTAGAGGAGACCTGTGCCACTGACAGTCCTTTCTCTTCCTCCCTGCCCTAAAGATTAGCACTTTCTAAAAACCTGGTCTGCAGAGGCCAAGATGGAAAACTTGGAGGTAATGAAGGCAACCAGAATTGCTGACCACTTCAGAACTGCAGGCTTGAGTACCCTCAGCTCTACTGTCTCTTCTTTGCTTGCAAAGCAAAGAAAATCAAGAAGCACTACATGTAATCCACAGACTGTAGGTGGCACTAAGTACCTCACAGGATCACTCTGGAAGGGTAAAAGGTCACATTTCAGTTTTTACTATTGAAGTTTACAATCACCTAAGAAATAATGAAGCATTTTGGTAGACCAAGTTTTGTCCCTACTTTGAAAGCTCTCCAGATACTCTACTCTTACCAGCATCTAGTCCTGTCTAGAAAATAAAAATCAGTAAACAGAACTTAGGAGATGATGAAACAAGACCACAAGAATTGTCTCATTACAGAACACTGCCATCCTTCTAGGTCTTATTTATGTAAGGTTGTTCTGACAAAACAGTCTTCTACCATGCCCTAAGATTTGCTCTGATGCTTTGGCAGTTTTTTTTTAACAGAGACCCTGAGGAACTTAACAGTTTGAATCTTTATCTCATTTGTTCGAACCAGCAAATTACGGCCTCAGGACCCATTTTGATGCAATTGATTTTTGGATTGTGGGTCTTTTCAGGCTTTAGAAAAGACATGGAACCAAGAAAAAGTCACATACTCAACAACTGCAAACTTGGGGAGTCACGGCAGCTGCAGGATGCCGGCATACTTGATCAGACAAATGGCACGATGTTCGTGGCCCCATTCACTTAATCCCACCACAGCCCTGGGCACACAGGACTCATATGCTTTCTCCAGCAGCACTCGGTACCACCTGCACTCAGAGTGAGTACATCAGGTTAACCTCTCCCACTATTTCATGATATCTAGCCACCTTCTTCCTTACAGCAATGGGATCCCCACTAACTTCAAAAAATTAGAGCAGAGTAGGGGAGTAGAGTGAGGTCAAGGCTGCATTGTCTAGTACAAAGTGCAGGATGGAGCATAGCAGAGCAGTTTGCTTCCTGACCTCTGCAGTGATGAGCCCATACCTCAGCCACTTAATTACCCTAATGGCTGATGTAGCCTGCATAACTACAAACTAATCTCCCCCACACCCCGAGGGCAGTCATAAAATTCTCCAGTAGAACTGGCGCAACAGCAAAGAGCTGTGGAATTGACTTGAAAGAACATGTTAGGCTGTCAAAGAAAGGACGTATCGACAGGAGTATACAGCTGCTGCAGGATTGCCCGAAGGGTTCATAAATTCAGTACACAGCACAGAGTGAGTGGGTGGCTTTGTTGGTTGGCTTTATTTTCTTTAATTTTCCTAATATGCTGTAAGGAGCTTGGAGTTCTCTCTGCATCAAAATGATTCTACTAACACCCCGTGGATGATGTCTCTGTTTTCCTCCTAGGAAGAAACAAAAGGGCTCCTGGGGAATGCTGCAGGGATCAGATGATCTCCCTTTATTAATGAATTACTTGGGATTTATCAGAATCATTCTAAAGATGTTGCTTCAGAAGATGACACATTTGGTCATTATTATTCAAAGTCTGTCTTTCCCATGAGCATGAGTCCTCCAGACAGCATTATAAATAAATAAATAAATAAAAATTGCTGGATGAAGGCTCTCCCTTTTTAGACAATTAACTAATGTTAAATAGACCTAAAATTTAAGCCCTAGAATTGAACAGAAATATGCAGCAGATCCTCCTGCCTTCCCTGATGTGTAAGACAGGAGGATCACAACCCAGAAACATGCATTGACGGCAAGGGAAAGAAAAAAGAAGGGAATCCTGCCCCCCCCCCCCCCCCAAGAGTAGAAGGATCCTAAGTGCATGATTCAGAATTAAGTAGGCATGTTCTTTCACAGAATTAACTCAGGCATCCTTATGTTGTTTTCTACTGTATTTATCAACTAACAAAACATCAGTCTTTTCACTGTGGCCCTGAATGGGAGTTTCAGCTCTACACCAACAGCTTGCACAGCACTAGCAAGGAGGAAAACAACAACAACAAATCACTTAATTCCCCAGTTTTCTATTTAAAGCTAAGGATCTTGCAGGAAGAAAGAATCTAGGTTACTATTATATTGCTGCTCCACCCAAGATCAGACTGAGCTCACCAAGGGCTGGAAGACGACTGTTCTCTTCCCCTTCATGCAACTGGACATGTGGAGGTCAGAGACACTTCCAAGACCAGCCAGGAGACTGCACCACAGGTGCAAAAAAAATGTCTGCACCAGGGAAAAGATTACACCACTTCTAAAGCTCTGCTGGGAAAGGGTGGGGGGAGGAACTCTCCTATGGACCCAGAGGGGAATAGACAGACTTTATTTTAGTTGGGAAACCACTAAAATAGCCACAGGAATAGCTAAAGACAATGACACTTCCCCTTTCAGTGTCTCACCAGGAACTCTGAGATCTCTTGATGTCCAGAGTTATCTTTTCAACGTTTGGCAGCAGTGCCTTTCTTTGGGGACCAGGAATCTTTGGGTCTCTCTATGTGCTTTGTTTCACAAAGGTGGGCAGCAGAAATGGAAGGATTGACTAGTTTTACCTAATACCTCCCTCTGGGGCTTATCATGTAGTGCAATTTTGCATATTCAGTGAGCATAAACGAGCAGTCAGACTGTGCTGTTTGAATCTTACATCATTAACTGTGGTAGCAGTAAGAGCTACTGAAAGTCTTAAGATGGATGGATCAGCCAAAACAAAATATGTGCTATAAACCAAGAAGGCAAAAGGTAGATTCTTTCAAGATTTCTCTGGAAGGAGATAGAGAATACATTTACATACGGAAATCTAATATACAATGAAAAAGAAAAAAGGCATTGCATAAATAATGTCAGGAAAGAAATGAAAAATATGTATTTTTAACACATTCTAAAAATAGTTTTCCAACATCTGCAGATGTGTTGCTCAGTCAAGCAGAGACCAAGGAGCAGTAGTATGAACCAAGCAGGCACACAAAGCTGTGTGATACAGAGACCTGAACTGCAGTAGGTCAGGCATTCAAAACGGTCCTTGCCAGTTTTCTTCAGCCATAGCATGCTGCAACAGTATATTGGGGAGCATCTCCATTTCCTTGCCTTGATCTTTAATAATAGGAACTTGCTATTGGCCACCATCACAAGTGGGCTACTAAGCAAGACAAACTCCTGATCCAATGTACCATGCCTATTCTCACATGCATCTGTTTCACATGTTTACCCCTTAGGGATCCAGAGTTGGAAGGAGAACACATGCACACATGGAAAGCAGCAAAGAGCACACAGGGAAGTAGGTGCTCCCATTTACTCTTTTGTACCCAAACACTCTGGGCCCCTCTTAAGAAGATTCACATATAGAATTCAGAATGAACTGGGAATTTGAACGAACAAGAACTCAAGGAGAAGCACACATTACATTTGCATGTGCTCTAGCTCAGAAGTTCAGCTCACTCAGTTGATGAGCGGAGCTAGCATATATACCAGTTCATGCAGCCCTCAGAAGAGAACACCAGGTGCTATCCTCTGCTAGAGCTGGTACTTTGCCACTCACGTAGGAAGATGCTGCATGTCTGTCTTCCCCAGCTCCTCAAAATGGCAGCTGATAGCCTTCTCCTATAAGAAACCTGTACAATTATTTGTCCTCATCCCCCCCTGCAGGGATGAGTGAGTAGTTGCTTTCTGTTACTGTTGATATGTGAAAACTTACACTGAGCTAGCTATAACGGCACCTTTTGACTGCTTCATTGATTTCCACTTTACTAGGTTTGCAGTTTATACTGCTTTTACAGGATTTTTCTATTCTTACATTCAAATCTACTAAATAGGGGTAAGAGAGCCCAGTCTGCCTGTTCCCACTCAAAGTCACTCATAAGCCTCCTGAAGTGGGGCACAGCAAAACCCATATGCATTATGCAATGCTGGTGTCACCTGTTAAAGTAGCACTTCTAAAACGGACAACCGTCATATGCCAAAACCTGAGTAAATGAGTCCTGTTAATTCAATATTCCCTGCAACTGCCTCCTGGTCATGAGAAAGTGACCTCAGCATCATTGTTACAGCTGTCTCGTTCTACCCTAGAAGTGGCCACCTTCTGCCAGAAACTAGTGTGAGCTCTCTGCCTGCTCCAGGTTCGCACCTCAAAAAGACATCCAAAAGTATCACATGAGCAAAACCAACAACATGTAAGAAAAAAATAGCTCTACGTCCATTTCCTCTGGATACAAGTGAGTCAGTGGTGGAGGCTGAGTTGCTCCGATCACCCTCAAAGAATAGTCAAAACTGAAACAAAACGTAGAAGTCCATTTGCACAGCAAAGTCAGAGACTTCAATCCTGGAAGACAATGAAAGCAGGGTCTATATGGAACACCTGACTACTTCCAGGTGACTCATGAGCTGACCAGACTGGATGAGAAAGAGAAGTGATTCATTAAACAAAAACCTAATCCTCTGGGAAGATTCGATAGCCAAGAAAATTCTGGCTGCATCTGAATTTTCTCCCCTTGAATTTGAGATAAAAGTTGTGTATCCTGAAGTTGCTTCCAGTGCTGCTGGAGGGGACTTGTTGGGTAGCTACTTCTACTGGATTTCAACAGAGGAAATTTTTTTCTTTTTAAAAAATAATTAAAAAAAGCCTAAAAAAGGTCATCTCTACATGGTGGGGGGGTGCAAAAGCTCAGCTCTGCCCCCACAAGTGGAGATGGGCCTGTTTTTTATTTAAAACATATGGCACCCCAGCAAGAATAAGCTCCACAGAAATGAATTAGGGCCACCTCCTGTCACTAAAGATGTGATCCGAGCTGCTAAGCAGCAGAATATGTTGTAAGCCCCCACGTCTCATCCAGAGAGAATTTTGCTGTGAAAATGAAACTGCACTAGAGATCCTAAAGGTGATTGCAATTACCACTGAAGAGAGAATACTGAGCGAGCAAAGAGTCCTCACATGAGTAGGGCAGCCACAAGCAGCTGACATCTCTGCTTGTAGAGAGGTAAAATTCTCCAGAAGGTATAAAGTACATGTTTCTATCTGAAGAGCACAACAGAGCAACTTAGCAGGATACAACTTTCAGAGATCCTCTAAGCATGGAGGAGGGTGGTTGTTATTTTAGAAAATAAGGAGAGGGAAAAAAAAAAAGAAATTCTGTTTGGAGACAGCATTATTGCAGAATCTACTCTGAAGCAAATTAAGCTAAGTAGGAATAAGGTGCTCTTGTTCCAGAATAAGAATCGCTCAAGAAATAATCTACTGCACTCTACATTCACAGCCTGCCTCAAATGCAAATGAACTCCTCAAAATGAAGCCCTCAGACAGAAGCTCTCCCCAAGCACTTTATAGCAATGGGTTTAGACTCTGGCAGCACTGTGACCACCTAAGCTAATGTCAAGGTGCTATTTCCCCCATATCCTTGGCCATTAGGAACATTGCCACGAGGAGGAAAATCAGAGTTTATGTATAACCATGAGCCAAGACTGTCTAACTTCTACCTTGAATAGTCAGATTGAATTTTTAACATCTTTACCACAAAAAGATATCTAATTTTAATAAATGGACCCTTTTGCTGCATAGAAGATACAGACCTCGGAAGGGAGGGTAAAGGAAAGCATGCTATTGAACACGTCAGACCCTGAGATCCCTGGCTGACATGGACAATGCAAGAGTTCAAAGCCAGTGCAGGGGTCTGTTGACCGGGGATGGTGCCAGTCACTTCCCTGATGCTATCTCCAAGGCAGGACAGGCTACCCGCCTGAGTGAGTGGTTCCCATCCAAGGGAACCCCAGTTCTGACCCAGGACAATACAGAGTAAAAGACAGACTCAACTTAGAAAAGATCATACCTGGGAGAAGGCTGGCTCACAGCATTTTCCAGCTCCACTCTGGATTCTGCCACAGACTCTCACATTTGATAGATGACGGTTAAAGCTCAGATGAGGCCAAACGGTGTGTCCTGGGCCAGGGAATCAACACTCTCCCATTCTCACACTGCTGTCATGACACTAGTCACTGGTGTTTGTAAGAGGATTGGCACAACAGAGATTAGTGCCCTACAAAAGCCATCACAGCAGTAGAGGTTTAATAATCATGAGGACTCAAATTTTTCACTGATGCTAGAAACAGCTTCACGGCTCCATTTGGGGAGGTGGAGGCCATGGGAAATGAGAACTTGCCCTGCTGTTGTTGCTTTCACCATATCTGCTTGTAACCAGTCAAAGACTCGGTTTATGTTTGACAAAGTTGGGGTCCAGCTTTGTAATAATTTGCCTGCAGGCTGTTTCACTAGCTGGAAATTTTTGAAGTGGAAGCTTTTTGTCTTAAGAAGTCCCATATACTTTTTCTTTCCTCCCTTTTTAACTCTGAGCACCAAAATAGATATTTCTCTTTGTTTTCTCCTTTTTTCACCCCCTCATCATCTTTCACCCCTCCATGGTAAAGTAACATAAAAGTGGAGAGGAAGAAAGGAAGGAAAAAAAAGAGAGGAAGGGAAAATGAGCAAAGAATAAAAGTGGGTTTGTAAAATATTTCAAGTAAATAAAACATTCTCTTTGAAAAGCTGTGGCATTTAAAAAAATCTAAAAATCAATCATTTTTTAACCATCTCTAATTATCTTCTACACTTAACAGCAGCAGACATTAAAACCGTAACTACCAAATCAGAGCATGGTTACCAGCAATGTATCATCATTTGATAGAGAAGTAATAAGTTACCTGACCCTGGAACTGGGCACTCTAGGGCATGTATTGAAAATGTCACTTAGGGGCTACATTTGTCACTCTGCAGAACAAACCTTCCTGGGGAGGCTGACTTTCTAAGGGAGTCGTGCCATTGTTCAACGCTGTCCCAGATCCACGCTCTACTTCCTGTCTACAAGGTATTCAATAAAAGTTTGCTCGAGCATTAGGGTCAAAGCAAATAGATTTGTGTCTACGTTTCTTGCTAGCTAAAATTAAGCAGGACTGGCAAAGCATTTGTGTCCCCTTTTGACTGTGGCATGTGCCCTGTTACCCCTCCTCTCATCCCTCTAAGTCGAAAGAAGCATGACTGTATTGAAAGAGCAAAGAAAGCCTCTAAAGGGCCATTCTTCAGGGCTGGAGTTTACTTTCATTACAAGTCTCTTCTTCTTGCCCTCCAAATGAATTCTAGGCCCTTCCCTCTGTTAGATGCAGAAGTCAAGGAGCCATGCCTCCTATAAACTCGTACACCCTGCCTTGCATCAGACAGACACAGAGCACGTGAGCAATCTGTGCAGGGGCAGAGGAAGAATTTCACCCAGGTGCCCTTATGTCAAAGAAAAGTTTCCAGCAGCCAAGTCCTAGTCACACATGAATGCTGGCTCCTGAGAGCAGCAGCTATAGCAATGCAATAGGAGCAGGAAGGCAAGTGCAGGGCACCTCAGAGACAAAAGAACTGAAAACAAAATGAAAACAAAAAAATCAATTCAGCTCAACTGGGCCAGGGCAGGCAAAGAACAAAGGGTCAGAAGACAAAGCCGTAAACAATAGACCAGCAAGATTAATATCAGTTGTGAGGAAGAGCTGGGACACTACTGAAGGAGAATAGAAACGGCTTAAAGAAAAGTATAAAAACTAGAAGAGGTTCCTAATTGTGAAACCTAACACATCGCTACAACACCTGCAGCTTGATCAGTATAAATCTCACACACTGTTGCACTTGCAGAAAGGGCTTCAGCTTCCCCCTTGGATTCCTCAGAATTAACAATGGTCAATCACTAGGAGCTATTCCTTTTTCATTAAAAATAGAGCCATGCAAATGAGATCTAAAGTCAGCCCCCAACTTCCTGTGACCTTTACAGCCCTATTCTTATTTTTGTATATTCATGCCCTAGTCTAACTCCAACAAGGGCAGGACTTCAAGATTTCTATATGGGAATTACCCCCCCAGCAGCAGGTGCTCAGGCAGTGTTTGACCCGTACACACAAAGTCCAGTTCCTTGGAGAAACCTGCAGGCACAGTGCATTGGATGCTCCTGACCAGCTGGACTGCAGCACAACCACAGACTCAGCTGGCAATGCCATGAGCGTTACGTATAGCAAACACATCCAGCAGGCCTGCTCTCCCAGCTGGGCCCAGAGAAGCTATGTTGCATGGGCGTAATACATCCACTACTCCCTGAAAGTGCAGGACTTGCTGCTCATGGCCTATAGAGCAATGTGCACAGAAAACAGTCCTGATCTACGAGGACTGTTGATACCTGGGAAGACCTGGATAAACAAAATCTACCTGGATTACAGTTTCCAGTGGGGGAAAAAAACCATGCCATATTCAGGAAGGCCAAGTGACTCTAAGTTCAGCTGAATTGGTGTTTTCTCTCTTTCCCATCCTCTAATCAGTGAAGTGTCACAGTGTGCTGTTACAAAGATCATGTGCTGTGCCTTAGTGGCAGATCGGTTAGGGCTAGGAGGAAATGATCTTTAAGCTAATGTTATTCAGAAGTATGAGCAGTCAAGAAACATTGCAAAACCAGTATGTTTTATAGATTAATTGGGCAATCCCACCCAGAGACAGAACAAATTTGCCTGATGTTAAATAGTGAAGCTTTTTTCAATTCTCTCTTGAAGACCAAGGGCTCCTTTAGTTCTCCAATTATTGTAAAGGGGATTAGTTAAGCAGAGGTAGTCAAAGACCTGCCGTGGGCAAAGGGTAAACTGAATTAAAGCAAGCTACTTGACATTTCTTAGCTGCGTAGGCAAAGCTGACCTTGTTGTCCCACGGACGAGGAGTTCAAACTGATCCAGTCCTCCTACTGAAAGACACAAGGCTGGTGCGCAGGACTAGGTTCGGCGGGAAAGGCCCCGTGAGTTCAATCTTTCATTCCCCCTGCTACCAAGGGTTGGAAGAGGTGAGACAGCAACTTCTGCTGTTGGTGGGAGAGGGTCTGTCAGCTCTCTTTCCCTTAACCACATGACAGCCTTTTGCTCAGACTTCCCAATTTCTCCCTCAGTGGCAGCCTGGCTTTCTGAGGCTCTACTATAGATTAAATAGTCACAAAAGCTGTGGATTATTTCTTCCCTTAGCAGACTGCTGCTGTCAGCAACTGCTCAGGCCTACCACTCGCCTGGCACTATTGCTCCTTCTCTTCTGTGCAGGCATTCCTTAGCATATTTAAAAAGCATATCTGGTAAGAGAGTGAAACATATTACTATATCACCAGAGAGATTTAACCTCATTAAAAATTACCTCAAGCTCAGGAATCCAGTTCTGTAACTTCTCATACCTGCCTGACACCACAGTGATATGACTGAAAATGTGTGATGTCTTGCAACAGCTCATGTCACTTTGGGTAGCAGAAATCCTTCTAACAGTCTATTTACATCAACACAAATTTAAGAGGAGCTTTTATTTCCATTACTCCAATATGGACATTTTATATTCTCAGAACAACTGCTCTCTCTCTCATGGGATACTTCACACTGAAATCCCATCCAGGAGATTTACAAGGGACAGACAATAGTGTTATTCATTCTCCTTTAGAAATTGAGGAGAGTGTGTTTCCCTTTGTATTAAAGCTTAGGAGCTGTGCACTTAAAGAAAAAAAAATTCTTAGTGAGAAGGATGAATGCAGTCTAACAACTTTAAGAAAGCCCTGCAGCTCATTTTATGGTTGGGCTGTTGAATTCCATTGTCTTTGTCTGCTTCTCATCATTTGATTTCCTGAACTCCTATAAGAGACCATAAACTACAGCTTCTGTTCACCATGTTCCTGCTCTGCTCATGAGTGCTAAGTTGTGGCTAAATGAACAGGAGAGCGTTCCCATCCTCTCCTGCCCCACAGGATTTTAATCTTGTGCATACAGAACACCATTTGTTTTCACATAAAGATTTAGCAGTTACCTCTAGGGTGGAACACACAAACTGCACACAGGCAGATGCATTTTGCAGTGGGCTGCAGCTGCAAGGGGAGGTTTGCAAAGAGTACAGTAAGTATTGAAAGGGAATGGAAATGGGGAATTTTTGTACCTTTGGGGTGCCAAGGGAGTGTAAAGTTCCCTGAAAGTAGAGCTTTGGTTTAGTTTAGTCCTCTTCAGTATTAGAAGAGCTAAGGCCCACAAACACACACTGGCAATGCCCCCCAAAAGGGCATTTCTACAACAGAGAGCACATGCAGACCTGCTGCAAGGCCAAGCCAGAGCACCCTCCAGCATCCAAATCCAAATCAGAAGCTAAGCCTTGTTATACATGGAAGCGTTCCCTTCTTCCAGTCTAAAAGTAGCCAGGAGAGTATAAGGTTTTGCTTCCAGTCTCTTCCATTTGGCAGGGAAGACAGAACTAAGATATTACAGTAGTATACATAACAGTAGTATATACAACAGTATATATAACAAACTTGCATGCATAAAATCCTCACTGTGTGGAATCCTGTTTTGTTTCCTTCTGCAGTAGGAAGTATACCTGTGCAATAAAGAAGATTTGGCTTGTTAGAAGGAAGAACACAACAGACGAAGTACCTAGAACAAGGTGACAACTGATGTAAGTTATGCATTTATTCAAATACAAATTCAGTCCTATGTGAAGTCCAGCAGAGTCCTGGGAAGTTCTGTGGGTCCCCCATCATGACAACAGGAGACAGCATTTTCTCTACTACAGCATTTGTTACAGAAGCATCCTGCACCAATGCCTGCAGAACTCTATTTCATTTCTGTAGGAGAAATCCATCCCCTGCAAACAGCTAAGCAAGGTCATCACCTCTGCTACTTCAGAAAGGTCCTTTTCACATGTAAAGGCATCATTAGCTGCATTTGTTTTTCGATTAAAAACATGCCCTGTCCTATCTTTCAGTTACTATCAGTCATCCCCTAATGCTCAAATATTTATGTTTAGTGAAGGAAGCAGGAAAGCAGTTTTTAACTCAGGCAGCGTTTCTTCCTCCTTTTATTTCACAATGAAATAAAGGCTGCAATTCCAAGGAAAAGCAACAAGTTTGAAAATGACTTCCCTCACATCTACACACACCTTTTCCACAGAGAGGGAAAAAAAAAAAACCCAGCACAAAACAAAAATCCCAATCTGGTTGTAGTAACTTCACTCTCTTACCAATTCCTTTAGGGATCCTACAAGGACAATTTGAAGGCACCATCTCTATGAAGTGAGCCAGAGAATTGCCACTACTTTTAAGAGGCCACCTCAGAATCTCTCCAGGAGTAAAATCCTTCATAGCACTTGGAGAAAGAAAGAGAGCACCTTAAGTCACATGAAGAGCAAGCAAGTTCAACTATCCACCTGCCCAATGAGCGACTGTACAACAACAGCGCTCATGAGACAGCTGTCTCAAGACCTGCCTTCAGGCATTAAAGTGTGGCCACTTCCACCTCATTCTTTAAATTTATCATCAAAATTTTTACCAAAACTTTTAGATTTTTTTTCTGCCTTCTGTTGGCAAGAGGGTTTAGGTTAACACAGACCAAGAATGTTAACAGAAAACCAAAAGACATTGCCCCCTGTAGCATGGTTTTTCATTTCATATAATTTGATTTAAGGTGAAGCAAGAGGGGGCATTCATTTAAACAGCTGTAATGAAAAGAGATTGATTGAAAAGTCATTTTTGCTCCAGTTCTTATGGATAAGAGTCCCAGGTGTCTGTTTTCCTTATATTTTCTTCCTAATAGCTGTTCCCTATTCAGCCCATAAGCTTCAAGGTCAGCTTCAGGTCAAATTGTACTTAGCACAAGATGCTCAGCATCTGCAAACGTAGCTTTGGGATCCCTGTCCCTCCCTCTTGCATTGGGTCTTCCTTTCTGGGCTCGCAGCCTGGCGGATTATATTAAAGCAAAATGCTTAGGGTACAAATTTATATTTTTGGATTTAGATGGTGTGGAAGTTCTCACACTGGCAAATGTGCTACAAAAAAAGACAAACAGCGACAACCTACTAACACAATATGTAAAATCTATGAGGAAACTACTTGTGTAAGTTCATCTAGACATGCTATAGTTTGCAATTCCTCACTGCTGGGAAAGTGTGCACACTTTATCTGACAACTGACCCTATTTGTAAGAGTTGATAAGTTATATTGTATTTGATTCCTTGATTGGCCAGTTCTCCCAGCCTAGGCAGTGACAGTTCTGCTCTTCCATATATGAGATGCTACACGCACCTGAGGAATCTTTGGGATTAGCTTCCATATTCCATATCTTAATACTTCAGGTAGTGAGCATAACCACTGCAAACAATCCAGAAGAAATTGCTCTACCAAACAAACAAACAAACAAACAAACCACACATACACCACTGATATGCACATACACCATTATGCACTGGGCTTGCATTTGGATATTAAATCTGCAATATCTAACTGCCAAAATGCTTCCCAAGACTCTCAAAATTCCTTACCATGCCTTCATTTTACTGCCGAAGGGCTCCATTTCATCCCTCCTTTTGACCCTCCCCCACAAAAGTTTTGAAACACGGAGCAAGCACCCAGTCCCACCTTTGGCAATGCTAGAAACAACGCAGCAGTGGTTTTGAAACACGTGCCATTTCTACATGTCTTAACACTAATTATACACACAAGGCCGCTTCATCTGCGCTGGGTAGAATGGCTCAACGCACAGTGGAGTTCAGTGCCTTCGGATCCGTGCATTTCCAAGCAAGTCAAGCATGCGTTATAACTGCAGTCACAGCAAGTTTCTGAAGGGCTTCTCCAGGACTGACCCCTCCTTTTTCTTTTTTTCCCCTGATTTTTCCCCCTCTCTTTTTGTTTTAATTCTCTTTCTAAAACACAGTTTCTCAGAGACAATTAGAGCATGACTTCCATCTAGTCCTTTCGTTAAGCTAAATGTGCCACTTGCTTTTTCACATTTCCTTTTCCCCTGCCCCTTTTGAATAAACTCTCCATTATATTAAAAAAAAAAAATCTTTTACAAAGCACCACCTCAGCAGCATGCCTCAGCCCTCATTTCATGGGGCTATGCCAGCAGCCATGAACAGGATCAAAGCATCCAATTAAAAATCCATATTCATTAACAAACACCACGTGTGCTATAATGCCTGCATTGACTAAGCCACCACAGGAGACGGGAAACTCGCTGAGTTTCCCTGCTCGCAGTCTGAGACGCTGTTTTATTTAAGGATGAGTTTTACCTTCCATATTCTATGGGCCTGCAAGAAGAGGCCCGTGAACCCATTGGGCTCTGATGGCCAGAGTGACAGCTGTTGACCTTTTGCTTCAGGGAGATGCCAGGCACAAGATCTTGCCAGGATGAGACACACAGAGAAGGCCATGAAGCTCTGCCAGCCCTTCCCCACTGAGGACTTTAGGTACCAACGGGGCCAGTCACAAATCAGTCTGTGGCCTTATAAGCAGCCAATGTAATAAGCCCTGCATAAGCTGTGATTGATGCAACTCATTGGGTAGGCAGGGCCAGATCCAAGCCAATGTAGTAAATTAGCACGTTCCCTTGGCTTCAGGGAAGTTATGTTGATTTACACCATCAACAATTTACCACCACAGAAAGTCACATACCATAAGTACAATATTTCAGACCTATACAATGAAGTTATATGAAACATGGCAGGATTATTTATTTATTTGTACCCACAAGCCAGAGATTTACAACTCTTTACAAATATGAGCTGGGCAATTTGCTTTCTATTTTTAGCAGGAATGCTTTGTGCAAAGAACAGCTGTCAAACACTGGGATCTGTGTTCCTCAGAACAGTAGCTTCAGAGAAGGAGAACTAGGAGGAACTGGAGCATTAGGGCCACTGCCTGCTTTGCAGTGGAAAAGATGCTGAAGTACTTATTTTACTTGCTATGTACCAAAAGCACCACTTCCAGAGCTTTTCTAGCCAGTTTTCCTAAGGAAAGGAGCCTTATGTGATCACATTGCCTGTGTGTATGTTAGACTGTCAGTTCTTCCAGAATAACTTCAGAGTCCATTGTTCAGTTTTGACCAAATTTAACAAATATTCAGAAGACTCAGAGATAATATATTCCTACTGCCTTCATGAAGATATACAGCCGCAAAGAGAGGATCAGGTCTGCTAACATCCTCACTATGGAAAAAGCTGTCATGTGAACTCAGCCTTCTGCCAGACCCACAAAGTTATGCAAACCCAACAAGCAGATCCATAGGAAACCAGATTTCACTGTATTCACTATTTCCATTTTGTTACAAAACCATTAGGTTGAGGCACTCACCTTGGCACACGAAGGAGGATGGAGTTTCCCCAGGATGGACTCGTGCAGTGATGAACACCACTTTCTGTTCAGCACCCGGACGCAGGTTCGCTGCAGCAGAGGGGGTAGCGGGGGACAGAGGGGAAAAGAGAGACAAAGATCCTTCAACTGGGTCCCATATGTAGGACACAAAGGGCCATTAATATTAAAGCATATCCTTTTATTAAAATTGGTCATACATTATGAATAAGCACAATCTATAATTAAAGAAGGCAACGTCACCGGGTCTCCAGTACCAGGCCATACGGCAGATTGCACAAGGGTGGCAAAACTAATGACATGCACCCAAACCTACGACAACAAAGTTAGCTCTCTTTTTAAAAACCAAGATTTACTACAGTGAGTTTAACTGCACTGTAATTGCTCTCTCACTTGTGATAAATGTCCCCCTGGGGCGACAGAAAGAACAGTGGGGGTCCATTCACGCCGTAAAGCCAACTGCACCCTGCTAACACACTTGATACAAGCCTTAGCAATGCCACACAAAGGTAAAGCGCTAACAAATGACATGTATTAGTGCAGGCTTTGCTCTGGGTGTTTTGTAGGGTTCTTTTTTCTCTCCTTACTCTTTGGGACTGCATCTGCCCTGGCTGACAGAGATATTCAAAACCAATAAAGCAGGGAAAACAGATCGGGATTAAATGTGAGGAGAGACAACAAACACACGAATCATGCTAAGGAAACGACTCGCCCCATTACATTAAAAAGCAAGGACCTCGGCGGTGGAGCACGGAAGCTGGCTAACGGTGCACTAGGCAACCTTTTCCTGGGAAGGGCTGAAAACGAGCCAGATTCACTTCGATTTACAGATAGGTGGAAGGGAGACTTAGATCCTAACACTACACTGAATTTAACATGGTTAATTCCCCATACTCAAACCACACTACTTTGGCCTCTTGCCTTAGCTGTAAGTTGCTGTAAACTGCATGGGTCAAGCAGGATGTTTTTCCTGTTTGTGTAATGACAGTATTTAACAAACAGGAAATAAAAAGTACGCCGTTTCAACACGGGTCCTGGGAATTTTAAAGACCATAAGAGGTCAGGACCTCAGCCAGACATCTTATCTAGATCTGAACACACACAGCAGGGGTAATATTAAACACAGCAGGATCCAATTGCCAGAAAAAGTACAAGTCTTTGCTGTGAAATAGAAAGTTTTATACGGAAAGGAGACTGGAAACTAAATCCAAGTTTATTTTTTTAATTAGATATATACATTACATACATACCCAAACAAATATTTTCAATTTCAAAGATATTTGGGGTCCTTGAGACTGTGCCCAAATTATTTTTTTTTAATTTCCTGATTTTTAAAAATGCTCAGCTCCCTCAATAGCAAATCACACCCAACAACAGCACAGAAATAATCAGTACATTTTTGTTTTTTTTCAGGAGGCAATTGGACAACAGATCTCCTCAGGCCTCCCTTTTTTATTTTATTTTATTTTTTTTAATCTTCCTTAGCCTCTCTAAACGTCCTACAGCTGCTCACCCTGTAACTCAGCCATTCATGTGCTCTTTCATAGGCTAGCTTCAGTCCTCTCTGGTTTTTTTTTAGTCCCAGGGGCAAAGAAATACAAGAAAGTCTCTTATAAACCTAGCAGCTGGTGGGGTCAATTCTGTCTGCAGAAGAAAAGTGGGAGGTGGCAAAAAGGAACACAACACCACCAGCTAGAAGTTGATGGTCACCCCAGACCATTTGCGTTAACCTTGAGTAATGTGGGAGGAAGAAGATAAATCAGCAAATCAGGTTTAACAATAAAAGGAGAAGCCTGAGATCACTTCTGCAGCAGCAGAAGAACTTTCTTCTTTCTCGGAAAAACAGAATATTACCATTAAAGGGACAGGGGCTCAGCAAAAAAAAAAAAAAAAAAAAAAAGAGAGAGAAAAAAAAGATGCTTAGCAACATGACTACCACCATTTGGAGCTGGAACAGGCTTGGAAATCTTCTAGAGGGAGAATAAGCTTTTGTTATCGTGACATTTTTGTTACTTATGCTTTGCTCTTTATAACAGTTATTAAAATCATTAGTCAGCTCATCTTCCTCTGGAGCTGGAAGGAGTTTTCCCTATTTAGGGCCCAGTGCAAAGCTGCTCCAAATCACTGGGAGATGTGACAGTGGGTGCAAACTGAGACCTCCCTTGGCTGCTTCCTTGGTGGAATGAAGAGCACCAAATTACCATCCTGCACACAGCACCAAGCAACTTCACTCTGCCTTGGCCTATGTTCCTAGAAGCATCAATTTCCACCCCAGCATACTCGCTGCAGAGTATCGTGCACTGAATAGATCGCTCCACAGTGCACATTATCCTAGATTTACAGTGCTCAGAATGAACACATGTATAGATGGCTGTCCATCTTCAGGTAGCAGACCTATTTTCTCCCAATTTGTCAAGTCAAAGAGTACCTTTATAAGTCTTTTTCTTTGTTTTAAGTAATATCCTGCATTATGCATCCAGATACACAAAACAACACACTGCATGTGTGCCTTTGCACATATGTACTGCTTCCTGGTATTTGGGCTGGATGAAATAGTGAGTCCTGTCAATTTTTTTACAGTCATATTCTGAAATCCAAATATTGTAAATCAATGTCAACAGGAACACTTATAAAAACGTTTGTTTCCTAACATTTTGAAAAAATATATACCTTTAATACAACTTGGAAAGCCTAGAAGATTCAGCAGTGTCTTTTAAATGTAGACAAATCTAGCAAAAGTTGCTTTGGGAAGTAAAAGGCCCTGCCTAAATACTTCCTAGGATCCATCAAGGTTCAGCTTCATACACAAGGCTCTGCAAGCACACGGGAAGAAATTAAACTGAGAAGTTGAGCAGTCAATGCCCACTGGTCTGGTTCTATTATAATCCAGCTTTTCTAAAAATGCTGCTAAACAGGGGATGTATGAAGCAGTATGGATGCCCATCAGCCAGTGTACTGGACAAGGTTCACCAAGCGCTTGCTGCAATCCAAGCTACCAGGGAGCAAAGAGTAGCAACTGGACCAAAGTTTAATTCATATTTAATATCATAACACCTAAGAATTTGAGATGGGAAGTTTTTATCCAGCTTGTACAGGGCATGCCTTATTTACAGATTAGGTTCCTAGCCCAAATCCATACCCAACACTGTCACATCATCACCACTCTATCCAGACATGCCACTGGTATTTTTTGGAAATCATATATTTGGCCTTGCATATCTGTCTTATTCTCCATAATATTCTGTAATAAAAAGAATGGCTAATATACAGAGGCACACACTTCTAAATATTCTCCTTAGTCCAAACAGCAACAGTATTGTCCTCTCACTCTCACTTATTTATGCATAGCCTAAAAAACACAGACAGATAGAAAAGGATAACTACCATCAGGCTACAACATTCAGGGTAAAACAAATGATGCTTCATGTTCCCTTTTCTTTACTGATACTAGGTACAGCAACAACAAGACATCACCTCACATTTTAATTTAAATCTTAGATTGCAAAGGCATCTTATTTTCCATTTCAGGATTGAAAAGACAAATCAAAATTAAAATTAAAAAGATTAGAAGGGTATTGCTTTCCTCAGTAGATGCCAAAAGCAGTTGAGCAAAACTACAGAAAAGCACGCTGCATTTAGCCATGAGTTCTCCTGCATTCTGGAAACACAGAGAACTGCCATCTGTTTTGGTACCTTCTACCCCTCCCAACTGCCATAGCAGTCCATCTTAAACTCCTTAAAAAATTGATGAATATTTGCTGAGTTTTGGAAGGGAAGGAATCCATAGATTTCTAGGATTCTTTTTTCTTTTTTTTCCTCTCTTTCAGCAACTATTCTGAAGATTGAACCAAACATATTCTTCCCCCTCTGCAGGCCTTGACTTAACATTTCAGCGGGGGCCTAAGCAATCTTCCACCACATGTTGTTCCCTCATAGCCCCCTACTCAGCCACCACTATCCCATCACTCTGCTGCAGAGAAGAATCCCCTCGGCCAAAGCTGGGGAGATCTAGAGGCGCTAGTCAAAATAAACAACACAGCCTCAGTATCTGTTCCTGGCTCTAAAGCTACCACAACAGTGATAACTTCACCACCAAGCAAATGTTATACTGAAAATTAAGCTGCTAGCAGACAACTCAAATCTCACCGTCTGAATATAACTTGCATTCTTTGGCCCTCAGTGCACGTTCCTTCTCCTCTACTGCTGTAAGTATGTACAGGCCAACCACTTAAAGCCATCTCACTGGCAACACGCTCCAGGCTCTCACCTGAGAAACAGCAGTTACCACACTTGGTTACCCATTACACTAGTACTGCTAAAACAGAGCCCCTCAGAAAACATTTTCTACTAAAAAATACAGCTAGATCAAAATGTAAACATTCATGGGAACACAGTAAATTCACGTAGCCCTTTTCATTCTATTTTTACTTTTATGCTACTCTAAAAACATGGAAACTACTCTATTTGTATGCAGTATCTTCATAGTAAGCATCTAGAATTTTAGGCGGAAATATTAAATATATGGAATCACAACCGCACTACCCAAAATGAAATACTAACAAAACTGAGTTACAATTTTGCTCAACATCATGGATCTTTCCTGATACCCTGTCAGACCAGAAACAGACTTTCAAAGACATCTGCTAACATATTGCAGATTTGTGGTTTCCTTAAATTTTGCAGCCTTGGTACGGTAATGATGGAAGTTTACAAATTAGCCCAGAGGCTGTTGGAGAACAAAGGAGTAAACCTGACCCCAGAAGTGCACCTCAGAAAGTCTTCAACTGGTGCCCATGCAGGAGAACACAAAAGTAAATTCCACTCTCTCGCAATGAGGACTGCAAAGTCTAGGCAGGACACTGAGAAAGGTTTGCCTTTCTCTTGACCCACATTTCACCCCATCCATAAGAAGACCAGAAGGCTCTAATCAGAAGAAATAGATATCCTGCACCCCAAAGATCTTCCTACAGCCCTCCCCACCCCCTAAAATCATGTGTGTTAAACATCCACATGTATTTTCATGAAATATGTATATCCACTGGCAAAACAAACAAACTACATACTGTCTTTCTTCCTCAGGTACTTTGAAGTATGAGGTGGGCTGTTGCCAGTTTGTATTCAAAAGTCTACGAGTTAAAGATTGCACAGAGAAAACAACAAGATCTCTATTGCATTACACCTCTCTGTGCTGTCATAGCTTGTCTGTGTCCAGCAGAACTGTAATGTCTGTGTCAAAAGCTAAAACTGATGTTGTTGCTTTCCTGACTACCAGGTTTCTACCACATTAAACCGCTTTAGCAAATCAAATCCAAACAGCATTTACTGTACTCTATTTTTTCCTGAGAGTCCAGCTTAACACCTAATTCCATTTATTTTTGTTACTTCTGGTCACAAATGTCATTTCAGGTAACACTGCACGTTCTCAGCAACACACACTGCGAGAACGCCATTCTGGTCACTACCAAATCCCATGGGTCTTGATGGGGTCAGAGAAACACAGTTTTTTTTCTTGCCTGCTTACAGTTGGTTTGCAGGTCACTTCCCATCATCCTCTTTCCTAAACCTCATGTGAGCAGTGCAAAGAAACTAAGTAGCACAGAAGGCAAAAATGATGCTATTTGTACCACAGAGAGATGAGCAAAGGCAGGATTCCTGTTTCTGAAAGTCAGACTCATGTTCTTATGTCCTTTTTCTGCCGGGAGAAATAGGTTCTTATTTTGACCCACTGAGCTGACATATAAGATATCTGCATCTTTTAAACACAAGCCATCCTTGTGGATCGTTAACCACACCAAGAAAAAAAGGTTTATCCTCTTCCAAGAAGTGGGAAGGTGGCCCCTTTTCCTCCATTCTCTGTGGCTTTGTAGACCTTTACAAGAGCTCTTTCATTGCCTCATGACAACTTCCATATCTCCTGTCCTCAGCTGGGCCCCAACACCCCGGAGTTGGGAGGGAAAGGGGCAGCACCTCTGCTCCCACGTGGGATCCCTGGGAGACCGGATCCATGCAGGCGAAGCACTGCTACAAGCTGCGCTCAACACTCACCGACTTGCCACGTTTACCACCATGTTCAGATAGTCCCATCTGCAGCCCAGACCGGTTTTGTTTCATGAGGCCTCACTTGTTGTGCCCGGACCTTCTGCACAGCAATGTCCTGGATGTTCATTCCGATTGGCCTTGACTGTATCAGGTGCTTAAATACGTAATTTAGCTAGATGGACTTCTATAGGGTTTAAAAGTATGCTTAAACATAAGTGTTAGCACAAGACCTTTGCTGAATTGGGACCTTTCAGCAGGAAGCCTGCCTCTGAGATCACTGTCACAATGTTTTAAAGTTAGAGATTGTATAACTATTATCCTTTTATTGGCCATTTTATGCCAAAATCTCTCTCTTTCTTTTTACATTCCTCTTAAAAGTAAAGCTATTTTGGAGCATTTAATATTATTTAATCTCTTTACTCTGGCAGCATAGAAATTGCAGGGACCATTACAACGGTCTTGTGTGTGCGTATGCTTTATTGATGTATATGCTGACCTAATATCAAATTGATTTTGCTCAGCTTTTCTGCTGACCACCGCAAAATGCAAATTGGGTATTATATTTGCACACTAATTTTATTGGGCCTCTGTGTCTTCATAAAAAGATAAAGTTTGGGCTAATAAAAATAAAACATTTCTGGTACTAATATAGGCAAATGTTTATGTAGGCAGGTAACAAATTGGTTTGTCATTTAGGGGAACATAAAGAGCACTAAAATCATTTTTAGGCAAAATAGATTGGTGGCTTTTGCTTAGCTTTTAGCTTTCATTTGCAAAATCAATTTAATGTAGCGCAGTGTCTCAAAGACAGGGTGACACAGGATTAACGCATTCGTTGTGTTACCTCTCCGTAACTCCCTCTTATTCAGAGGCCCTGGGATTTGGGTTAGCTCTCATTCAAGGCAAATTAAATACATTCTAGCTGAAAAAAAACAGAAAAAGAACATTTAGACTTACGTTATGTGCAAGAACCCTACAGGGACAAAGATAGGGGCAGGGCAGGAAAGTAGGACTCAAAGACTGTTCTGAAGGTAGATGCTGAAGTAATTATCAACACATTTTAGTACCACCAGGAATCTGAAAATGCAATACTGCAAAATGCAATATAATCTCTTTGCCTAGCTGTTTCTTTGCTCCTCCTTCCTCTTCCGTCTTTAAGCACTTTGTAACAACACCTTTCGCAGCCTTTAGGATGGCCAACAACCTTTGCTGGAAGGCAGCTAAGTGAACTTTGATGAGAGTTTAACTAGATGGCTCTATATCAATAGCCCAACTTCTATTTACTAAAATGACTTGACCTATTTAAATCATCATTTCTATCCAGCTCTTCCTTCTCATTCCCTCCTTCCCCTTTCCTTCCGCAATAGCAGGATATTATAGAGGGGTTCCACGCAGTAGGAGGTTACGTAAACAAGTTCAGTGTTAATACTTGACTGCATTTTCAACTTAATAGCCCAGCAAATGAATCTGACTGTAAGGTAAAAGGCCAGAAATATCTCCTGGTAAAATTTTGCTGAAGCACAGAGCAAATGACACTGCACAGCTATTCGCAAAATCAGAAATGGCAAAGGACTGTAGAGCAAGATATCCCTCACCTCCAAGGCCTACTTGTTTGATTTTAATCTTCACGAAGTCTTGGAAGGAACCGCTTTTCTATAGGGACTTTCTAGCACTCAGCTTACTACATTTCTCAGGAAGGAAAACTAACCTAATGGAAAAAACAGTCAGGGTACACTTGCATCTTCTTTCCTCCCTCCTCCTCCTCCCCACTAACAAACTCCCCCAAAACTCAGGGTTTTGTTTTTAAATTATACATACACATTTGAATGTTGGAATATACAGTCCCATGAATAAGAATAGAAATCTGGAATACAAACAGCACATTATCATCCTCAAATGGCCAAGGTGATGACAACTCACGATTAAGGATGCAGAGAGTAGCATTTAATGTCACCTAACTGCATCACCGTCATATCATAACAGGTTAGCAGACAGGTCCCCAGCCTGCTTTCTTTTTCTCTCTCCCTTTTTGCTATTTGTAAAGTCAGGTTGGAGTGTAGATAAACCCGTTACCCTCCAGAGACCAGAGGCAGGCAGTAAATTATGGGAAGGCTAAGTGGTACATCAAATGTGTCTCCTTGAAGCCGTATATCATCTTGTTAAATTTGATGTCTAATCCCAGAACCCCAGAAATCATTCCCAAAAAAACCAGAAAATGTACGTGTCCTTCACCCGATATAGAACAAGAAAGTAACGTTTACCTGCAGAAAAAACGTTCTGGGTATGATTTGCTAAAAGTCTTCTTTTTACCTAGGTGTTTCCTAAACACTGGGTGCTATCTTTTAAAATTTTTTTGTAGTTAAAACTTCCCCTCTATATTTGAATACGTGAACTCTGATCTACCATGCTCATCTCACTTCTTTCCTGTAAAGGTCAATACTAAATTGCAAACAGAACCAAAACATACCCTACTTATTTCCCTTTTCTAAAATTTCTATACGAGGTAGAAATGTGGTAGCTTAGTATACGGCACTTCTCCAGTTACCACCAGTGACAGTATGAAGATCTTTAGCCATTCCACAGACTTCTCTAAACTGAGCTCCATGGCCCCATGTCAGTGCACATAAGGTAGAAACATTAAGGACCTGCCTGCAGCTGCAAAGAAAGTGGGCTTTAGCATTAGGGAAGGAATCCACATTAAGCCATACCTTCTTATTCCCTCTTTTCACAGCTATCAACCCTCTAGAAATACTCACCACCCCAGTAGCCTTATACGTAGCAAAAGAAATTTAATATTCAGATGCAAGACAATGCTACAGTTACATATGTGTCTTTTCAGTGCGTCTTTAAAAACCAGGAATTCAAAAGATAGTGGAAGTGCCTGTTATAAAGCAATTTTCCATCAGCTTTCTCCACTGAAGAGGGCTTAAGGGTATGCTTGTTTGCTACATCTATTCATCGGCTGAAGATAAGAGAATAATTTATATCAGAAATATTTCAGCCAAAATAGTGAAGAGGAAATTGCCAATGAGAGAGTAGTCTAGGGATTACAAAAGTAGCCAGGACACCTTTGTTCTGCTCTTCGCACTTTTGCTATGGATTTTACCTGTGATAACTTTAGTGCTTAGATTTTTCCCACATAAAATTGAGCATAACCATGTGCACCTCAGAAGATGACTGGGAGTCCTCATACAGCTGTATTAAAAACTCTTTTGTTTCTTTAAAATGCAGAGCCACATCCTTGCACTCATGGATCCTTCCAAACAAGGCAGTGGTGAAAAGGACATCTACAGTTGTCAGGAGATTGCAACTCCAAATCCCCTAGTCCAGATAAAATAACGGGGAAGGAATAAGCTACAAGACAACATCTAGGAATCATGAAAGATGTTTCTGGGGAGCTGTGACTGGGAAACCACCACCCATTGGAGCTACACCTCGTCTCCTAAAAGATAACCAAAAGTAGAAGAGGAACGCGAGTGAAAAAAAACTCAAGAGGCATGGAATGGTGGACAAACTTGTTTAGATACCTACTCGGGCTGCTCTAACTTTGCTTCATTCCAGGAAGCAAAGAAGTGAAAAGTAATCAAGGTTTCCTACCTCAGCCAGCCGCACCAAAAAATCAAACCGAGGGGTAGTGAAGCACTTAATACTCCTCGGTGCAACCAATGCTGTCACTCCTCTAGCTCCACTATTCCTACCTCTTGATACTGACACAAACAACTAGAACCCAACACTGTCTTTGGAGAGATGCTTCAGCCCATAAGAAGGGAAGATGACACCAGCAAATAGCCTTTCTCTTCACTTTTAAAGCTTGCCCAAAATGAAAATTCAGAGCTGAATATGTAGCACGAAAAATTAAGATGGTTAGTAGAGGGTCCTACACACCAAATAGAGACTTCAAAATATCTCAGCAAGATGGGGGAGGCAGACTGCCCTCAGCTCACCAAAAGACTGAGACAGTCACACGTGTCCCTAACCCAGCCCAAAAGCAGATCCTTCATTACTGCAACGTTAGACGTTGGGGTTTTTGTTTGTTTGTTTTTGAATTAGGAGAAGAAATAGCGTCTTTCTAGTGTAATCAGGCATCAAAGAAGGAGTGGAAAAAAATCTCCCCTTTCCACAAAAGAAGTTGACAGTTATCTCTCCTGGATGCCCTGCCAAGCCCCAGATTATTTACCGATTCTTCTCATTTCTTTATCACAAGGATGTGTTATCAGGGAGTTTGCAGCTTTCTGGCACAGTAAGAGAGAGATCTCAACAGTCCTAAACCAGTCTGGCTTAGTTGTGTACATTCCACTCACTTTTAACTATGACTCCAGTGACAGCAAGTGTCACAGAGACAACCTTGGACAGGAGTATACTAAGAATATTTGACCTATACTATGTATACTGCAGTCTGGCAGGAGAAAGTCTCATCACACCCTTGTCCTTTCTTTCAAGGGGAAAAGGTGAAATGCATGCCCAAAGGTAGGGCACTTTCATTCTTCATTAAGGGCCAAGAATTGACTAAGCTGACTTCCTCATTCAGATACTGCTTATGACTTTTTCCCCCTCTGTTACAAAAAAGACTTAGCACACAGATGTTTAAATTCCACCTGGACACATAAAACCTTCTCCTACTCTAGGCAACCTGTTGCATCTGTCCTTTGCCTTACAAGCCAAGAGCAGTTCCTCACACAGATGTGGTTCTTCTCTAGGATCACTGTAAGCAGCACATTAGCTCCATGTGCATGTGAGTGTCTACAGGTTCTAACTAATTGTCCTTTTTTCTCATCATTAGTCGGCAGTAAATTTCAGAGATGCAGTCAATCAGCATAGCATAGCGTGTATGTGGAAACATATTTTTTTTGTCTGCATATACACACTCGGGAAGGCTGTGTGAGCTTTGTAAAAAAACTATCTAGTCAGCAAACTGTTAAAGACAGTTTACTCGCACACACACACACTCTTCTCTCAAGGCAATAAGCCTATGAAGAATTTTAATTAAAGTCAAAGGAGCCTTTAAAAGTGGAGGGGGAGAAATCTAGTGCAGCAAGAAATAAATTAATAAAAACACGTTCCAAGTTGAAGCTCAAGGGGATCACTCTCAGTCATCATTTATTTAAAGGATGGGACACGTCAAAGATAGGAATGTCAAGTGGGAGATGCTGTGAAGCAGCAGAGGACAGAAAAGGGGCTGACGAACTGGATGCCACAGCTTCTGTAGTTGATTTTTTTGTCACACAGGTTATATTTGTGCCTGGCACCTGCTGCTTGATATTCACTGCCTCTCAAAGTTAGCCACCCAAATATCTGTATTGCCTTTCAAATTTGATCTGGCAAGGACCTTTCAGCTCATCTAGACTATCCTTATCTGGCCAGCACTCAATTTCTGTGGAAAACTATTCCCTTGTCTCACCCTGAGGATATTTTTCTTGGTATTCAGCCAGCAATTTCTTTAGCTGAATTTCAATCTATTTCTCACTTGCCTCTTCCCTTGGTGCCTATATTTTTTAAAATGCCTCAGTTTTGCATGCATTGTTTTAGCTTTTGCTCAAGCTGTAAAATATTCCAGAGAAGCTAACTGACCCCTTCAGATGAACTCTTATACACAGGCACACCACAGATCTGCTCAATTCTCATGTCCTTACATTCTTTTTACAGAAAAACTTTCAATGCTCAGATGAGAGCTGGCATTCTTCTCTTCACCTGTCACACTTGCAGGCACTGTATCTCATTTTCTAGCCTTTTCCATAGCAAGGGGAAGAGATTTCTTCACTTGAGGCCAGCTGCAAACAAGCAGTGCCACATTGCTTAGCTTTAACAACTCTCAGTATCAGCTGCAGCAAGCTCTCATCACCTCTGCCTGCCTGTCTTATAACAGCTCACTGGGGCATAAGATACTGGTGTAGATCAGTGTCCTCAGCAGTTTCCTCGGTCTCCAACCCTGTATTCAAAGGGATATTATGCTTCTAGCTGGTGCTGTGTCACAACCCTCCCAGCACAGGATGCAAATGAAAGTAATCATCCATAATAAATCATGTGATTATGCTGGAAACCCAGGCATGTCTGATCCTTCAGCTACAAGAATTATGGAGATCCAATATTAACTGCATAGCTTGAAATTCATTATTTCATTTAGAGGGTAGCGTTGTCTATTCTTTGCCAGCCAGATTCCTTGGAAGAGACAAAAACTTTACGGATCAATACAATTCCACATCAATTCCCATGCCAAGAACATGGAAGTGTAACTCATTTCCAACAAAAACAGCATGAAATGATTTGAAGTCTTACCACATATATTTATTAGTGAATGTAAATCGAATTGTGCTTTACCCTTTATGATAAAAAAAAATAAAATAAAATAAAAAGGAAATTGCCCTCTTCAGGGAGAAAGGATTAGAGAGGTTAAAAACAATGAAGAAAGTCAAAGCCATCACATTCCAATCAAACTTGATAAATACGTAAATTACAGCAACTAAACAGTTGGCTTTGACAAATGACTTCCAAGTAATGGATTTTTCATAGTAACGAGGCTATAGTGAAACTGTTTTTTTAAAGCCTTACATTTCTCATTAATACAAAGTGTGAGTCAGTGTGCACAATGGGGATATTTACAGAAAAAATTAAAAAGAGAAAGAAATTCAGACAGCAGTTGACATCACAGAGGGATGCCACAGCCTGAGATGGTGTCATTGCTTCCATCAGCATTGACACATTGTTCATTGGTCTTTAATTAAAGTGGCTTCAACTCAGGTTGCTACTTGATGCCAAAAGAAGCACAAGCCTAGATGTTGCTACTTGTAATTCATTTATGGTATGTTTATTCATCCAACACTATCAAAAGTGACAGCTGCATATGCTGTGCAAACTCTACAAGACCTATAGAAATGGAAAAAGGTTCCAAAAAATTACTTTAATGACCTTTAAGCCACCTCCTTGCCCAGCTGTATTTTTCTACCCCACTCAGCTCTTTGACATTTCAGACCATGTCATCCACCACGGCATCTGTGCACCTCACTTTCCTTCTCTGCAACCTTCCTATGTCTCTTCAAGCTCTTCAGCTTACAAACTCCACCACCTAAAGCCTTGTCTTTGTCTTGTAGAGATTTTCCCACACAAGATGGGCACTAATCAACAGAAATAAAGATTATTGGAGAAGGAAAGCCCCATTCATAAAGTACTGCTCTCAGTTGCCTTACTAGTTTCCTGAAAATGTCTTAGCATTCAGTAACACATCTCAAATGCTTTCGAACCCTAGGCCCCGGTGTTAACTTCATTACACTGCTTCACTTGATGTAACCTAATTCGGAACCCCTGAAACACACCATCAGAGGCGTTGGAGTCAGTGAGCAGCAGCTCTTCAAAATAAAGTGGCAACGATTGCAGTGAATATGGAGCCAGAAACACTGAGGCTTCCTTGCCCTGCACACAGCCCTAGCAAGGAACACACCATGTGGTTGTGGGGAAGGTGTTGTGATTAGTGCAGGCTGTTGGCAACCAACCAATCACAGGTTCTGGCAAGGCTGCGCATGGATGATCACGTTCAGTGGCCTATGATTGAAAATGGACTTTGTTCTTAAGCAACCAGCTTTGCTGTGCAAACATCTTACTGCATCTGCAGAAGCAATTCCTTTCTTTCTGATTTAAATAGGAAGACTATAATTAAAGGGGGACAGAGAAGATCAGCCCTCCCTTCCCCTCCGCTTCCCTTAGCACTGTCCCAGACAAAGCATTTGTCCTGCATTTCTACAGTCTAACTACGCTGGTGCCACCAAGGCCTCAGTTTACATACGCTGCATGCTACAGGATTTCCTGGACAAGAAGTGGGGGAATTTTAAACATGCATTCCTATGTCATTTGATACTATATTGGCTGCTTAGCTCCTCCTGTTTGGATAAGGGTTGTACCCATGTCACTTCTGCCTAAGCAGCTTTGTCATCTGACACTTGAATTCCTGAGCTGAGACTATAGGACTGAGCCTGCAGTTACCCCACACTGTTAGTGCACCCAAGGGTCAGCAAATACAGGGTGATGATGGATCAAAGATTAAATAACCTAAAATCAGCAGTATAAAGTAGAAACAACCCTTTTCACCCCAATCCGTTGAAAGGACATAAGGGTGAGGAAGGGAAAGCACAGCCAGGGGAATGTCAGCAGGAAATAAGAACACGGGAGGCGGAGCAGGACACTGTTTATCCATCTTCTAATAAGTCATATAAACTTGGCTGGCTATAGCTCTGCATGCATGCAATTCTTTTGCTGATAGACAATGCATACTCCATGTAATGCTATTCTCGTGAGCCAGGAAAATCTGCATGTAATACAGCAGAAGAATGCTAATGACTTTCAGCTGAGCTGGAATCCAAGGCAACTTCACTTTATCAAAAGTAGACTTCAGAGTGAGCCGTCAACCTCGGGGTTCCTTGTGGAGCTAAAAATTACTGAATACAACATGTCAACATACGTCCCTGCTTGTGCTAAGTGTCCTCCAATTGTACAGGACTTGATAATCCCTCCCAAATATACCTCATGCTACAGCACAGGTATTTTTCAAGCAGCACTTTGTCACTAAGAGAAAAGCAATTCCAAGCCCATTTGAGCAATGAATACTTGAAGCATAGAGGGGTTAAGCAGCTCAGCCAATATAAGCTGCTAAATCATTGGCATAGCTGCAGGTAGATGGTCCGTACCCCATCTCTGCATGTCCCCCATCCCCACCAGGCCAAAAAACAGCCCCTGAACTGTCTGACCATCCCTCTGAAGGAAGCCACGCTACTCAGCCGCACTCCTTTGTGGCCAAAAACATCTGAGAGATTCAGACCTACTGCAGGTGAAGGGGGAAAAAAAAAAAAGAATAGAGATACTCCAGGTAAGTGGGAAAATAACAACAGCAACTGGCAAACTTAACCTTGCTGGCTTTTTTTCAATAGAAGTTACCAGTAAATTACACAGAAGCTTGATTTGAATGGATAGGACAGCACTTGTGATGACTGTCTTCTGAGTTTAGGATCTGACTTAGAAGAAACACAGAACAGATTACCCCTAATTTGCTTTAGTCTTTACATTCCCTGATCAATTGATTATAATAATTGGGGCTAATGGGAAGATAGCTTATACAAGTGATACTGTACAGACACCATGCAAAGGTCAGAGTGGATTTAACCGCTTTTGTTTCTAAAGTGCTGCTGTAGCACAGTCCTGCACATTTCCAAGGCAGAGAAGGGAAACAAAGTTTCTATGCTATTCAGTTCAAGTAGATTTTCTCACCATTGCAGAATTTAAACCAGACATGGTACTGATGACATTTAGGACTAAACCCTGGAGAGACTTTTCAGAAGCTGTCAAGGTTCAGCCCAAACCACTGTCCTGATTTTGGGAAAGCTTCTAAAATGGTGGAAAACTTTTTGAAGGTCATCAGCTACTGTACCAGCTGCTGTCCTCTATCAAACATGTGATTCAGCATTGTCTGAATACGAGGACTGAAGTCAGAAATCCGGTGTTCTTTTTGCTGGTCTTCCACTGAAGTGATGAGTAACCTTTGAAAAGACACTCAAGAATAAATCCACAAATAGATTTAGCAACAAAAGTAGCCTAAATCCCATTTACGTCCAAAGTTTAGGTCTTCAAAAACTGCACTCAGCTGTCACCTAGTTTAGGAGATGTCAGTATCCACAGGCAACCAGAGTTCGCCCCTTCTTCAGGTCCCCCAGAAATAAGTATGCCTCTGCCTCCCCAGCTAGTTTGAGCAGGCATTTCCAGATTGTACCTAATAGAAGGGCACCAAAAAAGACAGTGGTAAAAAAGCAGTAGCAACAACTCTTGTTTTATTCAATATTTCCACATTTTAGGTAAGTCTGCTGAGTCTGGAAAGTGAAATCCCTTCTCTGTTTGAAGGCATCTGAAATTACTCCCACTTCCAACACTACCCTAAACACGTTAGACTGCAGGATTTTTTTGTTTTTAATTATTTCTCAAAGAGGGCAAGAGAGAGAAGACTGATTACTCCTGGCTGGAAGGGTTCCACATTGCACTAAATTCATGGGACCACTGCAGAAGTGGCAAAGAGCAGCATTTTCTCTAATGAACAGTTAGTATTTAAAAGCACATGAGCCAGAATCCTGCTTTCCTTCCTTCCACATTGATGCTGTAAACACCAGATTTACAGGGTCGTGATTGCTCTTCCCTCTACACCTCACTCAGTGAATATTGACTTAGATGACAGAAAGAAAAGTAGCTTTCAGTATAAGGAAATAAAAGTCTCTTCCCATCCCCACAGACTGAGGAAAAGCGTCCTCTCTGGAGGGTCAGATTTAGAAAACTCTCAGTTTGGAAAACCTACATTACAGGTTTATGTCAAAAGTGGTGTTCCTCTTTCCCAGTCATCCTCTTGGGGAAAAAAGGTTTGCCTGTCTAATTGTCGAGAATCCTGAGTGAAAGCATAGACAGAGCGGTGAGTCCTAGATACAGGCGGAATTTAAGCCTGTTTTAGTATGCACTGCCTGGGTGCCTCAAGTTGGTTGCCATCCTGGATATCACTCTGGCCTGTTCTGGGAGCATAGATGACTATGCCAGGGCTGCCGGTTCCTGTAAGCAGCCACCTAGATGCCTTCACAATTGGCAAAGGGACGGTAAGTACCTAGTCTCCTTTTCTGGATCCCTACTTTCACAACCCTAGACTTACTCCCCCTGCCCATCTCAAAAACAGTCATAACTATTACCTGGTTCTGTACCTTGTTTTGAGATAATATATTGCTTTTGAATAAAAAGGAAGTTTACAGCAGCATCTATTTATTAGTAAAAACAATTCATGGGCATTTCTTCTCTTCACTGAGAAACAATTTGGAAAGCACTTTCCAAAAATCTGTACCTTGATCACTCAGTATTTTATCTACAAAAATGCAGACTTCAAATTTTTTTTGCTTGAATGGATAGGAGACATCAGAGAAGGGAGGAAAAAAAACATGGCTTTCTTGAACATTTTATTTTTTAATCTATTCTTTTCTTACTCATCTGGCCGTGGGTCACATATAGTGACCTTTCATGCCAATGTATGTCCAGAGGATGCCAATATAAGTCAATGGTGGATATATTTTGCTTTTGTTTTTAATAAGCTATTTCCTCCCTTTTTTTTTTTTTTTTGGATAGAAATACAGAACCTGAGCTGCATACAAATGCATCACAACACCTCATGTTTACTGTTAAATGTGAATTAAATCTGAGTAGCTTGGCATATCTCTATAATAAAGAGGATACCATTAATAAGATTTCATTAAATGGAGAGCTAATGTGTAACAGCCTTATATCAGATATGTGAAAACAGAATTTCATAACAAGGCTAAGAGAAGTATTATCAAGGACCTAAGTAGAAAATCTGTCTTCCTCAATACTAGAAGAATTTATATTTGAAGAATGTTCTTTCCTATTGAGATCTTCATTGACTTGTACAAAAATACCGCTTTTAATCTCAAATCCCCACTGGCATTTTCATATAAGCACTGAAAATGCTATTGGGCTTTAGAGATTTAATTTAATGAAGGAAAAGTATTTCTATTAAAGTGTGTAATTTTTTTATTTTTTTATTTTTTTTTTTAAACACAACATCGTCTGAGGAACCAGGGAAACGAAATTATTTTAAGCTCCAAAAAACTGACTAACCTGTGCCCTTGCAGAATTCCTGCTTCACAAAGAAAGCTTAACAGCTGTGGCAAAGCCTGTAGGTGCACTTAAAAGGGGACCCTACTGTCCCAAGTCACTAAGAATGCCAAGCCTGGGAGGAAGGTAGCAGAAAGAGGAAAAGACATGTCCCCATGCAGTCAGATTGTTTATGCTAAACTGCTGCATCATTAAGCTCCATTCTGAAATGTCAAAGGTGGCAAAAACTCAGCAAACAGCCACTAAATCTTCTGCGTTAATGGACTGATCCTCCCATCCATTCACGTCAGAACGTATTAGGTCTGGCTGGGTAGGAAACAAATTCACTGCTGGGGTAAGTGAAAGCCACTCCATCAATTTGGGCAGAATTGCACCCATTGGCTCCTCTGATGAAACGGGCTCTGAACGTGCTGTATATGATTCCCTTCACATCAGTTCTCCCAGTACGGTTTTTGTGAGGATAAAACTTCATTTCAGCCCAAATCTGTAACGTATGAATATTCATTACAAATACAAATTGCTCTTCATATTGAGAAAGAGTACACTTGACACCAGGAGGCTTCTCAATAGGACACTGCCAGGGTTGACAAGCTCCGTATTACACATAAGTTATAGCAGTTACTCTATTTGTGTTCAGAGCTTACTCAAAGTTAAAATTTCCCTAATTTAAAAAACAAACAAACAAAAAAAACAAAAACAGAAACAATTTTTTAAATTTAAAAGCCAATCAAACAAAACACCAAGTGATAGCAATTCAAGCCATACAAGAAGTTACCTACCACATCAAAACAGACACAGAGTCAAAAGAACCTTGGTGAAGTTCTAGTTCCCCAGGACTGACGAAACTGTTATTGGTTTCAACAGCCCTTCTGCCCAGAGCTTCACCACAGCCCAAATGATAGCTTGCCTGACCTTTCAGTTCTCTCTCCCATGTTTAGCTGTACATCTTGCCTGTTTAAATTCTCAGGTCTTTGGGGTAAGTAGCATTTCTCCAAAGGAATGAAATTGGGGACAAAAAGAAAGTTCTGCTATTGCTCCAATATATCCAGGGTTCCTCTGTGTGTTTATAGGCTAGCCAGTGCAGCAGAGTATCTTACTATGTGAAGTGTCTGTGACAAACAATAAGTTAAGCCTAAACTGTGATTAAGAATTCACTTAGTTTCCTGCACTAAGTAGATGAGCAGTGTCAAAGAAGCTGGTGGTTTATTTCAGAAGGTTAAAAAACTTAGTAGAAGCAAGTTAAATATTACAAATCTGGGGAATATGGGCAATCATTTAAAGCATTTGGAAAAGCATGTGTTCCATCTGTGGTTCCTGAGCATAAGAGTACTTTTTATTTAAACTTAATTAAAACATGGCTGAAGAGATCATGTATGAATCTTATATTATTAAAATGAACATTATATTGTTTGTTGGATATTTTAAGCATCTACACATTTGAGTTTGACACAATTATTTTATCCTAATTGCCTCAATTTATTTTCTGCAGTGGATATAGGCAAGCATGGTAGACCGTGATTTATTTTCATTTATTACCCTTAAAATAGGATCCTGAATGTAGACATCTCAAGTGCCAAGAGAGACATAGTTTTGATGTTTGGATTAACATGCATCCAAAAGTCCTTATTTTTCCTCAACTGTCATCCCAAATTATGCAGTCACAAGAGAACATTTTTGTGCAGGAAAATAATCAATATTACTGTTGACTACTTGTATGATGTTGGTTCTAGCTTCTCACTAAGGAATAAGACACACACTGGGTTACGCACTGCACAAAAACACAGTCCTTCCTTGAACACTGTCACACAACTGGCAGAACAATCTTTTTCCACAAACAGGAATATAAAAACCTGATTCAATGTCTTAACTGCATAAGATAAAGGTCCATCTAGCCTCCTACCTTGTCTCCAGCATTGGCCACTAACAAATACCTAAGGAAATTGGATAAGCCCACAGTACAAACATGAGGATCCTTCTCCTGTCATCCCCTTCCAGATTCTGACAGCCAGACTTTTTTCTTTCTTTAGTTTAAAACATCCATAGATTTTCAGCCAGAGGCCAGAGTTACTCTCTATCCAAACCAGTTTACCCAACTTTTGATTCAGTACCATTCTGAAAAAGGATCAAAAGCAATGCCCCAGTCATGAACAGCCTCCAACTTTGGATACAGGTGAAAACTTTACAACTGATCTCTATCACTACAGTGAACCAAACAAAAATCCCAGGACTGTAGAAAAAACACAGGGTCAGGCTCAAACCATGAGGGACCATCCTTCAGCTAGCATAAATTGTTATCGCTCCATTGAAGCCAATGGAACTATGACTACTTGCCTCAGCTGAAAAACCGCCCTGAGTCACCGGCTCATCTCTAATGGTACTGCCAGGGGACAAGGTGGTTGGAAGGAAGAAAACAGGCAGGGAGGAAGGTTAATGCAGAGCAGCAGACAGTATACTTTTTGAAAGAAGCTGGCAGTGTTGATAGAAATCCCCTCTCTTCCACCGCATTCCTATGCAAAGCTCAGATCTGAAGGTTACCTGCTTCCCCAGTGACTTGAAATGGATTTTTTTTGTAAAGTAATCTCTTCAATCTGTCTCTTTCCCTATTTACAGGGCATAAAAGTAACCATAAAATGCCACCTTTTTTGAGCAAATCTAATCTGCCCTTCTAGTAATACCAGGCCACACGATGATTGTCTCATTTTCTCTTTGACAAATGTGAAATTATTGGCTGGTGATTGTCAAAAAAAAAAAAAGTGTCGCTACATCAGATAAATAAGAGTAAAGACAAATAAAAAAATACGAAACATTGAGCATAGGCAATAAGAGGCTAATGTCTCTGACTGGTGACCTGTTCCACAGAGTTAGCAACACAGAGCAGTCTCATTTTCTTTACAGTGCTTATAGCTTTTCCATTGCTCTTTTCACGTTTCAGACGGGGGTGGGGGGGGAGGCAAAACAACCTATTTACTCCTATATTAGGAAAAATAAATAAATAAAACCCAAGTTCCTTAACAAATGGAAAGTAATAAAATAACTTGTCCTTTGACAGTGTTGTTCAGGGTAAGGCAGAAACTCCTTACACAGAAAGTCAAAGGTTTCTGGAATGGAAGGGAGCAGGAAGGGAAAAAGGGGAGGAGGGAAGAGAAAAAGCAATCCAAAGCATCACCAAGTTTAATGAGAAATAACCAGCAATCAAAGTGAAGCAGAGACATCCTCAGCAGGGATGCTACTCCCTGTTGCAGCAGGTACGTGCTGCAGGAATGCCAGTACACCACTGACCAGCCTAGCGTGACCACTGAAAAGGACAACGTAACTCCTGTTCCCTGAAGAAAAGCAAAGAAGTTTCACTGCATGACTGAGCAATCCACAGTCACATCCAGGCCAGACTCAGCACCTCAAATCCTAAACTCACAGGAGAACCATCCCCTCCCACGCAGCTTGACTTTCACAGGTTGAAAACTTGGGTATCTTTATCATGCTGACAATGGCAACGGTTGTACATCAGTTTCAGCAGTCAAACAGCACTGAGCCAAGCTCACCTCAAAGCCCCTCTGCCAGCACTAGCAACAGAAGTTACACAGAAAAAGGTCTCTCATAGCCTCAGGCAGAGGAGCAGAGAGTTCCTCTGGCTCCCTGGAAAAGTGCAGGAGAGGAGTTTGACAGAGAAGTCCTTCAGCTACAGGAAAGAGATTAGGCAGGAACAGATCTAAGAAGATACTAAAATAAACACACACACAACTCTGTCCTTTTTGGAATTTAGGTGATAAAGGAGGAGTTGGGCACCTAACTGCCTTCCCACCTGGCTTTCAGTATTTAAAAGTAATGAGCCAAGTACCTCCAGAGGGCAATGCAGGTCTTAGGTGGTATCAGGCACCCTCTGTAGCTTCCACTCTCCTTTCATTGACTACAGACTGAGCCTGGAGTTTCTTGCCTGGGCAGCTCAGACAAATGCTGGTATTCAGCCAAGATGAATCTTTGGTTTAGTCTCTCTCCCCTTCTCCCTCCACGAAATAAAGATTGGCCCCTTCCTGTTGCCGGCACATCCATACTCACAGCGAACAATTCTTGGTATGAAAGCACCATCCTGTTTCTGCTTTGCGCAGGAGTTTTATAGCTGAGGGACCTCAGTAAAACCCCAGATCAATGCATAGATAAGGTTCTGCTAGGTGTTACGCAGTCTATGTTCTGTTCCATGACTGCCTAATCCAAAGCAGGCCTTGAGAACAGCTACGGTGGGACAACAGGCAGCACAAGCCAGATTTATGTGGTGCGAGGAGCAAAAAGCTGGAAGGAAACGACAGAAGTCCTACCTATGGCCAGCAACCGCATTAAAGAATCCCCTTACAGTCATCACACTTTGTTCCTGCCCTTTCAATTCCACCTGTCATGAGACACACTCCAAAGGCATATTTGCATTACCAACATGTTACCAAAGCGGAGTGAAACATCTTAAAGTTTCTTTTATAGACAATACATCTATTCATTGTAGATAAAAGGCTTAAAGATCCTTCCAAAATCCATTAGAATTAGGACTAATACTGCCACATATAGTTTTATTTTGCACTTTTATTGTACCTTTCCTCCCAGGATCTTACAGCACTTGTCAAATAAGAAATTAGGCTCTGCTACTTTACTAGCATAAAATAAAAACTCTGCTTCCAGATAGAGAGGACAGCTGTAGTGACAGCTGAAGGTCACACAGGAATACAGCTTGGGTACCCTGGCTTGTGGGTTTCTGCTCGAAAGCCCATTCCCTTTTTTCAATTAGGGGGATGACAGTGCCACATACACATGGTACTTAGAGTAAACATTTGTCTGAGTTCTTCATCTCCTCCTACCATTATCTGCACCATTTTTATTTGAATGCCTCATTTTTTTCCCCCCCAGAGTTTTCTGCAAAATTCAAATGAACCGTGAACAAGAGAATGAGAGGTTTATTGAGCCATAGCAGGCTAACACTACCCATGTTGCCGCATGACTCGAATACTTAAGTGGCCCAGATGCTCTAACATTCAATTAATGAATTCAGGAGATTTGGGAAGAGGGTGGAGGGAGGAAAAAAATTACACAAGATGTTGGCTTTGCCATTGCATTATCCTAGGTGTCTCACTCTGATGAAGGTTAATGAGGAGAGTTCAAATGCGAAGACATAATTAAATTGCAATAATTAAAGAAGCTGACACTGCTAGAAGCAGCAAAACTGAAATAAAATAAGATTGTTCCCCTTTAAAAGAAAGTAGGCATTTATTGTTTAAATACAACTTGAGCAGGTTTGTGAAATAGTTTTCCGTACTCCAAAACATGAGGCAAGCACTCATTAATTAGTATCATTACACATTTAATGCTGTTTGCCTTGCCTTCTCCTGATCCTATCTCCCTATTTTTGGATGGTAGCCCCAGCGCAAATGAAGACCATTTGGCAAGACAGTGCCTTGATCAGGGACAGACATGTGGTCAGCCTGGCTAATGCACAAGTGAAAGGTGTTCATATACTCCCCAGGTAAGTGTGATATGAAAACTGACAGTGAAAAGAATCATAAGGCAGGTAACGCTCCAACCCATAACATTCTGGGAGCGCAGTCAGTTCAAGACAGAGAAGCTAAGTCAATGTTTGGAAAATTGGAGTAATCAGTTCCCGAATGCTACGGACAATCTGGAGTGCTGGCCGTTGCTGCTGTAGACTGACTCTGAGTCAGTCCAACAGACAAAGTATGCAGCAGAAAGCCGGGAGTGGGGGGCGGAATCTCTACTACATTTTTTAAAGTTCATTTGCAGCTACTAGCTAACATGCATCTTTTGTTAATGACCTCAAACCTTCCCACTGTTCAGAAAATTTCACTGATTTACTGAATACTGAAGAATCACTCAGCGCTCTCAACAGGGCAAGCACTACCATGGTAAACACACAGGTTTGCTTGCTGTTGAAATCTAACTCTGGATTAATCAAAACAAGGTAAAAAGATCCTGGCAAGAGGAGCATTCACCTGTGCTGGTATTCTAAAAGACACAACCACCCCATCACTTCTGTAGGCTCAACCTTATCCAGAGGAATAATCCCAGATGGATTTATTCTAGCTAGCAAGGACAGTGAGAATGCCACACAGCCTTGTCAGTTTAGAGGTCACACATACACTGGTGTGCAGAGCTCTGCATTAGGCCCACACATCTCCTGATGCTGCCACGAGGATTTGGCAAGGATACTCAGGCTGAGAGAAGATATCTTCCAGCCTGTGGATATACGTTCAGTGACAAATTATCAGGACAGAAAAGTTATCCTGTAAATCCTTTGTAGATAAACCTGGACGATTCCTTCTTGTAGTTCCAGTGAGGAATCCCATTTCCTTTCTGAACTAAGTGAATTCTGTGAGTCTGCAGGACCTGCTATGGTCCATTCTTCAAAAAACTTACACTACAGGAGAGAGTTCTCTGTCTACACGTCCAAAGGAAAGACTCAGACCATCTCAGCTCAAGAGAATCTCTTGGGACCACTAAACTAAACCAAAACATTAAAGTCAGGAAGTGAATGTGAAACTTGCAAATTCCCGAACCGCGCAGTTATCATCTCATGCTGGACATGTATCTGCACATCTGTGAAAGATGGAACCCACCATCTAGATCTCTCTTACCGTTCTTTTATTCTTTCTCTTTCTTGTCAGAGAATTTTGTGTACTGGTCATCAGGTTGAACTAAGAACAGAGAAGAGGTTTCTGTTATTCTCTCTGCATGCAAGCACAGTGGTAAACACTAGTTATCTATGAAACTGCAGCTTCTCTCCTGCACATCAAAATCAAAACGTATTTAGTAGTGTTTGCTAAGTAGTACTAGTGAAAAAGCATGAAGCCTAAACAGATTTACAAATGTGGCTGAACAATGCAGGCACAAGAAAGATGCAACATGTCACACTAATAAAAATACACTTTGATTAGAAACCCTTTTCCACACTGTTCTTCAGAAGGGTACATCATTAATTGACTAATATGCTCCTAAGAGAAGAAAGCCAGCCGAGGTGGAAGACAAGAGGCTCTCACCCGGTTGGATAAAAATAAAGCTATACTTAGATACATTTGGGAAAGGAAAAGCAGAATGTTCTGTTAAAGATACAGTGTAAGCTAGCCCTCCCCAGAAAGGGGCTTTTTCTAAAACAAATTCACTCTGACATTTCACCTCACTGCTGACCAACCAGCTTCAACAGGACTGGTACAGCATCTATCATTGCAACCACCTGAATAGTAGTCTGTCTCCTACAGTAAACCTGCCAACAGCCAGTCAAGGCAAAACTTGCAGCATTTTTATTGAAGGTGCAAAAACCAGTGTCAGAGCAGGCAAGTAGCAAGCTCATTTTCATCTGAAACTCGGACTAGTATTTGAAGGTAGGTCTCCACGGATGAAAATACAGCACATCAATCCACTGAACCCCCTTGAACAATTTCTTTGGTCATTTTATCTTACTCAGAGGCTAAAATTATGAGAAAAATACCACCGAGAATAAGACAAACTAAGTGAAAAATACCTCCATGCTTATCCTCCATTACTAAGGTGTGATGACCTTGTTGAGTGGTGACCAAGGGGAATCTGGTTACAGATGACTGGTGGCTGAGCTTTTGACAGTAGAAATATTTCTCCTATAATAAGTTTTCCCCTGTCTAAGTTAAAATGCTCTGCTGTCTCTTTCTACCTCCAGATATCTTAAATTGGAGGCAAGAACTTGGCAGGAGTTTGAAACTAGGCAAAATGTACTGCATATACATCCATGGAAGTTGTACAATTTGAAGCTCAGACAGAAGCCTAATTATAACTTAGTAAAATCCTCCTGAGGCAGTGGGATTCTCCAGTGGCAAAACCTGGATAATAACTTCCTAAAGCCGGTCACAAAAAATCCTTGTTCCCTGGGGAGCTTCAGGATGGAAAGATTGTTCTAGCCACATAAGAGTTTCAAGACAAGAAAAGTGGCTCCAAGAGCTCAACACAAAACCACTCATGGTTCATAATGACTTGCATCAGCATCCAAAGGCTTCTCAGATCACCAAACTACTTTTAATTACTCTTGGTTTGCAGGAAGGAAAGTGAGGTAAAAGTAAATCACCTTTTCATTGTCCACAAGAGTTGAAGCTCTCATTACAAACAGTAGAGGGCATTTAGCTGTATGTGTCAGTTGACTACTGTTTTCACTCTCTTACCTGCAACATTGCAATGGCCATACATTCAAAAAGCCCTGGCTGATCTCACGATCTCCTAGATTTTTGTATTTCTGTTTAGGATTTTATTTTACCAGTTGGATGGTGAAGAACTACGGCATGCACAGTTGCCATTGCTGGTTGCTAATTCAGTATAAGTGTCTCAACAAATATTTTGAGAACTTGCACACCAGCAGTCAAGTTACTACCAAGTCATCAATTTTACTACGTCAAGTTTTCTCACATTAATAAGGAAGTATCGTACAAATTACCATTGGATATTGAGAATAACAGACCACATGCAGCAGTTTCAGGGAAAACTGGAAGTTTTTGCCCATCAAGATAATCAAGAAATTTTAACATCCAAACACAATAGTTTGAGGTTTGGCTGTTTTCTTCAACATACACACACAGCATACACAAGCTAGGCATAACCAGGAAATTCTGATACTGTTTTTAGAAACATACACAGAAAATCTGCGTTATAACTTCCACTCTTTCTTGTCACATGACCAGCACCCTCTCTCTGCCAGCACAAAGGGTAACGCACATCCACCATTGTTTTTATTTATTTAGAAAAAAACAATAGGGGAGAAACTGCTAACACATGCCTTTGCTTACATTTTACAGGGAACTCAATAGTTGTTATTCTAGAGGCCAGATACATATAAGAACAAATAAACTTAAACTATCTTTTCCTCATTCAAGGGCTTCCCAATTTAGAAGAAGGAAGAATGGTGAAATTAAAGAAAGTAAGTTGAGGTGCAAGAAAGGGAGTCAAACACAATGGGGACAGGACTGCTCACCACATAAAACACTAGTGCTATCATCAATCATCTGTTTATCATAAACACATACACCCTATATTTATTTTTCAAAGGCAGATCAAATGATCTGACGTAACCTGACACGCCTCTCTGAGCATGTGGAGATGGCACGAGTACTTCGAAAGACAGTACTTCCAAAGCTATGGAATAGTTTCTCCAGTGATGCTGGGCAGACATGTCCGTCTACAGAGCTTTACCCATTTACACCAAGATGGACATCTAATTCTGTAGTATTTTTTCCTTCCTTTCACGTTTAATTGCTAACAACTTCATACTTGGAATCAAGGTTGTATGAAGCAAACTTCCCATGGAAGAAGCCAACCATGCTAAGCATCCATCTGATTTGTGTTTTACCTGGGGTACCTCCCTCTCTCGTTCCGCCTTTAACATATCTAATATCCTTAGGAAACAGCACAATATTAATACAGTATTCCAGTGATCCACTTATCTCCACCTAATAGTCCCCTCTCCTCCCTCACTCCCCTGAGCACGAAGACAAATTATATATGGCTTTTAAATTCATTCTTTTGGTAATAAAGAAGCTTATCTTATCGGTTATTGCATGCATTAAAATGATGTCCCCTGGAGGTATAATTTTCCACTATATCCTGTCCTTTTTTTAGCATCTGTTAGACCCAACTACACTTACAGTCTCTCTGTGCACTAATATCTGACCCTTGGCCTTGAGGTAGGAATGCTGATCCCCAGCTTTATCTGACGATTCTCGTTTCCCTGCAGCTGCCGCTAAAAGTAAATGAAGATCAGTTTGCTTTTGTATTTTATTGACTAAGTGTTGTAAAGGATGGTTGTTGCAAACTAACTTAGGTCATAATCACTTAAATAGGTTTCCAGAGCAAGAGCAGGCATTTTGTTGCAAAGATAACTAAAACCACACAACTGCACGTGCAAGATAAACGCACACATGGTTTTAGAGTGACTGCTTTGTGTTATAAATAAATATCATACAGAGAAGCTGTGTTTCCCCCTCCCTTAAAAACTCTCCCACTACTTTCCCTTAAGCTCAGAAGGAGAAATGCTGGCGATCATAATCTCTCAGGTGCTACTGTGCGGTCACATATTTTCTTCTTGCACAGCGGCATTCATCAAGGATCTCAAATTACTTTTCGAACGCTGATAAACCCCTAGCTGCGAGATAAGCAGTCTTGGACGCACAGCGGGGCACGGGGCGCTCCGCAGTTTATCCAAGGGCACAGGGATCGTGCGCGGCAGAGCCAGCAGCCGCCCCCGTCCCCATCGGGGGCGAGACCGGGCGCCCCCCGGCAGGACCCGTCCGGCCGACGTTACTCAGCGCGACGCCCCGCGAGCGCCTCGCCCCCTCACTGAAAAGGGCTTACCGACGGCGTGACACCCGCTCACCGACACCACGCGGGGTGCAAAACAGGGGGCTCCGGCACGCGCCCGCGCTCCAGCTGGAGCTGGGGCCCTGCGCGGAAGCGACGAGCTCCTCGCGGGTCCCTGGCCCGGACCCCCGATCCCAGCCGCCTGCGTCGCTCACTTTTTGCAACCACCCGGCGGTTTCCGCGTGGCTGCGTTTAAGGTGGGGAACGGCTCAGCTGGGGCACAGCAGGCGCCATCTCCACCGGTAGAGAAAGTCAAGCTCTAGAAGAAAAAGGTGGGGTGGGGGTGGGATGATTACAAAGAACCCACCCTCCAGACTTCCTAATTTAAGCCAAAAAGCGAGAGTTACATTTCAGTACTATCACTTGCTCTGGTCAAAGCACGCGGTCCTTAAAAACGCAGGGTCAGGGCCCTGCGGAGACCCAGGGGACACCACCGGCTCGACCGTCCCGGTTCAGGGCAAGCCCCTGGTTTGGCCTGTTGGTGGGGCGGGGGGACGGGAGACACCAGCCTCAGGGCCTTGAGTGCCTCCCACCTCTCCGGGGCTCGGGGAGGGCCCGCGTCCATGAAGTCCCAGCTGTGCCCCTCGTCTCCCCAGCGATTTTTTTGACCCTCGGCCGCCGAGTCCTGCCAGGGCCTGGGCTTCCCTCCGCAGCACGCTGCCAAACAGCACTTACAGCAGAAAATTACCACAGGTCTCGAAATAAAATTCATGCACCCTGCAGGAGCAGCGGAGGGCAGGAAGGCGGCCTCGGGCTGGAGAGACGTTATGTTGGAGGAGGCTGCAGCGAGCAGGCCTAACAAGAGTTTAAGACCTAAATTGGTTCCTACTGAAGACGGCCACAGACCATCCATCACCTCCCAACAGAGTCAAACCCAGCTCTAACCCAGGCCCCGGGGAACCAGCATTAACAGTCAACTGAATTTGCACTGACGAACAAGACGTTGAAAAACATCTACGCGTGGTATTACCCTAGGTAGCGTCAGGACTGCGACAGAAACGCGAACGTAGTGCGTTGTGTACTGGAGCCCGCGAAATTCTGCATCGCTGATTGGAAACAATTACGCTTGAGACTCGAAAAGAGACAGAACCGTCATTTAGCTCGTACACAGCAACCGTTTTCTTAAAACTGTGCTTAATATTTAAATTACATTGCATGAACTAAGCCTGTTTGGAAAGTACCAGGCAGATATTGGCAGAAGTCCTACATAAACATGTAAAAATATTTAATATTCTCATAGAAGGTGATGAAGACAACTCAATTACATTTAATAAAGTGCTGCTAAACTCCAAAATTACACAAGTGTAACACATTAACATCTGAGATAAACCAGATTTTAAAGAAGCTATATAAAAAAGTACCATTTTGAGAATGTACAAAAATACGAGTTCAAGAAAATATGCAAATTATTAAATCAATAGCAAAATCTGAGCAGCTTATTTGAACACTGCTTTGTTCAATAAGCAAATGTCTGAAGTCTTTCATTTCTATATTATGTTTTTCCTGAGCTTCTGCCCTGCTATACCTAACGGCTCTCTCATCCTGCATTAAAAAAAAAAAAAAAAAGTTATGTGAACAGAAACCCAGCTGACACACCAGTTTCTCACTCTTCCTGCCCTCACTATCAATGCATCAGTTTGCCCTCACTATCAATGCATCAGTTTTGCCCTCCTATTTTCTTGCCTTAACTTTGCTGCCCAAGCATGAAAGCATTTACTACTAAAAGTAGTTATTAGACTCTACCCTTCAACACAAGAACCAGTTTTGGATGTTTCATGCAGATTCCACACAGATCCTGTGGCACAAAGTCAGGCAGCATGATAGAAAGACAGCAACTCCAAGAGAACATATAACATCCCCGTGTTCCTCACTATCCACTATGCAACCCTGCTATATGCATGCTCCCACTCCTTTGATCACGTAACACAAACAAAAATCAGGATTCACAACACTTAGTTCTTTCTAGGTGCTCTATGGAACGAACATGAGGCTTATATTGAATTATAAGAAAGATGATAATTAAATTTTGGCTGCCACACATGATGCTAAACCCAGCTGTGCTCATTGACCATCATTTCTAACAAGATCCAGTTCAACTGAACAGCTTCCTGCAAATGCAGTGCCATTTCTACACAGGAGAACAGAATTCTGGTTATGTTCAGTATTGACGTTCTTCAGGCTATATAGTGATTTGTAGATCACAGCCATTATTACCTTAGTATCTAAAAATCTTTAGTGATATTGTGTAACAAGCCTTGAGAAAAGACGCAATCAATAAGCATTTGGAAACCAATACAGGGGTAACAGCACAAGAGAGGAATTTGAGCTAGTGTTGGTTGTACAGAAATAGGTGTCAACACTCCAATTTACCCTTCACAGAACAACAATAGGGGGGAAAAATCTGTATGCATTATAATGAAATTTTCCTTTTGACTTGAAGGTGGAAGAGCTTATTTTTGTGTGAAATGTAGCATTTACTGAATTCTCTGAGGTTGAAATATCCTGTTTCAAATCAAAACTCCTGTCAATATTAGAAAACTTAAAATCAGATGTAGTCTCTCAGGATTTTCTGTTGGGCTACTGGTTGACGATTGATTTTTCTGGCCTCAGAAGCTGATCCCTGCTAGGATTTAAGGCAATTCTCAAGACGAACCCATTTTCTTCACCACATCTCTTGTTTTACAAGGAAAGAAATATATATTTCATATATTACATATACACAATATAGGTAGCGCTTCAAACTCATCAAAAGAGTGTCTGCAACAAATAAAGTCTGTGTTGCAAGACTCCCAAATCAATGATACTCAGTAAGAAGAGGCAAAGGGAGCATATTCAAGGGAGGACGGACTGCACAGGCAGCAGTTCCTTATCATTAACCTACGATTTAAATTCAGAAAGAGCAGTAAAAGCCACTCACGCTTAGATTGAGTTCTCTTACATGGTTTAACTAAACATCTGGAGAATCACACGTGTTTAGAAAAGCTCCTTCTTCATAGTTCTCCACTTTCTGCTCTTCCATTTCAGGATCTGGCTGGAAATTATCCTATTTATTTCATAAACAACGCAATTGTATTTTCAGATCTGGGATGGGATTATTTGGTTACTCTTCCCCTTTGCAAAGTAGAGCCACTCTGGTTTGCTAGCAATTGTATCCTCTTGATTTTCCTATAAATAACAGACAGCCAGGAAAACCTTACACTTAGTCTCTGGGTCTACTTCCATTCCCATTCTTCTCAAAATGCCACCATTTGGCTGGCTTTCTATCACATGGTCTGATCTGATTTTTAGTGGCAGGTGTACATGAACAACTTCCCTAGTGTCATCAGAACTACATGAAACATTCAAAAATAAAAGCTCAGACACATGAGCAAATTATTGAAGCCCGAGAAGTTACTGTACATCAGCTGAGAAACTGATGCTGTGGTTCAACATGCTAAGATTGTTAAGTAAGTTATCTTCGCTCAAATCTCAGTGAAGGGAGTTTCAGTAGAATGATGTTACTGCCCTGATGAAAACGGCATAAGATCTTCCATACAAGCAGCCACTGTGGCTCAACTGATGCATGGTAGCCAGATACAAATTGGTCACGTGTCTTAAACACAGCAACCGGAGAAGTGTTTGTATAAGAGTGTATTTATATGCATTATACAGGGCAGGGTAATATTTTAAGGCATTGCTCTCAAGAATCCTCGCTATACATTTGGGTGAATAACTAAGGTGATGAAGGCGCTAAAGATCCCTTAACATCTGGATGTTTTTAGCAAGCTCTACCTACAGATCCCCAAGTAATTCTGGTTCAAGATCTTAATACTTATTTCTGAAACACTGGCTTCTTAGTTGAAAGAAAACGAATGAACAAACCAAAAGCTTCTCACCTAAGCCAAATAATTAACTGCTACAAAGATGTTTACCTTTGGACCTAGTGTTGGAGAGGAAGAGGTAAGGAGTTGAAATTTCCTGGTCCAAGTTACTCTCATGATGCTGCATCAGAGCTGGCTAAATCCGTCATGCTGCATTACGTTACATGGCTGATTTAGCCTCATATGATGAGTCACTGCAGTCAAATGTCAACAAAGAGATGTGCTGCTTAAAAAGAAATTCAGGGCAGGTGCTGTGTGGTTAATATTGTCTTTATTTTTTTTTTTTTTAAATTACTTTCCAAAGCATGGTAGGAATATACTTAGTCAGCTATGACTGTTCAAAAAAAATTGTTACAATCATCTTCATTCTTTATTGATTTGTGTCCAGAGGTCGCTGGTGAGGGTGGGACTCTTGCACTGGGCGTTATACAATATGTCTGTATGAGAAAGGGAAGTAACCATGTTCTTGCCATCCCACCACACCAGCGGAAGCTGGGAAAAGAAAATGCTCAGCAGTAGGCATCTGGCCTCAGGATTCCCAGACTGTAACAGCTCTCTAAAACACCATAACCCAGAAAATAGTTTTCCATCTGTTTTTAAAGGCATGAGGAAGGAGAAGAGGAAAGAGGAGAGGTAAGTGAAGATATGGTTCTGCCAATGAATAAGATCAACAGAGAACTCAAATTTTAGTGATCCTGCCATCTCATCCTTCCCGCTCTGGACAATGTTGTCTCTACAGACACAAGGACTTTGGCATGCGTTCCCAAAAGTCTTCCTTGCCTTACTAAAAAGGACAGTGCCCAGGCTTCCTATGTAACACTTAATATACGTGCCATGGAAAAGCAGGTGAAAAGAGAACAGGTCACAAGCATTCCTTAGCCTAACATGGGCCTTGCTCAGCTGGCAGAAACTGCAAGGTAGGAAGGAATTTTTTGGTTCGCATTTCTACAGCATCTAACATAATAGGTCCTGTATTTCAGTGCACATAGGTCACAGTATAATCCTAGGAAACTACAAAAAAAATTATTCTCCCAAGCTAGATCTCTTCCCCCTTTTTCTGCCTTCATTTCCTACTTCCTGTCATTTGCCTGTAGATGACTAGGTAGATTTAGATTAATTACAGGGCTGAAATGTTAGGCTGAAAGGAAGGGTTGTATTAATGCCTGATTTGGCTACTGCATCCTACTGTAATTCATGTACACTGGAAGTAATAATCCTCTGGGAAAATACTGTGGAGAATGGATTTATTCTCTATGGCTGTCAGCACATTTTCATTCTAAAGAAAAACTAAAAAAAGAGTTTCTAAAAAGATATTGCAGTAGAAACCTTTAATATCTCTTGGTAGCTGATCATCCTAGTTCACTAAAGAAGCAGATTTATTTTTGCACATTTTTCAATCTTTTTATTTCAGATTGAAAACAAATATTGTTCACTACATTGCACAGATTTGTTTCTTTGCTTCATTATTACTTGGCAGTTTCTAGTTTAAGAAGTCAGAGATCAGACTTTTCGACATATTGCAGAACCTATTTAAGTACCACTTAATCACTTGCCAACAGTTTAAATGAGTGCTCGAAAAAGATCCAGTCCTGTGCTCTTCACATGAGTATAATGTATCAGAACCCAGGTGCACTGCTCTTCTAAAAAAAACAGAGTTAGCACCAATTTTCCCTACTGTTAAGTCTCATTTAAGCAGCCTTCTAAAATAAGCATATTCTAATTGAACTGCTTACAATACTCGACAGCATTTTTTGATAAAGAAAACTTAAAGAGCATTTCCCATTTCTAAAATGACAGCTGAGAAAAAATAAGAGAGAGACAGAGTTCATCCAAGGCCATAAAAGATCACAGATTTTTGACAGAATTAATATGCACCACGTAGATCAAGGAAGTAGGTGATCATTTTTAACAGTATTTACTTACAAGGTGCATTAGCGGAGGAGAGGAAAAGAATTTTGCTTTGCTTCACTACACACACTGACATGAACAAGCAATCATTCAAACACTTTTAAGAGATGCAGTCTTGCTTGTACAAGTCTTAGGAGTCACAGAGAAATAAATGTAGATTACAGCAGCAATAGAGAAGCTATAAATACACATACTCTGCCAGTCACATCTGGTGTTTTTTTTTTTTTAATATAAGATCATGGTATTGATGTATTTCTTCTTGTAGAAGATTTAAACAGTTATTTAGGATGTCAAGATTAAAAATAGTCTTTTAAAGAGCAGGTAAAGGTATGATTCCTTGATTTTCCTTACCACATTTTCTAGACATATTTCTCCTCAGAAAAAAATCTGCTTACTTACGGAATATCCTAGCCATTAATCAAAAAATAGGAAGCTTAAAACAAATGGCATTATCTGCAGGGTGGGGAGGGAATCAAATAAACCACCAATTCATTCAAACAAGAATGTTTTGCTAGAAAGGGCTAGTTTTAACATAAATAGAATTTCGAAGTTAAGATAGTTTTCCTTAAGTTTCCCAAATGTATATGCATATTATGTCTGCATTTTCTAGGTGACTCCATGTTTTTGAGTAGGTTTACAGCTAAAGCAGGGAAGAAGGGGGGTTTGGAAATAAGAGTGTCATGTTTTTATTCATCTACTCTCTAAACGGAGATATAGTAAATCCTCCCTCCCCTAGCTCACCCTGAACAAAAGCCGGATCATTTGACATTTTAGAGCTTCACCCAGTTCAAAATGGGAAAAATTTCTAAACTCTTAAATTGTCGTCAGATGGTAAAACCACTTCCTATCTAGTTTTAACGACCACTCTTTTGAGCTTTTTCTAAACCCATCAGTTTTTGGGATTCTTTTTTCCCCTTTGACCATCTCAAATAAATATCAAATGAAAAGCAGAACGTGTGGAAATACATCCTCATACTAAAGATATTTGCCCCACACAGAACAGAAATCACTTAGGCCAACAGTATTGAAGGAAATCCTATATCTCCTGCAGAAATTGTTGGAGGAACTACAGAAGAAGTCAGGTAGGAAGGGACCTCTGGAAGTCTCTAGTTCAATCCACCACTCCAAGGAAGGGCTAACTTCAAAGTTAAATCTTGTTAAGTCAAGATGTCTTATTCCCATGGTTCTCTATACTTATTTTTATGTAATCTTAAGTCCAAAAATCTTTCTGTGAATTTCAAGGTTTGACAAGTGATCAAGCTTAAAGAGAAACACTGTATGCTGCAGAAAGGTTTTGCTGCATTTTCCTCTCTCATTTTCAACCAACACATCAACATGGCATTGGAGACTACTCTCATTTACGTATGGGAGAAATGAGGATTCAGTGTTCCTTTTTAGTAGGACCTTATTTAAAGATGTGTAGGGTGAACAGAATACGAATGCATCAGTTTTCCAGAGCAGTACATCAACTACTGTATCAAATAAAGGCCATACATTATGAAGACAGTACAGACAGTCAAGGAGTCCTGTTTTCTGTGCAAGGTGCACAAACTACATGGATAGAATTTGCGATTATAACCCAAACAGCCTTCACCCATGCACATGGGTAGCTTAGTATAAAGCTCAGAGCTTCTCCTGCTACAAGTAATAGCCCCCAGTAAGTTATAACTGAACTCAATTTTGAGGCAACCTCGCAAGAGCAGAAACTTTACTCCAGTTTGTACAGTGAATTCAATTAATCAGAACAGACCTTTCCACTCTGGAATCTCCTATAGACTTGGGCATTCATCTTTGCTTTTTCTCCAAAAAAGAATCCCACAGAAAAGAAAGAAACTTTTCATGTCCCCCACACTTGGTACAGAAATACTTCCTACTAGAGAGCACCAATTTAAACAAAGGAGGTCTGAAACACTGGTCCTTTTATGAGGAACCCTGCTTAGCTTGCTTTCATGTTTCTCGGGCAGTTGGAAGCAAATTTGCATTGTAGCCTTCCATGAGGTCCAAAACAGTGCTGATAAATGGCATTTCATGTCTTGTGCAGGACGAATTAGCAAGTTGCATTCTGCCTCCAGAGGAGAGCTGTCCATCTGATGCAGAAGAAAAGGTGTTTGGTAGTATGTGGGACCTCTTCTGGCAAACTCTACAGATGAGTTTGACTGGAGATGGAAATTAAGTGATCCAAAGCCAAAAATGAAGCCTGATGGCACCCCAATGGAAAGATGTTACCTATATTAGTGTCAATGCAACACCATGCTAAACTGCTGTGGAGCTTCGTGTGCAAGACTTCCAAGTTTAAAATGATTTAGAAGACTGCACTTCAGTCTTGAAATAAATAATAAGATCTAAGTGAATGGAAACACATACGTAGGAGTCCAAGCGTGCAGGTACCAAACACATTCTCTTTTCCAGCATCTCAGGGCAATTGCGCATGTTACAGCTGTTCCCCAGGCAGAAAGAAGCTGTGCAACTTGCACTTCCACCAGCAAGTCTCGCCAGGTCACAGGTAACCTTGACAACTTTACAGCAGTCATTTTTTCCACTCAAACAAAGCACAGTTTTCTTGCGGGAGGGGAAAAAGTTCTCCAGTGTATTGGAATCAAGGTAAGATTTTATTTAAAAAGACACAAAAACTCCTCTCTCTTCCCTCTGTATTTATCAAACATTTATTGTGGCCATTGCAAAGAAAATATCACTTTCTAATTCCCATTTACACTTAAGTACCTCTGAGTTCCTTTTGGAGAAGTGATGCATCACACCGTTTTGTTCTATGACTTTTTTTTTTCTCTCCCCCTCCCCCCCACCCAAATCTCAAGTGGAAGAGAAGAACCGGCAAAGTTTCCTGTTCTATTTATCTATGATTAGATTGCGCTGAGCGGAAAGACTAAATTCCAGAGGTGGCGAAATTGGCTACCAGCCTGCCTTCCTCAGCAAATTCTGAGAATTCTGAATCACTGTACAATATAAAAATATAACAGAAGTTTGATTTTGCAAGCAATAAAAATAAATAGAAACATGGTTCAAATGAGTCTAAATGAATGGTGTTACTATGCCAAGTTACGTAGTGCAAGAATTTGGTCTGATACATATTTAAGATGAACAGCAGTCTGTGTAGCACTCTTAAAAAAAAGTATCAGATTGAGACAAACAAAGCAAGAGAGATATCCTGTCTAGCTTTAAACCTTAAAGCAGCACTAGCAAATGCAAACTTTTAAAGGTAGCATCACAACACTTTCCAGAGCAGCATATAACACAACTCATCTTTGTTAAGAGACGAGCATCGTTTTTCTTACGAGAAACTAACTACATCCAAAAAGAACAGTAAAGGAGATAGGTCACTTAATATTTAAGGAGACAGAGGCGGATCTATGTGAAAGATACCAAGAAATAGGGCAGGAAGATGAGGACTGGTAATTGAAACAAAGGGAGATGTTACAAGCAGAGCACTTGAACATGGCAAAAAGGAGGAACTCGGGAACAGAAAGATATGCCGGACCCTTTAGTTGTAAGGATAAAGATCCAAAAACTTGATCTAGGACAGTAAAAAAAAAAAAAATTCTTACATTCAAAACTCCACCTGACTGTCCTAAAAACAGGCAAGCCTCTAAACTGTAACTGCCAAATGATAAAGAAATGTTTAAAAGGATTTTACTTCAGTACGCACTGAATCCTCCATTTCGCATGATGAGCTTCAAAAGCCAATATCTTTCTTGGAATAAGATTACAATATGCACAAAGCAATTTGTCAGAGTCATAATCAAATGCCAAAATCAGTTCTGATGGAATGTGCAGTTGCTTACCCTAGACAACACTCACTGTCCAAACACAGAGATTTTGTAGCTAAAGAGCAATTTCTTAATTATTATTTTTTCAATCAGCAGCACAGTCATCTCATTAAGATGAGCCAAAAGGAACTTAACCTAACAAAATACTATGTCAGAAGTGAATAGCACTCCTTTCTAATCAGCAACCATTTTCAATTAAAATGTCCATATTCGTATTCCTACCTATTGCAAGCGACTTACACTGGCTACTAACCTGGTTACTAACCTGGTTCTCCTAAGCTAGCCAGACTTACGTGAGTAAAAGATCAAGGTAAATTGTAATTATTTCTTTAGACAATCATATACTATATATGTACCACAGAAAAGCATTTAAGAGGACTGGGTGCTAAATCCTTCTCTCAGTTATGTCCTTGCATCCTACTAGAGTAAACTTTGTAAGAATTTAACTCACTTCTATCTTTGGACCCCTTAGAATTTTTATTTTATTGATAAGCTTTTGGTTGTGCCATACTCTGCATGTTCTAAGCAAGCCCGTATGTGCTGGGCCCACTTATGTGCAGGACATCAGCAAACGTTAAAGGTAACATTTTCTTGCACATTCAGCATCAGAGAGATATTTAGTTAGCTTCTAGGACTTCCAAAATTTCATACATGTAGCCCCGAGACAATAAGTCCTTTTAAAATCAGACTGAGTGGACTGTCACCAGTACACATTTTCCCTGTGTAATTCCAAGAAGCTAACGCAATAAGTAGCAGTGTCTAGAAGTTTGGCGGAGAAAAAGAGGTCATCACATGTTTGGCAACACATCATTAACTTGCTAATTATGCACTAATGGACATCTGATATTTCAAAACCACTACTTGATGCAATTATGTTCCACTTTCCTACATTAAAGGGAAGATGGAACAGCTCTACATCATCACCTGCTGCATTTTTGTACAATATTTTCTAAAGCCCACTTAGATAAGAACAAATGAATCAGTTCCACCCACTGCTGACATCAGGCAACACAAGCACATTAGTTTTCTTATAGAAATGAGAAAGATAAGACTGGTTTCTGATGAAAGATTTTAGGTATTAAGTATCTGAAATAGCTCCTTACTGAAAGCTTCAAGAGCCCTACAGTAGTAAATTATAAGGTGACAGACAAACTCTCTGTAGTTATGCCAAATTCTGCTGAATTTCTATGTTAGTCCCAGGTCCACAATAACTGAGCCAATGCTAACAAAATAACAGTGCTTTCTTATTTCATCCTATGACTAATGGAACACAAATCTGTTCTCCTAGCTGGGGCAACCCCTACAGTAACAATGCAGTTAGCCATGGCAGCCCGGCAGCTGGAGAAATTGCTGGCTCCACCTACCATCTAAAAAGAGAACAGCAACGCTTTTCCATTAGCCATTCTGTGAAACCAAATTTACCTGAAAAGCAGCTGTGTCCTGCCCACTTCCTCACTTCTGGAGGCTGTTATCACCACCTTGCTCCTAGTACTGAAAAAGTTTCTCCTGTGGAGCATTCTACTCAGACATAATAGATATCTGCTTCCACATAATTATTTACTGCCTGCCTCCATTCATGGCAGATGGTGTACTAAGGAAACCAGGGATTTGTTGTCCAGATGTCCAGAGGATGACCATGGAATTAAAAGTCATTGAAGAAGTCTGTTCTCCTTGTGCACTGATGGTACAGCCTTTACATTGGCAATACCATATAGCAGATTCAAGGGAAGAATTTAGCCTCAATGAAACATAAATGAAATCACATCAGGAAAGACCTGGTTACATCCCAGCCTCAGAGGGGTTTTTCAAAGTTACTAGCATCCTCGGATAATTTTGCTACCAAGATTTACATATAGCTGGGGGAGACCTTAGAGCAAAATCATATGTGAAAATCTGCAGTGCAGCCAGGTGACCTCTAGAGACAAGATAGTGCTGTGAAACTTCTGGAAAGGTTTAGAGCTCTGAGTTCCTACAAGGCAATTTGGAACACATGATGGCCCATAGCAACATACTGGTTTTGAATATAAAAAGTATAGCAAATCAAGTTAATAGGTTTTGTACTGCACATCTTGTTTTGCTTTGCAGACAGTGCTACTAGACATAGCTTCCAATACAGTACAGTTTCTTTCAAGATCTTTTTGGTCCAGCTTGTGCCTATTTCTGAAAATATCTATTTTAGAGGGGCAGTCGCAAAGACCTATGTTTCTCTCAGCAAGCACAAGCAGAGATCTGGAAGGGACTGCTTGGATCAGTTTCTTCCTCCACTACGCCAGACAATCATGTAAGAAAAGTTAGGATCAGGCAGGCCCCTAGTGATATCTCCTTTCCCCTTTTCTCTCTGCTCCTTAACGTGAGCTTCTCAAAATCTGTTTCACCTACAAAGACATCCAACCCTGAAGCAGGACTGTCAGGGGTCCATCAGCACCCATCACCACTGAACTACTAGAGACCATATATAAGCTGCAGCGCCACCCACTGCACATGGTCAGAGCATGATGGAAGAAGGCATCAAGTCTGACTCATCTACCCCTGAGAAAACAGCACATACTTAAGAATCTAGGCTCATTTTTACATCTTAACATACAGAATTACTATTAGTGGGAACGTATGTCCCCCCAGTACCCTATAGTACCATGCAAGTATAGCTCAAAGCTGATCAGTGTACTCACCACCATCATTTAGGTAATCTGGGAGGGTCAAGCATCATCCATTCATAATGATAGATGGAAAAAACAGCAAGGCAACATGTTTATCTGCTGAAGAAACAGCACGTGCCATGGCCTGGGGCACTGCCCAGACCTGCTAACATCTATTGCTGGCTGGGCAGGAACAGGGAGCCAACCAACAGAGGAGATCTGAAGGGTGGGACAGGCAGGGAGCCAAGAAACAGCTGTCAGGAAAGGCAGCTCAAAAACTGACAACAAGCAACATTTATTTTTGCTCCATTCAATGGAACAGTGTGACATGTTATTTGTGATTAAGGAAGATTGCACCATGAACTACTGGGTCTGCTCATTAGGAGGAGAAAGCCTACACCCATGATCTTGAGCCTGGGCAATGCAGGCCAAGAGGAAAGAGGGCTGTCTCCAGAGACATGCATATACTGTCACAGTCCCTCTTCTTAGGGATGCAAACCCAGCAGGTTTACCAGTGCCATTGAGAATCCCAACCTGAAGCAGACAGAGTGTTTTGCTAGCAAATGATTTCAAAGTGCGACTGTTCTCCCTAACACACAGCACATAATTATCCACTCTTTTTTGCTCTCCCCCCTCTGCAGAGCAAAAAAGTTATTTATTTGATATTTAAGCAGCAGATTATTTAGCATATTGCAGTCACCTCATGGGTGCAGGAACTAGCTGAAGCTTCATCTGCAAGCATCTCCTGTCTGTATCCCCAGCGCACACACCCCCTTCCTTAGCACCAGACTCTAAATTAGGCCTCAAAAAAAATGGCATTGTATCCTACAGATATTTTGGGTAAATTGCACAGATTTATTTTGTTTTCCAGCTCAAAGATAGCCAAATGAATGATTCCATATGTTTGTAACCTTTCCCCAATCTGTGGTGGATTGTTTTATAACCACTTGCAGGCATCTGATGCATAGAGGGATTGCTCACCCCTCACAGCAGGAGCAGTCTCATAACTCACGGAGCCTGCTGCCCATATGCAAGTCTGGGTCCTTTCCAGTCTGCTCAAGAGGCCTGGTCCCTCTTGAAATATTCCAGAAGTTCTCATTTAATCTCAGCAGCTATAAAACTCATTCTTATTATTTAGCATATGGTGCACAAAAAAATACATAGAGGTGTGGTTACAGTGCTGGGGAATGAGAGAGTAGAGAAAAACAAAAACAAAAAATCACACTGGAGGGAGAAAAGTAAAGCTTAAAGGAAGATTAAAGGAATATAAAATGTATTCAGCTAGATAGACCTGAGACAGCTCAGTTACTGACTTCATAAAAACGTACATGATTGTGAACTTTCCCAAGGCTTTTCACTCATTCATTCATAGCTTGCCTGCTACTCTTAGCCATGCAGACCTAGGTCCTACACTCTGGTAGGCGTGACAGGCAACACCACCTTCAGGTTTCATAGCTATGGCTGAATATGCTGCTCGTTGTCATTAGTCCAACGCATACCGATATACAAAACAACCCCCTAAACATACTCCCTTAAGGGGCTAGCAGGATCAGGCTGTGAATTGGACAAAAAGGCATGGGAATTTTAGCATTATCTGCGTCATCCACCAGGGGTGCTGGAAACCCATGAAATTGTCTCAGGAAGAGGAAGCCATTAGAGCACTACCAAAACAGTGCATTTGGAGAGGGCATCACTAAGTATGGCATCAAGCATTGGATGCCGCCTAGAAATTCAGGTTAGGAAGCAAGAAGCAGGGCAAAATCAATATGAATTTGGCACATGCATCAGTTTTTTTTTCACCGATGCCGAAGCCATTTGCAAAACACCTCAACAAACAGATCAGTGGAGTATTCCATTGGGTTTTCGGTGTCTGGCTCCTCAGAGCATTATGATTGCTGAGTTCTAGCCCAGAGATGCTGCACGATGAGACAGAGACTCTGATGTCCTGCGGATTAGCTAGCAGGTTTAGCAAGTAGACCTGGGAGATTCCCTTTTTAAATAAAAAAGCCAGTTGCCAGCACTAACTGATTGGCATTAATGCAAATAAGCCATTGTAGAGTTTAACTCAACCAAGCTATGTGTCAGCATCCCGTTACTGCATTATGCAAATCAATCCCCAAGAAAATGCAAACAGAAGAGACCATAACCTCAGCAGGTGTCCCTCTGTCGAGCAAAGCCCCAGCTGCCAGCCCCATGCAGAAGTTTCAGAACACCCAAGTGCCTGCAAAATGAGTCACTATCTTTGCACTGGCTCTACTTCCATCTTCTTTATTCAACATTGAAGGCAGACACGTGTGGACTAAGGAAAGAGGAGCTAAGGAGGCTCCAGTTCTCAACCCACGCTGTTAGCACCAAGTTGCACAGTGAGTACTGCCCAGCATGTGAAACTGTGCTGACCATCCTACACAGTTCCCCCACTCTAGGATAAGTCCAGGACTGCTCTATGCTCAAAAAAAGTTTGAAAGATAGTTATTTAATGCTTTCCTGGGAATACTGAAGTTGCTAAGCACCAAACTCTTCCATTTAGCTTTGCAGAGACTCAAACAAACCTACCATCTGCTTTCACTCACTTCTTTTTTGCTCACTCTAACCTTGTGTTCTGCTTTCAGAGATCTAGGTCCAACCTAATTCATATTCACTGCCTGTCCTAGGGCTGACCTTGGTGCTTTCTGCTTCTCACTTGCTTTCTATCTGCCCAATACACTTGCTCTAACATTTTGCTCTTTTCCTGCATCAGGCTGCACTAATCCCATCTTTGAATCCCTGCACTGGCTTCATTTCACCTACCACACTAAGTCCAAGCTTCTTTCTCCCCACTCACATAAGCCTAATCCCCCTGACATCTTGGCTCTCATCATCTCCTCCTCCCCACTTGCTCCCTGGGCTCTCTTTAAGCCTCCCAACCAGCTTCTATCTTTCGCTCACTCTTGTCAAAGTCTCACCTTCCATGCAACCCCTTATGCACATGGCACTGCTGTTTCCTATGTGCCTAACCTCACTTCTTCCATTCACAGCTTTCCAGAGATACCTCACTTCAATGAGACCTTTTTTCAAAGTAATTCACCAACAAACTGTAACAAAAAGGTTGTGTGCCATTGAGATCAAACCTTGGTGATGCGATCCATCCCAGACATGGCTTGCTTGGATGTAACATCCACTGCTCTGTTCAGCTCGTGAGAGCACTGAAGCAAGGGTGATTTCCTATTTCATGAGGCACAGGCCATGCTGACAGGGCCTAATAAACACTGAGTAACTTTTCATTTTCCTATAATAAGTTGCATCATTTGACCCATATTGCAGAAATAGAGTCACAACAGCAATGCATGTTATTCTTGCTATCTGTAAAAACAGATCAAATTCAAAAACAGCAGCCAAAGAATGTTTAAAGAACAATAAGGTTATGATGATGTCTTCGAAGATTTAAGTAATCCTACTTTAGGGATTATATGCCCTACTCAGTAAGGGAAAGAAAACATAGAAAAGAAGTTTCTGGCCAAAATTGTTGTTATGTTATACAAGTGTTAGGTAGGCATAGTGAGGAAGTAGAAGAGAGGAATGGAAGAGACAAAAACAAACAAACAAAAGCTTTGCTTTTGCATTGTAACACATTGTACATATTTTTGCAATTCAAGACCTCAGAGTCCTTTCCCAGCGGATGACTGTTAGTTTCACTTACTGCAAAAAGAGTTAGGAACTCCAGAGGCAGAATTACATGCACGAAAAATAACTTAAGCAACACCACAGAAAATGGAGATGTTTTCACATTATCAGCACGGACAAGGAAGACTTATCCCACATATCACATAGCCAGAAACTTCTCTTTGTATGACATAATATAAAATAGACCTAGTCCCAACCTAGTTCTCAAATCCCGCAACCAGGTGGCCATGCCAATGTGTGCACCTTTGATCACATAACATCACACTCATCAGCTTTAATGGGCCTCTGTAATCTTCAGCCCCTCTAGTCAAGCAACAGCTGATCTTTGCAACATTCCATGCTAATTTGGAAGCGGAAAGGGATCATTTCTGCCAGACATGAACATTCACACTGAGGCCGCATTAAATGCTCCTCTAGTCCCCCCCCCCCCCCCCATAGGAGGAAGGGAGAAGGTTGGCTCCATTTTATAACTAGATATGCAAAGGCATGAAAAAACAGATTTTTCATGGGAGGGACTGGCAACAAGAATGGCAGTAGTCATCATTGGGAGGGGTCAGCCTAATTAACTATACAGATATTAGCTAGATGCATATCACCTGAGGGGAGGCTGTAGTTACAGCCCTGATAATGCTGTCTGCAGGAGACTTGTTTCAAGAGTAAGGAACAAGAAAAGAGCAGAGTCTCAGCAGACAAAGGATGAACATCTGGTCCAAGGCAGATGACACTTCTGGAAATGATGGTCATGCAAGTCATCTGTCTGTACAAGCTCAGAACAAAGAGCACATACAGCACACGATATCTAGGCTCACGCTGCCATTTAAATGGGATCTGCTAAGAAAGAAGCATGCCATTTTCATCTGTAGCAGATTTTTTTTTTTTTTTTTTTTTTAAAAACACATCCTGGGCCTGGCTGGGCTATTCTGCTAAAGAAATGAAGAGTTCCTGCAACCAAGAACATTAGAAGGTGGGATACTGCCTGCCAAGTCCCTCTCCCCCTCAGGACGTGGAGGCTCCCAGCTCATCCTAGATCAGTCTCACTTTGGGCAATCTGCCACCTTGGCCCCACTCAGACACCAGCCAAACATCATTAGGAAAACTAGAAATTCATCCACTCAAAGAAGTGAAAGTAAACATAGTGCAATCAACCCTCTGCATCTATTTGGGCTTTGGTTTGTGTCCATGTTTCAGAGTCACTTTTTGAAGTTAAGCTAGATTTAATCTCAGAGTATCCAATAATGTATGGGAGGATGCCAAGATAGATAGCAAGAAAGTCTGAGCTATGACATTAGCCACAAGCAGGTAAGCCATCATATGATGTTTCCTTCATTATACCCAAACCATGCAGTGGCTACAGACTGCATAGCATCTGTAAAAATCAAAAGGTTTGGAGGATACTGATACAGTTCCAGAACTGAACAGAGTTCAGCACGGATAAGATGGAGATTGGGATGACAGGGAGAAGGAAATAAATCTTATTTTAAGAGGAAGACAGTAACAACTTTCATGATCAGGAGGGGTGACACAGGACAGCAATGTCCAAATTCCTTGACAACCACCACTCACCTGGGGATCCCATTACAGTTTCATCCAGATTTCCTGTTACCATCACTAACGCATTAGAGCTGAGGATTACCACAGAGTTCATACCACAGAGTTCAATTGCATTTCCAAAGGCAAAACAGCGCTGTTTCCCTAAACAATGTTCTCCAATAATTCTAATAGTAAAGTGTGCATTCTAACAGATCTGATATCAATAGAGTCAAGGCTTCACTTTAAAGTTTACGTGTAAAAGAAAGAAGAAGGGCAAACTGAAGAATCACCCTTGAATGGAAATTCTAGGGATTCAGGAAAGGTCTCTTGCCCTTCCCCTCATGCTGCTGAATGCCTTTGGCACATCAGTCCTCACTCCAAGCCGTGTGCCCTGACAATACAGACATCTGGATCAGAGGCATGACAAACTAGGAAACTTGCACCTTAAAGAGCCTGTCAACCACACAGCTCCCAGCCTGATTCTGCAGATGTAAACGCTTAGCCTGGCTTGAATTAGGACTTCTGTTTCTGAGTAGCAGTTGAATCAGCTCTCCAAATCCATCAGCCTTTGTCTGGTGCCACTAACAAGGCCTGTGCAGGAAATTTTGACTAAGCTGCTTGATGAGATGAGAGAGAAGTTAAACCCCTATGAAAGGTTGAATAAGAACAAAAATTGCAATCCACTGCTAAAATGGCCTCAAAGGTTAAACTTAAGTCTGCACAGAGCAAAGTCTACATGCTGCTCAGCCACACAATCTAGCACCCAACACCACAGGTCCTAGAGGTACTTCTATGAGCACAGGATGAAGCCTCCTTTCGAGCAGATGTGTGTCTGATCGCTGACCAACAGGGGCAACCAAGAAGGTTCAATCAAAACCTCTCCTGCTAAGCATTCGTAAGAGCTTTCTCCCATATGATTTTTCTGTGGTCTAAGACCAGCAGAGCCCTTGTTGTCATTTTCAATTTGGCTAGAGGAAAATGTCATAAAAGCATCCCATAGACTATTTTCTGCCAAGATTTTAGGAACTCATCTCTGAGACCACTACCTCTCTGTCAGATTTGGTTGCCGGATAACAATCAGTGCCTCCAGAAGTTATGACGACACACCCACGAAGGGAAGGAATAAAAACAAATCATGGGAACAAAGTCTTAAGGACTCCGAGTTGAGTACTTAGGTTGAGAACTTGACAGGTGCTGCCCACACAAGTACAATTTGTATAACTGCTATCCAGTGGAGCAAGCAGTGTATGTCTCACTTGGCAGCTGAAAGTAAGGATGCAAGTTGTTTCTGAGCCAGCCATCACACAGAAGTAACTCTTTGCAGAGTTTCTCATGCATTGTTAAAGCTGAATTGTTGCTTGAAGGTACTGAGCAGAAAACCAACAAAATCAAAACAGACTTTTAGAAGGGCAAGGAAATATGCCAACAAATACACTACATGGGGCTTCACCTTGTCAAGATCTTGGCATGCACAGACTCGAAACAAAAACAAAACCGAAACAAAAAGAAAAATCACCTTTTGCCACTTGCTCTAAGAAATTTCACAATCCTCTGAAAAGGTACAATGGAGTAGCTTGTAACGTCAAAGCTGATAAGCAGCTCCTGGCTGGAAGACAGGGGAGCTCTCTTTTGCACTGCGATATTTTGTCTTGAAACTAATCAACAATATTAGCAGCAAATAAACTCATTCATTAAAGAAAAGGCCTTTCTGCTTGTGTTCTTTGCACTGGCAGCTGGCCTCCCTGAGATTGCATACTTCAAGTTTAGCCCCAGAGGAAGGAATTGGGGGAAAATTCTTCTTTTGGTATAAATATGCACAGTTCGATTTAACCTCAGAAACAATACAGATTACCCAGATAGCCAAATTATGAGAACACATGGAAACTTCACTGATGTTTGGACTAAGCCTATTTAATTTTCAGTTTTCTTTTCTGTCACTCCACCTCTGCCAGAGGTTTTCAAACAGGATCAAAAATACTGACACTTAACAGGGGTCGTGGTAGAGAAAGAATGAATGGAGACCCCAGAACATTCCTGAATATCCAAAACAAAACTTATTCTCCCTAATATTCCTAGCAGCCTCTCATGCACACAGCAGGGCATTCAAGCCAAAACTGGCTCCGTAAGAAGAGAAGGAAATTTTCTTTCTTACTAGAATATTAATTTGTTTCTCTGTTGAGGGTAAGAGGGTTATTTGAGAGAGACAGAGAAAGCCAGGCTAAGAAGCTGTAGGAATGCTTATTGTCCTAACTTCAACAAAAAGTTTTTATGCACTTTTTACTTATTAATTCCCTAGCTGGATTTTAAGTAAGGGCTCTTCTGGACAGGGATCAGTAGAATTCCTAATCAAAAACATGACCAAAAAAAAGTAGTTTCTGCTTCTCTACATGAAATATTTAGTGTAAAATCCCATGAGCTGCAGTACAATGACACCACATTAATGGAAGGAGGAGAGAAAACCTTCTAACAATTAAAAGCAGCCTTGCTGCGAAAACGCACAGGAAATTGTCAAGCTGTCACTTATATATCAACCACAGCACATTGGACAGTACTGCAGGCTACTGTAAACCCATTTGTCTCTCTTTAATGGGCTGCATCAGGAAACAATAAAGCCTATAAACTGAAGGAGGTATTTTTTGTTTGCGTTTCAGCAGAAGGGTAACATAGTTAAAAAGACACTATGGTACCACCCACAGCTCCCTTCAGAGCCTGTTCCAAGTCTACAGGCCTGCTCTTCCCTCTGCAACACCTGTGCAGGCTTGGAGCAGCTCCGAAAAAGTCGGCAGAACTACCCTGGTGCAGAAGAGAAAGGATCTGGGTCTCCCGCGTGTTTAGTTCTCTAAGGAAAAAAAAAAAAAATGCATAGACCAGCAAGCAAAATTCTTTCCACCTTCTGCATCACCAACAAAATTGCCAGCTAAGGTCTGGCTCCAGAGCTACAGTTGTTAATAAGATAATGCACGAGGCAGAAAGAACACAGCTTGAATTTTAGATGCCAGGTTGAGCGCGCAGCACTGGCAGGTACAGAAACCTCGTTTTGACTTTAAAACTGAGCAAATCTGATCTGGAAGTTCACTGATGGAGAATAAACATGGAAGAAACTGATTTTAAATTGTATCTTTTAAAAGGCTGAGTTGACAGAACAAAAATAGCAAATGCAGTAGGTACCCGACTGCCATTGTTACATTTGTTTAAGCAGAGATTGCTGTAACGTTCAGGAGCTGTATAAAAGACCCTGTAATAGGCAATCAAGTCACAGGTCTGAAAACAGACACAGAAATATCTAGTAACTTTCACAAATGATAAGAGCTGGGCAAATAAAAGAAGTAATTACATCTTTGAAACTCTAGGTATTTTTAGTGCTTTAATCAAGGGCCCAATTCTTTCACCTTTCTTCACATCAAATAATCATTTACTCTGTAACTGTTTTCACTATTAGGGCTATTGGCAAATTAAGTCACTATCCAGGCAGAGTTAAGGGAATCGGAACTTGGCCTAAGACAGACGAGACAAGGAAGAGCGTCTCTGACCAAATACAGCATCATCAGTGGCTAAAAAAGCGTCCATTTAGCATCTCTGCTTGATGCACCCAGCCCAGAGCTGGAGGCTAAGGTTTTCTCACTGTGATATTTAACCAGTGGCCTCTCTCCAGAGCTGCACTAATCAGGCCAACTGAGCTAGATCATAGTCTGACGCAGAGAAATACAGATGGCTATTAAGAGTTGGACTGTGACCAACTCATTCACAAACGCTATCAGATACCAGCCACTTCTGGGCAAATCCCAGAAGAGAGGGTAAAAGCAAAAATATTTCTTAAACAGTAGGCTTCGACTTTGATCCTCCACATCAAAGCCTTCCACGTTTATAAGGCTTGGGAACGGCTCCGCACGTTGTTCATACATTTTTCTTCACTAGTTCAGCGGTCTGTATCAGGGCAGAAAGATCAAGAGACAACGCAAGAACCTTTCGGATTGCTGAATATTGTATCGGGCCCACGCTGGCACAAAGCCCCGCAGCAGGCTTAGAGAGAAAGGTGCATAAGCAATACCCAGACAACTGGGCATAAGAAGGCATGCGAGTTAGAGGCACTAAAGTTTTGTTTGCTCTGACGAGCTGTGAGATTTGACAGTCAGAACAGAGTCTGCATGTGGTCATCACTGCTCCCAATAAGTATCAGCATATGTCAGGTTTGGTATCTCACCAGAATTTGTTATATTTGGGTTGCATTTCATCTTCAGCACGTCACTCCTGTTCCCAGCTCCTGACATTCAGATGCTCTCGCTCAGCGCAGTGCTCTCAACCTTGCTCGGTCAAGTAGGAAACACTGATTGTCCCTTTCTGACTGCTTCCCCTCCAGCCCCTACAGGGTTTGCTCTGTGCCACCAGTTTGAAAAATGCAAAGCAGAAAGCCATTAAAAGGAGAAGCAGTATACCAAACCTGATATTTTTAAATATGTGTTTCTTTGAAAGAAGCCAAGTTTTGTTCTCTTTTTTGTTAAGTCTTTTTCTGGAAGGCAGGACATTTAAAAAGAATTGCCAACGCATCCTAGAATATGTGACAGTTTTAAAGCACACTTAAATGGAAAAAGCGGACTGTAAATAAACGAGGGCTGGCTTTGCTGAACGTGCTAGGGCACTGCACACAGAGGCTTGCTCCTGCAGGCAGGCGCGCACACAGAGCCTAAGCACAGCTGTGAAAGCCAACTGTGGGCATGATGCCAGCCGCGCTGACAGCCACAGCACCACATTGCTCACGAGGCACTGCTCAAAGACCACAGGGAGGAGAGAGAAGCAGAATCTTTTCCAAAGTTCAGAGTAACTCCCAGAGAGATCCTTTCCCCTTTTTTCAAGTTTCACCTAACAATAAATTGCCTGAAGTCCCTCACTGCAGCCCAGTCCAGCTCCTCTTCCAAAGGCCTCCTCTAAGACGAGGCCTCTCCTGGCCTGGCCTGACAGACACTGCAAGATTTACCCCTGCTCCAGCCTGAATTAGCACGTGGCCTGCGTTTGTCTGAAAAGAATCTTTGGTGCAAGGCTTTAGCCCCAGTTGCAAGCCTCTGGGTCAGGCAAAAGCCTGCAGGCATCTGCAGCACCAGCAAGTCGCTCCAGATAAGTCAAATGTGAAGTGCTTCAAAGAGGACACTGAAGCCCACATAAAAGACCAGAACAAACAGGTGTTCCTGCAGTTCTGTAAGTTCACAACTGCTTAACACAGATAAAAAAGAAGAGACACCTCTAGCTTCGTGCCAGCACTAGAACAGAAAAGTAGCATCATATTAGGGTGATTCTGTGGCAATCCAGTGCACCCTGGCACAAGGGAAGTTGATCCAAACGTGATGCAACATAGTAGGGGACTGTGGCTGGAGAACTCCCACAAAGTGAGTAATTTGGAATGATTCTGGACAGACTTTATATCAAACGAACACCAGTGAAGTGAAGCTACTTTGTTCCAGAGAAGATTTCCTGCTGTAGCCTAAGCTATCAGTAACATGAACTGGGTGCAAGGCACAGTAACACAAATGTACTGTAATTAACAACCCTGGTACACCCTGACCTAACTCAATTAAATAAATGGGATATTATTCCAGGCCTCATTTCCAGAAGAAGCCATCTGACAACTGTTACCTTGCAAATTACTCTGTAGAAAGAGATGCAAAGTGAGCAGAAAGAGCTTTGGGGTTTTTTTTTGTTTGTTTGTTGGTTTTTCCTTACTGCACCGAAGCACCCAAAAAAACAAGATATACTACATGAAGAACTGTATCTTTATAGATAGCTAGAAGTCTATGAAGACGCTTCAGTCTCTCCACAATGGGATGCTTCTAGCAGCCATCTCACATGGTGAGCAAGATAACCTTGTAGAAAACCTGATCTCAACTGATGTATAGCTTAATTATGATTTGTGAGGTTCTCAAAGATCCTTAGCTGGAAAAACACAATGTTATTTATATATTGTAAAAAGGGGAGGAGGGGGCTTTCTTGACCTCAGAGAAGTACTGTGGATGCAAAAAGACAAATTTTTAGTTTAGAGGAATGAAACATAAACACTTGATTCCGCATAGAGTCACTAGACAAGACAGTATTTCCAAACAAGACTTTTGAAGTTATATACACCAAGGGAGATACATCTAAATTCTCATAAGAAAAGAACAGCTCACCCCCCTCATTGTTTTGGGATTCTAAGAAGATCAAAAGAGCCATTTTAATGCTCCAAATCCCCCACAAAAAGCTCTCAAACACATTTCAAGCAAGCTAGATGGAAGAGGAAAAAAATTGTGATCAGACACATCGTGATTTAAGGAGATCTAAGTGCAAAAACTTGTGAGCATTGCCACTGAATGCAAAGCAGCAATTAAATGCTTCCTATAGGAAAGAAAGGGTGTCCCCTGGACACTTCTGTCAATCTGCATTTAACAGATACAGCAGCCTTCTCAGTTCAAGCACACGAGCGCTCGAGTTCTCCGCTGCAGTGACCTTCACTGTCAGCCCAGCCTGTCCTGTTCAATATCCGCAGCTCTGTCTGCAACGTTATGTGAACACGTGTGGGGATGAGAAGACGTAAAAAGGAAAAGCGCGATGAACAGGCAAACCATTGGCCCCAATTAAAAAATTAAACAGGTGCCCAGAGACTGTCAGCCTGAAGATGGAGCATCTACATTTAATTAAAGGGATAAGTTTAGCAGAAAATGCCACTCCAGCTACTGTCAGAATGCATGATTAATTTGTGATAAAATACCCAGCACTGTCTAACAGAAGCAGACGGCTAGGGGACACATATTTACACAATTGCTTGTTACTTCTTCAAGACATTATCAATGACCCTGGGCTTAGTGTCAGTGCATTAAAATGAAATTCTCACATCTGGTCTTCTGAAGTCTCAGACTTGCTGGAGGCTTTTTGAAGTCACCCAGAGTGATGGCATGCCAAAGAAGGGGGAACGACAAAACAAGCTACCCACTGGAGCCTGCTGCGCTACCACGCTAGACGGGGTCACTTGCTTCCTCTCTTCATCACAGTTCAACAGCCTGTCTTCAGCAACAACATAAGGGCATGGCTTTCTTGAAGCTCAGCTGTGCCTGTCCTTTCCAAGGGATCCTTTAACTTGTTTCCCTGCCACAGCAGCAAGTGCTGCACCCACTGCTAATCAACCACTGTTTCAATTAGCAGTTTGTTTTTTCTTCTCCTTCCATGATCGATATACTCAGCTATTGAGATGTTAAAGAGCACAATTATTTCTCTTCAGTCTTAAGGACTGTTTTATAAACCATTTTCATCAGTTAACGTGCACAACAATACCTTGAAGTGTCACTTTTCCTGCCCACTTAATAGTGTTTCAAATAACAATTTCAAGGTTCTCACTGGTTTTCACCAAATACAGGAGTTATTTTACTTCTAGCTTCTGAGACTGTAGATAAGACCTCCAGGATCCTGGTGTTTCCTCCCCAGTTTTCTTCTTCCCCTGGCAAGGGCAGTTAACCTTTTCCTGGCCTGGGTTGCACAAGTCCCCCACCTGCTGATATGGTTGTTGCTTTGTTTCACATAGGTTCACTACAGCAGTTTTAGGCATTAAGCAAACACAGCTCTGAGGACACACCTGTGGACCTTCTGCTGAGTCGCTTCCCTGTGTCTGTGCTCAGAGACACCATAGTAAATACAGAAACCTCCACTCAGGGCTCTCACTGTTTCACACAATAGGTGGTCTCAGAAATCTAATAATCACCTCTCTTCATGCTAGTGAATGAACATATGGGACCTATATTTTATGAGTCAAACCCTTTGAGAAAAGGAATGATTACTTCCCCAAACACATCACAGTACAATCAGCATTTAATAGGATACTATTTGATAAAGCTGACCTCTGAATTTTACTTCCTAATCTCATTCCTGAGCTAGCCCAGAAAAAAGGCAGGAACCATTACTTTCACCTTCAGCTGTGCTCGACACCACCTGTTTCCTTCTAACCCTCTCCACAGCCATGCCAGCCATATTCCTATTGTTATAATTCTCTTCAGGTTACTGCCTTTTGACTATTGACAGGCATGACAGAGGTTACTAAGATTCCACTAAAATAACTTCAAATATTCCATAGGTACCAGCACTCAAACAGCCACATGAGTCCCAGTATGAAAATAAATAGTTCACCCTTTATTTTAACAGAATCCCTCCACTCCTTGTTTGTGCAGGTCTTGATGTGACACTCTGCACATTCAGGACATCCAGGCCAGACTTTGCCTGTGCTCTGTACCTGCACAAACAACCTACCCCTTACAAGGGCAGGAAGTTGCTCAGAGCTGTTGACATATGGGGTTATATAGATCAGAAACCCCAGCTGGATGATTATCAGGCTCTAGACAGTTAGTCATGCAAAGGCATATAGGATGCATCTGTTTGCTTATGCCTAGCTAAGCCTTATGACTGTTTTTTTGGATCTTTCTTAATGGTCGATGAAGGAATTTTTTCCTAAAAACCTTAAATGATGTAAACACCCTTTTAAATAAAAGTAGCCAACAGCTACTGTTCAACTACCATCAGCAAGGACCTAAATGAATGATAATTTAGTATGCTGCTACTTCTGCTTTCAAAAGACAAGCAGAGGAGAGTTAGCTATGTATGCTATGGAAAAATATCCAAGGAACCAACATAGGCCCAGACCAAATAACCAAGTCAAGAATAGGATATAGACATAGGTATTTCCTATTTGTATCATTACGTGGTTAAGCTACTCTCCACTGCCCCTGAAGCATTGAAATAGATCTAAGGACACAGGAGTTGATGACATAACTTTGTTATATGAGACTGCAGTCTCCAGATTCCAGTGGCAAACAGAGTTGGCATCTTAGATATTAATTCAAAGAAGCATTAACTGTCAAAGGAATGCCACAGAACACCCCTTCAAAAATTCACATCACACGGAACCTATATCGTTAGTATTTCACTTCCCTATTTGGATGCTTGATTGAATTCATAGTTACAGTGTTCTGTATTAAGATTTCCTACCAGAAAAACCTTTGCTTCCAAAGAGGTTTCCCACCTCACACAACATAACTTCCATGATTTCCTAAGACAACCACATATAACTCCACTCTAAAGTTGTTATGCCCATGGAATTAACTTCTCCATGCATGTCCCGGGGCTCTTCATGACCAGACCATATCTGGATCCTTATGACTGAAGGGGTGAGATGTGACATACCTCTATGAATGCTGAGCTTCAGAACTGTAGGCATCATCCAGATGCTGGAGAAAAACACCAAAAGGAAACAAGGATGCAGCTGAAATACATATTCAACAGGGCATCTCCTAACCCCTTGAAGACAGATGATAGAGTTTACACGTTATTATCACGCAAGGGTGAATTGGGCTAGATGTGCGGCTCTTTGACCCCTTTTCTAGCCACTAGACTACCACACTGCTTCCTCTTCCTTCCAAAGGAAGGACTTTTGCAGGCTTTCTGCAGTTCTAGCATTTTCAGTAATTAAACTTATCTCTGAGGCAATCACATCTGGGATTACCAGGTTTCCTATCTCCAGGCTAATGGGGTCAAAATGCTTAGCTGACCTCCTGCCTGCCAGTTTATAGCATTTTGCTAATGGATCATTTCCTTCCATGGGGATAACACATTGGCTATTAGGTGTTCTCTTGTTGCACTGTGATTTTAGATGGTCAGGCAGTAATAATAAGTGCTCTAGTTATATGGGATACTTTATTGCCAGATTAAATAGAGTAACAAAGCAGTAAGAATAACTTCTTGCTCATGACCTTGCTGGCAAGGCTTTCAGTCAAAGACAAGGGGGACTCTTGTAGCTAGCTCAATGGTTCTTCAGTTTCTACCTTGCTTATGCTCAGCCACCCATTTTACTGCATTTGTACTTCCAAATTATAATACTGCCCTGAGTACTATGTTTAAATATCTATGTCTAGGAAGCCTCCAAGCAAAAGTGGTTTCTGTCTACTTTATAACTCCTTTCCTGAGGAGTTCTGCATCTGTAATGCCTTGTTTCTTGTTTTTCCTCAGCATTACTCATGCTTTTATTTTACATTATCTCGATCGTCCTTCTCTGCAGTATCCAACTGCAGTAGTCAAAGGTGTGACCAAATTGGCAGCTCTGTGCAGTGAGGAGGAAGAAAAGAGACAATATGCAGAATGTGACCTACTCATTTACACAAAATGGAGTCTCTACATACAAAATGGCGTTACTTAAACCATGTTCAGACCTGCAGAAATTGGTGTTTCCTTCCACTCTTGTCATTTTAAAGGAAGTTTTATTTGGCTATCCAAAAAAAAAAAGACTGTAGTTAGATATCTAGTATGCCCTGATATTAACGTAAAAATGGGACGACAGTGACTTGTCCCCACAATGCTGGTTTTCTGATAGGAGCATTTAATATTACTCATTAGACTCTACCAAGTGAATGAGATAAACTGAGAGTTTTTCTCTCCTATGGTACTTCAAGTCCATTACATTGCATAGAAAGTAATAATCACTTGTCAGGCTCTCCACTTTGCACGCAGATCCTTATTTCTATAGAGGTGAAAATGTGATAGTTCACTCCAATGTTCTTATCTTAAGGAATTTGGTGCAATCAGTGTGAGTCTCTTCTTCCTCCCCCTGCCCCCCCCCCCAAAAAAAAAAAAGAAGACTAGAGACAACCAGTCTGACAGGGTTCCCATTCTCAAGACAAGATAAATTAAAGTTAATTGAGGGTAAAATGAAGCACTTTAAAGAATGTCTCTGGAGCTCACAAAAATGGAAGAAGCATAGAAAAGACCTCACAACCACAGATAATTGAATAGATTTGTTTCATGGAAACCATAGTACTCAATCCACTCGTTCCTCTTACTGTCTCTGCCTGCAATTCCTTCAGACCTCAGGCTAAGCCATCTAGCTGGACCACTACTATAACCAGAGACTGTCAATGAAGCTCAAACTTGGACTCCATAAAAAAAACAGTGCAAAGTAGAAGCTTGATAAATTACTATTTTTAATGTCACATAATGGCACCAAAATACAAATGAAACATGCCTCAGACTGGTCCAGGCACGTCTTTGACTGCAAAATAGATTTATCATACCACATACAATCTGTGATTTGCTCTGGGATCTTTCTGAGTGAAAGACAAGTCATTAACATCCTCTAAACATCCTCAAGGAGTGGTAAGGCAAGGAAAATAATCATGCACAGACATAGTTTTGAATAGGATCTTGATTTAGGCATCTTGTATCTCATCTTCTACCTTGTAGCTTCCTGCAGGTGTACTGATTTACTGTCTCAGAAATCTGCACTGCTGGCTGAAATGGCCAGCTGCTTTTTTGACTGGGTTTCTAATGAAAACAATGTGGAAGGGGGCCTGGGAAAAGAAAGGTTGTTTTGGGGATCCGGGAGGGGCAGGCTGGGCACTCTGCCTCCTAGACCACGCTGCTCTGCAACTCACTCACTGAACTCCTGCTCACATCACAGAGGCACCAGGTGTGTGTATGGTGGGAACACTCAATCAAAGCTGCTGCAGAGCAGGAGGCAGAGCCGGCGGAGGAACAGCGCCCTGCCTTTCTAGCACCTTTTGATTCAACTAAAGCTACAGGCACAGCCTGCTTCTTGCAGCTGCCTCCACAGAAGGCCAGGCCATGCCCTAAACTTCACATCTCAAATTCCAGAGTTATGAAGAGGCTGGGTGTCAAGTGGTCCCCCCAGGCCGCACATTAATCTAAGGTAGGCAAGTCCAGCCACAAGCGTGTTTGCAGCCCAATTACAGGCATAACTAAAGAGCATAGAGTGTCAAACAGACCGTGCAGCAAGGACCCTTTCCTCTTTGAAAGGCTTGCTTTATATACACTCAGGCTACTTGGTACCAGGATATCTTACCAGATTATACTATGGGTAGAAAGAGAGTGCTGCCTTTCAACTTGAGTTTAATATGAAGGCCACCACCTACACAGATGTAAAGTCAGTGTGCTCTAACACATGAACAATGGTGATTTCTCAGCAAGTTCTTTGTACCAAAGAATCCTGCAACTCTGAACTGCAAGCCTGCATATGTCAGTAAATCACACTCTGGCTGAAGGAAATCAAGCTGCAAGAAATCATATATGGTGACCCCAAGCTCATGAAGTACAGGTGGAAGTCTTTTTTTTGTTTGGAAAATGACAAATATTCTTTTTTCGTACTTCCTTTGTGTTGCTTCCCTTTGATGAGTAATAAATGAAAAGGCAGTTGAAACCAGAATGCAAGTGCAAAGCCCCAGATTTAAAAGGGACAAGAATTCCATCTGCCATAGAAAAATCCAAAATCCACAGTACCAGTACAGAGCCCACCTGCCAAGAAGGTTTTATGTTAAGTGTGGCTTTAAGGAACAGAAGTGTTCTTGTAGATAAAGGCAGTTGCAAGAATAGCTAACCAAGATGCACAGACAATAATTCCTTCCTTTGATTTCCTCTGCTCTTGCTACTACTATCAGTTAGACATCTGAATGAAAAAAAAAAATCAGCTTATAAACTTTGATCCTTTTAAAAACAGAAAAACAAATCCGGTGATCCAGAAGTCCTTAGAGGAATACAGAAGTTCAGCATCCTCCTACATCACTTTTGGTGCAATGCTGAAACTGCGGGCAAAGACATCTCAGATCCCCATCCTCTTCCTTCACAGGGCTGTGGCTTACCCTAAGCACACCAGGACCCCAGTGGAAAAGGCGCCAAGACACAGGAGCGTCTTCTTGTGCCAATGGACCTCTCTGCTCTTAGAGTATTTTGCTCTTCAGCCCTGCTCAGGGAACGTAATGTTCTTCATGGTTGGCTCCACTTTCCAGATTTAAAGGGAGGAGAATTTGGGATTGATATTTCTCGATCAAGGATGGAGAAGATTGAGTCTCCAGCTCTACCAAACAGGAGGTGCTCTAATTAGACAAATCTGTGTAGAAGAACCTAACCTTTCTCCTCACCGTTTTGCTCCTAATACATTCAGATTCTGAAATATCCATCTTCCTTCCCCAGAGCTCAGCCCTTCCTAGAACACAGGAGATCTTACTATGCCTTTACACTGAACTAGAATACTTTATTTTTATTCTTTCTGTTTTGCCTAAGGCCAGAACTCAAGCTCTGGAGAATGAAAATGCAATGGGCAATGCCTAAGAACAAAAAGCTGCAAGAGATGAAATAGGATGAGAAAGAGACAGCTCTATGGCAACATAATTACTTTAGAAAGTAATTATCTGTCCTAAGACAGTACTTTAGAAGGCTACACGAAAGATCTGTGGTCCCAGTCCTTCCTGGATACTCACATCACAGAACCAGTGCTAAGCGCTGGATATGAGAAGCTCCAAATTGCAGAAATACCACATACTTCAGCACAAAAGATCAAGTTCTAGTATAAATCCAGTGTTACCTGTGTGCCTGCTCACTTGATCACGCAGGCACACAGATACAATCGAGTTCCAGAGACTTACCAAGATATTCCCTTGTCACTTGGTTATGTGCTGGGTCTTACCCTTCCCCAGCTGCAAGCTGAAATGGATTAGCTTAACCTCCTCACACAGGTCCTGTTGGGACTGAGACAGGAAAGCAGCTGCAGGAGGATGAGCCAAACTCTGTGCTGAATCACAGGGTCAGAAGAATATCACACAGGGTCTAGTTCCCAGCTATCTCCTCCACACTAGTCCAAAATCATTTATTTTAACAGAGTTAGCCCTGACTTACCCCAGCCAGCTCCCCTGCAGGGCTCACGATCAACATCAGTGACAGCCTTGCACGTTTCCTCTTTCCAGTGACCTACTCAGCTGTGCTCCTGGTTGCTCCATTAACCCATCTTTGCAGGGCTGAACCACTCGTGAAACACCTGAACTTTCTGAACAGAGCTTGTCACCTCCAAGGCCGTGACAGGCAACCTCGTTCCTCCTACAGTCTCCCTATGCTCTATAGGCAGGAATGCCAAAGCAGCCACACGTTAGACTCAGCTCTGAAGCAAACCTCAATGTTATCCCCTTTCCTAACACAAAGGTTTCTACAAGTATTTCCCCCCTACCAGGGCCTAAGGGAAGCTACCGTGTTTCTACAGGCCTTGTTGAAAAGAGCAGCCATGATAAATCAACCCCTCTCTCTGCTGCATTTTAGGTGCCTCTTCACTCAGCTACATTGCGTGCGGATATAACATGCACCCCAGGTTATGCCCTTTGGCAGGGTTATTTGAACAGTCCCATCCTTCTGTTGCCGTGCCCTGCAAAGGAGGGCTGGCCACTGTGTGTCAGTAATTGAACATCAGTTCTGAAAAACAACAGGCTTAACACCCCTGCACCCTGACCATTAACTATAATTGTATTCTGCATCAATCACACAAGTTTTCCCCTTAAAGGTTATTAAGTATAATTTCTACTATGCAAATAGTTCCAGCTTCATTAATGGATTTTTAGTTTCCAGTAGAAGTTATTCTTTGATGAATGTCTCCAGATGTCAGTATCTGAAAAGTGTATTGGGAGAAGAAAAATCTCTCTGATAAAAAGGTCCATTGGAGGGAGGAAGTTGGGAAATATAGAAATATAATTAAAACAATTAAAATTCCTATCTCATGACCATTTACAGATGTTCCAAAGTGGCTTTAACTTAAAGGGAAATGTCACAGAACATGAATGCTTCTGCCAAAAAGCAGCATTAAAAATGACAAATTCCAAACAGCCTGAAGACTCCAGTTAAAATCCAAGGAGCAGGATTTTAAACAGCTCAACCAAGGCAAACAAAGTAGGTAGGAAGGAGAAATAAAATAATTAAATCAGGTCCAATGGTCAGCTACAGAAACGAAGGAGGGGCAGCCAGGGAAAAATCATCCAACAGAATACCCCACCAACAAGGGAACTATGGATTTTTAGATTTTTTTTCCCCCTCCACTGTAACTGATATCTTTTCTAACATCTTGCCCTTAATGGATTCAGACTGTTTGTTACTATAGTCTCAGTGACTGCCTTTTTCTACCCACAGATTTTAAAAAAAAAAAAAGTCTAAAACCTCTGATGAAAGACATAATCTAATATCAAGATTTGTTTGATGAACCCAACTCCAAGCCCCAAAAACCAATGGGGAGAGAAAGCTGTGTGGGCTGTGTTTCCTCTGCTTTTTCCCCATTGTTGTTTTTTCCTCATCTGCACTGCTGGAATAAATCACTTTTGGAATATTTTCTCATTTATATAGTGAGAAGCCTCTGCTGGTGTGCTTGGGTGAGGGGTTTTATTTTTGTTTGTTTGCTTTTAAAAGAAAAAAAAGAAAAGCCATCTGCCTAAACTTCTCCTTACACTCTCTTCCACTTAGGTTTACACTGGAGAAACTCAATTATAAGAAATACAATAAATATTTATTGAACTGGTGAAAGCAATAGCATATGCTGAACACGCTCTGTTTTCCTGGATATTTTTTCCCCTCTGCATCAAGCCCTTGTTCTGTCAGAATTGTTTTCATGTTAGTATTAGTCAGTCACTCCCCATGTGTCAGTAAATGCAAAACATGCCTGCTGTGAGACAGCGAGCGCGGGTGCCACTTTGCAGTTCCTCGGGACGCGAGCTGGCACGCAGACAAAGCACACACAAAGGATGACAGGCACCACCGCCTGCTTCTCCCTAACAGCAAACTGGGGAAATGATAGTACCTTGGGAATGGGGCTTGGGGAGCGAGCACGCAGACTTGAAGAAGCCAAGACGCAGCTCCTCCTCATCGAGGAGGGCAACACATCACCTTGGCACAAAGTGGCCCTGCACAGCACAGCCGCTCAAGGAAAACAGCCTCTGCCCTCAAGGTCGAGCACTACGGCCTGCCAGCAGAGCCTGCTAAGGGGCCATCTGTAGTTGGTTTACTTATGTCCAATTCTGGGCTCCCCAGTACAAGAGAGACATGGCACTCCTGGAGAGAGTCCAGCAGAGGGCTACAAAGATGATGAGGGGACTGGAGCATCTCTCCTATGAAGAAAGGCTGAGAGAGCTGGGCCTGTTCAGCCTGGAGAAGAGAAGACTGGGAGGCCATCTCATCAATGCGTACAAGTATCTGGGGGGGGGGGGGGGGGTGTTCTCCATGGTGCCCAGCAACAGGCAGAAACTGAACCACAGGAAGTTCCACCTAAACCTGAGGAAAAACTTCTTGACTGTGAGGGTGACAGAGCACTGGCACAGGTTGCCCAGAGAGGATGTGGAGTCTCCTTCCCTGGAGATATTCAAAACCCGTCTGGATGTGATCCTGGGAAATATGCTCCAGAGGACCCTGCTTGAGCAGGGGGGTTGGACTAGATGATCTCCAGAGGTCCCTTCCAACCTCAACCATTCTGTGATTTGCAGACATTTTGATGGTACAGCTCATCATTACCTAATAAGTGTTAACAAACTCAGCCATACCATGCTGCTGCAGAAGAGGCACATTTTCATTCCCTTTCTACCCAGTAGAGACACTAACTTTGGACTCTCCCATTTGCAGGGCCTCAGGACTGGTCTGACTGCAAGCCTGGCACTCTGAAGATTAGTCTAGAAGACGGGGATTCACGTCAGACCATTTTTCACGTGACGCTGGCCAAGTTGCACAGGTTTACCTCTCCAAAGCACTCGGGCACTGCTCTGTGCCCTGAGCTGCCGGCTGGCAAGTGGAGCTGTAAGCCCCACTCTGACAGCCTGCAGACCCGCGGCCAGCCCAGCCTAGCTCACCATGAGTGCTTGGGAGAATGAGCACCTCAAAAAAAATAATAATATCTATCTCCAATGAATCAAGCCTGGAATCCGAAAACTGAGGAACGTGGATCTATGCGATCTGATCCCATATCATACACAAAGACTCTAGTATAGTCCGGAAATTAGCTCAGCCTTCCAGCTTGCAGTATAGTGCCACAGCCAGAAGAAAATGTAGGACAGGAAATTATTGCTGACTGGATCCATCGTTATTGTTTTACCATCTGTTACCTTCAGGTTAGTGTTTTTCATAGTTCACGGATTAGCAGAGAACTGGTTGCGAGTACCGCATCCAGTTTTCACCAACCAAAAAAAATAAAACAAAACAAAAATACACACTCAGATCTTGATCAGGATTTCACCTTCAATTCCCAGGAAAGGCTTCTCTCATGAAAAATGCTACAGAATTGTTAATAAGCAGTTGTACTTAAGACCTCCATTTAATCTCCCATCCATCAGATGGCACCTTCGGCATTTCAGTGACCCAAGCTTCCCACTATACTTGGCACTTACATAACATTGCACCTTTTCTAAACACTTAATTGGCATAATAGATTGATTTTTATAGCTTAGCTCGGCACTGACACAGAAGGAGACCACCTCACTCTGGGCTTCTGGTATCCCCTTCCTTCTGCACATAACCTGTAAGGAGCTGATTCCTACCCATCAACTAACCCCTTGTGGACAGGATTTCACCAGTTACTATGAGCCAGCAAGGCCTAGGAAGCAGGCTAGGAATAGACACATGGAGCAGGCAGATCAGCATCTCTTAAGCCTCCTTCACTTCATTACTAGATATGAAGTCATTTTAGCTACCACTGGCTTTGGGCAAAGAGCACACATCTAGGCTGCTACTGAGGTTCAGCTGATATGCAGTAATCAGATTGCAGCCATCAGCATTTATCTCCACTGCGCTGAACCCTGCACAGCATCATTGATTGCCAGTGGTTTTATCACGATCATTCGGTGGGGTTTCAGAGTAAGTTTATACTCAGACTCTGAACCTGCAAACATATCTGTCAAAAAACACAGCCATCCTCCTACCGCACAGATCAAACATTCACATAGATACTGCCATTTACAGAATAAAAGGCCAATTAAAAGGTTTACTTAGTATGCAAGATCAGATCTCTTCCCAGCAGGATCACCTTAGCCCAAGCAAAGGTCATGATCCATTTGATGGTGCAGGGATTTGGGAGCCATTCAGTGACATCCAGTGTGGGGTTGGAAAGGAGATTCACAAGAGTCTAATTGTGAAATTAAACAATCTCAGCAGTAACCGTCCTCCATTTCTACAAAGAGCATCCAAGAAGCAGAGTGCCTGGATGCTTATTTAACTTGTGCTACTCATCGTTCTCTCTCCACCAGCCGTTCCCCTAGGAGCGCTGATTCACCCTCATCACAACACATTATAAATGCCACTGTCCCTCCTGCACACTTGAGCAATTCCCCCCTCCCGCACCACAGGAGGGCTACCACATGCAGGAAAGGCTGCCCAGCACCTGCATGCTGTGCACCAGCTCAAGCCCAGGTTCAAACACAAGAAACTTATCTTGTATTTGAAGCAAGACATAGTAATATCTTTGAGTCCAGCCTTTACTTCTTCCCATTTATTAATAAAAAAGCTCTTCCAGAAAAAAAATCATGGAAATTTTCCAAAGCCCCAAGCCATGGAAATTAATATGACCCACATCTCTACATAATCTGGTACTTCCCCCATTAAATTTATGTACAGAAATATGCATGCACACACAGCACACGGGCATCCTTAGGAAGTGAAGAAAAGCTGGTTTCATGCCTGCACCTCCTTCTTTTCAGCAAGGCATACCACTGCCTTCACTTCAGTCAGTAAATACTTTCTTAAAGGATAACCACCAGCTCAGAAGAAGGCTTAGTAAGCACAAACACCGCCTGTAACAAAACACTTCAGGATAGAAATAATGTTCTTGGGCATCTTGTTTGGCTAGGATTTAATAAGTGCGAAATAAGTGTTATAATCAAACATAATACTCATTTCCCAAAATAATCCTCTGACACAGCACTTGCTATTTCAGCTGATTAGAAACATTGCTTAAGTAATAGAAATTCCTGATGAGTAACCCAGGAGTCCAAGTCAGGTTTTTTTATTCTAACCTAAGGCAGTTACTTCTATTCATCTTAAGTGTTTACAAGCAAAGAAACGCTTGTAGGAATTCTTCTGTTACCATCAACTTAAACATCATGTTCTCTCAGCAGTGGTATAAATAGTGGATGATGAAGCTTTTGATGCCTAAGCACTGATGCATTTGGGATTAACAGCCAGACCTGTACGCTTAAGGTCTGTTTTATTTTATTTTTCATATTTCAACAAGCAGGAGCAGAGAGGGAATTTCAGCCTGTAAGACTCCACGAGGGAGAGCAGGAAAGACCTCAGGCAACAGCAATGGGATGTTGCCAGTCCTAGGTGAGTTCTACAGGTTGGAAACACCCATCTTCAAAAAGCTCACTGTCAGACAAGGTATTTTCAATAAAGAGATGAAACTGATGGGAGGTTTTCCTTCTGCATTTCTATCTGCTTTTAGCAGAGCAGACCTGCATGCGTGACAAAGAGCTCTGACTTGACAGCAAGTTGTAACATTTTCCCTCCTTATCAAGACAGGGCAGCTGAGACAGCCTTCTATAGCTGGCTTTTTAATTGAAAGATTAGACACTCCCTTATGCAGTCTGTATGAAGCACAGCATTTCAGAGAAGTCACCTAGAGCCCAGGTATTTCTGAGATCTGGGGCTGGCAGGGGTCAACAGCATGGGATGGGGACAAGCCTGGGTCTCCCACCATCAGATCACGCTTCAGGGGAGAGTGGGGTGGGGAGAAGATAATCGTAATCGGGGAGCTTCACTGGACTAGGTGAGCCTCAGTACTTCGAGCAAGGCCTGTTTGTGGAAAAGCTATGCAAATATGTTGACAAGAGAAAGTCAAGACAAGAAAGCCTCTCCTAAGAGATGCATCACTGTGCTGCCTGGCTCGACGCAGCAGGACCAACTTGTTAGGTGTGTTTTTGGCTCCGTGACAGATGGGAAGCACCCAGTCTTGGCACTTTCCCCTTACGGGTTCAGGCTCTTTTGCAAGCGTGCAGAGTGAAATATCAGCTGAAAGCAGCCAAGCCCTGGGCTACAGCTAAGGCTGAAGGCCAGGGCCGAGTCTTTGGAGTCAATTTTTAAGAAGGCAGCCAACTGCCTTTTCAGGTGGTGACTGAAGTTGCTGGCTGGGGAAGGGAGTTAACTTGGTTCAGTAGCAAGTGGAAAGGGGAAGTTGGTGGCAACATTGAAGAGATATTGATCATGCAGTGCGAGCTCCTGTGTAGGCCATAGGATTTCATCCGTTTAACCTCTATTTGACTCATGCAAACCTGCAGGGAAGCAGTGAGCACTCCAGCATCTCTGCCCACTGGAAATAAGCTGGGACAGTTTTAGCATATCCTGGAAGAATGACCCAAATGGAGGAGCTGCATTCAGCAGCACCCACTCTCCAGGGCTCTGCAGCTCCTAACATGTCACTGCTTCCCCTTGCACTGGCAGGAAGTAGCCAGGAAATTCAAATGTTAGGAGGATGCAGGGACATGCACCCAGCCCAGCACAGGTATGTTTTGGGGAAGATTTCTTAACAATTTTAATGTTACAGAAAGGACCTAGCCCTTTCTAGGCTGATTTACCATGAATCATCTCCAGTCACTTTAAATTTGCTCGAGGAATACAAGAATCCAGCCCATAAAATCCTGACATCTACACTATATAACTGAGAGCGCTGCCAACGTGCGGGAAAATAGGAACCTAAAATAAACACCTTCACACAGGATAGTCGCTGTCAAAACAAACAGAGATGCACATTTCCACTTATTATTGCACAGCCACACACAGCCAAAGACATATTTCCAAACTCAAATGGTTCATTATTAAGGAGAACAGAAAAAGAAAATGAAAACAATGTCACTAGGGGAGAGCACCTCGCGTGAACACCCCCTGCTCCACATTGTACCGCCTGCAGGATAACATAAACCAGGCCTGCTGGTGCGGGACCGTGATGCCTAGAGTTGCAATTACTGTAAATAAGCCCAACTGTTTTCCTCAAGCTGGTTTAAAAGGGACTATTTCAATGGAAGTATGTGGATTTTTCCAGCTGAGAATCTGGCTCTTTTGTTTCAATCCAGCTTTTAAAAAAATCAGTAAAAGAGGAGGAAGTTCTTCTCTCTTTAAGCCTTGCAAAAATCATCCATCTGTCCACCTTGCATCTCATTATTATGATTCAAGACTCAACAAGCGAGCACACCAGTTAAGATTTTCCCTGAAGGAGGCTGGCATCTAGATTGACAGCAACTGCTATGAAAATGTTTCTTTTCTATTTCTCTGCCCTCCCTGACTCCATCCCTTGTGGTGGGAATAAAAACAAAATCCTTAAAGTAAATAAACTAGGTTTTAATGAACCAGCAAAAGCAAGAGGAAATAAAAAAATGCTGAAATCTGTTTTCTTTGGTCAGACTTTCAGTCCTCCATTAAACCACCCTCCTCCTGGTCCCTTTCATCCTCCCAAGTTCTCAGTACAAAGTAAAATGTGATCACAGACACACGCAGACTTCTGGATACAAGATGCATCCGTCGTTCAAACCACAGGTCCAAAGCATAGCTACAGTCACATTGCATCTCTTCTGGACATCGCTCTAATGAGATGATTTAATTTAGCACATGCTGGAATAGCAGCTACCATAACCCAGAAGAGGCCTCTCAGCTGTTTGCTATAACAGCCCCCCAAATCTGCCAGTGGTTAAGTCTAACCCAAAAGAGCCAGAAGCACTTTGAGGGCTGGGTGCATCCCAAAGGCTGAAGAAGCAACCCAGAAGTCAGTGTAAATGCACTCTCTGCTCCCTGGACACCTATCTGCAAGTCTTCTTAATGCTGAGGTGACATTCCCAAAACTGATATTGCTTGATTTTCAGCTGGAGCACACTAGTACCCTCCAGTTAATTCATCTACCCTGAATTTAAACTCTCACCACCCAATGCATTAAAAGACAAATGCAGTTTTCACCTCCTCCTCTATTTCAGAAACAGGATTTGCAGAATAATTTAACAGGGAGCAGCACTCCTAATATGAAGGTCACAAGCCCCACAAGGCAGCCAAAGATGACACTACATACTGGCCCACATTACTTATTATTATTGAAACATAAGCTTAAAAAAAAATAACAAAGCCCCAGATGCATTTGAAAGTGCAAGGCCTTTCCTTTCAGTCTCCCAGACAGAGAACAATCTTGTGACAAAGATGGAACAGGGCAAACGAAGCACTCTCCTCTCCACAATAACACTGTCCCATTCCGGTATCTTGCCTCAAATAACATTCTCCTTTGTAACAGTCACAGCGAGAATATTTATCAGGAAGAACATAAGCCAGAGAAGGTGAGAGGTTCCCCACCACCACCCTGTTATCTCAAATTTGCCTGCCTGTCAGAGTTTCCACACATTGGCTGATGTGTTCTTTCATGTAATACATAAATATAATTTATGGACAAACGTATCTGCGAATGTGTATGTTAGAGTACTCCATCTTGCACATACATACAGGCACTCCTGAGGACATACAGCTTACACAAAGACTATGTGAACAGGTAGATTGGATGAATATAAGGGAAAGCTCAGTTGGTTCTTCATTTCCTCAGGGGGTTACTTCCAGAGCTGGGGCTGCAGTGCTCAGGCAGAGAGCACAACTCTGGGGAAGGGACTGCACAACTGTGTGATGTGAGCAGGGCTTCAGCATGCAGGACCACAAAAGGTGCCTGATGGATGTCATCCTGGTGCCTCCAGGTCACTCATGCATACCATCAGCACCAAAAGGAATGCAGACCCACGGCAACAACTCGTCCCCATTCCTCCCCCTACCCTGAAAAGGCTCCGTTCCTTATACCAATAGCTTAATATATGCTAAAAACCTGTATCTTTCATTCCCAAAATCCATTATGATCATTAAGGTGTTCAGCCCACTCACCAGTAAACCAAGAGAACTAGTAAATGACTTCTTGACACTACAGAGGCAAACTGGCACTGAGGAAGAGGAGGAAGCCCTGTAGAAATATGGGACTACGCACTGCAGCGAATAGCCCGAGAACAGCCACATCCCGGATGTTACAAGACCAAAGCCATATCCACATTGCAAGCAGCCTCTTCTGGCTGCTCCTTCAACAACAATGTTTTACTGCAACCTTCAAAACACATATGTTTTCTGCTTGCCACAGCACACCCACAGGGCTCTCACCCACCTCAGCTACACAGTGGCAGCACGTGAGACCCCAGCAGCCACTGCACTAACAGCATGAAGGTGGCAAAGTTAAAACTCCTGATCTCTTCTTTGCCCCTAGCACATCCACCCAAGGTGGCTATAGACTGTTTTGAAAGCTCTATGCTAGCAACAAGAGCCTAGAAATCAGGTTTTCATACAGGAAATACAGCTTTAACTCAGCTGAAAACACTCTCAGGGTTTTACCCTGCTTACACTTCCTGTAACTCTTGTTACTGAGATCAATGTTTGTGGGACCCCAAAGTTTGCATCCAGCTAGGACACAAGGGGGAAGATGCCCCAGTGAAGAGCCGCAGCCATATCATGTACAGATGGAGTACATACATGAGTACATCATGCACATATATGATACATGAATATCATGTACATGCACCAGCATGTACAGACTGTATATCTCAGCATCTCCCTTCAGCCTCCCTGACTAAGCATCATGTTACTGAAAGCGCTGTTAGTACAAGAGGTTTTTTTTTTTTTTTTTTTTTTTTTTTGGTAAATGCTTAGCTTCACACACACAAGCCAAAGTGCTACGTTCTGGTAGAAAAACAGTCTTTTCAAATATCTTGTCTCTAGAAAGAGTAGCATAGTCTAGATGTCAATTATTTCATAAATATAAAATAGCCAGATTTGCACTTCTCCATGCTTTTTTATGAATCTGCTTTTCTCCTTCACCTGCTTACTCATTTGCACTTACCTTTTAGTCTGATCATGTAAAAGGTTTTGGAGCAAGTACAGAGGAAGAATAAAAACATAATGGTTTCTCACTGCTTGAGGGCATAACTCTAATTAAAAAGAACATTCTTGCTTTTAGCACCCAGACTTCTCTCTCTTCAAAATCTGAACTTTGACATTTTCAAACTGAGTTTTAAAACAAGAAAATAATTCTCTGCACCACAATAGAGGACTAGCTGCACCATACATTGGTAAGGGGTGGGGGGGAGAAAGAGGTTCAAAGCTAATAGACTCATCAGGGGCTTCAAGTTAGGAAAAAGCAGATTCGTTCACCAACAAAACCCCAGCTCCTGTGCATACATCAGCACTGCGGTAGCAATACTTTACAATGACAGAGCCCCTACACATATGTGTATGATGCACCTTTTGACCTAAACAGGCACATGCACTCATAGACATGCAGTATACAGCATAAACATGTACATACTGATCTAATTCAGGCTCCCACACACCAAAACCTATTGTTCTCTAGCTAAGTCCATTGCAGCATGGGAGCGACTGGGTTTGCGACCAGACCCACTGTCTGTCCAACTTGCCTCTAGAAGCACTATCTAACATGGCTTTTTCCCCCCTCAATTCAACTGGCAGGTTTGACAGAGAAAACCTAAGCATGTCCCATAACCTAAGCATGTCCCATGTGCCCACCTAAGCATGTCCATTTGACACCTTCAAAAGGAGAATTCATTTATTCCACTTGCTCCATCAAACACCCACCCCTCTGCCATATGCCAGGTTGCTCAGTCTGATTTTACTCCCAGCAGTCCATCAGATTGCACATGTGAGCTCTGCTACAGACTGTGTGAACATTTCCAATCCCAGCCCATGCGGTCAAGCACTACCGTGGACAGACTGAAAATGCTCTGTGCTACCCATGGACACACCATTGATTGGCATGTCCATAACAACTTACTGCTTCCATTCACAGGCTCCCCTCTGCACGTTCCTGCTCTCAGATAGGAGCAATGCCTGAAGTGATTTTTACCTTCCAGCTTACTCCGAGGCATTAACACCAGTTGGTGTCCACACACAATCACAGATCCAGTGTTAGCACACAGACATTTCTCCTGGCTCACTTAAAAAAAAGTCCTCTCTGAGTAAGGGCAGATGGGGACCTGACAAATAAATACTCTGGGGATGAATCCAGGACCACACCAAGCCAGGCTCTGCAAAGTACCTTGTCCTTGCTCCATATCCAGAAGTAACTGCTCATCCCAGACTTGCACCTCCAGCTATGGACCATGCCATCTCTAAGGCATACTCTTGTGTAAGCACATCAGGCATACACATATATATGTATGTATATACATATAAAACATACACAGGAATCTCCAGGGAAAGCAGGGCAGGACTGCCCCATGCTGCCCTGAGCACCAAGTATCTCAGTGTCCCTGCTCCCATAGCACTCCCCAGTGCAGTAAGACTTTACAGAATTACTCATTTTAGGCTTAACTGCTCCTTCTGACCCCAGCACAAGCAACTTCAGACCAGTACTGCCCTCTTGGAAGTCTTCCCTGGCTACCCTTAGCTACACAAACCAAAAAAGCACTCCTGCAGAGAGAATCAGGATGTTTGTAGCCAAGGTTTCCTTCCTCCACTCATGTTGGAAGATGACTCTTGTTACCATGCAAATTGTGGGGGAAGAAGAGGCTACTTTAGAAGTTACATGGAACCATTATTTAGCAAGGGTCTTACACTTCCCTTTCACTTACCAGTTTTTACAAAGCACACTCCCACATACCTGTAGAGCCAAAGCACAGCTAAGAATGCCAATCCTGCAAACAGAAGGTCTTGCAGGAACCACAGAGCCCATGCAGAATCACTCTGAGGCCAGGAGAAGCCCTTGCAGGGGATGGATTACAGAGCAAGATCTAAATGGAAGCCCTAACCAACAAACATTCAAATTTTCCTCTTAAAAGATTATACAACTTAACAGCTAGCCTATCCAGATGACATAGTATATTTCAGCTACAAATACATCACCCACATAACAACTATCTATACTTCTAAATAACTCTCTTTTCTTATTCCTACCCACTTCAGAGCTGTAACCTCCATTTAAGTCACTCAGTAAATTGCCATTGCAAAATTCAAATCAACAACACATGTTGCCAAGGAGTCACAGGTGTTGCCACTAATATCTTCCTTACTGCACATTTTTTGCTTAGGGCTTCCTTTACTTTTGTGACATATTAACTATGATCGTAAAAAATTAAAAATAAATGTGCATTTTAGAATCAGCTTTTTATAACTATCTGAAAAGAAATCAGTCTTGAATTTGGAACGGTAAAAATATAGAAAAGTATAGAATCAGGTCCTCAGGAAGTAGAAATCAATGGCCACTAGGTCAAGACATAAACAAATGAAAATGTTCAAGTTTGCAATCAAGGGTCACTGAAAATAGCACTTTGGAAAGGTGAAATACAATAAAAAAATTGGTAGCAATTTAAAATTAACACATGCTAGTCTGTTTTAAGTTCAATAAATTACACACCATAGTTAATTTCTTCTCATAGCAGGAGTAATTCAGTCATATCACCTTCAATCAAAAGTACCATCAATTTTATTTTATATATCAATATATAGGAAACATTTATTAACAGCAAATCAAAAAATACATATGTATGGACTTCCAAATTGACAATCAGCTAGGCAGCTACTGTAAACAAGGGACTAAATTCTTTCAATAGTTCATATCCAGCATACATTCCTTTATAATGCACTTGTAACTGTGGCTATGGGGCAGAGTTGAAGGGTTTTACAAGGGAAAAAGCTGCACATTAGTGGAACAACCTATCCTATGCATTGCGCCTGTAAAAAAGCTCAGCATTAACTGCCCTGACAGAAGCCCTGAGCTTGCAATGCAGAGAGCTAATGAGTAGCTATCAGAGCAACATGTGTTGCCCATAGAAACATTGGCAAGGAGCATCCCTGTAATAGGACATGCTGGAGTGCTCAGAAGCAGCTGCAGGATAATTTATTGTTGATTTGGAGTCCTCTTCCCATAGAACAACTTTAACGAGTTTGTGGATGACTGACCAGTTTCATCTGTCTGATGCTTCAAAGAAAGATAAAGACAAAATGTAAGTGTTGCTATAGAGGGAATCTTTTCCCTCTAGCTCAATTGCAGACAGGAGAGGAAGTACTTCAGTCTTCTTTGTAACAGCAAAAATGGATGTAAACATGGGTGTTTGCTAAGGAAAGGTCAGAGACAGAAAAAAGCAAGATCTGGTCAACTTAGAAACCTTCAAAAGAGCTGGACGTTGATCCAAAAGACAGCTACCTAGCAGCCCTACAGAACAAGAGTCTCAAGGTCTTTACACATTTGCAGAGGAGCAGAGGAGATACGGACCATCCTATCCATCGGTGAAAGCTAGCCTATCAAAACTGTAACACTCAGAAAAGATTTTTTTAGAGTTAATAAAGATGGGAAGTCGCAAGGAAAGCCTAGGTGGTTTGGCTGGTTTGAGAATTTCTATAAAAACCAGAATTTCAAAATTATCACCACAATGGAAAGAGAAAGGGAAATAACATTCTTTTTTTTCTGTTGGGGGTTTCATTTATTTTAGCTTTTAATGCTCTCTAGCAGTTAAATCTGAATGAGAGCAGAGGCTGTGGAACACACTACGGTTGTGCATTGTGCACCAGCACAGCTCCCACACAGCAGGGAGCACTGCCCTCGAAGCACTGGCACACACCTTGCTGTAGCATGCACACACTGGTGGTAGACAAACCCATGACATTCAGTGCCAAGAGTAACAGCCTCTGTCTTTTAAAGAATGACCAGAGAATGTTTCACCACATTAAGCTGTAAAGTCCAATTGTACATGAATGGCAGCACAGACACAACCTGCTGAGCGGCCATGCCAGGCGAGCGTCATGGAGAGAGCACTGTCTATGCAATCACTGGAGCTATTTCTTACCATACCTGGTTTCTCTCTCAGGAGTTTCCCATCTAGATAAAGCTTACCTTGACCAGGTTTATCTACAGATGCTCATGACTATGGGTTAAATTTTCCAAGCCAATTTCAAATTTTAAATGTCAAATCTTTCAAGAATGATTTAGACACTTGAAAAAAGCCCCAAACATCTACTAATCGTTTGTAACTAAGACAGAGTCCAATTTCAATTATTCAACTGATTGATCTTGAAGTGATAGATTTCCAAAGGAACTTAATAAAGAAATGTGTCCTGTTCCTATTAAAATCCAATGAGATTAATACCTAATCTGTTTAGGTTCCCCTGAAAAATCCACTTTAAATTAATCTATGGAGAAGCTTCACACTTATGAGAGTAGGTCTTAGCAGAAGTGAGTACTATTATCTATAAAGCTCATGAATGCTAAATAAGACACTCCCAAAGCATCTGTCCATATGCCTCCGTCCTGGACAACACCATCCATTCCAATCCAGTCCTGGACTTCTGCAATAGAAACTCTCTAATTCTCACTAACCGTATGTTAGTGTTGCCGTATGGAAAAAATATACGGTAATGATATGGATGACGAGAGCCAGATTCCTTTCCATGTGTGATCTCTAGTAAGACAGAATTTAAACCCAGGTGTCTCCACAGGAAACAGCCAGGTAGAGCCCATTTATGTTACTGTGGAAAGAGCTTGCGTTACCTAGCAAACACATTGTAAAACTCTCACACATCTCCTTCTACAGGATGAATTATCTGCATAATTATTTTACAGTATTGTACCCAGATACAAAAGCCTGGTTGTCGACCATGAGTATTAAGACTTCAGATTGCAAGTGAAAAACTGAATTATTTGGTATTACTTAGAATGCCATTCTTACAGAAATTCAGCAGTGTCATGATGTGATTTTATCAGCATTTCAGCAAAAAGGATGTATCGTTTATGCAAGAAATAAATCATGGTTATGACTTTATGTCATTTCAATGCTAAGGTGCTACTAATAAGCATGAGGCAATCTGAAGGAAGTGATACAGGTTACAGCTGGGGGAGTAATGAGTATTTGTCCATCTTTCTCTGACAGAGTGTGGGTTTAAATCACAGGCAGGAATCTCCTGATCTCATGTACTGCCTTACACATTTCTTTCTATGGAGAGTGAAAGCTCTGCAGTCAAGGGGAAAAGTCAGAAATGCAGGAGAAAGGCTTAGCAGTGCCCAGTCGTTCAGCTCAGCTATTCATTCCCATTATTTTACTTCACTGCTCTGTGGAGATTATTACTCCTGGTCCAAAGCCAGTTGGGGTGACAACTCCTCTGAGCTGAAGGCAGCTACCAACCTGCACAGCAGTGGAAATCTGCGCTGGGGAATCCACGGCTGCAGAGGCCTAACCGGCTCTGGATCTCTGCTCACCTCCCAGCACGAGCAATGACCCCAAGTGAGGCAGAGCAGGGGATGTGGTCACCTGGCAGGAGCTCAGAGACGCGCAGCCGAGGCCGACTTGGGCCTGGCGATCCTGACCTTGAGTTGGCTAAGGCAGCGCTCTACCACCTCGCGTTAGGGGAGCCCTCCAGAGGGAAGGACTTGAGCCAAGGACGTCCCCAGCCCCTGCAGGAGAGGCATAAATTGCCTCCTCTCTCATGCTAGGCTCATCCGTTGCCTCTGCAAGGAAACCCACCTCTCAGACTGAAACAAAGCTTCCTTCTCCCAACCACAGGTGTCTCCTTGCACATGGTCATATGTTCTTTATTCTAAGTGCTGATACAACCCAGAAAGGTTATCTAATTACAAAAACAATACTTATTGGATGCACTAATGCTTCTGCAATTTTAATAGCAATATGATAGCTAGGATTTATATTATTTTCCCTTTCTGATTAATTATTTACACAGAGACAAGCCTAGATTATTAAGTACGTGTGTGCCGTGCCAGACTGCAAAGAGATTTTTAAAAAGAGAAGGAAAGAAACAGACTCTGAACCCTTTGAAAACAAGGATCTGAGTGTTTCCAGACCCTGTGAGTCAGCACTTTGCACCAGGGCTATCGATACGTTTTCGCAGAGCACAAACTGGATCCAGGACGTTACGGATAGTGTTCGAACTTCCTAGTTTGGTAGCAAGCTACAGTACAGAAAGGAAAGTCTAATGTCAACATGTCAATCAAGGAAAGCTTTGTTTATCTGTAAGCCTAAAAAAATGCCACATGGGAGCGCACAACAGCTGGGAATCATCATAAAATGCAGGCAACTCTGCAATGACTGCTCACCTATTCTCCATGCAACATGTCCCCCGTGGTCTCAGCTGGAAGCAGTATAAAACTTAGGAATGGCAAAGATTTCAGAGAGACATTGTCAAATACCCAACCCATGAGTTCTTCAAGTAAACTGTATTCTGTGGGAAGCATGCATTTTATCCCTTTTTATTGAAAAAAAAAAAAAGAAATAGTAACTTTTGTTTAAAATTTATCACCTTTTCCTAACGTCAAGTAGTTCTTGGAGATTTGCCCAGTATACTTTAATAGACATATAACAGCAAGTCAGATACTTATTGCTAACATATCAACATTGAGCCTGGTCAGCTATTCAGGTAGGATGATCTCATTTTGAATTTTTAATTAAAAAAATCCAAATAAGTCTAAGATCTTTTAAGGCTGTGGGCAAAATTTCTGCCAGTGTGTAGGAATCAGAAAGCCACTGTACAACTATTCAGCCACTGAAATACAAATTTCTGTTTTACATCTACGCAAGTTCCTCTGCATTTATTTATCATTCTGCATACCACAAATAGTTTGTTCACTTCCTACAAGTCCGTACCTTTATAGAAAATACTGCTGTTATCCTCTTTTGCTGCAGTTGTGAAATTAAGAGGAAATTCCTAAGAAGGAAAAGGACAAATTTTTATACTTTATGTCATTAAATTCATTCAGCCTGGAATGAAATTAATCCTATCAAGTTTTAATCAGTTGGCAACTTTGCTTTAATTTGTGAATAACAGTTTTAATAAAAGATACTTCACAGAACAGAAGAATCTCTAGTGCAAAATGCCCCAAAGCCTCCTCCTGTGACTGGGAGTTTCTGGCCATTAAAAAACAAAAAGCAGAACCACCACCACTACCCACCTCCTCTGGAGCTATGCAAAAATGAGAGATAGCTCAGAGAAGAGAACAAGAAAGCAAGTTCTAGCAAAAAGGAACTCCAAAAAAAATCTAATTGGAGTGACTCTGAAATCCCCTCACCAGTTAGGAGGGAAAAAAGCAGAAGTCTATGAGACTCAGCAGGGCATACACTCTCATCTCACATCTGCTTTCACGGCATCACTTATGGGTTACGTAAATCACTCCAGGTAGAAATTTACCACAATAGATGGAAGGGAGGCATCCTCCCCTGCTAGGATCAGGCAACAGGGCTGCACAGGCTGATTTACTACCCTGTCAGATCATGCTGCGGCCACTTGAGGGAAGGATTTCTGCCTGTCCCCTCCAAGAGGCTGGAGGACAAAGTGACCCAAGAGACCCCTCCTAATTCCTTGCACTGGAATATAAAGTAGCCACCACAGCAGTGCCCAGAGAGCACACAAACATACTCCCAGAAGAGGGCCCTCCCTTTATGAACAGGAATATGTATGCATCACACAACTCGTGAAGGTCACAGTTTAGCCTTGTACCCGAGCAGCCAGTGGAGTGATATCACAGCTGCAGAAAGAGCCTTGCCACACACCAAGGTTTGCAGGGACACCGAGCTGCAAATGAATCTCTGCCTCTCCAAGATCTGGGAGGAGCTGAGCTGCTCTGGAAAAGAAGCGAGAAAGGGGCAGATTCATGTAGCTGGGAACCACAAATAACAGTCTCTGTGGCTTCATGGCATTGGGTGGCTGGGAAGAGGACACTGTTCATACACACTAAGGTAGGAAGGAAAGCAGAAACACTCTTGGATCGGTGTAAGTGTCTCTGCAGTTGTGCTGCTGTGGTGTGAGCATTGCAGCCTCATCTTCCTCATGCAATACCCAGAGCAGACTCCAAGTCACCCTTCCTCCCCCCACTCCAAAATGTGCTCCTGGGGCAGGAAGGGGCACAAGCAGACATCCATTCACCTGTGAGGAGAAAAGGCAGATCTGTGAGTATTTCTCCCTCCTTCTATTTTCTAGTGAGAACTTCACAATAGAGTAAATCTCAGGTAGCAATGAGGCCTGCTGTGTAGGGAAAAGTCAAGTATGAATAAGAAACCCTTCCATCATGCTGTCACAGAAAGCAAGTTCCCTGGGGCTTGAAGGAAGGCTGTGCCTTAAACGATTTGCTCTTTAATGGACTTTTTCTCTGCAATCAGCGTGTGAACTTTGAAAAACCACTGGTTTGGTTTCTAGAGTATGTAGCTCTGGGCCCAACGAACCCACACAGCTCCCCACTACCCAATGCATGAGCTGCCTGATTGGCAACTCTGCCATTAAGAGCCTCCATGCAATTTCTACATTTTGTATTGTATTAAAAATAATATGCTCCTGATTTTAAAGAGTTTTTAAAAAGATGCTATTGACACATCTCTTCCCTAAAAGCTAAGAAGATGCATTTTTAGAAACAGAAATGTAAATAACAAAAGTCTACAACAGGTCAGTAAGGCCCTAAGCTCATGTGCACATATGCAGCCCCAGAGTCAGATGAGCCTGTTTGAAATCAGCAGGGCTCAAAGTGGGAGTGGAGGGTCCATCAGCACTGGTATAACTGAAGCACTGGGACCCAACCCCTGCTGTTACCCCTCTGCAGAGAAAGGACTGTGTAGAAGGAAATTCCTGAGGGAAATGCCACAGAACAGGTGGCAGGAAGGTGGCTGAGTGATATCAGATGCATTGAACCATATTTCTATTAGCATAAGTTGGCAGGCAACATGACCTGTGTTTGTCCTGAGGAAAGTGCCAGAGTTAGGTGTTACCTGCATGGAAGAGATGTCTCTCCTCACTGCCCATGTTACTCAAGACCACCTCAAAGCCTGGCCTCTATGAAAGGTCATACTTCAGCTGCAGGGAGACATCCAACACAGGACAGATATGTCCCCTCAGAGCCTGCAGTGGACCAGAGAACTGACCCAATCCCCAGTAAGATCCTCTGCAACTACATCAACCCTCTTCTAGCTTGTACGTGTTGTAGTTTCACAGGTCAATTGGGTCCTGGTCCCTCTCTGAGGGCCGAATTGCCAAGAACATTTCTCATCCCCTAGGAAAGCTATAGAGGACTGATGCTGAGCAGCAGCTTCTAACCCCTTCTCATGAAATGAGCTTAGTCTTTGTTGCACTGTATTTAATTCTGTTTTCCAATACTAAGGAAAAGCAAACAATGTAGAAAACCTTTAATTTCACATTTTTCCCCAGCTGGTAAAAACGATAGCTAGATATGCACACATCAGTATAATCATCTCCTAAACAAATGGCACAATGACAAACTGAGGGGGCGGGGAGAGGGGGAGCAGAGCACAAGCTGGTGTTTTCAATTTAGAAAGTATGCATTATTTACACTGCCATTATTCCACTCAATTTGAGTTCACGCTTTAGTCCTAATTTCAGTATAATCAAAGTCAATGAATATTTAATCAGCATTGCTTCCAGAAATTGAGTAATGCCATTAACATAATGTCCCCAGGACTTCAATGCCGATTTTCCTCAAAAGCATGGGACTTCCACTCTTCCTGCCCTTCCCCCCCCTTTACTTTAACCAATTGATGTTCTGATCTTCACCTCTGCTGGGTTTAACAAGGTGAAAACTCTCCAAAAAGAAGGGAATGGGAAAACCAGCTTCCAAATCTAGTGAAGTTTCACCGGCTATATTGATCCAGCCCCAGGCTAATTAATAGAAGTAGAGCATTTCACCGAGATATGACTCAGTATGGAAAAGTGTAGTAATAACGATAATCCATTTGCACTTCTGGAACACCTTTCAACAGAGGGGCTTGAGTCATTCTGCAAACATTAATTAATCCCTTCCACTGCCCTGCAAGGAAGACACTTATTAATGCAATAGCTAATCTACAGATAAGAAAATCAGAGCACAACGAGGTTAAGTGCCTAGTTTACAGTCACCCAGGAATCCAGCAGCATTTAAGTGGAAGTCTGGAGTTCTGACTGACTCCAAGTTCCCTTTTCTAACCAACAGACTGTGCTGCTTCACTAAAATAAGATCAAGAAAAGCAGCAGTACCTATGAATATTTATGAAAAATACAAAATTACAGCATAAAAAATTGTACAGACACTTCAGAGCTGCTAAGTGATGGCTCCAAAGCTGTATTTCTAGGTGCACAGATCATTCAGCAGTCTGTGCACACATGCCCCCTCCAGTGGGGCTGCATCTAATCTATCTTCTTTTCTAACATGACTATCACTGTAATATCTCAGCAATGCCTTCAGCTAAAGACCTATCATAGTCTTCCATCTATCTGGGCTAGCTTATAAAGCTTTTCTCCATGGTGCCAGAAAATCTGTGGGGCATATATTTTTAAATACTGGATAAATGCCCCACTTTCCCTTCTGTAAGTCTCGACAGAGTCTTAATGCCACGTGTATCAGTACTGAACAATCTCTTGTTCTCCCATAAGATTAGAATTAATCCATTTGTATATTAATAGGGAAGAAACAAAGTCCAATTTTGATCACGCTCACAACAGATGCAATTAGGAAGTCTATGGCTACACATAGAGTGTACTTTGAACCTCATTGTTAGAGGTTTTTGGTAGTTTATCCCAGCACACGTTCATGGGGACTTTTCCATGAACTCTTTACCCATTTCATATCAGTTCACCATGGCTCTGCCAAGGGTCACTTGCTTTCACAACTAACAGGCACTCTGACAAGGTTCCCAAACGCCAAAGGCACGCTGTAACACAGATACCCTTTCCAAAATAAATTTAAGAATCATTTTAGAACTGCCCAAAATTTCTGGGTTGTCCTTGTGCACAAGCTGTACAGGAAACTTCAGTTGCCATCTCTGAGAGTGGCTTTCACAAATATTTTCCCTAAAAATGTCACAAAGTTATTGAAGATTGAAACCACTATCACAAATATTTGATTATTTTGCTGATTTACATCATGGTCATGGCCAGCTCAAACGTGAACCCACCTGCAAGGCCATGCCTGTGAGCCTAAGGGCTTGACTGCATGAATCAATGAGAATGGAGTAACTAGCATCTCCCAAATTTACACTCTAGCTTAATGCAATTTTCCTGATGCAGCTAAACATTAAGATCTAGTTTGCAATCATTTACAAAGCCTTATTCTAAATTCATCTGGAAGGGCTTGGTCTTGCAGATGGAAAGGAGGTAAGAAGTGATGCAATTGGAGGAGGGAACTGCAGAATCACGGAATCACAGAACTACAGAATGGTTGCGATTGGAAGGGACTTCTGGAGATCATCTAGTCCAACCCCCCTGCTCAAGCAGGGACACCTACAGCACATCACCTAGCAATAGGAAGGAGGAGGAGAATGCACCCCTGCAGAGGGAAGGAAGAACAGGAAACTATTTTACCTTGAACAGGAGCAGAGAGGCATTTGTGATAGTCTGAAAAAAGGTAGAAAGACTTGGTCAGCTCAGAAGCTCAAGTCAGCAGCAAGCAATAGCTTGTACATGTCACTCTAGCGTTAATCATCACACAACAGAAGGCCCCCTATAATCTTGGGTGAAGCTACTCTGTAAAGCCGGGTAGCATTATTCTAACCTATGATCTTACTGTTAATGAAAAGTATTTTAAAGTCAGAAGCTTAATGGTTCTGTATGACATATTCTGTCTGTTGAGTAAGGTTATCTCAGTCTTACTCCACCAACACCCTTTGACACCTCCCTGATTAACATAATAGCTTTAAACATTAGCCTTAGCAAACACAACTACTGTCCTGCCTGGGAGTGAAGAATCACAGCACCAACTGTCTCTCAGCAATAGCAGGAATGAAAAATGGTGGTTCTGAGCTGGAAAAGCCAACATTTATCACCTCAAATCAAAAGCAGTTACTCTGACAACATCTAGAGATACTTTCCTTTAAAGAAGAAAAAAAATAGTTGTCATTCATACAGGTCCAGGTTGCGCTTCCCCAACATCGACTAGAAGGGCAATCTTTTGCAGCAATGTCAGTGAAGGTGTTTTATAGTGCAATTCCTCACAGGCAGAGTAAGAGTTAAACCGGGGGAAAAGCTAGATGGTTGCCATAACATATCATCAGTGGGACTATTAATAGGGTACAGGTTATAACTTATTCATGAACTTCTGCACTTTTCACTCCTGCAGTATGGCAGGGTAGCAATAGAACACTTGCAAATGACACTACTAATGCACCAAAGAGAAGCAAAGCACACTTCTAGTGTTGTTGCACATTAAACCTATATATCGCTCTTCCAGACTGTAACAGATCAGTCAAGCAGACATGGATACTACCGTTAAAAGACTGGCCCTCAGTGCATCATTACCCCCATTGGGTCTTAGAGGCCTTTGACAGATACAGAGCACATTAAATCTTTTAATCTTGGCAATACCTGCATAACTTGTATGATTTCTGTTTCGATGAGTACCTATGGGCATTGTCAGACTCAACATGCAACATTTGTCCCCCTGGGGCCCACAGCCACGGTGACCCATTGCCAGTGCAGAAGCCACCCCTTCGCTGTTCACAAGCTCAACACAGTGTTGAGCAATGGGGATGCTTAAGTACGCTGCTGTACAACCCACATTAGACTAATACTGATTTACTGGGCCAAAGTAAAACACTGGGACAATCCAAAAGCCTTCACACTCTGGAAAATCACTTCCATGTTTTTTGAAGTTCACTTCCAAAAAGGGGGTTTGAATACCCTTGAAGGCTGGCTAGAATAACCACTTGCACCAGTATTTACAGCTTACCGCTCAGCACCCACAAAATCTGAACAGAACCTGCAACAAACATGAAGGCCCACATTCACATTGCTGTTTCAGCAGCCAGCTTGTCTAATATGCCCAGTTCATGAAGTCCTACCCTAGCTCCTGAAGGAGACTAGTACTATGGCACATATAATTTAGCAGTTAATAAATTTAACAAAGGCGATGGGAGGAGTCAATAGCAGGGCTGAGAGAAGAACGCAGCCATCCCCAGAACCCAAAATTTTTCTTCTCACCTACTCTCTGGAAAGAGATTTAGCACTTGTCACTGGTCACTGTTTTATCTCCACTGTCTTAATTGTCTTCCTGCTAGTTAGGGCTCATTGTACGTTATATTGATTGTTTTTCCCCACTAATTGACTGTGTGGTTGTTGGCTTCTTTAATTGCCATCCTGAAAGGCACTGTAAATTGTCCTGCATCAGCATTAGTGACATTAAAGAAACAAAGCAATGCCAAGGAATCCCACTGCTAATAGAGCAGGGAGAGATCTCAAAGCAGGCGTTCATCGTACTCAGCCCAGGTGCACAGTCAAGGTACAGATGCTTTCCTATTTTCCAGCAAGCTTTTCATACGCGTTCAGATGCAGATGTGATGGAGCGTGATTTAAAATTCAAACAGAAAGATCTCTAGATACCTCTCTTAGGCCAAGGCTTGTGCAAACCCTTCGCAAAGAAAATGCCCTCCCTTCCAAATACTGATGTTTGCCACCTACCCTGCGCGGGTACAGAGAGTTCTCAGCCAGCTCATCCTAAAATTTTACACCAAAAAGGAAGATTTTCGTATTCGTATTCTGGTCCTGAACCATATTCTGGTTCAATATTCATTGAAGCAGGTGATCCATGTGCACAGCCTACAGCATGCCCTTGCCCAAACACTTGTGCACGCCCCGGCTCCTCCTCCAGTTCTCTGAAGTCTGATCCATCCCACTAAGGTTAGTGAGTGTTTGCTATAGACTTCCATAGACCTTTTGGCTCAGATCTTCAGATATTTAATGCTTTTAGAGATCTGAAGATGCAGATAGGGATCCAAGAAAATTTTCCAAGGCATCTAACTCCTACTAATTGACTGAGCCATGGTAGAGGCTTTGAAAGTTTCACAGAGCACTCACTGCCATTTTTACATAGTTAAATTGCTTTACCTGACTCAGCTTGATTCAGGTCTTTCAGTCCCCCTATATGCAAGCATAAGCATCCTGTGCCTATGCAAATCCAAACACTCACACCAGCTAACCCGAGCAGGACGTACACTTTGTTCATACAAAGCAATTAAATATTATGGAAATGACAGAAGGCTATGAGAAAAAAGATGAATTAAAAACCTAGACAAGAAAAAATGAAAATTTTTAAACGCTTCGCTTTAACATTTAGAGCCTAGAATAAATTTACTCCTCATAGATCTCGTTAAACATTAAATTAATCATATGCACTTTTATCTTCCATGGTTTACCCCCAAAATGGCTAAGGCTTGTGACTAAATGTTGGTTTTGTGACTAAATGGTAGCACACTAAAGTCCATCAACTGCTCTCTTTCCTTCAGTCCCCTTGACTGGATGAATGATTTAATTTCTTTTTCTGATTGGAATGAAAATCTATTTGCTTCATAACTTCCTCAACTTCCTGAAGTAATCCTCATGAAAGCCAACACCACAATTGCAGTGAGGCGTTAAAAAAAGAAAAGGGAAGAAGAAGAACTTTCTTTAGGGAGACAGATTTCACATCCTGTAGCAGCTGAAAGGGTCACCTTGCATGCAGGCTGTTTCACATGTTCATTGAAAATACAAGATCCTTCCACCTTAGCAAGAAGTAATGCCCTGGACAGTTAAAGGCACTGGCTAGTATTTGAGGCCAAAGATGCTTATTGAAAACACGCTGATTCTCTCTTTTTTGGAATAGCATCAATACTGCAATTGATTCCAAACCTTTTCTTAGAAGAATCCCAGTTCTAATTTAATCTTATTGAGTAGCAGTCAGGAGGCTAACAATGGAGGAATTTCATTTCTTTTAGCAAAACAGCTGGAGAGCAGTGGGTTTGACAAAGCCAAAAGAGAGGACGCTGTTTGCCTATTTGTGAAGGACCACTGTGACTGCAGCAGTCCCTGCCCTGCCAAGAATGCCCCATCCAGGACCTTACCTGTAAGGCAACAAAAAATGCTTGGTTTTGTTTTGTGTAACAGCGAACCAGAAAAGAAATTTTAAAATGCTACCAAACTGCCTTATTGCTGTCTGATGCACCCATGAACCTGCCCTCCACCCTTTATTTTTTGCTCTTAGGTAAGCATAGACCATCTCACAAAGCTCCCTTCCTACTTGTGCAAGAGTGCAGAAGGGGATTGATAAGAACTATAGCAAGTGCAAAGGATCTCATACTAACAGTGTCATCTGGATGCTCCACCCTTCCCAAAATAGCACCATATACAAATGAATGCCATTGACATATAATGTCCTTTTTTACCGCATGAATACAACCACTCTGCTGGCCTAGCCTCTATGTAGTTCAATTTTTCAGCATCTTCACATGGCTTTTCAACCAGCCAGTACAATAGCTGATAACTCAGCTGATTCGAATACGCTATACAAACTCATTGCTGCTCTTCCTACACACACTGCCCTCTCTGCTCTTCCATCTCATACCCCCTAGAAGTAACAAAAGCAAAAGGAGAGGAATCCCCCACTCAACACTTGAAATCTATTCCACAGCCTTCTCCAAACCACTTGAGTAGTTCTTATTGTATGTGAGGAGCCAAGGGAGACAATGTTTTATCCTGCTGCATTTACAGTCCCTTCCTTCATTTCAAGGCACTGTCCTTGTACCTTAATGGAACAATTAGTAACGTGCAGCAGGAGCAGAAGGAGGAGGACTGCAATTGAAGCAAGGAAAACCCACTGACGCAATCCCATCCATCTTTAGATTCCACATCCTCAACAATATCTGCTGTGATCACCAATTCATTAGACTGATGTAATCTATTAAGTAATAGCCACCAGCCTGTCCCCCCACTGCCTCTACAAAGCAGTGTGTTAAATACTTACAAGGTAGCAAGTCAATAGAGAACCATTTTTCTCAGGCTTCATTGTTTCCCAGCATTAACCTTATTAACCTTTAAGCACAGCAGAAAGGTTGTTTATTTGCTTAAACATATGTTTTGGATTGAAGTGATAAGCGCATGGTAGGAGATGTGGAAAAGGGATAAACATCCTTCCACCATGCTGGCATGCCTGTTCCCAGGCTATTGGTAGGGCACAGCCCATCAGCCTTACGAGTGCGCTCGAAGTAAGCTCCATCTCCTGACGCAAGGAAGTGCCAGGTTCACTTTGGCTTTGTTCAGAGGAGAGGGATGGAGGAGTTTCTGCTTTCCTTGGGTCCTGTCACTCTGTGCAGATGTTCCATTTGGATTCAGTTCTCTCTTTTATCCACTGAAATGCCCAACCACTAAGCAGCTCCCTCTCCTTTCAAACTATTGCATCTGCATGGACTCAGAGTTAATCCTTTATCCTAAGTCAGGCCATTGATTTAATTTCTCCCCCAAGTCAGACAAATGCAGAATCCCTTTGGTCATCCTTCTATCACCTCTTTTATGAAGCTGTCCCCATTGTTCACAGGCTAACTCAGATCAACTTCTCTCTCAAGTCAGATTCACACTCTGCAGCTCAAAAAAGACTAATGTGCACGTACACGCACCTACACACACATAAACCATCCTAACATGCATCTTATTCTAGGACATTGATGGCTAATGGCAGAATTGTTCACTCTATAAATGGGAATAGATGAGCAACTCAAAATTAATCCTGCTGAACAGAGACAGTCCTACTTGATATTTTTGCAGCCCAATCCAGTCCCTGAGCATTCTGGAATACTTCCATCTTCTGACAATTTGAGCAAGATAACTTTCTCTAGCTGACTCTTTCAACTTTTTAAACTTTCACCTTCCTCCCCAAAACAGGCACCTTTTGTTCCTACGTCCTCTATTTCAGTCCTCGTCATCTGTTGGAACATCCATGGGGAATAACATGAAATGAATGTTTTCCTTTAGTCATACGTGGTTTTCATGTCATGTCCCGGATGTGACACTTTCCTCATTATTTGACTGCAAACTTCTTGCTGGAACCTGATCTGATGCCCAAATTATTCCTAGCTGCATGCCTTATAGAGCAGTACTAGCGGAGAAGATGGTAGAGGTACTATAAAAGAGAAAGGGAACAGAGACAAGCTCCAAGAATTTTATACCTACATTTTGGGGTGCCTGGCAAAAGTTTGCAAGCACATATTTTGCCCATGAATAGCACACTACCCACCAGTATTTGCTATGTCTGAAGATGCCAAAAAAGTAAGTCTGAAACACACACACACCAGGGAAAGGCTGAGCTGAAAAAAAGCCAGCTTAGTATCTATCTGCGCACAACAACCATCCAGTACATAAATGAGTCTTACTCTCTTCTTCCTCATCTTGACTTCGTGGCCAGTCTCCAAAGAGAAGGCGGTGTGATGAGCCAGAGGAAAGCAAACCATGCATCCCTGTTTCAAGATCTCATTAGTGGGGAAGTTAATAAGTAAGTGCACTGAAGCTTTCATTCTTCAAACTGAAGCAGGAAAAGTTAAGCGGAGAAAATAATACTTTTACAGTGTCAGAATTTTTACTTCTCATCTTTGACAGTGCCTCTGTACATTTTTAATAGCTGCTCCTCTGCACAAAATCCAAAGGCACAAGGTTTAGGGAGCTAGAATTTGTTGTATTGCTTGCATCCACATTTCAAAAGCTCTCTCTCTCTCTACAGAAAATAAGAGGCTGATTGAAAAATGACAAAAATTTCACCTCCATACGCTCTAGAAGCTTTTTAACTACTTTTGATTCTTGAGCCATTAAGGTTCACTTGTTTCACACTTTCAAACTTGTCACCTAACTTCTTCCTCAGGGAAGCAAGTCTTCCTTAGTCTGCCTACAGCCACTTCCTGTTTAGATAGATAGATAGCAGCTTATGGTTTCAGAAATGAACAGCAAAATGTTACAAAACCAAGCAGGCTAAAGTTAGAGATCAACACACCTGGGCAAATGTACTTTTCTAGGCTATTCTAGGTTATAGTGAATTATCAGGACCCCTGCTTCTGTTTTGCCATTGGGATTGTGATGAATAGCTAGAGAAGCCAGAACATGACTCGTTCAGCTGGTTGTAAGGTGGAAAAGCCAGGAGATGCTCCGAGATGCAGCTGTCACCAAGTCCAGACCAGCACAGAGCTTTGTCCTCCTCCACCTCTGCAGGAAAGAGAGGAGGAAGGAAAGGAGGGAAGGAGCTCTTCTGTCTAGCAGCTAGAGGGGGGTCAGAGATTTAAATTTACCCAGACAGCACAAGATGCTACAGAACTCGAAACAACAAGCAAGGTTCAAGGCAGCATGACCATTGTCCCTGTTTCAGGAACAAGGGCAAAGTTCAGTGACTTTGACCCAACCATTGGATCCTTCCACCTTCAGGAAAAAAGCATCTGAACCCAACAGCAAAGTTCAACAAAGGTTGTTGTTAGCAACAGGGTCAGATTTTTGCTTTACAGTCACGAAAAGGAAACCCAAAGGAATCTGAAAGTCCACTGGGTTTTTTAAGTCATTTATTATTAAAAATGCAGAAGGCAGAAACACTGCTTTCTGCTGTAATTCAGTGAAACTCCCTCCGCATTTTAGAACATCTCTTAATTCCCATTGGGGTGGTGAGTATTCTCTTGTTGAACTAAAATTTTTCTTTTGGAAGAATCAATCAACAATCAAAGCCCAGAAGTCCCCACTAGGTACATATTTGTTTTCTTGCATCTGTTTAAGATCAATGTGCCTTTTCCTAAAAAAAAAAAGAAAAAGAAAAAGAAATATTACTAAAATTACAAAAAAATTCTATGCCCACAGCTTAGCACAGCAATGTTCATAAGCAGTGTTCAATGTTCGTAAGCAATGCTACAACAACAGATGTTGTAGCGAATTAAATATTGCTCATACTATTTTAGGACTTCAGACCACTCATCCATAGAGCTCATCCATATCATCTGTACAATACTCTTCCAAGACAGGTGCAATATTATTTCCATTCTATCAGTGATATGCATGACACCAGTTTCAGAAAGTCTCCCATTCCAGACAGTGCTCTAGCACATAGTCAAAGTTAAGAATTTAAGTTTATCATTTCCCTAAAACAATTGTTTGTGCTGTTTTTTTTTCTTTTGGTAAAAGCAGCTTTTGTTATTTAGAAATCAGTCATTTGTCTCAGGCCTCAGTCTTACTCTCATTAGTTTCAGGGGGACAGAAAGGCTGGGACATCCTTCAAACCATGGTCTAGACACACTGGGCTAAATTTTTCCATTACTATTTAAACACTTTTTAAAAGACATCCAGAGGAATTTTTAAGATGCTTGAATTCCTTTGATTTCCTAAAGGAAACAAAAGGCGCCTAAATACCCCCAAGTATTTGGGCCTAGTTACCTATCTTTAATTGTCTAAATTCGTACAAAAACCTGGCTGCTAATAACATCTCGAATCAGAAAACAAGGCAATCTCAAAAGAAAGATGCAAATTCAGGGATGACCAGCTCCTGCACTCTTAAAAATTGCTGCAAAACAGGCAGAAAAATCAGTAGTTCTAGATTCATGCACAATATTCCAAGAGCATGCTTGCAACTTTTATTAGTTCTACCTGTGGAATTGTCCAAGAAAAACCCAGACTCATCACCATAATGGAAACCTACTTTTTTTGTTACAGGGAAGTGAAACCTGGTGCCTGGGAAGAAGAACAAGCAGCTGAGTTCACATTCCCAATGCAGCATGTGCACACTTGGCTTGGTTTTGTGCCTGTGAGAGCCTCCCTGGCTCCCTCCAACAGCCACAAAGGTCACTGCTGTAGTGAGTATTTCAGTATGTTCCTATTAAGTTGGATTGGCTTCCAAAAAGTTTTGCTTTCTCTTGTGCCCTTTATAATTTTTACTTTGGGTAAGCTCTCTTTCAGCACCAGAAGAGGCCATTAGATTCACCCTGGCCTTTGGAGTCAGTTGCTGACAATACATTACACTTAAAATTCTTTTTAACATTCTACTTAGGCACACTGTAAAGGAAGAATGGATATCCAGAATAATTAAAATATGTTTAATTTGCATGGAGCTCAGGGCATTGTTCTGACATCAAACATCACTGTCAACCATATGTGGAATTTCAACTGCCAAGTGCTTCATTTATGTGAAAATTAGCTTAAGTGTACAAAGAATGAAAAATTTATGATTATTTCACATTTTAATACATGCAGTGCTATGCATTAATTTAGACTTCTAAAACAATTTTGACAGTGACAAGGGAATCCTTCATAGACTAAGTGCTTTAGTATGCTGTGTTTCACATGTCCTGTGGAATTATTTGTTAGAGTGTTAAGGCAGTTACATTTTTATGTTTTTAAAACAAAGATATTATATAACGATATCAATTAAAATATTGCTTCAGTTCATTCTTTCTTTTCCCTCTTTTCCTATCAATAGCTTTGAGATAGATTTGCATCTTGCATGACACAAAAATGTTTGCAGAGAGAAAAAAAAGAGTGCATATATTATGCTATTCAACATAACAGGCGTTGGCAACTTTCCCCAGACTTTTGTTGCACAGGAAAATCACTTGGATGGTGACAGGATCTTCCCCAAGGTGCTAAGATCTGACACAAGTGCATTATTTTTCATGAGTATCTTCTGTTCTGCATAATAAAACACGATGGTTCTCCATCTCTCACTCCTTATGGGCCATCTGGGCTTTCTCCAGACCTAGATGGCAATCCTGCAATGTGTACGTGTCTAGGGCACCCCAAATGAAGCGAGGGAATGCTAATAATGATTTCAGAGCTGCTTGTTTTCTAGGTCCAACCAAAGAGGTCACCTTCAAATGGCACATTTTATACAAAAACTAACTTTGCATTTTGCCTTGATGACAAAATTAATACAGCATTTCTGCAAACACTTGAAGAAACATAATGCATATATAGAAAAACCCTGAAAGAAAAAAGAAATGACACAAAGAAAGAAGAGGATTTCAGGTGTTCTCAAGTCCACACAAATCTGACTTTTTGCACCCTGTAAGCTCTGTTTTTTACAGACGTAGTTTAATATACAACCCTCTCTGCGTACATTGCACACCCAAAAGCTATATTAAAAGAAGGTTGTTAACACAATCCTAAAAGAGTTCAGAAAACAGACCAAAACCAACTTCATTTTGCCATTTCCTAAGGTGGGGCTCTTTGACTGTAGCCCTTTGGTGTTTTTCCATTGCTTCTTTTTTTTAAAGCAAACTTACAAAAATTGAAATTCCATCGTATAGCCTAGCCTCACCTAGAGCACAGACGAACTATAAACAAGGTTTGATCTTTCAGATCCACCCAGAGCTCTCAGTGTGTGAGCTTATCTAGTAACCAAAAGCAGTAGAAAGCCTTCATCCTATCTGAGAATCAGTTCTGAAAGGAGATGAGATCAGACGTATACTTTGCTGGTGGCTTTCACGGCTGTTTCCTGACAGCAGACTAATACTAAGAATAAAAAGCCTCAAGACCCATTCCAGCTGCTTTATAAGGGAATGTTCTACCAGGCACAGCTTCTGCCGTAAACTCTGAATCATGAATCAAAATCCCCACTTCACAGATAGATTAGTTATACCATTTATCACCAAGAGGCAGACCTTACCTCTCATTGCAACTAACTGCATAATTAAGACTAAAGCCAAAGCTTAGAGTACAGGAGTAAGGCTTTGCTACCTGCCTCCTCATCATCCAGCACAAGATAACCTAATCTGGTAAGGGAAGCCAGTCACTTCTAACATCTGCTTACTAGCCATTCAGAAAAAAGCACTGGATGTGTCTACGTTGTATTTTGAGGTTCCACCACCAGCACCTGCCCGTTCAGGTTAATACGTGAATGTCCACTCTCTGGAGCTTGAAACAGAGCCTTGGAAACTGCTGGAGTCCTTGTATGCTATTAGTACAACTAGGCAGTCTGGATGCCGCCCGTCAGCCCGCAGACTGTTCTCAGCCATTTCTGGACCGGGTGGGCAGTGGGCAGATATGGAAACCTGCCTTGCTCCTAGCTGCTCTGCCAGAGCCACACGATAGAGCCACTGTTTCTATCAGCAGAAGTAAATCTCAGGAGAAAGGCACGGAGGAAGCAGGTTGTTGCAATCTCTGGCTTTGCAGAAGGAGCTGCTGTGGCATGTAAACAAGATACCTTTCCAGGGACAAATTCACGGGACCTAGAGGGTCATGGGTTAACAGGAGGAACAGCAGCTTTGCTGTCTGTACATCATGAGATGTGTGTACATCATGCGTTCCAGACACATTCAGGAAGAAGGAAGCCTTTTGAAAAATAGTTTTGAGGAGAGATTAAAGAAAGACCCTCAGCACTTGTGCAGAGCTTGCCCTGCTAATGTCACACGTAGATAACGCCGGCAGAGGTGCCCGCTTCTGTTGTTCTCAAGTGCTCTCTGCAAGTTCGGCGCTGCGCAGGGACACAGCCGGCCACTCACCTTGGCTCACCCCCTCTTGCGACTGCACTAATGTCTCCGCAACACTAATGCTAAGAGTTTGTCCTTGTCTGAATAGTGTGTCTGGGAAGAGAAAATGCAAACATAAACAAGGAAATTAATGTTTGCTTGGTTTTTAACACGCTATGTTTTTCGCATTTATGCTGTAAGCGCAACCTGATGTTTGATACCACTGCTCCACCTGGGCTGAGGAAATACTGACTCCAAAGGAAACCCCCTAGTATTAGTTATATCTTTGTTGGCTTTGCACTGGATGGTAGGTATCTCATAACTTATATAATCACTCTAAGCAGGATTTCAAAAGTATTCTGCTCTAGTATTACTACCTTCTCACTACAAATTAAAGCTAATTTTAATCACTGATTTGAATAGAGACACTTATGAGCCTTTGTATTTCTCCTACACTTTTTGTTAAGCTTCTGTACAGTCCACAAATTAGATGAGAACTGAATCTGCGTATTGGTAAAATAGCACTTGGATCATTTTCACTGGAAGAATACAACTGAAAACTAGCATCAGAAAATTAAAAAGATATCTAGCAGATCTATGCTTTTAAAAGCAAATAAGGTGCTGGCATCTGATCCTTTATTCAGCTATCGATTTGTGCAGAATACAACTTTTTGAATTCATTGGGAAAAAAGTTTCGTGCAATTTGAGGACTAGAGTAGGATAGTTTCAGCCAGATGGAACTGAGATCATTCCTGTGTTAAATATCTGCTGGAATAGGCTGGGTCTTCAACCTAATACCGACAGTCTGCCTAAAGGACTTGCTCCTAACTAGTGCGGAATATTTTCGCACAAGCATTATCATTGCATGGCCTTTTCAAATTAGTAATGGTAAACCAGAGGCTTGTAGAAGAGGAAGAAAGAAAAGGCCTCAAAGAGAGTTTGGAGTAGTTGGGAGCAAGGCAGAAGAAAGCTGGTGAGAAGAGAGAGTGGCCTTCTTTTCATATTGGTGGTAATCAAACCTGAAATTTCTCTACCTCTTTTGTGGCAACAGTACAAGACAGTCGCTAATAATCTTGCCTTCATGATTTGACAGGCTTGAAGCATGCTGCAGTGAGATATTGGTAATAAAACACCCGCTAAGGAGGTGTGCTGACACTTCAGCAACAGCAGAGTATTTTCAGAGACGAGCCCAGTGTAATTAGGGACACATGGCACCTCTAATGCTGGGATCAACTCCGAGGTGAACATTAGGCAAGGCTGGGGTGAGAAATGAGCGCTTGCACTGATTGCTCAGAGACTCCTTAATAGACAGGGATTCACATTACCCAGTATGCAGATAGAGAGAGAGAGACCTACAGACTAGCTGCCACCCACAGCCTCTACTGTAGCTCACCTTTGCTCTGCAGAGAATAACTGCCTTCTTTCTTTGCTCAGTTTTCAAACAACAGATTCACACTCCCCATTTTACTCTGGAAGCTGCCTTTGGAAACATATAAGGAGAGGAAACAATCATCATCAAGCTGAGACTTCAGCCATGGGATTCCTTAGTGAGAAAAAGGCAAAGGCAGAAAAAATAAGTTGAATTAAGAGACCTGCAGATACAGAGGAAGGCAATGGAGGTGAACCCAAGACATTAACGGTCTGAGGAAGCAGAAGGGGCAAAATAGGATCAGGGCGGACTGCAGCATTGCAAATGTGACTCTTGTTGTGAATGAAGATGAGTGGATAGCTTGCCAGTCACTTGCCAAAACAATGATTTTTTTTCTCCTCGTCCCTTGACATATATTACCCCACATACTGCTACAGAGCCACAAAAATCCGGCCAACTCTGTGCAGAAGAAGCTGCTCTCTGAAGACAATCCTGTTGTGGGCCAGGATTTCTGCACACATCCAAGGCCAAACTCCAAGCAGAATTAAAAAGAGAAAAATTAATAGGTGGAAATTCCTCAGAAAGAAATTTAGAAAGCAACCACCACTCAGGCTAAAGCCTGTGGTCACTGCTGTTTTAATGAGCATAGATATATGCCCAAACACTGTTGTCTAACAATCTATCTGCAGCTATAAACATAACACAGGCATAATGCATAGAGGCATCCAGGGTGATTTCAGAAGCGTGTAAAACAGACAAATTCAGTGAAAGCCTTACATGAATCGGGATCTGCCCCAGTAAGCTTTTCTGTGCAACTGTCTACATGTGATTTTCCACAAGAGAGATGAACAGAGATCCACACAGCACCGATCATACGTCTTCACCACCTAGTATACTAATAAGCTAATACCTGTATAAGTTTCCACCTAGGGCACATCCAGCCCACTGCACCTACTCTTCCTGCACGTGCAAACTGTGACACATTGACATCGAGGGGCTTCCAGGTGGAAGGGAGGCCTCGAGGTCACCATGTCCATGACACAGCTCCGCGGCAGTGCAGAGCTCAGCCTGGGCCCCCAATCATCCAAACGGTAGGCAGAAGATAAGCTCAGTCACTGGAAAACGGATGCTGAACATATCCTTCCCGCACCTCCTGCCAGCTGCTTGCAGCAGGCCTGGCATGAGATTTACAGCCAGCTGCTAACCTTAGCAGGAGGTACAAAGCCACGAGAGCAGGTAGATCAAACAGCGAGAATCTGTCAAGAATTTAAGAGAAACAAAGAGAGGAAAAAAAAAAGAAAGAAAGAATTAAATAGAAAAAGGGGTTGGGGGATAATTACAAAACAGGTATTTTTAATGGTTGCTGGCGGAAGCCCCAACCCTCGTATTTAAATGGATTTTTTAATTAAAAAACAGCAGGCTATGGATGCTAATCTTTCTGAGCAGAAAGCTCCTGATGGTTTGCCTGTTTCCAAAAGACTAAATCAATCAGCAAGAAGGCTAACCCCATCTTCATAACATTCATTGCAGAAGGGCCCAAACTTTGAGAGTGTAAGCGTGCTGCATTCCTGTATGCACGGAACAAGATACTAGTACCAAAGGTACAAAATTCACCTCTAAAAGCCCACAGAGCTTTAACAACTTCTTCCCTCCTCCCAGATCTGTTCTGTCTTTTCTTGTTACTTCAAAATGTTTTTTTTCTAGCTAAAAATATCAGTGGAGGCCCGCCAGGCTAAAATGTGCAGTTTGAGTCCCTAAGTGTTTGGGTAGGGAATATTCCAATTGCTCCACATTTTTGCCTATGTAAACTATTTAACTTGCAAATCAGAAAGCAATGTTGTATGACACACTTGGGTTTTTCTTGGAATCTCAGCAGACTCAGCAGTGAAAAAAAACAGTATATAACCAGCAGAGAGAGAGAGAGAGATGTCAACCATGCAGTATAAAAATAAATTGTTGGCAATTTTTTATGAACTGAGGTTTCCCAAATGTAAAGCAATTTAACAATTTTGTGCCATTGCAATTCACAGTATCTGTGGATAGAGGGATTTTAAATAAAAATTCATCCTTATTCTATTCTGTGTCAAGAATTAGGTGTCACTTTGTTTCTTCCCCATGTTTTATAATTGTATAAAGCTCTGAAGAAAGAAAGCCTCTTCGGGAAAGGCCACCTCCAGGAAACAGCCTGAGTCATTGCAAGCACTGCACAGTGGGAGGCTTTATAACCTGGCACTAACATCACCCAAACTGACCAGCTTTGGAGCCTCTTTTTTCAAGTCAGCAAGTTTCTGTGGCGATTTCCTAGTCGAGGCTTTCACCCCGCCATGGCTGGGGAAGGGACGACGGCCACTCGGTGCTGCCGGGCTGGGGGGTCCATGAGGACAGTTTAAGCCCTCCTGCCTTTAGCCCACCTCTTCTCCTTGCCCAGACCGTGCTACTGCCCACCTGCCTCTGTGCCCAGGACACATCTGCCGTGGGCAGCGCTTCTCCGCCGAGCTCCTTCCCCAGTGCAGGCGCTCCGCTCCCTCCCGCAGGTATCAGCATCTCCCAACACCTGATCTTTTCTAGCATCCTCCCACAGTGGAGCAGGTGCTCTGCAAGTCCCCTACCCAGTGTCTTCTCTCCTCACACTGCTGTGTCATTTCTTCTTCCTCTATCATTGTGTCAGCTCACGCTGCTATAGCTGACCTCTGCTCCTCCAGACGTTGAACCCTAAGCCTCCGGTGCACACATCCATCTCCCAGCACACCACGTCATTAAGGAAAGTACATTCAAAACTAGAAGATGATTACACAGTTTGTACTGAGGCTGGGGAGTATATAAACCCGGTAGGCTACCTGTGCTGCCTATGCCTTCCTTAACTGAGCACGCCTTGCTCAGGCAAAACACGTGTAAGAAAAAAATCTATGTCAGGCAGAGTCACAAGGGAAATCCTAAAGTATGTGGCCTACCTAGAAATAAGTTGAGTATCACGCAAGTCTGCATACAAGTGAACCCAGTCTGCTGTTCCTGTAAAGCACCGAGCTGCCAAAGAAACATTTTGTGCCAAGCTGTTCCAGGGAAGGAGGAGATTAAAAAGACCACCACTGATGTGTACATTTTTCCTGGCGTGACTGCTTCAGGTGCCACAGTTTCTATCAGGTTCCTTCAAATGCAGGGATAGTTTACTGTCCATTGAGACCGTCATCAAGACGAGATCATTCAAGAAGCTTCAGAGATAGCTGCCCAGTCTGCAAGACCACGCTGGATGTGCCTGTATGCTTCATATAGTTCATGTCACTACTTTGAGGCACCTTGTAAGACTCAGAAATAAACACAGAATTAAGGAAGCACTATTCACACCACTGCCTGGGTACTCTTACCTTGAATCAGGCTAAGCTTTCTCTAGGATCAGGGCAGGGAACAGCTCCAAGGAATTCCTCTGCAAATTCATTTTGCAGGATGCTGATTTCTCATTATGAGAGAACACAAATCCATTTGACAAGAAATGTTCTCTTTCTATTCTCATTTTGTTTCACAACCTATGGTGTAAACCTCAGGTGAATTTTCAAATAAGTAAGCCCTCATACTTGTAAAGGAACCTCTATAGGGAACAAAAGCATAGAGCACGTTGGCAACTTATATTTGATTGCATAGTGCAGCAAGAAAGCATAAGACCCTACTGACAAAAGCTATGCCTCTCCTTCATACTGCTAGCATGCAAGGAACTCAAAACACTTTGCAGACTTCCATGAATTGTGTCTCACAACACTGTGAAGTTACTCTTTTCTCCCTTTTTTGCAAACAGGGGGCCTCAAGGAGAGATGCCGTAGGAGGCCTATGTAAATCTCCAAAGTGATCTGGGGGTAAAGTCAGAAATAGATCAGATGAAATCTAATGTATTTTAAGCCACCAGACCACTCTCTTCCAGAGCCAATAAATCGATGCTTCATGCAGCAAAGCCCTGACATTTCATATTTTGCATTCAAGAGTGACACTGATACTTGCCCCTCTTGGCACCAAGGAGCTAAATTTACTCTTCTGCTGTTTAACATGCCACAAGAAAGACAAGATTAGAGATCTCCTCTTGTCTGAATTCCAGGCAACTTTCCTTTGTTAATCTAACCACTGAACAGGCCAACCTTATAGCTGTATCAGAAAGGCTTTCTGGTTTGATTTGCTATAGCCATTGAACAACAGCATGTGGATCAAACGAGGCTGAGCAGCTTGCCGTCCACTTGTTTCTCGAGTGCAACGAAGCAGAAGGAAACTACTCTGACAATTTGAAAGGGAACTACTACCAATTTAGAAGGAAATGATTGTGCACAGTCCAACCTGATGCCTCGAACAACATCACGGAGCAATCCTCCATCACTTAGCGCTCTGGGCCTGTCAGTCTTCGGATTTAAAATGAGTTTAGGTAAACGAGTTGCGCAACAATGATTCACTCTGAAACACTTCCACTTGAGAGTGCTACTCTGCCTCACTGACACCTTTATACTTTCAAAGATTATTTCTGCTATGTGGGTTGCTTTTTTTTGAAATAGATTTGTATATACAAAATATGGCAAATACATCCCCTTTGATGATCAAAAATCTCTGTTTTTTTTTTTTTTTCCTGAGAAACAGGAAGAACTCTGTATGGATGTAAACAAATTTATTTAGCATGTCTAGTTCTGGACCTGTAACAGAAATCTGCAAGGTTCTGGCCTGAGTGCCAGATAGGTATTAAGCAAATATTGGCACAGTATTTAGCTAAGCCTGATCCATAACCCTGTAGATTTTTGGGTGAGAGAGTGCCCTTCTTGTCTGGTTGAACATTGTTGACCTTATCATCATTTACTGTCATGGAATTGCATCTACTCTTCATTGACTTTCAGACCCAAATTACAGTTCAGCATTTTCTTAGCTACTTCAGAAAGAAGTTTGGCTGCGGCACCTCATCCTGAAGTCCCTAATGGCTTTTATAGAGAAATTTCTTGCCAAGAATCAATGCAGTCCATGCCCCTCTGTACTCCAGGAGACAGGAGGGACCATCACAGTAAACCTCACGGGATGTAGCTAGAGAAGCTCCCTGCCAGGGAAGGCAGTGGAAAGCCAGATGGGGCTTTTATATCTGGGACAGTATAATGACTACACTGTCATTGCAGCAGTTGAAGAAGCCCTGCAGAAAAAGCCCTCACAAGCAGATGCTTCCAGGGAGGCACTGGGGAGAGGGGAAAAAGCCTGCTCTGAGTGCATGCTGCAGGATGGGGTAGAGGGCTTTGTGAGTGCAGCTGCCTCCCCCAGGCCAGCACCCAAAAACAGCATCCGTGCGCTATAAAACGTACCTGTGCGAGAGACGTGGAACTGGGGTCTCTGCTACGGGGGTTTCCCTGTGCGCAGCAGCTCAGGGCAAAGCACCACCCACCTGCGACTCCCTGCTCCCCACCACTCCTGCGCTCAGCGACCCGGAGCTGCCTCTAATCCCCATTCGTGGCAGTGCTTCCTAAAGGACCCGACAAAATTGGATGCAGCCCTGATCTAACACCTACCTCCACACCAAGAGCTAGTACAGGGAGGCTTAGACTTAAAGAAATTAGGTACTTTTCCCACTTTTTTTTTTATACCCAGCAGTACATCCAGCTTTTTATTTAACCCCGCATCATGACCTCCTCCAGAACAAAGACGTTTCTGGCTTTCCAAACATAACCAAAATTGACCCAATTGCATAGCTGTTTAACAGATATAGATACAACAGATATAGATACAAGCTATATAACTACAGATTACATAGCTAGAAACTTCAAAGACTTCATCAAGAAAACAACACAGATAAAGCAACATTATGCACTTCCACAGAATCTCCTCCACTTTTCATACACCATAAAGTAAGTTTTCTTTGAAAATAAAGCGACAAGCTGCCTCCTTCCAGGTGTTTCCCTGTTTCTCAAAGAGAAAGCACAAGAAAGCTGCAGAAAAAATGACTAATAAAATTTTTACTTGCAGAATTTAAAATCAGAAAGAACAATTACACTATCTAGTCTAGCTTGTAACAAAGGCCCTTTATCCCATTGAGGTGCTGCACATATTTTAGATTCTCAATGCTTCTTGTGATAGTAGGTTAATTATTGATAAATATGTTATGCCCGTAGATCTTACTTTTTAGGTGAAGATTAAAGTCTAGCTCCACTATGGTGCAGCCCCGTTCCCTTATGATGTCCAGCAGGGCAGGGAAAGGGAATATCTTAAAGCTTTTTTATGTGAGATTTGTTTCCAAAATGAAGCTAATTTACCTTTTAGTCTGGCTTCTGGAATTCCAAATAATAGAAAGCTATCTCTACCAAACTTGCACCTGCAAATGTGGTAGCTTAATGATGCAATCATTTCATGTACTGCTGCAGAGCCTGATCTCATTTGGTCTGGGGTAAGAGGAGAGAACAGCCAGTCTCCAGGGCAGAGACCCAGGCCTGCTAGCTGCGTACAACAAGGGCTGGAGGGACCCCAACCACAAGAATTGACAGTATGTCCCTCTACTAGTCTCGATTCCCCAGGAATCAGAAATCAGGTGATTCAAACACTGCAGGCCAAACTGTGGTGCAGGGCCACCATATCTGAAACGCTCTGCTCCAGAGAAGCCTGGAGAGATGCCCCAGTGAGGCAACGTCATCATCCTTTGAACACATCTGGCTCGCACAGTACAACGTGCTCCTGTCAGCAGGAGCATCTGCTACATGAACTCAAGAAGGAAGGGCAAAGACTCTTCCTCTTCCTCCTCCCCATCATGATCCCATGCTGGAAGGGAGCGAGCCCTCCCGTCCAAGGACACCACTGCACTTTGACCGATCATGCATGTTGCGTCTCCAAAATCACATGTGGTTCATGGTTTCCCAGTCATTCCCTCTTTAATGAGTGCATGGACTGGCAGTTCCCTGTAGGTGCATTTTGAAAGCTCTGGTTGCAGCTGGAGACCCATCTCGATACTTTGCTATGCTTGAAACCAGGCTTTGAATGACATAATTACAGGCCTACATTAAAATGTTATATTTAAATAATCTTATTCTTCATCAGCAAAGGATATTCCTAACCAAAACAAATTCTTCTATATCATTTATTGTATTTAAGATAATTTAATGGGTTTCTATTCATGCTGGAAGGCAGCAAATGAATAAATTCCATAGCACTTTATTTAAATATTTTAGAACAAATCTTGAAAGATGTTTTCATTTAGCTGAAAGCAGCTTAATGGCAGTTTTTTCTCTGCCATAGTAAAAAAGTATGTTTCTTTTTATTGCGCTTGTTAAAATAAATGGCATTTTTAATAAAGACTGTCCCCATAACAACATATATGATTTGATCACATTATGAAATAAATGTCATGTGAGATTATACATTTCAAAGCAGACAGTTTATGTTCTTTTAGTTATTAAATTCAATCAGTTTTACTTCTTTTCTTTTCCTTAAGGCAGGTATGTTTTTGATTAAAATGTGACCCCCAAAAGTAGAATAATTTAAGTGAGACTGTATTTTCATTTTTTAAGGTTTATCTGCCTTCCCATAGGAACTTAAAAGAAAAAAAATGTAGCTTCCAATGGCAGAATTAAGATTTGTTTGCCTTTGACTGACATTTTTATTCCCAAGCAGAACATGTTACAATACGGCACTGTGTGGAAAACTTACACTTAAAGCTAACTAATTAGGCATTATATTTGTATTCCATAAAATGGCTTTGACACAAATGTGCTGTGAAGGCTGCAGAGCCTGCTAATATCTATCTCCCTTGTACAGAGAACCAACACCAGCTCAAATCAGCCACTTTTGCCACTAGCCCAGGTTGTCATTTGGAGAAGACTGTTACATGGTGAAGCATGCAGTGGCTGCCCGTTGGAGATGACATCTCCAGGCCAGTTTGATGTCCTTCAGGAACCAGCCAGACAATGGTCACCTCTGAAGACAGGGCTGAAGGGAGCTGATTTTGTGGCAGAACTGACCGTGAGGACTTCACCCACAGCTCTTTAGGGGCTGTCCCTTACTCCCCAGCATTGCATTGCATTGCACTATGACGGCCGGCGACCCTGGCTTATCATTTCTGATTCTCCACCTCCTGCCTGTCAGCTCCCCATTGAACATCCCTGTTTGCTGAGGGACATGGTTTAAGCACACCAAAGTTTCTGCGATTTAGTTACAGTCCTTTCACAGGATCCCCACAGCCTAACAGTCCAAATCTTAGACTGAATTTGGACACTTAAATTGCCTGGTCTTGACCCAATGCAATCAGCTGCATGCAGCATGCACCAATTCCACATTGTGCATCTGAATCTCTCCAGTCAGTACAGTGAAATCCTTGGGTTAAAACAGCATAGAAAAACAGACTGGCTTTAGTCTGTCCAGAATACCCATTTGGGGTATTGCCACACCCCTGTCCCTGTCCAAATATTTCGAGATCTCTAAAAAGCAAAGCTTCCTTATGTCCTGGAGGGAGCACTCACAACACGTGGAAGCTGGCTCTTCCAATCCTAGCATGGTGCTAGCCCTACCTCCTCTTCAGTACCCTGACTTTTCCTTAGGTGTGTTTCTAAAGCCCTCTTTCCACTTCAGGCTCTTCAGCTACACCAAAGTCCTCTTACAAACAAACCAAACTCGTATTAAAATCACTGACAACATGGGCGTTGGCTTAATAAAGAAATTAATTACTTTTAATCTAAACATCACCATCTGTCAGGTCCTGAAAAGAAAAAAAAAAAAAGAAAGAAAAATGTGCAGTGATGCACAGCCACGGAGCAACACTTGAAAGCATGTCCCAGCTCTCGTGGAACATGAATGCTGAACATGAAACAAACACCTGAAACTGCACGTGCCACCACCTAAAACTATCACTTCATTTTTCTAGTACATGCTGTGTGTTAAGGAAAACACTCCAGACATCACCATCTGTGTCCCTTTTAATTATCAATAAGCATAGTAGGTACAATATTTCACGACTCATTCAGAAAACAGAAAGCTGCAACCAGGGCAGCGTGTGTGTCTGAGGATCTCTTCTTGGGCCTTGGTTAAGGGAGATGTATGGCTACCCAACAGCGCCGCACGAGGTAGCAGGCTGTACCACCCTGCCCAGCATGGCCTTGCGTTCGACACTGAAAAGCAGAGTCCTGTGGCATGAAAACTGCCCTTGGTCCTGAGCTCCCCTAACTAATGTAGTTAGTTATTTAGTTATTAACACAGTAGGTGTGTTGGTTTATTCTCAGACACAGAAAACAGAGCTATCAACATGCACATAGGACAGAAAGGAGAAAAATGAAGAATAAAATAAAAGGAGACTGCATATCGGGATATAGAGGCAAGGTCTCTTCCCAGGATGTCTAGCTTTGATAGGGAACGCAAAGAATGGAGGAAGAGCAGTTTTATGCAGGAAGAGCAGTTTTATGCAAGCGCTTTTGAGAATCCAACTGGAGTAAAGTCTCTGAACACTGAGTCAACTTATTGTAGTTGGATGAATCAAAACCGCCGGAACCTGGACAGGTTGGGAGAAAAGTCAGGAATAGACTTTCCCCTTATCCCTAACATCTCTAAGTAGAACATACGGCTGCAGGTAAATGACTTCACCACCAGCTGAACTAGACCAAAGACTGGTTTCCCACAGGTCTCCATTCTCTGCACGTGCCCTCCGCCCCCTCGGTAGTCTGGATCCCCCAGCTGTGCCTTGTGATCCCAACCCCCTCCCCAAAGGCTCTTCCGTGTCCCCTAGCCCCTTCCATGTCCGCAGCCCCTTCATCTCCTGCCCACGCTGGATACTCACTGGCCGAGCTAGAGGCAGAGCAGGCTGGCTGCCCCCGCCAGGACCAACAACTGATGGGTAATTGGGGGAAGATGGAAGGGGACTGACAAAGAGATAGAAATAGCCCTGTTTCCTTAGGCAACCAAGTACTACTGTGAATAAATCCAAAGTGAATAGCGCTAGGTCAGACGTTTTACAGATACTTATCTGATCTCCTAATATCTTGCTAAATCTCTCTGGATATATTCAGTAAAACCTGCTGCATATTCACTGGAAGTGACAGTTCTCTTCAATTAAAAAAGGCTGGAAAGAGCGCTTCTTTCCTCTGAGTGAATCATCCAGACTACGATCAAATGAAAAATTACCTCCTTTGAAGCAACCACGGGGCATCTGGAAAAAAGATGCTCAGGAAACTCAAATAGAAATGAGTGCCCCAGCCTCACTTGTCACAGGATTTCCTGCTGTCTGTCTCCCGTTTTCAGGGGGCAAACTCTCACCTCTTCCCTGTTTAACCCTGATGGAGGCTTTACATGAACTGAACTGCTCTAAACAGATAGCATGAGGCAAAAAAACGTACCTTTCCCTACCAGCATCTCCCCTCTGCTTACAAGGGTTGTCTGCTCTGCTAGCAATGGTAGGAATTAAGCCAACTAAAATCAAAGTCCAGAAGGCGGCAATCAAATTTTTCACCCTCTATCCTTTTGTTGTAAGTGAATGCTGCATGTTCTCCTCAAGTTACCTCCCCAAGCAACAATCCCATTTACTTTTTGACCTCTGTAAATTAAAACAAGTTTGGAGCTCTCTTGGTTCAGAGCTGTGACTCCATTTACTGGAGAAATTGTTTATTCAAGCAATTCCCACTCTGTAGCATCAAAGTTTGTTGTTAATAGTTACAGACTGTTAATCTACACGAGGAATAAAACAAAGCTTGTGGAAGAATCCCAAACGGACAGGCATGATAAGAGAGGGGAAAAGCAGGCTGGCAAAGCTCCAGGTACACAATATTTTTGTGCTTGACCTCCTTAATTACTTGAACACCAAACTGAGTGGTAGAAGAGCCTCAGAGCTTCTGAAGTGGCTACCAAGAACTTCTTTCATTTCTATGAAAAACATGCCATTTAATTTTCCCTCCACAGTATGGAGGCATATTTCATCCAGCACATTTCACCATAAGGCAAAGAGGAAACTAGTTTCTAACAGAAAAGAGGAAGTCACTGCACAGCAAACGTATGTATACCTGCTCCAAGGCTCACCGTCAGAGAAAAATCATTTTGCTAACAACATTTTAGGGGTTGTACGGTCACCTCCAGGGCTCACATGCAGGGAACTGAGGGAAAAGTCTGCCATGATGTCCCAGCTGCTTGCTGCAGGGCCTTAGCCTAAGTGACCATCCCATAGTCCATTTCAGCAGCTGATCTTCCTAGCACTGGGGAAACTGGTGGCAATGATGCCTGCAGAAATATTTTTTGGCAAGCGAACATTTTAACATTTCAAGAATTAGCTTTTATTTCAAATTGCAACCAATTCTGCAATAATTCAAAGCAGAAGCAGGAAATCAAATAACTATCATATTGTCATTTTCCTCATTTCATTTGCTGGCCACATAAAATCAAAAATATACTTGTTATTTAAATCAGAATTAAGCTGAAAAGATCATAATCTTTGGGGAAATTTCCCAGAGTAGCTGAGGTTTACCTGTCCTACACCAAACCATCAAGATCCTCTCTCCATTCACCACCTCTCGGTATATTCACTCTCTAAGAAGTTTTGAAACTCTTTAAAGATTTTCATCAAGCAGCTGTAACTCTATGCCCAAGATATGCTACTGCAGGCAGAAACAAGAAACAGCTTTTCAGCTGCAACGTGTCTCAAATCATGAAGCCAAGCCAGAATTATTCACCAGTTTTTGTGCTATATCCTCTCAAGCACAATTAGCAATGTCTGTCTCTTCAAAAATGCACATTTGGGAAGCAAAAAATTAACAAATCACACTATGATGATATGTTAAACTTAAGAGTTTAAAAGCCTTTATAAGTGTGAATTAAATCTCAGAAAGTGAAAGAAAAGTTGCCATTGTCATGCACATTTACTGAAGAAAAAGTCCAAATGTCTGAAATAATGCTACTCTGAAAAAGGATCAGATTATCGCAGGCAGGAGTTTACAAGCAGAACTCTTTCCCCAAATCAGTGAAAACTACTTGGTTCAGCGTTACTAACTTGTGCTAGCAATTTAGTTTCGATTGATGCCTCTTTTTTTTTAAAGGAATAGTAGAGACTTATTACTGATTTTCCATGTTGATCTGGAAAAATAAATCTTCATTGAAGTGTCTTCAGTCCAGGAAGTATCAAAACCTGAGTCTGAAATATCATTCTTCATCCTGAGCTATGCAAGAAATCTCTACTGCCGATGAGTGATCCGCAAGATGGATTAGGAAGAATTTTGCCTTTGGTTTGATGTTCAAATTAGATTACTAATTCACAGAGTCCTTTTGCTGTTTAATAAATTCAGATGAGAAGGAAAGATACAAATTCTCACAGTTCTTTTGCTGCTTAATACATCCAGATGAAAAGGAAAGATAGAGCATAATCAACACATGCATTAATTTATGCAGATCTTTCCCTAGCTTCATGTTTTAAAATGTCTTTTTAGATAAAAGGCCAATAATACTCAGCATTTTTCATCTTCAAAGTGCTTTGAAAATATTAACTACTGAATTGGCATAGCACACCCATCAGGTCCATGAAGATTAGTACCCCTGTTTTAAAGAGCAATTCCAGGCAGAAAGGTTGTGGGATTTCCTCACTAACAAGAAGTCAATGCCAAGGATAGATGCTAATTAGCAAATTCATAACTTGCAGTGCAGCACTTAGATTACATACTATGCTCTCTCTTTAAGACATTCAATATATGCGATGTATGTGTTTAATGTTGATGATTTCATACTACTAGAAGCTTAAAAGACATAAAAGAAAATGGTCGTCTTGTAGAAGAAGGTGCGTACAACGGTGGGGTTGTTTTCCCACTACAGTATTTAGAAGCAGTACTGTAAGACTGAGAAAACATCACAAAGCAGAAGCTAGCCTTAACTATAACACTAAACTAACTGTATGGTCTGTCCTGATGTGACATCTGTGCACAGTCTGGCCTCTCTGGGTCTTGGCAAGCCCAGAGAGCTGCAGCTCTCGCAAGGGAGAAGGTCCAGGAAGGGGGTTCCAGGTGGCTCTGAAAATAGGTCTCCAACAGCAAACGAAGGCTAAACATCTGGTCTTGTTAGCATTCAGCAAGGCAAGCGTCTTTGCACCAAGCTTCACCTCATTTCTCCCTTCAAACTATCCCAAACCAGGCAGCAGAGACAAAAAGATGGGCCAAAAGTGGAGAAGATAGATGAGTGCAGTGAGAACGGGACTGATCAGTAGATTCAGATTTTCTAATTAGTGCCAAGGGCTACATGAACTTATGCCTATCTCTCGCTGAGGGCATAAACCCATTACAGAGAGGAGTTTCTACGGTTTATTAACAAAGGAAGAGCACTTTCTAGGTCTCCTACGAACAATTTGTTCCTGTAGCTGTGGCTCAATCTACACTATACTGAAAAGCTTTCATTAATAGGAGCTTTATCCCTGCTCCTTTTAAGTTCATTATTTTCTTTCTGTAATATAAAGGAACTTTCATGCACAATCTGTACAATATCAGCTGTGAAACAAGGCAGATGTTCGTTAGACTCGCCATGAATGCTATGGGCAGGGAGTATTAGAACAGAGTCTATCCCATAGAAAGGCAAGATAGCAAAGACATGCAAGAACCGACCAAAGTGAAAACTGTAAAGACCCAGGGAATTCTGGGATGGCATATGCCATAACTATAGATATCTACTTAGACAGATAGAGCTGTAGTACCACAATACACAAGGCACTAAGAATTCATGCAGTGCCTTTTTTTAGATATAGGAGTTACGGGGTATGCTCTGGCAGAAGCAGAGGTGTAACAGCACCTTCTCTAGTCGTTCATAACAAAGCATGGTTGTGCAGTACTTCCCTGGCACCAAGAGGGGCTTTGGGCCAAGAGGTGAAACTCCACAGAGCTCATTTAGCCTAGGGCCTAGAAGACAAACGCCAAAGTGAGAAGGAAGATTTCTCATGAGTTCAATGTACGATATGCAGCATATAGTTTGCCTTTCTCCACAGCATCAAGCATTAGTGTCATGCCTTCACTTTCAAAGCCTCTTGAAGCTCTCAAGAGACCTCCAAAAATGTTGACAGTATTTTGGCTGCTAGAGCACTGAAACCATTGCTGAGCTCTTTGATCATGAGAAACACTGTCTCACCACTTCTGGTGGAGGAAGCCGTCTTCTGCTGTCTGTTGTGCCACAACTCACATGTCGATTGCCAGCTCTTTGGAGCAGCAATAGCTCTTTTGTCATGTATCTGCTCAGCATCTAGTGTACCAGGATGCTGGACAATGAAGAGGACTCTCCTCCGGCCTGCAGCTACACCGTGAAGAGTAGCTACCCGCAGCTAGTCCCCTTCACCGGAGAGGTAAAGTCTGCACCTCCTCCTAGGATGAGATGTCACTGCTCTGCTACATGCCAAGGGAAGTTTTACTGATGCTCATCCCAGGACGATGTGTTCCCAAATCAGCAATGTCAGTGAAGAGCTCCCAAGTTATCCCGCTCATCTCTGTGAAGAAGAACCCCACTAGTTTCTGGGTAGCCTTGATCTAGCATTGAGCCCTGAAGGATTTGATCAGTGTGTTGGCAAGGTACCATTTACCTAAAAAGTCACTTCTAAAAAAAAAAAAAGAGAGAAATTGTCCAAAAAAAGTAAAAAACTGCATTACCACTCAAGGATTAGTAGAATAATTCAATACTGATGTACAAGATTTAAAAAAAAAAATCTAAATTTATAACTACCTATAATCCTAATTAGCTTCCAGCAGTTCTCTATTTCACCCTTTTTTTAGGCATCATCCTAAACATTTCTCAAGGTGCTTCCACAGAGAGCATCCAATTTTAAACAAGACGTTCCTCATATGTATTGCTTAACAAGACTGCATCTGGAGACAGATATATTCATACCTCCCCACTTTTCTCCCTGGGGTTTTATTCAAATATTATTTCCCAAAATTCCTTGTAATTCAAAAATTCAGTACTAATTCAAGACAGTACATTATCCATCCCATACAATTACTGATGGCCCCACTTCAGTTGAGTTGATAAACTGAGGTGATTAGGCAGAGTCATCTTCCAGCCAAGCAGTAAACAAAAGCTCATTATCAGCCTGATATTTAAGTATTAAGACATCATTAACCCATCATGAAGAAAAGGCCTTCTTCCAACACATGAAGGAGAGGCTCAAACATAACCTAAACTAGTGCATACAAAAAAACCTGCAACATAAACCAATATCCAAGTTTATACAAAAGTAAAAATGGAAACAGATGTAAGCATTGCTAGCCTTTAACTGGGATCAGATGCAACAGAACCCAAATAAGTGTGAGATGAGGAGAGCTTGGGGCTTGGAGACCACTGCTAACCTTCTCCAAGAGGAGCGAAGGGTACAAATTCGCTGGCTTAGCTCATGCAAGCCAAGCGGTCCTCATGCGAGCCGTGAAGCCAGCAGAGCTGGCAGGGCAGTAACTTCCAGCAAAAGGGCTGGGCGAGCACCCAAGGGGGAAGTCTCCCCTGGCTGGCACGAATGTGCAGACCATGCTGCTGTGTGGTGTGGCAGGCAAGGCTGGAAACATGTTTAGCTGAAAAATCTCGGGCACAGAAACAAGGGAGAGGAAATAATACTACTGCACAGAACACGTTCGACTCTACTAAATGGCATCCACTGAATGTACGCTACAAAGCTGTAAGGCAAAAGGGCTTTAAACACCTCACGGTCTAATACATGCACTCCCAGAGCTTTAAGTTCATGCTTTGTCCCCACCAATCCCTCTGACAGACTGAAGCAAAACACTAAATCCAAGCAATACAATCTTTGAAAGAGCTCAGATTTGAACCAAGGGCTGAACGTTATATCCCAGAACTATCTATAACTGTTTTTTGCTCTGTTTCCAAGACCAAACTGCCAGTCTGTGGTAAAGAAAACACTCCCACCCTCAACCATTTAAATGTTTTCTAAATACAGTGCCTAGCATACAACACACACTATCGTAGGTTTAGGCTATCAAAAAAAAAAAAAGCCTGCGTGCTCCATGAGAAAAGTAATATCCGTTTTAGCTTTCAAACATTTTAGCTTTTTTATTAAAAATATGTACAACAAAAGCCTTACACTGTTGTCATATACAAAGGAGATAACAAATGGCATATACAAAGCAGATAACAAATGCTAAGAAGTGGAAATCTGTCAGCTACTAATATCAAAAGGCTACACAGAGAACGAAAGGCAAAAGTTTTTCACTGTTTATATTTTGAGCAGACCAGAACAAACCCATTGTAGCTATTGTCCTTCCATCTATAGAATATTTTTCACATGAACACCCATCTGAGTTATCACAGACTTTAAAAGGCCTTGTTTAAAGGGACAATGCTGAGATAAAGTCATATTGAAAAATCCCTTGCTTATAAGAGAAATAACACCTTAGGCTGTTGAGAGAGCACTAAAAAAAGTTTAGTATTTTTACTGAGCTTCATGTTTCCAACTGATATACAGGTAGACATTCCCACAATACCACGTAAGATAGCAGAAGTATTATCTCAAATATACGCCTGGGAAAAACGACACAAGAGGTAGCATAATGCCGATAAGAGTCCATTCCAGCCACACACCTGACAACATGGGAGCCCCACCGCCCCATACCAGACTAATGTGCAGCAGCCTACAGCCCAGGTGCAAAAGATAATACCTTGAGAGAAGGGCATGGCAGCAGGGCAGGAGCTGGGAGCCACAGGCAAGCAAAAAGCAGCAGCTCTCTCCTCCTCCCTCTCCCCAAAACGGAGGGCAGCCCCTCGCCTCTCTGGGAGGCGTTTCCATGAGTTTCTTCTGAGGTTTGTAACCTCTAAAATGAGAAAGAAACACACAGGCTGGTACAGCAACCTTGAATAGTTCACTGATTTCAGGGCTAGAAAAATCAGATGCACCCATTGTCAGATGGCATTAGATCGATCAGTTTGTGATTCTAGTCATATGATCCAGAACATAAAAAGACAAAAATGTCTGTCTTTTGCGTTTCCAGAACTGCAGGAAAATAGAATACTCTCTAAATTGCCGTAATTGAAGGTTCCAGGGCATTTCATTAATATTATAACGCAATAGTAGAAAGCTTTGGGCAGAATGGATGTTTGTTGGAAAAAAAAAAAAAAATCTCAGTTTGGGGCCAGTGCTTTAACTTCTAATAACCCCCTCCCCACCCAGGGATTTGCTTTAACTTAGTGTTCCCGCTAGGATCAATATGAAGTGTATTATTGCCTCTCCATCAGAGGTTTAAACCAACATCTGGTTTAAGTCTCTAGTTTTCTAAATGCGGGGGTCGTCACATAGCAGCTATGTAGACACTGTTTGCAATGTACGGCAAAGCATAAGACAATAGGAAGTGGAAAAGAGAAGAATCTGTGGGTCAGGCTGAGATCACAGTGACTAAGCTGCGCTAGGGAAGGCTGCTGCCCCAGCGTGCACAGGCCCGAGCACGAGGGCAGCGTCTAAAAAGAGATGCCACAGCTCAGAGCTCTGGGCAGGACGCGGAAATCAGGGGGGAAGGTTAGGGAGAGAGATTAGTCCTAACGATTCTTTCCAGTCTTAAAATCGTATGAACAGTCTTAACAATTAGAATTAAATTAGCAGGTGCTCACTTGAACTCTTCGTTTAGTCTACTGCAAATAAAATAGCAGAGTCAAGCTCGCCTTTATTCCACACAACTTTGGAAGCATTTTAAGCCTTAGATCCTCTCTGCCTAAGACATCGCTACTTAAAAGAAACCTCCCCTTGCTTCCATTTCAGTGTGTAGTGTGCATTAACACCCTCTTGAACACAGTTACAGAGTCTCTGTTCAAAAAGGGAAGAGCCATTGGCAAAAATGCTCATGTCTCACTGGGTGAGAGAGGCCACATTCCTGAGGACAATTTTTTACCTCCGCTTGCACAGGTACAGAAGAAGTCCTGCTGTTGACAAGGGAAGAGGCATCCACTTTAATTTTCTGATTCTGCAAGTGCTCTTCTCCCAAATACTCACTCAGCTGCATTTTGATATTTCAACAGGTTTTCCTGCCACTCCCTTGGCCAGAGCAGTTTTAGGCCCTTTCTGAACAATTTTGTTACACCTCTTTTTTACACTTCTCTCCGCCTCCCACTTCCCAGAGCAGTGCTATCTCCAGACTTCCCATCATTCTCCATCAGTGAGCCCCAATATATGTAGACCTCAACCAAAGGATAAACACTTCCACAAATCCCCCTGCCTTTCTTTCCTCACAACCCAGAGCTGCCTTTGTAAGATTATGACCATGTCTCAATCTTCAGGCAGTTCTCTCTTCCTTCACTAATCTCACAGCTGAAACAAGTTATTCTATGTGTAGTCAAACTAACAAAGCCTCATTTCACTTGAGTCAAGTCTTACACTTCCTACATGCCCCCCAACATAATTATTTGCACAAGCTCTTCTATAACAATCCAAGTTCCTTCTTTAGACACCCATATATTTTCTGTCCTCCCTAGAGTTCTTCCTCACCCCATCTCCATCTTCCTTTTGCACTCCCCCATCCCTAAGTCAGTACCCTATATCCTTACCCTATATCCCTTACGTCCTCCCCGCAGTATGCCTGTGTCCTAATTACATTCACTAGTCTTGCCCTGTGAGACGCTCTGTTCCCTCTTTCATCTCTTGTGCTTGGTCAACCTTGAGCTTGAGAGCCAGCTATCTATGACAGTAGGATGGACAACTTGTAATTTATTTTGGACAGAAAGTGACAGGACTGTCATGGACAAGCAGAAGCTTGAACCCATAAGAATGGCAATCTAATTTACCTAAAGAGAAAGAGTAAAGAGAAGAAAATAAAAGAAAGAGACATCCAGATCCTCCATGAAATTCTTGCACGGGAAGGTGACAGATCCTTCAGGAAACAAACCAAAGCAATGAAGGAAGAGGTAAAAGGAAAATCAGAAAAAAATCAAGGAGAGAAGAAATTTCAGGGCAGAAACAGAAAGGACAGAAGTCACACCAAAGAAGATCTAGGATGCAATCAGGCAGAATGACCTCCAAATGAAAACAACTAATTCAGTGAGTTTTGAATTAAAAGGCCTAAGGGGGAATGGGTTGGTATTAAAGGTGGTAAGTGAGGGCAAGCATTTTTTAAGATGAATGAACATGTTGAGAGAGGAAAGTACCACCATAGACAGCGTTCATAATAGGTCAGACCCTGGCTTTTGGGAGAAAGTGTTTTCCAACAAACAAGAAACTACATCATGAGGAAGGAAGATTAGGATGCACAGTGCTCGCACTGACTAAGGCAATGAGTTTGAGAAACCTCTGCAACATAACTTCCCCAGTTCCAAGGCCGTGATGTGGGGAAGACAAGGGCTTCTTCTCTGAAAGTGTTTTGTGAACTATGAACACAGAAGTACAAAATAAGCATCAGCTTTACATTATTTTATAGGACGGTTATAGTAAGAATTTCTTCACTTCCCTCTTTCGGAAAAAAGGCATACAACACCTGTTTGCCTAAATTCACAGCTGAGCCAGATTTGGAGCTTGAAGTTAGTCTGCTTTTGTCAATGAAAACATGTGATAAGGCTACAAAGAATCAGAGTTCATGAAGGTACCCACAAAAAATATTTCCTACCTTCTCTTCAGTTCTACTCCAATTTAAAGAACCTATGTTTTTACACTTTAAGATGCTTTAAGAGCTGAATTAGTTTTGACAACCTATGCTTCTTTTTGGTAGGAGAAAGATTGATACCTGCTGTTTAAAATCTATCACTGATGATCTGTAGCACTATAAAGATAGTAAATGTGGTATCAGTTTAGGGAAAGAAAAACAAACAGCATTTTGGAAAGAAAAACAAATACCATTTCACTTTTCTCCCTTAGACCTTTGGACCAGCTTGCATCTATGACAGTGTTTCATTTCTATCCCAGCCAAATGTCATGCTATCTAGCATCTTATCAGGTAGAACAAAGTCAGATGGATCCAGAAAACACAGAAAAATAGAGGTGTTTGTAATTTTTAAGCAGCAGGTGATAGGTCCACTAGCAATGGCTTTAAGGTTGAAAAGATGTCACTTTATTAACACAGCACTTAGGCTTGTATATGCCACTGCTGCTGTGAAAACAACTACAAATGCAGCCAGGCATCAGAAAGCTCTCAACAGAGCATCTTATTGATGGAGGAGACGGGATTGATCCAAATAGGATAATTCACTGTGTTCCACTTTTCAGCTGAGAAAGTTCAAAGTGCTCAGATAGATTTCTATGTAAATGAGGACAGTGGAGTAATTTTGTTCAACTTGTACAAATGCTGGAAGAAGAACTACACAATGAAATGTGCTCCCACACAGACTACATGATTTCCATGGGCAGAAAAGAGGAAGGGAGGTTTAAGCTGGAGAAAACTGGAACTAGAAGCATGCATCATTGCATTCAGAGTCAAAATACTTGGCACTTACAGATCAATATTAGGTCTGTGAATAGGACACTACTTAGAAATTAAAAAATGGTTGTCTGTACAAAATGGCAGCTGTAGATTAGTGAATAAGTAATGACAGCTCGTGAAATGAAATGCAGAAGCTTATGACTTTGGGGATGTTAATAGATTGACTTTTTTTAAAATCTTTTATTTGTCTCCTATACCCCTGAACAGAGGTAAATTCTACATCAGTTGTCATCCTTATTCACCAGCGTTACCTTCATTTAATAACACTGCAGCCAAACAGCTCTAGCAATGAAAGCTTATGGTGCTCTTCATTACCATGAGCTCTATGAGAATTCAGAAGTCATCCTTTTAGTGACAAACAGCATTTTGAATGCGTCAGTCCTCAACCTGTGTTTGCCCGAAGAAGAGAATTTGTCATCTCAGCAAAGATTTTTTTTTCATCCGCTACTTACCAGAGTGTAAGAGAGCTTCATCAGCATCAAGGCCATGGTCCCTCACACACTGATAAGGCCACCAGCAGTCCTACCTTTTCTCTTCTGTTATAATATGCAGCCAAAACCAACTGTTGCTAGTCAAGCCTCCATACATAGCTGACAGATCCTTTGTCTTAGGTAATGGTACAACTGAACAGCGTAGCTCTTAAAAGATAAGGAGTTGAAACCTACAGTTACATTGCAGAAAGGTTTTTCTCATCTCCCAAGCCACTTCAGTCTAACTTGAACGCGTGCCCACAGTGTATGCGCTGCTTTTCCAAGTCATGTGCTGCAGCCAACCCTATTTCACTTTTGGTTCATTGACGGTCATCTCTCTCTCTCCAGAGAGCAGCCTTTAACCGATGTTTATACTTTTTCATCTGTTAGCTTCCAATCTTAGCAAAACAGCTGTAACTCTGGCTGTAATGCAGAACTAACATAAGTAGTCTCCGACCTCTTGATACAATTACATTTTACATGGTTCTATTGGATGACTTCTTTGCTAAGAGCCTTTTATTAAAATAAGCCACCATATGCAAACCACAGTCATCCTGAGGCAGTTGTCCAGGGACACTTGGCCACGGCCTGGTCCTGGTATTCACAGACCAGCTCGTTGTTCTCACCACTTCTGAATCAAACATATAGTATAGCATTGAAAACAGTGATGTTCTGGAGGATCCTCCCCCAGTGCATTTTAATGCATTTTAACTGCATCCAAGCTTTAGTTCTTTTTGCTTTAGTGACCAAGCCCTCTTGCAGTTTAAATACAATTACATCTTTCCTATCTAAAGGCTTTCAAGCTCCATCAGGAGCTGCAGGTATTATTTGCCTCCTATCCTGGCTAGTGGTATTGCAGCAATTCATAAAACCAGCTCCTCATCACAGTGCAATCCAAAAGACCTCAGCATCCCATCTGTAGCTAGACCAAGGCAATGGAAATGAGCTCCCTGAAGCAGGCATTGCTGCTACTGGAACAAGGGGGACGGTCTGAAGCAGAGGCATTAGGGTACGAATTTGACCACTTGGAGCTTGGCAGTGATTAAGCAGAAGCTGCCAGTGTTAAGTCACTCCTCGTTGCCCCACTGTAGCTAACTAGCCCCTGCTCTCAGCTGCTAAAGTGTCATTGGGTCTAAGCTGCATTTAGTTGATGAAAGAGCTTTGAAACCAAAAGTTTGCCTACTTTTTCCAACTTTTCAGCTATTAAATGAAGGTACTATCACTTTCTACAAACACTACTTCCCTTGAAAAATCAGGACATTTTACTAAAGAGGTTACATGAGGACTTGGATACCAACTTGCAAATGCTGACTTACATAACATCGCAAGTAAATGTATGTAGCATGTATCAGTTGTCTGAAGGATACAGGTTCTGTGCCACTTACGCAGAGGTTATTAGTAAGGACTTGGCAATGCAGGGTAGGCTGTTTGTGTTTAATTGCAAGGTCACGCAAAGCACGAGCAGTTATTTGCTTGCATGAGCAACTGTGTCAGTGAGCAGTAATTCGAAGAGGCAGCAACCTGGATTGCACTCTACTCAGAGTTTGTATTCCCCATTCCAGTCATCAGGAAATGAAATCTGAAAAACTACATACATTTGAGCCTGCATGCTTGAGAGGCACCCGGATATTTGCATTGATTCAGTTATTGCAAGAGATACACTGATAATCATCATGTAACTACATATCAGTCTGCCTTCATTTTTTCTCATTCAGAGAGGACACAAAGAGAAATCACTAGTTTACTTTTGGCTTCAGTACAAAATAAGGCACTCTCTGAGGCAGGGACCATCCATTCCGTCAATGTTAGCAGAGCCCTTAGAGCAGTGAGGTCCTGGTCCAGGACTGGGGTTGCTAAGCAATATGGAAATACAAATAATAAATGAATAACAACCACCTGCAAAAGATTACAGGCTGAATTGCACCTTAACGTGAAAGCTTATGTTTCAAACTTCATTTGGATTCAAATTTGCTGAAATTAAACTAAAAAAGATGGAATGATTATTGTACAGAATATTTTCAGCTATATAAACAATTTCTTTCCTATTGCTGTGATTCACTTTAGGGTTTGTTTTTTCTTTAAGGCATTTAAAGCATCTAGCTCAGTTGAATAAAATGGCTGGTTTGCTTGTTACAGCACTTGTTACAGCATGTAGCTCAGTGGAATAAAATGGCTGGTTTACTTGTTACAGCACAGACTTGAAACTGCGTTAGTATATTTTTCTGTCAATGTGTGTTTGTGATTCCCATGGTTATTTAAGAGGTGACTGTTCTTCTGTGTACAAATGTGTTGTTAGCACGACTGATGTCAAAACTGTGTTTGCACTCTACATCGGAGATTAAAAGCTGCTCATAAGAAATCCTCTTTACAATGCACAACAATGTAAACACACCATACTAGGAAATCTCACATAAGAAACTTCCCTTCAAGGCCACTGCGCTATCTACTCTGAAGCTTTAGCAATACATTTGCTGTTGTGTATCCCTTAGAAAGGCAGATTCCTTCCCCCTACACTTGGTTTGTAACCCATTGGAAAGATTCCCATTGACTTTAATAGGCATACCGTTCAGCTCTGTGCTAAATGCCATGTGTAGGGCCAACTTCAGGGCTGAGGTTGAATTGCACAGAACATGAAGAGGGTCAGGGAATGCAATAGTATCTTCAGACTTGGGGCTTTAGGAATATGTTATGTGGTTGGAATTTGATCCAGTTTAAAACAAAAATAAAGAATTTTCTTTAGGTTTGTGTTACCCTAGAGCTAGTGGAGAAACTCCTAAAAGAAAAGGCTAACTAGAATGGGGTAGATTTCTGTTCTCCTCACAGCAATCTAACAGAAATACCTGCAGGTAATCCTCAAATGACAGGGCAGCTCATGCCATGGAGAGAGCGCAATGCTATTCATTGCAAGAAAGAAACAGCTGGAGACAAAAACTGTGGTGACATGAGTTCCTAGACTTAAAAAAAAAAAACAGCTGAAAAGGAGAAGAGCCATTTCACTTGCCAATTATTACATCCTTGTGAAATACCACGCTGACAGGGTAAAACAGGAACTTCCCACAAGCATAACTAATTCAGAGTCATTCTGGCCTCAGGTAGAATTGTGGGAACTGGAGTCCTTCACAGGCACTACTACTCCTTTTTTTCCACGAAATCCCAATTTCATGGACACATCTCACTCTAACCGTAGGCATCTCCTCTGCTTAAGAGTTCCACTCAGACGCCTCTTCCTACCATGCATCAGGAGCCCCAGTCACCTTCCACGTGTTTGCTTTCAAAGCAAAATCCTGAAGGAACTTGACTTATCTTGGCCTGCAGCAAAGTGTTTTAAGCTTGCACTTGCTGTAAATCAAAAGCTCTCATACACGAGCAGCTATGTAAAGCAGTAATTTGTTAAGCTGCAGCAATTTAATTGGAAATCTGAGCCTTCAACAGCAAAGATTATTTTGTCTAGGGATAAACATTGCACTCAGCCTTCCTACACCACTAGGGTAATCTTATCCTGTATTGAAAACAAAACAAAACAAATTCAGTTGGCACAAACTAGTGTTTTTTTTTTTTTTTCTTCACGTTAGACATTTACAACTGGACTGCTTTCTCCTGCACTAGGCCTGGTTCAGTGGCAGGAGCTTCGCTTCAGAGGACGGACAGGTAAAGCTGTGTGTGCATATATTGAAGTGGCAGCTTTCACGGGAACAAGTTATGTTTTGCATTCTAGAGAAAGAAAGGAAGTCAAGCCAGTGCGGAGGCAACAGAGTAAAATATGCTAATCCAGACTATGAGGGAAGGTGCCATGTTATGCAGCTAGATGTTAAGCTTGGTACTCATTTTTTCATGAATGCACTCTCTGTACCTTGGTTAGTTAGGAGCTTTCACTTTGCGTTATTACTTAAGCTCATGATCATGCCATGCTTGAAGATTAATCTGCACAATAAACACAACAATGAGAAACAGAATTGGGGGCATCAGGGAAAAACATGGATATTTGTTTTTTCGGAGATATTACACATGCAGTTGGAGAGCTGGAAAGTTCCAAATGAATCTTGCCAGAAGTCCTCAAGGTACGTTCTACTAGCAGTTCGTGTGATCTAAGATAAATAAATAAATATTTATTTATTTATCTAATCTAAGATAAATAAATAAATAACAATGGTGAAGCTCAGCCTGGTATTATAACAGTATCCAGGAAAAGTACACATATGGTACCCCAAGAAAGCAGATCCATCAAAACACCGGTGGCTAAATACCTAGGCTTCAGTTTTCAAAGCTGCCCAAGAGCTTTGAAAACTCAGTTCCCATTAAATTAATCTTCCAGATGGCTTTCCAGATCTCAGCCTTAAGTTTGCATTAACACACACCACATTTTCTAAAAACCTTTGGATAGTTGGCTGTTAAAAAAAAAGTACAAAGTGCTATTTGACTTTTAGAGCAGGGGACCCAGGATTATGTCTTCAGTGCTCATTACTGACTTAACATATGATGCTGAACAAGTTACCAGCTCCTGGTTTCTGAGCATTATGAGTCATTTACAGTTAGGAAAACAATCCACTCCACTGGGACAAGCAGATAAATGGCTGGCTTCATTAAAGGTTTACAAACAGTTAGTGAGTTAGTGACAATAGTGAGATTAAAATCTACATAAAACCAAAGGCAGTTTTACATAAGTCCTGGTTAAGCATACACCTCTAGCACAAAGAGGGACTTTTCTAGAGACATCTACTAATAGCACCATTCATCACTGTGAGGTAGCAGAGGAACATCAGATGGGAAGAAAAGATCCCTCAAATTGACTTTCAAGGATGGAATTATGGAAGTGGTAAAAAGCAGGACAGCCTAAAACACAAGTTCTCACAAAGCAGGAAGTCAAAGGAGGATAGTGTGAGTTCACTGATTATTGGTAAATTACAAGTCCCCACCATGACAAAGCCAAAAAAAAAAAGCAGAAGATATACCGAGTAAGCTATTTCTAGAGAGACAATGTCACTGTATAAGGTAATGTTAGCAGCTCAGACACAATTCAGTACGAAGCATCACTGATCAAGAAAGATCAGACCAATATTTTAAGTTATTTTCTAGGATAAGCAAATAGCTGAGCCTATTTTACAAGTGAAATTTAAAAAACAGTTCAGCCTACCAAAGGTAGGCAGGCAGGACATGATCTCTTCTAATCTCTTAAAAGATCAAAAAAAAAAAAAGTTTCTAAAACTAGGCAGTAACATTCGCTCAAGAACAAATAAGCATCTACTTGTCACTAATAAATTCAAACTGGAAAACAGAGGAAAAAAAAATCAAGTCTTGCCTGAAGAACAATGTTCTAGAATTACCTTCCAGTAAGTGCAAAAAGAGTCAAACAGGAACTGATGTTTTCTGTGTAACACGGTGCCTTTGACGCTATGGGTCTGGTGGCTCTAATCCAGCGTGACAAAGTCTTAACAGCAGGTCCACATACCTGCAGTGCTATAGAACTGTTTGCTCCCAATTTAACAATAAAAGTTTGGCATTTAACAACTTTCTAGGTTTGGGGATAACCTATTTTAGTGAAGTCAAACAATTTCACCCTAGGAAGCCATGACTGAACAGATGCTCTTGGAAAAGAGCGTTACACTTCCCAGCGCTGAAATGAACAAGCTGATCTTCTACTTTATAAATATAGTTTCCTTTCCATAATAGACTGAAATGCTTACATTAACACATCCTAAATGCCACCATCTCATTCCTCCAGTAGCCAAAGCCCTCCACATTAAACTGAATTATCTGCTACAGTAATACACCTGTCTTTGATTTGACTTGCAGCAATGCAGTCCAGGCTACAGCTGGAATTTCTCTTTCACTGTTTATTCCCTCTCCTAAGGAAAAAAAATACTGTGATGTATAGATTTTTGACTTGATAAGCTACTCATGCTTTAAAAACAAATACATCACTCTCTGGATTTCAGCATAATGGCACACCCGGTATCCATAACACTCATTGACACACTGCTCATATTTTCTATCATCATCTTTAATATAGAAAATTAATTTGGAACCTCCTACAGGCAAAATAACTCCAGACAAATTTAAGGGCAGAAGAGACTGGCACATAGCTCAGAGCACAGGAGACAGCTAGGGATTAACAACAGCAGGACTTTCTGTCCTTAGCTCAGACTCCACTAACCAGTGCCAAGGGATTCATGGTTTTGCAAGGATGTGGGTCATGGCAGAGGTGACACAGAAAGTCCTGCAGGAGCCTGAAGGCAATTAAATCGGTGATGCAGCTGAGCATCACCACAGGCAGGGAGAAGGGACTTTCACAGAGACAAGAAGCTCCAGTCTCCCACAAGAAGGGATGACTTCAGTTATACAGCTTGTAAAACGCAATCAATCACTAGAAAATTCTCAAAAGAGGTCATTGGTTACTGAAATTTTGCTGAAATTTTTAATAAAGAGAAAAACATGGAATAACAAATATGAAATCCCTTTATCATATTTTTTACTAGATCAGATTCTCCCAGAAATTCCTTTGGGGTCCCTGACAGTACAAATAGGTAAACCTTATATGCAGACTGGCAGCAATGCTGGCCAACAAGATATCCCTCGGCTAAACAACTCTTCTAGCTATTCTGCCTAGCTAACAACAAATGATCCTCATACTTTTGCAGAACTGCCTGAATAAGCATCTGCTAAGATTGCAGAATATTCACCGGAAGATTCTGCAACAGGAAGAAAATACCTCAGCCAAAGAAAACCTGATCCCTGATTTCATGAACAGATGGGATCTCTTTAGCATTCCTCCATGAGTGGGTTGGGACCAGCAGGTAAACAGAGATCACAGCTGCCCAAGACTCACAAGCAGGACACCACTGCAAGTAAATTACTTGTTCAAGAAGGAGAAACTGCGATGCAGGAGGAATTGGTTGGAGGAAGCGCTTCCTGAATACTGGCTAGGGAGCAGCACATCTGCAAATGCATATACGAGGCTCTGTTGTCTGGCGTGCAGATCACCCAAAAATCCCCCAAGTGCTGACTCCCTATTAATGTCCCAGGGGTTACAATAACATGAATACCATAAACTTTTAATATTAACCAGACAAGGGGAGTCTTAATAGCTACAAGCTGAGAGTGCAGTGGTAGATGACACACTAACACCCCAGAAACACCAGTGTTCCACATCAAACACCAGAAAGATATCAAAACTATTAGATGTCAAAACTATTGCCCCCTCTGAGACAACGTTTGCGCTCTGCCTGTGAAGGAGTGAATGATATGGCCAGGCCCCTCTCCTCTGCTCTGGTAGTGCGCAGTGACCCCTCTCCTTGATAGGATTTTTGTTCACATATTTAAATCTGTTTTGACTTTCAGAATTCTTGCAAGCATCAACTTTCCTTAAGCCACCTCAGAAGACAAAGTTAGTAGTTCCTCATCTTTTCTCTGTGGTTAACTTAGAATGTAACCTATTTAGCAGGCATAAGCAAAATAAAACATATGTGCAGTCCTATCTAAAGTAGCCTCTAATTTATCAGAGCAGACACAGCAAGGGCAGAGAGAGAGAGCAAAATCTTCTTGCAGATTCCTTCACAGGGTTTCACTGGAAGTTCCAGAACTAAATAATTCCAATAAATGACTATGTCTCTCTGTAAGGATCTCCTCTCTTTCTGAGATACAAAACAGCATGATGACAGTGGCTTTTCACCTTTTCTTTGGCAATTTACAGGTATCATCAACCAAGAAAACTCTGTAACTTTGTCTTAAAGATGGTACAAAATTTAGCAACAGTAAGATGACCGCAGCCTCCCTTTCTTTTAATTTTTTATCTTGGCGTCCTCTTTTCTATGAAACACTGTTCACCTGTTGCTCTTTTAGCCTGGTTCCATACTCTCACCCATTTGGCTGGCTTAATTCATAACAGCGCGTTCCATGCAGGAACGTTAAGGCAAAGAGGAAGAACATGCTCTGGCTCATTGCTGGCACATGTATAGTACTGAGTCAAAGAGAAAAGTATATTAGATATAAGTAGCCATTCAAAGACCAATATTTCCATGACAGAGCTATACTTAATTATACAGTAAAATGGGAATTATACTGTAACATCAATTGGGCAAGAAACAATTAAATATCAGTTTGTTCTACAGAGGCAAATTAAGTTTGCACCACAAAATGAAATTACAATTATCATATATGACATCCTAATACAAAGTGGCATGCGTCCTAAAACATGAGATTGTATCATGTTAATTAAACCAAATACAGTATTTAAGAGAATATCAAGAACGTCTTCATAGAAAGTGTTTCCATAAAATTCCAATGAATTTGCATAGACATAAAGGAAAAATGTTACCAAAATGTTGATACCTACAAAATATGTAGCAGTGGGAGACTGAAGAAACTCAGTCTATTGAAAAAGAAGTTCCTGAGATGACTCAGTTACAGTACTGAAGTAACACTGAATCCAGAGAATATTAAGAGAGATACATCAGGAACCAGTAATTAATCACATTAGAAAATGGCACAAGTTGAACAGTAAGGGTAATTACCCTCTAGAAAAAGCTGTTGAAAGAAATGATAGATTTAACGCTTCTGATGCCTTTTCAAACAACACTGTTTGCCTTTCTAAAAAGCATGTGGTAGTCCAGAAGCTACTTCTCTTCAAAGGAGCAACTGAGGTTTTCCAACGGGTTCTACAGGGGACCCCACCTCACCTCACCCCACCACTAGCAGAAACACCACAGCCTGCAATCTCTCCATCTGTCTTCAGACATGTAACTCAGATGGCTAGGAAGATGTCTCCCAAGAACTGTACTTAGATAACATAATTTTGAAATAGTCCTAAGATCAACGGGTAGCTGGTTTTCCCACAGTAAATGGAAGCCCCATGAGGCAATTTAAGTCATATGTCAGTTTAATCTGTCAAAGCGACTATTGCTCTCCATTGCTTATACAGAAATCTTATGGCCATGACGGTCCAAACTTAGGCACTGCAGTTAGATGGGAAACTCCTACGCCATTAAGCCTGTGAAATAGCATGGCATTCTCCGTTTTGAGGAATGAAAGCTTTTAAGAGATGCTGCTGAATTATCCATTTACAAGAAATTAAGTCTTAGCACTTGGAAATCTCCACGTAACAGCAAATTTTCTTTGCTACAATCTAGGCTTCGGTGCTGCAAGAAAGAAAATGCTGCTATGCGATGTTCCTGAACTGCAGAGAGTGCCTTACAGTGGCTGCAATGCAACCAGACCTTCTAAGGAAATGCTCTAGCTCTATGCCACTTATCTCCAAAAACAACAAGCAGGAATTTACTTTGGAACCCTGCTGCCAAACTGCCAGGCATGAATTGTGAAAAATTTCTGTCTCCTTACCTGCATAGCAAGCACAGAAGACTGTCTTCTACTTGCAGAAGGAATAGAAATGAAAAAGGAAGATCAGGAAAAAAGGAGCTGGCTAACGTGGAAAATCATCAATTCGCGGATTTACATGGCACAGAGATTTATACGGACTGTCAGAATAATGGTAAATTATATCTGAAAACATACAGCTGTGTAATTGCACTAGATAGAGGTCCCTGACTGCAGCAGAAAACGCTGATTATTCTACTTGTTAAAAGGTTAAATTCTTGGCACGTTAAGAGTGATTGGATTTTTTTAATTAATAAAACTTCTCACTGATTGAAACCTTAAATGCCAGTCAATCTGCTTGAGATTTTGCTATTTGGCTACTGACTTAATCTAAATTGCACAAATTAGTTCTCTGTGGGAAGGTGAAAAGGCCTACGTGACTCTTCCACAACCTATTCCTAGACATCCTGTACCATTAGACATACAGCCCTACTCCTCATTTGGCTGCTACTGAGTGATCCCAGCTTCTTTCTTTAGAAAGGCCATCGAGCATAGGTTACACGTATTTACCAAAGTGGCAACAAACAAATCTTTGCTGGTTGAGTTGCCTTTAGGGGAATATACCTGAAGAAAAGCCATCCTAGTAAGTTGTACCCTATCAAGGACGGTTCCTTGCACTGGGCTCCAAAGCAGAGGTGATGCTGTAACAACACCTTCGTCCTGTGCTCAGCCCCAAATTCTACTTCCTTAATTGCTTACTCCCATCAGGACACACAGTGAAATGCAGCACGTGCCTCTTACGAAGTTACATTGGGGTACATTGGTCTTGGAAGGATGAAAGTGTCCTTAGCCAGGACACAGCTACTGAGGATGATCCTATTAGCCAGTAGCTGCAAAGAAACTGGCAGATGTCAAGGCAGCTGAATAAACAATGCAAGGGGGGAAAAAAAAGAAAAGAAAAAAAAACACTTTCAAGAGGTTTTTTTGGTACTTCAGAATCTAAGATACTTCAAAAAACGGAGACAGGTTCTCTGCCCCATACAGCTCCAGGCTTGCTCACTTTGAGAAATATTCTTTACAAGGCACTCCCCATAAACCCTGCAGAAGAATCTGTACAGAATAAACGAATACAGTTCATCTGACTTACAGACTCCAAATTTCTGAATGGACTACTTCTAACTATCAATCAGCTGGTATCCCAACTTAAAGATCATTTAGAAATATGTCTCCCATTAATCATCTATTCTGTTAACACAAGATAAAATGAAAAACACGTTAAAAGAATACAATTCCTTTTATCTAAACTGTAATTCAGTAAGATCTCCATAAACATTTGGAAAGACTTTAAAAGATACATTTGACTACCAAAGAAGCAATAGGAAACTGTCCGGTGAAAGCTTTTTCATTCATCTGAATCTCATTTGAGAGATGTGATCAATGCGATACAGCGCTATCGAGACATAATCCCTCTACTGCTATCCCAGTACACCCTTCACATTCAATAGGGGTGTACCAAAGGGTGTTCACAGCCAACTCTTCTGCTAATCAGCTAATGCCATGAAACCTAAATCTTTCTCCCAATACTCTAAAAGTGTGAAAGCCCATGCTCAGTATAGAAGATGCACAAACACCAATACGCGCAATTTCTTGTATTTCACAGGACTTCCAGCAATTGTCATGCTGCAATGAAAGCTAAGTCACCCCTCCAACACTCCCCTTGGGTGTACAGTAATTTTTCATTGACTCAATAATTTCAAATCACTGAAGACTAAAATTTAATATGAAAGTAAACAGTCTGATTCATTAAAATATATGTTAATAACAATTTAGATCTGTTCAACTTTCAATAAATGGCTGGCAACAACATGGAACATAATGTTGCCATTCTGTTATTCTCCAACATGTGGAGGGAACCATTTTCCTAATAGGGAGAAGTTTTCTAGCCACAAGGAAGCAAATCAAAAAAAAAACCCTTAAGCTCCGCTTCTTCTTCCTCTCCTCCTAGACTTGCTTGCACGTCCGCTCTGACTCAGTCATAACAGAACTTTATCTGATGTCATAGGTGTGGTATTTCCATCTTGACAGTAATCAACTGATGTCACATTCACTGGGGCTGTGACTTGACTGCAGACTCAACAAGCAGAAATCTGAGGCACAGAATGAAAATTATTGTCCAAACACAAGCCCTAGAAATAATTGCAAATAACTGCAGAAGTAAAGCAAATGAACAGCCAAGTAAATTAATTCCTTTTTGAATCACTGTTCCTGTTTTTCAAGTCCAAATGATTCTCTTTTCCTATTGAGGAAGCCTGGGGGGATGAAAAAGTGTCCAAGATGGTGAAATTAAAAATTAGCTACTGAGCATGAAACATGCAATAATTGCACTTCATAATGTTTTTATTGCCTCAATGTTGTATGAATCACTTCACAATTCCACAGTGTTACGATGAAAAAAATGACACCAATAAAGCCTAAACGATTGATGTTATGACTTCATCAATCCTAGACTAAAGGCATGCACAGAATGACAAATATTTTCAAGAATACACCTGAGAAAACTGCCATCTCATTCCGAAGATGCACAAATTTCATTTTTATACACTTCTGAAAAGTTGCTGTTCTCGCACCAGAAAATGGAATATTGAAATATTCCTTAATATAAGTCCATATGAAAGAACCTTGCTTTCTCTTTCAGAAACTGGCAATGTTTTGTTTTCTCAAGAGCTATGAATGCAGCTAATACACAATAAGGCTAACAGGGCCTGTATTAGTTCAGAACATTCTCACTCCTTTGAGGTTTTGTGTCAAGATAGTATTGTTTCCACAATAAACTGCACTTAGCTTTACTTTTTAAAAGTCTGCAAATTCTGGAGGCGTGAAGCTGAATTATCTATACCATTTCACTAAATCTGGAAAAAATAGTTCAATTTACTGCTACTTAAAACTTCCAATAGGACAAGAATCTACACTTAAGGCAACAAAGCAGCAGTGTAGTAATCCATCCGATACAACATCAAAGGTACAATGCAAAGAAGTTACCTCCTGCAGGGATACTGTACCTTCTTTTGACAGTCGTGCTCAATAACTACCCAAATGTGATAAATTCCTTCAACTGATAGTTCAAATTTGATGTGACTAAATAAATAAGAATTTTAGTCTGGCTGTATTAAAAAAAAAAATCTTCCACCTCTGTAAAGCATCACTAAATCCAGACCTGCTCTGTAACAGCTCAATCTGACAATTTTTTTTTTCTTTCCTTAAGAAAAAAGAAATACAAGCTTTCTTTTTAATTGAGTGGCTAGGCATTTTGACTGAGGTATTAAAATCTCTTGTTAGGATTATTTCTTTAATATAATAGTTCATTTCCCTTATAAAAGCATTAATGGAAAATAAAGACCTCTTTGTTAACTTTAATCTTGCTTCCTTGCAAGTGTGCCAGAGGCACTTTAATATGGATCAGGTCAGGAATATTACAAATTACAGCGGCATGTGTGGCAACAAAGGACTCAGATCATTCATATAACAGTAACACCTTCTTCCGTCTTTGAGAAAAAGGCGTAAACAGTATGCATTGATCTCTCTGGACAAAACAAAGTCAGTTCCTTTTAAATCTTTTTCTGATATTTATAAATCCAGGTTTACAGAATAAAATAATAGCACAGCACAAACCTCAGAATGATGAACCTGGCCAAGGGTGTAATAAAACCTATTTCATTTTATGTAAAAATTCTGTACTGTTTCACGTGACATATAGATACGATAAAGTTAAGCTACAACAGGAGAAAGCTAGTAGGCACTATTTTTGCATAAAGTCTCCTCTGGTAGATTCATGGCAAATGCATAATGAGCAAACCAAAACTATGTACAGGCAGGCACAATTATGGAAGAATTAATATACCAGCAAGAACAGCATTGACTATAATGCAATATAAAATAGTGAAGGGACATTCACAGTAAATTTGGCAATCAGTATTTCAATTCAGAAAAGCACACCCATTAATGTGTACATTTTTCCTTGGATAACGCTGGAACTCATGATAACTGTGGCCTACTTGCCTATTTAAAAGCAAACAGGCTAGGAAAGATTTTCACAGTTTTTACAGAGGTTCACAGACAAGGAAGAGACAAGGAAGAGTAATGACCAGATTTAAATACAAAAATGTTATTCATATACAACAGCTATCCATTACAGAGCCCTTGACTCCTTGCCTTACAACTACAGCGTTCGCAAAACCAACTCATTATTAAAAGCTTACTTCCAGAAATCAAAACATTTAGTGCAAGCTATAATACAAAGAGGAATATTGCCTTTAATATGCCCTATTCCTTTATTATAATTTATCAAAGCATCAGGTGATGCTCACATTAAATGCCAGCTGTCCCGTCCAGCATAGGACACATTAATTATTAGCCCTCATAGTTATATACACTGTAGGAAAGCAAACCTTTGCGTGCTACCCAAATACTCCACCGAAACTCTGCTAAAAAAAAAAAAAAATCCAAAAAAATCCAACCCTCCCTCCCCCCCCAAAAAACAACCACCTGTCTACTAGTCCTGGGGTGACAGAAACTCCAAGAAAAGATGAATAAAGACTTAAAATTCTTCTCCAACATTCAGCATTAACATCCGATGGGACAAGTCTGTCAAAACAAAACCCTAGAAATATCTTGCTGGTTTTGCAGGAAAACCTAGAATCTCTAATTTTGGGGGAATGCAAGCTAGAGTCCTAACTAATTAAATTCTAATCTGCTTTTTCCAGGTTTCATAAAGTGCTATCTCAAATAGGCTTACACTATACTCATCTTATTAGAAGTGCAATATTATTTTCTCATTAAAGAGGCTGTTACAGTGAAAACATGTTAGTACTAAAGCCACAAAAGACTGAGAAAATATGGACATTTTTCCTAATTTCGCTTTAAAAAACATTGTACATTCACAAGCCTGCCTGAAAAGTGGGACTTGCTGTTTAAGTGTTTCTTCAAAGGTATCTCTATTTTTTTCTTTAATAAAGAAGGGATACATACACCGACATTAAAAACACTAATTTACTATCTAGCATCCCAAATTCAGAAGCATAAACATTTATGTGCTTCACTAACCAGTACCTAAGAACACTTTGAAATGAAAAGGGGGCAAGCTAGACTGTTAAAAGTGCAGTTTCAGAATAAGCCTAAGCCACTGTAAAAAGACAATCCCTCTCCTGTTTCTAGCTATTGAATTCTCACTGGATCCCTTTTTTCTTACTTGTCCCTCTTGGCACCAACCTTTACCACATGAACCTTGCAATCGGTGAGATCTGACATATCTGCGTAATTAGAAGTGCCAGTTTAAGGGAAGGAACAGGGAACACGAGGCCATTGGCAGAGAAAGTGGGATAAACTCTTGGCAGCACTATGTACTTAGATTGGCTTAGACCAGTCACGAAATTGCGCACTGAAGAGGATAAAACAAATACTTATGTCCTGGGTTGGGACATCATTTAAGCACGTGTGGCATTACAGAAAGAGACAACTTTCCATACGCTCTTTTGTTTTTCCCCATCTCTACTGAAGCAGCTGCTAAAGTTACAGCACATCTCTCCCTTCCACTGCAGCCCTTTAAAGAATCCTTGCGTTGCTCCTTTCAAATCATCTACACATGTATATTACACATATTATAACATTCAGGTACACCAGTGCTAAAGGAAGATGGTAAGAAATGGTTAGTCTCCCAAACTACAGGAAGCAGGATTTCAGTGGCAGAAAAGGAATAAATGCTGAAACTCTAGAACAGATGATCTGAAAGGCAGATAACCACATCTGTGTGTGTAAAATAAATGGAAGGTTAACTGAGATCACCAATACAACACATCTTCAAGACTGATCAGATTGTGGTTCTTTTTTTTAAATTTACAAGTCCTAAATTCTCTCTGCAAACCTTATTTTCAAAACCCTTCATGAAATAAGACTTTTCTTTCAGTTAGAGAAAGTAAGGCATAATTCAGACCCACAACAAATTATTCCATATGTTTCTGTACCACAAGTCTAAAGTCAATATAGAAAACGTTTTTTTTTCTAAGTTAATTTTGTGCTAAAAAACGCCCATTGTTAAACCATGGACTCAGAGGAACTGGTATTAAGTTTTCTATTACACATAATCTTGCATACAATGGCAATCTTTAAATCTTTTGAAAATATAAATACACTAAGAATGGAGTTCTTCAAGAACTACAACACAGACATACCGAATAGCTTTGTAGCAGAAACAGAAAACTGAAAGGTGCCTTTGTGCCCAAAAATAACTTTTAGTTGGTTTTTTTTTAATAAATTATCCTGATCTTACAATTTACAGCTTTAGGATTTTTTTTAATTGTTGTTTTTTATTGTTGTTTTTAACTATGACAGTAACAGTGATCTAGCTATTTGAGATAATAAGTGAAAAAAAGCGCTGTTTGTCTGTTTTTGACCAAATATATTGTAAGAGATCGAAACAAAGATTTATAAAATCAGTTCAGAAAAACACTTTGTAAAATACAATAAAACCCTTTTCAATAGCAAAGTACATTTTGTACAGATCTTTCTAAGCAGATGTTTACTACAGCCTAGTTTCACTAACTCCAGTAAAAGAAGATGTAGGCAAAAAAGGTTGGTGTTTGCAGAATTACAACCCATATACAAAAACTGCAGGTAACATACTGCAACTCATTGGAAAAACTTGGAAAATTCACTCTGTTTCATTGTGAGTGGACTTACAATCTATCTTGTATCACTCAAAAGCAGGTTATACTATAGAAAGACTTTTCACAGAACCGCTCAAAAAACAAATCGGTAATAGAATGAGAGTCACCCTTGAAGTCAGCTTCTCCCATGAGCAAAAATGCCACGCAAATCAAAAAACAACACTTAAGTAAAACACTAAGACTTTATTAAAAATCCAAAATTTATTGCAAATTGTACTTTGCACTTTCCCTCCTTTCTTCATTTTTACATGATTTATTGATATCCATGATTTTTTCACAGATGTACTTGTTGACTTTGGAGAGTCTCTGTGCAATTTCAGTTTCATCCACAGTTTCTTGTGCTATTCTATCATACAAACATTCTGGGGAGAAAAAAAAGGAAAGAGCCATTAGGATATTTTTAGAAAAGAATGTAGCCCTCTGTTGGGCTAACTACTCAAGAGACAGCAATAAGCACTGTGTATATTTGTTGCAATACAACAGAAGCTTTCACTGATTCACTGGCTATCTTTGTTAAGAGGCAAGATTTTTCACCAGGTTTGAATTTTTGACATGACAGATTCTCAGTTATGCTGTGACTACACGAATAGGCTTTCTACACAGAAACAGGGCTAAATCCAACCTTTTAACAGTGCCAGTCTTGCCTGCCTAACTCTTCTATTTGTCCACATCTCCACAGCAGATTCAGAATCTTCTTCCAGACAAACGGTCTCACTAGAACTGTTGTTATCTACCATTCCCTGTGAGTCACTCCTACCATCACACCTTCAAGACATTAAATAAATGATAAGTGTTAGGAAGAGAAGCAGTAACCAACAGAAGGCATTAATTGATTTTTTTCTTTCATCTGTACAACATATATTATAATGTCTGCATCTTTATTGTATGCCCCGCCCTGGTCTTTGTGTGTTGCTTGCATTATTGGAGTATTTGGGGCGAGAGCCATCTTCTTGTGTTTGCACAGTGCACTTTGTGAAATTAACTGGAATACAAAAAGCAAGTAACAGTAGCATCTGCAGAGCAATGAGCACAATGACTTGGGAAAACTCTGCTCCACACAGTTGGTAGTCCTGTCCCTGGTAGGATCTAGCCTATGTTATTGAAAACAGGTGGTGCAACACACTCAACTCCTTAGATGCAGATATGTTTGGGATTTTTGTTTTCATAACCAGGAAAATGCATTTTGTTGTGTAGGTTACTAGGAATGAACAGCTTCTAAGATTGATTAAACAAACTCTGTTCTGCTTTGCCTAGTAATCTATTCCAGTAGGCATTTATTGCTTCATATACAGAAAGCCATAGAGATTATCGCTTAATTAACATGGTTTATAACATTTCTAATGCATCGTATTAAAAAGTTATGAAAGTTAAGTACTATGCACGCTTTGTAGTTTGTTTTGAAGCCTCTCCGAAGTTTTATAAAAGGTTATTTTGCATTAAGAAGGTTTATAACAGTGCTCATGCATCATACTTTTTATAACTTCTTTATAATACTCTATACGTTAGGGATTTTTAAGAAGCTGGAGATATCAGACACATTAAGAGCTAGTGCTGTCATTCAAAAATTTATTATAAATAAGTTAGTCTGTGTTCACAGAATGATGAGACTATCTCAAACAATGTGAATTTCATATTGCAAAACGTACTGAACATAAAATAAATAAAATCAATCAGCATGCAGCCCCATAGGTGAACACAAATTGTCAGTATACTATGATTTGAAATATGATCCCTAGGAAGACACATGTCACTGAGAACCTGAAGAGACCCAGAGTGCTTTTAGGGCATAAATTTTTATCACAGCAACCTCAGGTATACTCCAAAAAGCTTGTGTCAGATAAACCTAGTGAGTTGAAAATCCAGTCAAACGCAGGCTATGCTATTACTTTATCTCAAAGAAGGAATCACTTGATACAACTTGCACATCAGCTGTGGCTCTAAAAGTCAACGTGATCCGAACAGATCCATGATTATTACACTTCTGCCTCCCCCTTTTCTTCCATTTCTATGAGGGGCTACAGATGTAGCAACTCAGTAAGCCACACAAAGGTGTTGGCTTAGGGGCTCCAAAGAGTGATTTGGGGCAGTTCTACCTCTTCTTTGTCTTTTGAGGAGCATACAGATATCCCTTCTTATTTCTGATACGATCAAAGATTCAAGTAGACTGTAAAAAACTAAAAGGGAGCTTTATTTCTTTCTGTGATGCATGATGCAAGTTCCTGGCCAAGTAAACTAACTTCCTAGCATATCACTATTTGTTCGTTTGCTGCTTTGTTTTGTTTTGTTTCTCCACTTCTCTGTAATGGAACGACTTCTCATATGATCACTTCCAAAGTTTCAGAGCACGATGGGACAAGACCTGCTAACACTGATGCAAGTGTCACAGTACAATGCAATGCAGTGCAGTGCAAAATAATACAAAGTGGGAAATCGAGGTTATGTGCTACGCAGCACTGCTGATCTAGGAAGTCTGTTTGCTGCCCTCCTACTGCTACCTAACAGTACTGGGCATGCAGTTTAACACGGTTTAAGAGGAGACTCTACAGCCTTGGTCTAATAAAAGGGAGTCAAATATAGGGTAAAAGAGACACTGGAAAGAGAAACATGGAAAAGCAGGAGTGGAACAGAAGAAATCAAACGAGGGTAAAGGCAGAAAGCAAAAGCATGGCAGAAAAAAAAACAACAGAAGAGAAGAAGCAGGGAAGAACAGAAATGCTGGAGAATGTAAATCAAGGAAAAGAAAAAAGGGAAGTGGCCCCATCCACTTCTCACCATGTACCTGATGGACAGCACTCGCAAACTCACTCTAGTCAAAACAAGACGAGTTAGAAGAAAGCTATCATTTCAATGATTTAAGTAATGCAGGCTAGCTCTGACCGAAGTAGATGAAATTCTCACATAAGCAACTCCACCAGTAGTGCTGAGGACCAAAAGCCTCCAACTGGGAAACAAGAAAGATCATCGCAATGGGCCAGCGAACCTGTTTTTATTGCATGCTTGCAGGTGTCCATCTGTATTCTGGGTAACCAATTCTCTCTCCCATTAGGAGCTTGACAGGGTAGTCACAGCCACAGAGCAGATTCCTTACAGGGTGAGTATGTCATTACTTTACTACTTGTGCTAGGATCGTGCCAAAAGGTCCCAGCCAGAACCAGAAAATCAGTATGGAACAGCATGCGCTTCCACATTTATTTTTGAAGTAGATTAGTAAAAAAAATGTCTTCTACTTTTCTTACTCTGAAAGAAATGAGTAAGTGGCAGTGAGAAGATCACTTTCCAACTCCCCCCCAACACACACATACACGCATAAGAAGGAATCATATTTCCTGCTTCCAAAACACGTACTTTCAAGGCAGATTACAAGAGTTCATCGTTTAAAGCACATAGCAACTAAGAACAGGAAATACAGAATAATGAAGCTCACTCAAATTGCAGAAGAAACTTTAAGAAGGAGACTTCTTTCAGCCCGACTGGAATTTAGGCTGAACACAAAACCTAAAAATCCAATTCTGATATGTATTCCATGAGGAATTGACTCATATTGACTTAAAAAGAAGCCTGAAATACCAAAAGAGACAGAACTGAATGTAAAACACACGCACGATGATACAAGGGGACTGAAATCACCATTCATTTTAAATAAAGGATAGGGCCTGCTCCCTCTCTCAAAGTACTCATGCTCATACTGCAAGCCTGAGTCCCTGTAACTGAAAGTTCCATTGCAAATTTTCTGCCAGATAGGTCAGCAATCTCCACTTCCTGTTCAAATTGCAATTGAAGGCCAGCAATTAATTTCTACTATTCACATTTTCTCCACTTAAACTACTATTCTTTCTCTCCTTTGAAAGTATGCATATTTTTATAGTCAGTGCTGTCAATCGTTTCTGTGCCTCACACCAGAGTTGGTTACATTCTGGATAGGAGAATGTGGTAAGGTTACTCTCAGGCTTGTCAAAAGCAATATATTCACTTACATCATTATCTTATGAAAAGACTTCCAGGACAATGGAATTCTCCAAGCTCAGAGTCCTGTCCTGCAAGTGGTTTGAAATGATGATCTTCTTGAACGTTACTGAAGTCAAGGTACAATTCTTCACCTGTGAAGGCTTGCACTGTGTCCAGCTATTGCAATGTGTCTTTTTTTTTTCTCCTGTATATATATGCACTTCAAAATGCAATAGCAACTTTAATTACAGCTTTTAATCAGTTAATTTATATGAGCTGAAAAGAAGCATCTTTCAACTCAATGATTAATGGTTAAACTCCAAAGCAGGAAGCAAAAGTTTTCAAATAACCTACCTCTGACAATGCTTAATTTGTGAGGTGAGAGAGGTGGCTTGGGAACGGCATCTTTCTTTTTTTTGGTTGCAACTCCTGTGACACTTCTGTTCTTGAGAACATCTGTTCCCCAAATCATAACCGCTAGATTTTTTGTATACTTTGAATCTCCTTGTGTTACTTGCAGCTGGTGCCATTTCTCCTCATCTACCCAAATTCCACTGCCAAGATGGACCTAGAAGGTAGTAATAATAACAACTTATCTATGGTATGTAGCACACAACAGTATCCAAGTGCTGTAGGAACATTAGTATTAGGTACTATAATAACAGTAATTAGGGCTGAACAAATTTATTTTGCCTGATTCTGAAACTTCTCCAACTCTGTGGGTCAGGGAGTTCAAGTCAACCTCATATATTACATAGTTCCTTTTCCTATTTGTTCTCAATTCTTCTTACTCTCTCCTTTTTTTTTTTTTTTTTTTTTCCTCCATAGCGTATCTCCTGAGACACTATGGTCAGGAGGAGAGTTAGAAGAAAGAAACAGTAAACACATGAAGTATCATATAACTACGCACAGCATACAAACCAAGCAGTTGCACCAACCTAATGTAGGAGCAAGAGAAAAACATTCTCTTTAATATGAAGGCCTCCCTTTGACTGAAACAGACTCTACCTAAAGCATACTCAGAAGGCGATAGTGAGGGAAACTTTTCCTGCGTCCAATCCTATACCTGTTGGCAAAATTTAGCCTGATTCTTTAAACTAACTAGCAGGGTAGAAGGGATTTTGAGAGCTCCAGTATCAGGATAAACAGAGTTTGGAAGTTCTGTAAAACTCAAATTGTGTTGTTAAGTTTGCCTGCTGTAAACAGTTTACCCAGGTGAATACTGTTTTGTGGTAAGGCAACAACACTGCTGCAGCATCACAACCTTTCCATTATCCAGGCACCGGTGGGCAGAGAGATTTCATTCAGGTGGTAGAGTAGGGCAAAACAGGCACTGGGAAATGCAGTGTAAAGCCATTGCAGAGTCTCCAAAAAGAAACTGCTCGAGTCTAGTTGTGCTTATTACCCTTGCTCAGTGTTGGCTATGCTGGGTTGACTGCCACAGAGCTATCCAGTATCTTTATACCAAACTTCCCAATGCACCAGGCTTATTAAGACGGGTGCAGGATAAGACTCTTTAGGCTGGCACAGTGTTATTATTGAGCTGATAAGCCTCCAGACAACCAGGATACTGTCAAGCAAAATCAGGGAAAATGATGCCAATCATCTGCATGGGTCTGACATGATTGCAACCAGTAAGCTCAACTGGACCCAAATTCCGGCCCCGTGCAGAATCACAGAGTATGCTTTGTACCACATACGTCAATGCTCTAAATTCCTGGAGCAGCGTGGACATCTGAACTGCCCCTTGCACACAGAAAACTTTGTCAACTTGTTGATAAACTTCACTCTGTTGGACCCACACTGGCTCAGCATCTGTAGCAAGATAATGCCTGATCTAGCTATTCTTACCACTGATAAGAGTTCAATGCATTGGAAAAGGACAAGATAGAATTTATTTTCAGATAATTCTTTAAAAGTAGAAAATACCAAGCAAATAAACCAATGTATAAATTGAATTTTTATATCCAAAAATCAGGTTTCACAAAATCTGATCAAACAGAGTTTTTTTCTGTAACACTAACACTTTAGCAAAATGTTACTGCCTTCTCATCATTTAAAAAAATCCCGTGAACAAAATTCTGTGGCAAAAGTATATTGGATGATTTGCTTGGCTTAACTGTTTTGCTCTTAGTGTTCTGGTTTTTTACTCCTTTTGTGTGGAATTATGTAAAACTGTACCTGCTACCCATAAGGATCTCAGTAGAACCTCAGAAGTCCCATTAAATTCACTGAAAATTGGAGAAAGCTACTGTAAAATTTTTATAAACCTATAATTTTACTGCCTTTATTTAACCAAACTTCCATTTTCCTTTAAATGCAAAGCTGACTTCATTATTATTGAGGGCTATAGCCTGAAGAAATTTTTTATTGTGACAGCATCCTTCAAAAGTAAGTAGTTAAGTTTAAAAACTTAAATACAAAAATATGCGTGGTCTGGCTATCAGCTACCTCATAAAAATGAATGAAAACCAACTTCCTCAAAGTATAAAAACATAAAGCAAGCTGCCTCTCCTGCAGAAATTTCTACGCTAAGAGGCTTCTAAGAGGCTTTTCACAAGTCCACACGGTATTTAGATTTCATAACAGACAGAAACGGAACTAGCAATAAGCACAACACGAACAGCCTTTTCCTTCTGTCTCTCTTGTTGACCTCTTCATAACTGCTCTAAACATTTACACTTTTTTGGTGCTTTCTACATATTTTGTGAGACAACTTCATTCACAGTGAGCAGTCTGTGCTCAGACATCACCACCTCACAGGTATAACTCAGTTATTTCTGTTCTGATCTTAGAAAAGTCATCTCTAAAAATGAACATCATAATTACGTAGAAAGTAAATAAGATTAGAAACTTTGTGACATGCTACATTTTTGATTTCTGTATTAAATTAATACTAGAGATTGCTCCATTTAATCAAAAACCTGATTCCTCTCTGTTAAGATTAGGGTTTGTCTTTGCTAAAGATCGTCTAGTCTCTTAAGCTAGTGAGCTTCATTTGAAGTTACTTTAAAATAACAAGTTGCAGCAAAAAGTTGCAATGTTCATGTTTCAAATAGATCATCTCATCTTTGAACATGCTTCATTTATTAAAAAGAAGTCATCATTGGCATGAAACACCTATCGTAACAGCAGCTCCATGACAGACAGCCACAGCCACAGAAATCTTATGTCTCTCTTTTCTATTTCTAGCACTGCTATGGCAAGGAACTTAATATTTCCATGTCTCAGTTTACCTCTCTGTAAAACAGGCTTAGTACTGTTCCCTATTACTCCCAAGGCTATGGGAGGTCTACTGTACTCCAGATTCAGAAGTAATTTCTTTCTTGCTGGATGGGACAGATCCTTGGCTTGATGAAATCAATGAGAACTTTACGCCTGATTTCAGCAGCAGCAGGACTAACCTTCAAGCACAGTGCAAAAAACAAGAACAAATTCAAAGCAAGGCTCACCATCGTAACTGTGCTAACACATGCAATAGATTTAAACGTATCTTAGAAGATGAACTTTTTCATTTTTTTGAAATGAACGCCATGCTCTTTTTCAGTAATTCTGTTCTCTCTCTAGACGAGGGAGATTTATCTGCTTGGAGAGAATCCTACTAAGATCAAATCCAATGTCACAAAGCGCAAGGTTTCTAAAAGAGCATTTCAACTACTATGTAGCAATCCACGTCAATAAAGGATTAATGGAAATAAAGGTAGATGAGATATATCTTGAGATAGCTAAAAACCCCCCAAACAGGCAAATGTAAAACAAACTCACATTACAAAAAGAAAGTTAAAGAGATTTTGATATCTGTCAAGACAGAGAAAACTTCTGCAATATAAATGCAAAGAAGCTGACAGCAATGGCAGAAGAAATAAAAGTGTGGAAAAAGCTACATACAAATACTAAAGGACGTGCCCTAGCCCATCTACTGCAAGCAGAAAAAAAGGAGATAAACCAACTCTCATAGCAATACACAGCAAGTTTTCATTGGCAATAATATACACAAAGAGCAAAGTAAATGAAGTATGTTAAATGTACTAGGCAAGAAAAGCTACCTGAACCAAATAGCTGTCAGAATGCCCAGATTATACTATTTGTCACATACGTTTTGTCTGCACAACAATTATGTCAAATTCATCTTCAATAAACAGACATTTGTGTACTCAGTATTGTAACACAGATATGAAAATGTAATATTTCATGCTACTCCATCACTAATTCTGTGATATGTCAGGACTGAAATGGAAATTTCCTCCTAAAAAGGTTCTCCGATTGTGGTACTGAATGCATGTATATCCTGAGAGTCCGGATCTGCACAGGCAACTCTGAAGGACGTATGGTTTTTGTAAAAGAAATACAACGTTAATTTAACGATAACGGCAACAGCTATAAAAGCAGGCCTGGGTGGATGAGCAGACAGTATGTTAAACATGCTGGAGTCTCAAAAACTATCGGTCAGGTATTGATAAACTGCAGCTAGATGGTATCTCAACAAGTTCATAAAAGCATCCAGAAAGTAACACTACTTCAGCTCAGGGGCAACACTCCCAACAAGTTCAAGGAAGCCCTTTTCAGTCCAGGGTTCAGAATTACCTACTGGACTCAAACTTAACAAAAGTGTGAAGGCTTCTCTGTAAAAGGAGTAGAGCGCACTAAAAATATTAAAGCCCTTTTATTAAGATGTATTTCTGTCAGACTGGTGTAACTTTATTGACTTTGGTATATATCTAGTGAATTTATGTACGTCACCAATTTAAGACTCTTCAAAGGTGTTAGTGCATATTTACTAACTATATTTGTTGTCTGGCACAGGATTCAACATTCTTATCACTAAGGATAACTTTCAGTGCTGTTGATATTTGTGCACTTCCATCGTTTTCCTCAATGTAAGAACGTAACTTCGTGAAAACTGAGGAGCTTGCTATAGGCTACTAGCCTTGCAATAACCCTAAGATCATGAAAATTCTGCAAGAAAATCACCTGAAGGACATTTTGTAAACTATTCATGCTATATTTCATTTAAAATACCTTTCCATTCTCGAGAATATACTTGTCCATTACTGGAACAGGGGCAGGATAATACGTTGATGTATTTGCTTCCTCACTGAAGGTCTTCTGTACCTCAGGTTCGGGCTCAATTGATTCTGGTTTTACTTTTTCAAGCTCAATGGCAGGTCCTAGACAGTTAAGAAAAAAGAGCTGTCTGCTATCCCAGAGAACATGAAATAAATCACTTCATCACCCGTGGTTAGCATAAAATATCACATTAGTCATGTTCATTTTAAAGTCAGAAAGGGTCCAAACCAAAATCCTACTTCTGAACATCAATAAGTAAAAGCTGGATCAGTAATTTGGTTTTATAAACATTTTAATATGCTTCATTTTAATTTAATTTGTTTAATTTTATTCTTAATTCATATGGACAATTACAGATATGGATAAGATTGTTCAGTGCACACTAAAGAAATTATGCTATAGCCACACTGACTTTATAAACCAGAAGCAACAGTAGTATTTTTTCAATAAGAATTACTATATAGCTACTTATAAAACTACATAATTTACTGAGGTAATTATAAAAATTATCTATATAGAATTACATATTTAATTAGATAAAAATCTCTTTAAAATCTCTTTAAATATAATAGAGACATATTAAAAAATATTTAGGATGTACAGAAACCCTATAAAGAAAACAGGCATAAGCTACTTATGCTAAGTATCATGCGTAGAAAGAGTATCCTAAGTAAAAAAACACAACAAATTAGAATTTTGATTATCCAATCCCTCCACCACACTGATTTTTATTTTAATGTAATCAACAAAAATTAACCATAGCTTAAACAATAGAATACTATTAAGCATATGTTTGAGACTTCAAAGGAAGATAATTATTTTGCCAGTCATCAGCTTTTCTTTTCCAGATCAAATTTATAAAGTGTTCCTAAAAATGTAAAAGGGTAAAATAAAATAATTTGCAAATTGGATTTCATTATTCCATTAATTACAATGGTTAGACCAGAAGTCTAGTAAGAGTCTAAGGCCCCAAGCCTATTATTATCTCTCACTGAACAGGTCTCTAAGCTCACGATAAGCTCCAATAGTCTCCGAAGCTCCACGCAGGGACAGCAGTTTGTTAACATAGCAAAAGCTGAAAGCTTAGGTCCTGGACACAACAGTAATCACCCATTTCCAGGAGCTGTAAGGGTAACTCACCTACTTGCAAGAACTACAGTGTACCAGGTTGGTGCTGAGAGTGCTGCAGTACTCTAGAGTCCAACCTTGACATCTTCAACAAACGACAAGGTAATTCAATAAGCATATCACCGCCATGGATCAGCATCCCACCTCAGTGTTTGTACATACAGATCAAGCCCTGAATTGATCTAACTCCGCAAGTCAGCCTGTGGCATCAGAACTCATGTCTTGAGTTACATACCTTAAATGTTTCTTGTACATGGAACAATCAAAGCATCCCTTCCTTCTGTGCTGTGCAGTTTCATTTACAGATGCAATAATATCAACATTTCCTTCATTATCAGTGTTTGACATTTATGGTATAGCTTATTCTGCACCTATGTACCAAGTGAGATGTTCTTAGCTATCACCTGACACACTCACAAGGACTAGAAGCTCTCCGGACAACTCAGACGGCCCTATACTGCAGTGCCACAAACAATTTCTTAAGAGCAAACATGGCACAAATAGAGAAATCACAGAAAACAGCATTTGCATTACAATATCATAGTAACCTTAACAAGCACCTATACTATCAATGTATACACAATAGTAAGACCAAAATAGACTAAACTTTCTTTACTTGAGACTGCTAAACTGATGCAGACGGGGGTAAAAACCTTCGTTGATTAAACCATCCAAACTCTCTGCACACGTCTTACGGTTGGCACACTTGAACAAGCAGATACAGTTACATAATTGCCAGCAAGAATTCAGGATGGAGAAACGAACTTTTGGCTGTTACTTTAAGAACGCATTCTTAGGTAAAGTGCTATTTTGAGTTTTCTTTAAATGTAATATTCTTGCACTCTGAGAGACAATTTGAGGAAGATCTCTAAATCCAATTCCTTCTTCCTAGAAGGAAAAGCGTATTTCAGTTTAAACATTTTTACTACTCTCTACTTAGGAGTCTTTTACAGTCTGTTTATAGTAATATATTGACACAGCTGGGATTTGGATTCCAGAGTTCCCCCCAAAAAAATAGCTGATTAAAGTCCACAATAACCACAGCTCTAACAGGCTAAAAAGATCTCTATTTTAATTCATGTTTAATTGCTGAGAAGCCACCAACATAAAGCCTTTAAAACATCTTTTATACTCTAAAAGCCTACTGATTATTTTTCTTCCTGAAAAGAAAGCTACCTCTACCTGGGTAGCCTTCATCTCTACTTTCACTAACTACTAAAGACTGCATTTTCAATACAACGTGTGAATCAGACATGCAACCTGCATTATTGCTTTGCTACTAATGAAAGCTGTGCACCTAATTTACCATGCACCATACTTTAAAAGTTCTCTCTCTGCAGCTCTCGTGCTCTCCATATTTTAAACGTGATGAACGGGCAGGGGCATAAAAATATAAGCCACTGTCTAAAGGCTTAAAAATGGTAGTATTTATTACAGAAGGATCATACGAAAAATTAAGACAAGTCTTAAGAATGCAAAAGGAAAGGAAAGGAAGGTTGCATTTAAAAATCTTCTCCCTTCTGTTAAGTAATGTTTCCCTAATACTTGAGGGGCCAACAACTTCAAAGGCAGTGTAAAGAAGTAGAAGGCTTCCCTTTATCACTTCTTTTTCTCCAAAATACTTCATAGGCTACTCTCTACTTAAAGATTAGTAAATAAACAAAAAAAAAAAATTGGTAAATGAACAGGTCAGTACACTTTTGTTAGCAGCAAGCTGTTTTTCCACATTGTCTACTAGAACTTGCACGGAAACAACAGGAATCTGAGAAGTGTTAATATTTTATATATGGTATTTCCCGTCCTTGTTGTTGATAGAATACTTAGACTTTTTTCAACAGAGAGCTAAAAAAAAAAAAAAAATCTAGAAAACCTTAACAATAGTAATTCCTTAAGTATGTGGTAAGACATGCAAACCCTTTTTCATCCTCTCAACCCTGTTGTCAGTCCCAAAACATTGTAAACTAGATCACTGAAAAGACTGGGGTTAAAAATAACCACTTGGGTGTGGAGAGAGGCAAGTTAAAGAGCAGGTGGCTAGAGCATGGGGAAGAAAGCAAGTACTCCCTAAACGAAGCAGCGAATGAAGGTGAATACACTCTCTGACCTTAGAGAATGCTAATTCTTAACAGTACAACATAAAAATGCATTAAGTGTCAGAGATACACAGAACTACAACCCAACATTATCCCTGATACAGCTTTACTACTTCTGGCCATGCACAACAATACTAAACCGTACAGATCTTACCCTGGAGACAACTACTTTTTTTAAAAAAAAAATTCAAATTCTTTTATTTTGTAATCCAAGGCATATGATTTAATCCTCCAGATCACTCGCCATAAATAAAACTAGGGCAAATTAGTGCCTTGTCTGGTGTGTTAGGATGGAGAAAAACTGCAAAGGCCTATGATCTTGGGGTTTCCTGATTCCCAAGTACATAAAGGGAAAGAGGCCTTGGGGCTGCGCACAATCTTCAGGGAGCTCAGGTGTGGGACGTGGTAACCTCCTCCAGGATAGTGACTATTCTCCCCTCTGCTCTGCTCCTTAGAGCTCTGGGCAACAGCTTCCCTCCTCCAAGCAGTGATTTGTTAGGTAACTGCCTATCAAAATCATAAGAAAGTGTCAATATTTCACAATGAATCAGTATTGACTTCACTGCTTTTCCTCTGCTACTTCCACTGTTAAGGCTTCCTTAAAGCAAACTGCAATTCACTGTCACCGTGTGAAAGGCTGAGAACCCCACTATTCCCACAGCAGAGGCTTAAGTTTTAGTAACAGAGGTGAAGACCCAGGTGTAAAGTAGGGTACACTGACTCTTAACTTTTCACCGAAATCAACATATTGATGGGAAATTAGGAGGCTGAACACTTGACTGAATGTTAGCTCTAGAGGGTGTTCTATATTTGAGCTGCAAGTTTAAAACAGCAACAGGCACGCATTTCCCACAGCTGCAATTCATCAGCACAAAACAGCTGTCATCTCATGCAAAGAAATCAGAAGTCTCGAAGGTGAAAGAGAAATGCAATTAGTTTGCATGAAGTCCAGCCTGCTGTGAGTAAGTTGCATGTAATTTGAAACTCTAGGTTTAAGAGATCACCACAACAACTGAAGATAGATTCAGGATATAATCTATTTTCTGAACAATTTTCACATATTGCTCACATACCCAAACATACCTCATTTCTAAAACTGGAAAGGAAAGGAAGACCATGCTATGGTGCTTTGCATAGAGCACTTTTTTTCACACTATCATAAGACTCTCCAATTTATAACTTGCTGAAGCTGTCTCCCCTGTCTAATCATCCATAAATTTGTATTGATCTTTCTAGAAGCTGGTTGTTTCTCTACTCTTACGAATGTGGCTACAAGGAAAGACCCTAAAATTATCAGCGGTTAACACATCAAGTTGTGACAAACAAACATATAGCCCACAGGGCAAAACTCAACCTTCGTGATCTATGAATAGTTGCATCAAATTCTAAAGGTACCCAGGAGAGAACCTGCCTCCATATTATTCTAATGTTAGGAGCAATAATAACAAGGGATATTTTGGGGAGTTCCTTATACTCGATACTTGACCAAATATATGATTAAAACTAAAAGAAAAATCTTGTCTCAATGTAATCAAGATTTATTATCAGTTGAAAAATGGGTGCCAGACTGATACAACAGAAACTCAAGCCCAATATTTAGAGAGAAGATTCAGCATTTTTCAAGGGTGTATTTTTTTTTTCCTTCTAAGCTCTCCTGTCTCAGCTCAAGTAAAAATGTATCACTCCTTCCTTAAAGTGGAAGAAAGGAGAGAGAATTCAGAGGCCGTCTTCATTTCACTACTGGTCTCACCACTGAGACTGCTGTCAAGTCTACCGACTGAACTGGTATTTTACGCTGTTCAGCCCCATTGCCTACAAACATCTGGCTGGTGCTCCATTCACATAAATTCCAGCTAACTACTTGCAGATGAAGAAACATCTTTCTATCCAAGGAAAATTTTACAAAGCTCAACGGAATCTACTGCCAACCACATCATGTTTTTCAGATTGTGGAAAAATTGCCTGTTTAATTTTATTAAAAAGTTAACTATAACGTTTGTAATAAGTAATGACATTTTAATTATGCGCAGGGTAACAACGATAAGCACTCACAGTCAAACATCCAGTTTAAATCTTCCAGATGCTACTTTGAAAACCTGGCTCCAAACTTGCAGGCACACCTAATGCATGCTACAGCACAGGCACATGCTTCCTCAGATTCAGGTTTGTATGTGAACGGAACTCAGATCCACATGCAAATTTCATGCACTCATTCAAGTCAAGTAGAAGAGCCAATACCCAATTTACATGCAAAAATTAGATTTCCAGATACACAAAGGCAGACATAAGAAACAGCATGCCATTGGATGCACAAATTTTAACCAAGTTTCAATCACCAAGCAAACCTCCTTCAACACACTAGTACCACATTCTAATGGCAAAGAAATATAAATTAGTAGAATATTTGAAGGTATTCCAAGGGTATCATCTTCAATGACAAGGATGAGCTTTTTATTGTCTTTTTTTCCCCCATTTATTCCAACATAATGGTTAAATAATTGTTATAAACAAAAACAAAAGAGCAGTTCAGTCAAGATATTTAAAATTTAAATCCAAATTACATAAACCTGCATTTTGTAACAAGTGTTTATAAAGGGACACTAATTATAAAAAGTTTTTTCATTATGCTTTAACAATCCGTTATTTTTCAAACGGCATGGCTGTTTAAAGCCAATGCTAAAACGTTCTGGAGTATATCACATTCTAATGAGCTACTAAGGAGGAGAGGGGATGGGAAATGTAAGGTAACACACTGTCCGTTATATAACAATAAAAAAAAACCTAACTGAAAGGAATAAAATAAGTTTTACCCCAAATATTCAGTGCACTACCTTTTATTTTTTATTTTTTTAAACTGGAACATATTGGTGTACTTTGCAGATGAAAGTTTATTTAATCTTTTTCAGCATATACTAGAAGTTCAGAGGCCCTTTAAAATACAGCTGTTTAAAATGGAACTCTTGATTCAACCATACCAGCACAAAGACCTCTGCTATCATTAAAGAAAAACTCAGAAGTACACATCATACAAATTCGACATATATCGTACAGCCGTAGCAGAAAACCCTTTTAACATTCAATGTCCGGTTTAACAACCACTGCTTCCTTCAAAAATGTTTCCATTACTATTGATCACACTTCCAAAATTCATTAAAACTAGTCCCGTTTAAGTCCAGCACTTACCACTACCTAGTCTTAGAAGCAGTACATCCTGTAGTCTCCTGTTCAAGTCTCTGAGCTCTTTCATTTCTGACACGAGCGCCCCATACTCCTTTAGCTTCTTTGCCTGTTGCACAAGCTGTCTCCGAGTTCTCTCAAGCTCCTGTTGAATGTGTCTCATTTCTTCTTGCTGCTGTTGATAACTCCTCAGCAATTCTTCATACAGAACCCGAGGAACTACAGCATCGTCCATGTTGTTCATGCCTTCCGAAGTCTCCATAAAAGCTTCCTCAGGGCTGGAAGTATTACCGAGACTCATCCCATTTTGTTTTTCAAGGCGAGCAACAACTGCTTCAATACTTTTGTGTGTACCTTCACTTTGTTTCCTCCCATCTTGTCTCTGCATGTTACAATAAAAAAAAAAAAATTAGAAGAGTGATATGTAATACAAACTAAAATTTTAGACTTGTGGATGGTTAAGATTTATTATTCCAAAAAAGCAAGACAAAGTCTGCCTGCAAAAATGTTTTGCCTAACAGATTATGGAGACATACACTGTAACTATTATGCACTCATAATTTAGCTAAGTGTACACACAAACTTCTGAAGCAGTTAGTGGCCTTTTTTTCTGCATTTGTGCAACATTTGCAAGCACTGTGTGTTATAGGTCACTTGATTCTACATATGAAGATAACCTATTTCTTAAGGAAAAAAAAAAAAAAGTGGATCTGGATCTACTCCTTTGACATTTACCCCTAACATTCAGATTGCCTACAACAGTGGGATTTTCTGGTAACTGAAAGAAAGAATCAATTATGTGTTGTTTATCACCTGTAATTACACCAGAGAAGAAAGGAGGATAAAGCTGTTTTATGCACAGAGGGCTTGTACTTCCCAAATTTTGGGAGACAAATCCTTCTCCAACTATTCCTGTAGTACATTCACCCAAATGCCTGATGAAAGCGACTGAATTTAACACTATCTACAAAAGAGGGAATTGAAAATATAAAAGTTGGAGACAGAATTTATCATCTAGTCTCATCTCCCTGATGAACTGATTCATTCTATATTAGTACTGCATTGCAGAGGATTCATTTCCTGCGAACTATCAGAAATTTACCTTTGGTCTTCTGCACAAAATCCAAACCCTATACAAATAAAAGCATACATCTTTTAAGGGGCTTAGATGGCGATATTAAAATGTAACAGCATGGGTAAAAGTCTCTAAGTTTTTTTATTAGCCAAATATGGAAAAAGCATTTGAACTTCCAAGCAACTGCAAGAAAGCAAATGGAGCTCATAGGTTAGAGACAAGAAGCTGACACTATCAATTCCCATACCACAATATCCATGAGTAATGTGGCAGAAAATGAGATTATTTGATGTTACGCCTGCTCCAGGCATGCTCTAAAAAATGCTGGCCCACCATAAAGAGATGTACTGGTATCATTCCTGCAGCTGCAAAACACATGAAGCCACAGAGCAGTATTTTATTCTGAAGGTTGGCAAACTTTTAAAGAAATCATTTGATATCAAAAAAAAAAATACATTTACATAGTGGGTTTTTGGCATCTTTACCTAAAAAGGCAACTGGCAGTTATAAAGGAGGGATGCAGTCTTGTCAGTTTGTCTTCTCACCCACTGTTTTATTTGGGAAATCTCATAGCACCCCTTTCAATTCCAAACAAGCAGAGCGCAACAGGTCACAAGTGCCACTGAGAACAGCTGCTCAACATTCATATAACGACTGACTTTTAAAGCATTCTGGGCCAAAGTCAAACAGCATCATTCAAAAAATCTCAAACCGTAATTAAAGTGTGCAGACGGTATAAAAAGAAAAATGATCGATCGCACATGAATCTGGTTTTTGAAAAGCTCATCTGTAAATCAATTCAGAACTCTCACCCTTACCCCATCCTCCCCCACAGTTTGACCCAATTACACCAAACATAATGTTTTTAGGGGATCAAAGGCAGGCCTGGAATTCTCAAGCTATGACATCTGCATATGCCCCAAGCACTTCCAAAAAAAAAAAAAAAGAAAGAAAAAAGAAAAAAAAAAAGGAAAGACTTCAGTACCTTACTGTGTCTAAGCTCCACATCTTCTTCCCCATAATCTGTAACCTCCCCAGCTTCTTCTACGTGATTGAGAGAGAGTTTGGGGATTTTAATTTTCTTCTGCATCACACTGTTCTCAAGGTCAGTTTTGTCTTCTAAAACGTATATTAAAAATAAAATTTTGTTACATTAATCAGTGCTCTTACTTCCGAATGCTATATAACTTAGGCAAGATCAGTTTAAAAACTCCCATGCTTCAATACATTGATAATACTATGGATCAAATTAATCCAGGGCGTAACTCAACTGATATCCACTGACAATTCTAGAGTTTCAATAGGGGATCAATCTGGCCATACACAAGAGTAAATATTCTAAAATGCCAAGGTAAAATGTGAGAGTGATCAAATGTGTCAATGACTAACTACTACTATCACCAAAATAAGAGTTAAAGATGCTGTAAATCAGACAACTTCTTAAAAATTGTCTATATTACTTTAAATTATGTTTACCAATAATATTTTCACATCCACAATCTGTTGCAGCAGTTCAAATTCTGCTTAAGTTTAAAGTGAAAGTGAATTTCGTAATTCATCCTATGCTCTAACCATCATCTGTCAGCAGTAAAGACCTATTTGCACACATGGCAGAGTCCGGTGTTCTGCAAAGAGCAGGGCTGGAAAAGGGGATGGTGCAGGACACACTGAAGAGGCATTAGCGAAAAGCTGCATACAGAGTGGATCTGTACCACAATTACTATGCTATCCCTATTTCACTAGTTAATGGTCCTAACCCTTGGCCTTCAGACATACAAAACCAATAAACGGTCATATTGATCTCTGAATCACAGGAAAAAAAAAAAATCAAGTAAAATGTTTTTTCCAGCCTGAAAGATTGTGAAATATGTCCAAATTAAGTATTTCAAAAACATTACTCTGCAATAATGTTTGAAAGATTCTAAATATTTCTGAAAAGGTGCAGAGAAGAGAGAATCAAGAGTCTAGGCTCCATAAATGTACATTTGATCTTGAAAACTCTAGCAGAGCAGACAACATCTTAATAGATTCACAAGCTTAGCTACATGTTGCAAGACATTCACAAGGAGATACACATTTATATTCTGAAGTGTTGTATTTGTACATTGAAAACTTATGAATAAGAAAACATTTTGAGTCTTCTTATCCACCAGCAAACTGTAATCCAGGAAATGTCCCATGAATATTTTTGAAAGTGAATGCGAGGATGCCATTTGTGAGTGCTTAGTTGCATTGACTTTTACTTTCTCAAATTAGCATCTCTCCACAGGACCTCAAAATGGTTAGTGTTGACAGTGTAGAAAAAGGAAACAAAGGTAAATCACTGTTTAATGAGGAGCAAGACATTCATTAGAAATGAATTACACAGATGAATGCAATTCATTTTGTTACAGATAGAAACGGATATCTTGCAGGCAAATGGTGATATTACAGCCTAAGGCTGTGTAAAGACAATAGGCACAGAACACGCAGAATAAGACATTAGACAACCTGAAATGAAATGCAGATGGTAGCAATAAATACTGAGACAGATGCAAAAAGAAACAAATAAACAACAGAAAACAACTAGGCTTATTTTAGATCGTTCTCCATTCCCCAGAGCACCATGGATGCTTACTGCGGCTAAACAAAAAGGCAATTCAACTGTTTACATTTGAAAAACTACCTTTTCATTTATCTGAAAAATGTAGGTGTGTCAGAAGAGTGAGTTAGCCCACTTCTACTCTTCAGAGAATAGAGAGGAAAATTAGAGAGCCCTGAATTAGATGGACAGCAAAAATGACTTCAAAAAATTATGAAGGAGAGGCTGATAGAATAAACAAACCCATACTGAATGAAAAACAATTAAAACATTTTTCTGTGACTATATATTTTGGGGCATTTGATAGGTTGATGGCTCCTTTGCTAAAACGTGTTCTGATATTTCCGTAGAGGAAGGAGGTGTGCGCATGCATACCACAGAGCCAGCTTCTCTAGACTGCTTTGTCAAATCACCTTCCACAAAACCTGCAGAAGAAGCACTTCTACAGTTAAAGAACACAGATCAGTTTCTATGGGCCAAAATAACCCTTGGCCTCTTAATAAGACGGATACAATTCATCCACTTCACACAGTTATCAAAATTGTCTGCTGGCAACTACCTTATGCTCAAAACTAGCCGGAACGTCATGCAAACTGGAAGCTGACACTAGTCAGCCTTCTCCACCGCCAGAGAAAAGTCTTGAAATACTCCTGGAAAGAGCTCAGAGAGAGTAAAAGTACGTGCAGATTACAGTGAAAGTCAGCAGATACTTTCTGACAAAAAGAACAAACATTAAAATAAAAACAATTTGGAAGAACAGAAATATTTATCTCTTCATTTGGGCTTTTTTTTTTTTTAAGTCAATTTATAAAGGTTACGAACAGGTTTAATACCCTGAACAACAACAAAAAGAAAATATTTAGTTTGGAGTCTAATAAAACAATGCAAACGTATCTGAATTCTTGTCTCCTCTCCCCTCCCAATTTCTCAGTTTGACCATGAAATCGACATTTGCCAAACTTTACTGGTGGACTGAAGGTAGACGTTTATACATTTGCTAACCAATACTTAATTTGTAAATTATTAGTGTCTAACTGTCAACACGGTTCTCTCCGTCATATTTTGCAAATCTTTTCAGTTGCTTTTTACATTTTACTGCTTCTCCTGTAAATGAACCTGTAAGTTGAAGAAAGGAACTCATTTTTCCACATAAAATTTGAAGAAACAATGTTAAAAATGAGTTTACATAAGTTAAAGCTCAGGAAACTTCAATTTATTCAACCAACAACTTTATGTTTGTCTGCCTTCCAGTATCAGTACATAAAATATTTTGTTACATATGCTCTGCTCTTTCTAGGCCTATTTATACTTAATGCAATTGATCCAGTGTATTGAATATGAAAAGGCTTTTTTCTTTTTTGAAGTGTATTTCTAAACTCTTGTCTTCCACATTAACTGCAAAAACAGCCAGAAAAATCTCATTGTGAATTTGAGGATAATGCTGGAATACTGTCTGTTGTTCAGTAAATATTAATGGAATTGGGGTTGGGGGGGAGGACGCACAGCAGAGAGGGGAAGACCAGGGGAAGAGAAATAACGAACACGCATTTAGAGCTGTTCTTATTAGGACTTTGTCTCTGTTGTGCTAGGCTACAAGGGACATGTGCAAAACAGGAATCCAGCAAGAAGTAAAACATGCACAATTTTCAACCAGGAAAAAACTAGGATATGAACCAAATGGCTGGACAAGCAGAAAATCAGGGCCCCGAAGCTAGACAACCTACTAGGAGTTGTAAGGGCAGTCCTAGAAATGCTGTAGTTCAGAGCTTTGTTTTGTAATGACAATGTGAATCATTTGCCCAGACTTTGATCCCAGTTATTCCAACAGTGCTACAAGTTAAAAAATTATATCTCCTCTTAGGTGGTCATGATCAAATTGTCACGAAAATGTGTCTATTCCTTTTTCTATATATGGAATCAGTGATTCAGTAATATGGCTGCTGAGAACTAGTACATAACACACCTAATTAGGTACCTCTAACAAAATAAACGGGGCCAAACCCTGGTACTGGATATGGGGTTCAAGAGATAGCTTAGAGGATAAGTATCATTCACCTCCATGCGGCCATCTACCAAAGTTGTTCAGGTAATACAGAAAAAAGTGAGTTGCGGAAAAAGCTCAGAGTGGCTGGGAGACGTTTGGACTCTGCAGCGCTAAAAAACAATGGCACTAGAGAATCTATATCAACTAGGAAAGGATAAACTGTTCCTGGAATGTTTTCTTCAGTCAAGACTTCATTTTAGTGTCAGACTGGGTGGATATGGGCCAAAAGGTAATAGCTCTAAGTCTAGAGAGGCGGAGAACTGAGGCAGACAAAGCGAATTTGACGGAGCAGGAAGTCAGCTGGTTACATTCAGTAAAAATATGCTAGTGCTCTAAAATATGCTAGTGCATCCATCCTGACATGTAGAGTAAATATATGGAAAGCTCAGTGCCTCCTCAAAACATTCCTTACTTTAAAATTTTGAAGTAAGGACTGAATAAAATAATCCTTTCAAAAAAATAGTTCAAAAGTTGTTTTTTCCACCTTTGGAGTAGGAGTTGGAAAACTAGAGAAAGAAAGCTCTGCAGTCCAAGTAAATGAGAGATGGCAGATCTGGGATCTGTCCAAATAAGGGGCTTGGCAGTGCTATAAATCTTACAATACTAAAAAGGAGCGAACCTTGAGCAAAATTTGTCCTTCCCTTAAGCCCTCAAAAAATTCCATCCCTTGTGAAAATGATATACTGACAGTTCAAAAAACTTAACATCAACCCTTCCTATTTTTAGGTACATAACCAACACATACGGGCAACACTAGTACAAAATTCCCCCCATACTGCTGTACTAAGTTGCCTTACTACTAATTTAGACAGGTGGCTTCTACAGAGCAGAGAACATTTACCTCTGTACCACTTAGAACGCACACTTAAGATGAAAGATGCTGAAAAACAAAAACAAAAAACCTGCAACCAAAGGTATACTTGGCCCTTCAAAACAGAAATACTCGAAAGAAGCATAACAGGGCATGGATTCCCAACTGCCACTTAAACACAAATAAACAATAATCAATATTGCTGTGACTGAGAAGGTAAACAGCATGATAAAACAAAAAAGCCAGCTAGTTTACCTGAAATTGGACCCCAAAAAAATCATAAATTGCTTTTTTAGCTAATTTATCGCAGACATCAAAGAGGAAGGACTTTGACAAGAAGAACAGAAGAGATTTAATAAAAAGGTAATGATCCTGCAGACTCAGAAGGTGTTCAAGATACTGAGTGAGAAAAACACTTCCTGCAAAAAGCTTCTTCAAGCTAGAGCACACTGAGATTAAGATCCCTACCAAAGCAGAAGAAAAACAGAATGACAGTAACAGACAACACTGGATAATGAACGACAGTATAAACGTAAAGGTTATTTGAAGAGAACAGGTGCCAAACTTGATGCAGTTGAAAAAGGAGATGCCAAAGATGGATTCAACAGGGTGTTGGCACAGACAATTTACCATTCCAAAAATATAATTTACTATATTGTTCTGCACTATTTTGCAGACTTGAGGAGAACTTTGTTGGAAGGACAGAGGAAAGGGGTTTATGGAAATAAAGACAGGCTACAGGGAAGACACATACTTAAAGTATGCTTAGCTGGGCAGAAAGGTAAGGCTGGGAGTAAGGAGCGAAGAGGATAGGGAAGTATAAGAGACATCCAGAGTTATGGGTGGAGAAGGACAGAAAAGACGACAGATTTTCTTCTCCCTTCTAAAAACAAGAGAAAAGGATAGAAATAGTAGGAAGTAATTTAGGTCATCCTAAATTTCAGCTGAAAGAAAGATTTCTGTACAAGGATGTCATACAGGGAAGCAGAAAAACAAATCTGAGTAAGTGAGAAAAATTAGGAATAGAAAGGCAAAATTGAGAGTTGCCATCCTCTGAGTGGGCAACCCCAAGAAATTTAAGAACCAGACAGACGTGTCACACTTCCGCAGAAAGAGGAGAAAAGGATGACCCACAACCAGTGATTAGACCAGAGAATGTTTTCAAGTACATAAAGAAGAGTGTTCTCAAAGTCAAGGAAGAACAGCATATAAAGCAACAACAGTGTGATAAACAAGGCCAACAAGCAGCCAAAAACAGGTAAAGGTGAAGACATATGCTCTTCAGGAATGGGTCAAAAGGCTGTTAAATCTTCTAAGGTAAATTTCAATTAAGCATAAAGAATAGAAGCCAGACTGAAAATAATTCTTAATGAAATTGAGAAAAGGCAAGACAAAAAATCATATTAAGTTACTGTTTGACAGGTTTGGAAATAATGGGTAAAAAGGATGATGTGCTGGAAGTCTGACTTAAGACTGCTCATGGCAGATGGAGAGCAAGGCACGCTTATTTTGTGCAGAGATGCTAAAGGACAAAGAGGGAGATTAGCAAGCAGAACTCCTACCAGAGGATGAATAACATAAACAATTTCTATGTCTTAAGTTCTATCTGAAATCCTACATCAAGATCAACTATCCTTAATTAATATTTAATACAGTAATAGAGATACACTCACAGAGCATGGACCTGCTTCTGTTCTCGGAGTCTCAGCAAATTCACTATACCAAAATTCTGATGTCTGCTACTGAAGGAACAAATTTTCAGGTCCAAACGCACACCTTTTCCTCTAGTAGAGCAACAAAGATACTCAGCTTACTACTGTTAAGACTGTCAATTTATCAATGTGCATCCTCATGTGAAGTCAATTTTCTGGAAAATATGACAACACTCAAGTGTTGGGTAACTTTCTCCTTTTAGATGTCCTTATTTATCAGCAGAGTACAGATCTATAATCCAAGCACTAGCCCAGGTGTCATTTATACTTGTGCTGCAATAAAAATTGAAATGTATTCATCTTTCTTGCTTCCCTTTAGTAACACAAAATGAATTTCTTGCTTAAAAGTTAATATAAAGTCTTTCCAACAATTATTAACCAAAAGCAACATGGCTCCATACTGGAATTCTGATATAAATAATTACTATAGAGGCATGAATCATCTTTTTTATTCTTTATCAGCAGAACTCTTCCTTCCATTTAAATTTATAGCGGCATTAGAATGGTGTGTTTGTCTGCAGCAGAAATTGATGAAACTGTAAGATCAAGGAAAGAAAAGACATTAGGTTGAGAAAAAGGAAATCAAGCTCTTTACTAGACTGAGGATAGCTTTAATCCTGGATCCAATATTTACTGAAATGCTGACCTTGAATAACTCAACCTCTCCGTCTCAGTGTCCCCCTCTACCTCACAGAAGTGCAGATAGCTAATATTTGTACGATACTCTGAACATGTTGAACATAAAGGATTATAACCATTATGGAGCAACTGTCTTAACCCTTACTGAAACAAAATAAAATATTACCATTAAATTAAAAGAATCTAAAACCTTGAAAACAAGTAGGATGTTAAAGTCTTATCTTCTAAATCTCTCTTCTGCATCTATCTATGAAACTCAGTGATGGGAATTATTTTTCAAACATTTAAACATGCTTAATATTGTATAAAAACTGTTTACTATTAAAGCTATTTCCTTCTTTAAAAGTACATTTAAAGAGATCATTTTCTCAATTACGGATAGATACAATTGAATAGTCTGGCTGCTTTGACTGGTCAGTCTCAACTACACTGAAAAAATTATATGAGAACCAAACCCTGATTAGGATTTCCTGATCACAAAATGCCACAAAGCAACGGAGATCCTGCTTAACAGTCATGCAGGCAAGGCAGATTACAGAGCACCATCCCACAGGGAACTCTCCAGGAAGCCTCCAAAACAGTCTCTGCCAAATGAGTGAATTTGCTAGGGGAATAGCATGTAGGTTAATGTGTTTTCGGAGTTCACGTACAAAATTTACAGTGTGGTTCATACTGTATTAGTTTTAAAAGTTTTCTTAAAAAAATTTTTTTATTGACTGGCACTTAGACAAGCCACTGGAAAAATGTTTTACAGTCACATTAAGAAAATAAAAACATTAACTTAAATTTGTTCCCCTTTTCACTCCCCTGCAAACATCAGTGTATTTTAATTAGTAAATGCTATACTACCTTCAAAATCAGTGTTAATAAAATCCTGAAATGTATACTTTTTTGTATCATAGTTAAGCTTAACAAAAGTTATGCTTGTAAATATTGTATATGTGGTGTAACATACGTATAAATAGCAGGAGAAATAATAGTCACAGTGCAGGTGACTTGTATGTCTTATTTGTAAGAATAAATAAATAAGTGACTTCTGACCATTAGTGTGAGCCAAAAGATAGAGGAACACGCAGGTCACTTGAGTTGGGTTTAAGATTGGGGGAAAAAAAAAAAAAATCATTCCAGCGTTAAGTGCACAGATACCCTAAATGAAAGAATAGAATCTTCTCACATAGATGAAGCCCAGCTTTTAAATTCCTTTTTATTGGCACTTTATCCCACTGATGAGATATAGCAATCAGCACTATCAAAAGGGTTACTCCAAGGCACTGCTTACGAGCTACAATTGTAAAAGTTCCAAAAATTTTTGCTGCTGCCATTTAGCTTTGCGCTAAGGCGCCAAATTAAGGCCAAAACGCTGAACAAACAGAAATGAAGAAAAATAATGCCTTTTTATAAGCCCTTCGTATCTCAAATATTTTTGTTCCTACATTAGAATTTTTAAGAAAGGGAAAAAAACTTTATCTTTAAATTGTTTCAAATAAGCCTCAAACAGATCAAACACCGAATGAGGTGTGAAATGTAACTTTAAATATTTTTTCTCAATACTACTACACTTACTTTCAGGATTATATCTGAGAGCGTGATGAGGTTACTCTGTGACATACACGCAAAATGATTTGGTGAACCCATGCATACAGCCAGAAGATCTTTAACCTGGTAAAAAAGTAACACAGCAGTAGCATGCTTGTTAAGAATCTGACAAAGTATGCCACGCACCTCAAATATCACAGCAGAAAAAGTAAAGCGGCTACGAAAAAAATTAGATCATATTTGGAAGAAGGTTACTTCAGTAGCACCCAACCTGCAAGGCAGGCTGCTTAGTTTCTCTCAATGCCTGGAGTTAACCTGGAGTACTACATCCAATTCTGGGCTCCCAAGTTTGAGAGAGACATGGAGCTACTGCAGTGAGTCCAGTGAAGGGCTACTAAGATGATTAAGGGAAAAGAGCATCTCTCATACAAGGAGAGGTGGAGAGAGATGGGACTGTTTAGCCTGGAAAAGAGAAAACTGAGGGGGGATCTTAGCAATGCATTTAAATACCTGAAGGGAGGGTGTAAAGAGGACAGGGCCAGACTCTTTTCAGTAGTGCCTAGTGATAGAAGAATATGTAACGGGCACAAATTGAAACACAGGAAGTTTCCACTGAACATAAGGGAAAATTTTTTAAGTGGGAGGGTGACTGAACACTGCAACAGGTTGCCCAGAGGTTGCAGAGTCTCCATCCTTGGAGATATTCAAAAGTCATCTAGGCAGGGTCCTGGGCAACCTGCTCCAAGTGACAGAGGGAGCTGGACTGGATAATCTCTAAAGGTCCCTTCCAACCTCAACCGTTCTCTGATTCTGTGACTGCAGAGGGCCATTCATATGGCAAAGCCCAAAGCACACATACAGCAGATATATACAGCAGACACGTACTGTTAGGAAGAATTGGGCTTAGTGCTCAAGGGCAGCAGCACACCCAACTTAGTCCATAGGTACTCCATATCTGTCCCAGGAAAAAAGAAAATAAAAAAAAAGGCCTGTGAGGAGCCACTACTACTACCAGATAGATTCACACAGCCTCCTTCTGGCAGTTCTTGATCCAGGGCAACGCTTATGAAAACACAAAAAGTGGCTGTAGGCTTTTTAATATTTTTCTGGTGCCTTTTCTTTTGACCAGAAAGAGGCTCAAACTCCTTCTGAGAAGCTGTCTACTATTTTTGTATTCTCCATGAGATAGACCATTAACACGGCACCTCAACAAAACTGCTGTACAATGCAGCCCTTGTCTGCTGAGCTACATTTTCCATTCAACAAGAAAATAAAATGATTCCTTTATTACTATATAACATTATTTGCCTATTAACCAGATGCGGAACTGTTATGGCTCAACATATTCATTCTAATATGCCTTCTATGGGTCAATTGTCTGTAACTGCCTTATTAAGGGTTAATGTTTCTGGTTTTAGCCTTACTCTTTGGCTAAACTTTCTGAGAAAGTCTAAGGTTCCTAAACTAACACTGTTACATGCCACCAGTATCGACAGTTCCCAATCATGCACACAGAGGCAAAAGAAAAGCTGTACAGCTGCTCTATCGCTCTGCTCTACTACTACTATATATTACTTATTACTGAAGCATTACAAAGAAAATGGTATTCATCTCTGCAACATAAAAAGTCTATCACAATTAGCTGATTTTCTGAGCATGGCAAAACACTTTCTTCCTTCCTTTTTTTTAAATCTGTGACACATTTATAGCAATAGCTATAAATGTTGCTCTGTAGCCACACTAATGGTTCTCACAGGTGTACAGGTTTCCAAATATCCAACCTTGCCACAGAAGATGAAACAAGTGCTTCCAGGCTATTTTAAAGGAGGACAATTGTTTCATGCACTGTTTACACAACCAATGGTCCAACAAAATTGCGTATTACAAGCAAAAACATAAAAAAAAAATTTAAACAACACAGAAAACAGATGTTTTGTTTCAAACAGAAAATCATTATGCTACTCAATGGTAATATGGGCCTGGTATCTCTATTTTTCCTCTAGTCCTTCATTTTTTAGGTTGCTAGAAAGGAAAAAGCAGGCATATCTGTTTCTTAGACTATCCTTAACTCCCATTGCACAGATGTTTGACTATAAAAACATATATAAATAGGTACACCTTTGCTTACTTGAACAGCCTTTTTAAATCAGTGTATTCAGATATATTGAAATGTGACAGATGTAATAAAGATAGCTATATGTTTTGTTGTGTTCATAGCCTGGCAGGAGAATTTCCTGTAGAAATTAAAAACTCTGGGGAACAATTAATGCAAATCACTAATACAGGTAACAAGTCTTGCTCTCTGGAGAAAATAGCATATATTAGTTTGTTCCAGTACAAGAGAAAGAGAAGCAACAGAAAACTGTATAAAAGAACACTTCAATCTTACACACAGACCCCTTCCGCAAGAGTAAGAAAACTGATAGAATTAGGTGCACTTTGTGCTCTGTCCACTATGTGGAAAACTAAGGCAACCTGGAAGGCCCAACATGTGAGCAAAGCCACTACTATCAAGAATTCCACTGAAACACTGGTTATATTGAAGTGAACATGATGAATGGAAAGAGCACTGCTGCTGCACACCCTCTGCGAGGAACAGGAAGGTGGATTCCAAGGGGAATGCCTTTGGGCAGAGACAGAGCAAACCCTGAACACTGGTACCACCATCTTCCACGTAAGTGACAGGTAACTTAAAAAAATACTTCATATGCCATTACTCCTCTGCCATAGATGGGTGTCATGCATGAGTGATGCACCTCACTCATATGAGAGAAGCAGCAGTATGTTTTATGGAGTTAAGACAGTGACTTAACAAAGTTTGACGGTAAATAAGACAGTGGTTTAACAAGGCTCGATGGCAAGGTACACTCAGTTATTTACTACATGAAGGGCAGGGTCAGATGAAATCGTCAGGGAGACCCTCCCGTTGAGTCACAATGTTCAGAATGGACCCTCTTGCTTTCCAAACTCCTTCTCAGAGAGGAGTCTAGGTGCGGCTGAATCCAATCTTAGTCCCAGACCTGGTCAGTGGTTTATGTCTAAGGATTACGTGCACAATCAATCCGAGATGCAATTTGGCAAAGTCTGGAAATTTTCAGCACGCTATTAGTCACTTACCAAGGATCCGTCACAGGTGAGGAATCTCTCGACCTCAAAGACTAACCTTGAGAGGTGTCCCAACTCAAGGGGAGATTCACTACCATGCAGCCAGCTGCTGTGCAGGAGAGCTCAATGGGCTCTAGGCAGCACTATTTATGGGCAGAGTTTGACTCATGGTCATACAGTATTTGGTGCGGAGATGTACCTTTTTTGCTGATCTCATGCCATGTTGGGGAAAATGTACCTTTTTTGCTGACCTCATGCCCATTTCTGGCCTCACCAGTTGCAACCAGTATCGCCTAGTTCCTCCTGGTCGGCCCTGGGCACTGTCAGCTATTTGCAGTCAGCTGGAGCCCGAGATAAGGGAGAGGGGTAGTTGTACTTTGCCACACTTTGGGCTTGAGATTTGGGGGGGGGAGGGGGGAGGGGGAAGGGCAGTTGCACTCTGTTACAATGTGACACATAAAACACCTGTTGGCATAAGACAACATAAACTTAGAGGAATGGATCCATTCCTCTATCAGGCTATCATGTTAGTTCTTACAATTTTCTTGAATTGCAAAGACTCCAAAATTGGGAAAGCCTTACAAGGAAACAATATACATGCTTGCCTGTTTCTTATGCTTTCCAGGCATCTGCTTATGTCACTACTGGAGACAGGACACTGGTACAGGTCACTGTCTGAGTCATGGACAAAAGGGATCGCCATGCTGATCTGGTTCGTTAGTTACCAATCCTTACTTAAAAAACAAACACACGCCTCCCTAGCTTTACATAACTTTTAAGGTGCTCTCTTTAGAGATGAGAACTAGGCCTTGCCTTCTCAAAACTCAACATAAAACATAAAGAGAGCAAACATTATTATGCTCATCGTATATCTGGGGAAACAGACATTAACAGTATTTCTCCCCGAGTGGAAAGGCCAGGATCAGAACCTAAAGTCCTCTCTGCTACTCAGATTGACATTTCAAATGGTTGCTGCCTATTCTAGCCAGTAATTTGTTACAAACATCAAACTTCCTTTCTAGGTCAACTCTGACTATAGCGCTATTTGCTTGTGTTCTTTCTTTCTTTTAAGACTTTCATTTGCTTTCTTTCAAGACTTTTCAAAAAGCCTTCAAGGCAGTGTGCTGCCAGCAAGTCATGATCTGGGGATACATATAACACAAACACTATCTTACGAAGACTGAATTCTTTTAAACGGCCAAAATAGGTGCTTATTTCTTAACGTGCAACTGAACAGGCCTCCTTGGCTAGAGAAACATACACAAGTAAAACATGAAACAAACCCGATGCAGCAAAACCAGGCTTAACAAGCACAGTACGCAAAGGTCCGATTCCACCATCGCCTTCCAATTTATGAAGTCACTTAAACTAACAAAGCGGATATAAACCAGCACCGCTCTAATTTGGCAAGACGCTGCCCCACTGCAAAGGTATAAATGACTCCACACGCTATAAATATATTGTCTGGAAAAAAAAAACTTAACTTTTTTTTTTTTTTTAATTGGTGAAGTTTCTAATTTCACTCTTGCCGTGGCACCGAGCCTTACTGCCACCAGATTTATGATTATTTTAGAAACTCTTCCAGAGGAGGGCCAGGCTGAGAGAGTTTGGGGCCGCAGCGCTGCCCGGCGCGGGGCGGGGGGGGGCAGGTCTCGCGCCCCCCCTTCCCTCAGGCGTTGGGGGGGGGGGGAGAGGGGAGGGGAGCCGCGTCCTCCCACCTCAGCAACGCCCCCCCGCCCCCCACAGCCGCCATGTGCCGCCCGGGCTCTGAGCATGTGTAGGCGCGATGCCGCCGCCCCCTCCCCCTCTCTCACACCTTCCCTCCCGGCGGGGAACAGGGAGGTATTTGGGGTTTTGACTGGCCCGGCCTCCCCCTCCCCGCGCCCAACCGGCCGGCTCCCCCTCCCCGCCCCCCCCCCGCTCCCGGCCAACGGCCGCCCGCCGGCGAGGCGCCGCCGCCTCCCCGCCCCCGCGCGCGCTCACCTGCCAGCGCCAGGATCTGGGCCTTGTGCAGCAGCAGGCGGTCGCCCCACTCGCCGGGGCTCTCGTCCTCCTCCTCCGCCTCCTCCGGGTTGCGGTACACCGTGTAGACCTTCTGGTTGTCGAAGTCGAGCTGGGACTTGGGGCTGAAGTCCTGGACGCAGGAGACGGGCAGCGCATAGCAGACGTTGTCCTCCAGGAACCGCACAAAGGCGTACATGGTGCGCGGGGGCGGGAGGGGGCAGGCGCGCCGGGTCCCGCACTCCCTCGCACTGTTATTGTTCCTGAAAATCCGCCTCTGCGCTCGGCTGAGCTTGCCTGGGCGCGCGGCGAGCCGGCAGGAGCCGGCTCCAGGCAGACCCGAGCAATCCAGCGCGGAGCGACGCGAGCCGGGCCGGAGCGCGGCGAGGGGCGGGCTGGGGCCAAGCCCAAACGGCGGCCGCGGCCGCGCCGGCATCGCCTCGACCCGGCCCCGCCGCGCCGGGCCTCGGCCTCGCACCTGGCCTTGGGCCGTCCCTGCCCGCCGCATCCCCCCCGTGCGCCCCAGGCCCGGGTCCCTCCGCGGGGCGGGGGGAGCCTCGCAGAGACGGCGTCGCCGTCCCTCGGCCTGGAAGATGGCGGCCTGCAGGCCGAAGGGAGGCTTTGCGGCCGCGGGAAGGGCCCCGGGAAGCCCTTTCCCCGGGGAGAAACCTGCCTGCGCCTGCTCCGGAGAAGCAGGCTGCACAGCTCTTCCCCCTGCCTTGGTGAAGGGCGCACCGGGCGGTCTGCTAGGCCAGGCCAGGCCCAGCGAGCGCACGGAGAAGGGTCAGGGCGGGCCAGTGGCGGGCGGTGGTCATTCGAGAACAGATGGGATCTGCCACGGCCAACAAAACCTTGGTAATTCATTTTTTACAAGAAAGCCTTTAGAATAATGCAGAACCATCCCTACCCTATGATGATTGATGTCCAGTGGTCTTTGCTGGAGGAAACCAAAGCTGTCCCCCCTCCCCCCCAACCCCCAATACCAGGAAGTGAGAGTCTGTGTGAGAACAAAGCTTAGGCACCATCAATTTTTCAGGTTTAGAGAGCAGAGGCAAACTCCCAACCTTTTGGAAACATGTTTATACTTCATATGGCTGTCTTGAGCTGTCTGTGTGAAAAATGAATAACGTAGCAGCATTCCTCATGGCTCACTGTTAACTCTTTTCCATGTTTCCAGTGCTGAGATCTGTTTTACCCAGTCAGTCTTAGGAGCAGAACAATAATACCAGGAGAATTATTTAAAGCCAAAAAAAAAAATACCAGAAGGAATAATAAACATCAGGGTAGGCACATAGCCGGTTTTGTATTTGTAAAAGGCCAACACAAGATGAAACCAGAAGATTTTGTGTTTTGTGGTTTGCGTCTTTCTAAGCATTTCCAGTGGTGTCTATACCCATTACACTGAGTTTAACCATACGGAACTTGTTTTTCTTAGGTACCTTTTAGAAACAGTCCACAGAAGCGGACCACAAGCTGAAAACAACTGAAGTATCAGAAACCTATCGTTACGTCCAGCTTAGGAGTCCATCTCTTAAAAAATGAAAACATAAGGGATACATAACAGGTGTGCTGTAGCTGTGCAAGCTGATAAAAGTATTTCAGTAACAAGCTGTAAACTTCCCATACAATAATGGGAGCTTTATTATTTTGGCAATTACAGAGTTTTGCAAATACTTCAGTTTAAGATTTGGTATTTAAATGCCAGTACTTCATGTTAACAATAAAGTATTGCCAGAGTGGTATGTCATTACAGGCAAATATAATTCTGCTACAAGGTATGGATGACAAATGTATTCTAGCAGCTAGGCTGCAAGGGAAATGAAATTCCGGCAAAGATTGCGTTGCTGATCAAACAATAACAGCTGCTGTAGCGATCATATCTCCCCTACCTCATGTTACAATAATAGAGGTAGAAGGAGCTGCAGAAAGACAACAGGACAGACCAATAGCTGGAGTTACTCCATGGACTCTGTCAGAATTACACAATGGACAATTTTGCCCCACTAAGTTCACTGGCTAGTGAAAGATTTGGTACACTGAGTCTTACTGAGATTGTGTTTCCTTGGCAGCTAAAGTCTATTAGCAACGTCTAGGACTGCTATCAAGGGAAAGAAACACAGAAAAATGAAGAAACTGGAAATAACAGGAAAAATGAAGGAAGAGAAACTAAGGACATAAAAATTAGGGTAGCCTTGGAAGAGGAACAATCTCTTCAAGTGCCAAGCAGACCTGGGTAATTTGCCCCAATGAAAGGAAACTAAAAATATTCATGTAAAGGCAACTAGTATCACAGTTGCTTTTTTGGTTTTGTTTTTGTTTTAGAAAAGGAACACTGTAAACTGTTATTTGCAACATTTTACATGTCCAAGTTCAGTTATGGCAAAGGCTGCTCCAAAGAGATCTTTGTATGAGCAGCAAAAATGGATCTCAAATCCTTTAGAAAGGCTGTTTCACAATTTCCCATTGACAGGCATTTCTGGGAACAGATTAAGGGTCAGGATGAGAGACTGCATGTTTACACTTGGTCCCTAGCACACACATTGAACCAGAAGGCATTACAATGCTAAAGAAAAAATATCAATCCTATACATTTCTGTTCTGCCCACAAGGAACAGTGCTAATTTTTGGCTTTAAAACCCATACATAATAGACATTGGTTAGGGTGAAGCTGGGGAAAAGATCCATTTAAGCACAGAGCACAAATGCACAAGTATCAGCACTCCCTTCATTTGGACCTTCAGCATTTCTACTCGTGGTTAGCCACTTGTTTTAACAATGGCTAGCCAGCGAACACAATGTTAGCTTGAGGCTTAAAGATGTAGAGTTATTTTAAAGGTGTAGGTTTAAAACTCTTTGATAAGGGAATTACTGAATGCTCACCAGATTTAAATCCTCTAGCAAGTCCAGCCTTTTAGAAACAACAAACACAACCCTGCTGAAAAGCAGCCTGTCATACTTTCAAAATAGAAGTAAAGCCACAGCTTAAAAAGTAAAAGTGTCACTCCAGGAGTCAGGAAACCACAAAGTATGGTCACAGGCTGTCCTGGAGCTCTGAGTGACTGTTTCCTAGAACACTACCTATATTTTTCTGCTGTTATTTTTCTTGAAAAAGAAAGTCCTAAAGCAAAAGATGATGCCTGTTGTTTTGATGTGCGCTCTGTGTTTTCCCTTAAAGATTCAAAATGAAAATCGGATAGTACCAACAATAGTTACCCAGGTGCAAACTCACTTTCACGGCAAAACATTAAAATTAGTCTCATCAGTCATGTTGCTTCAATGTTTAGTGTGAAACCATCAAGGGGCACCATACTGATTTTTAATCTACTGATGGAGAAATTCCCATTTCCTTTCACCATCTAAGTGAAGAGCTTCGCTGCTACTTGACAACTCAACAATAGCCATACACTGGACTACTATTAGGAATCCCTACACTTTAAATATACTGCTTAGAAAACTTTATTGCTTTTTTGCGAATTTATCCTTCAAACAATGCATTTCTTAAAACAATCGTTTCAAAGCTCAAATACACTCTCAAAAAAAGAGATATCCACAGTTCTCTAGATAGTGATGAGAAGTGACCAAAGGCACAGTAGGTAACTCACTGTATTTTAACGGTAGCATTTAAAGTTTTAAAGCTTAAAGAACAACTCAAATAACAATGCACAAGAATCGAACACTGTTCAAAAGTTTATGTATGCACGTGCATACAATCCACTCATAATCTAGTTAATTTCTACCAAGAATATGATCAATAGATTGTCTCTGGTCAGAAAATACCTCTAATCGATCCATTCCACAGTACCTCGTTTTTAATCTCATAATAAAGTACAAGATGAAGTCATTTCCAAGTATAAGTGAATCTTCCTCTAAAAAAAGTCAAAAAATCACATACAACTTCTAGGTGTTTTGAAATGGAGAAGATTTTTGGCAGAAGGCAATCTTCAGCTAGACAAACAGAGTGGGGCAGGGATTCCTGAAGGTTTTTCCGACTTTAGCTTTTAAAATAATTTTTGACTCCCAAGAAACCATTGCCACACTTTGCCATCAGCATCACAATGATTACACATAAAATTCAAGCCAAAAAAAAACAAGGTCCATTCCTATATGATTCTAGAAGATGGAGGAGAAAATATTTGTGTCCGCATTTAATTTCTAAAGTGCTCCAACACCAGGAGGATAGTATTGGAACCTAGATTACACAGATAAATTCTTAAGATTACTCTTTTGAAATCTACAGCCTAAAACCATCCCCAGAAGAGGAAAGGCAGCATTGCAAGGCTATTTAGTCCCAATTCCTGAGAGTAATGTAGCCTTTAGTGGGGCTGAGGATAATATTCAATCATCTTTTACATTAAACTCTCACATCCTACCAGAATATTCTTTCAAATAAATGAAACCTAAAAAACACTTCATGGATCCATTCGCATAGGAAACATTTATTTCCCAGAGGTAGCTGGTATGTTCTGTAGCATGAAAAAGTAATGACTGAGCAAAAGTGACCACTGGAGAAGGCACTTTCCTCACTATTAATGAATGACTGGCTGGAGAAACCAAGGGCCAAAAAAGAAGCCAGGCAGTCATCAACTGTTCAAAATTCTGACCTACAGGTCATTCCTACTGTTACAAAACTGGAAATTAATTATTTTCTTTGTGTTTTTATAGGTATTGAAAAGATAAAATTCTGCTGTCTGTTGCTGTGGATATAGGTCTGTAAGATACTTATCTTTCCCATTCTGGCAGGCTGCGCAATGGATAGATCTGGGATTGGCAGCCCTTCAAGACTGTGTGCCAGACTGTGTTTTCCTTTTCCAAATTACAGGTTAAATGTGCCCACAGAAAGTCAACAGGAAGAGGAGACGCTGCCAGTGGGTGCTGTCTTGCCTCTGTGTGAGGTAGCAGTTCCCCGCTCTCACCGCGTTCCTGGCTCAGCGGGAGCCAGGAGCTAGGTTGTCTGGGAGCGGCAAATGACTCTCAAATTGCCATGACTCCCAGCTCCCACCCTGCTGTGCATCATTCAAAATCTTGCTAAATGCCATCTTTTGTACTCAGGCAGTATGCTGTTTTCCATCCTATAAACTTCTTGTCTGAGAGAAAACTAGGAAAGATGGCATTTTGTTTGATCTACTTGTGCATGGACTCACCTTCAGAACGTGCCCTTTTGGTACCACTGCAACGATCTTCAAGAACTGCTCTGAAGGCATCGCTGCTGGTGGACCCCAGATGATTGCTGCTGGTCTCAGATCCACTACCACCCACTGGTAGTGTCAGCCTATACATTTCCACTCTATCTGGAAATTTGGACATTGGATTTGAGTTTTTCTTTCCTTCTTTTTTTTTTTTTAAACCATCCTTTTCCCTGGCTTTTGATAGTTATTTTACCAATATGAGATCACTCTAAGTAGCTTTTACAGACACAGATTTTGCTCCACTGCAGGAATTAGATGACAAAGATGACCTTAGGTGACAAAGTGGCTTTCATTTAGCAAGGACTATAGTCTTTTTGTAACCTTCAGGCCTCAGAGAAAAGTATCCACCCACGATTATGTACCAAGTCCTATTATGCTATAAACAGAGCTTAAGAGGCTACTAATGGCCTATTTTCATAATATTTCTGTTTCAGTTTCCTATTCTCACATCTGCACAGCACTGTTCTATCTTGCACTGGCATTTGTATCTCACACTGACAGGGAGGACAATCCTGCAACCCTTTTCTGTGTATAACCGTACAGGTTGTTCTTCACACAAATGATCTGGGATACACACAGTAGAAAAAAAGAGGTCAACTACTGCCGACTACGGTTTTGCTAGAATGAAATCTCTGCCCTCTCACACCTCCGGGTTTGTTCAGATGGCTGATTTTGGCCGGAGACTGGACAGACTCTAGAGACAGATCTTGCCTTTTTGGAAGGTTCTTGACAATCAGCAGCATCAGAAAGAGTGTTTCAAAAGCAAGGACAGACTCCAACTGAAAACTGCCTGAAGAGGTATGTTCTCAAACATCAGTGCTATTTAATTCATATTCTTGTCATACTCTTTCTAATTCCTTTCAAGCCAAGGTTACATTTCAGTATAAAGTGAGTTTTTAGCAAATATTCCCAGTAATTAGTGCCCACATCTCACCATTTCAGAAGAGAAGTTTTCTCCTTCTAATGAAAGTCATAATCAGAAATGGACCAACAACTCTTTTCGAGAATCTCAGCTAATGTGGGCATGTAAAATCCCCTTTGCGGAAGGTGAGTGGGAGATTACACAGGACAGGAATAATCACTGGAATAGTTCAGAAAAGCATCTTCCTCAGCTCTGTCTTGTTAATAATCACATTTAAATTAAAAGCACATAATTCTTCACTGTCATAAGTGCCAGACTAACGCAGAAACTGAACATACAAGCGCTCATTGGTATGACAGCCTTTACTGCACTTTGTGAACCTCTCCACTTTTACGGAGACCAGACATCTGTATCATTTACAGATTATCCAGATAAACTTGCACCTAGTCTGTGCTGGTAGATGGATTAAAAAAAAAAAATTCCTGAACTGTGATGAGTAGCTCTCATCTAACTCCCACAAATCCATAACATGTGTTAACTATAAGAGACCTTAACAAAAGCCAACAGGAATTCTTGTTCTTGTGAGAACAGGAACTACACAGTAATCTCACACAGCAAAGAAACACTGGCGTTCGTCTTCGTCCCGCTTACACGGAAGGTGTTGCCCTCAAAATAGAAAATGGCATAGGAAGCTGACAGCCCAAGAGATTTTTTGAATCCCCATGCTTTGCTATTATTTTCCATAAAAGCCTAAGCAACATTTACTGTGCAATAATATTTAACATTCAGGGGAATCAGGATCTTTTCTAAAAAGTGTGATCAGAAAGGAGGGTCTTTCAGAGGCTGTCACTATATTTCCTCATAACAAAGAATGCTTTGTTTCATAAAAAATAGCTGTACTGAAATACCCTAGAGAAACTATAGTTCTTTTTTATTTCTAATTTTTTTTAATCCAAAGGGAAATTTTCAAGTTTGAGGTTCCCTTTAAGTACTTTTCTAACATGAATACTTTTAAGATGCTCTATCAAGTTCATACATGATTCATTCTTTCCTATTTTGTAACTCACATTAGCCTCTCTTATCAATAAAACAAAGCTCAGGTTATATTGCCTCCTGCTTAAATTCTCTACAAACATGAAAGCTGGACATTGGAATAACCAATTTAATGTATACATTTTTATTCAGTTCAATATACTGATCTTCTTGTGGTAGGAATAGGTATTCTGCAAGATGATTTCAGAGAAACACACCATTCAGAATATGTATTGGAATATTCTTGCAACACTTTTCGGTGAGGATGGTGTGATATTGGGATTAGATCCTGCATATAATCAAATTTTGATGCTTGTACGCATAGTCTGGTATTTCTTTTCCTTTATAAGGTTTGTAGGTAAAAACACAGCAATCCAGTATTTTGAACATACACCATCTGCAGATATACCAGAGTCCAAACTGATGAAAAAATAATGTCAATGAAAATAAAACTGGGGGATTGCCATATACAGACTTTGTTAAATTCATCAGAACTGTTTTTACTATTCTGAGGACAGAAAATATTGCAAAAAACAGTCCTTCCGGAATAGCTAGAGTAGACAGGGGTTGTGTCCATCCCTAAATTCAGTCTTAGTGTATGGATTGAGGAGCTGTAACTATTTCCATAATCCTTCAAATGCTCTGATATGATACACAGAATTTCCTCCCAATGCCTTATATACTCCAAATTCCCTCTGTTTTTATTTACTAGTACATATAAGAGGTAATAAAATAGAAAAGATAAGATAAGTGGGAAGACAACACATATTATATCACAAGTAAAAGATGTTACTCCTGAGAATATGTTACAGTATTTAGTGAACATAAATATATAGCACACCGACAGTTTTTAGCCAAAACCACGAGAGATAAAAGAAAGGACAGTAGAATGAAAGCTTGAATTTTCTTCAAGGGGAAAAACAGCAGCAGGGCAGTGCAGTAGCTTAAGATATTGCTTAAAAAAGTTAACTGGTCAGAAAGTGAGCTAATAATGTTTTAGATAAATTTTCACTTATGAAAAGTGATGAATTGACACATTTCTTAGCAACTCAGGACAGTTGAGTAGACACATTATCTGCCTTGCCTTTCACCTGCAGGGACTGTCTCCACCATCAAAGGCATAGTCAGTGTCCAGAGGCAAGTCAGTCTTTAATCCCACGGTGTGATTACTAACAAAGACACCAATTATAATTTAACAAAGAGAGGAGAGAGCAGTTTTGTTGTAGTGAGGCTTCTGTATTTACCTCAGTGATCAGCTACCATCCACAGATGCATTTCACTGATTTTACAGACTAGTTATGACACAGATATTTTGATTCTATATGGCTTCCCGCAGACTGGCTGAAATCATTTCTAACCACTATCACAGTTTTGAAAAAAAAAAAGCTATTGATCCCCAAGAACAAGCCCAGTAAACAGTCCCACTGATATTCCACATTGCCCACTGGACTTGAAGAGTGGTTGGACCCCAGGAAGGACGCCGGCGCAACTGAAACACAAACATGCAAAAATCACAGCCCAAGAAATCCCACAGAGTTATTGTCTAACGCTGGAGGTGTATCTCTGGAGACCTCACGTGATGTTAGCGCCATGCATGGAGGTGCCCTGAACCCAGGCAATAGACACCGTGGAGCACAGCGTGTTTCAACGTCCACCCACCTCAGGAGCACAGATGGCAGGAGGATACCTCGCTCTTCCTAGTGTCCCTGCCTGGAAGTCTCACCTGAGGGTAGGTATATGCAAACTTCAATCTGGAAGATTGATTAGGGGAGATTCCTTTAAAAATTGGCCAACGAGGCCAGGAGAGGATCACAATTTTCTCCCATTTTTTATCGCTAATCTCCTAGCCAGGGCCTGTACCCAGCAAGCGAGCTGTCTGGTGTTGCCCTACTCTGCAACTGCAGCTCAAAAAAATCCTATTCTTCAGCTAGACATACATAATTTTCCTAAGACAAACCTCCAGGACAGGAATGCACGTGTCCCCAAATCTCAGGCTCCATGGATTATACTCCAGCTGACTTCTTATGGCTCGCTTGTAAAGGTAAAAGCATAGCAGGTGACCAAGCTACTGCAGGGTAAAACATTTCTTCTGCTGACAGCTAAACTACTCTCAATTAACTCATATTTACCAATAGTAAGAGCACATATACAGGCAGTTACTCTAAATCAGCTGATTTGCAGGAAACTGGTTACTCCACAGTAATTTATTTTTGGGTTTATATTCTAAGAGAAAAATGTTGCTGAAATAGGAAGTAAGAAATGTAAGTAACAATTATTTACTCTTAGTATTCTTAAATGCCTCAACTACCTGCAAGGTTCTGTTTCCTCTGACAAAACACTCTCAGTGAGCATACATACCGTTCTCCTATTGCGTGTTATATATTTTAGTTTGTTTGGGGGTTTGGTTTTTTACATCTTTAGATTTTAAGTCAATTGGGAATGAAAGAAATTCATTTACATACAAATACCCCATTTTAAATACTTCATGTTTTGTTTTTAAATGACATTACTCTCTGAAATAGCCAGATCAATATAAAATCCATGCTTAGTAAGCCTTAGAAGAATATTACAAGAATTTCTTCTGTCTGAAAAACCCCTCTAAAATGGCATCTATGTCTTTGGGATACTTGTTCAATAAATGACGATGGAAGGCTGCCAGTAATCAGTATGGGGGGGAGTTATTTACTTGGAAAGCAACATGGAATTCAGTATCCAACTTTCATCTTTTAAGTTTAGAAGTTATGGTCCTAGTTATTTAAGTTACCAAGTTATCGCTAGGCAATTAAAATACATTCTATAGTTTAACCTTTGGATGATATATAAATACACACATAGACACTCCTACAAGGCAATTTGTCTGCCAATCTGGAAAATGCTAACATTACAGTCAATAAGTCAACAGTCTGCAATGTTAAATTATGAAATCAGAAAGAAATCTAGTTCACATTCAATCTGGATTTAAAGATCATAAGTATTTCGAATGTTCTGTGTGGGACAGTAAATTTCAAAGATGACTGTATTCTTCCCCAATAATCACGATCTGCACAGCATGTTCAGGTATTGTTGGAGAGATTAAAAACACAAAAACAGAGTAGAACAGCTCAGCATCAGATAATCACAAGCAATTCTATGTCAGCAAGAGACAGCTGGAGACATATGCCAGCACTATTGCAAAAGTGGTAAAATGGAGATTTCGTGACAGCAAGGACGTGGGATTCATACGTTAAGCTAGAACTCAACCAAAACCATTGAAATTGTTGTTCACAGTAACAGCTCTCTGTCACAGTGTTCTGAAAGTCTACCACTTCGGCATAAAAACATTTAAAACAAACTGAGCAGAAAAAAATTTTTTATTTCTTTAGTATTTTGCATATTGAACATTTCTATGCATTTAATAATATTATCTTGGACAAAGAGCTCAGGATATTTTTTTCAGATCAACTGGAAGTTTCTCCTGTCTAGTTACGTTGTCCAAAACTTGTTTTATCTATGTTTTGTGTGAATAAGTAGTTTGATGGAATTTTACCTAAAAATGTTTGTGTAAAGAGCCGTACATCTATTTACAGTTGAAATGAAAAGGAACAATGCTATCTAGTTTCAGTTCACATGCTTTGAGTCATTCTGTTATTCCCTTCTCCTTGAGGTTCAAGTGTCCACTAATTATCATCTTTCTCTAATGCTCATTCCCATCTATGCCTACTTTTCTCTCTCACTTTGAAATTTAAACATCCACTGCCAAGAAGTAAATAAGTCTGAGAAAAAGGCTAAAAAATTCTTTCATATTTACTATTTTGAATTAAAAGAATGACAACAGGGAAAAATACTTTGACTTGTGAAGCAGAAAATAATGTCCATTTCCACTACTTTCTCTCAGAGTCTCCCCCAGAGTCACCCTCCAGACTATTTTTTCCTTTTTTTTCTGCGGTTGACCACGTAAAATTAGGTTAAAAAAAAAAAAAGAACTGATCCTGAAAAGGATTACAAACCTTTTTGTTCACAAACAAAATAAACATCTCTTAGAAAACCCTCTGCATGTAAGATTTCCTATAAAAACAGAAAATTGATTTAAAATATTCATGAGGAAGTAAAAAGTCTTCCGATGAGTTCACACCACTTGCATATGAACAACAGTTTCAAAGCAGTATTTTACATTAAGGAACACAGGTGGTTAGACCTTGAGGCCTTCTGATTTTATTGCCAAGGCTCTGCCTTTGTGTCTCCAACGCTTTGTCTTGGGATCCCTCTACGAAAAGATTCCTGAAGCCTGCAACTCTCGGGGAGGGTAACGGAGACAAGTGACTTGTGAATTAACTAAGGCCCAGGCCACCAAGGTCTTTGTATTTTAGGACTAGGAGCTTGCTGCAGATTGAAGAACAATGTAATGCTGGAGGCGCTGATGAAAGAGTTTGAAAAAGCAAGGAAAGAAGAAGCTTCAACAGGGAACGGCAGACTGAGTGCAATAACAAACGTCAGAAAGTTCTGAAAGGAATAAAAATGCGATGGTGAGTAAAAGAAATAAAAAAGAAAAGAGAAAAAGAGTTTGCAGGCCTCAGGTCACTTGCTCGCACAATGGATGTGTACCTGGGGCATTTAATCAAGCAGTTTTCATACCTGGTTTTTACACTGATGCTTATAGTTTCATTATGCTCTTCAGGACTGGTCTTCATTTCAGGTTATTAAAACAGCAGTTAGTTTAAGCTAATCTTTTAGGTCAATGGAGGGCCACCATCTCCAGAGGGAGAGACTACCCATCAATTTAGGGATAGGAAGAACTGCTCTCTCCTTTTGTATTGATTATTGGTTCCTCAAGGTCTAGCTCAAACTGGACACCTAGTTTTCACGTGCCTGGAGCTAGATATGCTGAATTTTAGCCTAGGCGTTCTCCTTCCCCCAGAATTGATACTTAAATTAATACTGGAGCAATTTCAAGAGATGAGCACGCAAGCTCTAGTTTTGGGATGCAGTGTGCCACTCTGAACCACAACCTATCTGAATGTAGGCGCAAAGCCAGCGTACCTGGCCCTGAGAGGACCACAGCGGTAGAAGGGTGATATTCCAGTGGCACCAAGCCATGCGACACCCTTCTGCTGTCCTAGAGGGATGTGGCTGAGCCTATCCCACGTCTGTTGATGCAAGTCTGTTTTAACTTGTGTTTGGGGCCGCTACCATGCAAAATACATTACAGCGGCCTTCATGCTTCTCTCATTTCCAGCTGGAAGCCAGCCCATCAGATCAGCACTACCAGAGAAACACTAAAGCCACCTTGCAGCCTCACCTTACCCAGGCCAGGACGCTGCCTGCTGCAAGAAAACATGAATCAAACAGAGCACTGAATACATTAATCAGAATGATCACTGTTGCAAGATCTGCTAAGAACAAAGAAAACAAATTCAAGGAAAGTTAACACTAGAAGCCATTTGCAAAGCTCCATGAGTCAGCTAATGAAATAACTGTCAGTTGTAGACATGAACCTTTTGTGATTGCACCCAATTTAAATATAAAGTAATTTGCATTCAGGAATCTAAGTCTCCCTGAAAAAAAGATTAACAATAGGATTCACTTTCTTTCCTCAACCTTTTTTCTCCCTCCCTTCCCTCCAGGGGTAGCTCTGATAAGGTCACCTTATTAATGCAGATCTCTGTTTTTCAGAAAGCAGCCAAGAGTTTAACTGTTTCACTGTGAAATGATCTATGAGATGAGAACAGTCCATTTTTTATTCTTGATTGATCATTTCAGCATGTATAACAGCAAATCCTAAGGGACACTGCTCAAATCCCTGCTTCAGAATGACCTAAAGACTCAACGCTAAAAATGTTGCACTCCACTACACAATCCTTCATAGTTTTTTCTTAACTTTGCATTTTCCAAAAACCATAATAAAGTCGCCTTGCATGATTACAGTTCTCTGCGGAAAAACATAAATAAGCAATCATTTTAACAGTTGCAAGCTGGGTACCACTACAGCCAGAAGATGAACTGAGGCATCAAGCAGTTAATAACTTTTTCTCCAGACACAAAGTTAGAGACATGGTTGTGATCTCAATTCAGGTGTCATGACTTCTAATTTCCTTCACTTGCCACTAGACACCTGTTTCTCTGCTCTTAAGAGCCTTTGATGGGAACTGCCTGGTGCCAAAATCAGAGTCTCTAGCTCCTATATGATGAGTTGAAAAATAAAGCTATTGTCTCTTTTTAGTTACTTATTGTGTATAAATTTTGTCTCAACTGCATTGTGGGGGTTTTGTTCTCTATTTCATGCACTTTCAGCCAACTAATCTTTGTTTTGCTTTTTTTGGTGCCTTTCACTGATGTGTACTGAGTCTTTAAATAAATCACCAGGAGTATAAATAGCAATGGCTGGATTACAAAGGATTCTGGAACACTTGTGATAGTAAATTAACTGGCAGGCAAACCTACAGCTGCCAACAGCTGATGTAATATTTTATAGTATTGTTTTCTAGATTGAATAAAGGAGAATTCTTGTCCTTTGAGCTTCATTCTGAATTTTTTTTTCAGTCTGTCAAACAGTTCAACAATTTGATGCTCATACAAAATTCACAGAGAAAATAGTTGCTGGAATTTAAAGGCAAAGGTACTTATAAATCCTAATTATCATATACACAAACTGGGAGAGAGTTTAAAAGACAGAAGCAGCAGTTAAAATTTGGGAAAGAAACTGCAGGAACATCTTTTTGTTCTCAATAATATTTCTAAAAAGATGGGCATTATATCCACATAAAGAGCTACCACATCAAGCACCATTTGGCACCGCTCCCCCATGTTTTTTCATCCTCGTTGTTCTTCATAAATGCTAAGCTTACACTTCACATAGAGTGCTGTATCATGACAGTGCAATATAAAATTCCTGTAATCATCTGATGAAGCAGCCTTAATTATGACTCTGTATAGGCCACGCTTACTTTTGCATCCCTTTATAAAACGCTGACACATTCCCTATCCAGAAGGGACAACCATGCTAGAGCATGATCCTGGATCCTGCAAGTACCTGCTACTGGATGTAGTGTTTGCTTTGATGAGTAAGCCCGCTAAAGCGCCCAGCAACCGATCCAGCTGGGACAGCAAGCTCTGATTCACATCTGTGACGGATACTAATGAAGATACTGCTACTACCAATGCAGATCTGACTATGTTTTTGCAGGTTCAGATTTAGATGGTAGAGGACAACAGGTGGTCCGTGAGACAAAGCAGGTAAGAAGTGCAAGAACAGGTGACGGTTCTCTTCAGAAATAAGTCTAAAGTAGAAAAACAACATTTGGAAAAGTGTAGCAGGAAGACATGGGGTAGTTGCATAATGACGATGATGATGATGTAGTCAAGAGGGGAAGAAGTATACGCACCAGTAGCGATAGATTATTATACAGAAATGCATCAAAGACAAGACTGGGATTATGCAGGACTTGGACAGCAGGGACAAAAGGCTCAGTTCTAACACAGCAAAGAAAGGGAAGCAAGAAAAGGATTCAAGAGGTTTAGGTGGGAGCAGCAGGAGTGATTTTTAGCCGCTCCATTGCACTTTGGTAATAGCTGTTGGTTCCAAGCCTGGATACAGAAGATAACATCTACGAAAAAGTCTCATAAACCTCACTGACTGCAGAACAGACAGTCTGCTAGACTGGACTCTGATCGCTGTGCCTGTTTTGGCAAGTGAGCATGCAGTGTCAGCAATGCTATGAAGCAATTGTACAAGAATTTGATCTAAGTAACTCACGTAGTAAGCATCCCGGGACGGAACACCCTTGCACTGAAAGGAGCACTCTACCCCTTAATACAGCATGTCATTGCCTTTCATTTACCTCATTTTAGAGGCTGATGTTAGTCTTTTGGAGGGATGAATGGTACATGCTGGAGGTATTTCGCCTAAGACGTGTTATTTCATTAATTGAATGTTATTTAACAAAATCTCATAGTTTCAGAAGACACGCTAACATTTGCAGGGTATCACTGATGGATACATAAACTTCACTGAAAAATTCAACTGTCGTTCAGCAATAGTATGGCCTGAATATTTATTGCCTGTTATTTTCATTATGGCCATTCTATCTCATGGATAGATATGAATTCTAAGATATACGAAAAAATCATTTCCATCAATAAAACATCCAGAATGTTAAAATAAATCTCTCCTCATCCCTATCAAAACCAAAGTAACCCTCTCTCCACCTACGCCCCTGTAAGTAAAGGCCTGAGTTTAGGAAAATTCTTGCTGTAGTCTCTGAACATTATCAGACTCAGATTCTTCCTCATGCGATAAAAATTTGTCCTAAAAAGGCATCAACATCATGTATAAATCCTGGTGCAGAATAAAGCGAGATTATTATAAAAACAATTAACTTCAGTACTGGAGCAGTCTAAGGTCAGCTATCTGGTTACTCATCTGGGTGATTATTTTTACAGTGCCATGTAATTGAGAAAGGCACTAACTATTCTAAGGCTTGTGTTAAGGCTCTTGGTATGCCCAGTGTGAACTAGGGGCTTCCCAGTAGCGCAAAATGACTCAGACCGGCCTAGTCTTCCTGAATACTTACTGCCTGCTGAATATTAAAGATATATTTTTAACAGTGCATTCTGTAAATAGTGTCTACGTTATTCTAAAAAAGCCTTTAACTTCCCAGAGTGAATGATATTATTTTTTAAAGTTCTTATTACATTACTGAAAGATATGGATCTTCAAGGTAACAAGTCTGTGCAGAACAACTTTTAGACTACACAACGGATAAAGGTATGGGTACGGTTAGCAAGGAAGTAAGAACAAAGAAGAGAGAAAAATATCTTTTGAATACCCCTGCAAAATACAGCTTGAAGTTGCAAAGATGCCCAAAGTAAGAAAAGAAACGTGCACTTGTATTCAGCAATTTTTTAAGGAATAAAGTAAAAGAAAGAGGAAGGAATTAAATGCGGTTTTAAATGAGTTAAAGATAGTTACAACAGTGAAGGCTAAAGGATTTTTACTGTCCCTTTCTTTGCAGCAGCGCAAGTTTGCACATAAACGGGGAAGATGGGTACAAAGCTGGGCATGGCAGTAAATCAAAATGCAACTAGGCAACAAGTGTGGAGCGTTAACAGCAAGCTTGTATCGTGAAATATATAGCACTACTGCAAAGACAAGGGAAATGGAACGGCTGCACTTCTTGTAATAACATACATTAATTCTGCTTCACATTTATACCATCGTTTTCTGTAATTTGCATGCAATAACCTGAGCTGAGCCTGGGTTTCACTGAAATCAATAGACTCATTTTTCTAATGACCTTCACCTGGTGCTTATATACTACTCCCTCAGGTCCATAAAGGATTTAGGGATATAGGGAGAAACAAAACAAACAAACAAACAAAAAACTTCAACCCAAATCAAAAACCCAAGCCCTTTTTAAAGGCTTTTTTTCAGTTAAGCCTATGTATGCTACCTTCAATTACTGACACCTTTCAAAATTATTACAGCTAAAACTGACATGCCTCTATGCACTGCACTGAATCAGTTCAAAGCTAGTGCAGTAATTAGAGGGCTCAATTTCTGGCCCCCCTCCTTACCATAAAACTACAGTGTTTCGATTCATTCAGTCAAACCTTGACAATTAGTAATCATACATTTGAGTTGCCGGCAGGTCTTAAGTAGCAACAATCACAAACAGTACCGTACACACGCTGCTAGATTTATTAGTCAAAGTGTTTGCTTTTTAAATCTCAGTAAAAATAGATTTTGTAAACTGATTCAGATTAATTAAAGGTATAACCCAGGGAGGAAAAAAGATGAACCACTGTGCATTTATTTTCAGGTCATTTTTCACTGGGGAGTTTGCAGGTCTAATGAGCAGAAGCAACTGACACAGCTTGCAAAGATTTCTACATTCCCGTCAGGGAGAGAGGGTTTTTTCTCTCCTTTTTCCTTACTTTAGCTGTCTGAAAGTTAGGTGTCCAGCCCATGAGGCTCCTTCCGTGGCAGCAGGGAAAAATATGCATTTCTAGGGAACAACTGATACTACATACTTTAGGAAAGAAGAAGTTGCTCTCTGGAAAATCTGAGATAATATATTCTCTGTAGGTAAATGCTCACAAGTCAGAAAGCAAATACAGAAGAACTTAAAATATATATATTTTAAACTTCCATGCTTTCTCACATATTTCTTCAATGCATGAGCCTACCAACACCGAAGAATGATGTTAATGACACGGACCTCAGCAAAGGAGCCCGGGCTGCAGTGTCCCAGTGCAATCCTGCAAGTTTAATTAGCTCCCCAGTAGAAGCTTTGGTACAATTAAAGTTTTTACTGTAATCAAAGAACCCCATAGTTATATTTACAAGAAATCATTTGCCCTTGAAGTGGCTGAAGCCACTCCAGTTCACCCTCTGCAGACCTGCCCCACGCATCACCGCAGTACTGCACAGTGCGGCGGGCAAGCACGGGGCAGGACCAGCCCCAAGCCCCTCGGCTGAGCCACAGCTTAATAAGATATTGCTAAACACCAGAGTTACTGGCCATGTGTCCATACCTAAGGACAAAATATTATTTATTAACACATTGGGTAAAAAGTTTTAACCATAATATTAGAATGGGCAGCCAGGAACAAGGTGAAGAGACTTCTTTTAAAGCTCCTTCAGGTGTTCTTGCTCGGTGTTTCGAAGAGCTTGTTAGCAGACGGATGGCTCGGAGCCACGACTGGCACTAGCCACCTCTGCCGCTCAAAGCAGCAAGTCCTCAAAGGCAGCACGTTCAGCCAACGGAAACAAATGGAAAGTGAAAAGAAAGTCCAAGTGAGAACGGCTGTCCATGCTTGGTTGTCTGGGCACTGCCCTCTCGGGAACACACTGCTCCCCACCAGCGTCTGCAGAGGGACACTCTTGCTACCTCTGAGCCAGGCCAAAAAGGATAACCTGTCTCAGTGCCTGTGAAAAACACTTAATCCTTTTCCATCAGGATTAATATCTGATGCCATACTAGTCTGATACATTCAGGATGAAGCTTGACAGTTCTTGTTATAAAGGTCACACAAGGAAGCAATTGCTGTGATTCCAAAACCAGAAACCAGAACTGACTGATCTCCCTTCCCCCCCACTATAAATGTTAAAGATGTCATCATCATCATCGTCTTTTTTATTTATTGCAGTGAACAATTTTCACCTGGCAAGCTTAAAGTCTGCATCTGGGTAGGTTTGTTCCAGCTACAGTGATAGTTTAATCGGAGGAAAACTAACAGCCACATCTCTCCTTCCCTACGCAGTCCAACTGCTGACTGTTCCCCTGCGGAGAAACCTGTTGTAATTCTTGCAGGAGAAAAATGACCCATTTTCAGGTACACACAAAGCAGCATTACAAAATAAACCAAACTGCTGCCTGCAGTTCATCGTCAAGCTACAGAAACTCATCACCTGCAGAAAATGTGTTATTATATATATGGGGCAGATCATAACTGAAAGTTGCAGGCTCAATAGTCATAAATTTGGTCACAACCAGTAAGGAAATGTATTTTCCCTCATTCATTTTCAGCCAACAGTATGTGAACAGCAGTTTGAAAAGCAGATGAAGTACTGAGAAAGCAGGCGATAGCAAACTCAGAACAACCACAGCACATTCAAATGACATAAGGATGGGATCAGGACATGTTATGTATTCATCTTATTCTACCTTGTTAAAATCTAATCCAAACTTGCACCATCTTCAAGACCTGGAGCAGGCCCAGAAGAGTAAATCAAACTTTCCTTGACAGTACAAAGCGGGCAGGTCCTGCCATTTGAGATTATTAAAAGATCCCATTATACCTCCTAACCTCGCAGGCAGAGACAAGTCTGCAAGCCACCTTACACAGAGAAAGGGAGGAAGGCAGCTATGTCATCACTAAAAGCTAGGCTAGTATTTCTAAGTGTAGGCACACACATGAACTAATTGAATCACTATATTCATATCTTGAGATCCTAAGGTGCTGTTACTCCAGACTAAATTGCAAATGCTCACCATCTTTGCAACAGTTATCTAAATTTGAAGACTAGCCTTTTTGTAGGCTTTAACTGCTGTCTTTGCTCACCAGGCTTGCATACACTTGCAGTTACTCTGCTCAGATTACTGAACCCCAAATATCTATCCATACTGGTATTTTGCCACTGCTCCTCACCTTCAGCCTCAATATTTCATAATTTTTTCATAATATTTCAAAACCAATATTCCTAAGAAATAATAGCTATACATACATCTTACTGATACCATGGGCATCAGCTTACTACCAGCATCTCATAGAGACCAAACAATTCATAATAAATGACAAAATTAAGAAATAAGTTATCTGGGCTGAGTATCCTACTCCTCCCGCTTTATCATTTTCAGGGACTCCGTCATTGGTACAAGCTGAAAAGACCACAAAAATATTGTAGGACAGGATTAAAATTCAGAACGAGCATGACAAACTGGAGAAAGAGCCTGATGAAAAAATGGTGACAGATCAATAAGAACAAGGTTATACACAAGGAATAACCAACTGTGCAAATACAGGCTAGAAAACAACTTAGGAGATAGCTGTTTTCTAAGAAAAACTGTGGCATATTCTAAATCAGAAACTCAACACAAGTCAACAATGTCAAACTTTACAAATAAGACAAATAACAAACTCAGAATTTCATCAGTCCGCTCTGTTCAGCATTTCTAAGGCCTTAGCAGTGAAGAAAGTATTCTGGAGAGAGTCTAGTAGAGAGCAAAGAAGTTTGAAAATGTGACATACAGCAAGTGGCTGGAAGGACTAAGGTGGTTTAATCTCAAGAAATGCAAATTGCAGTTGTATAAAAGTCTGCTGCAAAAAGGAAGGAAATGATTTATTCTCCATAGTGGAGGGGGCAGAAGCAATGGACTTGGTATTTCAGCACGGACAATTTAGTTTAGACACCCGTAGACCATTCTGAGCTAAGGACTGTGAGACACTGGGGCTGCTCGATACAATGAATGTGGAATCTCTGTCCCTCAGGGCTAGACAAACATCCTTCAGGACAGGCACAGCTTTCCCAGGCTTCAGATGGGTATTGGACTAGGTGATGATGCCAGGAACCTGATGGGACAATTTTCCATGATTTTATGGCATGATCCCTGGCTAGGTGCTAAAATACAGAGCTGCACAGAGGAAGCCGTTTACAGTAAATAGTCACAATTTTCCAGTCCTGCAAAACCCAAGAATTACACTATATATTCTAGAGCATGTTTGAACCCAGACACTTGGCATTTTGGGATCTGAATCATGATAGTGAGACATTTCATCCTGTGCTATGCCTGAAGCAAGCCCAAATACATCCCTATGTGCCACGTGGATGGTCTGGCCATGGTCACACACATCCAGCAGCGTGGTACTGTCACATAACTGTCAGACGGCAAAGTCAAACAGGCTCCTCTGGAGACCACTGGGGTTTACAAATGGTGGAGCTACAAACACATGAAGCGCTGTGGTCACACAGCCATGGGTTGGGACACATCAAGCTGCCGTCCTGGGCTTGCTCCCCGCAGAGAGTGTGGATGTAGCATATATGAAAGATGCTGCCCCAGCAGGAGTAAATAGGAGGAACATAAGCATTTAGACTGAAACAAAAAGCTGATGGCAGATGTGTCAAATACTCCTGTTATTTAGTCAACAACAATCCAGCTCTGAATACATTTGCTCTGGAGGAAGGAGAGGAAAGGTGGAAATAACAAAATGAACTATAGAGGAAAAAAAGGGCCACTTTTAATGCTTTTTGTGACCCATATTTTTAAGCATTTATTCACATTGACTTTTTAAAGGAGAGAAATACACGTCATTTGCACTTTGGGATAAGTTGAAGGTGTCCATGCAATTTCATGGATGGCAGAATACCAATTTTGCTTAAATGATAGAGTCCCACCACATGTCTCTTATTTAAATGACCTGAAAATAAGAGATATGAAGGCATAAGTAAGAGCAGAAAATGAACCTGAATATTTAAAACTAGCACATTCAATGATATTTTCCAGTGTAGGTTTCACTACGAGCGCCCAGCCCACCCTCCGAGATTGTTATCGCTCACGTTAGCCCTCTTCACAATGCTCACCCTCATCAGAAGCAGAGTTCTTCTGGGTATATACAGCATAGCCAGCTAGTTAGGGTAAAAATCCTGATTCACTGACAAAGCCAAGAGAGGGAAGTTTTGTTTAGGTGAAAAAAAAAAACCTGTAATTTGTTGGAAAAGCAATATAGCCCTTCTGTGGGACCTACAGTGCAATAACAGTAGCAAAAGCTGGATACCATCCAGGATTCCCATAGCATTTGAAACGTTGGCATCGCAAGTGTTTTATTTCTAAGTCAGAACAAACAAACAAGCAAAAAAAATCAAAATTGCTGAGGTATCCCAGGGACAATATTACAAGATTTTGTTTTCAAAAACTTAGACAACATTTTGTTTTTATATCATCAAAAAATAATTTGAAAACTAACATAATTTCATGTTTTATCTCAACTTCATCAACTACAACTCTTCTTCCCCTATCCATCTGCTCTCTTTTTTATACAGTTTTCCTCAGATACTGTTACTTTCCTCTCTCACCTTTCCTTTCCCCCTCTCTCTTCCTTAGAGGCACGGCTGCTGTTAGAAAGTTTGCTGGGTGGGTTATAAGATCTTCATTTCCATGGAGAAGAGACCAAATGTTCATTTAGCCTCAAATAAACTGGCACGGCTCCGACCGTTATCCGTAACATTTTCGACAGGCGACTTGTTTCACCTAAACCAGGAACCAGTTCGATGCTTTGGTGAGTCGCATCACGTTTTCAGATTTGATTTTTTCATATAATCCCTTTTTGGGTGATAATGGGGACCGGACTTGTAAGCCACCTGAATCAGGATATGCAAGGCAAAGAAGAGCATGCCAAACTCACCAACCCCACTGTGCGGTAAGCAACATTAATAAAGAACCACCACTTCTGCAAAAGAACGGCAGTTCATGTTTTCCTGCACATTCTTCATCCACTGTATAAGCATTTAATAAAAGCTTTGCAGTAGTGTTTTTATTTCACCTAATTCTTTTTAATTTGCCTTCACTTCCTCTGGCTGCATTTAATTCACATAAAATAAAGTATTAGATTTGTGCTTTCCTTTGGGCCAAGTCATAGCACTTCCAGGGATCATTAACATACACGTGGGTCCAGCACTGTAAACTTACTTGTCATATTAAAAGGACTATTTAACAAGAGCGGTAACTGCTGATTTCCGTTTCAGATTTGTCACAGTTCAGACGCTGAAAGCTAGTAAATACTATATTTCATCACACACATATTATTCTGACATTTGTTCAAATAATGTGCTTTGTTTCATATGACCTTAAGAGAAGCGATTTCCTGATTTAAAAGTAAGAATACTCTGCTCTGTTCACTTTTAAAGAACAGAAGATTTTAACGTTTCAGTACTAAGACATCCTTGCACACTTGTGTTGGAATTAGTTTTGCTGTTTTTGGGGTCCTTTCGAGACTTCTCAGTTTACTATAACCATGTCATCTCTGTAAGCAGAAAACCAGTCACTCTGTTCAGATGGTAAGAAGTATGTTAAAAAATGAACATTACAATTTTCAAGTGATTATTCCACATATCAAAACAAATGAATACATTCAATAGAGCCTTCATAACAATGCTACAAAGCATTTTTGCAGCACCACAATATCAGTTCTTGCGGTAGGTAAATGCATAAATTTTAGAAGACCTCTAAAAATGTAGATGGATAATTACGAGCAAACTAAGACAACAGAAGTTTTGTTTGGTAATGCACAATTGCAGAAGAAATTTCACTGAACTGGCATTTTCACCTTTTCTCATTGCTCTGAGGGGAAAAAATCTCCAGCACTGGATACACATGTATAACACTGAGAGATCAAATTCCACGTATATCCATCCCTATTTCACCACATTTGCTTTCCTGATTTTTTGCTTAAGCTAGTATGCCTTCACACTGTTCCTGTGGCTAAATACTTTAATTCTAGTTCTTGCACAAATCTACAATTCTGCAATAATACTTCCTATCCCGAAGTCAGCATGTCCGCTTTAAAAGAAACCAAAGCAGCCTACCACCCCAGTGAAATGCTTAGTCTTAGAGACGTGCCGCAAGCCCACCCAACAGTAACATCCATCATGTTATAAATATCCCATTCGTATTCTCTAGCAGATGGGACACAGCGCTTGATTCACTAATCAGCACAATATAATTCAGCTAAAGTCTCAAACAAAACACATCCTTGCAAGAGGAAATTACTCACATTCACCTAGTGTTTTTCAGAAGAAATACAAACCACAGAGGGAAATGGATGCCTTGGCTGTCAAAAGAGTGCAGGGAAATACTGAAAATTAGCAAAAGACAATAAACAGAAAGTCCCATGTGTTTACAGGGAAAAGAAGAATAACCTGTGGTGCTTACCTCCTTATCAAAATTTAAACATAAATTTCTTCTTCAAGAACTGAGGTATTTTCTGTATTTTAATTGAAACAGCATACAGAAAGTATGTTTAGGCAGATTTTATGAGCTACACAAGCATATAACTTTCACTCCCAAAGAATGAGGCATTTACAAGACACTAGAAATGGAGCTACAGTTCACACTAAAATATTTATTTGTATTCTTTGACTGTTCACCTATTGTTAGAATGTACAGCAAGCAAAGGTGAGGAGCAAGAAAGGAAGGTGGGGAAAGGTTGTAATTAACAAAAAATCAGCAATGTTGATTTGGAAATCAAAAAAAAAGACTAAACCTGCAAGGTTCAGACTCTGAAAACAGACTGGTAATGAGAAAAAGGATTGCACGTGGAAGCTTCCTTCCAATTTCTTCCCAATTTTCAACTTTTCAGTGTTAGACTTTAGGGAAGAATTGTAACATTTCTGCTCTCTCTTTCTTCCCCCGATTCTCATGTTTTTATACCAGGCCACATCACTTGGCGCTCTCAGATGTTCAAGAGAGTGAGTGAGCATCTTAGTTCCTCTCAGCCCAATCAGTATCCGGCATTTTGAAATCTGATGACTCAGGTTTCATACCCTAGAACACAGGGAAGTCGTCTGAAAATGATAATTAAAACAGAAGTTTCTACCCCACTTTACAGTGAATGAGATAGATCATGAACAGTGCTCCTTGTGGATAAGATTCAATATCATCCAGTCACCCAGCAGCTGCTGAGGCAAACTAATGTCTAGTAAAAATCATAAACTCTAATAGCATCACAAATTTCTGCAACTAGAATATTCCTTATAGAAGTCACAGAGGTTGTTTGTGACCTTGAAAGGGAACTACCAAGAACAAAACTATATAAAATTCGGAAATCAGAAAAGAGCCTGATTTGATTAAGCCATACATCTAAGTAACTGGGGACTTTACAAAATGAGCATTGTAATATGTATGCATGCACAGCTGGCTCCACACAAGCTTGCAGCGTGTGATACCTGGATGGCAAAAGTAATTCCACCTAGAAGTGCGCTCAAGGCCAATTTACAGCGCTAGGTAAAGGTCATATTTTATTTAACTGAAAACATGGCAGGCAAAAAGTTACCTTGCATCATCCAAGGGACTTCCCTGCAATGATTTGTCTGCTTCTTCTCCAGTATTCAAATGACAACACCATTTGATTTCTCGGCCCATTTTTAGCTAGATCTTAGTAGCACAGAGACATTAGACTGTGCTGCAAGCACAGCACGTGTGCACGTGCGTGTATGCTCTTACCTAAATTTAAAGGATTTAATACCTTTCTGTAAAACTATCATGGAACTTTGATTTGCTTATTTGACCCAAAATGTCTACAACAACAGAGGTTTTGTTATCCTGTTTACTTGATCTTGATGCAAATAAAAAAATATCTCACTGGATGCTTAAAAAGAGCCAGTCACTCACAGAGAGCCAGTCAGGCAAGTCTGAACCCTGGGAAACCTTTAAACTTTCGAGACGCGAGCGAGCTCAATCCTGCCTCAGGCAGACGGCGACTCACTACCACCCATGCAACGCAACGCTGGTGGGAGAAACCCCACCGGGCTAGAAACAGCACTGCAGGAGCTGGAGGGGCGGACACACGGAGAGAGAAGGGACTTTACAAGACTTAGGAGAGAAGGAAAGGTCAGGGTGATGCAAAGGAAAGACCAGGAGAAAATTTCTGGAAGCTTTCTCTATGCATATGAGCCATAATGAGTTGGGTACAAAGCTGAAGGGCCAAATTATGTATTTTGAAAGAGTTCTAAACGGAGGAACATATGCGTTAACATATTTCAAGTGATATGTTTTAAAAACATTATCAAGGTTTTATGCACATGTTGCATCATTCAGCTCCTAAATTTTGCTGCGAGATCTGTGGGAAGAGATAGCCTGCTTTCCTTGATTCTCAGTCTTCACTTTGTAGGCTGCCTGCACGCACTCCCAAATGCAATTTGAGAACAAAATTAACCCCTGATGGGCAACCACACAACACACATGGTAGCTGGTAGCTCAGTTAAACAAAGCTATTTCTATGGCCTCTTTCTTGTCACTAAGTAAATCAGCAATACTTGTCATGGAGTCCCCGAGACTAAAGCAAGACCCAAACTGGGCTCAAAGACTCTTACCTAGATGCCATTTTGCCCAGCACCTACACAGCCATAACAAGAAATACCGTATATATGGACAATAATGCTTTAAGGTGCTTCTCTTTTTTCAACCTCTTTATATGCTCAGAAGGAATAGCACAGAGATCCTGAAAGTGCGACGGCCAGCCAATCCGTTTCACCACTCCCAACTCGCAGTTCATTCTGCGCAGCGTACACTCAGCCGAACTGCATGGATGCAAGAAGCATTCCTCTACAAAACATTTTCTCAAGCCGATCCTGACGCACAAAACTGCAATTCGTATCAGCATCAATTATGGGGATCAAGGGTTTTTCTGATGAAGCAAGTTGAGGAGTTTGACAGGAATTTACTGTACGAGCCAAATAAAAGGCGTTGGAGAGCTGCAAGAGCACAAACACGCCATGACAGCAGGGCAGCCTGCAGGGATGGGCAACAAAACTTTACAATGCTTACAAAAAGAAAAATGATCATTAGGGACTTTAGGATAAAAATAACTGTACCACAAACCCAAGTCCTTGTCTGAATGCCACCCTTGCTATGCCTTTAAATAGACATGTAAAATGGCAAATCTAATTTACCTGAAGGTAGAGACAAGAAACTTGAAGCTGATACGTAGTGAAGAGATTCAAATAGAGAAGCTGCGGTCACAGCAACAGGCAATGGGTATTTTACGTTAGCAGTTGTCACAAGCTTACAAGATTATCAGCACGAGGGAAGAAGGCTCTGACAACTGCAAACGGCAGGAGAGGTGGCCACAAGGTTAAGACATGGTCAATACTATGGAGAAAAGGACTCTGGTGCCTGTCCTAATAGTTTCTTCGCTAGCATTAGTGGAAGTAGAATAGGGATCTTCTTTAACTTTGCCATCTTTATTTTCTTAAGCATTTTCTCGTACGTGTAGGAAGCTGAAGTTGGCATGTGGGTGAAAATAAGAACCTGTGAAAACAAACACGAAACCAGCTGAACACCACTCGGCCCAATATACTGAGGCTTGAGCCTCTGTGGCAAAAACTGAGTGGAAGAGAGGAAGTAAGACGACCCGCATCGCAGGTGCCCAGCCCCTTTCCCCACGGGGGCGGCAGGCCCTGTCCTCATCGTGGGGGAAACCTCCCTCTCCGGCGCACCCATTCATCTCCAGTCCCCAACGCGGGCAGCTGCCGAGGACAGGCGGAGACGCCTGTGAAATGCGCCCCCGCCTCCGTGCACAGTTTGCAGAGCAGTCTCAGCAGGCAGCTAAAGACCCCGTGCTCCTTCAGCAGACAACAGACACCTACCACTGCGCTTCAGTGAATGAAATATCATTATTTACTGCTTCTAGGTATCCCGCCATCAGCAGCAACACCTGCAAGCTCCAGTTTAACACCTTGTTTGGTTATTAACCTCTTTGCCGTTGGATTCAGAGGGCTGCTCTAACGTGCTGTCACCACCGCCTAACCGCCCAGTCGCTAAATCCGCCGCTCGTCACACGGCTCCCTTGCTGGCAGAGAGCGCCCTCCCACCTCAAAAGACATGATAAACCTGGCTCTTCATCATAAAACTTTAAAGGATTTGTCAGTCAGATGACTGAATACGTCATCGCAGATAAAATTGCTTCTGTGACAGCATTACTTGTTAATCATCTACCCACCGATGGAATCTCTTTAGGAAGCTATATATGCACTCTCTTTAGGAAGCAGTCAGTTTCACTAAAACATCATTAATATAATTAATATATTTCATTAGCTTTGTTCTGCTTCAGCTATTTTTCAGTGAAAAAGCTGAAGAATTTCAATAGCTAGGGCAAGAAATAATGTCAGCTTGAATACAAAATTTCTTCATTATGATTCTTGAATTTGATTTCCAGCACAGAAGTAGAATGTATTTGTCAGGATAATGGCAAAAAGGGAAACAATAGGAAGTCTTTGTTATTTTAAATAGTTAAGTTGTTACACAATATGATGGACTTCTTCTGTTGTACCTTAATGGATAGTAACACAATCAATAAATGGCTGTAACAATTTCGTTCTGCTTCACCTGCTGTAATTGAAAAATAACTCAAGCAGAACTTTGGAGTAGTTTGTGATGTATATTTTTTCTTCAGAGTTTTTTTTTTTTTTTGATTAAGATAAAGATTACGCTTTAGTGATTGGAGTAGGTATAATTGTTATTATAAACACCTTTCAACAAGCTGTTCTACCATGAGAACAATCCTGCAAGGCTACAATACAATGAATGAAATCAAGAGGAAAAAACATGGATCTGAGTGGCGAGAACAAGAATGTCAGGGGTAGAGAGAGGAAATAGGAAGGAATGAGGTCTTGACATTCACCGTCTCAGGCTCGTCAAGCTAGAATGGGCACCGCTTCCTCTATTAGGCGTTGACTAATGGCACAGAAACGATTGGACTAAAGTCTATCAGTTTGGCTTGTGAAAATCTGAAGTACCCCTAGTAATTTCAGACAAATTATTTTTGATTCGTGCATGCATGGAGGAGAAACGATTTCAGCTGGGGTTTTGCCTAGTTGTAGTATTAAGATACAAGAATTACAATCATGTCTAATTAACTGTGTAATAGAATAGCTGTGGTACGAGAAGTCAAAGCGATGATGCAATAACCACAGAAATAAGTATTATAAGCTAAGGAAGTTTGAAATAGAAGTTGAATTTTAAAAGAGACGTGGAAACAATCAAAAGGTGCTCGACTTGCCCACCACATACACTTTAAAGTGTACAGCAAAGATTAAAAAATTACAGTTTATCTTTAAAAAAAATGTGTAAATTAACTTGCCAAGACTCTTTTTGCAGTAAGTAACACAGTGTTACTAACACTGGTCATAAGAGGCTAGAGGACCGATTTACTCCCTTCACTAGTTGGTTGTTTTTTGTAAACGTACACTGCTACTCTGTGTTTTTTGTTGAAGTAGATGAGGTTAGAGAAATAGGTCTTGAGCGCGGAGCAGAAAGATAAGTGATAGTTCTGCGTTCCTACACATTTTTTCAGCAGTTTTGATCCGGTCTGAGAAAGGCCTGTCCTTCACAAATGAATTTTCCTGTTATTTTCAAGAGTTTTGCTGTGCTGAGAGTGTACTGCTATGGACCTCTTATCGTGTGAGGAGTGGCCTGACGGGGAAAAGTCTGAATTTAACAGTTTCCAGGTATGACCCTGCACTTTGATGGCAGGAAGCTTTCTTTAGAAGAAACAAAAGTGATATTTGTTGTATTTGTTTCAAGTATTTCACACAGCAGCCTTCAGTTGTGCAATGTTTTCAAAGATGGAAAAGAGATTTGTTGCATTGTGAACCAAATGCAACTAATGTGCGAGTCTGAGTTGAAGTGATATAATATATGATTTACCTAGGTAATATAATAATAAACCGTGACATTAAAAAGTTATCAGCTGCGATAGTTACATTTAAATTACACAGAAAATATAAATGTTTTCTGTCAAATTTGTCAAGCATCAATTCTGTTTGTTTATGCAGTTAGTATTTCCTTCAAATGAACATTTCAAAGCACCAATTTTTTTCTATTTAAAAACTACTTGGGGAAAAATAATCAACTTAAAAAAGCATCCAACTTAAGAGTCTTCTCTTTGGGCACTTCAGTCCGCAGCAGTCTCATTTTCTGGGTTCCCTTACTGCTCACTTCCCTCTAATTAGAGCCAAGAGAATAGATCACAGCAAGTAACTTACTCAACAAATTTAGCTTCCTTTCTGCTCTCCAAATGTCTGCAAGCAGATTGCAATTTCCTCAAAATTGTTCATTATTCAAATTTACTGTATATATTTTTTCTCCCTCTGAGTATTTCTCTATGAATTGATCAAGAACAGTTTGCTTTAAGTATTCTGTATTCAAAATCCCAGCTGCCTTCAGTAGTTGTGATTAAATATAGAAGTCATGTGATATCATTCCTGCTTCTCAAATGCAAAAGCATAACTCTTTTTTAGACCCCAATTTGGCAAAGAAGTTAAGCATGTGCCTAAAATTAAGCCTAAACGTTCTGTACAACAGAGATGAGATTATTCACCTCATTAAAGTTTAGCACACTTTTAAGCACTTTCTTGGATTCAGGCCAAACGGTATCTCCTCCCCTCTAACCACACAAGGTATTTTATTCATTTTCTTGGATTATTTGTTCCCCTACTCCTGATCGCTTACAAAATGTTTTAATACATAGGACCCTGCTAAGTTCATGATTTTCCTTAGCTGAATCCCTTTCCCAGCCACATATGTTCTCAGTTGCAATGACCTTCCCAGTTCAGGAACTATTTAATCAATTAACATGGCTTATTATACAAAAAAACTACAGCCAATACAATAATCCAGTCGAGGTTTCAAAGCAAATGCAGGTGGAAGCATCAGAGGGCTTAAAGCCACCTCCTTGACGGTTAATGGACCCCTAGGAAGGCTGGTAGGCAATGTATTTTAAACTGCTCTATAATATGCCTTGCACTGTGATCTGCCTTCACTCCTTATAGAAAAAGGGCTATAGGATCAGGTTCTTACCTAAAAGCTCATCCTAACCCCAACCTCCTGGAAGCCAGAACTCTGTCCAACGGGCACAACCTTTGTTATGGCATTTTCCGTTGCTCCCCATTTCTAGGCATATCAGACTTACCAGCTCCGCCCACCTTTTGGTGGCTGTTATTTCAAAATGGCATTTCTGCTTCTAGCCAGAATTATGGTGATCAAGTTGTACAAAACTGAGTACTTAAATAAGAAGCCTAGCAAACTCATTCTGGAACATTTTTTCTAAAGTTAGTTAATGAAGATGTGCTCTGGATCTCGTTTCAGGCCACACTGGCTTTCTGTTCTATTCAAACAGGCTTTTCCCATCCCTGCTGAAGTGTCCCCCAACTGCCTAATTTCCTAACAGTCTCTCCCCCTTCCTGAAGTTTAGTTCTTGTGGATTCATCCTTCAGCACAGTGAAAAATGAGCCAAGAAGAGGTGACCTGCAACATCAGCAGGCAACATTAACAATCTCTTTGGTAGTTTGAAAAATCAGATGGAAATTATTTCTCTTATAATGGATAGCAGCAGGTCTCTAAGAGGTTGCAGGAGAGTCCATTTGATAAAGTTTAACACCTTTGCGTTGTGAGAGTTCACACATTTCCTCCCATACATCTGTACCAAGAGATCAGTGTGTTCTTGGCTGCCTGAGGTGTGAAACTTTCTCTTATCCCATGGCAAAAACATTTTCAATTGCTTAATAGCAAGCAAAACTTCTGAGGCAGGAAAAAAAAAACCTTCAGAAAGGGACCTAACAACTACAGAGAGTTAAAATTTTCTGACCATCATGGTCACCGAATTCCTTGGCAATGAAAAGTTTTAGCACTGATTTACCAGAGTTGTTCATCAACATGCTTGCGACTCTGCCCTGACAAATCTCCTTAAGGTTTTTTCTAAGGCAGTTTAGCAGAAGTTTACTAAAGGTTGCAGGAACATTATGTCAAGAATATCTCCAGAGTAAGATGCCTCAAGACATACCACATAGAGGCATGATTGTTCATATGGAGTAAACAGGAGCCCGCACTTACAGAGAAGATAGGCCTTTAGGATTATTAGCAAGCTTCCAGTTCAAATGTGCTGCAGTTACCTTATAGCAGAAAGCCACAAGCATCCCACTGAACCCCAGAGGCTGCAGGGGTCCTCATATCCAGGACAAGGAATATATCTGCTCACGGGTCCGATATTAACTAAACAACAGGGCAATCTGCAGAGGGCTAGTTGGAAGACCACCACCATAAGTTGAGTCTCAGGGACAAACTAAAGTTCTGTTGATGGAAAGTCCATGTGCAAGCAGCTCCTCTGTGTGATAGCTCTAACTGCTGTTAATTCACACCTTCCCTCTAACACAGCTACTGACTAGCATAATTAACAGATGAAAAAGGCTACTCTTCCAGAAGTCTTCTTCAAACTATAAGCTTCAAGCACCAGAACACATGGTATTACTGGACCTCCCGACTGTGGTGGCCATGACGTCCAGCTTCTCATGGTGCCAGAGAGTCTGTGCTAAAACATTAGCGGTGTGAGGAAGAACCAGTATGAGAACTGGAAACTGTTGTTCCTGCGGACGACTGTCTGCTGTCAGTCTGGTAGTGACAGATCAGCTATTGGGCTGTCGTTACAAACACACGCACTGCCATCGAGCCGCATACTGTGCCTGACTCTCAAAGCTTGCAAAAACAAAGTTGGTTACCAATGGATTATAATCATCAGAGGGACACTACAAAGCCTGGCTGATCACTGCAGAAGGCCCAACAGTTTGAGCGCATGGCATGGATGGATCTGCAATGCCTGCATAAATTCTCACCTAATTTTAGCAAAAAGAAATAGCACTTTTTGCCTCAGGTCCCCTACTGATTTAATATTTTGTACTTCAACCTATTCTGGCTGAAAGAACCAATCTGGATTTTAAAAATGCTTGTTAATCTTAGAGCAGCTCTAGAGCGGTAACTGTATTTGGAAGCACAGGAGAAGACTGAAAGGAAGAGCTTGAAGTGGAGGCCCAGATGATGAGGAGGAGGATTTTCCTATTATAGTAAACTGTCTTTTCTGTGACTGTTCCAAGAGCGAAGGATCTCACATAAGGCAGGAGGATCTTTTAAGAAGGTAGACTAGCTGAAGGTTTTGAAGAGTTAATCTAAGCGATGCTTAAGTGGTCCAAAACATAGTTTTCAATGTGTTATGCACCGAACACTATGAATATATACAGTTGGGAAAAATGTATATGTTCTTGGGGAGCATTTATCATCACTAATGCACATCTTCAATGCTTTATACGCAGATTCATCGTGTTTTTCTGTTGCCTTTATTTATTTCCAAATAGGATTGTGGCATGCATATCTTACCAAATAGCAGCTGATTCTGCCTGAATCAGGGCAAGTTACACACACACAAGGAAGAGAATCCCTTATTCTAGATTTTTTTATTGGAAAGAGGTAACTATACATTTTGAAATGTCTGCATAGTGGGCATTATCCCTCAAAAGTGCACGGTTCCACAGAGCAGAAGGTATTAGTGAAGTAAAGTCAAAAAATGCTCCTATTCTCCTTCACGTACTGCTACAACTGAGACATGCCCATCATCCACTGAATGTTGCACTTGACCTTTTAAGTGCTGTCATCAAGAACAGGAAGAGCAGTGGCCATATGATTCACTTGGAGGGGAGACTGCAGAGAGACTCAAAACAAAATTTGCTGATTTAAGGCATCTTACTCTGAATGGCAAAAAAACCCAACCTAAGCCAAAACTATTAAGGACAGAGAAACCCTAGTTTAACTTTTGGAGTTGATGGCAATGTTCAAACCCTGTTGCATGAGACACTTCTCACTGCAGGGACTGATGTGTCCAAATTTATCATACTCCGCACAGCTTATCTGAACCTCGCTTTTGATGCATGTAGTGATGTTAGTTGAAAAGAGATCTCTCACTTCATTATCTCAGACTCTGAGTTCAAATGAGTGCTAACTTCCAACCACGTGCTTAAATAAAAAACAAGACACCCCCCCACACACACACAAAAAAGGTCTTGCAAGCTCACTTAAAAATAAATTAGTCCATTCAGTGAATGACCAGGAGAGGGTGTCTTCATTGCCTTTAAGCAGTACTATGAGCTAAAAGGAATCCAGACATTTAGCAAGCATTGCACTGCTGAAACAGGGTTCCTCAGCTGGTGGTGGTTTTGATTCTGTCAGAAAGTAAATAGGAAGTTTCAAGATAATCGTTTAAAAAGGCGGGGGGGGGGGGGAAGTGGAGCTATTTTTAAGCAAGTAAATATGAAAGAAAAAAGTACACAGACTCTAACAAAACTCACGTCTTGTAATTCCCCTGAAGATCTGGAAGTGTACAGTGATGCTATGTGGTACTTAACAGACTGTATTGCACAAGGTGCCATCCCTATAGTGTGAAATGTAGCTTCTAATTACACTGTCAACTCTAGTTTTAGCATTTGCTATAGCCTGTATTTCTAGAAACTGAAAAATATTTATATAACATCCATTTATGTTGCACCTTGCATCCCACAGGATCACGGCGTGCTAGCCAAACTGATACATGAATGGTTCGAAGGGATCGCTTCACCCACCGCTGCCACGGAGCAGCTGTTGAACTGCACATGGCAGTGCTACAGACCTTTTCATGACTGGAAGCATCATCAGACTTTATGCAATGGGAACTGATTGAGATCAGCCAGAATGTGACTGCTTAGACTACAACCCAGTAGAGAGCCAAGCTGAGCACCATGGTCGCATTACAGCTCTCCAGTCAGGGTTTAATATTCTGCAGGTAACTTGCAGATTTTGAGGCTGGTTCCCTAATTTATCTTGCAGTGCCTTTTCATCTCTAGCCTATAATTCCTAGGTATTTGAAACAGTTCTAATAAAGTGTACATGTCGCCTTAAAGCAAGAACTAATGATACAGCAGATTTTATCCTCTGGAAGTCACAATTTCGAAAATGTACTTTGGTGAAACCTTTGGCAGCTAGAGGTCAGACTCTTTTAATTGTACCTCAGCAAAGAAAGAAAGGGCTAATAAATATATTCGCACCTGAAAAGGCCACAAAAAAGGAGAAAATGCAAGTCTAGAGCAGTAAATTTTTTAATGCTTATCAGCAGCAGAAAGGTATCCACATAATAGACTTCATAGGACAAATTTATGATTCTGCAAATGTTCCCTTCTTTTAAATCAGCATCTCAGTGACTTGATATCTGCAAATCACCCTACAATCCTGATGGGCTGAAATACTAAATGCCACAATGGACCATCTAATGTTCATTCGTCCCGGTAAACAGGGAGGAGGATCTATCATAATGACACTGAGGCCTTTTGAGGAGCCCAAGGTCTGGCAATTATGCATATGAGGCTGAGTGTTTAAGTCCAATAATGGGGCTTTAGTGATGGATGGTTCATCCCCTTCTGTATTTCTAAGATGCTTGTGATAGCCGAATTGTCCCCAAGTGGCACCCATAAATTTTGGCCTTTCGGAAAAGCCCACATATTGTGTAGGTACCACCCAAAGCCCTCATTAGTTAGACTGTGACCTTTGCTGCGTGACTATCAGGTAAAAGCCTAGAAAAGGCCTGTGTTCGATTAGCACTGCAATTTGTTCGTTAGCTCCCAATAGGAATTTGCAAGTGTCAAAGACAATTCTGTTATGAAAAGGTCAAGATCTGAAGTGCGGGGGGGCCAGGGGAGAGGGCATCACTCTCAGAAATTCTGCCCCTGCAACCAGCACCACCCCCTTAGCCACCATCCATGCTCTGCCTGCGTCCCAGCAACCCGGAGCAGGTAAATCAAAATCCACATAATTCATCTTCACAGGAGTTAAATCACTTCAGACTAAAAACTGGTTTTCTGCTTTTTTACTTAAAATTATGGAAATTGTTTCTGACAGCAAATTGCTCCTAATTAATTTACGGTCTCTGCTGGGAAAACGCACTGTACTGTTGATTTCTACCTTCTACAGACTTAATTATAAAAAAGACAAAATTTTCCCTAAACTGTTAACTTCTGTGCTGCCAGAATTAAGACCTGCAAGAACTGCAAGGGAGCCTGGGTCTGGGGTCTGAGGACACTGTATACTCCCAAATAAATGATTATGTCCACTACCTCCCTGGTAACGCGAGGAGGATACGTGCCATTATGGAAGACTCATTTTTGTTTCACCTTGGACAAAAGTCAAGCTAGGACAATCAACACATTGACTATCATGTCATTAAGCCATTCTGGATCTCTGGCGTTGCTTCACCATTGCCTTGGATGAACTGAGAGCCGCTGCGCCACCGGCTTGTCCTTAGCCCTGCTACACCCCGCGTGAGGCCTCAGAGCAGTTAGCAATGCTGTAAATACCTCTGTGGCAACAAGCTGTGGTGCCACTAATACTGCAAGGGGAAAAAGTGATTGTGCTGCACAGTCCAGTTTCACAAAACTTCAACTACTGGCAGTCCCAGGACAGCAAAGAACAGGGTGCTCTGTCTGTTTGGGTGGGATTTCCAGAGAGAGGTGCAAAGCTACGGACTTGAGGGCAGATGAGATGAGCAGCCGTTCAGACTGATTTCATCAGGCTCGACCATCAGGCAAGGGAGCTGTGGAGAAGAACACCACTATCACTTGGAGAAAAATGGGCATCAGATCGTTAGAGCCGAGGACTGAAAACAGTAAAAAGTAAAGTAAAACCTAGATCCTTTTTCCTAGTAAAAAGGAAAGAAACCGAAGGAAACCTATTAAAATTAGGAGAGTCAGAGGGAAAGGGGTCAGTCAAGACCAGGACTTGGCCACTAGTACTTAAGGGGAGAAAAAAGGAGAAAAACTCCCATATCAGCCACACGTCGTCTTTCCAATGTTGCTCACCTGCACTTGCTGGATACAACAGAACAGCCTCGAAACTGATGGTTTGTGGGGAGGGATTGGAATATCTTCAAATTTGCAGAGATAAAAACGTCTCCTTTCAGATGTTGTCATCTCAGCCATCTAGACTCCAGCTGAATCTCAGTGCCAAATTTCCACATGGCAACACAAAGATATAATGCCAGCCTTCATCCACTCCCCCCTATTATCTTCTTGAGACACAGTCCATTCAATTACACTCTTTATTGGAATTCAAAAGTTGTAGTTATCTCTTGGGCAGCTGACGATAAAACCTTTGGTAGCGCACATTGGTGTTGGGCAAAATGTCAAAAGACTACTGTACAAGCACAGAAAATTTAACCCACTTCTGTAATATCATGCGGGTCAGAGTCTTGCATTAAATCCAGTGGGAAAGTTTGGCACCAGCCCATTTGATCCATGATATTTAATTCTATGAGTCAGATTTACTCAGCTGCTATCATTTTCTAAGCTGTCCCTGCTGAATGACTCCCATCACTTGCTGCATGAGAGAAAGTAGCAACAGATCACAGAAAAATCTAGAAAATGTTGTTCTAATATTTTCTACATCACTCCTTTGCTGACAGCTATGACATTTAAGAGAAGAGAAAGATTGGTGAATGAGGATTCACAGCACTCTAGGTTACCATCAGTGAAACAGCAGCATAGGCACATAGGGGATGTGCATATTATTAAAGTACGAACCAATATACACAAGCTTGTTACACTTTAAACCTGAGATTACAGAAAAAGAGCTATTGTTGCCATCGGAGAAAACATTAATTCATATTCTCATAGAGAAAAAAAAAGATAAAGTTTAAGAGTACATATCAGCTAATTAAGGGCAAACAAATAAACCCTGCAAGAATTTGCATACAATTAAAAAAACAGCCAACAAGCAGTAAAAGCCCAGGAAAAACAAAGTTAAGGATGTGATTTAAAGAGAAGTATACAGGCACGTGATAAAGCAGGCCAAGCAACCTTAACTCTGGCATTTTAGTAAGAATTTGAAAAAGATAAATGAAACAGAAAAAGGCACACCATTAGAAATCAGGATATGCAAGATTGCTGTAACAAAAAATACAAACAACATAAAATATAAATATAAAAATACTCAGCCAGCAAACTCCAGTCTTTCCTTTGTTTCTCATAAACAAATACTATTCCAACCTGCTCAGCCTACGGAGAGTGAACAATTTCATTTTGCAGTAGTAGTTCTTAAAAATGCCAGCCAGTGATCAAATAACGCTTGCTACCCACAAAACCTTTAAACATGTATCTAAATTAGAATTGTAAATAAAGATTTCTGACAGTTTTGAAGACACGTTTGATGTTCTTCACTGTCTCATGAAGCAGGCAAACACCACAATCAGAAGTCTCAGAAAATTATAACTTTACGCTTACAGTCTGCTGGGGCTGAAATGTTACTTTAGCTAACTGCTGCCATTAAAGAAAAAACCTGAACTGAATCACAACAGGACACCACACAACAGGCTCTGCCGAGTCAGCTTTAAAGGGAGCACTACTGAGTTTGGTGTTTAAGAAAATAATATTAAGAAGTTAATAGTTTTAGAATGTAATGTTTCATTTTGTAGCAACTTAAGGGAACTTCTTGATAAAGGAAAATTTATTGTTTCTATTCATAAAGCATAGGACGAGCCAGTGATTTACTAAAGATAATGTGAAAAAACGCCCATGAGAGCTAACGTGCTATCTCTTCGGAAGAAGAAAACTAAAAATGTGACGTGCAGTGGAAGGCTTCCACCCCAAAATAGGTCCCCCCCCGCCCTTGGCACGCAGAATTATACTGGGAAAGGTTCAAACTAACAGGCAGACGTAACAACGCTGGTAGGAACAGTCAGCAACAGCAAACAGCAAGCAAAACTCTGGACTACTGCAATGCGTGCAATGGGGACTGACCTGAAGGACATCTGGCAGCTTCAGCTGGCGCAGGAGGTGGCTGCGTGCCATGGAGGATGTGCGGCAGGACAGCAGGACGTGGCACCTGCTCTTCGGCCCCCGCTCGCTGCCAGTTCGGTTCAGGTGCCACACCAGAGCACGGCCGAGCAACCACCAGGTCCTTAGATAGGGTACAGCTGTTGACCTCACCAAAATCGTCGCTGGCCAACACCCCCAGCACCCTGTCCTCCGTGGTGGCAGCCTGGTTTCGCGGTGCTGGGGCTGACGGTCTCTGCACACGGCACTTTGCCCAGTGGCTGCAAGGAGGTGAATCTGCCTCCCTGTGGGTTTCCTTACATGAGGCACTTTCTATGACAGCAGTAGAGACTCCATCAGGAATCGTCTTTAAAAAAAATCAAGCCTTTTTTCATCAAAATCTCAGCATGAGCAACCGTTTTACAGGTGAAGCGGCTGATGTTGAGAATGCACTGTTGATTTAGCATAAAGGCCTTGCCTTTCATTTACTGTCGCAAACGACACTTGGGTGCTTCTTGATGGGCATCCGATCAATGTCTGCAACTACAGAAGTGCGGAGGCTAAGACGGAGCAGCAACAGTTAGAAAAATGGGACTGGAAAGAGCAGAAGCTTCCTTGGCAACAGGTACAGGTGAGAGGCCAGGACGGAGGCCATGGCCCCCGCCGCCCAGTCCTGGCTCCAACATCGAGTCGCACTGCAGCAGTCACACGTCTCAGCTTCAGCTAATCATCAGAGACGAAACCCGCCTGATTCTTATATACAGACTGACGTTATAAATAGTGGCAGTTACAAAGTAGACTGCTAATATCCCCAGCATTAGCCTTCATGAATAACCAACTTTAACATGAAAAGATGTCCAACAACCCAAATCCCTAGTGTCAAAACAGCAAGTCATTTCACAGACTGAAGTTAGCACCAGCAAGTCTTTCTGGTGCTCGAAAGAGAAATAACCATCAGACTCCTGGAGTATTTCCCACTTTCCAGGACGCTCTCCCCTTGGGAGGCTAGGTGATGTGTTATGTTTCCTTTGCCTCTGTCGTGGGGCTCTACAAGTAAATGTTTTAAGTCCGGAATCCTTGTTGCAGCAAAGGATTTAACTATTCTGCCCTATACATACAGTGACTGAAGCCAGTTTGTTTTCTGGTTATTTAACTAAAATTCCCCCAAGTAAAGTGTTTGGCTACCAAATCCACTACCTTGGTCAAAATCTTCCAAAGGTGGATCTTGATTATTTGTTAATAAAAGGAACAATTACAATAAATTAACTTTGGAGAGAAGCTACTGAAGCATATTGCCTGTTGCCTGCACAAAAGCACCAGGACAACGTCAGCCTGCTTGGCAGAGGTCAGGAACAACATTCCTACTTGAATTTACCTGGCACTGTTCCCACAATCAAGGAAAATGCTATCTCCAATTTTGTCCAGGGTATGCATACTTCCAATACCTCCTGAACCTGTTGAACAATTTCATCCTATTAGACAAAGGGTAGCAGCCTGCAAAATATTAAGTTCCTTCACTTTTTATGAAAATAGGCAGAGCATTTAAGGAGAGAGAGACTATTAAAATGTCTTCATCAGGGGAAAATTTGTAGTATGTGCTCACTACTTATTAAACACCAGAAAACCCGTACTTGCAAGCAGGCATTATTAATCTTGCTGCTAACAGAACTGCTTATTCTAAAGGGGTGCATGGAATTGCTGTGCTTACAAGATATAAGATGACAAATTCATCATATGTCAGAATAAGTGTTTATACAACAGAAATGCAGCAAAGACAGGCACTAACAGGGCTTTTTGTGTGCATTAGGTAAGCCACTTTCTCTCTAAACACCCACCTCGTGCAATTGAATGCCTCATGCTTGTTTGTGGGTAAGAAGATAGTACATCTACAGGATGAGGAGCAAATCTTGGAGAAGAAAAGCAGAGCCAGGCAGTATGCACAGTCTCTGCCAGAAAGCTTTTTACACAGACCTCACATGCCTCTGCTGGAAAAGAGGAGAGAGCTTTACATCTGGCCAGTGCAGCTGCCAAAGCCACCCCAAGAGTGACAGAGAAAAACATAGAGGAGGAATGCCAAGGGCAGCACAAACACGTCCGCCAGCTCGACGACGCGCTGCCAAGTGAGGAGCACAATTGCATGCTGCCACCTTGGAAATGGCATGCCTGTTTAATAAAGTAAATCTGGATGAGGGAACAACTTGCCTGGGCACATTTTTTAATGCATTTTCAGACTACGGAAACAGAGCAAGTGACCAAAACACTTGTGTCCGGACCTATAGCAAGCCCAGAGGTAGTGTTAAAGCTGCCAGCATAGCTAAATGAAATCTGCATTGATGCCAGCCACAACCCTCAACTGAACAAAATATTGCAGAGCTTGGCAGCTGAGGTCTCTGATTGCCATTCAAACAGGTGGAGAGGAGTATAAATGAGACCATAGTATCTGGTGATACCAGAGCCAAAGAATCAATGGATTGAAATACCAGAGATTGCAGAAAACAGTGAAAAGAAAAAAAATGGACAAGAGTGAAGCTACGTCAGGTTATGAAGACCCAGGATAGGCCAGAAAACCTTATAACTCTCAACAGCTAAATATTTAAAACATATTATACTTCCTATTGGAATTTAGGTCATGTACTTTTTAAGGAGTAAAGCACATTAGTATTAGAGAAGCCTCTGGAGAAGGCAGAACACATTAACTCTAAAGTTCGCCACAGATGCAGCGTCAATATTGTCATGTATCTGTTTGCAAAATCCAGATTATTTCTTCCTTCCATCCCTGATAAAACAGAAGCATCAAACTCCTTTGAGAAAATACTATCATCAATATCGAAGTGCTTATAGAGCAGTCGACCACAAGGAGGGAAAGAATCAAATTTGGGAAGGAAACCTTTCAATAGGATGCTTATAGGATTTATTTGAAAAGAAAGGGGTAAGGGAGAAGTGCAGAGTCCAGCGGCAATGGCAATAACTCGGAGAACTTCTATCTTTAGGTCCGCCAGTAAATCACAGCCCAAGTTGCTGGCAAATGAAGGTCATGTCCATCTGTGGATATACTAGTTTCACAATGCATTCGTGGCGTCAGTCCCATTCCTAGCTGTCACAGTTGACACTAATTAACACCTTCGCTGACAGTCATGGGGGAAAAGGCCAAGGGCTGAACGGGCATAAAGACCGAATTGCCCTCTTACTGCTCCCATTTGTTGCCTTTGGGGGAAGAGTTGAGAGATCCTGTGTTACAGCTGGGCCTGCCAGAGCCTCTGCTGTGTCCACTCTGTGCACAAACACATGCACTTTTACAGCTAGAGATTCCCAGTTTGCCTGGACCTCTGAAAATTCATTCGCACATCAGTAAAGAAAGAGAAGGCACAAATTACAAATAAAGCCTTGAAAAGCCATTGCAAAGCTAGAAACAATTGCTTGACAGCACGCAGAATACTCTCCACTACAATTCAAAAGAGAACTCCAAAACCCCAAACTCTTGTGGGTAAGAAGGACGATTTATATAATATTATTTCTACTTCTTATGCACAGGAGCATCTTTCTTCCAGCACTGTTCTGGAAGTGTTAGGTTACCCTGTCAAATTTTTCAAGTTTGGCACTGGGAAGACCAATGCTGTGATGAAACTGAAGAAATGTCGCAGACATTTTAAATGTACCATCTTTTTTTCAGAAGGTAATGACTTCGGTGTGTCATCGAATAAGGTCTTCACACTCTTAAAGCTGGTATCTGGTGTGTAAAAGTAGAAGCCTTATACAAACTAAGAGCAACCCTGGACAGCAGACCATGTTTATACTAGCTAGTAAATGACTGCTACCAAGTAAGAAATTGTACAAACAAGTCTGCTAAACAGAGTAGTATTTTTGGAGGAAATCAGTCTCTCATTTGGCTTTACTTCAGACTGCAGTCAAGTTGCTTCTCTCTTTACAGACCATTCAAGGAATCAAAACAAAACATATGAAGGAACAACCAAGCATAAGAGAACTTTGCATTGTATCCAATCCACTCACTGATCGAATTTTTCTACGGCCTCTCCCACTGGAGACAAATTTAAAAATATCCCTTATACTGTTCAATAAGGAATCCCAAAAGTTCAAGGGGAGAAGAAAAAAAAAGGGGGGTTCAGAAATGGGAACCTCTAAAAATAATTCATGCAGAAAAAACAAAACATCCCTAAAAGACAGTGTGAATGATACTTACCAAATGCTTGTTGAGGTGAGATCAACTGAGTACTGGGACTTGCTCAAGACGCAAGCATTATTACTAGTAGTTACTAGACTGGTGTCCAGCTAACCTACTGCCTGGCTTTCAGCGGCAATCAATGTCAATCTTTTCCTGAGAAGGAAAACTCATTTGGCCACAGAGCACTACAGTGTGTTGGGATACCCTGTGTATCAAACCCTGACGCATGGAAATGTAACAATACTTTATATTTTTCCTCCTAGGCTGTAGAAAATACCACACACAAATGCAATATTAATTCAAATTAGAACACATTAAAACAGGGTTTAAAACTTAAAATCATGTTCTAACAGCTTTAAAAGCTGAGGCTGCTTCTAGATACCCAAGGCTGCAGCTGCTGTTACAGGCAATTCTCATACACGAACTGCAATGCAAGCAGATACGGCAGAATACTGACTGCTGGGCGTTACGCACCCAGCAGCAGGCTGAAGGCTGAAATATTGCCGGCAGCTTTCAAGGCTTGCAGCTCAACCACAGGGTAGCAACAGTGAACCCTTAGAAGGCTTGCAAGCTTACAACTCTGACAGCATTGGGACTTTCTGATAACTAATGGGCCTTTAAAAAAGTAGTGGTAAAACGCACTTTAAAGTGAAAAAAATCAACACATAAGAACATAATTAATTAACGGATGCACCAGGAATTTTTCAGAACGGTTGAACATCTGAAGGGTGTTTTGTTTACCAAGTGCAGAAGTCTAACTTCCCAGCAATGCAGATAATAGCTATTATATATTGTTCAAAATATTCAAAATAGCAAACACTTAAATACTTGCCTTTCTGCATGAGGCATTAAATAACAGCTGTTATTTTGTTTTGTTAACAGTAATTTTTTCTCTTACTAAATTAAACAATATTAAAAGCAATTTAAGTTGAGAGCATTTTGGTGATGCCCTGAGTTAAACAGGAATTTGAGAGAAACTAGTTCCACCGCTAGTGAGTTAACAAGACATTTACTTGCTCCATATAACATCCTGAGCTTTTAAGTCCTGAAGATAGTCTCCTGATTATCTGCACTTACCATGCTTTGGTTCACAGCACAGAGCAATCCTGACGCATACAAAATGGATTCCCTTCAAATGAAATGAAATCAGAAGATGTGCTCCAGCTGCCAACAGGCATTCAAGTCACAGGACCAGACTACAGCTGGTCCAAAATAAAAACCTCAAAAACATATAGCAGAAGCATGAGGTCTTCTGCACCAGCTGCTCTCCTCTAAAAATCCACTCCCGTCAGTCTAAAGACCGACAAAAAAAAAAAATTGTTTTGATTCCTGTTAGGGCTGTTATTACACTGCTTACATATAAGCAATCTTTTTCTTTTTAAAAAAAAGTTTCTAAAATAGCATGGCTGCTGCTTCACACTGCTCTTGTCAAATGGTCCAGACTACACCTATGCCCCCCCGCCACATCCTACAGTCCTGCTGGCTGGCCTGACAAAGCACACCCGATCTACCCCCACCTCCTGCTTTTCTTTGCACACTGTTTTTGAATGGGCAGAGGACAAATCGAAACGAGCTTTTGGGTTTCTGGGCTGAGACAAGACATGGATCCACACATTTAATGCTGGCTGTCTTTGGAGGTTTCGCAAATCTTTGAATCTTGCTCTTCATAATTACTTAAAGGATGAGCAGAAGCAACAGCTTCTTCTGTGACATTTACATCCACACACCCAAAAGTATCCTTAGCACAAGTCCTGCACACATATAGTCCTTCAAAGAGCTGGAAACTCTTAAGAGAGGTTTGAATCCACGTAAGAGGCTCTGATGCTCATACCAGACACATTTTGTCCCAAACTATGCTTCTTTCACTACTTAAGAGAGAAAAGTTGTGAGGTGCGTTTTCTTAATTGCTTCCCTATACTAATACACAGAGGTTTTTAATGGCTCTGAATGGCTCTTTTCTTTTTTTTTTTTTTTTTTTTTTTTTAACAAAACTCACTATTGATTTTTTGACTCTGACCCTACCTATGCACTCATATCACAGGGTTTTGTTTTGTCTGCTTTTTTAAAACTAAGTAAAATTAAAATTAAAAAGTTTAAGTCACAGAGACTGAGCATAGATCCACTTACACTGACTTAATTTAAATTCAGAACGTCCTTTCAGCCTAATGAGTGTAAGGTGGTGTGTAGACAAGACCTTAAACATGCTGCCCTACAAGCATCGCTGCATCGCAGCACTACGAGCATCATCACCCCACGAGCATCGCCGCCCCACGAGCATCACCATCCCACACGCGCCAGCAGCGATCCTTGACTTGCTGAAGAGTTAACGGGCACCTGGGAACCACGTCCCTTTCTCTGAGGCTGAGGTGCTGATGAAGAGGTGTAGTGGAGCTTGCACTGCCGTGTGTTGAGACCCTACAATCCCTTTTTAATACTGCCTCCAGTGCAATTACGCTTGTAAGCTTTAACGAGCACTGACACTTGCTTTAAGAAGCATTTATACAATTTCTATGTAGGAAGCTACCACGAACAGAGCAGGTTCACATCATACTCAAACATACGCAAACTCCTACTGCAGGATCCCTATGACAAAAGAAAAACAATGCGTAACGATGCTCTACATCGAGGGGACCAAACCCAGGAATCATAGCCCTGAACACAGCCGGGAGCATGCTACCTTCCTCCTTGCAGACACCAGGTCCGTTTGCCTACTCTGCTGGACTCAGCAAGCACCGAATGAATTCTGGGCTACACTTTGCCCCTGACATCTATCCAGACATTGAGAACTGACTTTACCTCTAAGGTATCTCAGAAATAGCAAGTCAAAAGAAGAGAGGTGCATGTGTAATTTTTAAGATTTCTCTCTCAAGCTGGCACAGTGACATTCAGTACCTCTCTTTAATTGTTCAGAATCTGAAAGTTATATCCTATTACCACCAACTAAACTTGAATATGAACTCCTAAGATATGCTTCTATTTGTCAAGTTTGCGGAGTGAGGAGAGCACTATCCTTACAGGGATGCGAAATCAATCATCCTACAGGAGGTAACTGCCACTACTAATAATGGGTTTGTTTGTAATTTGTGGTACGTTTCCTCAGGATGCCACTTTTCTCATCAAGCAAGCCTACAGGCAGTCTCTCCACTCCAAACAATATAAAGCCATTAAATACTTTTGCCTTGTTAAAGGGAAACACAAACTTCAAACCACCCAAATAAAAAGGTCCTGAAAAACAGGCAAGTAACATTCAACTTCATGTAAGCTAATTTCCATGTTATTAATTTACACTTGTGAGCTCCATTTCCCCTAATTTAAGCTTTCAGTTTTGTTAGAGATGCTGATAGTCCTCCAGGCTAACTTCCTACAGGTAGCAGGCAGCCACAGTGCAACTCATTTACCCCATGAGTAACCCGGTAATTTGGGTTTGCTTAGAGCATATCTTAAAAATGATGTCCTGTCTTGAGACTGTGAAGCCAAGAGGGTACGAAGAATCCACCCTTTCCTTTCATAGTCCATTCCAGCACTTACTTCTCATTTCTCTGCTCTTAATCCTTGTTTTACCCTCTGCTGGATTTAAAAGCCTGCATGACCTAAACAACCTGCAGGGAGGTACTAATGCATGTTATCACATCACTTCGCAGTCTCACTTTTAATGAACTAAACAGAGTTTAAAGTTTCATGTTTCTAAATATTTTCTCTGTCTCTCATATTATTTCTCTGACTTGCTCTCTCTCCAATACTTCAACGCCTTTTCTTTCCAGAGTGACACCACAATAGTAAATCGTACACATAAAGGTATGAAATATTTTGAGATAGTATGTTGATACTCTGATCCATTCTACTTCCCTGTTTGGATATATATACATATATATATATATATTTTTTTTAAGCATCAGGTTTTATTGGTTTGGCAATGTAACTCTCCAGGGAACAGCTAGTTAAATTATTTGACAATCATAATCCGAAGTTCTCTTCAGTCATTACTACTCCATTAAGTGAGTTTAGCCTGCATCCCTTGCTTTAGGAAGCAGAACCTGCATTTAGCTGTACTGAAATGCACATTATGTGAATGGATCCAACCCATCAGGAGATCAAGGTTGCACCGTATGACTAACCTCTCTACATCTTCCCTTACTACTCAACAGTGATGTTTTAATCATCGACAAATCATCACTAGAAATAGCACTGGGCCCACTACCGTGAAAAGAAAGCCATTAATAAGAGCCCTATTCAAGTGAGATTCCCCCATGATAAGTGATTTGTGAGATGTGTCAGTTGACTGATCTTTAACTTGCTTAATGTGTTCTGTATTTTTTAAAAGTTGTGAGGAAAAAATCAAACACTTTAAAAAGATTATGCAGCTAACTTTATCAACTAAATTTATAAGATTCTCAAAGGCTGAGATGGATTGTTTGACAAATCCTTTTCCTCATAAAAGGATGCTGACTGCCTTTCATTAGTGTTTAACTTTTCCTAATGAAACCTCCATCAGTCTTCTTACTAATTTCCTGGGAGTTGTTGTCAAAATACCAGTCTACACTAACCTGAGTCACTCTTGTTGCCATTTTTGAGTATTTGCACAATAAAATGACATCTCCCTATGTTCGGAGATGTATTCATTACTATTGGCATTGGGTCTGAGGTGATCCCAGCTTCTTTAAGACTACCGTACACAAAATATTTCAGCCTGCTGATTTAAAAGCCTTTATCCCTAAAAGAGATTAAAACGACATCCTTTTTAGTTATTACTGGATTTGAAAGCATTTCATCCTGAGGTGACAGAAACAGTATCCACTTTCTAAGCACAGAAGATAAATTTGAACTGAACATATTGGCCTTTTCTGCATCAGCATTATCAACTAAAACTTGTAGAGTTTCAGTATATTTGGAATAAAACGGATTCTAGCAAATATACTGAAACTATTGCTTTAGCTTTGCCCACATGGATTTTTTCCTCCATATCTTTCATTTCCTTTTTTTTTCCCCCATCTTCTGTTTACACTTGATAGTTATTTATGTCTCTTATTCCGATTAGGGATATATATAGGGGTTTTACTTTTTTTTAATATGTACTTTTTTTTTTTTTTTTTTTAAACACTTTTTGGGGCTTTTAGCCCCCCTGTTTTCTTTCAAGTCCAGACATGAGGTTTTGGGGGTATACAATTAATATAGTTTTTAAAAAAGAAAAAAGATCATGGATGTTTTCTGTTCAAATATTTGATAAGAATTCTCTACAGCTATTGGAATTTAGTCCTCTTCATGAAAAGCATATTACAGGTTGCAATCCTCTTGTCTTCATCCATAATGAATATAAACCTGCTATGATCTCTGTTCATGAGGCAAACACCAACTTCTAGGCCAGTACTAACTTGTAATTATTGTAGTATTTGCCCATCATCATGAGGTGCAAAATACAGTTATATAGCACTAGTTGCAGCACTCTTTAACTACTAAAATAACCATGAACTTCAGAAACTCAGTTCAAGCTCCATTTACACTAGTAGCAGATCCCAGAGAAAAATCACATTTCTATCATCTGATTTCTTTTCAGGTGGAAGCCATTTTATTGATCATCTTTGCTGCCTTCCTTTCACTGTACTTTCATTAGCTCTACTGCCTATATTGAGAGTAGTGTAACGTATAATGTTACATCTCATTTGGTCTTTCGTTTTCTTAGTATTTTCCAAATATTCTATTTGCCTTTTTAACTGCGATCATGCTGCAAACAGATGTGTACACTGACTCCAAGATATCACTCCTGAGTGGTAAAAGCTAGGTTAAAACTACTGTATAGAGATGATTTTCCCTGTGCACATTACTTTGCATTTATTGATACTGAATTTCATCAGTGATTTCATTGTTGAGTCATTCAGCTCCATGAACTTCTGCAGCACTTTGCAGCTGGTTTTAGTTTCCTCCATTCCAGATAATTTTGAATAAACAGCAAACCGTCATCTTGTTGTTCATACTTTTTTCCAGATCATTCACAGCTCTGATGAAGTGCAGAGGTCCCAGCAGAGTTCCTGGGTAACTCTCCTCCATGGGAAAACTATTCCTCTCCTTTATCTCACTTGCTTTAACCAGTTAATAATCCATGAGATCTGCCCTCTTATTCCATGACAGCGTAGCTTTCTGAGAGCCCTGGGTGACTGACCTTGCAGGAGCATTTGGAAGGCCAGGGACCATATACCAGCCACACCTCACTGACTCTTTAATGAGCTACAAGAGATATATGGAGCCGACCTATACACTAAAAATGCCATACTGACTCTTCCCCACTCTGTCAGTCCATGTCTCGACTAATTATTTCTTTCTATAATTCTTACCAGTTGTTTAGATGTAGGAGTCAAATTCACTAGTCTAGCTTCCTTGGGGTTGTTTTCGGAGATGGTTTCTGAGATTGAGCTCACATCAGACAAGCATGAGAGACTCAGGTACTAAATTGCACACCACAGTTAGTTTGACCATCTTCCACCTGTTGTCCTCAAGAGCCAGTTAGTCCCAGCAAACCACGTCCCTGAGTTGCTTGCCCAAACTCTGGAGAACAGAACTTCAGTTGAGTTTGTTCTTAATGTTTCTTAGTGATATTTCAAGGCTGTTCCTCTTTCAACAACAGGGTTTTGGCTTTCTGTCCATCATATATATCTAATAGGCCACAACAGCACAGGAAAAAGTTTCAGCTGTAATAAAAGAAATTAGGCCATGTTATTGGCCAATATCGCTAATACATCTGCAATTCAACTTTACTGCATTTACAAGTGCATCTGAACTGAACTGGGTTTCTGTCCTCCAGTGAGTGAATTTTTGAGGGGTAGTATCAGCACAGACATAGTACGTCTTTCTGGAACTGATCATCTAAGGGCAATGGGTACAGCTAAGATACATGAGAAAATCTTCAGGCTTCACCAGTCATTGGTCTCTGAACCACTAAGCTACATAAGGCAAAACAATGGTATCATTTGAAGTTCTGAGGACACTCTACAGATTTCCAAAGTCATTCTGCTGTTTGCTGGATAAGGTCTGAAGCTAGACTGATGGTCTTTGAAATCTAATGTCCAGCTTTTTAACTGTTCAAAAAGATAAGTCCATATATATATACTGCTCATATAAAGAAGGGCTGGTTTTTTGCATTTAATTTGGCAAATAAGAAAAGAGCTAAATACCTACTGAACAAAATTTTGAACCAAAGCGTCTCTTTTGCTGCAGAAAATGATAATAAAGTTTCCAATGAATAAGAGATAAAATATGCAAATATTTGAACAAAAATATAATTAAAATAAATGAGAGAAACTCCTGTTTTCACAGCTGGTCATTGGTACTAATTGCCAGCTTAGCATTTCGTCTTCAGGACTCTTTCATAGAGGTAGCCATGACATATTTTGTGTCAAGAAGACATTCATTTGCATGAGGATGCATAAAAAGAAAACGGCAAATTTAGTCAACCAATTTGCAAGACAGACCAATTTGCAGCTGTGCTGCAGCTTCACAGATCTTCATATAGGGGATTTGCTTCACTTGGGATATATGCAATAGTTTTTATTACTTGTTGATTTTTTTTTTGGTATTGCCTGCTACTCTTTTTTCTAACTAACCCTCAAACTGCTCATTTTCAAATGCAACATAAAAAAAAAAAAAACTTACTATACATCCATTTTGCTCACTAAATTCCTTCACCAGCAACAGTAACTCTGATAGAATGGAAGTTACAGGAATGATCCTCCTTTTCCACTAGTACCCACGATTTAATTATAAAAGCCATTCAAGTAGAATCACATTATGCGTCAAAAACCAAATGGACAGATAGTCAGCAGACTCCTCTTTTATTCCAGCCACTGGAAAGTCTGAACCTGGGTTTTGAGGAACCATCTTCTCCTGGGGTAGCAGGCTAATTTATCATCTACATAATGATGCATCTTTCTTGTTTCATCCAGCTGCCTTCTTAGGAAGAAATGGAGAGTTGAAGAAGCTTAAATAGATTATATCCTGTTTAATAATTAACATTTAAACCAGATATATAAAATGGCTCATATCCAAATAGGAAATAAAATTTCTAGAGATGAAATGACAAGAAGTACAAGAAAATATTTAGAAACATTTATCCTCACATTCAAATAGAAGTATTTTGACCTGAAAAAATTATGGAAAGGTTCCTGGCATCTGCTCCTCCTTAATAATAAATATCCTGCCATGGTGCTCAGGTGAAATGATAGACAGCAAATACACAACAATGCTCTGTCTCCTACCCTAAAAAACTGCTTTTTTATTCCCCACCCTTTTTCCTCCAAGAAGCATATCTTTTCTTTTTTTCTATGTCTGAAAAGTAAAGAAAATGTATGCAACAAAGCCAGCTTAGAACAAATAGCAGCATTCAGCAAAGAAACCCTTACATCTCTACGTATGCTTAGTGAAGCACAAGGCAAGCAAGTTTCAGCACAGATAAGCTCTATGGACCCTGTTACATCAGGTATTGCAGCAGCATGTTGCTGCAAGTTTTAGACTTGCCCCTCTGGGCTGCTAGGCTATGAAAATAGAAAAGGATATTCCTTGATATTTGAAGACAAACTTGAAAATGTGTGTTGCAATCTTTCTAAACCAAATAAAACATCCTTTCCTGTAACTCCATCAATGCATTTCAGTAGTAGTAAATTCAGTCCTTGCGTTTGGATTCACTCAATCCCTTTGCTTCCAAAGAGCATTACTTCTTCCTTCAAAACTATGGCTCCTTTAATCCCAGGCACAGAATACAAGTTTATCTTTGACAACAGCAACAGGAGCTGAGTAGCCAAATGAAGAACTGTTACCCATCGAGGCTGATGTCTCTCCTCCTACCTCAGCTCTCCACAGGTGTTTCCCTCTCTCCTGCATTTCTGAAGCAACACACATAGATGGTACCTTCCATTCTGCCTCTTGACATATAGTATTTGGAGGAAAAAAGGCAGAGGATTCAGTCAGGGTCTCCTGCTGGCAGGAAGAACAGCAAAAATAATCAACACATGAACCTTCTTGCACCTTGAGGACCCACGACACTCCTGACAAGACCTCACCAGCTTTGTGTGGACTGGGCCATTGCTCCAAGCCTCCTCTTCCCTCAATGCTGCCTCATTTTGGCCTCGCTCTACAATTCCCCCCACTGCTCACTAGGTTGCATGACCTTCTCCTCCCCTGCTTAAAGTTGTCTTGTCTATTCAGGTTGGAACTTCGTGCAGACAGAGATGACCTGTCTTCTTTAGATGAAGACTGCCCCAAGCATACTGGAGGGTTTACTTGCTGGTTGGTTCTTTGGTACTACTGTAATTATCAGAAAAATTATGAATTGTTATCTTGAGCCAAAGCATGTAAGCCAACCTGGCCAAGATGTTGCAAATGGAAGCTGATGACATTATCTTTGAACAAGCTCATAAGTTCAAGAAAGTAAACAGACCTTATTTTTAAGGCTGTGCTGGCAAAACATCTCTTGCAGAACGTGAATAATAAATATACTGTATGCCATAGTAATGTCCATGGGGGGAGGTAAGGGGTTGCTATAAAACATAGTATTCTAACTACTACAGATGTTGCTCCAGGAATTTACAGCTTTCTCTGCACGCTTATCTCTCCTCACCAGTTTCTGCACATTGAATCACATTCAAACATGGGCTTTTTAAGCCATCTTTTTATTATTTTAACCTTTTCTTTCAAGCTTTAATTTCTTCTGTGCTATTCCATAACGTTAAATAGATTCAAGACCTGTATTTACAAACCACATGCAATCCCGTTTTGCCACATGTAAGTTACATGCAAATACATTCTAAATTAGTTTGTTTATCACTCTGGAATTCTAATCCAAAGGTTTTGTTTCTTTAAATTCAGTTTTTATTCTGACATGTATACAAATGAGCTTGACTCTGGAAAATAACTTAATAAACTCAGGGTTAGCTGTGCAATTAGAGGAGGCATCTGGGAACCATAAAACCTGGAAAACAACATTTACATCTTTTGTACATCCAGGATTCTACTTTTTTTTCCTCCCATAAATTCTTCATTTCAAAATATTGCAGTTATTTTTGTATGAGGACAAACAACAAGAATTCATTTTTATAACCAATGACCCCTCTCTCCAATGAGCAATTCATGGGGTAGAACTGGATAAAATGTACAAAGTAGAAGATTTCATTATAAAAAAAGAAAATGAAAAATAACTGAATTAACATTGATCATGACTTCTCAACAGCATTTCTTATTATTACAGCCAGGCAAAGTCTCCTGTGGGCAGTAAAGCTTTCCCATGTATTATTAGCCCTCTACAGAAAGCTATGAAAAGACACAAATCTGTTTTGTCAAAGGACAGAAGAGCATTTAGTTATAAGAGAAAGTATGGTCATAATCCATTGTTGGGTTAAAGGTGAAGAAAACAGAACTATAACACAAAGCCTTAAGAGAGTAATACTCCTGCAGTTAATTCCTGAACACCACAGTATAGCCGCTCAGTTTGTGGGGAGAATGCATTCACAGGGCGACCTGACATCTATACGGTTTATATTTATTAGCAGCAGTGCTATTGTATAGCATCTCTATTTGTGTTCGAGCACACCATGGCTCCTGCTTCGGGAAGCGGTGGCTGAGCCGGTGCAAGTGGCGGCGAAGGCGCCGTCGCGGACTGCAGCAGAGCTGCGGGGCTGCCGGGGCTGGGGACTAGGGCCCAGTGCCGAGGTCCAATGCCAGGGCCGGCCGAGGTGGGAGACGGGGCTGAATCCCAGCACTGTGGTGCTCCTGAGGATGCAGCACCGGTGGGGAGGTGGGAGGAAGGTCTTGCTTCTCCCTGCTCCCACCAATGGCCCAGCACAGAGCCAAAGGCAGATGCACTCAGCTGATGCTCAAACTGAGACCATTTAGGAACTCTTTTGTGCTAGAATATTACAAAATTCAGGACACCGGAATGAGCCCAGGGTTGCACGCTAGCACAGTGCATGCACTTGTTCACGGTGGTAGGTTTGTTACGTCTTTGACAACGATTAGAGGTTTGGTCCAATTAAGTGCTCTGGCTGAGATCCCAAAGCAGCTTTGTAGCTGCTCTAAGCAACCAGCTGAAGATGCATTTTGCCTTAGTCCATCAGCCGGGCTCCCTCCCAGCCCCAGGCAGGAATTGCAAGCAAGCAAGTTTATTGCAGGAGACAGAACTGAGCACCACCTTGAGCTGCGCTGCAAATGAAAAGATCAGGACCATCACAGATGAGTCTTCCTTCTGGCAGTCCCCAGAGGATAAGGACCATGGATGCAGTGGAGTAACAGGGCAGGTAAACTTCATACAGGCCAGCAAATGTGACTTTATGGTTTATGCACCCTCCCCCAGGCACCCCTCCATGCAGCCCTTATCCCGCATTGCCTGTGTCCTTTCCCCTCCCACGACTTGCTGCTCTGCCAGCATCCTCGTCCTGGCACCCAAAGCACCTACACGGTCCGGTGCAGCATCCTGCACGGCCACCTCAGCTAGCTCTGACGTCAGAGGCACACCATGGTGTAAAAACAGTATTTCACCTTCCATTAACCTAATCTTTAAGGACACTGCAGCTATACTACTGCCTAACAGTACCCACACTATCTCATTTAGCAGCATCTCAGATAACTCTCTACAGTACTGCACTGAGCCAGGAGACAGCGAAGCCACTTTTGCACTACGGGTTATCCTGCACTTTCAGTCTGTATTCACATACCCACCACACCTTCCCCATTCATATCTCCCGTAAAAAATCCTTTGTGCCTTCAAGTTACAAGCTCAAAATAATCATAAAGGCTCTAGGTTATCCTTTCTTGTGGGTTTCCCAGTGACCTTCGCTGACTGCTTCAACAGAAAATGTTGTGCATACTAAAAAATAAGCCCACTGGCAACTCTTAGAAACAAATGAGATAAGTAATAGTTCCTTGCAGTTTCAGCACCCCCTTTCCTCAGTCCCATCCTTTTAGCTGTATAATCGCCACTGTTTTGCCATTTTCTGTTACTAAGGCCTTGTGGGAAGGGGTAGCAAGGAGGTACAGGAGTCTAGAACAGGATAAAGACAGTAATGGGTGGTTTCTCCAAGATGAAACACAGTTATCTTAAAATTGGCTTTTACTTTTGTTATTTTCTTTCCATGTTTCCTGCTCACCATCCCTTGCTTTGTCCATTTAAGTTATCAGCTCCTCAGGGGCAGCTCCGTGTCCTAGCATGTGTCTGAGCAGCACCTAGCGCAATGACGTCCTTGTGGACTGGACGCATGGGTGCTACTAACACAGAAACGTAGCAGAACCAACTGTTGGTGCCCTGACAGATTTTTAAAAAAAGCCACAAGCAAAAGCTCAGGGTGTAATTTAGCAGCACTGGAATGACAGGACACTGAAGCTAGTAGAATCCAGTAAAAGTCAAGGCTTATTTATCCCCAGCGGTGCCCCCAGGTAACCTGGCTGGTCTGCAGCCAGACCCAAGCCAGTGCGTCTGCTGCAAGCTGTGCAGCCCGGCTATTCAGGTTGCTGCTAGCTCATGCACTTCTGCACTGCTCTCCATTTTGCAGTGTCAACATATCCCTTGCTGTCTTCCAGATATTTAGAATACACTTATTTTCACTAAGTCTCATTCAAGTCACTTGGTAGTTAATTAAACAAACAAAAAACATTCCTAAGCAAAGAGATTGTGTCCATACAAATGCGCTTGCTAATTAAAAAAAAGGAACTTTCTATGCTCTCTAAAAATATCTCATACTCAAAAAAGTTTTTTTGGGGGGGATGGAGGAGATTATTTTAATTTTTCCTCAAGCTTACCCAAAAAGAGAAGGAGCACAATACACCTGTGCACAAAATTGCTCATTTTCACTCTCTTGAAATAAACCAGAAGCTCATCCTGCACATTGTGAAGTAAAATAGAAAGCATTATGTGCAAACATTTCCAGCACATAAAGCCTCGTCACCTGGGATACTTGCTGCTTCTGAAAATTCTGATCAAAGATAAAAACCAAGACAACTCCTTGTAATCAATTATGCACAGATAGTCCACAGTGAATGTGCAATTCATAGAAATAATACTAAAAACCTAACATGGATTTACATGCAGAAATGAAATATGGACATGGACAGAACACTAATCTTCCGATTGGTATCTTAAACAGACCATCCCGGTTCTTTGAGGGAGTCTCCAGCTAAATATTGCTTCCTTGAAACCATTTCCAGCACCCCTTTAACCGCTCTCACTTCCACAAGCAGAGCTGCTACAACACACAGCCCAGGACGGCGTGAAGGTTACAGCAGGCGGCAGCCGGGGAATCAGCAGTACGATGAGCTGGACGCAGGTTTTCTCTCTGCATAGGCAGAGATGATTAACCTCCCCGTACAGCCAAAAAACCCTCAAGGTGCAAAGCAAACCATTACTTGACAGGCTGACTTTTCTCTAAAGTGAGACTAAAATACATTTTGTCAAGTCAGATGTGATGTGCAACAGGCTCACCCGTGGAGGCTCCCTTCTACGTACACCAGCAAGAGGCGAACTGCAAAGATCATTACCCTACATTGGTCACTGAATTCAGAAGGGAAGTTGAAGATGTATTCACATTTCTGGCATGTATGAACATGTCATCATCGTCGTCCTCACTAATACCAAATTCACACTTCCAGCTCTTTTTTTGTGTCTTGTTCACCCATCCTGACGACAGTCAAGTCAAAGAATTCACATAACAGTGTCAAGTCTTTCATCAAGTGCCCATGCCAAAACCATGTAAGATATTTATATTTCCACATGAGGATTTATTCCTGTATTGTTCTAGCTGACAGCCTTTTGTCACGGGTCTTACACATTTTTGCCTAGGTGAGTCCCAAAGAGTATGCAGTGACTTAATGAGCAGATCAATTACTGTTCATAAGAAAATATACTGTCTCTTTAAAGGTTATTTGAAGGTTGATTGCTATCTTATTGCTTATATCCTGCAAATCTATTCAGCCTTATGAATGAATTTGACCTTTTTATACTTACTGGGGGGAAAAAACCAGAACAGAAGTTAATTTAGAGCTCTATAATACAACACTTTTTCCCAGAGAAATGAAAGGGCATTCAAATCGATACCTGCACAATAACACTCTGATGAATGTTTGCACCCAATTTTCTCATTTTGCTAACTTGAGATTGGGCATTTTGAATAGTTCTCAAAGAACATATTCTTTATGTGCTGTGAAGTATGTGGTATTGTGTCCAAACAATGCTAGAGGATAATCATTATAGGAGTATCACTGGGCCTGAAAAGGTCAGTTAGTTAGAAATGTCAGCTTTCAATGCAACTATGCCGGACCTTCCTATGTACAGATCCAATTAAAGGGACATGCCAAGGTGCATGGAAACATCACGGTGACCTAGAATAATAATAAGGTATTGTGGAAAAGCTTGATATTTTTCTTCAAAAGTAATGGATTAGCCTTTAGAATATCCTCTCTGCAGTCTTATTTTGACTTAGCAAATATCACTTATTCTACATGTATCCAAAAAAAGGTCATTTTTTAAAAAATGCAAAGGTGGGAGATAAAACAGTCTTACTGCAGGTAAACGTTTAGCAACTAAATGTAAAAACCTCTGGCTTCATTACTGGATCAAAAAAGCGTCATTTCAATAGACCCTAAAATTGTGATGCTTGGGACGGGTAGAGATGGTGTTTTGGGAAGCAGATGGGGATCTGAGGATCTGGGCAGACTTACTCTGCTCGGACAACCTGTGAGGGAGGTCTGCCTGTGCAGGGAGAAGATGGCAGGAACAGCAACATTGTTCCGTGAACAGGCAGCACCTCTGCAATCATTACTCCAGCAAAGGGAGAGGCAAACGCAAGAATTAGGAAGGTATTGATGTGCATGAATACATAGTTATAAGCAACAATATTACTTCTCCTTATCACGGCAAATGACAGTTCTTACAGCTGTACTGATACAGTGAAGATGAGGAATTGGATACCATCAAGCTTCCTAATTAGCCTCAGGACAGCCTCGGACTTAACGACACTAAAAAAAAAGTCCATTTTCTCTGTACTCGCTGTTAGTACATAGTCTTGCTAAAGCTTCAAGACTACAACAAACTTCTTCCCACAGTTCTAGGATTTAGCCAAAATCGGCAACATCATAACTTCGCTTTGAGCTGAGGCTTCAGCATTTACGTTTTATTTGTAAGAAAGAGAAATTCTGGTACTGTGGGTGCAGCCACAACACTTGGGGTCTATTGCCTTGCTGAGCAATGAGTTACTGCCCCTCAAATTATTTTACGCTATTTTGGGCAGAAGGGTGAATTAACGTCTAGCATCTTAGGAAAAGGAGAAGTAGTTTCACTCCTATCTGTCACTGAGCATTAAAAGACTCAAATTATTACTGGAAAGATAAGTAATTTCTTTTCTCGACCTTCTTTCCAAAAAACAGTGTGTGAAGCTTCACTAACAAACACAAACAGTGATTACATTAGGTTGTTTAAAAACGCAGAATATCCCCTGACACATACTTAGACCAAAATCAATACAGTATTAATTAATAAGGACTATGAAAAACAGTAACCAAGTTTTAACAGCAAACAACTTTCTGTCACATTTTATTACCCTGTATCATTTTTACTAATACGTGTCTTAGAGCTTCATGACTTTGGGTTCATATTATTTTCATGCTTCAATTAGAAAGAAGTAGATAGCCAAACTATCCAGGAAGGTAATGGAAAAGGCTTGTAGGGGGCTTAGCGGTAGAAATTATACTTAAATGAAACTTTCCAATATACTGTGGAACTTTTTCTCCTTCTTTTACCTAGTTTTACTTGAGGTCTTCTAAGCAGTAATATGTAGAAATGCAAAACTTAATCAGCTAAAAAATATAGCAAATCCCACATATCACTTTATGCAATGCCAGGAGAGTAGAAATATATTTTCCTAACCAGGGGAAATTAACTAGGCAACAGTCCTATATCTATAATTTAGAGCAGTAAAATATGTATGGCAGAAACTAAAGCCACCTTTAAAGAATTCACTGTAGCAGTGTATCACAAATTAATGAAATGGAGACATTTTTAGAGCATGCAGCACTGAAGATATTAAAGGGGGGGAAAATATTTCACCACATAGATCAGTCTGGTAAATACTTTTACAATCAAGCTTTCTTCCCTGTTTGAAAGTGTAGAAGTTGAATAGTAGGGTGAAACACACACAAAGACATTACCATTTCTGATCAAATCTCAAAGCCGCTCCGGACAGATTTGGAATAGCTTACTCTGTCATTGCATGTAAACCTTTAATGTGGTCAGAGCAAAATCCGAATAAATCAAGAGGAAGGAATTATGGAGTCAGCTCTTACCTTATTTCTCCTAAGATGCAACGGAAAGAAACTTCAAGTACTTTACATTCCACGCTGCAGCCGAGCCAGGCACCATGGAATATTCAACTACCCCAGGTTTTTTAAATGCAATCAATTTACTGCTGCCAAATGTAGTAGGTTTATACACATCTGGGAAACATGCACCTACAGTGCTGATGAATTTCTCCTGACATTGCACTGATTTCAAGAGAATGTTATTTTAAATTGGCAGTAGAGAGACTGGTAGGGAAGGATAAAGCCCTGAGGATGGCTGAATCAAAGAGAATTTCAAAAGAATTTTCCTGATGGTTCTTGGATAATATCGCATGTTAGCTATTTTCAAAGCCAATAGTTTCCAACACACTTCCATTTATGGTATCAATAATTAAAAAATACTTCAGTGGGAGACGAACTTACCTTACAGAGAAGAGAAACTGATAAGCTATATTATTATCATTAATACAGGAGATGCAAAAAGCTTTGTCTCCATGGAAAAGCTGTGGAAACAGGGATATCTTATTTGCAACTATTGAGTGGTTACCACAAAATGGGAGGCGACTGCATGTGGTGCTACTAGAACACGATCACGTGGTAATTAAGGACAGATCCTCAGCTGTTTTGTGCTGCAAAGCCAAACTAAACCACCTGAAGATTTGGTCCGAAATCTCAAGACTACTAGAAGCAGCATGGCGGAAACGTTTTGGATCAAATTCAGAGGTAAAACTAAGTTTAAAGAAAATTCAAATTACCAAAACTTAAATCTCATTATGTCCCACTCCCTGCCAGCACGTCCCTGCCAGCTACTAATGAATTTTTAACATCTTTCCCCTACCCCACTGCGCACATCAGCTCTGACTCTGGCACCCTGAACCGCGCGGCGCGTTCGAGTCTAATTGTAACTCACATGTCAAGGGGCAAGAAGAAAGGAATACGGCAAGAGCATTGATAAATTTAACTTAACATTCCTCCAGCTACTCGGCAGCACGGCAGAACAGTGAACTCCCTTCCCCATTTTACATGGGTGTCAGCTACTTCAAAGGAATATATTTGAGCATGAGGGAGTCTGGCTTGCTCCCAGCTTATGCATCATTTGTGTCTGGCGGTTTCTGGAGACCCGCAGCAAAGGAAAGGCTTCCTCCAATTTCCGACGTGCCGGGGAACTTTCCGTAGCCGCTTTCTTAGGAGCGCTGGGCATGCTGGTCATGGGCACAGGTCAGCTGGGCATGCTGCGTCTCACCCTCCGTGTTGCTTCTGTTCTTTTTTCTTTTTTCCCCCAACAGAATGCCCTCCGTTCAGTCCAGGTTAGACATTAATGATCTAGACCTGTTCAGTTTAACATACAAATGAGCTTTTAAATCAAATCACCTGAAGCCTATACAAGTTGCTTTCCACCATGCCCAGGACAGGAGCTCCTTGCCACCCCCACCCCCCAGCCTGTGTGGTCAAGGGCTGAGCACCAACATCTCAACACACCTGCTTGCTGCACCTGCGCAGGGCACTGCACGCACTGCGCCTTGCTTGGAAGCCGTCCGGAGCAAGGCAGGAGGCAGTGGTGGGTCACCATTGGGGCGTGGGCTCAGCACAGCGCGGGGACGGAGGGGATCCATGCCAGGAAGAATGAGTTCTGCTTACTACCTGCTACTGAAGCTCTGGGGGACCATGTTACAACCAGGACCCCCGGAAACGGCGTGTCTGCCATGAGCGTTGAGATTTCTGGGATTCACAAACTCTTATTTATATGTTTAAGTCACTCGTGTCTCAATGCCCCTTTTATTGACATTAACGGCATTATTTTACCCTGCAATAAATCTCATTAAATGGCTGATCAGTTTTTGGAAAATTACTCATTAGCGGCATCTGGAGAAGAACTGTCATTATACCTGCAAAGGATCACCAAACAGTTCTCGGCTAAACGTACATGAACTGGTTTGGGAAAATTCACAAAAGAAAGACGATGCTCTCTCATGACAGATGTGCATTTCGCAAGAGTCACCTTTGCTTTTGAAGTCGTTCTGTCTGTTCTCACAATTAAGAAATAAGGCTTTCGTGGCTGAGACTGCTTGTCAGATGCCGAGGACTCTCATGCTGTAAGGCTGACTGAGCTTCCTCACAGACATGGGTTACCTGCCTACGGCGAGGTGGAGCACACGAGCAAGTCCCTGAAGATCCACAGCTACAAACACAGAGCCCAGCTCCTAATTTGAATCACAGAATTAAGGGAATACCATGATTACGGTTAATCTCAGCAGTCATAAACGATATCACAGCTTTGTAAAAGCAGACTGTTGATGATAGATCTTAGAGAGAGAACTCAGACAATGAAATATTAAAAGGTTGCAATCTCTGAAGACAGATAAAAGCCTTAAGGCTATGTTTTTTTTTGAATTTGTATGACCAGAACTAAACTCTCTAATCCACAGATTGAGATTTTCCAATCCTACTAGGAATTATGTGCCTAACTCTGTTAGCCTTTTCAAAAATCTCAGCTTTAGGCTCTTAAGTAAGTTTAGCCTTATCCAGCATTGGTGTCCTTTGGAAAATGCCTTTACTGAAAATAAAACTGTAGGCACTCGATTATATAATCTTGGCCAAAAATTCTACATTTTTTCCTACATAACCAATTATTGTAGATTTCTGGCTATATATAAGCAGGAAAAAAATATATTTCAGAAAAAAGGCATGATATGGAAAGGTTCCCCCCACACACACCTTTTAATGCAGTATGTGTACCTACACTGTTATTGGAAGCTTTTTAATTATTTGGCTCTTTTGATCCATCCCACTAATTGCTGCGTTGCTTTAGTGGATTGCTGTATTAAACTGAAAGGTCTGAAGCGATCACATCTATGCACAAACGCAACTTAGTCAACCCTTTCATTGCTCCAGTGAATACCAACCACATCAGAAATTACAATGAGGGAAGTATCATAAAATTATTTTACAAAAATGTGTCATATTTAGTTATTCTGTTGCCCAGCCCTCCTTTTCTCTTATTAAAAAAGAAGTCTGTGGACTTTGGTACCCTTATCCAAGATCTGAACGTTTATTATGATTAAGACCTTCACAGCCCTCCTTTTCTTTTTTCCTGTACAATAGGGAAAGTTTAAGATACAAAAAATGAAAAATGTGCCACGTTTGCCCTTGAAGTTAGAGTTAGAATAGTGACAATGGCTGTATCACACTGTATTGTTTCTTTTATCAGCAAGTGCCCTGAGCATACATTAACATAATTGCAAACTGCATGAAAAGTGAACACACAAAAATGTGATGCAATTGCCAATAGCCTCAAACATCTGTCCCAACAAAGTGTTCCTCCTCCTTATTTTAATTCTTATTATTCTAACAAGGTTAGTGAAGGAGAAACCATGTCACAGATGATATCTACATTTAGAGTGTCAGAACAATTATTGATGCAAAATTGTTATCCAAGCAAATATGTGTCACATTTTTGTTCACTTCCCATAACACCTGTTCATTTCGCTAATATATTATTCCTGCTTAAAGCCAGAACTCATTAGTCCCAGTTAAAGCCAAACTGAAAGCTTAATATGTACATAGAGCTGAAAAACTGAAAAAGTCAACCAAAAGGTAGCACCATTCAGCACAGTGAACGTCTGAAGCTGGTGAGCAACAAACTTGTGCAACAGTGAAAATAAGTAAAAAGAAATGTATGAAATAAACGAATCAATGAAATGAATGAAAAAATAAAAATAAAAAGAAACTGAGCCAGAAACCAAACAGCAATAAATTAAAAGCCACTCAGCCTTAGGAACTGAGATCAAAGAGAAGCACTATTCAAACGATCTGCATTTCAGGTGCAGTACTGAGACCTTTGCAACTTGCTATACCAAAGACTCCAACGCTCTCACAACCAGTGACTAGAAACTCCGTATAACACATTTTGGTTTATCTCCTCAATAGACAAATAACAAAGGTGAAGATTGTTTAAAGCAATTTACTTTCACCTAAATTTTTTCCAGCTCTCTTTGAGGTTCTCCAGAACTCAACCTGTACATCTCGACTCCCACCACGCGCGCTGTGTGACACCCCTGCCTTGCTCCCCCAGCTGTTTAGGTTTGGCACTGAAGAGAGTCAAACTTACATTTCTGTGATATTTGAACACACATTGTGAATTCTAGGGCATCTGCCCTGCAGACATACTGCTAACTGTAACCCCAGGAGGCTTAAAGAAATATCAGCACTCAAATTCAGAGAGTAAAGGTCTGAAGAGGCAGTTCTGTGAACGGATAACTGCCCGGGGCTTTGCCGAGCACAATATAGCTGTCACTTGTTATTACGTGAAAGATTTTCTGGGGAACAGTGTTCTTCATTTTGCATGTCAGAGACAGGAAAAAAACACATTTAGACAACCATCTCTTTAAGAAAAGAGAAGAGAGCCATGCAGCAGAGCTCACTTACCGGGGCTGGTTATTGTCAGGAGGTCAAGCTGCCGTTTCTGCTGAAAAACAAATTATAAAAGAATTGTTAAAAGGAGACTAATTTTAGTGGGTCAGCTTAGACCTGCAAAGTAAGTGTTCTGACATCTATTGCAGAATTAATTACCAGTTACATGGCTCTCAGTAACTCTTTTGGATGGGATCCACATATACTTTATGAGGGAAAAAAAAATCTAGCTCAATCCTTTCAGTGTGTTTTTATTCGCAATTATAAAGTGTTCCTATTTTCTTCTTGGAGCATACACTTGAAATGGATAGCTAGAAGCACGGATGGACGGGATATTTATAAAAGTAATTTCTGATTCCACAGGGAAGGAGACAACGAACCGAGACAAGAAACTCCAAGTTCTTTATTCATATCAATCACTGACTCATAGTCTGTATGTGATCAAACACAATGATATTGCCTTGGGGTGAACCTTTCAAAGCTATGTAAGGGGATCTAGACAAAGTCAAGACTGATAAAAGGAAACTACTTTTCATGCCGAGCGCAGTTAGCCCATGGTACTCTGCCATCAGATACCCCTCGTGCCAAAAGCTCGCTAGACCAACACTGGGTATTTGTATAGATAACAAAAAACAGGGAGTCTTAACGGCAAATATTAAGTTTAAGCCTGCTTAAGAGTGGTTTCTGGAAGGGCTATAAATCTTCCCAAAAGTAAGCCAAACTATAGTTAGAGGAGGTTAGGACAATTTTTTTGCCTGGAAGCAAGTTATCCCACCAACACCTTGGCAGTAGAGGGCTGTGAGGTTCAGTTCCCCCTGTAATATTGCCTACTACATGTTCCCAGCCTAGGTAGTCCTGCCCCACCTTTATCCCTCAGTGGCTTGCCACTGAAATCCATGTGTTCCTTGACCATTACCATTCTTTTCAGCCCTTCTGTAGGCCACAGGAACTTTCCACCACCAACAGGGTTTCTCCAGCTCGCACACACACTGATACTACCTACTCTTCCACGCGCTTTCTAACTACTGTCTTCTCCCTAAAACTCTCTTTGCCCAACATTAGTGTGTCTAGCCGGCACTGCAGATTATACTGTCTACTTTAATTTCTCTCTCCTAATCTGCTCAATAACGTCTGTGTTACTTTCATTTATTGTCAGCCCTATTGATCTTTTTCTAATCTAATTCTCATCATTGCATTCACTGTATTCCCTGGGTGACAGCTGAAAGTCCTTGAGGAGGAAACATTGACTTGCTATTCCCTACAGTGAATGCTCTTCCTTAGAAATTATGACTGATGAAACTCCTTTCCTAACCCATTATTTATCTGTAAGTAAAGCATCACTGGCTGAAGTGTGTGGACACAGTTCATCATCCACTGAATTTACCTCAGCGACACACTTAACAGAGAACAAGGCCTACTGGGTTGACAGAGTGGGGCGATAGGGTGAAAAAAACCTTTTCTGAAACCTTTCTGGTCTTCAGTACCTCAATTCACATACGATGCAAACAATTTTCATGAGAAAGCTCATTCCTGTCTGATTTCATGGTTATTCCTTGCTCTCGAACCTCTGACAAGTCATTTTGAGTATGATGTTAGGAGTGTGCCAGATCATATTTGCTTTATTATAGGATACTAAGGCCAGCATATGCCTAGCCTTTAGCCAGCTCTGCCAGGCAGGTTAATGACAAAAGGGAGCAGAAGACTTCATGTTCCTTGTTTCCCTTCCACAAGAGCTAGGCAGAAACACTGTCACTACCCTCGTAGAGTTGCCCACCCCAGACTCCTTTCCCAGGGAGAGAGAAAGCAAAGAAAGCGAAATAGCGTAAGTAAGTAAAGCACCCCCCTCTCCAGTAAAAGCCACTTGAAGAAACTGCTCCTAATGAGTTAAGTTTTATATAGATACTGTGCTTTAATCCTGATCCAGGCATACAAAGCTACAAAATGCCAGGGCTTATCACCCACTGGGCCAAAATCTTTGCTTACATTTCTCAGCACAACTGGAACTCCAAAAGCTGCATATCTAATGAACAGCTAAAGTAAAAAAATATACACCCAAGATCTATGCTCCCTGAAAGCTGCTCTACTGGAAAAAAAGGTGGAATATAAATATCCTGTGTCAAAGAAGGTGGCTAACTGTACAGTGTTGGAATAGATGGGAAGGTACATAGCCTGATTGGCACCAATCCTGACTTAAGTGTATTAACTGGTGTTAGAATAAACGTTAAATAAAAACATAAATAGCTTAATTTGATGCTGGGAAAAAAGCATATAACATAAAAAAATGAAATAAAATTAAATTATTATAGGCCAGATGTACAGCTTTTAATTTTCTCCCTATTTGGCTACTGTCTTCAAACTGGCCCTGAAAAAATAAACTAATTCCAGATACCGGAACTCTTTATGCATGTGTTAAACTTCAAGCACAAGTTATTTCTCCGACTTTAAGTGGATCTGCGCTGATCTTTTGCATCTAACACCTAACTGCTGCAAGAGATTTGAAATGCCACCACATCCTTGGCACTGGCCGCATCCAAATTCACCTGGCTGGAAGATGATGGTCACTGCCCAACTGGGGCACTGGCAGAGAAAAGCTTCCTCTGCTCTGACCTTCAACAGACCTTGAGGAGGTTCCTGTAATTTAGCTCTGCAAAAGAACTATGTGAATACTCACCCGAACCCGGTCTGCAAAGCGCCTTTGAGAATCATGCATTGAAGCATGTAGAAATGCACTAATTACGCGTTCTGAATCTCCAGAAATTCAGCCCTGCTCTCAGCACTCAGAGGCCAGCTCTCTGCAGTTTCCAGGGCTCAGCTGGATACAAGCAGACTAGTAAATACAGGGAGTTTTTTTTTCTAACATACAGGCACACTTATAAGTAGTTATAAAAGCAGCAGAATTTGAATTTAAAAAGAGAGACATTACAAGTGTCACAAAGATTAATAAAATAATTGCATCAGAAGTATCATGACTGTGGGGCTTAATATATTCTCTTCTCCCTTCCGTGCTGAAAGATGCAAATTGCAGCTGTTGCCCCCCTCCAGCATGATCACCCTCTCTCCCTGTTTTGACAGATTTCTTGAAAGACTCCTCTCCACAAGATGTCTGGCTTTTTTGTTCTGCCTTTAGCAATTTTCCACTCCTCAAACACCTGCCCCTGCAGAAATGCTTGGGACTGTCTCAGGCTTCAGGCAACCTAATGTCCCAAGAATTCCCACCTGATCATTGAAATGTGATGACTATCCATCTCCCCTGGTCTGGCAAGAGGTGACAGCCTCCCATGCTAACATTAAAATGATTTCCACGATGCCGACCATAACTTATAAGCAGTAAACAAAGATTCCTTGTATCATCACAGTATCTCCATCACTAAAATCTCATAATACCCTTAAGGGGCAGCAGAGCCTCATTTTCCCTTTGCTGGCTATGTGAAGGCCCAAAGGCAAAGAGAGGCCATCGGTGATTCACAACCGCTTCCCACCGCATGCATTTTTCTATCGCCGGTGCTATCCAGACGCACGGTCCCTGCAGTGCATTAGGGTTTTGCAGCAAACTTGCAGTGGATCATGTTCACTTCCACAAAATTAACACGATCTTTAATTAATGCAATAAGCACTGATGAGTAATAAATCATATTAAAATACAAGGAAGGCAAATTTTTAATAAATTAAGCATTGATTCATTTAATAAATATTAATCTATTAAGCATCAAGAATTCATTACATTTTAGAAAACCAGTTGAAAAGCCTAGCTAAAGTCGATGTGTGCAGATTGGTCCCTGTTCACCCATAATACTCACTTATTTTTAACTAGTTCCTTAATTTGTCAAGTTAAACAACTTGCCTAAAACCAAGTCTGGAAGATTATTCAATTGCTGTATGCAATTTTTTTGGCACAGATTCTAACTCACTCCTCAGGTTGTTTCCTAAATTTCTCCTAGTAACTCTCTCTCTGAATACCCCCCTTCTCTTTGTTGCTATTGATGACCTTTTGTTGCTATTGATGACCTTTAAAATAATTACTGATTGGTGTCATTTAATTTTCATCACCTCAAGTAGGAAGAGTTGCAAAACCAGAAAAAAAATGTTGAGGGGTGTAAATTAACTCATTCATTTAAGTTTAGCTTATCTACAAGATGTTCTTTCACACTTTGCTCTCTGCAGAGTTCCTCCAACCTTTTATATAGATGTGGGATGTGCTGCACTTGCTTTGACTCTTATCTACAGATTAGCAAAAGAGAAGGAAAGAAAGCCAGATGCTAAGGTGCCCCACGAGACTGATATGGAGCTGTTTCTGTAGCAACCGATGATTTTCTTCTCATGTAAGAATGAGCCTAGTCATATCTAATTCTGAATGTATCTGGGCCTCACTTGCCAGCCGAAGCTGTGTCAAGTATAAAGTCAATATAGCCAAAAACAGTGATAAAAAAAAGCAATTATAAAGTCATCTTCCAACTCCTACACTCCTCCTCCAGCCAGGATCCAAAAGGTATCCCTCCCCTCGCCTTCTGCGCTGGTGCTGCGTCCACAGGCCCCTCGCATCACGCGGAGACGCGCAGCAGAGCCGGCGGTGGCAGCTGGTCGCCTCCGCAGCGGCAGCGCCCGGGTGACGGGGACCCTCCGGTGGCAGCCGGCACGCACCCGCCCCGCAGGTGACTGTGTGCTCAGGCTGCGTCAGGCTGGACCACAAAGGGCTCTAAAACCACCTCACTCTGAACCACCCTATAAAACTCCTTAAGTCCAGAGCGGAGATCAGCTTAAGCGTCAGAAGGCTCCTGTTGGGTTTGTGCCATGTCGCCGCCTCCCCTTCGCTGGCAGCATTTCCCGCAGACCCCCAGGAAGGCTGCCCTGCTCACTGGCGTGTCCCCCCATCGTGCCCCCCGCGAAGCTGGGACTGCCTCTCTGGCCGCCCAGGCCGCTGTTGCCTCCCTAAATGCATTTTAACCCTCTCCTACCGATCTGTCCCATCTAACTTTTACGTGGTTTGAACAGGCTTCTCTCCCTATCACCTTCAATCTACTGTGCAATTCAGAGAGTTCGAAACTGAAATCAAGTGCATGATTCCTTCCCCCCCCACCCACAAGCTTTGCAATAACTTGTTGCTAATTTTGCCCCTTCCTTTTAACTTCTTCTAAATTAGCACTCTTCTTCTATAAACGGACTGTTTGAGCTGACACAAGAGTAACTGAAACCAGCGCATCTACTCACAAAATAAAGCTGAGTACACACTGAAGTGTCTGCTGAGCCGAATTCCACATTGCTGTGGCCTTTATTAGTCCCACACACAGTGGTATCAATGCCCTTGCAAAGTATCATCTAACGTTATATCATGACAGAACCCAAAAGTTCGGATGGAGGATCAAACCAGCCCCAACTATACGACTCGGCACAGTGTGGACAGCACAACGCTGCTGCTCACAGGGAGCGCCATAAGCCTCCTCTGTTTTGCACCGGGAGGGTTTTGCAGAAGAAGAAAGGGATGAGGGAGAAGGTGCAGGGAGGGAGAGGATAAAAAAGCCTCTATCCCACCCATTCACTTCGCTATGTGATGGGTGAGAAGCTGTGCACCTTGGTGTGCTCTGCTCATGTGCAAAAGACGCTTCTGTGACAGAGGAGTGTAAACCCTTTTTAATTTATACTTAAAGAAAATCTTCCTCAGCTAAACATTGCTTCATGCACATAATTATTTTCAGCAGAAGAGAAAGGGAGAATGGACTAAGTGACACTTAATAAAAGCCAAGAAACGCTACTACTTGCATTTTCAATACAGTATCTTGTAACAGTGGGGTTTAGACACCACAGAACTTCACCACAATGACATGGCATGAAGATGAAAATGTAAATATCCGACACATTTTGATGTGGTGCTGAATGGAGATGAATGCCGAGAGTCCCTGACTCTTTTCCAGCCCCACTTTTGTTTCACAAGATGCTGGGACACAAAATAGTTGAGCATCTGAGGTGGGCTGAGGCAGTGATGTTCTGTAGCCTGGTGGCATCCAACGTAGAATTTAGCCCCTTTTTTTCTACAGCAGACAAGATGAGCGAGGAAGCTGCCACCTTCTTGCACAGGGAGCGAAGGCCAACAGGATGTGTGAGAAATGCAGAGGGGGAGGGAGTCGGCTAAGCACGTGGTTTTTGTTTCGCAGAATTTAAAATGGACCCAAACTTGGGATTTACAAGTTGTTTTGTGATTCCTTTTGGCAGTTAGTAGTGGCAAAGGTTGTTGTACAGTTTAATCTCAGAAATATTTATGATTAATCAACAAGTTAATAAACTTTCTAATGAAAGCCTAGGTAAAGGAAAAGCATTAGAAAACAGTAAACGTAATTAGGTGCACATTTCACATCTGTTTATTTTCTCAAAGGCACGTTTCTCTACTTGTACATTCCTTCCATTTAGAGTGCATCACTCATCTCCAAAGAGGAAATCTCGATGTTAGTAATGACCTCAATAAAGCTACTAATTCAAATCTAGTTAAAATGGATAATCCGATGATTTAAGGCTTTTTTTTTTAATCATGTTATGATGCCAAGCAATAATCTTTTCTTTCTGTCCTGAAATCACAAGCTTTTGTTCATATAACGAAGCACGATTTCACATTTTCCACTTCCTCTGTTATTAGCTGCTACCGTTTCATGGTACCAGGATAAAACGAAGCTGTCAGCTTGTTGACATTTGACTGCGATCTCAGTAAATTGCATCTGCTGTAGCCTATGCTGTAGAATCAATTATTGATAATATAGGTGTGGGGGAACATTTATAAAGCGGTTTGGGATATGTTATCACTCACACTAAGAACCATAATGAGCATTTTAAACCATTTTAACAATGACCTCTACAGACATTTGATCTTTGCAATATTTGGTAATTCGATTGTGGTTTAGAATCAAAACCGAGTCCAAATGATAAAAGACAACACGGATCCATTAAGCTACTTTGCTTGTCCGTCCAGTTCACATAGTGTCCTACTTCATATCTGACACCTGCGTGTTTCCCTCACAAAACCTATGTACAAAGAATAGTCACTCTACCAAATGAGCAGCTAAAACATTTCCTTCCTCCTTTAATTATTTATCGCAAGAACACAATGCTCATGCATAATGTATTATTTATTACAAAGCTCCTCCCTAGTTCGTAAAGTCTCATTGTGCTAAAAATCTATTTAGAAAGAACATGAATACAATGAAAGCTATGGAAAAACTGAAAAACCATGCAAGATATCTTTGGACCTCTGTGAGCACATACTTTCTAGCACCTATGGCAGAGACTTTCTGTAGTAGGTGGCAGCCACAGAGCAGCTGGTGAGCAGACAACTGCTGAAAGCAGTAGATCACTGCTCAAAGCAACAGCCACAGGAGGCCAAGCATCCGGACCAGCCATGCAACGAAGGCCATTTGCAATGTGCAGTCAGTCTTACTGGTCACACAAGCTCACAATCTGTTCCACGTACTCTTGAGTGACATCTACTGGTGCTTTATCTATAAGTTGCTTTGTTTACACATAGAGCACTCCTAAAGATAGTATCCAAATTCTTACCGAACCACGAACCACGTGGAGCTAAAAAAAAGATACATCAGTTCACCTTCACTGTAAATATTTGCAATCACAACAAAAAGTCCTTAAGGCTGTCTTATCTCTGGAAGGAAGGAGAGGAGGAACGAAGAGCTTTGGAATGAATTGATCCTTAACTTTACCACTGAGAGTCAGGAGGACAGAAAGCCTCTTAAGTTTTCTGTGCTTCTGCTTCTCCATCTGTGAAACAGTAAGTGTCCTTATACACTTTATGGAAGTAACATAAAGATAGCTTCAGAGTAACATTACGGTTTAATAAGATACTCTACTATAGTATACTATGCGTATACACTACATACTATCAGGGGTGTGCATAAGAGGGCATGCTTGGTTAGCTAACAGCGCACTCTGGTTTTCACCCAAGTCAACAAGTAAAGGAAACCCCATCACTTCACCGTACCAAAACTGGCAAACTGGACTCAGAGCTCCCAATTTCAGAGGCTTATATCTCCCCCATTAATTCAAACCTGAAGCTCTGAGACAAATTCTTATGCTAAAGTTACCCTGCAGCCAGAGTATATGAGCACACAGGCTCCTATTTCTGCCCCAATAAAAGCTAGAAAAAAAGAACGGATGGTATAGCCATAGTCTAATACCTCGTCTGTGCTCTGCTCTGTGTTGGGCTACAGGAAGCAAAGGAAGAGGATAAGGCCAATTTTTCCACGGTTAAGGTAGCCTGATCCTACATCCATATTTGAATCAAGCCTCTTTGCAGCTCCGCTAACATAAAGGTGGCTATGCACATGTTTTAAATGAAGCACACTTATAAATACTGCAAGGGTTTGCGATCCAGCCATTCCACGTTTGCACTCCGCATTTTAAAGGGTTTGTTTTGGTAACAAAACACCATGCAGGTTTTTCATAGTTGGGTGTATTATTATGTAAATTACAAAGCCCTGGTTATAATCCTGTGCTTGTGACATCAATTACTTAATGCCTATAGAGATTACTGTAATGCCACAAACAGAGGATTACGTCTTAAAGTACATAGTAAGCAGCAGGAGCTAATAAATTCGTCTCTTAAAATTTTATTTATTCTGAAAAAAAGAGTAAACAAGGGCAGGAAAAACTGTACAGACCACACACAGTGCCATTAACAACAAAAATCTATACAGAATGCAGATCGCTTCTGAGGCATTGCACAGCTATTCTTCAATTGTGAATTTCTGTCATACATGAAGAATTACTAAGGAAAGGAGAGGCCTTTGGGCAGAAAAAAGGGACAGATTAGTGAAAGTAATCATGAACTTTGAGAGTCCACCATTTTTTGGGGAGGTAAGGAACAGTGTTCAACGAATGTTTAATTAGAAACAAAGCATATCTACCTATACCAGTAATAGGATATCGACTAACTAGATACTGCTTATAGGTTGTTTTAGATAACACACAAGACAGATTAACCCCAACATATACAATTTTAAAACTAAACCTGCACTTGCACACAGACTGTGATCACATGCTAAAGGAGGCAGAAATCAAGACGTTCAAGTCCATGCTTGGCCCCATCTGGACCATGAGTTTCAACTTCAGCTGCTTTCATCCCAGCTGAGTGCTCTGACCAGCAGATCATTTCTGCCGATCCTTCTTTTGCTATGTATAAATAACTAAAAATTTATTGAAGCTGGGACTTAAGCCCCAACTCCCACATCCTACGTGAGTAGCCCAACCATGAGCTTGTAGCATTTGTCCTGCTCTCTCCATGCAATAAATACTTAATTCTACAAAATGGCATCGTTCCCGAATAGCCTACGTAAGTGGCAAGAACTTTGACTTGGGTTCAAAGAAAATACCAAGCCTCTTGAAAAAAAAAAGTAATTCTATGAAAAGAGAAAAAAAAGAAAAACTAGAACGCTGAGGGAGTCACTGGGAAGGACAGTAGGGGAACGAGTTTTCTGCAACATCAGACATTTTCACTAGAAGATTCACTCTTTTGAAGCAGTTTGAGACTCCCTGGTTAGGGAGCAGCACTAGTTGGCGCTTCGTTTGGCTCTCGTTCCGCATTAGCATTCTGATCAGGATCACGGCTTAACTGGGAAACAAAGCTCTGAATTACAGCACTGACAGGATCCACTTCCTAATACACCTGGGTCCAGTCAAAGGAAATGCATCTTTGATAAACTTTTAAGAAACAGGGCTCCTGTGGTTTCACACCATAAGGATAGCAATACAAATGGAAGGAAGAAAAAGACATATAAAAAATGCAGCACAAGAGTAGAATTGCTTCTGTATATAAAATTTCCTGAAAATGACTGCATTTTCATGCATAAAACCTATGAATTATGTGTTACAAAGGCCCTATGATACAGCAGCAGCATGAAAATAAACATGAGAGAACACAACTTCTCTTGGTTGCCATTTTCTCTGATTCCCCAAAGCCTCTCTCCCTCCCTCCCTCCCTCATTCTCCCTCCAAGAGCTCCCTGCCTCGGATTCTGATTTTGTGTGAATTGTGTGATTGTGTTTGTTATCTCAGGACTTATTTTCAGTTAACGTTTCGGAGTTTGCCGGAGATGCAGGCGAGATGTGGGAGAACACAGCACAGGGTTTTCCAGATCGCAGCTTTAGTGGTTGATGGTATTCTGCAAACACTGAAAATATATTCACTTTAGACTCAAAGATGACAATGCTAAAATGCAGTTCAGTGACTCATATTCAGCGGTAGTGCATGCCGTTTTATTTAGAAGAAAGCCTCAATAGTACATTGTATTTCTGGTATCTCCCATTCAAATATCTCAGAAACTCAACAAACATTCAACAGAGCATCCTTCAGTTCTAAAAGCAATCCCAACTTTTGCCTGTAAGCCCTCAATAGCTGGGCTTTCTGTATAACGCAAAGCACAGTAAATACTGGGAGAACTTCATACATGGAAAATGCTGTGCATGAGATCTACAGTCTATATCATCTCCAAGAAATGATCCTTCTTCAGTGATTTCTTCCAGGTGAACCACCACCATTACGTCCCAAAGCTAACAGTCATCTCACAACTGCAGTTCTGTGCTGCATGGATTCACAAGGAAAAGAATGAATTTACTTTTTTTTGGAAAGTTATTTTTGCAGTTACAACAACTAAATTTTTAAATAAATACACACACGGAATCACAGACCGACACATACAAACATTCATCTACATATATGCACGTATTTGTGTTCCTAAGTCTGTCAATGTGCTCCTGTGCTGTAAAGAACAAAGCAGATGTTTATAAAACTGCATACACATATTATACTTACAGCTAAGGAATCAATATGGGCTGTTTGATGTAGATACTGAACCTGGGAAATGCTCAGCGTTATCACACCCGTTGCAGCCTTTGGAAACTTCACCCCCCTGGACCAAGCTAGCATTTTGTCACTAATATAAACATGGCAGAATACAAGTTTCCTAGTTAAGGAAGCATCACTTTGAGGAACCAAAGGAAATCAGCATGAGAGGGGTCAATGCAACCGATTTCCAATACACCACACTGGAGGATTTCAGTTTCTAATCTTCAGCTCTAAATTCACAGGCCCTCCAATCCAGTCACATTCACTTCCCCTCTATCTTTCCTTCTTCCCTCATTTCATCCATTCAGCTGAAGTGCTATAGCTCATTTTCTTCCACATTTTTGAGCTCCTAATATTATTGGAATGCAAATCAATAGATTGGAAACATCCAGTTCCAAAGACTCGCATAACAGATGGACAAAATCAGTATTTCTTCTTCTGCAGCAAGGGGGCAGCTAACTCCATTCCTCCAAGTCCTGCTGCTGCTGTCGAGGCAGCGTTATAGCCAGAGACTCACGCTGCAACTGTGGACAGGCAGGAGGATGGCAGAGACAAGCGGGTGTTTCCACATTTTAATCTAGGAAGATTACTTTGTCTAACAACCTTTCCCCACACGCTGTGTAAAATACCTAGTTTACTGTATATAAGTTAAGACAACATGATCAAAATAATAGTGAAAAGTTAAATTAGACTCTCGCATGTATGAACAAATATATACATTTATATGTCCCACTACTGCAGTCTCGTCTAATTTCAAGCTTTTCATCTAATTTTAGTTTAGGTATGTTTCCTTTCACAATCCACAGCAGTGAGTTTGTTTTCTTAGTGCTAAAAAGAAAAAAAAAAGGCTGCTGCTTGTCAAATTCACTTAACAAATGGTTTAGAAGATGCCATTCTTATAAAAACTGCATATTTAATCACTGAGAGTGAAAGCACTGTCTGGAGAAGTCAAAACAAGGCAATGAGGGTGAACTACCCCAGGGGTAAAAGAAGAACAATCTCACTTTCCAAATAGACCCAACATTTTCTCATTCTTGATTTCAAAAGCAATTTCTTGGTAGTTTTCTAGTGCATATGCTCAAACCATTGCTCAGTCCCTATGTGCGAACATATTGAACCACAGTAGCTGGAGCAAGGTCCACTCAGGTTGCCACCTCCGTGAGAATTCCCAGAGATGTTCCCCATGCAGCGCTGAGACTCCCCACAGCCCCTTACAGGGTCTTGGTACGGTACCTAGCCTCATTTCATTTTAACCCACGGGTGGTCACCTTAGGATCATTAATAAAAATAATAAAATGGAGGGTTCTGGTGCCCAGGTGTCTTCTAGCTTTAGACATCCAGATTTGAGCATTTTGGTCTTACTTTTGAAATTTGGTGTAATAGTCCAAACCTGTCTCCTGGGTGCTTTAAACCATGAAAACCATCCCAGAGGCATTTTTATTTACGGCTGTTGAAGATCGCTGTTGTCATACATATTTGAGGGGAAAATAAAAGTTTGGTTCATCAACATTACTGAGTTAGCTTACCCAAGAGCAGTCTTGAAGGGAGAGCTGCATAAGAGAATGAGGCCACCTGTATACATTACTGTTTTGTTCCTCTCTTTAATCAGGTGTCAGGTTATTCTGATTAATAAAATAGGGAATAACATTTGTCCTGTACAGTGAACAGAGATAAGAGGTCTGAAATCCTCTTTTCATTGGCCTAGTTGCTAACTGTTTCCAATTATCACTTTTTGCAGCTGCTCTATAGGCAATTCCTTAGGGACCTCCTATCTGATATGTATCTAATGGTTAAAAAACACAGAACAAGTGCTTATGAAAAATCTGCATTGTGACTAACAAATGTAAACCTGTTTTGGAAAACACACCAAGCACCCCAGTTCTTTTAGTTTTTCAAGATGGGTCATTTCCACCAGTGAGCCAGCAAGACCCTCTTCAAAGCGCCTGGAAGCGCTGCTGAGTGCCTTCTGTGGAACTGAGAAGGGACCCAAATGCCGCATTAATCAGTTTTCATACTGAAACTCTGCAGATTTTGCCTTGTAATGTGCAGTCGCTTCGGGGTTGAGCCCAAGCTCAGCTTTTCTTGCTGAGACAGTTATTAAAGGTAGACAATGTCTCGTAGAATCACAGCTTTGAAAGACAAAAGTTGAGATTTATTCATGTACGTCTAACAAACATTTAACCAGGAAAGTAGAAAATGCATATGCCACGAATCTACTGCTAAGCAGTTTTTCTTTGGGTTAAATAGAAAATATGTTTATCTGGATAACTTCAAATGGGGCTGCTTATTTATGATTTGTGAGTCACTCTGAAATCTCAACTTTTCAGAAAAATACAGTTTCGCATTTAAACTGTTTCCACTGCTGTTATTTATGTCCTTTATTTATTAGAAGAAATCCAAGACATCCAATCCAATGCAGTCCAAACATTCACTGAATATTAGTCTTAAAAATTTAATTCTCTAGGCATTAACAGCAACAAAGTTTACGGACTGGTATGTGGAAAAGTATTTTGTTTCCCCAAAGAGTGCATATTTTGTAGTTAGCAAAACAGCTCTGCTATGTCAAGAGTAACTCATGAGGAAGTACCAGTCCATCATTTCAAAGCAATTTCACAGTTGCAGGAAAGGTGAACAAAGTTTCCATAGGTGAACATATGAGGAAAATTTATCCTTGTTCTTTTCCTGAACCCTATTATGTCAGACAGCTATATTTCAGGATTTTTCTTAAGACGACCAACACAAATGTAAATGTTCCAATTTATAGTGGTAAAATTAGGTGTCAGATTCACTCCAGTTCCCAGTGAGTTTAAATTTTTCTTTTGGGCACTGAAGGCAGACAACATTTTTTCTTTTGAAATGTAGCTCGGCTGCAGTCCTGCAGCTTGCGAATTCAGAGCCGACCCGCGGGTCAGCGCAGCAGGCATTGCGCTCGCGAGTCCCAGCCTCCACAAAGGCAGCTGGGCCTCAGAGGATGGCCAGGTTTTGATTCCTGGGTTACTCTAGAAGATAAGTCTCTCCGCGGCCTTAGTCTTGGCATCAGATACCTATCTGCGCTCAGTCACAAATATAAAAACAATGAGAGCTCAAGCCATTTTACATCCCTGCAATAAATAGATAACACAGTTTAGGCACTCTGACAGAAGAAGAAACAGTTCTCCAGCCCAGGTGACCACAGAACTAAGTAAAATCCTTGGGGACTACTCTTAGAACGTTCCGTGGGAACAAAGGTGGTTTAAAGATGATCTTGGGGCAGAAAGAGCGCTCTGCATACCGAAAGCTGGGAAAGCATTTTCTGCCTAAGGGGCATCAGAGAAGAACGTGTTAAGAGAAGAACTGAAGATTAAAAAGTGCCATTAGGAAGCTGAATTCGGAGGAGATTGCACAGAAATAAGACGAAACTTTTCTTAAAAACAAATAAACAAACAAACCAGCTTGCCTGGCCCACTGATCAGCAAAGAAATCAGAACTGTCAGCTTTCATCCACCTTCTACAATAAACCCTGGCTCCAAAAAATGGTTAAGTTTTGATTCAAGCCACACACAGCTAATTTTTACTGGTCATGACTTTCCCTAATTACATGTTTTGAGCTCTGAGGAGCATTACATTTTCTAGGTTGGGGAGTGTTTTAGTATTGCTACTGTGTCAACTCTGAATTATGCACAGATTTTTAAATATGGAACTATTCCTCTACTTATGATGACAGGCACATTCACATCATATAAAATTGGGAATGGGGAGAACTAAACAAAGCCAGTGAGTTCTGAATTGATCACCTAAAACATCTGCTGCATTGCTTAGGAATTGCAGCACATATGGTATATAGGAGCATCCAATATTTGGAGGCACACTACCTATGCAGAACATTCATAAAATGTCAGAAACACCCATTTTGGCCATTTCAGTCTTAGTTCTGAATTTTCTTCTTTTAAATGAAATGCATAACATTATTTTAGGGTTGATTTTGCTTTCTTATCTCGTACTTTGATTGCAACTGACTTGGCTCTTGCCCTAGGTCTCCTCTATGTTTCTGTAGAGCACTGAGAACACTAATAGCACTCAAAAAGACAAGAACATAATGAAAAAGAGGAAGAAAAGTTATCACCTAAATGTGATTTTTCCTGTCTTAGCCAATCTACTCCTTGCATATGTTGTGAATGCTACTGCTGTTATGATACAACAATCACATAGTGATATTCACACAACACCTATTAACAACGAATCATCAATATGTGCCTCTAAACTGGATTTAACTCTGATGCAACAATTCTGCTATATAATGCTCCTGTCTTGCCAAGAGCTATGAATACAAAGCGACATTTTCAAGAACAGCTGACCTAGGAGTAAATTAGGCACCCAGATGACTTTTAAGTGCTAACGTATTTTTGAGGATCTGGTCCTAAGCATCTAGGTCCTTCTAAAACAAGCCATGCCAGAGCTTCTGAATTTACATTTAAAATATGAAGGCAAAAGATTTAAAATGGAAGAATTGTTTTAAATCCCACTGCCCAATTACCGGCCTTGAATTCCCATGAAGTTAAGCTATTTTGTAAGTTTGGCTTTGATCTGGGGGAGATAAGAAATGCCAGCCTGTCATAGCCACTCACACTACTTCCCAATGGAAAAGAGAGCTACTGTGCAAAACAAAAAAAAAACCAAATGGAATATTGGAGTCATACAGTAATAACCATTTTAACCATTAGGTTGAAAGGAAATTCTTCAAAAGGTAACTACTAGTCTAGGAAACAGTACAGGTTCAGAAAAGATGGCAGAGATGAGCTAAAACATCTGTAATTTCTCTTGGCCAGAACTTCCTTTAGCCAGTTCAAGCTCAGAAAGTGGTAAGTGGTGAACTATGAATCAACCCTTACTGAGTCTCTCTGTTCAACTTATCATTTGTTGCAGTCTCTTCTGCAAAAGAACCGTGACAAAGGCTTTCCCACAAAGATAAGCAGGAATAGAAGTACCTCTATTTTCTCATTGCTTTGAACCTAATCCAGCGGTACTAAAATCAGTGAAAAGCTGCATAATTTTCAATGTCCCTCCAAAATTCACTGAAGGACTCTATATAAGTGATCACAAATCAGATCAACACTAATGTACCTTTCCATGGCCAGACACGCCGGTGATCCTACTCACCTTCCTCAAACACTGTCTTTCTGAAAAAACGTTCTGGGATGGCTACGAGCTGAACTGGATACCACAAATACACAAGGTTTTGATGCTGACTGCTTACACAAACTGCAGCACGGAACCCAAATTAGATAATAAACGTAGCAGATAAAATTATGTATTCTTTAAAATGAGTTCAATACCCAACCAGCGTCCAGTTTGGCAGGATTGTTATTTTCAGCACTGACATGCTAAAATTTTTTTTTAAATGAGACTACATCATGTGCTCAATAATATCAGCCAGGTTTACAACTCTGAAAATGAAAAGCTTATTTTATTTCCCTGTGATGTGAGGTCATTGTAACCCAAAGAGGGAAATGTTTCGGAAAACTTGCAGTTCACACTGTTTGGGCCACAAAGTTTCTTTTTTCTAAACCAAAGAGGTCATACGCTTTGTAAGAAAAGCATGCTCTCCTAAATTCAGAATTTTTTTAAGAGCAGATGACAGAAGCAATAATGCAGCTAAGCACATCTATAATTCTGTGAGGGCTCCCTCTTTTGGCAACAAAAAAAAAGCTTCACAGATCACCATCGTAAAGCTTGTCACAAGGGTTCTTTGCTTTCAGGACTGCAAACTTCAACATCAATAACACAGACTGGCCTTATTCTATTTTATTTTAAGGAAGGACTATCTGCACAAAAGTCTTAATTTACTAACATGGAGCAGGCTGCTGCTTTTGTATTTTGGTGCTACTTATACTATTTTTTGTTTCTGCAGAGACCTTGGAGCAAGAGGAAAAACTCAAATTTCCAAGCTTCCCCAAGAGCTTGCTGTGGGCTGAGAGTTACAGGACTGGCCAAGAGCAGCCAGAAACAGAGGCAATTTGAAATTGGCTGGAATAACAATCACAGGATTAGACAAGAAAATAGGTCACAGAGGATTGGCCAAAGCACAAGCGTGGAGAGCGGTTTTTCACAGTCAGTCCCTTAGGAAACATGCTGGAAAGTGCAGAGGGTCCCCGAGAAAGTTCCCTTTAATACAAGGACCAGTTTAGATTTTGCAGCTCTTCCAAGGCAGCTCAGGGTTAGAGTTAAGTTATCACATGGAAAAGCACAGAGAAAACTGTTTCACTATTGGGGTTGCTGGTATAAAATCTTGTACCTGGACCCAGGGTTTCTAAGAGATGCTGGTCACCTGGCAAGCAGTGCTGCCATGAATGCTGAATGCATTAGCAAACTCACTACATGGGGCGTCGCAGCTGACGAGAGGGCTGGGATTTGCACGGGAAAGCTTTTCACCTGGGTTGTTGTTGCTGGGTATCTCACAAAAATGGAGTTTGGGGCCCATACACTGACTCTACATGCTATTTAAGGCAAGCTCCTTAGCACTTACCAGTGTAAAAACTTATTAATATTCATTTGCCTGGGATAGGAAAGAGTGAAAGGCTTTGGTTTACTTGTTCCCTTTACTTCCTTATAATTTACATCAGCGGATATGCTGAAGCTCTGACTCTATACCATGGGAGCCTTTTAGCAGTTTTGGTTAAGGATTATTGAAATTTGAAAGTTCATTATGTTACAGTTCTCTCATCTAGGCCTCAAAGGCTTTTGCATTACTGCTGTCCTGTGGGGAAGCTAAGCAAGGGGGTATCGGTTACGTGAACTCAGGGAGAGCTCTTTATAAACATCATAGGTATTATGGGGTCTTTCAATTTAACCACCCTGTCTGCAAAAGGCAGATTATTCTGGATTTATATACATAAAGAGAATATCACGCTAACTTTTTATTAAAAATTAAAATCTTCTGAGTCACAACAGAAATCAATATACCACAATTTGACTGAAGTAGAATGATGATCCTGTGGTTAAGTAATTGAAATGGGAATTGAGTAATCTGTCATTCTCCCTGCTCTGGGCACGCTAGCTCTAGATGTTTTAAGCACTGCACTGTAGGCTCCTAAAAGAGTTAGATATCATGCTTTCAAAAGCAGTACATGCAAGTAAAATAGTGTTTTGGGTACATATCTAAACACAAGTCTGATTTTTCCATTTTGCAGATCCTGAAAGTCTAGCTTTTTTTAGCATCTCGGACTGAGAAATGCGACACTTAAAAGAGCTGATTACTTTTGAAGATAGTGACTCTAGCAGCCAAGTCAGTAAGAATTAAAGGCATGTCCACATGCTAAGATACAGAAATGTTAGTGCGGGAGGTAATTACTAACATATCATTGCAGAAAAGAGCTTGATTGAGTTCTTCTAGCTTAGAGCAATAGTAGACCCGTCTGCAACCAACTTTATGAAAAAAATTCACGAAAGAAACCTCCTTAGAAGTATGACACCTTAAATCACTTTTGAAAATGAGACTAAACTTCTTAAATTACATATGTATTGCTCTGCACAGAGCTGTAGAGATTACGCTCTAAATTTAAGAGCTCTTCTGCAAAATGGGCATTATACTTCCTTCCTTCTGTTCTTCTCCTGTGTCAGTGGTGTGAGTTTGTTCCATGCGGGGTAATGTGTTACAGAGTTGAGATCTTAGACTGTAAGTTCACTGTGTTGAGCCTGTCCTTTGCTGTAGGTGTTTACATAATTGCGTACACCACTGTTCATTTATCCTGTAGCATAGGGTGAGGTGGTGAGAAATGGTAACCGCTATGTTGTAACAGGACAACACAACAGGGACAAGATGAATGATGAAGACAGGCAAATCATGATGCAATTCTTTTTTTATACATACACATATATGCAAATGATACAGGTAAAATTTGTTGAAGCTTCAGTATAGGTCCAAATAAACTCTAGTCAGGGCTGATGCTTCTTTCCATGCCATGCCGTCAGCACCTTTTTTCATATCCAACCGCAGCAGCTCAAGAAGAGAAGTATTTGCCTTCATTTTGATCTTGCCTGCCTTTTGTCACAACCTTAATTTCACTGAATTGCTGAGTTTTGTATCTTTATAAAATGCACCATTCAAGTATAAGACATGCAGATTAGCCTTATCCTAAAGTACCTCATCTCTATTTATCCCGGGATAATTAGTCTCATAAATTAGAAGTCATTACTAAAGGCTACAAAACCCTTTAGCAAAAGCTTGTTGACAGGCTAAACGTTTAAAGTACTTCTAAGTTGGGGGGGTGGGAAGAGAGGGATATATAGGGGTTGTGGGAAGAAATATCAACACAGTCAGAAGTAAATTTTAACATAGAAATGAGGCTACATTAATCTGCATTCATTCCTAAAGAAAGACTTACACTATTGTATGCTGCCACAGTGATATATAACACAGGACATTTAAAATGCCAAGCCATAAAAGTGTATTTTCTTCATTACATTTTCTTTGAATGCTTTGATCTTCCCATTTTACACTATAAATTTGATTCATCATTACTTTCCAGTAAGAAACTGCCACATTTGATTGTGGAGAGAAGAATTCTTACCTAATTGCAATTTGTAAGCACAGGATTTAGTGTATTGTTGCCTGAAAAATGGAACTGTCTAAATTAGTTTCCCTGAAACTAACATCCTCAACAAATAAAAGCAACATATGATAGCTGGGCATAATTAAAGAAAAATGACACCTACTGTTACACGAATTAAAAAAAAACGTGTTAATGACATGAAAGGAAGAAAACGTGATTTCCCTGCAGTTTTGGTGAAACACAAAAGCATCACATTTTCGTTCTTTAACACATTTGTTCAATGAATTGGAAAAAAAGTGATCCCCTCCCCCAGACCCGCTGGTAGCGTACAGTTATTTCTGTGCAGTAAGAGCAGTGCATGTCAGACATTTTGGATTTACTGTGCAAGCGCAGCAACCACGTCGGAGCTTCCGGACACCCAACAGCCTGCTCAGAGCAACGGCCCAGAAATGAGAAAACATCCACCAACATCTGGGCGTGCAGAAACCCTCTCTTAAAGGATCCCATTTACAGCATGAATTTCAGTAACCATTTTCAGTAACTTTAAGGTGTGCCTATATGTTATACAATTAGTTCCCAAGCAACTTTCTGCTTCCTCAAACCCGTCCTTTTCTTCTCCCTACTTTTTTATTTCTCATCTCTGCTCTGTCACTTATGCTTATCTATTTCACTCCCCAATATTAAACAACTGATAGAAAACCACTGTTAACAAAACATGTAATACTCTGTTATCACCTAGCATTTTACCATCCAAAGCTTAGACTATGTGTCTTCTTTCCCTTTGTTCTCAGCACTGGCCCATTGCCCCCTTTCCCCCAGCATTCACATAGTTATTAGGGATGCATAAACTAGTTTTCAACTCCATGGGGTGTGGATGGGGTTGTGTAAATTACCCATCTATAGCAACACTCAATAACAAATATGCAGTGATAGCTAGGAGAGAGGTATTTTTCCCATTTCTCAACAGCATAAGAATAGTGTAATTTGTAACATGCTGGAGGAAACATCCTGGCATAAGCAAGTTTTCCAGCCCACTCTGAGACTCATTCTGCTGCAGGTAATCTCCTGTTGATAGGTACTCAAGAAAGTTTAAAACTAGATTGGGTATTTCCACCCAGTTTGGCCGTGCCGCTTTGAATGCAGAGAAGAGGTATTCAGAGAATAATGTCTAACATACTTACAGAGAAATATACCTAGAATACGACTAGATGTGACAGGAGGACTATCTGTTACTATCTATTATAATTATCTATTACTTATAAGCAAATATATATCACAGGGATGAGAAACGCTATACATCCCTAAAAAGAACAAATTATCTAATGATGTTTTTTTCATTGCTTACAAATGTCTGATCTCAAGGACCACATCTCAAAATAGAGATCATCAGTCCAACTAGGAGCACAGTAGTTATGAATGGGTTTGCAAGACCAACAGAAATTCAAATGGGCATGCTAGTATTCAAGGTCATAACGCAACAACAACGGGATCTAGTGGCCATATCAGGGGAAACAACCAAAGATAGATTAGACTCCACTAGTCTTTGCTTGAGATACAAGAAGCATTCTACATGAGTCACCTTCTTAGCCACCTGCAAATTCTGCATATCAATAAATCCCCAAAATAGCAAAAGCTTGGTGGGGGGGAGGGGGCATGCACGTATCTCTCTTGTGGAGCAGGATCTCCAGCTGACAATGATAAATAAATAATGTAAATCATTCCTTGCAAGCGTAGACTTTGTTCATCAAACATCCAGTTACTGAACTGAGTGTTTGTAACCTGTGAACTTTAACACTGGCTGCATATGAATTCCAGAGATGAAGAAAGGTCTTACTAAATTAATGTGATGACAAGCACCCTGAAATTAGTGCCCGTTTTACCAGTATCACAGATAAAACCTTGTATTTTACTTTGATTCATTGGCAAGCAATTGTTGTCTGCATCACCAAGCACAGTCAGGACAAACCGCAGAATCAGGGCAGAAGAATTTTGCTATGTACCATGCATGAGTATCACACAACATTCTGGAAGCGGGGCTATAAAACCAGTCTGGATACTGTGTGCCAACCAGTCAGCCAGCAGGGTCTAGCTGCACCAGGGAGCATCTCAGTCAGCCGCCACTAAAAGCAGCTCTCCTGAGTTCCTCTGTAGCTGGCTGGCATCATTGCCTGGAGGCAAAAGTACCTTTTGACCATCTCTGTATATGAAAAAGGGCCAATCGGATTAGAAAACACTTACTGACATTAAGCTTCCATTAGATGATCTCCCAAGGTCTGTTCCAACCTCAGTGATTCTATGAAATATTCTTTTATGTCAATAAACACAAAGAGATCTGATCAAATATTGATTTCCAGCACTCCTCTTCCTGCAGCAGCCTTCTTTCCCTATGTAACACTGTGATTTAGTCAAATTGCAGCAAGTGACAAGGAGGATGAGGGATGTTTTCCACTACTGTGCCAGCGTCTTCTCTCTTTTGAACCCTCAAGGGGATCTCTATGGATTCAAGATGAACAAAATACGGCTTTGGAGAGAGTTAGGACTGCTAATACGGCTTTGGGTTTGTGAGGTTTCTCTTGGCCTATTTAAGGGAGGAGTTTTGTATCATTTGAGTGGCACTGGCAGCCTGGATGTCCCCTGCAGCACCTTTGTAGCCTGTTCCATGGGTAAATCCTGCCTAACCCCCTCCTAAATTGCTTTTCTCTTCCTTCTGTCCTCTTATCCTTTCCCTCCTGCATGCCAGAGAAGATTGCAAGGTGACAGCAGGGTGAAATTCTCCTCATCTCTAGGAATTCCTCAAGGGCAACAGAAGCCAATATTTCTCATTCACTTTGCTAACAGTACAGTATTTCAACCTCATCTGAACTGGTAAGAAAGGAGAATATCTCTGGGGCTGCAGAAGACAAACACAAATTCCTATTCCAAAGACCTGCAGCTTAAAAGAAAGGCTAGGATAAGACAAGATAAAAACTCAGAAGAACGAAGCGTCAGCCACATACATAGCTACAATTAGTCTTTCCCCAGTGGAGAGGACGTACAGGAAGATACAGTCACTCCACACAAGCAGCGGAGGACACCACAAGCAGAGAGGATCTCCTCTGCTCATGCAGGAGTCCCGTTTCCATGGGGAAACCTGCATTGCACCATTTCCCTAGATGCAGTATAATGTGCTGAGCATTAAAAACTTCTTTATCAAGAGTATTGTCCATCCCCACTGTTGCCTGACTCCATGTGTCACTCCCTGCCTCCTTCCTGGGACCTTTCATGTTTGTTAGAAAGTTAAGGGCAAAAGACTCCTCGACTACATTGACTAAGCAATGTTTGCAGGAGAAGTTGAGGACAACCTTTCCATCTTATCAGTATAAGCAACTAAACCTAGAGATAAAGCCAGCTATTTGAGCGTTTCTTTTTCAGTTTGGGGGATATTCTTGTAGTTATAAATATTTAATGATCGGACACTGGACGCTGTGCCAGTGGTGCCTGAATAGATCAAAACAGCATACGCTATCTGATGCCTTGTCCTGCAGATACATCTATGTGGCTAGGGATTCGTTAGGCTAATTTTGATACATGGTATGAAGAATAAGATTTGATGGTTTTTTTTTCTATTACTGTAGTAAGTCTTACTTGGTTGGGGAAGATTCTACTGAATTCCTGGAAAAAAATCCTACATAGCAATAAAGAGAGCATCATTTATATATTTTTCCCTTTCCCCTAAAAAATATCCAACTTATGACGACAACAGTGTTAGTGCAGGGCACAATCATTTCGGGCAGTAGGCAGGAAAACTCTCCCACTCCTCTCCTCCCTTCAGAAGCATCTTTCTAAGATCATCAAAGAGTTCTTTTGATATAATTTCTTCACTGCTTTCCAATATTTGACCAAAAATTTTTCCTTGACTGCAGAACATATTTTCAGTCAAGAATAATTTTTAACTACTTTATAAAACTATCCTAAAGTAAAAGGAATTGTAAACATTGTGCTTTTATGATGTTGAATCCCATTCCAGACTTTAATGGAGCTAGTGCTGTGAAATCATAAATCAGCATGGTCAAAAAAATGAATCATAGTATCCCACACTGATGAGGGAGGAACATTTTCTAGCCTATCATATAACTTCAATGTTATAATAGCAAGAAGTATCAAGTCTTAGAGACACTGACAGGGTTCAAAAACAGGTAGAGTATGGAAAAACAATTTGTTATTATCTAGCAAGCAATGAAAACTCGGGGCCTCTTCTCTGAATTTCTGTGCATCCACAAATGCAAACTGAAGTCAGTTGAGCATTGCAGCTGTTCTGCACTTTTGAAAATCAGCTGCCCATTTTTAATGGGGAATGGCAATATGCCTTGTGGGGATACAGTGCAATTTAAAGTACTATGAAGACAAAATACTAAGTACCACTTCCTGCAGAACACACCATTTCATCAGGGCATTTTTAATCAGCATGCCTCTGAGAACTGAGCTCAGCTCCACAATATTTAATGTCAATGGCTGCTGGTTAGCAGGGGTGGCAATTCTGCTTAGTGGGGACATCTTCCAGTGATTTAGCAGTGATTAGTGCTTCTCAGTCTCCTGCTGTCGCTGCTCCTTTCTCAAACAATAGATGCTTGCTTTCCTCTGCTCTTCTCTGTGCTGAAAACTGCTTCCAATGCTTCTCCAGCATCTGCCTCATCCTGTGCTCTTCCTCCTTCCCTAATGACAGCTCTGGTCCCCCAGGCTTTGCACAGGGCCCTACCACACAACCCACCAAGCTGCTCCTGGCCCAGTGGGCAGCAGGGCACCACGGGGGGTGACTTCAGCCCCTTCTTCCTCAGTGAATTCAGCCCCTAATTCCTCTTTCCTGAGCCTGTCCAGGGGCAGGAAAACATTTTGCTGCAGTTTTCAGTTCCCTGAATAACAGCACTGTCTGAGAAAGGGAACCTTGTGTGACCTGTTTAATCAGTTCCATAGAGGTCTCAAGATCGCTAGTCCAGTTAAGAAATTCAACAGCTGTTTGTTGATTTTTGTTTGCTCCTTTTCTTTGGGTTAGAATTATTCTTTTGTATATTCAGTCCTCAGTGCACTCACACGTAAAATACCAGTAAAAAGAACCCCATCTTTGATGCACAAGAATTACACATATTTGCTACCGTATACTTTAGGCCGGCCTATTATGTCACAAGTAGATGATACCATGTCTAAAATATCAGAGCTCTAGCTCTATTACCAGTTTTGCAATAAACTTCTTGTGTAATCTTCAGTAAAGTGCAGTCTTAGTATCCCATCTACGGAAATCAACTTCACACTGAAGCTGCTGTGCTGTGTGTATATGTCTCCCTATCTATATAACACCTAGCTGCTTCTAGACAATATGGTTTCCTTTATAAATATAATGATAATAATTAATAATGGTCTATTTCTAGGCATTTTAAAGTAGAGATGATTCCATCACAATCACTGGCTTTCTTTCCTAGCAGCCAAAAAACTTGAGAAGTCTTTGATCAACAATTGTATACCTAGCATCCACTTCTCTTACAGGAATTTGAAATGTGTTAGTATTCAATTGGCATCCATAAATTGTTCATATATGAACATTTTTAAAATGCAGAGAGGAAAAGAATATACCAAGATGCAGTGTAATTTAATATTGCAGAGACTCTAGCCTATGAACCCAAGACAATAAGGACTCTATAACAATGGAAGTCTACAGTGTACATAGAGTTTTGATATCAGACTTTATTTTTTAATCAGAGAATGAATTTTATCAATGTTGGTCTAAAGTAACCTTGGGCATTGTTAAGATGGCTAAAGGGAGAAAGAGCCTGGATGAAATAATTGCTTCTAAATCTCCAAGAAGAAATTGCATTTGATCCCAAGTACACATGGAATATATTACCACCAGGCTATTTTTAAAATACTTACTCAAAGAGCTTGAACAGTAAGAATTTTCTGAGGCATAAAACGGGGGCGGGGGAGAAATACTATTTTTAATAAATCTTTCATAAATAGTCTTTATGCTAGACTGCAGGCAAAATTCTCACTTGACGTAAATGGTTCTAGATCAGCATCTTCAGGCAACCAGGGATAAGAAGCAAGGCCCACGTAATCACAATGTTTGTATCCCCAGATCGTAAATCAGGAGCAATTTCAGAACGGAAACACAAATTGATGAATCCATTCACTGTTGAAACTTAAGTTCAGCTGTGCTGCTGTATTGACAGTATCTAAATTTAGGCACTCAATTTAGGGGCTTTTATTAGCTGGCTAGTCTCCGTTTTTAGTAGTGTAGGAAGAGACTGATCCAGCGGGCAGTTCAGACACACACGTGAGGCTCCCGCTCTGGACAACCCTCTCTCTCTCTCTCTCTCTCTCCCTACTGCATACAGTAATCCTTGGGAGATCAGCCTCTTCGCTTACATCCGACAAGGAAAACAGCCTACATATTTGAGCTTGGTTCAGGAGTCAAAACTTTTTTTTTTTCTTGAATTGTTACAGTGAACACGTTATAATACATCTAGAAGGTTATGCTGAACAAGCGATAAATGTTCTTTTGGGGCTAAAACTTTTAAGCTTGGGAGGAGGAGGAGATCACTTCAACTTTTCACTCAAACAGCTGCTGCCATACCAGAGCTGCTGACAATTTAAAGTATTATTGATGCAGCCCAGATCGAGTTTAGCAATATATCTTGCTCAGAAATCATTTGGTGCAGCAATTTGGAGAAAGGTGTTTGTAAGGTTGTAAGGTTGTAAGTATGTATTCCATGTAATATAAGACTGGGCTGATGTCACAACCTTGGACATTTAAAAGCTAGGGATCTGGTGTAAGGCAGACATCTCAGCTGTCTTTATAATCAATGGAGGGAGAAAATAACTTAATTCCATAGAGTAAATCAATTGACTTCCCTCAAATAAATGTCTTGGAAGGGAGTGACTCGTCCTCCAGAGCTGCCTTGCACAAACCAGGCATTAGAAAGAGAACCCAAATGGCCAGCTTGAGCAAGGCCTCAACTTTGCTTACCGTTAGGTGAAAAGACTCTCACCCTAAAACCTGTGAACAATGAAAGGAGCTACTCCCCATCATGGCTGAAGTCTTGGGTGGCTGGTGCTTCTTTCTGGATTAGGTATTTTAAGCTTAATCTTGGTAGGAAGGTTCTTACTAAGAGAACAGAGAATAAAGAGAGGAGGCAGAAACTCATTTCAAGTTTATGTCCTTTTGAGATGTTATAGAGTAAGAAAAATCTAAAAATAGGGCAAGGAGTTTTGAAACATTTAAATCACATTACATAAGCACAAATAACAAGTAAAACAAGCCAGATGAATTTCAAGTGACACTGAACACAACCTGGTAAGTAATACTGTTTCTAAGGGGATGATTCTCTGAAAGCCAGTTAACAATAATGGACAGAACCTATATGAGAGATAGCAAAGGGAAAGGAGGTTAAGGGTTGAGCACATTTCATTCTGTTTATTCTCTGAAATCCAATTAACTTCAGCTATTTGAGAAGACAAAGCCTGAAGAACACATCTGAAGAAATGTAAGTGATCTAGACTCAAGAGGGAACAGGAAGAACTCAGGTTTGTGTGTGTGTTTTTTTTTTCTTTCCACACATCCAGTAGGGCAAATTCTTTGAATTAGGCATGAAAGAAATAGATTCTTTCCTAACAGTCTGGAATACTTTCTTTTTGTAATTTCTGATCTTCGCTCTGTGCCCAAGTTTGAGTCTCTAAAGTCATCACCTCCAACAGCTTGAAAACCATTACTGCTGCCTGTGCCAGATACCTATATTCATTAGCAGGGCCATATAAAAATTGTTGAGTTTCTATCCTGTAGCAACCCGCTCACCACTGAGGATTGCAATGGACTGGTTGTGTAGTCAAGCAGAAAGGATGAGCTGCAGGAACAAACCTTGCACAGCCAAGATAAAAATAAAAGTAAAAAAATATATAAAACACGATGAAACAAAAATACAGCTATATTTGAATGTAATGTTTTAAGAATATCCTTCCCAAAAGTTTGTCAGGTCAGTAACTGGGAAAATTTCTGACAAAGATGTATGCAGGCAAATCTGTCACGATGCTTTTGCAGCTTTGGAGGGAAAACATACAGTGAAGCTGGAGGACAAGAAAGAGAGAAGTCAGCTCAAAGAGAATGAGCTATAACCTTCTAGTCATTAAGTACATGCACGCTCAACTTGTTATTATATCTGTTCCTCACAGATTACTGTGATTCCACAAGAACAGGTACACAGAAGGTAAAAATAAATAGCTACATCATATTGAACCAGTCATAATTGACCCTTACAGACAACCACACCACATACATATATATGTATATACATATACACATGAATACATATATATATATATATATATATATATATATATCTTCATCTTCCAGAGACAAATAAAAGCAAAGGGGTTACTAGTGTGTAACTGAATTAGCTGCGCCTTAGGTTAGACTTGCATATGTACATTAAAAGCCCATCTACATGGAAGCAGCTAATATGACAAATAACAGTGACAGTGTTAATTATTCCCATTAATTGTTGGGATGGGGATAGTCTCTTCGATAATGAAGCCCCTGCAAGAAACGGAAGGGAAGAAGTGACTATGTTATTCTGAACACGAGTCTCATCTTTCAAGTAATTACTTGAAAAAGCAATCCTTCATTTTCAGTCAAAAGTTGTGTAGCTTCATCATGCAGTTTAGGTAAGAACTGATACTAACTTCTTTCAGATTATTAGGCTATGAAGAAGAAATACTAAGAAAGTTATGTTAAGAAATACTAGATATCAGTAAAATAGAAATGGTAGAATAAAGCTAATTGTAATTTATGTAGATAGCAACATAGGCAGATAAATACCTTACGGGAAACCATACAAATTGACAATTTGTGCTCTGAGGAAGTCACTAGGTTTCCTGCATTACTGGGCTATCTACAGTTTCTCCAAGAGTAAGTTTGAAGGAGAACTTTCTCTTTGTAGACATGTTTTGAAAATGTCTTTCAAGTCACAGTAGATGGGATTCATCTCACTTAACTTTAAAGGGCAGACATCAAAGCTAAGCAGGTCAACTAGGCTTTCTTTTAAAGTAAAAGAAAAAGGCACCTCCAGAGGACAATTAATCTTATCTATCCTAGACACCTACATCAGGATAGAATAAATTGTCCTGTAGATGTGCTCTTCTCCCTCCATCTATTACTCAGGAGATCTAGACAATGAGCTTGGATTAGATGCCTAACTTCTAAATGATAAAGTTAGGGGAGAAGAATTCTTCCCAAAAAGACAACAGAATAGCTCATTCTCCTTGAGTCACAGATCTGTTTGAAAAATGAACAGTAGACTTGGCTGAGGAAGGGAAGGGAGAATTGGAACCCTACAGCGCTAGACAGAGCGTCAATAACATTGACTATAGCTGAAAGGTATTAAATCAGCTCTACATATCATCGTTGTCTATGCAATACTCTGTTCCCTGTAGTGCTCCTTCCCCTCTTTCTCCCTAATCCGGTTGATTTGGGATTAAAATATGAAAGCAAGAAGAGGAGAGAAGTTTTATTAAAGAGCTGCTATAGAGGATTGCTTTGAGCTACCTCCTGTTACTCTAAAAGATAGGATGCCAGTAAATCTAGTACCAAGTAATGGTAACAGCAAGCTCAGTGTTAGTGCTGGTCTTGGCCTGTTTGCTTGTCCTCTGAGAAAGATGAATGCCAGTCATATCCCACTTGAGAAACATAAATAGTCTGGTATCAGAAAAGGAACTCAGTGCATACGAGACACCAGTGTCAGGGAAAGCATCTGCAGGAAGCATGTCATTGAGTCCTGGCTTGCTTGTGAAAACCAGAGTTTTCTTTTCTCACTTCAGTCCTTTCACTAAAGAGGCCTTTGGAACTTATGTCCACATCGTATGAACACAAGCAGAGAAGCAGTGCCTGTTTTGATAGGGAGAGAGGGTTACCATATTTCTATCATTCATTTTCTGAACCTGCTGCTGCAGCTGTGAAGGAATAAAGATCAGTAACAAAAATTCTCTATTTTGCAGTGATTTCATACAAGTAGTAGATAGAACTGAAAAGCCATACAACACAAAGACAAGGGAAAGAAACAGGATTTCACTAAATGTTCTGGTACGAGATTATCAGTCTAGATTGGGCTACATTCTTTAATGCGGGACTGGTAGCCTGACAAAATGAACTTTACTGGTGGCAATTCACAGCTTCAATTATCTAGATACAACTCTATTTGTAGAGATTAATTTTGGAATCAAAATGTCTCTTTTGACAGCATTAAGTAAATATTCAATGTCAGTTGTATTAGAGGACACATTTGCTCTACATTAAAGAGGTTCACATCCACTTGCATCCAGTGAACTAAAATAGGTAATGACAGCCAGTAAGACTGGTTCCAGCTGCCGTACATAAATGTGCAAGTGATTATATTTGAATCTCTCTGTCAATTTTTGTTTTAGGTCTGTAAGAAGCACATTTTAAGGTCATCAAATTAAAAAAAGGCTAAAGAACTTTTTAAAAAAATGCTGACCTGGCATAGAGCCCTAAGTCTTTATAAAGTGACTTGGACCTTTATTAAGTGAGATTTCAGTTCCTCAGCTTGGTTGGGCATTTTTAAAACATTAATCCTAATTCCTACAAAAATCTGGCATCTGAAAAAGGAAACAAAAAGCATACAAAAATGACAACTATCAGATGCTGAAGTATCCAAACGTATGGAGAGCCAACATACATTGTTCATAGACATAAAATCCCAGAAAAGAGAGGACATGCATTTCTGAAAAAACTATGTCTGGATATATAGTCAGGAACAGACAGACCATTACTGCAGATTGCCCTCCCTACTCCAGCACAGGCAATGTTTTTGACCAGCTGGGGATGTCATCTGAGACAATATCTATAGTGGAATCATGAGCATCTCCATTTCTGATTTTACTACGAAAAGCAGAGCCCCTACTCAGACACGGTTCTAACTACCCTGAGCTAAGCTGCACTGAAAATTTCTGGGCTTCTTGGAATCTGCGGACAGACTATCCAATCTGACAGCATTTGGAGCCATATTTTCTGCTGGCTTAACACCATTAGTGTTGGTGGAGTAGTGCCAGCAGAGAATTTGGCCCTTGAACTTCAAGTCAGTTTTCTAAAACCCTGTCCATTTCCAGGCAAACACAGGATGCGCTACTGAGGGCACACAGAGAGTAAAGCAAATAAGAAGCATTTTTTTTTTTTAATCTATGTGAACACTTTTGGTCTGCCACCAAAAAATAAATAGTGCCTTCAGCTTTCCACCATCTGCAGCACCTGTAATTGCACAGTTTAGACTCCAAAGGGGCTCGGCAGGCTGAAACCGGTTTTGCTTTAGGTTTTTAGATCTTATAAACCATCCATCTCATGCTTTGTAATGGAGGTTTCGTAAGATCTTTTCAAAGTTTAACTGTCTCACAGTACACATACAATTCATTCCACTCACTTCAATCCAAATACTGTCTCTAATATGCTCTACCTATCTTTTTCATACCGTTTGTTAGCAATCAGGAAAGATTTTTCCACTCTATTCTTTTCCCCTACTGTTCCCTTTTTTGCCTGCTGGCAATAATTATAAGTTGTGCAGGACACAGAAAAAACGGATATTAAATAGACTGTATATTATTAAAGATACTGTCATAGGCTTCAGTCTTGAACCAGCAGTCTGACTAATACATATTTGCCTTCCTCTGGCACATAAACATAGTCATTATTCCTGACAAAACAGAAAAAAGAAGGAACGAATTGCAGCTATTTAGTAATAATTTAAGGTTTTCATTTATTTCTTTGCAATGCGATAATGTACATGCATCTGTATAATTGCTTTTCCTATGCATTCAGTTGAAATGCATCCTACTTCTTAGATCAAATGACAATGAAAAATTTACACCCTATATTCTGGGATTAATTTATATTGGTTGTTTCATATTACATTATTAATATTAACATGCCACTCCACCCCTTTAATTGCTCTTTTCTCTACATAATGATAACTACTGTGAAAGAATCCAATTTGCTGGAAATTCTGCAAAAAAAATTTTTTGCCCTATCCCAATCCAAGGACATTGGGCAAATTCTTCAGGTGTTATAAAATTAGCTGATTAATACCAGCTGAAGGTCTCATCTCTCATTTCTAACTGTATTTAACTTCAACTGGCAGGGTCTTGGGAGAATTTGCTAACTAACTTGATCATTTCTATTTGTGCAGTTGTAAAGTTTTTTTTTTTTTTCTATTTGCTGAAGGTAGGTGCTGGGAAGTTCAATTACATAAATAGCTCTGATCTGATGCACAGTAAAAGCATCTTCTTTATTTGCATCATGGCATATTTTCTGCTTACTGCTTTGTTTCAAGAAATGTTTGTCTTGTTGTCAAATACTGTTCTGACGGGAATCAAATGAATTTGGATTTGGGACTGAATCACTGAATTTTGTTTAATATCTTCTTACAGCTCTGGTTTCTTCAGAACACGAAGAAGAGAAGAACCTCTGGTGAAGTTCCACTAGACCAGCAGAATTATACTAAATCAAATGTGGCAGAAGCTAGAAAGCTGAGCTTTGGAGTCCAGAGATAGGCTTAGATAAGGTAGCTCTAACCAACCTAATACCACATCAATTGAGGACAGATCATTTGCAATGTTCTGAGGGTGAGAGATCAGTGTATTCAGACTGTGTATATAGATAATACACAGGCTCGGATATTGGTTTCATTTCTGTTTGATCCAGAAAATGGAATTCACTTCTTAGGCACACAAAGCACAGGATAATACTGTCATAGCGCTTTGCTTCTAGGTAGTATTTATCCTCAAATGATCAGAAAACATATTATATGTAGTGAACTTTACAGCAGTTCTGTAAAGCACAAGGATATGAGCTGTTTATAAGATAGGAATAATACTCAAGATGTTATAAATATTTCCTTACTGGGAATGCTGTATTCAGTTCTGGTCACTGCATCTCCAAGTGTTCACTGTTTGAAACAGACGAAACATGAAAAAAGTATTGTGGACATAGAGGAGGCTCTATATTTATGGAACATATATCAAAGACTGGGGCCTCCCATTTTAGAAGGAGAAAAAGATATAGAAAATAAGTGATGGTATAAAGGTATGAAGTTGACTGCCATTTACCTCTATTAAATTGTGAGAGAAAAAAGCATTTCATTGAAACAGAAGGACTCAACATTTAAAAGATACGTAAATAATTCCTAGAATGTGCATAGCTACTCTCTGGAACTCACTGGCACAAGTCAGTAGAGAAAAGCTTAGTATGTTTTAAGGACGGTTTTATACTTCTAATACGAAAATTCACATTTACTTTTGGATAGAAAGAAATAGAGGAATTAGCTCCTCTGCTTCCAGTAAAACCTTAACTATTCTCTGATTATTTTAGGAAGAAATTTGGCTATAGATATGTTATTCCATAATGGTTCACTATGGGAACTCCCACTGAAGTATTTGTTGCAGCTTATTACTAGTTACAGGATATCCATAAATCCATGGGCCCTGACGGGATGCACCCCCGAGTGCTGAGAGAGCTGGCGGATGTTATTGCCAGGCCACTCTCCATCATCTTTGAAAGGTCTTGGAGATCAGGAGAGGTGCCTGAGGACTGGAAGAAAGCCAATGTCACACCAGTCTTCAAAAAGGGCGAGAGGGAGGAGCCAGGAAACTACAGGCCTGTCAGCCTCACCTCCATCCCTGGAAAGGTGATGGAACAGCTCCTGCTGGAGGTCATCACTAAGCATCTGGAGGACAAGAAGGTGATCAGGAGTAGTCAGCATGGATTCACCAAAGGGAAATCATGCTTGACCAATCTGATAGCCTTCTATGACGGAATGACTGGGTGGGTAGATGAGGGCAGAGCAGTGGATGTTGTCTTTCTGGACTTCAGCAAGGCTTTTGACACTGTCTCCCATCACATCCTCCTAGGTAAACTCAGGAAGTGTGGGCTGGATGAGTGGACGGTGAGGTGGCTTGAGAACCGGCTGGATGGCCGAGCTCAGAGGGTTGTGGTGAATGGCGCAGAGTCAAGTTGGAGGCCTGTAGCTAGTGGTGTCCCCCAGGGCTCAGTCCTGGGTCCAGTCTTGTTCAATATATTCATCAATGACCTGGAGGAAGGGACAGAGTGCACCCTCAGCAAGTTTGCTGATGATACTAAACTGGGGGGAGAGGCTGACACACCAGAAGGCTGTGCTGCCATTCAGAGGGACCTGGACAGGCTGGAGAGGTGGACGGAGAGGAACCTCCTGAAGTTCAACCAAGGCAAGTGCAGGGTCCTGCACCTAGGCAGGAATAATCCCAGGCACCAGTACAGGCTGGGGGTTGACCTGCTGGAAAGCAGCTCTGCCGAGAAGGACCTGGGAGTCCGGGTGGACAATAAGTTGACCATGAGGCAGCAATGTGCCCTTGTGGCCAAGAAGGCCAATGGGATCCTGGGGTGCATTAGGCAGAGTGTTGCCAGCAGGTCGAGGGAGGTGATCCTGCCCCTCTCCTCAGCCCTGGGGAGGCCTCACCTGGAGTACTGTGTCCAGTTCTGGGCTCCCCAGTACAAGAGAGACATGGCACTCCTGGAGAGAGTCCAGCAGAGGGCTACAAAGATGATGAAGGGACTGGAGCATCTCTCCTATGAAGAAAGGCTGCGAGAGCTGGGCCTGTTCAGCCTGGAGAAGAGAAGACTGAGAGGCAATCTCATCAACGTGTATAAGCATCTGAAGGGGGAGTGTCAAGAGGATGAGGCCAGCCTCTTCTCCGTGGTGCCCAGTGACAGGACAAGAGGCAACGGGCAGAAACTGAAGCACAGGAAGTTCCATCTGAACCTGAGGAAAAACTTCTTCACTGTGAGGGTGACAGAGCATTGGAACAGGTTGCCCAGAGGGGTAGTGGAGTCTCCTTCGCTGGAGATATTCAAAACCCATCTGGATGTGATCCTGGGCAATATGCTCTAGAGGTCCCTGCTTGAACAGGGAGGTTGGACTAAATGGTCTCCACAGGTCCCTTCCAACCTAAATGAATCTGTGATTCTGTGATTCTATGATACTGGACTACATGAGCCATTGATGTGATTTAGTGTGGTTACTGTTTTACGGATGGGTAGAATGAGGTAAGAGTGATTTACCTAAGATGACAGGATACTGGAGAATATGTTGAAATAAGTTAGTATGGTAACTGCTTTGCAGACAAAGCTGTGCTGGAAGTGGCTCAGGGTGGTTCAGTAAAACAAGCTGTTAAAAATCACACCTGGTTCTTGCACTGGCTATTTAAAGCTGTCTCCTGTAAACTCGGCACCACTGTTGCTACTTTCTGTCCTGGGAAATAAATGCCCTTGTTTATCTTGCAACTGTATCTACTCCCTTCTTCTTAGTCTGGGACCTAAAACATTTTCCCCCAACTCTGCAACAAAAGGAGAGGAGGAGGAAAGTCACATTAGCTTCTTGTCCCCAGCCACATTTCTGGCCTTGCCAAGGCCTATAAAGTAACTCCCTGGCACTACTCAGTCTATAAATCTATAAATGAAGAAGCAAATAATACTGATTTCTCTTTAAATGTTGAGACTTCAGAAGCATAGTTATCAAGATATGCGTTGTTATCGTATGCTTCTACTGCTCTACTGAGCTGTTCCTCACTACTCTCCACAATTTCTAGAATATGAGCTAATATGTGTTCTGATTTCTATTCCCTGTTCACACTCTGGTAACTAGCCAGGAAATGATCGGCAACTTGATCTTCTGCCCAGGATGAACAAAGATTCGGATCAAGTCCATGATTTCTAGTTACCACTGATTTCCTGTTCCGCAATAATGCATGTACATATTCTTCCTAAAAAGTAAGACTTCTCACTTAAAGGTAACTAGCTGCTACATCCAAGGTGGAACAACCTCTTAGAGAAATATATTCATTCACTGACAGAAGAAGCTAAATAATATCTTCTATATCTAAAGCAAATGCTCATATCATTTTGAATGGAAAATGTCTATTTAAAATCATTGGGCTTCTGGTCTCTCAAGCTACAGAAGTTTCTACCAACAAGTAATCAGAGAATAAATAAATGCAGGTACAAAACAAACAGATTTTCCATTTGAAACATGTTAAGACTGAATCAGGACACATTCCCCTCATCTCAAACCCTTCAGAGTATTGGAAGAGTCACTAGCATATTTTACCACCTTCTCATCACCTCTACTACTGTCAGCGATACCCTCTGACTTTAAAGTGTATGCTTTCACTTCTAATCAGCATCAGAAAGGAATGCATCCCCTGTAAATAGCTGAGTCTGACTTGAAGTTAAACTTCATTATCAGCCTCACATTCTCTCCTACCATATCATCCACTTGGTAAATTATTCCGCCTTAGTACTACCAAGGTCACTGCGAGGGGTTCAGGCAAGACTGAAAGTTGGATAAAACTCCAAGACATCAGTGCAGACCAGAAAGATATCAACATGGAATGTCAAATAAATTTTGATAGTTAACCGACTGATGAACAGAATGAATTATTAAACATTCAAAAACATTATTATTCACTGACGTGGTTTTCATTGTACAAAGGCTACTAGTATCTTGTATATAGATTCTGAGACAGGCGGCATAGTTACCTTTCTAAGAATTGTCCAGTATATGCATCAATATTTACTTTGTTTTTACGACATTTATGCAAAGCCCAAAATTTTTTTTATCATCTCTGAAACTTGTGTTTCAATAAGCACACCAATCTGTATGTGGTGATCCACTAGACATCTATTTGATCTGAAGACATACTGATGTGTTCATTCAGTCTACTCAGATCTGTGATGTTAATATTCACTATCCATTTAAATAAAGCTTCCCAAAATTCCTTCAGTAGGTTAGTGAGAAATGCTGCAGCAGGTACTTCTGAGTTGCAGAAGATGTCCGGTGCATATTCTTTTCTCAGATATACAAAAAGATATATGCTATCCGTGCCTTCCATATGGACAGACTATGAAAGGACTTTGGGCAATAATATCCAGAGAACACACCACTGTTACCAGTGGGTGGAGAGGCTGAACTATCTCATCCATATATATACTTCATGCAAGCCCTGATTAAGGTCAGCATTGGCAGCCTTACACTTTCCCTGCCAGTTCTGTACCCGACCTTGTGTAAAAGTCTTTAACCTCTAAAAGATTGTGTCAGTTTGGCCTTTATGCATGCACATTCATGCACACTCCTCCACTGTCTTATCCATCCTTCCATTTTGCATATACATGGAGAAGACAAAAAAATTGAATATGCTGAAATAACTTCATTTAATTTGCTTCTAAAATAGTTTCAGTGAACAGGGAATAGGCTGCTGTTTACATTAGATGAGTGTCCCTTGGGTAAAAAGATACCTAAAGGAATGGAGCTTTTGGAGAGAACTGCTTTTCCTAGGCAAATGCAGTCTTTGCTTATGAAATCCCAGCTCCCAAGCTGCACAAGAAGGAAGGTGCTAAGAAGAAAAAACACAATTAGAAAATCGAGTGTGCCTGGGTGTGAGAGTTAAACAAGAAAGTGCAGGCATCTTTTTTTAATTTTGTACTTTAGCTTCCCTGCTGCCCTGGGGCTTTTTGTGCCCGAGTACATTTAGCGTCAGGTCATCCTGGGCTTTCACAGTGCAACGAGAGCCACTCGTCAGCACGCATAGCCACAGCTCAGTGAAATACCAGCAGAAACCTCAGCACTGCCAGTTCTTCCAGTTCTTCTAGAATGTAACATTCCTTACGTTTTGTTTGTTTATTTGCTTTTTTCCTTATGTTCTGGCTATTTCTAGCTAATCCAGTAACCTGAGGAGGCCGTACCCAGTGCTGGGGACTGGAACAATGGCCTGGGTGGCTTGCCCACAAGCTAGCATTTGGCATATCCTAGATTTGGGGGAGCCTTTCTTCTCCTCTACTCCCATCCCTTTGTCTGCACTACTCACAACACTGCTATGCTGATATATTTGCCCGTAGATTATAAGGGAATGACAGACAGCTACCTCACCAAGCCTGCTCTTAAAAAGTGTACAAAGCGACCACTTGCAGGCACAGAGGAAGGACCTACCTGCAGCCAGTGAGCCCTCCCATAGCAGCTACAGCCATTTGTTCATGGGTATCACCAGCTGGGCCCGTGACGGGATCCAAACTGGCTCAGGCAGCACCACACCAGGTGAAAGATAACTTCTCCCCTGAGCATTTGCTCCTGAGCACTGCTGTCACAAGATACTGGGACCCCCGGACCTGTGGTTTCACACAGAATGGATCTTTTTACATAATTTGACTGCTGATATTTGCCTAGAGACATAGAAATAAGAATATCAGCCTAATGGCTACTCACAGAATCAGGGAGTTTATTACAGTGTTCACACATGGCACTGCATAAATAATTTCAATAACAGTACATTTAATATATGTGTTAAGGAAGGGATAGCTGCAGATATCTAAAAATTGAGGTAAACTAGGTACTCATCCAAGTCCCATCTAAGTAACGGCATGCACCTGTCTGTTAATCAGCTAAGTATTATATATACTGTGACATCAGCGTTAGAGACCCCTGAGAGAGTTACTGATGTCTCTGTAAGTAATTTTTTAAAAGAAATCAAGGCTTTAAATAACGATATTGAACTCTTCTTATTTAGTCACATCTGTAGAGGTTTTTCACTCATGCATTGCTTAGTATTAACATGTTGTGTTTATCTCTGAGTACCAAACTCCTTTCTATCCAAAAAAAAAGATATTGAAAATGCATAAAAGCAACATACTGTGAATAAACAGCTTATCTTGGGGGAGAAAGATAAAATTCACAATACTAAAAATGGGGAAAACCTTCTTCACTGCTGAATTTACCATTTATAGATTAATCTGTCCATTGTGTTTCCATGAAAAGCTTTTCTGGCATTCCACTCAGAAAAACAAAATCTACATTTAAATGAATGTAAGAGTGTACTACAGCAGGAGCCTGTCAGACTGTTTTATACCTCATTGCTATAATGTAATGTTATTGATGCAACCTAGATTATGTTTGAGAAATGAGATTGTTCAAATTCTCTCTCATATATCAACCAATGTGGCACAAAATATTAGGCTACAACATTAAGTAGTTCTGAAACTATTATATGACCTTAAAGTTCCCTAAAAGGCTTCAAATTGGCATAGACTAAGAATTTGCTAAGGGTATGTTTTCAAAGGGAATAGCTGTTGCTTGTTTATGGCTTAAACATTTATACTATGCCAGTAATAAAATACCAGTGATGCATGCAAATGGAAAATCGTGCTGCTTTTTGTGGTAAAAAGGTTAATTCCTTTGGAAGAAACCATGTCCCTGGATAAAAAAGCACATCTCAGCCACCTGACTAACATACAGAAATTTCAGTACAGTTTTATTGTATACAAGCGCTAGGAAAATCTAATAATATCCTGCTTTTTTCCCTAAGATTCAGCAGGTAAAAGCTCTGATTGAATTTCATCTTGATTTCATTAAATATTCATAAAGGCCAATTAGAAGGGCAGCTAAGTAGGCCACAAGGCCCCCTTCCATCATCCTGTCAAAGGCAGTCCATCAGACAGTCCTGTTTGCATTAGGGCCTGGCAGTCAATATCTTCATTCAATCTTTATGTAGTATCCCTCTAAATCACTGCTCCATCCCACTTTACGGCTTTTATGGACAGACAAGGGGGGAAAAAAATCTAATAATTCTGAAGGCAAGATGCTTACTCGGTAGAAAGCAAAATGCAAATGAGAAAAAACATCCTCAATCAAATGTTGGAATGAAAATCTTTTCTTTAATGAGCAATGACATTGGTAGAGCACTGATTACATTGAAGAAAAACTGTTTAAAATTCATAATCAATCAAGCAAGTTTATTTTAACCTTTCATGACTAAACCGCTGGGTTACAGTTTAATTTATTGATGGTGCTTATCTCTCCCTCCAACCACTAATTTTAAAATTACAACCCATATAGAATATGCTGAGTTGAGTCACAAAAATATATACTGATGTTTATATTCAAAGAAGCCTATTAGCTCTGCCAGTTTCCCTTTAAAGATTCAGTGGCCTTTCTATACATGCCATGTTTATATATATATATATATATATATATATATATATGCAATTATATATATAAGCAATTTATGCAGCTGAAACACATTAACTCCACTGGTGCCTTGCTGAACTGAAATACCATGGTACTTGTATTCCTATGCCTGCTTGTCAGACAGAGCAATGCAAATATTCTTTTGCTGTGGACAAGCGTAATAAAATGCTCCATCATGCCATTACACACTCACACATAGCAAATAGCAGGTACTTCCTTTCCTTCCAACTTTATTGCCAAGGCATTTGCCAACGTTGCATACAGGCTTTGTTTGGTAAGATTTCTGATCTTTTCGGTATCCGATGCCATTAAAAAAAAAAGAAGTTTCCTGTACGATTGGTGGTTCCCTCCCTAGAAGAACCTAAGGCATGCTGTGGGTTGCAGCAAACCGAGAGGGCTGGTTTGTATCCTATTTGAAGCAGTTGCCTTTACTTAAATTGCTGACACATACTATACCAAAATATTGTCCTGATCTCTTTCTGAAAGACTTTCAAGCCATCTCCTCCACTTCCTGCATGTAATGTATAACATAGCGTATGGAAATATGGAAAAGTGTGTCTCATCAGGGTATGTTTAAAAGGATGTTACTGCAAACTCCAGAGGCCTAACAAGAACAAAAATCACTGAAATCTGTGGGGGGTTCTCTGCTGATTTCTATAGGTTCTCAGTCATGTTCTTGTTAGATAAAGCTCATCACCCTCTCTTATATTAGGCTGGGTCTTCACACAGCACTGTAAGTACCCTCCTGCACAGCAAGGACGGGAAACATGGCCTGCTTCCTTCCCATAGTATTACTCAAGTGTTCATTTAAACAAGCTTCATCTAATCCTTAATTAATATTTGCCTATTTTTTCTTTCCTTTTTTAAAAGAAGTATTTAATTACTAACTACCTACTTCTTTTAATGACAAAGAAATTGAAGGATGAATATCACTGAGAATCATTAACAAGTACAGGAGAAAATTGTATGCCTTTATTGTACAGCTTAACCCAAAGACATTTGGTGATCTAAAAAGGGATGCCACAAAAATAAATCCATTTTTGAATAGTCCTCCCTTGTTTTCTTAGTAACGTATTAGATTATTAAAACCTACTTTCTGTATTTTTATGTTCATAAAATTTAGTTCACTCAGTTGTGAACGAAGATTAGAACAGTCATTTCTACCTCGCTATCCATCCTTTTCCATACATATACAGCTCCATTACAGTAGAAACCAAATCCCTGGGCAATAATTCTGGTTTCACAGTCACTTTTAGAGGTTGAAAAATACTGTCATCTCATTTAACACATAATGTAAATGACTGAGAAGCAGCAATTGTCTTTTTGGTCTGCGTTTGCAGGTCCGTACTGCACCTAATCCCAAAGAGCCACGCAACTCGATTCAGTCTTCCGGAGTTTGATATGCCCCTCAACAGGCAGCTAGAATGAGACAGTTTTTAACATGCTTGGGTAGCATTTTAACTGAGTATACATTTTCTGTCTGCTCTCTATTCACTTTCCTAAATCTTGGTCTGGTTTCAGTAGCAATCAATTTGAAAAACAAAACCCACAACAAAAAACCCACATAAAAGTTACTTTAAGCAGACTTCTTTAGGATAATCTACTCTATTGTTCATTCTTAACCATAAACCACTGGCGTTAACTATAAACCATCCTAATCACCATTGGCACTACGCTTCTGTTGCTTGCTTAAACTGTGAACAGAGAAAACCCCTGACCTGTAAAAAATAAGAAAAATGTCAGCTCAGTTTGCAGCTTGTGTTCAAATGATTATTTAATGACTCCATCCTGAAAAATTTACAGCTTAAGTCAACTCCTTCTCCACACTCCTCCCCATCCGTGTTAAGAAAACTTGTTAAAACATTCACTCCTCTCTTGTACTGGCTACAATGGCAGCCAAAAAAAACCCAACAGGATGTTGGGAACTGCCAGAAAAGCCACTGCGAACAAGGCAGACTTATTTTGCTGCTATGCAAGCCCGTGTGAACGTGCACATTGAGTACTGAGTTTGGTCCCCGCATCACAAGAAGACCATGCCAGAATCAGAGAAGGTACAGAGAAGGGTTTGCAATGATTAAGATGATGAAGGAGCTGCCTAATGAGGTGATCCTGAAAATGCCAGGACTTTTCCATTTGGAGAGGAGACGGCTGCAGGAGGATGTGACGGAGGCTTACAAAACCCCGGAGGTAGTGGATAAGATGAATTCTTAGTCCGAATTCAGAATAACAGAACAGTTACTCACCAGCTCTTACAATATTAAACTAGGTGCCATTGTTCTTGTTGAAACTAGTGAGACAAAAGCTTAAACCAGATAAAAATATTTTTTTTAAAACATCAGGTCTCAAACTTCTGGGATTAGTTGCCACAGGAGCTTATGGAGGCAGACAATATCGTCATTTTGAAAAAGACATTACAGAAATTCATGGACAAGAGGTCCATAGACAGATAGGACAGGGAACAGGCGAGAACGTGTTCTCTAACGTCCCTAACCTGCTGCGTGTGGATGTGGAGAGGTGGTGAGAGGAACGGACTGCAGGTAGCGGCCAGGTTCATCCGCCACTGTTAAACAGCAACTCCTTCGGCCGCTGTGGGGGACAGTCAGCTGGGCTAGGCAGACTGCAGCCTCACTCCGTAAGCCATTTCTGATGTTTTTCCATCGCTCTGGAAAAGTGAATATGCTCTGGAATATGCTCTGAAAGATGTGTAAATTGGATCTTTACGTGCAATTAAAAAGAAAAAAAAAAGAAGAAGAAGAAAGTTGAGCAAGAAAGATCATGTGACATGTTTCCAGGGGTTACAAAGCAATATACTGAAGTCTGTTTTGGTGCAAAAGACTGCAATGTCAGGGAACAGCAGTGAGAGAACTGGAAACCGAAATACAGTGGGGAAATGGTTTTCAAAGGTCTAAAAGGGTGGTAGATTCCCAGCTGCAGATGGATGTGCATGAATCATTTGTTGCCTCAGTTCTGCCTGTCTGTTAAATGAGGTTATGCTACTTACCCTGGCAGAAAATACAGAAGCTTAATTTGTTATGTTTCAAAGAATATTTGAGAAGCTGAAATGCAAATTGCTGTGAAATGGATCCAAAATGTGCATAAGTCAGTATGATCATTTTCAATAAATTTCCACAAGTTTGGTTCGTGCCCTCTAAAAGCTAGCTCTTATTACTGAACACCAACTTCAGTAGTCATACGTTTAACAGCATTTGTTTTGTAAACCCTGCTCTCACCATCACTTGAAGGCAGAGAGGGATGAATGTTCCTACAACTCTAGCCTAACTGGAACTGGAAGTCATTTTACCTTCCAGAACAATCTTAGCTTATCAAAAAAAGGGAAAATGTTTTGGTCTGTTTTTGTTTATTTGTTTGTTTTAATAAAGAGACCTATTCACATGGAATAGCTATGGCTAGTCCCATATAACGAAAATCTGTTCAAGAGGAGGCCTTAATGACTTTTGATAGCTTAGATGCAGTTACTGACCTAAATGTCAGAAAGAATTGGAGAAATCTGGGAATGGGGATTTCCCTTCTTTTTAGGAACACATTTTTCTGTCCATATTTCTGCATTCTTTGAGTTTTTTGTCCAGATACATACATTTGTTTTCCCATTAAGCAGCCTAAATATACCAAAAGAGAAGTAGGAATGTTTCACTCTATCCCCCAACAGCAAATGCAATCATTATTCCCTTGCTGATTTGTGTTTGGAAATTACCATTCTAATCCAATAGTTTAATTTTATTATACCCTTCAGTCTAACAGACCAGGCAGAGAACATGTAATCACAAACAAAGGGCCAAATCCTGCTTGCCATACTAATGGGAGTAGTCCCACTGACTATAATGGGCTACACACAAGCCTCCCCCTTAACTAATATGAAATAAGATAAATGTATTCAGATTCTACTGTTTTCCTTAGGCTTTTCATGAGGCATATTATTTATTTTTTTTCAAACACAGTTTAATGTAGTGGTTAAAGTACAACTGGAGTGAAAAAAAAAAATCCTTCATTGGAAAGCGCAGGCAATGTGATATTTAGCTTATGCTGGGATAAAAAGGCCCAGCTGCTTCTAGGTATTTGGAAGCTAGTATTTATATATAAGTACCTGAAATGTTTAAACTTAATATATTTTATTTTAGTTTGGCAGATAAGCCCTGTGGACTTTCAGGTCTAAACCCACAGATTTTGCCACTTTATGCTTTTTTAACCAGATTATTTGTAAATCCGAATGACGATCATGGTGGGGAATGTGTGAAATCACTCAGGTCAGTCTTTAGCCCCCCTTGTTTACCACTAGCCCATGCAGAAGGGCTCAGCCCACGCCAAAGGCCCTCTGACCTGTACTCGGCTCACACTAGAGTCTGCAAAACAAAAGTATTCAGGAAAATCACACAATTCATTCTTAGCTTCCCAACCCGTATTTGCCTAATATTCTTGAACCTTCTTAGTTGAGGCTTCAAGAAATAAAAAAGTCCACATTGTAAGGTATAACTGAGAAGTTGTAAAAGAAATCACAAAGCCCAAAAAGTAGACTTTCAGAGAGATGTGCTAAATACTTGCAATAGCAGGCAAAGGGCAAACTATGAAAGTAAAAAATAAACCCTGGAAAACTACAGCGCAGCTATTCTACCAGTGCAGTCTGCACGTAACCAGTGCCAGGCTATTACTAACTTAATTTTAAATAATCTAATTGAATATTTATTCTTTCCTAACCTTTTGTATAACCAAAATGGAAATGCTTGGAAAACAAACTCACAATAGAAAATATATAGAAAAAGGCTAGGGAAAGTTTGTTTCTTTGGGGTTTTCAACTTTTCTATTTATTTATTTATTTTTGCCTGAAACAGTTAGTTCCCAGTTGCACTTCAGGACCCAGCCAGCTCTCTATAAAAACAAAACTTTTCAGTCTTAGCTTCTTAAGATGTAGTTCTGTCAGCTGAGCAATGTTTGCATCCAGTTCTCTGATTTAGTATACTACAAACCAAATACAGCTTTAAAGCCATCACACTTATACGTTATCAGGTTATATGTGCACATTTTACTTTTCGTTCTTGACTAGATGTTATTTACACAGAACATCTTTCCTTGAACTCATAAAAATGTCTAGCTGGCCATGTTTCTGATATACAAGAGTCAGTCAATATAAAAGATGCAGAATAAACTGATGACCAAAACTTGACTTTTCCAAGCTATCGTGAACAGGGTAATAAAAATGATTCAAATATGCTAACGTGAGTCATTTTGGCAGTTTGATGGCATCATTGTTTCCCAAAAAGGACGACCATATGGAAGCCTCTGTGCTATTCACTACAATAGGCTGTTTTTATAACAGAAAAGATATACAAACTTTCTAAGTACAGTGGCTTGCCAGAAATCAAGACTAACCCAAACAATATCCCCTCTCAAACGTATATACTATCCCTCATTCTTCCAGTCTTCCTAAGAAAGTCTGGGGATACAAACAGCTTTATGGCACACCTCTTAAAGGCAAAAAACAAAACAAAACAAAAAACAACAAAAAAGGCCATGCTACTTCAGATGACAGAAGTCTTTTCCAAAGTTAGGGTTCCTTTCCAGATGATATCTGGCCATCAGCTCCCTCTCTCTTAAACTGCTTTAGATCCGCTCATCTGAAGATAAGGTTAAGGACAGCACAGTCTTTTGCAGCTGCAGTAGGGAAGTTCAAGCTTTTCAAGCTCAGATTTAGCTCACTTAACTTAGGACAATTAACTGATACATCTTATTTGGGAGTTTAGTCACCCTAAGCTCTCTATTCAGTTAATGAGAAGAGATAGACACCTCCAGAAAGCATTTGAGCCAGTCTAGGACCAGATTCATTCTAGAAGTGCCTTTTTCTTCACTGATTACTGAGAAAGCCCTTGACCAAGCTTCTCACTTGGAATAAATCTTGGCAAAATGCGTAAATGGGATCAGTCTGGGCTGTAGACACTTACAGACACAGAGCAATACCATAATCCAAACCAGAAAGCTAGCAGGTATCACAGATCACTAATCCCGTGTACCCCCATTTTGCACCAATGCCAGCTGTGTAAAGCCAGCCAAACCACACAAAGTACTTTAGACCGCCTGTGACAATGCAAGACAAAAAAGACCTAAACTCACCTCCCTTCTTCTGTTCCCAAATGACAATAATACTGGAAAGCTTCCAGTTTAGCCACTTCCATACATATTTCTTCATCTCTAAATGGCAAACTGTGATCTTTTGGGGCAAGTGTTATGCAAGTTAGTGACACCAGTATTCTGCTGGTGATGTCAGCTAAACGAACCTGCCATGGTTTTCCTCATCACATAACAAAAATGCGTAGTGTTAATTCTGTCAAACACATAACAAAAATGCGTAGTGTTAATTCTGTTCAAAAGACAATATATAAAACTGGTCATCACCTTCTCTAATTCTCAAACTGAGATGCGTGTAAGTATTAATGGCTATGAGCACTAACAAGGTTCAAACAAATGGGTCTTTTTTTTCTCCAGAAGCGATCTGTTGCATTTCAGAATGCACACTTAAATGAACAAACGAAAAAAAAAAACTAAACAGCCATGCTTTCAAGTTGTAGTAGGTGTCTGATCTTTCCTATCTTTCTGGGTAAACTTTTTTTTTCTTTTGAATTTTGCCTAGGAAAGACAAGGATTCTAAATGCCATAGATAAGAGGGTATCCTGCAGTCTTGTCCCCAGATGTGTATGATTCTCCCAAAACCTCATGTGGAGGATTTTTTTGACACAAGCTTTGAAGCTGAGAGGCAGACTAGGAGACCAGGAGCTATCAGGACTGAATTATCTGAAGCTTCTCCCTAAAACAGGATTTGGGAAGCTGCTGGGCATTCTATAACGTCAGTGAAAATCTCTCTGGCTTTTAAGGTGCAGCGGAAAGGAGCAAAGGACAAACTGATTTCAGCCACAAGCAAGACCAAGCACCTTAGGAAGGAAGACACGACATATCGACACATCCTTCAGTCCAAATTTGAAAAAACAAGCGGGCTTTTATCTTGAGTTCCTCCAAAGACTGGGCCAAAAGGGTGCCAAATGGGGACAAATGTACCCGAGTCCTTACCGATGACCTCACCATTCGGTCTCATCTGTGGACCCCTGAATGTCTCTGTACAACTGGTTCCCAGTATCCAGGGAGGGCAGTTCCTCACAGAGGTATCTACAGGGCTGGGATAGATGGGGCTAGTGCTCTTTCAGCTTGGGTGCAGGCACATCTAACTACTCTGTAGTTGCATAAGGGCCATAAAATATCTTTCTGTAGCTCTGATTTTATACTCGTCTACCTTTCTCTGGTGGATGACAGGGACAAGCGGTCTCATTCTTACAGGACACTGGAAAACAGCCAAAACAGCTTTAAGTGAGCACACATCAAAGGAGACCAAGAGGCAGATAAAAATCACAAACAGGATGAAGGTGCCACAGAACTAGAGTAATGGTAAACAGGGTTGAGTGACCAACACTGGAACAATTCTTCTCTGTAAACGAATGCTGTTCAGTGCTGGGATTGTTCTTTCTCTACTATTATCTGAGAGCCAAAAATCTACTAAAGGATTTCCTCCCTCCTTCATGCACAGAGCATGAAATCCAGGAGTAAGTACTCAACAGCAAATTAATACAAATGATTAGTATGTGTTGGTGAGAGATACATACATTTTCATCCAACTGGAGCTATTCACACTTTCAGTTGCTAATATCTAATTCAGCAAGTCTGAATTTCAGCCATGATATATAAGCAAGGATAAGGACTCACAGTTAGCTACAATGCGGTATACCAAGGCAAGCATGCCAGATTACTATTATCATGGTGAGATTTCATGACTACATTAAGCCAAGTTGTTTGACAGCTACGAAAAAGACAGCTTCATCCACTTTTATCTGAACACTGACCTTTTCAAGAAATAATAGGATATATCCTGCTATCGTTCCTCCCATGAAACTCCTGTTGAGGTCAATAGGAGTTTGGCGTAAAAATGTGAAATCAGTACTTGGCCCATAATGTTTAGTGCTGCATAACAGGCTATTGGGAAAGGATCCAACGTTAAGCATCAGTTCTCATTAATTACACTGCAGATACCATTTCTACAGACTTTCTATCATTTATTGTGCAAATTAAATACTTAGAGCCAGATCCTCAGCTGATGTAAATCAGAATATGCTGATGAAGTCAAAGAAATAAGGTCAATAAAGACCAGTCAATGAACTCAATACAGCTAAGCCAAATTACACCACAGAGAATCTGGCCCAGCAAATAATTCTCTTCTCTAATCAACATTGCAGATTTTTTATCTGCAGTGGCTGATCTTTGCTGCACATCCTGTGCTTCTTCACGTCTAGAAGGTCAAAAGATGAAATTGGTGGAAATCCTGTGTGAAGAATATACAATAGAAACCTGTAGCATGAATAAATCCACTTCTGGACTGCAATTCAGCATTTTGCCCTAAAATAAAAAATTTCTTTTCTAAGTTCAGTGGTTTGGATTTTTGTCATTAAGAAGCTTTTATACTGTCTTAAATATTGTAATTTACTATGCTACAAGCTTCTACTTACAAATCGGAATAGAGGGGATGATCAGTTTTGTAACTTGCCTACTTACTGTGCTGAATTTTACAGTCCTCTGAGTTACGCGCAAAAGGAAATAGCTTGAACATGCATTCTGAGATGGAGTCACTATTAAGTATGTATCTTTCTTTCTCTCCTCCTGTCTAACTCTGAATTATCCAGTCTAGAGTCCTGACTAATATTTCTGGATCCACATTCCCAAGAAAATATATTTGAACTATCTTACAGCTTATGAGCTTTTAACATAAAAGTATTTCTAGTATTTCTAGAAGTCAAAGGCCACAAATTCTCCACACAGGCATCCAGTGAATAAGATAAAAACATTTGGAGAATAGTTTTAATGAAGTTGTAGAAATCATTTTACCAAGCCACAAATATTACTATTTTTAATAATAATAATTCATAGTACTGTACTGTACTAGCAAGAAGACAGGGCTCTGTGGTGCTAAGCACTGTCCAAACACAGACCAGGGCGACAGCCCCCTCCCCAAAAAAGTAATGATCCAAGTAATAATTCCAGTCATAACCCATGCTACGCTCCCAGGAACAAAGTGTAGCACACCATCCAAGCACACTGCAAAAGTTAAAGTAATATTTTACGTTAACAAGTCATCACTTCTCTGTGTATAATTTGGGCGGTAATGCTTGTAGGAAGTTATTACCACCTCAGTATTTATTTTGTAACACTGACAGATGGAGATGAAACTGGAACTTGTTTAGAGCATCCAGCATCTGGACACATCTAGAAAAGCACTAGATGGAGCACTTACTGCTGCTTCTGGAAGAGGCCCATGTAAAAACCAGACTGGCTACCTCCTCCGTATGTGTAATATACTTTCAACTTGTGTTTGAAAGTCATCAAAGTACAAAATGATCTTAAATACAGAACCTGCATGACAACATTTCAATTAAAAAGCTTTTAGGAAAGGGCTTGGAGAGCATCTATAACATATTTCAAAAGGTCGTGGAAAGAAGGATGGTACAATACGGGTCACATCAGCGCTATGGTAAATTGGGTAAAAGAGAGTTCCCTGAGACAGCTCCAAGCAAAATAAAAGTAATTGGGAACATCACAACATTAATTTAGAATTACTGCCAATCATAATGTCCTATATAGCATCTTTTATCTCAAAGGCTCCTAAAGCACTTTGTAAATCCTACATGGACTCTGTTCTTTTATCATTAACATGTTTCCAGAAAGCAAAGAATACCATTTCTGGTTGAAATTTAGGCAGGAAAACTGTGTGTTTGTGGCTAAGCTGCCAGAGTACATTTTCAATAGCTAATATTCAGTAGTTCTAATTTACCTCTGCCCCAAACCAAGAACGTCAAGTGCTACTGTGCACTTTGTAACAACTTATTTAATATTAACTCCAAAGCGGAGCACTAATTACCAAATCAATAGGAGTACTCCCCGCAAAATCCATGTGCTACACTGAGGTTTCTTGTGCAGCTACTGTCTCAGATCAAGATTATTTGGCTTGTGAGACCTGAAAAGATCCCAGCCCTGTTGGAAGAGCAAACCACACGCTCCTACCTCTCTTACCAAAGACTGAGTAATCTGCCAAAGAGTCTCTTGAAATCTTCCTACTGCTTGAAAGTCTGAGGAAGATGACTAGTAGTAAAATGGATAATGCGCTTTAAAAAACAAAACAATAATAGACAAGGCAATAGATGGACTGCCAGAGAGAAATCTTTATGGGCCTAGCTCTGAGGGCTAATAAATATTAAGCAAAGAAAGTATCCTAAAAATATGCAAGAGAATCTAAACATAGGCCTGTCACCAAGTATAAGACATCTCCACTTGGTTCATACTGCCATTTCCCTATATATGTGCCTTGACCTCTGTGGTCATTCTTTAAAAAAAAAAAAAATCCAATGAAATAGCAATGCAAAGTTAATTCTTTCCATTGCCCTCAAGGAAGCATGTGAGGAAGCATGCCTGGTGTCAGCAGGATGTAAAACCATAGGGAAAGTGCTCCCTTCCACTAAACCTGACTATTGTGTCTTGAGAGGAGTTTGCGCGCTGTGACTAAGCATTTCATCTGGTTGTTTTCCATGCCTGAAGGCTGAAAGAGTAATTACGTTGCAAGAGTTCAGGCTAAGAAAATGATGTGTCTACAAAGAAAAGTATACACAACTTCATTTGTTACCCTTAAAATCTCCTCCTTTCCAGGTCGTATAACTGAAAATTCACTGCTTTTATAAGGATTTTCCTAATTATGATGACGGTAAGACAAATATCAGCTTAGTATTTCAAAGTCAAAATAGTTCAGGGCCTTTAAAAATCAGTGGTTTTATTGAATTCAGTAAGCCTCAGATCAGGACTCAGTTTTCCGGGATATGAAACCCTTCTGTATCTACATTAGTTTGTCTAGGTCATACCTCTCCCTGGACTTTGAATTTCTCCTCGCTAAGCTCCAGACCTCCAAGCCTGGCTGATGAGTTTTAGAAAGCTGTGCGGGTAAGAGAACATTGCAATGCTGCAGAACCTATGAATAACCATTTTTGTCTTTTCTATCATTTCCTAGAAATCATCTAAGATGTGCACACGGGGATTTCCTCTGTCCTCAGCCCACCACATGTGCATGCGCACGCGCACCCCCAGACACACGCAAACACAAAGGATTATTTTATACTGACGTTCGGCTGCCAGCTCATTTTCTGCTGGTCTTTATAAAATAATATCCTAAGTAGCCTATTAGCTTTAAGGTCAAAATCTTTGTCTATTTTCTAAATCTGTTCTCCTGTCTCCCCCCTCCCACTTCCTTTCCTTTCATTACCCTTTCCTATCAATTATCTCATCCCTGCCTGCTGCCCATCTGAGCAAGCCAGCAGGACCCCCTCCGTGCCCGCCAGATTGTCTCATTCAGCTAGCTCTCAGGTTGCTGCTGATTGCCGTCTTTATTCATTACCAAAACACTTGCTACATGGTGCTCGGGCCCTGGCAACCAAACTCTAAATCCTGCCAGCGAGAACGTAATTACTAGCACACCACAAACAGAGACTGGAGTCTGCTGTGAGTTGTTAGAAGCAGCAGCGAGATAGACCCGGGCTATTTTCATGTAACTGTAGCCGACTACTTGTTTGTCAGTTGGTATGTACTAATGATTGGCCTTATTCTTTTTTTTTTTTCTTTTTTTAAACAGGCTTTATCTGAGACCAAAATATATGCCTAAACAAACTCACAGATGTGTCACGGAGAGCAGTGCTTTTTAACAGTTTCCAAGTATGGAATATGGTGTAAAAAGAGCTTTACCTGAACTTTCATCTCCAGGTTTCTGAGGTGTCTGGAGCTATCAGTGCTGTTTGCTGTGGAAGGTTTCTGAGAGCCTTCTCTGATGCCTGGAAGCCTACTTGTAAGTGCACAGTTCATTTTCCTTAACTGCTTGCTAAACCAAAATAGTTACTAGACACTCTGTGTTAGGCAGCCCAAAGTCTCCCAGGCGATGACTTGCCTTCCTGATTGATCTGAGCATCACCTTCAAATGATCTTTGACAGAGATTATGCTTTTTCTCTCTTTGCATGCAAATTACAAGAGTCCCTGCTGTTTTATATTTATTGTCCTTCCCCTTAAAAACCTGTTTTAGGATTTCACTCTTTCAATGGGGAACTAAAGCTGACCAGTTTTGTTATTTCTAAAAAATATTTACTGGGAGAGGATCTTTCTGACATCAGCTGAAAAGTTCTCTGTGCCTTTTGCATCTGCTCTCCAAATCCTTAATCTTTAAAAGTGCTCATGAACAGGGCAAATGTCTCAATGCTAACCATTCTCTAGCAGATTTGGAAGTTAAATTCAAGCAGTACTTATCTCCCCCTCAATGGGAAGGATTTATCCTATTACCTATCATTGTCATTGACAAGAATTGGTCCTGTAAATCTCCAGCACATAAAGGGAAACAGACCCAACTAAAACTCTTCATGTAAAAAACAGAGCTGTGATCAAAGCAATCTGAACTTGTATTGTGACCGTTATAGCAAGAATACTGTATATCACAAGAAACTAATTGATAAACTGAAAGCAAGCCAAATAGATCACTAAAAAAAAAAAATCTTTCATACCACAGAGTTAAAAAGACCTTGCCCCTGGATTTGTTTGCAGTGCTTTGCTTAAGGTTTAATTCTATTGATTACACATTCCATTTTCCAAAGTGCCATTTGCCTGAAGGAGCAGGTGGTGTTTGCTGTTTCCATTTAACTGATATATTAGCCATGTGGTGCACTGCATCAGTGGGCAGTATTAATCAATTTACGGCAAGATGACAGAGAGAATCACTCACAGCAAAATTGCAAGGGGGAAAAAAAGGACAAAAGCAGGAAAATAATGACCACTAATGGGGAACTTGAAAACAGAAAAAAAAAAAAAAAGTGCTTTTAATACTTCTCTTTCATAGCAAATGGAATTGGAAGAATTTAGGAGCAGCCAGTGTTTGAAAGGAGACAAACATTGCTATGTTCAGTGCAATACTTTGTGTAAGCACTTTACTGTTTGGCGTTATGTGATGAATACACAGTCAAAGATCTCAGATACTTGCTTAGCTTTCCTTTCTTCAAATGAAAGCAAAACACACCATACAAGATCAAAATTGGTATAGGGCTTTTCTTGGAAAATGCATTAAGTTTCTATATGTGAAAACCACTTCTGTGCTACACTAGCATAGATATTATTTTAATAAACATTTTGAATTTATGAATCTAATAGCAAGATTTCTAGGATACTGAGGTGGTTGAGTTTCAAATCAGCTCGCTCTTCTCACTCATCACATGTTATTTTCTTTCCAAAACTTGAACAAGTTGCATGTTGTTTCTGTAATTACACTTTTTCAAAAATACATCTCGATTTATATTCAGCGAGAAAGTAGAGAAAGATATGTGCAGAGGTGAGCAACGGACTTCCTGTCAGTTTGAAATGTGGAAATTCATGTTTCTTCAAAAACCACTGAAAATGCACAAAAGTAAAATTTATCTTAATATCTTTGCCTTCTCAGCCACAGAACAGTGGAAATAAAGAACTGGGGAGGAACTTCAGTGTTGCCAGGAACCAGGAGGGCCTTGCTCTCTTCAGCCATCTCAGTAGCCGTAGAAGATGAGAAGCAGGTTCCCGTGTCATGTAGCCCAGCTGCTCTGTGTGTCTCAGCATCCACCCTTCTCTCCCTGTTATACTGGCCCCAGACCTGCCCTTGCACTCCTACGTGCTCTTTCTGCAAACAAATAAATGTAAAAGGCCAATCCTGAGCTGGATTAATTTGAATGGTCCAACACAGAGTGACAGCAGTTGATGGCTCAGTACGTTTATTTGATGGTGAGAAGCAACAGCAAAGACCTACAATGTCTGAAAAATTCCTAAGTCGGCGGGATCACAGGATTCCCCTCCTCAGAGGGCAGCAGGCTCGTAGCCTTCCGGCGGAGCTGGTATCTCACACAATTGTCCGCTCTTCGTGGTGAAATATCATAATGGAAACACAAACCCCCACTTTAAATATCAAGCACCAGCAATACCAATGGCTTTTGGAAAAAAAAGTAGCATAGAAATGCCTTTTGTAGACACAAACACAGCAATCAGAGGGAACAAAAGGAGAATGGCTTTGATGATGACAGTTATGTCAGGATGTGGATACTAATTGTACTAATAATATTTACACGTTGCAGGTGTTTTTGGCATCTATTTATACGTTAAGAACTGGACAGAGCTTTGAGCATCTACTTAGCCCCAAGACTCACCTCCACCTCTCAGGCATGTGTAAATGTCAAAAGAACCACCTGTGCTCCTGGGGAAGGAAAAGCTGAGAAAGTACTATAATTCTAGGTCAGATGAACTGAAAGAAGAATGGAAATTGATGCATTGCGTTGGGCACACCACCTGAGGAGCAAAAGGAAAGCTCCAGCAGCAGTGAAACACAAGCAGGGAGTGGGAACTGCTTCTTCCCCCAACTATGGAGTTGACTGCTCCATAAAGGAGAAGTCAACAGATAAGTACGACGTTACTGCATTCAGTCTTTGAAATGAATACTGTGTACAAGTCCCATACGCCGAACAAGATACGTGTGGAAAATTGTGTGCAGGCCCATACTTAGCCAAGACCGCAAAAGGTTTGAGCTGAACTTTCACTGTAAATATATATTCATGCAGAATAACACATATGTTCCAAGAATGGTGTATAATAGCAGGCAATTGAATCTGGAAATAATAGAAAAAGAAATTTGGAAATATCAAGATTGGAACAAGAACATCAAAAACTCAGAGCTCAGAAAAACCGTTTTTGGCAATGTAAGTTTAGCCAAAATGCCTGTTTCACATAGTTTTTTTACAGAAAGGAGCTAAAATTCAACAGTTGCCCGCAAAATGCAAGCTAAAACTGTAAGGAGCGTGAGCCCATGTAAAAGGGAAGACACCATTTAGGAAAACTGTCAAATGTTCCTGAGGGGCATGTAATTTATCTTCGTTGTCTACTTATGCACTCTGTCCCCCAGAAGCTGACTTATCCCTGAGTATCTGTGTGCATTTGCTTGTTTAATATTCTGTCTTTCCTTAATATTGCAAAGTACCGTGAAACACTGAAACTATGCTTCATAAATTAACAAATAATAATAAAACACTGCTTGAGGAACCTGTCTAAATGATATAATATTAGCATGAATCATCCCCTTAATGAGAACCAAGGAAACATTCTACAATGGAGTATGATATTGCATAATTCAATACAATAAAGTTATAACAGCTCTCAGTAGCACCACATCATTAAATAAATTTGGCAAACTTTTCAATTAGACACCACTTTCTGGATTTAATAAACTTGCTAATAGTTTGCTTTTATATCGTTCGTGGTTTTTCTTCTGTGCATTTCTGGACAGAGAAAGGGTTTGAACATCTGTACAAATTTACAGGGTATAAGTGAAGATGATAAGAATGTGAAAAGCAGCCCTGGGAACATCACTTTAAAACATTAAGTGAAATTATATACAGGCCAATTTGCAGACTAGGGACTTATAAAGGAATTTTTTTTTATCCTCACATGGTACTTCATAGCAAAACGTTATCAGGAAACCATTTCAAAAAAACTGTGCTAGTATAGGAATTGCCATAGTTAATGAATCTCATGGCCCAATCCCTTTCATTGTTCTTTTCTTAACAACGTCTAAGAGCATATATTTTGGAAGAAAACTCCAAAAAGCACCAAAGCCTTATTTTAGACAGCTGTTCAGGTAAGGTTTCTCCCTTTGGTGTCTTCCTAATTCCTAAGATGAAATATTTTAATGCTGAAGCATATGGTTTAATATTATCTGAAACTTGTCAGATTGTCAGAACTCTAGGTATTTTTGATACACATACAAAGATCCAGTTGTACAGGGAATGTTTCTGTATTTTTGGTCTCAGTCACACCTGGTCGCTAGGAGTTTCATGTTGGATTCTCTATATGTACACTAGTCTATATTAGAGTAGCAGGAAGTATTCTTGCCATACTGTGGTTGACTATTATTTTTCTTAGAGATTTACGTCTGTTTGCTGTGATGTTTGCTGTAATGAAAAAGGAGTAGGTGCTCTATAGCAGCTGCTGCATGTTGCACTGTCTTGGCCAACACATACAGCTCCCTTATTTGCACTGGCAGAGCACGGGTAGGGGATGCCCATGAGTTCTCAAGATGCAGCATGTCCAAGCACCAATGGAAAGGAGTAGTCGCCTTTCTACCCACCGAAGCACAGGATATGGAAATGGAGCTATTACTATCTATTCGAGATTCCTACTTCAGGAGAAGTTCAAATGTTTTTAGTGATGCTGTAAATCTCACCGCAGTAGATTACCAACAGTCACAACACAGGTCCAGGGGACTAGCCTTAACATCTCTACGTTACTGATTTACACTGTTGTTTAACACACCCAAACACATACACAATTCCTGGGCCGGGCCACTTATCTGCAGTTGCAAGGGGACTGAAACGATTGCTACTCGTACTTCCTGAGAGAAAGGAAATATGTATCAGTAGCTATGAAGTGCCTTCATCTGTAAAGACATGTTGCAGGAAAATAGCGACCAACTTCAGCGACAGAAAGGAGGCCATGAAGGAGTACATTCCCAGAGACGTGTGCTATGCACAGCACAGACCATACCTGGTTGCTCTTTACCTCTGCCTGCCCCACTACCTTCCAAGCATAGGTTGATCACAGCCATAAGTTGACTCCTGTCTTTGTCTCCTAAAACAACCAATGTATTTCCTCCACTCCTCGTCCTCCCTCCTGGCCTGGCACATGACTTGAAGCCCATTGGCACGCCGTAGAAGAGCGCAGAATCTGACCCTCCTCAGCAAGCCGGCATCGATATGCCCACATAAAACAAAAGCGGCCTCTTCCACACCATGCGCCTTATCAAACAGCTCTGAATAGTCTAAGAGGCCTTCCCTCTTCCCCCTTCATCCAGAAAGGCCCGTGTTTCACGGGACGTGGGGGAACGAGGGGCTGCCCACATGGAGCTGGGAAAGGGCAAATTCTAATTACGAGAGAATGTCAGTGGAGTAGAACTTTGTCACAGGATAATGATCCCCTGCTGTTAGATAAATATGGAAGCAAAACTTAGGCAGTTTTTGAAAATAAACAGTGAGGTGATGCCAAGATGTTTATATTCAGAAAGGGAAACATTTATCCCACTGCAGTATTTCTATTTCATGGTTGTTGTTGTTTTTTTAATTAAACAAAACCAATCCTTCCCTCCAACCCAAACAAATAACATCCTCATTCATGCCTTTGGTCTCGCAAACCATCATGAACGTACAGTCCCCACCAAAATCCAAAAAGAGAGTTTTAAAACAGTATCACAAAACTCACACAATAGAAGTAATAGAATTTTGAGAACGTGATCAATAACGCTTAGCAACGATTACTAATATTGTTCCACTTATTAATAATCAAATTACTAACTATAATGAGCCAAACTACCTTCTGGCAAAACACCTTTTTGTTCATGGATGTAAGCCAGCAGGCAATGTGGTTCTGTATTTTACATTCACCGTATATGTATTCAGTGGCCAAATTCTGATCTGTTTCCTGCTTATATTTGGAATATGTCGACAGAAGCCAGCAGACTTACAAAGTGAAAACTATGCGGAATCTGCCTATTTATGTTTTCACAGCGTATTTCTTTATTGACAATTTATTGGTAAATGGGAACAAAACACAGCACAGAAAATCTACTGACTTCCACAAATCCCAAGAAAAAAGCCTCCGAAGTCAAACTCTGTGTCATGAATTTGCTTGCTATGTCCGCCAGAAGTAATTCTCTCCTTCAAGTGCGCCTAGAACTTAGATGGAAATCCGCGACTTGCAGATGCATGGGGAGAAAACATGGCACGGCGGCTTCTGCGAGTAGCAGAAAAGGAGTGCAACTGAAATCAGAAGTGCTGAACCTCGTGCCTCTGGCTAACCTGAGCTGCAGTCCCCACCTGCGGCTGGTTTTTTACCCCTTGTTTAAGGGATACGTTCTTGTTCTCATTCCACTGCCTAATTTGTGAGTCCCAGAAGGGGTACAATTAAGGTACACGCATCAGTCCCAAGTTCTCTGGTATCTTCGGGGTCAACCCTACACGCAAATGGTGCTAACAGGCTGGCGAGCAGGCCTGCATCGGTACAATTGCACCTCCCTGATGCCAGCGCTCGAGCTGCTTCTCTACCACCACCAGCAAGATGGTAGGAGGAAATATTTAAAGAACGCCACCGAGGCATCGACATGCCAACAAGAAGCAGACCAGGCATGCCAGCAGCTGAAACCAGGCTCACATGACAGACCTACTGTACAAAGCCTCAGCTGCTTCCCTTCACAATTTAGCCCCCATTCTGTCCCAAATTACAGATTCTGTCAATTGACAGTAAAGTGTCACACAGATTTTTTTTTCCAAGAATAAGCATAGTTTTAGTTAGATGATTAAATAAATGCAGCACGCTTCTTTGTTGTTTTTCTACTCTATTATTTTCCTGAGATGGTATCTAGCTGCTAGAAATAACATTTAGGAAAATTCAGAGATTTTTTTTTTTCTGTATGAGTACATATAAAATAAAATCAATTAAAAGTGGGAAATGCAATTTCTAGTGGCACTTTGCAATGACCTATTAATATATTTTGAATATTTTCCTGTGCAAATTTGCGTTGCTTGATTCTCTTCCCTTGGAAACTGCTGCTTAGTAAAAACTAATCAACTTGTCAACATTTTGTTTATTCTTAAATTGCGTCGTCTATTATTCCAATTACAGTGTCACTGCGCTGCTTGCCGTCGAGGGGCTGCCCGCCTGTGTGACATTCAGGGTGCTCGCCCCCTCTTGCAGCGCTGTGACAAGGTTATGCAAAGTCTGCAGCCCTGCGCAAACAGGTTCCTCTGGAAGCCGAAGCGCTGACAGACTTCGTACGCAGCAAGGCATCCGTGACATCCTGGCGTCTGCCAGCTCCCTTCTTGCTTGATTAGCTCTTGGTTACCTCAGTGATAATGTCTGAAGGCACTGATTAATGTACAATAATGGTACATCTCACTGGAAAGATAAGCTTATAGAAGATCAATTAAACAGCGGCAATTTCACAGGCTACAAGCTAGAAGAATGGTACTCGCAGCCTTTTCTCGGAGCTATTTTTTAATCAGTTTCTTCTGCCTGCTCTAGAATTTTCATGTAAAACAGTAACTATCATAGGGGAAAACAAGAAATACCCTGAAAATGAAAGGTGACGGTACCCATTAAAATTACAAGGGAAAATGAATATAAATCAAGGCCCCTGAACATTCCTTCAGCTGTCAGAAGGTTACAAATCCTGCTTTGATGATAAGACAAGAAGTTTTTTCAAATGCAAACTTGCCATAAATGGTACATAGGAGAATGCCATTGTTTCATGCAATTACATTGTTGCCTGGGCAACCATGTACAAAAGTTAATGTAAGTACAGGTTTAAAGATGAAGTGTCTCCTAAATTGGAATAAAAACCCACTTAATAGTATAGACGATCCAAAGGAAAAAAAAATGACCTGAATGTAACTATAAAAAGACTTCTTCTTGAGCAGGAGATTATAAATTACAGGTTACCTTCCTCCTCCAGTTTTTAGTCAGTCATTTTAATAATAATAAAAGCAAAAGTCTTCAGGTACTATAACTTAAACAGATGTAACAATGAAAATTTTAAGAAAATGAATATTAATTTTATATGAGAAAATTTTAGAGAGATTCATCATGTAAATAACAAGGATATCAAAGGACAGCTGTTGTTATAAGGGTTTTTTGAACAGACAACAAATTATTCTGCCCCAAAAGCTGGTACTATGGGAAAGTATTTTATTGAAATGCATCCAGAGATCGTTCTTCCAATAATTATATTTATTACATATGGGGGAGGGAGAAAGCCTATATTGTACTGGGCAGTCAGTTTTATTACTGGAATGACTGCACTTCTTCCTATCACCAGCCTGGATTTAATGGCAGAATTATGGCCCATTATGTCTATTGCAATGACTTCTCCGGAACAGGGTGGCCAAAGCTATATTTGGACGTTGAACTAAAACACACTGTTGGATGTATTCTTTAGGGTATTTTGCATCCCTGGTTGCATGCCAAACTGGAGAAGTGTCCAGAAATCATGAGAAAGAGAGGCCATGAAACAGCAAAAAACAGAAATAAAGGAAAATATCACCCTATCATGCATTTCTATTTTTTAAATCAAAATATAATCTGCAAAGAACTGTGCATTTACACCCCTATTTCTACTGACAGCTGCTGCCTCCAGGACCTCTGATGATGCTATGGAAGGAAGAAGAACCATCTGTAGAATAAAAAAGTACACTTTTTTCAATTTGGAGGGAGGATTTAAAATATTCTTGCTACTCTCTTTTCTTTCCAAATATATATTCTTTCTGAAAGAAAAACAAACTATCATGCAGCCTTTGTCACTACCACCTCAAAAGAGAACGTCAGAACGTCTCCAGTGTCCAGGAGGGACAAAACACAACATACTGAAATGAACAATGCTCTACTACTAGAGACATGGACGAGCTAACCTAGCAGGTCTTTTCCTTCTCTCATTTCTTTGACTATATAAGAAATAGCACAGGTGCATAATAAAGTCCAGCATAGTCACTGACTAAGACACCAAGCAAGTGAAATACGTAAGAGAACAATTTTGCCTGTGTTGGGAAACAGTAACTATGTTTTGCTGAAAAAAAGTCAGGCAGGAAAAAAAGAGATTTCTGGCTGATGTTGAAAGAAAAACCTCTTTGTGCTAATCCAGTTGGGCATGATTTTCACAAGTGCAGAACACTTAAAACCCCACTTGAAGTCAATAGAAGCTGAAAGTGCTCAGCACTTCTGAAAATCGAGCCCTTAGGGAACGGGCGAAGAACAAAGAGCAAGGAACTTGTGCCTAGGATAAACTGACTGTCAGAATTTGTAGAGCTGCCATCGTCTTCTCATTTAAACATGTTCTTAACACCTTCCTCTGCCTCTGAGTGATAGCTACAAGTCACTCCAATCTGGCACTGGTTAGGCAAGTGGCAAGCTAAGTTTTCTGCTTTTATGCTAATGCATTTGTTTTAGAATTACCATCTTCCCATACAACCCCACATCCATCCCTGTTTATTTAACATACGTGTTGTGTCTTGTTTCCCACCCAGATTGAAGTTATTAGAATGAATACCTCCATAAAGTAGCAATTACAGGTAATCAGTTCTCCTTTCTTGAAAATGTATTATTAAGGAACTCTCCAAACTTGGAAACCCAAAAAAATCCATAAATTATTCAGCTTCAGCACAGTGGTTATTAACCTGCACTTGTAGAAATGCAAAATTACCAAGTTAACATTGCAAAACACAAGTAATTGGAAGGTATCAATCTTTTGTGCCTCTATCAAATTAGAGAGTTATATATCAATACGGTGAAGAACAAAATGGAATCGGACATTGAACTAGTCTCTGAAAAATGAACTGGCTACTTCAACAATTGTAGTGAGCTCCCAAAGAAATATGAAAACTTAAAACAACATCTCTGTGCGAGAAAGAAATGAGATCTTATTGGAATTCTTCTGAAGAGAAAGGAAAGCCTTGGCATGACTCATGAAATAATAATAGCATGAATAATACTTTGCATTGTTTTAGTGCCTTCTATCTTGGGAGCTCAAAGCAACTTTATAAAAATTAATGGATTAAGCCTGACAATATAGCTTGGAGGTGTACTATTATCTTTATTTTACAGATAGCAAACTTAAGGCAAATAGATTACATATTTCTTGCCAGACCAACGCTTGAAGAAAGCTTCAAATACTGTCCTTGCAGGAAATGCTATCCTTCTGAGGAAGCAAGGCACAGACAATCAGTTCCTCTGTCAGTGGAAGCTACCGCCCACCAAATAGCTTTTAAACTTGATGGTCAATGACATTTGAAAGAAAAATGTCTCAATAACTGCTAATTTCCTCCTGAAAACTGGAGGCTCCAGAAAGCAAAGATCCGACTCAGCACTCCTCTGACATCAAATTCTACATCTGCCATATCTTCTATTTGTTGACAACACCTGAATAACCATCACAAACATAGAGCCCAGGACAAACCATGGTTTGTTTTCTTCTGCCCAGTGGATCTCATGGAGCTTGTTTGGGGAAAGAGGAGAAAGAACTTGGGTTATTATGGTGGGGTTAGTGGACATAGGACACAGATCTACAGGATAACACAGGTAAAAAGATCTGGTCATAGAATAATTATGTGCACTTAGTTAATATCCAAATTTTATTTCAGGGCCAGTCCCTAGAAAAAAATTCAAAAATCTGAGTGCCAAAATATATCTTTCAGTATCTGTCCTTCATTTCTGCCTAATGACATGTGCTTGGATAGTCACCAATCCAGTGTACTTTGGAAAGATCTTAATCTGTCTGAACTGGAAAAGCTGTCACACTGAGATAAACTGGAAGACCACAATTTTACTAAAAAATACTATCTGGAAATTCTTTCTGTAGCAAGGTAAACAGTGCCAGCTAACCTACTTTCTACAGAGCCAATGGAAATATTTTCAAAGGAAATCAAAGGTTCACATACCCAAATACATATGAATTTCTCTACGCCTACTTATACACTTGTCTTTATAATAACTGGGCTCCTAACACAGTGCCAGTTTAACAGAAGTGAAATTTAAAAATCTAAGTATGCATGCCTGTGCACCACTACAACAATACTTCACTCAAACTCAATGACTATAGGTATAAATGTAGCCATGCAGGAATGTGAGCAGGTGAGCTTCAAACGGATGAAAAATCCAGCTGGATTCAGGTCCTGGGGACATGCCAGAATTATGTGGCTCATTAAGACCACTGGATTCAACCAGGGCAGATCTTACTGACCATAACAAATTCTTGGAGCGTAGTGCTATTGGTGTACTATTCATGTAATGCTGCATAAAATTAACACAACAATGAAGACCTTCTCACTAAGGTGATACAAGAAGTATAATGGGGGTTCCCAAATATAACGCTTTAAGTTTTCAACCTTCTGTAGATTTTAAAGACCAGTATAAGAGTCATGTGGATTCCTTTAAAATATAACAGTTTCATAATAAGATGTATGGAAGGCTACCTAATTCACTTCACTCAGCTGCAAAGCTCTAGGGATACAATATATACAACACTGTGCCACCAAGGCTAGACATCTTTGAAGGATCTTTGTATTTGAAGTTCTTCTACCTCAAATCTGATGCTGCTGATCTCTTCAAATCTGAAGAGCATGCAATATTTTAGAGAGCAATCTGGAAGCATAGCTGATGAGTTCCCCATTTAAGAATAACGAGAGCTAAAAAGATGAAATTTCCAGGATTTCAGAACTGTTCGAGAGTCAGCTGGCTTCACTCATGCTGATCCTCCACATTTGGAAGCAGAAAAACAGAAGATTGATTTATAGACATGACTTTGGAGCATGCCTCCAGTACGAGTCTATACAGGAGCACAAAGTACAAGTTTTGCTCCTTATGCAATCTGATAGCAGCAGTAAGAAAGGAGAGTATCTCACCTGCACTTTTGATCCCTCTGTGTAAGGGCTCCTAACTCCCAGGTAGTGATCACACCAGCTAAGTACACCAGAGGGAGAGCAGCACAGTGGCAACACACTGACAAGGCGATTCGATTTCAATTAGCATTTCAGCTTCAGCTGACAAGTCAGAAAGACAGAGTGGGGGAAACATAGACACAAAGCAGTGATAGTGCAGAAACTCAACCGACAGGGAAATAATGTAAAGGCTGTTTGATTTGTAGACTGACTCATGCAACAAAGTAAGTTTCCTTGTTATTAGTTTATTAGACAGAAAATTAAGGAGGGGGCATATACTTGGATAAAATTATTTACATCTCATTAAAAAAAAAAAAAAGTGAAAATATGAGTTGTTCAGCCACCTTTTAAAAAAGTGGTGCAGAAGTAACGGCCAGGAGGAGCTCCTCTACTGGTCAGAGGTGAGAAAAAAAATTGCCAGAAGGCCTAGGAGCTGCTACCATCACTGAACAGGGGCAAAACTGGCCACCTGCTAATGAAAGGCTCTGAGTAGCTACCCCAGGATTTTAGGCTACAGGATTTCCCACCAGTTAGAAGCTGAGTGGATGCAAAAGTGGGGATCTATTACAACGGGCGTTTTTGGTGAAAATGAGCTACCCTTCAGATCTGTTTTCCCTTGGGGTTTTGAAGAAGGGGGACAGATGGTTGGATAATTTATACCATTTGGCATGCAGTTACATGGGGGAGGGGGGGAGGAGGAAGAAAAGAAACCGAGAGAGACAGACAGACATGAGCTATACATATCTGAGCAGAGCTGCAATGATTTTAGACACAGATTTGCTCAGGCAATGCCACCAGTATGTGTCACTAAACTTTATAACGGTAATTTTAGATGAAAGATAGGGATTGGTGACTCCTCTGCAGAGAAACTAAAGTGGACAATGTGAACATTTTTTTTATAAACACCCCCATTTGAGGATCTCAGAAAGCTCTTGCAACCATTTGTTTACATTAATACACGATCATGCTTTTCACTTCATATTCCCTTTCATCATAAGATTTTAGTTTTCAGTGACTTTAGCTTCTCCAGTACTTCTACTTGAAGAAAATATTACCATTTTTCTTGTACAGCGAGGAAACAGGTGAAGTTCTAGCTAGTAGTCTTGTAAGTGCTTATGTTAAAATTTTTCCAAATGAGATGCTCCGATGCCGTTCCGTGAACTTCAGAGCACCTAAAAAGGAAGATGAACTCAGTGGAGTAGTAAACGCTCCACAGTCACAAATTTGGACACAGCAAGTCCCTCACCGGGCACTGCAAATAGGAGGACCCAGATAAGAGGGCTCTGTTAGCCTGGCGTCCTGAGGAAGTGAGGTTTGAGAAAAACGCCTCTTTGGTCTATCAGTCTCCTTCATACCACTGGAACCACCAGTCAATTTTAACCAAATTTGTCACAGAAATCTCCCTAATATTAGTTATATAAGTTACATGGCAATAGATAAAGGAGGGACACTCAGCCTAGTCCTCGGCTGAGGGCAAACTCACAACCTGAACTGGATGGTGCTGTCAGACAGCAAACGAAGCAAGGCCACGGGCAACCAGTGTACATCTTACATGACTATTTGTGCACAATCTGAACCAACTACCTTGCTTGAGGTCTCCTTGCTGGCGGAGGTGCGAAGGTAGCCTCAGCAGCCTCCATTTCCAACCCTGGCTCTGCTCACTAGCTAACATTTACTCTCTTAAATGTGTTCCTCCAGCAGCCATCTCAGGAAGGTCTCAGAAAAAGCCAAAGCAATCAGAATACATAAGGAGAGCTGTGTCAAATCTAAAGCTGTAAATATTAAAAACCCATCGCATGAATATTGCAAAGCTAAATGCTGCAGGTTGGCAGAAAGCCCACAGTTGCCACTGACCTTCTCCAGGAAGTGAAGGCCAACCTCCAAACAGCCGTACGGGGGTCGCGCATGTTTGTGTTTATCGTGCATATAAATACACTCCACTCTGTTGACCGAGTTTGCAGGACATTTACAGTAGTTATTAAACCCGATCTGTATTGTTTCAACCTTTTCAGAGCTCTGCCAATGTTTGTACAGTAAACGCTCTCATCTTCAAAAGAAAAGAAGGAAAAAAATAAAAACCTTAGTGTAACAGCATTGGAGGCACAGGCCCTATGCAGGGTGGTGGACACCTAGCCACTGGCAGGAGGTGCGTGCAGGAGGTGCCCCAGGCACACGGCCCCGCGCAGGCGGCCCCTGCGCTGCCGGGAGCGCATCTTGCATGGAAGACCGGCAGCCTGGCATTCGAGGGACTGCAGCCCACCAAGCCTTTGCTCTCTAACAGCCAGAGCAGAGGGCAGCAGCTCTGTCCTGGCCACACACAACTCATCAAGGAGTCCAGAGGCAGCCGTGGCGGTGCAGGCTCTGTAGTCTTTACCTCAAAAACCCTGCTGGGACTTGCTGGTGTGGACTGGGAGAGAAGCACAGACATCTGAAGAGCAATGAAGAACCTTTGGAAAGGTTCAAAAACAGATGTTCAGCATTCACAGCTGACACACCACAACAGGAACACCTTGCTTTGTTCATAGGACTTGGGTTTCGGGTGTGAAAGCATCTCTTTCACCATTGCAAATCCAGACAAACTCTACTACAACTAATCAAGACTTCCTGCGGTGGAGCAAAAATCAGAGCAAGTTTGGAAAATCCCAGTCATTTTCAAGGGGAGAAAAAATTACAAAGGAAGATTTTTTAATAGTGGAAGAGTTGGTGAACACCTTAGACATATCTCTGGCACTAGAGGTTTTTATTCACTGGGCTTTTAATTTGTTTTCACAGCGGTTTGAACAAATTGAATTTGTTAATTAAAGCGGTAAAATGAAATGCTGAACATTATTGACTAGATGCTAATTACATTAGAAGAGATATCGGGGGAGGGAGGAGTCCTTGTTTTCAATAGCCAGGACAAATCATATTAACGGAGACAAGTGATCAGTCTGAGCCTAAATTCTGCAGGGAAAAAACTGTTTACATGTTGCGGTTTAATGTTTATCATTCATGATCTTCAATTGGCAATACCAATAGAAACATGATTACTGCAGCTTGCTATTGTACTTCTTTTCAAATTTCACTCTAGTTTATAACATTCACTAAGCAGAGGTCATTACCCAATTAAATGCAATGATGCTCACTGTGCTAATCAGGAAGGACATTATTTTAAAGTTGGCCTCATGAAAATGCAAGCAGCTCACATTCCATCTCTGAAAGGCCCTTTGAGTCTTCAAGCTTTAACTTTTAGTATTAAAAAAATTAATATCAAGTTAATTGTTTTGTTTCTTCATACTCCCTTTCCTTTTATGACCTTAATTTTCATATTAGCATATTGTTTGCAGTAAAATTTTAATTTTCTCCTTCATGTATTTGTATGAGAATGGCTGGAACTTGGTATTACTTTATTCAGTATAATTTACCATAAATCTATACCATATTTCTACTAATGTCCATTACACAAACCCTGTGAGGTCCCAGCTCCCGGCACTGTGGTTGTTAATTTTAAACAACATACATTCACCATACAGCTGTGTGACTACCATCTTCAAAGGAAAAACTCTGTAAAGTCCTATTGATTTGAAAATGCCAAGAAACTTTTGGTTCCTAAGGTACCTAAGTCATGCCTGCAAATACAACATAGGCCCTAAATCACTTAGTTAATGCTTAAAATTCCACCCTACATGCCTAAGTTTCTATCCAGATTTAAGCTCGAGATATCAAAACGTCTGAGTCAAAGTAAAATCCAGCTTACGCTCTCAGAGTTATATTGACCCTGCAGTACTAACAGGTATAATAGAGATTACTATAAGCTTTCTGTGTCACTACCATCAGGACATGATTCACGATACAGAGAGGATTTGCTGAGTAAGAGGAACCATTTTTAGACTGACGGTTTTCTTCCTCTCCATCGTGCTGTCCTAATCATGTTCCTTTTTCTGAACACCGCTAAGATACTTAGTGTTTCATCGATACATAAGGAGACTTTTAGAAAGAGTGAAGGCATGTCATTGTAAAAGGCATCAAGTTTCTGCAGCTCATAAATAGACTGTAAACAATAGATGATGTCTCATTATAAAGAAACAAAGAACAACTGTAATACTGAGAATCAGCTTTAAAGCTCGCTGGGCAGAGGGAATAAATGTCTTTCTTCCTTTCAAGCCACAGCAGAATAAAATGATATGGAACTGACAAATGCAAATGCAATAAACTGAAGCAACAATTTACAGATCTAAGAAATAGGGGCAGAGCTGAAAAACGTAGGTTAAACTATCAGTAACAGCACAACCAGCTGCGAAGCAAGGCACCTGCGTTAGCTTAAGCAGTGTGCGGAATAAAGCCCCAAGCACGGGAAGGTGATAAATTAAAGGTTCTCAGCTCTGGCATGTTGAGTGTGTCTTAATAAGGACAGTTGAGAAAAACAAATAATCTTTCTGTTAATTGTAAAGAGCATGTGCTTTGTCTTCCTTTCCAGTATTTATAAACAACACACAGAATGGCCTAAATGGCACATTTCATTTTTTCTTTTTATTTCTTCTGAAGAGTTAATTGTCTGACAGCAACACAACTTGGCTGCGCTCAGTATGGTCCTACCATAGCAAACGCTCACCCCGTGTGTAACTTTAAACTCTCAAGCAGGCTCCTTGAATTCCTATGTGTGTGTGTATTTGCACAACGACCACTTCAAGCATGCTCAGCCTTCTGCAGTTGGGAGGCCCTGGGAACGGCGCTGTACGCGGGTCTCTCCAGCTCTGAACAAAGCCAGTCAAATTGCTCTATGTAGGCTGTAAATTACGCTTTGCATGGGCAGTTAGTCTGAAGCAGTTACTATAGACCTATTATGTATACGCCGTGGGTAAACTACAGCTGATTTTCACAACGGTCTTAGGTATTTAGAAAAGTAGCAGACTGCTCCAAGAATAGTTCAAAAAGTCTCTCTCGCGTGCCTTTTATAAAGGACATAGAATTTGACCTTATAATACAGAAAACCTAATATACCACCGACAGGTGACAATTCCAGCATTGGCTGACGGGTCTTTGGAGACTTTTTCAAACTGTGTAAGAGCTGGACCTCGGGGACTCCATCTCTTAAGATTATTCTAGCTTCAAAAAGAATCGGAAACTCATTCTCAGGATATTGCTTTTTCACATTCTTACTTAGAGAGAGCAGAATAATAATCAAGAGTCCAATACTTCCTGTCTATGTTCATTCCACTTTTTTTCTGAGCATAATCAAGTTGTTTGAAAGCCAAAGCAGACAACTGCTGGGAGTGACTAGTACAAGTGTCTAATACAATTTTTTACATCTGCCTCTATGCCAAAAATTATCCCAAATCTTAATAAATTTAAGTATCTGTATCTTTCCCATATCTAACAGTAAATTTATTGAAAGACTCCTCTCTGAGGTAATTCAGTCCTCCTATATGCCACCTCTCCCCTTCGCTAGTTCTGTCTCTTTTTATATATATTTAATGTGCAGTCTAAACTGTGAGTGGCTTGGGTGTCTGATTTGTCTGAGAAGCCTTCAGACCAATTTGCCTCAGGCCTTTCTGAATGAGGTGCATATAATAAAATGAAGTTTATGCTGGATGCAAATTCTGGGCCAAAGAAATGCAAGTGATCAAGAATTAGAGGCCTGAAGTAAAATGCATGGAAATGCCATACAGAGGAAATTATTACAACTAATGCTTCTTCTGAGCTCCTGCTGTGCTGATGTGGTTTTACAGATACTCAGTGTAGGTCTGTGGCTCAACAAAAGAATTCAGCTCTATGTTTGCATGAAAGAAGTAATAAATTTGTTATAATCAGTAAGCAAAATTCAAAAGGATTGGACATCTGCCTTGGAATCTGCTTGCTATACAGAGAACAGTTTAATATTGGCAAAAAAACAAATCTAAGAAGTGTACAGGACCTAATTAAAGGAGACGTGCTTTGAAAACAGATATTAAAATAACAATCCACCCTTTTGGATTAGAGGTGAGAAACAGTGAAGGCAGAGTATAGGTTTTAGGGTGCTGATTGCCTCATGGTGTCAGACAGCCCACTTTGTTAAAACTCACTTGATACCAGCACAGTAAAACGCTAACAGTGGTTAAGGGGCCATGAAGATTATACTGCTGTTCTGTAAAGCTGGGTATTTAGCTCTTGGTCTTCAAAAGTGTGCTTATTTCATGAACCCTAAGCATATGTCAAAGAAGTAAACTTTATAAACACTGCATGAAGGTATGAGCTCACACCTTCCTACCAGAAATATATGCTAAAAAGAGGAGAACCTTTAATTTATCACCTTCAACAAACCTGAGCAAAAGACAGAACAGATTTACCATGAATTTAACTATTTAGACCTTTTCTTGATATCTCCCAGAAATATAAAAATCAAAGCTCAAAACGGCAAGCTTGTGTTTGCACATTTATTATCCTTAATTTTCCAGCCACATCCAACCCGAAAGGTATGTTTTGTTTGTTTTCCATACAGCTGTTCGAGGAACTTGGCCACACAGCCACTTCACTCGCACTCTTGCCTGAGGATGATAATCCCTGGCACCAGAGGCTTATCTTCAGCAAAAATACGCAAGTGTGAAGCTGACTTAAAACAAGAGAAAACAAGAATCTACAGGGCAGCTCACTGTTCGAAGCAAGCATTGTTCGGATGAACAGGAATCTTTTTCTCTGGTAAATTTACTCTTTCAGGTACCCAGCTTGAGGACCAAAGAGCTCCGGCTCGTTCATGTCCATCTTTTGAAAGGGAACAACTGAAGCAGAGGAAACAGCTGTAACATGTTTCGGCTACCAATTCTCCATTAATTTGGGGTTCTTCTTCACTAGTGTTATTAATTTATACACAAATTCCTCTTACATATACAACTTTGCTTATCGTTAGAGATAACATACAATAAAGGTAACGTCCTGTGCTATACAGGGTCTAGTGCAGTTGTACACCTGCCCGTGTGCTGCATCCCATGGGGAGAGAGGGAAGGAGGCAGCAGCCGGGGCAGGAAGGAAGGGAACATGGGCAGACTTCTAAAGAAGTAGCACTGTTCATCACACTAGCTCAAAAGTAGAAAAAGATTTCCTCTTTTTAGTGCCTTCACCAATCCTCCATTCAATGCCTGGTTATTTAAAGCCAGGAGGTAGGAATGTAAATCACAACAGGAGGCAGTTCAGCCTAACTTCTGATGCTTTGTCATTCTAATAAAAACTTCATATTTGCTTTGTATAGTCCTTTCTTTGACTTAAACAGTTTAATTTATGTTGTGATTTCATGAGAGAGAGAATTTTACCCTTTCTGTTGGACAGAAAATCATCTCTACTTAAAGTTCCAAACGTTGTTTTGCCCAGGATTTCAATGAGTCGCCAGATGAGGACTATCTTCCGGATGAAATGCAGCTCCAGACAGTAGGAAAACTCTGGGAAGCATTATCCCTCTGGAGCTGACTGCCTTTTTGAGAAGTGTCTGGACTCCAAAGATCAAAACTTTGCTTTCTACCTTGCTTTCTACCTGCCTTTCAAAAAAGCAAGCACCGCAAGGGCTGCTTGTTAGGGAGCATACCTCGGAGCCAGCAAAGCTTCAGGAGCTACAGCTGGCTCCAAGGAAACTAAAGGGGGAGGATGTCCTTGGTGACCTTGCTCAGGCAGCTTTGTGGCAACTAGCAATAATATGGCTCGTGTTTGGGGAAGCCAATAGATCGTTGCCAGGAATAAAAATGAAAATAAAAAGCCAGGGGTATCAATATTAGTGCCCAGTTTCAAGAGCTGTTTCATTTTCAATTTCGACTAATTCCTAAGTGAGGTTAATGAACGTGAAGAATTTCAGTACATCTCTTCCAGAGCAGATTAAGGCTACAACCAAAGGCAATAAGCTAAAACACAAAATATAATTGAAAAAGTAGGAACTGTAAGTCCTTGGTCAGCCTAATGGATGTAGCAAGTGAAGCAATTTCTGAGCACTTGTTGAGTTCCTTCTCAACAGTCCGCTACCGCGCTGATGAGTAGGCAGCAGACCATAAAGTTTGTCACAGGAGTGTCAGAATCAAATTAGCAAGGAGACAAAATGTATCTTACCTCTAAAGAAATTATCTCTGGGTGCATATTAGGAGCAAATGGAAATTTACACTGCAGTGGCTTGGATTAAACTTACTCCATCTTTACATTTATTCAGAACTACATCTGTATTGGGGGTGTTGCTAACATTAAGATATAGACATGCATGCATATATAGCAAACATTTTCTTATAACACCAGTCTGGCACAAATGCACCTACCTATATAAAGCCTAGGCTCTGGTCTACCTAACGTACACTAAATCAAATAAGTAAAGTTATAAATCTCTCCATAAACTTTTTTTTTTTCTTTTTCTGCAGGGAAGTGCACGCTTATATGCAAGGTAACCCAAATGCTAGGAACATCCCAGCGCGACAGTAGGTGACACTGCAAACCAAACACCGCCTTCAGAGGTAGGGGGGTAATCATTGTCTACTCTATTACAAGTAACACTGCAGAACTGTTAACAGTAATGATACCCATCACACAACACTGTAGCTGGGTGATTTAAAGGAGAGGAGTCTGGACTTGGAATTTCTTTGTTTTGCCATTCACATGCTATGGAGCCTGAGATTCGCTCAGAGCTGACGTTATGTCAATGCACTCATTACAGTTTAGCTGAGGTCTGTGTATTGTTCTTCATATATATTCACAGCATACAGTAAACTCTAATAGCTCCTTTGGAGCTGTTACACTGTATGCCGTAAATGGTTATTAACAATAGTATTCATTCATTTACATGTAATGGATTCATAATAGCAAAAGTAGAGTGAAAATCTTACACTGTAATATGAAAAGTAGCTCCTGCATAAAGGCAGCATTTTAATACTCAATACTCTGACTGTTTTAATTATTTTTTAAATATCAATAGGTCCTGGTTCAGTAGCTTGTAAAATTACACAAACCACAGCAGCCTTTAAGTCAAAGGAACACAATGAATAGTGTGCACAAAGCCGGAGATTTCCGCAGGCCTAACTGTTCCCACAGATGGGCCCGTGTCAGGGATGGGAATCCTCCCGTGTGAGGCTCTCCGCCGGGGAAGGGACACAAGGGTACAGAGATTTTCCCAGCAGATCACTCCTCCCCTCCGCTGCGGTGCCCGCCCTGGACACCCGCCCTCTGGTTCGTACTCCACCTGCTGGAAGGTGGGACGAAGGGCAAAAGACAAACCACCGGATGGGAATGTATGCAACACTTTTCCAAAATCTGCAGGCAGGTGATATAATCGCAGCCTGTTTACCTATAATGTGTAATGCATGTGTCACTTATAATATCCATACTGGCACAAGCCTTGCTCCCTTGCAATAGGAAAATGTCAAAAAGACTTCCTGGGGGAAAACATTGATTTTGATCCGCGGAGTACACTGCTAGAGCCTCATTTTTCCATTCCTTCAAATAAAAATACCAACAAATAACTCAAATGGATCCAATTTAGGAAGGACAAAGACTCTTCACTGAAAATGTCCAAATCCCCCACTCCCTACAGACACAGTGGGAAAGACCTAATTGAGCCTAACAGATGCTAACTAATCAGTGGCTCAGAGAATGATGCCGAGAGAAAGGAGCAACTCTGAGACCCTTTCTAATAAATTGAAGAAAAACATGGTTTTCCTTTCAGGTTCTTTTATGGTTTAAGGTTAAAGCCAACTAAAACTAACCAAAGAAATAGATTTAATAATGGAGTTACTAGCAAATCATGACCACCCTATGTACGCTGACTGACACCACTGTGAGAAAGCAGTTGAGCTTCAAATACAGGTTTGTTCAAGTCACGTTTTATTTATCTAAGACATTAGTACAGTTGGGGGTGTATTTTTCATAGGTTTGGTTTTTTTCTTTTTGTTGTTCATTTGTTTTAAATAATCTGAGATGACTTTTATAGTGCTTCTCTCAGCACAGTCTTGGATGGTAGACTGTCATGAGACTATCAGGCCTTATTATTTCGGCTTAATAATTGGTTTCTTTAGTCATCCAGAAACCTAATGGAAACTGTAAACATCAATTCAAATTTAGCTTTAGTTGATATCCTCTGAATACCACTAATTTAGCCATTAGTTAGATTGCCTCGTAACCTAAATGCAATGCCTTTGTTCTCAAGCAGCAAGATGAAATAGAAGAGGAAAAAAACACATGTATTCATGATAGTCAGGACAACATATGCAGCTAAAGGGAGGTTTTACCAAAAATGTGGGCATATTCACATGCAGCATAAAAGGTATCCAGCACTCGGGACCAGCAAAGTCACAGGAGAAGCAGCCCATTTTTAAAGGATTCACTGTATAAGATGGTTTCTGAAGATGAGTCAAACGCCCAGGAAAATCCACCAGCAGTTATTTATCACAGAAGAATAATTTGCTTTAATACTTGAGTACTTTATGGTGACTAGCAAAGAACAATTGTTGTTCTGTGTTTTATTGTTTCTTATTTTTATTGGGTTGCACAAAGATACTGCAATCGTACTGACATAAGCCATGTTCTAATTTACCTGTATTTTACAACTGTTGTTTTTGTGCTTACGATAAAGGTCAACGACGCTATTTCACTGGCAAGGACACTCAAAAGAATCTTAAAAATTGGTAATATTTTGGAAAAATAGAATCAAGAAAATTATAGCTATGCCATTTATTTCTGCCTGCCTATTAAACAGCTATTCCCATGTATTTTATATGTGTAACTATGTAATATAATTAGCTGAATGGCAATGACATTTTTATAGCGCTGTAGATAAAGAGCTAATATGTTAACCCCCAGGACCCAGTTTTTCCAAGGTGAGAGTTTGCTCATTATATCCAAATTAGAAGAGATACAACAGCATAGGCATTTATGTATTTTATCTTTTCTGCAAATATATGTATTTATACTACTTTATAATGATTTACCTTAATTTCTTGGCTATAAATAACTGGAAACATACACTCCTGGTTCATGTTAAAACTGAGTCTTAAACTATGAATGTCACAGAGCAAGCCAATTGTTCATTTATATCTGAATGACAATGTTTACTTCTATAGCATAACTACCTCTTTGTTCATAGGAATGAAAAATAAAGCTTAATATATTCAGAGCTTCATTGCTATTAGCAACAGACAAGCCTGCTTTGCCTCAGATAGCAACTGATTAAAAATAATATTCAATTGTAATTATCAAGATTGTACCCAATCACCAGAGCTACTGTATTGCAGGCCTATTTAAAACTTCATGGACAGAGGGCAGGGAAGGAGGTTAAAAAATCTTAATGTGCAAGCAATTTGTATGATCTGCAAGGTGCATTAATCTACACTGAAAACAAAGTCATTTCTTCGACGTTCCTAGTTGATATTTTTATGTTTAACTATGTTCCAAGTGGTGCCAATTACCAATGTGATAGCTGCAGACTTGATTATCTCCCTGATTTTAGAGAGTCCTGTTCCATTGATAAGGATCTCTGGTATACAGTCTGTATCGCACAATGCTGCTCCGTCGCCCGATATTGAGTTAAAAGGACCATAAATCCTGCTTGGCAACCTGGTCTGCTGGAATAATGGAGAGTGCTTGGCAGCAGTGGCTGAGCTGTAATTCAAGCTCATCTCCTCAGACAACTGGAGAGGGACACACATGGCCGCAGAACTCATTTCAGAGTCTGAAAGCCATTAAACATCTTTTGCTGGCTTCTACACGGAAGAGTGTGATGCCAGAACCTCAGCGCCAAGGGATACCCAACGGGAAGGCATATGGTCTGCTTTCACTTGCGCTGAAGAGTTCATTCTTGTTATTTAAAGAAATAATGGAATGTATGTTTCTTCCTTTATCAACAGCCTGCCCGTTTTAAAGGAGGAATATCAATATATGAGTAAAATGAACGCAGTATTATCATCTATTTCACACTATGCGTTGGCTGTGTCTGCAAAATGGTGGGACGGGCAACGAAGGAGGGGAGAGAGACAGCAGTCCCAAGAGGGAGTCCAACTGATTCTGGGTTTAGCTCCAAGGAGCACCGTGAAAAGTGCAAGAGGCATCACCCATCTCTGCTCTACCAGTCACGTGGTAAAGCCATGTTGGTGGGTGGCCATAACCCATCCACAAGACAGTCCTGCTGCCCTTGATGTACAGCAAGTATAGGAGACTTCCTACTGCTTGTGAGAGCAATCAGTGCTCCCCCTTCTGTAATCAGCCCTTTCAGGAGCTAGCCTCACATGAAGACTCCCATTTTAGCGTGCATCCTTAATCTACCAAATTAACATCAATATTATTGAAGTTGTCAGTCCAGCATGTTAGAACTGTGTGCAGAAAACCTACAATTGGTTCAGAGTAACTGTTTCAGCAAGAGCTCCTTGTGAGCCCTGTTTTCATCCCACACAAGGAAGGAAGAGAGGTTTAGCTGCCGCATGATTCACACACTGGCTTTGGCATCAATGCTAAACATAATCAACTACCAGAAATAAGGAATAGAAAGAGCAGGTACAGAGAAATGGAGGAAAACAGTGAGAAGAAACTGGAATGGAATTATAATTCTTTGCATCTCTTTACCAGGCTTATCTACAGAGTGAAAGGAGTGGGGATGGTGCTGGATAAGCAGACTAACGCTCGAGCTTTTTAACTCTCCTGCTCTTTGCAGCTCATTTGAAGCCTTGGCTATATTCGTTGAATCAATACTCAGGCAGCTGTTTTGACAATTTTACTCTGCTGGCATGACTGATGATGAAGGGGAAAAAACAACCATCTCAACAAAGTCCAAAGTCGTCAAAGGCTTCTAGGGAAGAAGCACCCTGAAACATCAGACATCAGCTTGCTGCGATCAACACCATGGCATCACCAGCGGCGGGTAGTCCTTTCACTTGATCAGCACGTGGTAACTTTGGAGTCAGGAAGGGAATGAATGTGGCAAGATAAAGAATAACCGAAGTGTATTTGTAACAAAAATGTAAACTGATTTACATATATTGATTCCTTGTGATAAAATACAAGTTAATCTCTAAATACCTGCATCTGCACCCTTACAAAAATCTGACTTCTCACTAGACTCAATGGAGACTGGATACAAACCTAATTTAAAATACTATGACATACTTGTTCCCTCTCCCCTCACCTTTTCTCCATTTAGGAAGGAGTTTTGCAATCAAATGATTGCATTCAATTTCATAAAATAGTTAAAAAACAAGCCAGACAAATGAAAGCAGGTACTGCTCAACCTCCCAGAGTAAACACACTAATGGAGGGCTAATTAATCCATTAAGACAGAGGCTACAACAAGACAATGAAACTGAACAAAGAAACATCAATTTTATAACTCACTGTGCTATAATTATTCCCTGGCTCAGTAAACACATACACCCTTTCAGAAACCTGCAGTGCCTTTCATCTTACATAAAGGATTAAATCTTTAACTAACCCACACACAGGAAATACAACCTTCTGTAATGTTCCCACATTACTTCCTGCACTCTGCTAGATATTGTTCATTTAATAGTAAAATCTATGTGCAGCGTCTGAGGAATGTTGTCTGAACGGTATTTTTCAGACGTGTGTTTGTATCTCTGCTGTGATTGTATCTTCCACAACTATATGTCCAACAGTGTAATGCATTTGTAAGCAGCAAACTAAGCTATTTATGGCAAAAGCTGGGAAGAAATCAAAGATCTGTACAATGGATGTTGATCATTATATGTACATGGAGGATTAAGACATCTTATAAAACACAGATTAAAAAAAACAAGAATAACCCCTTGCAAATATTTGTTTGTACAAAGCATTGTTTGTAGTATAAGTCATCCTAGCAAAATTACCACGCAACATTCATCCAGTCAAAAAAAAACCCCACACACAACACAACACAAATCAAGATAAACTGATCTGTTTTACTCATTTCTACTATACCTCCTGAACATAAAACACTGTGCCATTTACACGGCAGATGCTTTCAGTAATCTTCTGTTCTCTCACCATGCACAGGACACCTAGAGGTATGATGAGTTTGTACACACTGGGAGGCTGAACCCAAATTAATCATGCAGAACTTAGAACAAAACTCTTCCTCTAAATTATCTGTGAGCTTAACTCAGTAATCATTAAGCATTTGTATCCTAGTCTTTGTCCTTTCATACACAGTCACTGATTTGTACAGAACATATTGTTAGTTGCGTTTCATTTTTACATGAAAGTATTAATTTACAGCACTTTTGCCTGCCCTCGCACCACCACAGGCACACACACACATTTGGTAAACTTGCTGATAACACTCACACAGAGAGATCTGTAAGTTCATTCTTCATTACAGTATCTCTGCCGAGCTGAATAACAACAATAAGCAGAAAATCATTCAAAGGTTTTCCGGTAAAACTCGAGGTTAGTAGCTAACGGTCAACTTCACCAGTTCCTTTTCTCCCTATCAAAAGTAAATCACTGGCATGCTATTTGCCTGCCTTGAAGCTACAGAAAGCAGGCACTGACTCCCTCTGCTCCGTCATTCCTGATCCCATCCTTCTAGCTGGTAGAAGTGCCAGTTTTGTGCTATCAAATGCAAAGAATCAATATGCTGGCAGACACAAAGTAGCACGTTGAGCCATCAGACCATAACAGCCTGAGATCAGTCTTTTTTTTTTTTTTCCCTTTTGCTTTTGTGCTGCTTTTTCCCTACTGCCTTATCTGGAGTCACTGGATAGAAGCCATCTATCAATCAAGTGAAGTCTCAACAAGGTTTATTACTCAGCTGTTCAAAACAGGGAAGAAAGATCAGGCCTCATTATTATCATGGAATATGCTAGAATCTGCTATATTTTGCAGCGATCCTTTATCTTTGCCACATTAACTTAATGACATGATTTTAATTGACCCACAGGGCTACCGAGTTACTGAGAAATATAGCTGGGAACTTCTGTGTATGAAAGGTCCCCGCACTACTTAGAAGAAAATTTGCAAGGTCAGTAATATGGCTAGTCACCATTTTATTTACCCTAATTAATTCTATTTGTACATGTTCCTGTAGAAACTAATGGCCACAGACCGTTTCTGTGAATTCTTGGAAATGCCAGCCCCGCGCAGCAACCAAAACGTGCCCTCCCCTCCACCTCAAAGCAAAGCAGATCCTCCTCCAAAACGCTGTTCTGCAGTGTCTGGTTCTTGCAGCAGAGAAAGCTGAGGACTTTTGCGTTCCTCAGCCTCAGTGAAACTAATCCTAAAATAAGAGTTAGCCATCTATTTGTGTACATCAGTGGATCTAGGCCACAGAAAGAGGAAGATTTACAGAGGTGTGGGAAGCTTACGTGAGCCAAACACCGCCTCCACACTTGCGTTCATCTATCCTCATCTGTAACGAAGCTGATCATCTGAAGGATGAGTCAGGCTGGTATAACGTTGGCCTACAGCGATGGCTTTCTTTAGTGCTGCGTAAGGGACGGGAGCTGGCTCTACTTTTTTATCTCCTTAAAAATTAGAGTTTTAAAATTAGGCAATCCCATTGTAATTGTATGGTAATTAAAGACTGAGGCACACACTGATAGCAACGCTCTCTGAATTCACAGAGATTCATTCCAGGATTTCTTAGTATCCTGTAATTAACACAATGAAGAACCTTAAAATTCACTTAGCAATTAGCAGTGATGAACAAAAATGAGTTGCCTTTAAGGCACTTAGGCCATATTCACACATCCTATTTTAAGATCGAAGCTTCTTAATTTCCACATCTGCAAACTAGGCTCCTGGATCTAGACGGATGAATCAGACAGCTTAAGTTAGGCCTGAAAGTTTTTTTTATCCAGAAGCACAGTGACAAATTTTGGATCCCAGTGCACATACTGCTTCTCGGTTACCTCTGCTTTGCTCCCTGCTCCTAGTCCCACTGAGCGCTACCCTGGTCTCTTACTCTAAATCCAACACACACCACACGTAAAGGCTTTGAATCCCAAGTCAAATAGCAAGAGAAACCAGCTAAAGGCCAGCTTTGCATTTTGTGACTGATGTAGCCCCGAAGGAGTTTCAGGCTGTGTCAGTATTACATGTGTCAAAGAACCCAGTAAAAAATGCCCTATACTGCAGGAGCCTGTGCTCAGAAACCTGGGAGAGCGGGAGAAGCAGGTAACAGTAAAAGGATACTTTGCATATTCAACTGTTTTATAAGCTCTGCAACTGCAATTTAAAAACTGCCATATAAATTGCAGCATTGTTGCTGTTTTAAAAATGAAAAGATTAAAAGTCAATATATATTGTACTATCCCTCCCCTGTGCCACCAAGGAAGGTGTCAACTGACATGCCTCATAGAAACACCTTCACCTCACATTCGGCAACTCTCTTAATTTACTAGAGTCCTTAAGAAAATAAAAAAGCTCCGATATTCACCAAAAGAAGTTCATAGGAAAAATATTTTTGGTTCATACTGGCAATAGTAAGCAACAGTGGGCAAAGGCTGTTAGGAGAGTTGCGTGGCAGCCCGTGAAGAGTATCGAAGGAAAGCCATCTGCAGTCTTCTACACACACCTAATATTTAAAACGTATCTTGCTCAATAATAAGCACTTTATCACTTTGTCATACCTCACACTGGAAAGTTTTACAAAGACTGCGACTGACACGCGTCATTTGTTTCCACTTGAGCCAATTAAAGCGCAATGACTAGGAAAGCACTCTCATTAAACGATTTACATTTGAACTACAAAGCTGGGCAAATCTGGAGTTTTGTGATAACCTTAGTTCAGTATTTTTAAGGGACCGATAGAGAGAAGTGAAACAATACCAAACCGATTAGAGCATTAGCCATCAAATTCAGAAGAAAGAGAAAACAACATTGAACTCTTGAATAATTTGGGTAGTAATGTATTTGTGTGTACATGTTTTTTTCTTTATGACTACAAAGCAATGACTTGCACCACCACGTGTAACACTTTACCTGTGTAAATGTTAAAGGACTTGGTGATGGCTCAACCTCATTTCAGTAAATTAGCTGCTATTCTCCTCCTTAAAGGTAAGCACTTCCATATGCTCTGCGGGCCTGGACCCAGCAGTCTAGTCTTGCTGCCCATTGGTACGAGGGAATTTTGTCAGTGACTTCAGGGGGAAGAGGACCGGGCCTACAACCCACACTGCAAGAAGAATGCCATCCCAGAAGATGTATTCAAGAATAAATTTCTAAGCAGAAATTTAAGAGACCATATTAAGTGAAAGATGGTTCTCAAAAGTTTAGGTCCTGCTAAGAGATTTCAAGTGAATTGGTCCAAATACATGGAATTAACACAGAACAGAAAATTGCCTGTTGTGTCTGGACATACTAGAGTACCTTAGAACCTATTTCAATTTTTTCCAAGAAATTCATGAAGACTTTGTGGATGAAGAATGGGCTTGAGAAACAAGCTAATCTTTATGCTATCTTCCTTTGTGACCATGGGAAAGGCATTCATCTTATTTACTCCATCTTTAAAATCAGGCTAAATATATTATTTAGCTCTGAGCAGAGCTCAGAGTTATTGATGACAATAGCTACATAACTGTTCACCATTATTTATTATTATCAGAAGCGAAAGCTTTGCAATGGATCAGATAACAAAACAAAATCTAACCATTCCTGTTTATCACTGAGCCAAGCTAAACTGAACTTAATTTTGCTGCAACAGAACTAGCATATCTGTGCCTTCCTTCCCTTTCTCTCTTCGATAATCCAATAATTGTACCCACCTACATTTAAAGAACCTACTGAAAAGAAGCGTGCACAGAAAGTTTGCCATGGAAATCTATTGGACTGTAAACCTGAAGTTCCAGCATATCATGAACTTAAATTTCTCACATATATTGCAAAAGAGATTTTGAAAGCTGAAATAAATAGCTAATCAGCCTAGTACATTTTACATGTCATCCTCATATCAAGAACAGAGACTTCACGCTGTTAAAACCCATATAACCCATCTGAAACCCCTTCACAGTGAACCAGAGATAAATCACACTGACAACAGCACACCTTTCATTCAATCCTGCGCAATTTGCAAGGGCAACTGACGCAAGTCCTGGAAAAAAATGCAGAATTAGCAGTTAGAAGGAAACACAGAAGACTTGTGCCCAATTGCCAACTAATCAGAGGGCCAAGTACCTCAAGGCTAGAGAATTGGTGCCTGGGTTCTAGAAAGCTGAGATCCAAGAACTGAAATTGTAAATTTTACAGGGCCTTTAAATAAAACGTCTTTCACTTTCCGAGGTACGAAGTTCATTTAAGAGGCTGCAGAATTCATGAGCCCAAACGTTTCTGGGCTAACCTGTTCCTATTTAACGGAAAATAGATTTCTTCATATCCTATGCTTTTCTTCATCACGGCTCTCCCACTGCGATCAGTCCAACTCGCTTCTCCCTTCCATGTGCATGAGTTATACCCAGGAAGCAAAGCGGTGAAGCGAGACTGTGAGAGATCTCTTTACTACGTTTGTTGCAATCCCATATACATACTAAACGATAGTTATGCGAGGCATTTATGCTCACATAAAATTAATGTTTAGTGCTTCTAAGAAGTTATTGTTTGCCAACACAATCAGCATTTTTTTTTTTGCTGGCCCTAATTATATTCAGAGTAGTCAATGGATCTTCAGTGATACATATGACACAAAGTGAAGGCTACAGAAAGAAATAGTATAATTTGGCATATGACATTATTTGTGGAAGCTAAGAAAAAAATAAATAATTTTTCTCTTTTTGGATGAATGTCACTAATGGAAGTGTAACTCGCAACATCTTGACTACCTAACTGAATGATTAATTAAACAAAAAAATAGTTAATCAAGATAAACTTCTCCACCTAGCTAACAGAGGACTGAAAGTTTATCATGTCTAAATATGTTTCTCATACATTTACTGCAAATTAGTTTTTGAAAGTGAATTTCAAGGTCTACTGACTCCGAGGTTCACTAACTCAGTTTTCATTAAGTTTTCACAAATGATCTACTGTAGCATTATTCTTTTATAGTGGTGCAGATTTAAGGCCCACTATGAAAAGCAATTATGCTGTCAGAAAAGTGTATTTTGACTTATTAAAACATTGAAAGGTTTCATAAAACTATTTATTTTGGTGTTCATTGGGAGTGCATGTTGACAGTGCTATGGAAGAAAGCATTTTTCTGGAACATATCTCAGCCTCTTCTAATCATACCTTGTTGTTGAAAACTTGAGACAACATTGTGTAACAGAGATGCTAAAAAAACTATAGAGGCAAGAAATACAAGCTACTTCGTGATTCTACCCTGCAACCGGTCAGCTGTATATATTATGCTAGATCCATATTATAATAGTGATGCACATGTATTGGTTAAAGGTATAATAATTTTGTTCTAGTAAAAACTGAAGATGTTTAAAAGGAAACCTAGCCATTAAGCATTCTAATGAGTTACACGACTCATGTCAAGAAGCAATTTTTTCCAAATTTTGTGGATCACTTGTTTCAACTGCATTGCATTAACTTTTTCCGATTACCTCATTATCTACCAGAGTGTTATATTTATATCCTATTTGAGCACCATTCATCTAAAATAACTATGACTCAGAGAATAACCATAATGCTGTCTTGTGGTAAGGGATTGAGGAAAGCTTAAAATATGAGCAAAGGATTTACCCTTCAACCGTTACATGGCATCTAGGAATAAATTTGGCTATTTGCCTCTTGACTTCCTTTACAGAGCGAGTGACTAAGAAGTATTTAAGGAAGGGACAAAAGATGGGTGATAATTGATTCAACTTGACCCCCTTCGTTGTTACACAAAAGTGATTGCAGGAGACACAAGAGGAAGAAGGGATGAAATTGTTACCTAGAACAGAGGTCCCCCAGGAATATAATACTTTTGTTAGTGACAGCAACTAGGCTTTCCCTGCCCCTAAAAAAATAACAAGTAATCTCTTTTTTACCCATTTCACTAGGTTTATTTCAGCTATTGTGCGCAATCATTATGAATAAAACAACACCTCTCAAATCTACTGTTTTTCCCAGCTTATGCAAATGGTGTAAGGGTGACGCCAACCTCTCAGAGCCAGCAGAAAGGCGTCGGGCACCCAGGTGATGTTCTTTCCAGTCATCTCATAGTCAAAGCGTGGCCGGAACAGAAAACAGCAGGTCAGTCTAGAAGAAATCTGTGTACTAATGCAAGAGGTGCAGGAAATAAGGAGGAGGAACTGGAAGCCCTAGCCAACTAAGGAAAAAAAGAAAGACCAGGAGAGCTTCTGTCACTGGGAAAGTCTACGGCACCACCAAACTGTTTCCTGCCAAGCAGGGAGACTTGGAGAAATTACTCACAGAAAGGCTAGCTCGGATCCGGTTATGACTAGCAAGAAAGAAGAGAGCAGGGAGCAGGGGCAGTGATCAGTTAACCAGTTTTGAGAAGGGAAAGGCAGAGAACAGTAAAATAAAGACAAAGGCCTAACCTGCAGGCCAATAAATTCAGTGAACATCAAGACTAGATACCACAGGAAACAAGTGTAAAGAGGAAAGACATTCAAGGGAGTCGAAAAACCATTAAGGACACAAGGACAACTTTTCCCAGCATGAAAGAAATATTCGTTTTAGTAAGAGACACACTTGGCTAAATCACAAGCTCTTCAATGACTTGAAGCACTGTAAGAAACGATACGGAACATGGGAAGTACATCGCATTACAAAAGGCAATTATTAAAGGATGGCATGGGGGATGAAAACAAGCAGAAAAGGCAAAGGCACCAAGTGAAATACAGCAAGGCAAGTGCAGAAAGCTTTATAAAAAAAACATTCTCTAACTTCACTAACAATAGAAAAATATTAAGAAAACCCTGCTGCACTACTGTGTATGGAACGAAAACGTGCAGCAAACACCAAGAATGCAGAAGTACTGAATACCATCTTGTTGCAGCCTTCCTTCGAAAGAAATTGTGGTAACAGAATTGGGGTCAGAAAGACCTTTGGCTTCCCACACTCAGTACTGCCCCTCCTTATGCTCTTGCACACAGTTTTAATAAGCTAAATTCAGCACAAGACCTCCTGGATCAGGATAGTATCTAAAGTCATAATGTTATTCTTGCAAAAAAAAAAAAAATTACAATACCATAGAATGTTTTTCATTTTACCCTATAAGCACTTGCCAGTAAATGGCACATATACCACAAGCATAAAAAAAATTCTATTTGAGCTTGAAGACGTTATGCGTGGTAGACACTGGCCCTAGCAGCTACCATTTGAACACTGACGTATTGGGATTTTGCTGTTGTTATCGATTTTCCCTAATTACATTGATCTCAGAGGTTATGGACTGTTATTATTTAAGCTATAAATACTCATTACATCCATTAGGATCTTTGCTTTGAATGAGTTTATAGAAGCCAGAGAAGAAGCTGTCTAATAAATACACAAAAAAGTTTTGGTTATGTGTTACAGTACTAGAAACAAGCCATCATTAGAATCCAGTTCTCTGGAGCTAGTAGTTTTTCTCCTCAGTTTGGTTAACTACTAATTAAGCCTCGAATCCAGTGAGTCTGCAAGCGTACTTTATACAACTGCGCTGATACTTCAGCACACAAAAATAAGGACTTACTGTCCTTACTCTAAAGATTAAGAGGATATTCACTTTTTGTCAGGTGTACAAAATTCTTCTTATATTTAACAGCTCTGTGTCTAATGTCTTGCACTGCAAACAGCCTAAACAGGGCTAAAGGATTAGGCAGAGATTTAAGTAAGTTAGTGTGAATTCTTTACAATTAACTTTTTTTCAGAAATCTGCCTGAGTTTTCACAGCAAAAGTGGGTTTCTCCCTCTCTTTTCCTTTCCACAGTCTGCTCCTCCAAAGGCTGAAGATCGTTTCCCGTACTGAAATAACGCTGCTTCAAAGGCTGCAACTATCAACATTTAAACTATTACCATTTTTTACCCAATTATTATTAAACAAATTGATTTCCTCCAGCCCGTACGATTGAAAAAAAACATTCATTTTGTTTGTTCTTGGCCCTATATGTTGCTTCTGTATATCACATTATCACAAGTATAAGGAAAAATGATCATTTATCTGATATTAGGAAGTTAGGCAAAGCTATCACATGTCACGTCATCACTGTGAAGGAAGCTGCGATTACATTAGGCCAATTTTTGCAACTAAGATTTTTCTATTTATTCACTATTCAAAAAAAATTATAACTGTCTTTGAACTTTTCTAATTGTCCCAATGAGAAGAAAAACAAGCGAAAAAAAAAGATTTGGATTGTGACTGACGTGACTTTATTAACATGTTGGAACAGCTTGCTACAATATGAGAAAATCTTGGTTTAAAACGACCTCGTATTTCTGTTCCTCTTAGCCAAAATTTTCCTAGATTCTTTTTCTTACACTTCGCAAGTGTTTTGAAGGCTGGAAATGCTAGCAAGGTCTTCAAAACATTTTTGCTTCTTTGTTCAACTTACAATCTAAAGCACTTGACCTGTGAGCCAGAACTGAATGAGTGACCAATATGGTTATAGCCTTTATTGGAAAATAAAAAATATGTATCTATCCACAGAGAGTAGCTTTGTGATATCAAATATTTACACCATAGAGACTGAATGATGGCTAGATCTTGTTATATGGGTCCCACAGCCCTTTTCATCTGCTTATAACATGCTTTGCCTGCCCAGTAGGACTTAACTGAAAAGCATGATGGCACTCGCACCAATTCCAAAGCCTGCGAATCTTCTCAAAAAAAGTCTTTTGTGAAAGGATATAGAAAACAATGCAATGACATCTGTGATGAATCACAGAGGTCATGTGAGAAATACCAAGCTCAGTACACATTCTGGTAAGAAACAGCTGAGATCTGTTCCCATTTAATAGAATTACTTCTCTTGTTAGCAGAATAAACAAAGTTTGTATTTATTCTGAGGTTAGTTATATAAAATCATTTAATCTGAGTGCCTGCTAGCAGAGTCTGAAGCAAGAGAAAGCAAGCCATTCCTGTTCATTTTCATGACAGATGGTACAAAGTGGTGTCTAAGGAGCTGGTCGGAAAATCAAGAGAGAGATTTTACTCCTGGATTTCCCCATAGTGCTGCAGTTCAGCCTGTCAAGCCAGCCCGGGCCTCTGTTTACCTTCTTTCTTTTCTGTATTTTGGAGGAAAGTTCGTTCCCCAGTGTGCATTCATACGATGGCTAACATGAAAAGGCCCTGGTGCCCATGGGAGCACTAACCAGTGTCCGAGGCCCAGCAGTGCTCCTGCTTTTATATAAACCTCTTATTTACTCCATAAAAGCGCTACCATGTACAAATAGTATTTAATAAAAAAGGCATCCTGGCAGAGAGGTATTCTCTCTGGAGTGCTGTTATACTTAGATAATACGCAAGACCTTTCAGTTCACTGAAAGGGTTACCTGAATTCCACGGCGAGCAAATGAGTGATTTTTTGGCACTAAGTTCATGCAAAGCCAGGGCTGCTGAACTTCAGCAGCTGACACGGGCTTCTGCAGGTGCGAAATCACAGATGGTTACATGTCATTGCTGCCACAGACGTGCTACTGAATTCACTGCCATTTGCCAGGCTGTGCAGAACGCTGTACACACAATATGCTACACAATTCAGGCAGTCCTGGACACCACCAGTTCCGGATACGCCACCGCCTCCAGTGAGATTAGCAAATGGCTGGAAGTGTAGGTCCTACGTTAATAGCTTTGTTCTTCAAATGTCACCTTGTTCTTTTAAAAAGGGCTACAATTCGCGCTCCGGAGGACGTTGTTCTACGCAAAACAGGTGGCAAGGTCAAAAGAGATATATATAAATCTTTAGTCTCCAACGTTGTCTTCCTGACAGTGTATCATTAGGGATCGGAGTTTGGCCACTCACAGAATAAAAGAGAAAAACAAGCATTTTGCCCTTCCTTTCCCGCCTCCCACCCCACCAAACAAGCCTCAGTCAACTACAGAAAGTTCATATGCTGGGATAGAGCAGTTTCTGTAATTTAGAACAAATTATTTTGCAAGAGAATGGGCTATGATCCTTCTTACCCTCCACAGAAAATATCACAGAAACCAGCTGTTTGTACAGTCAGCACACACCTTCTCATTGATTTAAGTTCTCATCTTTCTGTCTCACTTTAAAAGGAATTTTTTACATTGAAATTGCGCTCGGAGTAATAACCAATTTACAATTTTTTCATATTCCTACTGCAGCCAAATAGATTGCGATCAGAAGTGTTTTAAAACTACAATTCTACTAATGTTATCGACTTGATAAATTGCTCATAATATGTGAGAAAACCAAACAAAGTTATATTAATACAGACTCCAGAGAACAGCAGTATCAGCAATGGCTCATTTTGTAGTTCATTTTGCTTCTGCTCAGATATTTATACTCCTTAAAATGGAACAGAGATGAAGGACAAAGAAATACTGAGAAGTCACTCTGTTACTTAACTGAAGCTTTAAAGATTGACCATTAAGTCGCAGGTGTCCAGAGGGCAAAATCTGGTCTTTATGTATTTTCTGAGATAGAGAACACTTTCTGTAATGGGAGATTATATAAAGTGTTGAGAGGTATTATTTTTCCAAAAGATAGCAGAGAGTAAGTAACTACAGGCTAAGAATTCTTTTTTCTTTGCTAACCTGCCTAAAATACAATAATTACATCACAGAGTAGAAGTAATACTGCGCCAACAGAAATCCATGGCAGCTAATCACACGGCTGTATGGTTGACCACGTATTTAGTGATATAAACAAATTAATTCCCAAAAGATAGCTAATCCAGCTTTCCAAACCCCCCAGTAACACTGTGGAGCCGGTGCACTAATACCTAACAGCATGCACTTTATATCATTTGGTGGCAACTCTTCCATTAACTGGCAGCAAAACACTTTTTTATTTGGATTTAGAAATTCCCAAAGCAAATTTCTGAAGGGCAAACTTATATAGCGCCATTTAATTTGCAATGATTCCAACAGCATGGTGAGCTCCTACAGAAGTCTATTCTGTCTTCCTTAGCCAGAAATGTGGTGGTTATCAAAGCAGACCTAATTAGGGATGTGCCCACAATATCAACAAATCTTCAGCCCCTCAGATAAAAGAGGAATGGATAAACAGTCCGAAGCAACTTTTATCATGCTTTTTGGTTCGACCGGCCTTCGATTGAATGCAATGACATAGAGTTGTCTAGTAAGCCCTTGAAGTGTCTCTAATAAAAAACAATGGCAAAAATCCCATTGCCTCAATGGAAGAAGGATCTGGCTCTACACAAATTTCACAGAGGCATAAAAAATAACCGTTTCACATCACATTCATATAATAAGAAGAAGTTATTTGATTTCATAGACTCAAATCATTAACATTAAACAATCTCTTAAGACCTTCTCTCTTCCCACAAAAACAAATATGTCAAATTTATCTAGAAGCTACTTTCCCTAAGTGTCCTATTTTCCTTCCACATCATGTGGCAGCATCAGAATACCACTCTGCGATGGCAATAGATGCTTAAGAACGCTTCTGTAGTGTTTAAGTATTTTTTCTTTTTATAACTGATTTATTGTACATACAAGCACACCCTGAAGCAAAACATCTGGTTTGGTTTGGTAAAAGAACAGTGGAAAATATATTTGCTATATTTATCCCACTGTCAAACCCAAATTTGAACTTGGGCTTCCAAGGTGCAAAAACAAAACTAAATGAAACAAAACCATATACACCCTTCTCTCCTTTCCTCCTCCTTCATTTTCTATATTGCTGTAGCACTTGTTTCACCAGCAGCACAGCCCACTATTCTTCGAGTTAAATTTTTTCCTGCAAGTGGCCATACTGATAAAAATTTAATACTATTTTCTGAAGTCCTTGACTTTCTCTTGCAAATCTTCATTCTTTGTAATTTCTGTTGTGGGACCATATCTAACCTGCACATTCTTTTACCATACAAAAGTATTAAGTAATGAATATGCACACAGTTGGTGATAAGTGATAAAAACTAGGGCAGGACACCTGGATAAATAATACTAATTGTGAAGGAAGGTCTGGTGACCCACCTATAATTCACCCTGCCCTCGGCAAAGATAAAAGGGGTTTCCATAGAGACTGAAATTAGATAAACCTGGTCTGGGAATCTGTTAGAACACTAAATCTTTAAAAAGTGATTATTAATGATTGTTAAAAGATCCTTTTCTTGTCAGTAACTGTTTCTTAAAGGTTGTTGCCTTTATCAGCACTGTTTCTATAGAGCGCTAACAAACGCTGGTTAAAAGGAGAAGTAAATTTTTCAGATTCATTGATAGATAGATTGAGGAAAAGTGGAGAACGTTTTCCCAACAGAATGGTTTTCTGTCATGAATTCATATATATCAAATTAATGATTTCCTTTTTTTCCCTATTTTGGTATGAAAGAACAACAGGCCGCAGGACTGCCTAAATTTCTCACTAAACTTAAAATATTAAGAAAGATATGGAGGAAATGATTGTCTTTTCAGGCCTAGATGAATGTAAATACCCCAGCAATGGAATTTGGTGTAACTGAAAGTGCCTCCCACTGCTGTTTGGGAAGGGTCTGAATCTCCTGTAGGTCCCTGGGTCATATTCGCTAGCCCAATGTGAATGCCTCAGATACTCCAGGGTATCTAGAACAGCAATAGAAAACACTAATGCTTCAGGGTAGTTGAATCTTATCTCAAACTATGCCACCAGCCTGGAGTTACATAGGTGGAAGAAGATCCAATAGAAGGGCTTGAGCTCAGAGAAGTTATACTCTTCTCTTTCACTCTGAAAATATAACCACTTTAGGAAAGTTATCTCATTCAGTTTACGAAGACTGCAATTCTATATCCAATAAGCAAATATTTTTTCTCACGCTTTTAATTCCATTTTTCCTCTGTGATTATTTTTGTATTTTTCCTAACAGTATTGTGGCACAAGTAGTTTAATGTAAACACTCTCTAAGGGGGAAAACCAAGTCATTCTGAAGAAGAGCTGTTCTCTTTGGAGATACAAATTTTAACTGAGGTAAACTAACTGACAGTATCTTCCATTTATCACCAGGTCAGAGCAAGCACATGAGTAGTTACTGTGGAGCAGCTCATGCATTGCAAATTAACACCTCTGTTTAAACATCAGTAATTTATTCACAGGCTCATTCCCTTAATCTCAGCCAAAAAATTGCATCAAACTGCAACAGCCAAAGTGAGACAAAAATTAGCAACAAGTTAGCCACATCCATATATTTGATTTACAATATTTTCAAATAATCCCTTGACACCCAAGCCCTCAATATTTACAAAACAAAACTGATATACTGCTAAAGAGGTCAGTAAGGAGAACAATCCATCAGCATTCGAACCATTGCACTGCCTTTCAGCTCTCTATGCACAGACTACATATTGGGGAATTGTGATAACTGCAGAAGCTTTTATACTCGAGCGCTGATTACTGAGTGTAGCTGAAATGGAAGAAAAAAACTTACTTTTTTTTGGTAAGAATTTTGCATTAAGTACCCACATCTGCAAACTGGCAGTAACAGCATTTTAATGTACGCAATTTGTTCTCCCCTCTGAATTTAGCCCATGGCTCTTTAGCCATGAGACAGCAGGACGAAGCCATGGCTCCATTCCTAGTAGGTTCATGTGGCTCAGGGAGCAAAGGCGAAAGTAGTACTGGGATTGTGCATGGGAACCAAGCAGGGAAACTCAGCTGCATTGACCAAGAAGGAAAAAACAGCTCAGCTGTATGGGGCAGTATGGGAAAAGGCGCAGATTCTCCTGTAGGAGCATGGGGCTGTGGGAACAGCTAGGCATGAACAGCCAGCCCTGAGTGCAAGACACGAGTTTGAGAACAAAGACTTGGGTAAGAGGAAAAAGCCTGATAGTGAACACTGAGGTAAAAACAAAGGGATTTGATTAGTTTTAAAAGGCAGCTGGAGCCCAGTGTTTAGACTATAGGAAGAGGAAGATACAGAGTATCAAGCTAGAAAGACTAATTTAAGAGTACACTACATGGACTTCAAGGTTATGTTCTGCCCTTCAAAGAATCCAGAGAAGAAAAGTGTGTAGTGCAAGATGCCGAAAATATTTCTAGATACTAACACAGCAATGCAGATCACATTAACATACAGCTTTGTAAGGAATGGTATATAAATTAGAACTATTTGCAAAAGACTGGAAATAATAAGCTCATATAGAATGATAAATGTGTGTTATTAATGTTCTGTTGTCTTAATTGCAAGGCTTTTCTTCTCTATTACAGAATGAGGATATTCCCTGCAAAACAATTATTCTCCTGATTGTTGGTTAGATTAGCATTTGCCACAGGGCTTCATGCTTCACAAAATATTTTTACTTGCATAAAGAAACCATGAAAGACAGGCAGAGAGCAAACACTAGAGTCAAAGAGAACAGAGCGTGTATGCTGTGTCTTTCTGCTTTTGTTATAGAGTTGATCATAGGTGTACGGGAGTGCTTCCTAAAAAAGAAAGAAGCGAACAGAGCTCACATGCTCTAATACAGTTCAGAGTTTGAAGCCTGGGTAGTTTGTGTACCATTCTAGCAAAAAAGACGTTTTAAATAAAAAAAATATGGAGGCATTTTATTTGAGCCTTTTCCTTGGTTTACAACATCTTTTGACCAAGCCTGAAATCTTATTCATTTGCACGCTGCCTACTGATACTGTAATACAAACACCATGGTATTGAAAATACAAGTAAATAAATGTTTCTTTAAAGACACTTATGACTCAGCAGGTCACAGTTTTCCAATCACTATTCTGAGTCAGAACTGAGTTTCTGAAATGGTGTTAGAAAATACAAGACATCTTTCATCTGCAATGCAAGAATCATAGTCCCGACCATTCCTGTAATTAAAAATGCTCAGTCCGTTTTTGTAACGGGAAAATGTCCTGGCCAAACTCCTACTCTGGTACTTTCTGCCTACCTCAACCCTCCGCCCCCCGCAATTTCATTTGGATACCAAGTACTGCACATTCTGTCCTCAACAGAGCAGTGTGGATGTGCACGCTGAAACGGCTGCTCCCTTAATTAACTTTTATAAATTGCTTTGAGAGACTTTTGTGAAACGGACAAAAGAAATACAAAGGACAGACACCTAACGTGCACACGGGAGCAGATCAGACCAAGCACAGCACTCAAGGAGATACTGAAACTGTCGGGGAGCGCAACGCGGTGATGTTTACACCAAGGCAAAAAATAAATGTAGACGAAATCCCCCAGCAATATTGACAGTAACACTGAGGTTACGGTATGTGTGCGTATCATGTCTTACTGCTGATTGAGATTATCGTTAGTGTTTATTCAATCAATATCAGCACGTCTGAGGGGACTGAAAAGGCACTAATAAGGACACACACTGTTTAGGGTAAACACAGAGCTGATTACAGTGACATCCGCTTGATTTGGCAACTCAGGTTTAAATGGACTGTTTTCAAGATGCTGGAAGTGGCATAAGCTATTCACCTGGCAATAGAAGGAAATAGATAATACCTTCGCCTGGCTTCCTCTTAGGTCTTATAATCACAGTCCTGGGACACACCATGGGTTTGACTCAACTTCTGGCATATATCATAGCAGACACCCAAGCCACTGTAAGCAATGGAAATACTTAAGTGTATAAATGAGGCTTTCATCATACTCCCCTTTCCTTAACTCCACACAGCAGCAGGGAATGCAGAGGCACGAGCCAGGAAAACCACTCAGATATTCCCCTCACACTAGCTATTCCCAGGTTACCAGATTGTGCAACCTGGAGAGACGGCAGCCCAACAAAAAGGCCTGATGGAGCGTACGCGCCACAGGACAGCGAAGCATGTTGATGCAAAGGAGCTCAGCTGGATACCGGGTGTAACTGTACTGTGACAATACCGTTGCATACCGTACACAACCTACTTCAGAATCTGCAATGGTATCACAAGTGTATGCATGTTGCACAGTACAGACATACTTTGAGAATAAATATTCACATAATTAGATTTATGAAAAACAGAGTGATCATATAGAACCTCAAGTATATGCTCACAGAAATAATCTGTTCAGACTATGCAGTCGTATACGTACATGCCACTTGAAGTATGGAAAGAAATCATCTTGCCTCCATAGAGCTTATATTCTGAGAGCAGTGTCAGCTATGTTGCTTAGGACTTTGTCTAAAAAAGGACTTAAATGCATAAAAATGAAATCAGGTGGAATTTTGGTACATAAGCCCAGAGCTGCGATCCTGATTTGTGAACCTCAGCTGCACTTGTATCCCGCTCATTCTGCGTTTTGCGGCTGTAAAGCTGACTGCACACTAGCAAGTTCTGCTTTGGCACCCACATAGAATTGCTTCGGGTTTGACAGAGCTGAGCAGCTTGGCTCTTAACACGATCAGGCAAAGAATGAGGCTTGGTGATGACAAAGAAAATAGTTTTTGGAGAACAAAATACATTTTCCGATTTGCTGAAATAGACTAATTCTAATAATCAGCAGAGATACAAAATGCTTGACTGCTGCATTAAAGACTTCGGCTTTTTTATTCGCACAACGGTACTAGACATTGGCTGCTACGCTAAAGCAGTCCAGGATGACATGATGCTTGTATTGTGATATATCTCTCCACTTCCTGGAACACACTGATGCAATACAAATACATAAAATCTAAATAAGTGTTTGTATATACATAATTGTTTTCAGATATAACAAGTTAGGATATGCATTAAAAAGCAAACCGAAAACTGTTACTCTCAAATTCAAAACTGGCCATTATTTTCTCACTTTTCAGGAGCTGATCAGACACAACTATGTCCTGGCCTGGTGATGCTAAATATCTAAATAACCTGTGACAATCCAATACAGCTGAGAATGTCTGACAATTTAGCCAACTATATCACAGGAGTTTCAGACTGGGTGTCAGCTGACTAAAATTGGGAGAACCGACATTTGCTGTTCACCTAGACCTCTGTCACAGGGCTCTATCACTTATTTGAATTCTGCAGACAAACTAAAAAGCAAGCAAACAAAAATAAATCACATCATCAGCATCTATAGACAAGTCTTGAAATTCAGGCCTATCATCTTACCTTTCTCCTTTGGAAGTCAATGACAAAATTTTATTGCTTTCAATGGTGCAAGAGAGTTGAAAAAGAAGGGTTATTTAACTTAACTGTTCTCCACTGAGGTGTAGCGTTCACATGAAATCTACAAGTGTGCATACGCTCAAGCACTGGAAAGCAGCTAAGTCTTTGACCTCAGTAATAGCCGTAGGGCATACAAGTACCTTGACGTAAACCATTCACATTACCATAAAGAAAAAGTCTTCCACTTCTTACACTTTCTCTCAACCTCCAGCTGGAAACCCGTCAGGGATTCTGAGGGAGATACGATAGGAGAAAGGGCTGGGAAGGCAGGTACGGACAACACGCTTTGAGCAAGACCTGTTATATTTCTTTCTCCTTCAAGCTTTTTCCACATATGCACACGTCACACTGCAGGCAATGTTAAACAGCACCCTCCACTAAACGTCATTCCTTGGCACATGGTCCTAGGGTCCCAAGCTGAATAAAGACTAGATGTGTTGCTCTCCCCAAAGCAGCAAAGGGCAGGGAGTAATCAAAAGTTCTCTCAAAGCCAAGTAAGAAACTGAGAAGGCGGCAAGCTGGGCCCGGGGCTCTTCGGGGGCACATGCCTGTGGGTCCTCACAAGGGAAGGGATCTCCAGCCTCCAGTGCTTGGTTGCAGATATACAAAGATGCACAAAGTGTGACTGTGCCTATGAACAGGTAACATACCATCTTCACAGAGCTGCTTGATAAACTCAACAAAATACTTCTGAAAAAAAAGCATTAAGTATTTAGAAGTATTTAAAGATAGGCTTAGCTAATAAACAAAACTTACTTTCATGGCCATGCATCAGATACTATTTTTCTCTCTTCTCAATGCTAGAAATAAATAATTCTTTCTGCATAATAATGACTCCCTGGCTAACCAATAATAGAGAAGAATACTGGAAAATAGAAGGTACAAGTGCTTTCCTTTTTAGGAGAAAAACACAGATGATTAACCGATGGGCAAGAGAAGCTTTGACATACAGAGGGCAAAAGCCATTTATATATATATTATAGCCATACAATACCAAGGTAGGTGCATGTTCTTTGACATCTCCTTTCTTTCTCACAGAAGATAGAAAACACACAGAGGTACGTTTATTTATTAGCAACGTATTGCGTTGTTTGAAAGTACTCCCAATATCACATCTTAAAAAAAAAAAAAAACAGCTAGCAGTAGAATCAATGTATTTTTTTTCTCTTTATCTGTAGTAAAATATCTTCATAAACATAGGAGGTACAATGTAGATTCCTAAGATATCAAATATTTAATATAGTTTTATATTGTAATAGGTGAACTTATCATCTTGTTAATGTAAAAATGAACATACCCTGTAACTGGAAGAACCAATAGTAAAGCATGTATCTCTAGGACTATTTACTATTTGTTGTTGGCAGTCCATCATTTCCATGTATGTTTGGAAAGAATGTTTGGACAATGTATTCCGCAGTTTTAAAGGTTGTGCTAATATTTTTTAAAGGCTCCAGCCACAACAGTTATTTATAATAATCGAAGGCACTGATTCTCAATATTCTCTTTTCTAAACAGACGTGCCCTAATTCCTCCCTCATAGTACACATATATACCCCATTTTCTAATCTCTCTTAAACCTGACTATTCCAACCCTTAGCCCACCAGCCCCTCCATTCCTACAAGTCTCAAAAAGGACCTCTGCACCCAAAGTCCCAGCAGCAGTGCTCTTCCGCTATTCTCCTCTCCTCCTTCCTTCTCCATTGCCTACAGGTAAACGTTACATTATTCAAAGGGCTACAGGCAATGAAATAACTTCCCGAAGAGAAGAGAGTGGAAAAGGTAAAAGAGAAGGGAGACGATTATACAGAGATGGGGCGACATTTCCCTTGCCACTTTCCTTCTGTATGCTGCAAGTCACAAGGGAGCTCGCGCCACACCTTGAGAACCTCTGAGTTACGGCAAAGCTGCAAATTGTGCTACGTACCAATGGCAAATTTGCCGCCTCTTTCAGCCCTGCCGTGGCTTCCCTACATTTGCACTGTGAGAATGAGGATAGAAAATAAGCCAGGCAGAAGCAACAGGAGAGACCAGCAGTGCAGTGACTAAGAAGCCCCGAGGATGCACAGAGGGAAAGGGAGAGCAAGTTTGATAGTAATAAGGGTAAAAAGCCAGTGGGGAGATTGAAGAGGGCAAGGCTCTGCAAGCAACAGAGAAAACCACCACAGCACCTGCATCCTGTTTAGAGTGCTTCATCCTGACTGTCATAAATCTTTGCTTAGCATTCAACAACATGGAACAACAGGTGCTTGTGACAAATAACTTCACTGAAAAAAAGGCTCCCAGAAATACCTGATATGAACTTGCTTATTTGCATGCAGTTCCTTACAGGCCAGACTACAATATGTTCTTACAGAAACATGAAATGTGCCTCAAGAACCTTAAAAACAGTAACACTGCCTCCATGGCAAAAAAAAAAAAAAGGATGCAGTCCTCAATCTTATCCCCTGTGAAAGGAAACCATAGCTTAACTGGAGACTTAAATTTCTGCAGCCTCAGACTACACAGCATCCTCAAGAGGGTCAAGTAGTCCAAACCACCACTGTCTTCCTCATGTAAAAAGCAAACTTCCTTTGAACCAACACATCAAATCCAAAATATTATATCAAATAGCCTACCATTTAATTGCCAAAGTCAAGACAACTTCTATCATGTTTTATTACTCTTTCCGTTAATATATAAAGCTTCATTTTAAACATTTAGAGAGCTTTACTCTCTTCATAATTTACGACTCGTGTCCTCCCAATCCCAGTCTTTCAGCAGCCTACAACCGCAGTTGAACAGAAGCAAAGTGTCAGTCGTATTTCTGAGTTAGTGGTACACCAAGAAGGAAACCATTCCTCCTCATGCAGCTCGGGCTTCTCTTCTTCACAGCAACTCACACACAAGAAATTCTGCTCCACTTGTCACACCAATGCCAGGCCCAGCTTAAGGTTTGATGATGAACAGTGAAAAACCCACCATCTTGGCTAATGTTAACAAAAAAGATCTTTCTGAACATACATTTAACCTGCTGAGTTAATGTTCTTCTGTGCATGTAGATATATACAAATACGTGACTACATATATATTTTTTATATATACAATCATAAATATATTCACCCTCCCTAGCTTTTTTCCTCTCCCACATTCCCACACACACATCCTTGGAATGGAGAAAAACCTTCTGTGTATTTTTATTGGCCTGTCAATCTGCAACATCTTTTTTCTTCCGTAACTGGAATGTCATGTGGCATGTCAATCTTTCTGCCTTTCTTTTCACTAGAATTAAGCAACCTGCATGACAGGAGAGGGAGTCACCAGAAAAAAAAAAAAGAAAGAAAGAAAAAAGGAAAAAAGAATGACTTCAGAGTTAAAGCTTATATTTCTATGGAAAATCTATCCTTTACAACACAATTTCTTTCCAGCATTTAGACTTGATACAAGAGGTGCCATTCACTGAGTATATTAACAAATATTAGAAGCTCTTTTGCCATTCAAACCTCCACTGTGAATTGCACAGCAGCAGGAACTGTACGAAGGGGTATCAGATGTCAATCTCAAAAGATCTGTCCACTCTGAGAGACATCGTTTCTGATGGCCAATTAGTCTACTAATTGTCTTTCTTGGTCACTCAGGGTATCAGGCCTCATTAGCGTGAGGAAACCTCTTCACATTGCCTCTTCTTGCACAGCAGAGAGAACAATCTCTTCATAGCACTGTCGTCTTTGCTAAGTCTCAGACCACCACACCATCAAAGGACCTCTAAGCTGTAACACATCAGGATCACAAGCAAATCTTTCAAAGACAGACAGAAAACGTAGCGGACAACTAACACACAAAGAGTTCTCATTAGCTCACCTGTAAACCTCCAAGAAAAACTTGGGAACCATTAGGAAACCCGAAGGCAGCATCAACTGCAGTAGCACTTGGGAGAGCAGGAGCTCAAGGGAGGTTAAGGGAGCTGCAGGACATCACGGAGTCAAATACTGGCAGATCACAGTATCTGGGGATGAAACTAGGTCCCTCCTTCCCTCCCCTCACTGTCTTTTGAAGTGGAACAATTCCAGCATTTCATGTTTAGCAGCTTCAGTTTAGTTCTTCCACTATTTATGTCTTCTTCCCACATCAATATACTCAGAAAGAGGCCAGTATCAAATCCAACAAAATTCAAAACTAACACCTCCCATCCACTGCTAAAGTACATATAGGGAAAAAAGAACTACACAGCCTCACTCAGTGAGCTCTTTAGGTGGAGAGCGTGGACAGTGCCACAGTGCTACTGTTGCTAATTTTTATCTGGTTCTGACTTAATACATTGGCTGAATTCTGCTCTTGATGCATCTCCCAGCGAGTCCCAGACTGCAACTCCCTGCGAACACATTCCCATCACAGCTATGTGATTCTTACTTGTGATGCCATTAGCCACATTATTTGGAGCAAAAACAAGAAGGAGCTTTATCAGCATGAGAACCAGCAACCAAACCATTCATGAATACGTTTAAAAACAGATCCACAAGAGCTCTCTCTAAAACTGTTCCTTGATGTTCTGGTGTCTGCCCAAATGTTATGGCATGAAATTTAAGAGGGGAGGTTTGTCAGTACCTCTTCCAACAAAACCGAAGACAGTATGTAGACAGACCTGGTGCGATGCTCATCCTTTAGAATTTTCTTCTTGCCCACCAATCTTCCTTCCACCCCTCAAAAAACACGATAGTTAAAATGGATGAAAAAATACAGTAACTAAAAAAGTTCCTATAAAGTGGGAGCTAACACAACTATCTGTCTTTAAGCGTGGGCATTCATAACTCTGTTTCAAAACCTATTCAAAGCTGGAGAGCCTTTTGTGGGGACAAATGAGGCTGCTGCCAGTTTTTACCAAGTTATAAAATTTTCAGCATCACAATAAATAGTAAGACACGGAGGAGAGAAATTCAATTTAACAAGGAACTCGTAACTTTTCATTGAAGGAGTGCTCAATTGTGGGACAAGGAAGAAAGAGTGAGAGGTACAGTGAACATCAATATCTTATCCCTTTTTTTCTGGGTTGTCCTTGGAGGCCTGTCCATAATTTACTTTCCCAGGGGAAATTTAGCACAAGTGTAGCAATTTTTCCTTTCATCCTACTGACGGACTAAGTTAGCCTCAGAAAAAAAGGGGAGTAAAAAAGAAAGAAAAAGAAAAGATCCACAGATATTTTTACACTGCAAATCATATGTTTTTTTTACATGCAGATGTTCACATTTTGATAGTAGCACTAACGGCACACATGCATGCATGCACACACGCGTGCGCGTGCACACACACACACACACACAGGGGCAGCATGATCAATGGTAGGGGTCAATAATCCCATTTCAGAAGCAGTCCTACTGCAGAGTGAAATGAAACAGAGTAAAGTCTAAAGTAATGAAATGTGACAGAGCCACATTCACTGTCATCCTCAAATATGGAAAGAAATACATTTCTACATGGCAAGTCAGATCTAGTCATGTAATAAACACAACTGCACATAAGTAATGGATGACTCTTATGCTAAGAATTTGCCTTCTTCAATTAACTGTAATATGATCTCAGCAAGTCTGATTTTTTGTTAGAGTATGAATGATTAACCTTCAGGTTTCCTTGTAAAAAATGGCCTATCTCATTAGTTCACAATATTAATCAAGTCCTTTATTCTCTCTTTATATTTGTTGTATAGCCAGTGATATTATAGCCACCTCAATTGGTTAAATCAAGAAATGATCTATATACAATCACAATGCACTTAGTATCATAATTGTCAATGCATATCATTATATTGGACTGGGCTGGTGACTGCTAGCAAATCTGTCTTTGATCTATGGGCAATCACAGACCTCACTGAAGCTGCCCTTCATTCAATATAAATGTCAAAAGCAATAGGACTGCTTTATAAAGTGTGATCACTGAAACAATGGAAGTCACCATCCAAAGCACTGAGCAGATTCAAAGGCCAAGAATAAGCGGAGCTCAGTGTGCTTAGGGCTTTCCTGGGACAAGCTGCAAATGTAAGAGTGGGAACATTAATTTGGCGGAGCTTTCTGTGTTTCAGAGTCTGTATCAGAGAAGCTGAAAGGAATAAGAAAGCCAGAAGAGACCTTAAGGAAATATAAACCTGAAAGGAAGCTGTATGAGTGTGGGGGGGGGGAGTGGGGGGGGTGCGTGAGGGGGCCCCCCTCCCATGTCACAAAGTCCTATACTCTTTTCTGCATAAGAAAATGTGTATTACTATAGCTTTTGTGTATCACTATAGCCTTAATCATTTACTCATCCTAATCCAGCCTTTCAGCCCTACCTTCTCCTTGTTTCTGCTTCTGGAAAGCTAATTTCCTTCTCTACAAAATTAAAAACCTCTGTAGTGTCAACAAATGCAACAGATTTCTGCTGAAGTAACTTCATGAAGCTTTTAACTTACTTCAAAATGTCACTAGGATTTCAAATCTGGTAATTTCCTTAAATTCAATAAAGCATATGTTGAATGGATGAAGAACTAATTAAAGGAAATTCCCCAGAACTAGTAACTAAAGAATTATCATGTAGTGTCAATATTTTCAGTGCAGATCCACAAAAATAGGCATTACCTTAACGCTGTCCAACCTTTTAGCTGAGGATCTGGAAGAAAAGGTGGATGTACTAGACTAGTGTTTTATGGTGAGACAGAGAGCTGACCTGTGGAATGGAGATGAGAGCAGATTAAACATACAAACTGGATCACCGTGATAACTTGGCCAGTTCAAACTCTGTATGATTTAGATGCAAGCAAATAGGAAATGATTCATTTAGAAATAAAATAGTCTATGCCTACAGAACAAGGACTGACACAGGCAGAAAAGGAACTGCCCACTCTAGCAGGGTAAAAAACAAAAAAAATTCAAAGGAGTACATATAAGATCAGATGCAAACAGCAAGAGACATGAAGGGTACTAAAATCACTCTATAGATACTTCAGTAAGAGGAAGATCAAGGAAAAGGATGGGACACTCCTTAAGAAAGCACTGGAACATGATGGATGACGCCAAAAAGACTAGTATAATGAATATCTTTTTTCACCTTAATCTTTATTATAAGGTCAACTGCAGTCACATAGCTATCAAGTTAATGTTGCTGACACAGGGCCAGGCTTGAGCTTCAAACAGTGAAGGCACAATTTTTGGCGTACTTAGGTAAGGTAGATGTTTTTAAACTGGGTAAGTCTAATGCATTTCATCCAAGGGTACTTAGAGAGCTAACTAAGAGTCTCTAATCTATTAGAGCTTATCTTTGAGAATTTATAAAGGACAATGGAGGTACTGAAAGACCGCAAAGGGACAAATGTAATGTTTAACTCTAAAAAGGCAGATTAAAAAATAAAGCTTTAAAATTGTAGACCAATCAGCTCACTTCAATTCATGGAAAAATATTGAAACAAATAGCCAAACTATTTGTAAGAACCTGGAAGATAATGAGGACATGTACAGCATCCCACATGCATTTGTCAAGTGCAATCACATCAAAGCAATCTAATTTTCTTCCGTGATAGGGTAACAGGCCTTGTGGATAGAGAAAAAGCAACAGATGTCATATATATTTAGGAACATTTTTGCATGCTTGACCCTCTTCCACCTAATATTCTCCTAAGTAAACCAGGGAAGTATGGTACAGATGGAAATAGTACAAAGTGGTTGCAACACTGATTCAGAAAACCATACTCAGGGAGTAGTTATCAAAGGATCACTATCAACAGAAAAAGATATCTTGAAGTGAGAATCTGTATGAGTCTCTCCCAGGTCTAGCAGCATTTAGTATTTCGATTAATGACCTGAAAAATAGCATTAAAATACAGACTTCTTATGACAACACACTCCTTCAAGGCATTATAAATACACTGGGTGGCAGATAAGAATCCAGAATTATCTTGGTGAATTTAAAGATAAGATTTGGAACCACAAGGCTTATTCAGTAGGGATAAATGCAAAGTACTGTATTTAGCCAAGAATAATTAACTACTGGGGATGGGGAACAACTGGCGTGGTAGCCATTCTGTAGAAAACAAGAAGTTGTTGTGGATCACAAGCTGGATAATCAATCAACAATATCATGCTGTTCCAAAAAAGACAAATGTCCTACTGCAATGCATGAATTAAGCATAGCTTGCAAGTCACAAAAGAATCCTTCTGCTCTGCTCAGCACTGGTAAAGCTACAGCTGCATTATTTCATCCAGCCTGAGAAACTGCACCACCAGAATATGAGGAACAGCTGGAAAGAGTCCAGAAGAAATCAGTGAGAACAATCTAAGTCTAGAAAACATTACTGTAAGTAAAAATTGAATGAATTAGGGTTGTTAAAGAAGAAAAAGATATATGGATATACTAAAAGAACCTCTAAATAAGTAAAAGGTTTTTGTGAAGAAAAAAGAATCCAGTCTTTGTGTCGATGCTAGATAGGGCAAGGCACGAGGGACTTAAAGAGCAACCAGGGAAATTCAAGTTAGATTTTAGGAAAAAAAAAACTCTCAAATAGTAAGAAGCAGTAAAGCATAGAGATGATAGATTGCTTGGGGAAGTTCTGGAATACTCCTGGAAAATTTCAGGAACAGATTAGATAAGTCTCTGTCAGAAGTCACACAGAAATCTGTCAGGAATAACTGTGGATCCTGCCACACAGAAAGGGTGAGCGGAATTACCCAACTGTCCTTCCCAATCCTGTGACTCCGTAAGCCCCACTGAAACACCACAGCAAGGAGATCCTAGCATGTACTGTCCAGGGCACAGTGAATAGGATTAAAAAGCTCATTTTTCCAAATATAGCATTTGTGAAGCTGAAGAAAATAATAAAAGTCTTTAAGCTATATTTCTAAAAAGATGTCAAGAAATTGAAGGGGATGCAGCAAAAAGCCATAGAAATTACTCGAGGACTAGAGAAAATGCCTTGAAATGAGAATCAACTACTGCAATTTGTTGCGTTATCATTTGACACTCCCGCACCCACCCTACCCCCTCAAAAAACCTCCAAACACCAGAAATGATTTGATAACCCAGTAGTAAAAAAATAGCTCTCAAAAGAAAAACAAATAAATAAATAATTCAAGACTAATTCAAATAAAAATTAGATTTACAGTTCTAACAGTGAGAGTAATCAGACACTGGAACAAATTACCAAAGGAAGCAGTAGATACTCTGTTTCCTGATGCCCTGAAATCAAGATTGAATTCTTTCCCAAAAGACAGGCTTCAGTCATACATAGGTTAAAAGTTCAACACAAGGCAACATCAGTTGAAATTAACCATTTATGATGTCCTAGAGAGCTGTCACAACAGCCCAAAGTCCAGAAATTAATTTAGAATGAGCCTGAACTTCTTTTCCTGTGAACTGGAGGGCCTCAGCATCCAAAGGCTGATACAATTATTGTAGCCTGAAAGCAATAGCAACGTCTCCCTTGCAGATGGTCTTTTCATACATTGAGGATGCATCTTCCAGACCTCCATGAACTCAGAAGCATCGTCTCCCATCACAACCACAGCAAATTTTTTTAAAATCTTACGTTGCTTACATCAGCAGAAGTTTAAAAGCTCCAAAAAATCTAAATTGACAATTTGAAGGTACATTTTTCCTCTTCAGAATTTTAAGTGTCTATTATTTAATGTGTCATTTAGCCTGTTAAAGTTCTGCCTGCTTTAAGAGCAAAAGGATTAATGGTTTCAAATTCCAGTGTGTTGACCTTTATTCAACATTAAAATGCTTATTTGAGCATGCTGCTGTGGTACAAGTAAGCCTCTCTCTAATGAAAACTGTAGAGGAAAGAAAGTTTAGCTCCTTTCTATCTGCAAATAAAACTATTTTGCAATAAGAGATTTAGGGAATTTTCACACACACACAAAGTTAACATTGATGCAAAGAGCATTAAAACCACAGAGTATCCATGCTACTATCCTAGTTTCAGGCTGAATATGAGAGCAATATTATGGTGAAGAATCACAACGGTTATGAGCTCCTGTTCCCAAGACACTGTCGTGAATGGCACAGTCATGATGCCAAACAATTTTAAGCAAAGCAGAACAAAAACTAATCATACTAGTTACTTCTGCAATAAGGTTACAGAAATCTGCCTAAAATACCAAATGTTTGAAGAGGAGCAAGTAGCAGGTTGCATATCAGGATACATAGTTTACTGGTAAGACAGCAAGTCCAAGGAGGGAAAAGGTGGGTGAGACCAATTTTGGGTGATGTGGTGTAGCAGAAGGGGTAAATTGCAAACAGTTTGGCTGAGAGAGCAGAAGGAGCTTGGAGAGGAGTTAAAGGCAATGAAGAGCCTGGATGCTGCTGCAAACCTTCAGGGCACTTACTGAAAGTAGACCAGGAAGTGTCTTTACAGAGTGGAGGAGACTGTGAGAAGGCCAGGACTTTGATTGCCCGGGATCTTTACTACTCAGATATTGATTAAAACAACAACTATGCCAAAAGCTCAGCTGTGGGACATTTTTCTCAAGGCAGGTTTCCATTCTTCCCTAGTTAGCCCAGTCTAATGCAATCCAGCACATAAGCCACACTGAGATGCCATATACAACAAATTAGGTAAGACTGAAGCTAATTTACAGCTAAGATTTTGTGGTAACATTCGGACTGGAAATGCTCATGCGATTCATGGAGAGACAGCTTAATTCTTGTATTAGGGAAGCAGAGTCAGAATGAATGGGGAGCTCCCCTTGAAACTGGTACCTGGAGGAGGCAAGTGAGCTGGTCCCAAGCACGGCAGAGGGAAGCCGGGTGGAGAGAAGTGCAGCACTCACCAGGAAAAAGTAGCTTGGTCTCACTCATACGGGTGCTGAGCCACAGCATCCCAGGCGCACTGTCCCAGCTGCAAGTCCTCTCTGCTCTGCCCCTCGCCACCCACAGGGTCTCCAGCAGGCAGGTCAGACCCCAGAATGCCTTTGCTCACTCGTGCTTATTTACCATAGAACTCAAAAATCTTTGACCTCTAGAAATTGTATTATAGTACTTAAAACTTCAGGGAAGAAGAGAAATATGTAATTAAAGACTTCTCTCTGCAGAGGAGGAAGAAATATTACCGCTATAGAACCTTTTCCTCTTTGCAGATGCTAAATGTTAATGGGGATTTCAACAAGAAAGCTAGCTATCAGTTGACTTTAATACCTGCATTAAAAACAGTAATATTTGCTCAATTAGACAGCGTACATATCCAAGTGCTGAAGGTATTTCTGTTTTACCAGAAACTATCAGAAATTCTCTAGTGTAGTTAACATGTTTAAGGAACCAAATGACACAAAACAGCACTATCATCCAGACACAGCCAAAATACCAGAAATTATTTTTCACAAAAAATGTGTCTAAAAGAATAACTGAGTTAGTGACCACCAACAGCAAGAATTAAAAAGGTAAGTAACAGATAAAAACACAGATGAAGGACAATGATCCTGTCCTCTGTTTGGATGTACATTGTGCTGTGCAAATCAAATGAAATCTAGTTTCTTGCAGTCACAGAAATGTGGGTTGGAATGGACTTCTGGGAGGTTATCCAGTCCGCCCTCTCACTCAAAGTGAGACTTTATCTTATCTATCTGTGGGGTCTGTTTTGTATGTCTGAATTGTACTCTATTTCAGTAAGCTGTTCCCACATAAAATATTACTGGATCATCTTAGAAGTGATAAAAAGTTACTTGGACAAAGGTAGTTGTTATAATAGTTTGCTGGATGAAAAACGGGCTCAGAACCTAAAAAGTTAAAATAATTTCCCTAAAGAAAAAAAGTAATCAGTAACTTACCTGAAGAGAGAGTTTTGAGCTATCACATTTTAAAATATAGCAATCATTTAGCTAGAAATTAAAAAAAGCATCATACCTAAAGTTCCTCATGACAAAGAAACTAGATAGAGGACAAGTAAGAAAGAGCAGGATCAACTCTACAGGTACGTGAATCCTTTAGAAGACGGGAATAGCAGACAGGAAATTCAATTTACTGCACTGATAGATAGTCAACTGCAAAACAAAGTGTGAACAAAAAACCACTATCAAAGCTTTAAAGGAGATAGCACCGTTATGCATCAGAGTGAGTATTTCATAATTCTAGAGCATCAAGAACTTAACCTTCTCTTGCAAGTATTAACAGAACACCAAAACAACGTTATAAAGTATACTAGTGTTTTGCTGAAAACCGTGAAGCAAGGCCAGAACTGCAAAAACAATGCAAAATTCCTGACTCTCAGATGTCTAACTACACTGTCTAACCACTACATAATGCTTTTTCCTCAAACAGAGAACAACTTCAGCCACACTGTAAACCAGGCTGGAGGAGAAAAAGCTGGATTTATTTCTGCCTCAAGAATAGTGGGAGAAGGAATTTTAAAAAAGTAAATAAACTTAAGTTACAGGAAGAGGCCTGCAAACTTTTAATGCAAACAACTTATACTAGTAATTAAAGACTTTGAAAGAGTTCACGTAACAAATAAATCTGTCACTGTGTGGGTTTCACACAGGAGATGTGGTACAGCGGATTACGCAGCCTGACGACAAGAAAAGACATGCTTATACTGAATAAAAGGAGCAAACTGGCAAAAAAAGAAAAAGAAAAAAGAAAAAACAGAAAAAAAGTGTTCTGGAGAGATTTTTTTTAAAAACACCGCTCTTTTAGGAGACTTGGAAAATTTGAAGCGATCCCTTTGTGGTTGTTTTTAATGTCTTTTTAAAAAAATCACACTCTAAAAAAGCACAAAAGCTTTATTTAAAAAATACAATCAGCAAGCGAGTGCAAAAATAAGGGTGCCTGCCAAGAGCACTGGTGACTACAAAGGAAGGTACGGGCAGCTTGGCTTAACTTAGCAGCACTCCAAAAACCTCTAGGAAGGAAGCATTCTAGATAGAATTTGCACTCTTTTTAAATAAAACAAACAAGTCATTTCAACATAGAAACAAACTCCTAAAGTTTCTCCAGGTGTGAAGCACAGCCATATGGTCTTAGCATAAGTCCTATCTCACTCACATAGGTTGTATGACAATGAAACACCACAAGTGTCAGTTAGGCTCTCTGCATTTATATAGGTAAAATGACAGTATTATACACATCATTGCCTACCGCACAGAACTAGGTGACAGAACAATTTTTGGTGGATGCCTCCAGTGTGTTACCTCACTGTACAAGGGACATGCAGTTTGTTGCCAGTCTCTACATTAATTTAATTTTTATCATAAATGTAGCGTCTCAAATACAAACATTATTGCATACCGAATCAAAGTATCGTTTGACATATCTCATTTTCCATGCCAGTTCAAGTTTTACGCCATTCAATGTAGAAAATGAGTCTAAATTTGCCTCCAGAGTTGGCATGCTGTATGTTGGACTTGTAAAGTGAAATGGGCAAAGTGGTAAAACACGTTCCAGTTTTCGCTTGTTTCTCAGTACAAATGCTTCCTCCTCTCTTATCAGTTGCCTGAACACTAGCATGCTACAATGGGCTTCCTGCTAGTTAAAATTCCTGCTTGCTTGCTTGCCTTTCTTCTCTAAATATGGCACTCTCGTGGGGCTATTGATCAGTGACTAAAAAAACACCCTGGATGAAACCCCTTTTTCTTTCTTTTCTTTTTTGTTATTGATATTTTTTAAAAGGTCCTTTCATCTTCTCCACTACCAGGAAAGCGTATTACTTGTTAGCAATATAAGAATAATGAATCTACAAGCATTCAACTCCCGACTTTCTAGAAATGGAAAATATCCCCCCATAATTCAGCCTCCTGCATTTCAGTGAGGTAGCGCACGCACACTCCGCAATTGCTTTCTCAGTTATAGAAACTCAAGCAAATTCTACTCCAGTCAGTAGCGATATCACAGATTTTATGCCATTGGGAATAAGGGCAGAATGTGGCCCACTTCTTTGGGTTATAAACTACATGGATGATAGGCAGGTCAAAACATTAAAATGCATTTTATAGCTTAAGATTGATAGTCGCACATTATTTCTGGTCTCTTCTTTCAAGGAGCTTATTTTCTTAACAGGAAGGGTTAATTTCAGCTGTATTTTTGAAAATCATTTCCCTCACTGTCTGGTCATCCCTCCAACACAGAGTATCAATGGTAACTAAAAACAGAGCAATGTATATTTAGCCTGCAGAGTTATATAACCTGTCTGTTAACAAATGCAAGACACAAAGTAAAGTCATGTAACCCAATTGAAACAGTTCGTACTGGAGGTTGATTTCCCTTGGGAACTGAAACATCAAGAAACTGAACCAGTTAAATATAACCTTTTTAAAGGGCAAAAGAATTCAAAGGTAATCAAGGATTTTTTTTTCCTCAGAAGGGCATTTATAATTATATTCCACTTTTATTTATAACAACCCTTTTAATGTTGGTACTACAAAAGAACTCCACAGAAAACCAGCCTTGCTTTATATAACAGGATTCAATCTACACATGGTTTTTATATGCAAAACATCTTTGACAAAAGCTATACACTGACAAAGGTGCATTTCCCTTAAGAAATAAGGGATATATTTTCAAAGTGATTCATGAGGGTTTAGCCATGTGCCTTTCACTAGTACTGCGGGAGCCTTGAGAAGAAATCCTAACCTTTGCCTTGAGAAAGTAACCGCATATCACCAGATACGATTCTACACTTAGCTTAGCGCTTAGTTTCCTTTATTATCCCAGAATACATTTGATATTTTGCTTTAATCTATCAATTCTTAAGAAAAGAGAACCAGCCCAGAATTTCTTAAACTGATCTTTTCTGCTTCTTTCACACAGGTTAAGCTGGTGTGAGTTAAGAAATAGAAAAGATGGGCATGAGCTGAAAAATTCAGAATGCTGTTTCAAAATCCGGGACCAGGAGAAAAATCCAGTTAGGAGGAGAACAGTGGGAATTTCAGAGTGGGATCCGCAGGTGCACAAATCCATGCTATTGAGAAACAAATACGCAGCAAGGAGGAAGGGTAGATTTGGGTGGGCCAAATTCTCTCACGACATAAGTCTAATGGATGCAGTGGAAACACATCAGACCGAAACCTGGCTCTGTGTATGCTTCTATCATCTAGTGGTCTGGCAGATCCTCACATTATATCACACTATAGAATATTACCCTTGAACATTAAAAAAACCTGGGGGACAGAGCCACAGTGCAGCCAGAGTTATTCTCAAATTCCTCTCTACAGATTAAAGAAAAGCAGGCTTTTCCCTGGATGATCTCATTATCCGTGTTGCCCAAATACTTGCAAATATTACTATACAAAAACACCTGCAGAAAACTGCTCTACTAATATTCCTCCATGCTGAAGAAAAAGAAAAATAAATGATTTAATCTCAAAATTAAATAAAAGATGTTTTATTTGAACAGTGCCAAGCAGATAGAATTATATAGTGCGTATTATATATTGCACGCCCCTGTTCAAACTCTGAGCAAAGAAACTGCATACACACAAGTGCCAGACAGAGGTGATGGGGCCAAATCTTTCTTTCCTACAATGGGCAATCTGTTGATACATTAAGAAAGTAGTATTAGGAGATGCTTTAGTCAAAATGCTGTAGGTTATTAATCACAGCTTTGGGTTTTCTGACAGGATGTTTTGATAAAATAAATCTATTTTAAGTGACTGTAATGAAATACTAACCCATTTTTGAAGGGCTTTTAAGATGTTTTTAAGAAGTTTCAGATCAAAGACTCAGTTAATGTAACCTCCATGCATTAAATATTTAGTACTTATTCAGTCACTTGAGCACTCAGGCATCTTGACATTGTAAAAGGGGAAGAGGGAAATTGAGTTTAAGTCAGTTTTGCACTGTGGGATTTTTCAGTTTTTATGTTAAAGTCCCAGACATGTAGTTTTAATACAAAGGGGTCTATTCTTTTACTGCAGTATATGCATCAACCAATAAGAGTTCTTTATGCACCTGCATAGATGGGGGAATAAATCCTCTATAGAGCCATTTTAGTAGAAACTGTTGTGCTGTGATTAACATCATGATTGAACATTATTCTGTCTCTGAGCTCTCTGATGGACAAGACCAAATGCACACACTATTCTTTCCAGAGCAGACTACACACTTGCAAAGAGCACAGAAATTTTACAGTGGTAGCTACACTTAAGCAAAGTTTTCTTAGACATTTGGATTTTCCATGCTACTGTAAGACATTTCCCCTTTCTAGCATCCCTGCCTTCCAACAGTCGCTCATTATTGTCTTCATCTCTTCCAAGGGACATGCTCATTCTCCCATATTCGGAGGTCTTTGGTAAAGATCAGGATGAGAGAAATAATTCTGTTTTGGGGCTTATTAAAATTGCTGTCTCAGGAATCCGTACACTACAAATTGTTAGGGTCTTGAAACGCATTCTGAGAAGGCAGCACTATATAAAAATTCTGCAAGTTTTCAAGCAACTCCTTTCTTGTGAGAGCTCACAAAGTGTAGTAGGAACGTACACGCCCTAGCTGTGCAGACGGCTCCAAGTAGAATGAAGGCACTCCTGGGTGCACTGCTTGGCTGACTTGCTAATAGTAATGGACAGGGTGAAAAAACACTATAAATTGCCTTTGATACTATTGGTCATGAAATGTCATTGACCCATCTAAATATTGAGGTTCACAATCAAGAGCTTATTGAACAGAGCACTGTTTATTTCAGTCCTTTTTAACACAAATGTGGTCCTCGCATTGAAGTTCTTTGATATGCATCGTCCCTCTAAGGTTCTTGTATTTCACAGTCCTTCAGGATCTATAAAGAAAAGGAGTAGCCTTAGCTGCAACAGTACCAATATATGTAAGAAATATATGTAAGAAATCCAGGCAAGCACAAAGGCTGTGTGTCATCATGGATTCATCAGGGACACTGAAAGACAAACAGCCACTGAAAACATCTTCTTGTGTCTTATAGTAACTAGATTACTTCATCTATTCTTCCCACAGACTTATATCCAATTCTTCCATGCTTTTACTCCTGGCCATAGCTCTAGTGCTCTTCGTTTTCTTTGTCATATTAAATTACATGAATCTGAGGCACAAGAAACTGCACAGAGAACAGACATTCATTTGTATATAACACCTTAAAATTTCTTGTGCGTGGTTGCCTCTGTATGCATGCCACTGAGAGAGACTCCCAACTAGCAAGTTAAATAGATGAATGCTTAGACTGTTGAGGAAGAAACAACTGCAGGAATCTCCTATCAAAAGACACCCAGAACTGAAGCCAATACTAAACACATAATGCCTGTAAAACACTCCAGCACTGATCTTCCCTACAGACAGTAAGGATATTTCTACAAGGGGCCACTGAAGGAGTTTGACTTTCTGAAGTTCTTTGACATTGTTAGGAGTGGAGACACCACACAAGGATATAATAAATCAAGGCGATACCTGAAGAATACAGTTTTGTGTAAGCAGAAGTAGCCTTTCTGGAATCTTACGAGAAGCAAATGATATTCTCAAATATAGCAGGAACCTTTGGGAAGGACACAGATAACCTAACAATTTAGTCAATTCTGAAACAACTTTGAGAAAACTTTTTGGATGCAATCAAGGAGAATCTTTGTTCTAATGAAACACAGCACAGGAGAGGTCAGATCTCAGATCTCTCTGCAACACTGCCTCTGTAACAAACATTATACTCACAAGGAAGGCAACTTTGACAGAGAGAGAGTAATGAGAATGTGACCAGTGCTTCAGTGTAGGTGTCAAGAGAGAGAAACAATAGAAGCAGTTTTGACAATAGCGCAAAACCCTTCTAAGGCCTTTGACAAATTTTATAGAAAATGAACTCAAGAATATCAAGAAATACTTAGATTGGCTGTGAGATACGCTTTTAGATGCTATATGGTTTTAGAAAAAATGCAAAAAATGAGAGGGACAGGTTTTCCAAAATTAGTAACAATAAATAGTCCCAACAGTGTTATTAGCAGAGAGAAAATGTGAAAATTATCACAAGATGTTTTCTCATTATAGAAATTAGCATGTTACCATTGGGTTCCTGTCTATCGTTAGACACTATGTTTAAACTTGAAAAGGGCTTGACCTTCCAAATTCACGATACATTCACAAGTAATGCTCTAAGATGCAAAAGAACAAGATTGCCATGAAACAATTTCCTTCTGTGTTAGAATTGGAGGAAAAAAACAATAAGCATGTGAAAAGAGCGTTGGCTATACGTTATCTATTAATGTGAGATTGGTTTTATTCTTTTGGCATTCATGAGCACTGGCAACAAACAACATACAATCAGCTTACTTGACAGCAACGTTGTGAAGGTGTCTCCTAGAGAGATTTGACTCAGACCACCCCTGGAACAAAAGCTGTAAAATTTATATTCATGTTGGCTGGAAATAGGGGTACAGATGGGTAGCCCCAGCATACAGAATATAGTATGAATCTGCTCTAAGGAATTCTATCTATGATGAGTGCAGAAATATGTTTGCTAAGGCCATCAGAAAGATCATCTTGATATTTAGTAAGTGTGTGTGGTCAGGGAAATATGACAACATATGGTCAGTTATAGAGTTTTAATACCATAACACATAACTGGGAAGACCTAGTTTGTACATCATTATCTTATAATCATTATTTCTAGTAAATTGTTGTATAGTAACAATGCCTGGAGAATCCAAACGTACTGAATAGTCTGTTCCTGCATGTGGCCTCCCTACTTTATTAAAAACTTACCTGTTACTGTTGCTTTCAAATAGCTTATAGGTGTGCACTGGTGTTAGAATACAGACTAACCTAAATCTTGGATCAGATTTTAAATTATATTCAGCAATCTTTCAAACTAATCAAAGAAGGTATCTTTTGTGAGCTAGTAGTTTACAAAAAGGACTATTGCCTTGCTTATTAGCCACCGCCATTCCATGATCTTTGTAAATCTCTTGCTCTGATTTCTGATATCTGCAGGTACTGTTAACCATTTATGCCAGTGTGAAAGAAGATGGCTTATCTGCATTTGCTGAATATATACATATACAAAATAGGCATTCCCCTAGGTCAAAAGCTAAGAAAAAATTCTGTTGTTTAGGAAAAGGGATTATGGAGATACTACTCTGTCGTCGCCAATTGCAGAAGAGAATTTCCTTCCTGTTAGAGTAAGCTTTCAGCTGGAACATCACTGGAGAAGATGAGGAAAGCTGTGCCATTATTTGAAAGTGCGTAAAAATAGGCTGGAAATACGTTCCAGAATCCAATTCATTCCCTAGATGTCCAAAAATCAGCATAGGTACACTTACTATTGGGTAAAGGAAAGAAAAAGATATATGAGATCAGGAAAGGAAATTAACATACAGCCCTCATTCACTTCTATAAAAGAGTGCTCGGCTGACACTGGAGATCTCAGAGATGCTAGGTATACAGGATCCATCAGTTTACTGTCCTTGGTACTTACATGGTGGTTCATATTGATGTTGGCAGTAAATAACAGGGGAGGTGGTTGTTGTCCAGGAGTTTTGCTGTCTATTCATTTTCCTTTTTTCTGATGTAACTTGCCAATGAGCAGAGAGCAGCTTATTCGGTAACATACATACAGATTCACTGTAGTTGTGAAGAAGTAAAATCCAGCTCTCTAACAAAAGACTTTTTGTATTTACCTGCAGCTCTCTGGGAACATGAGAAATCTGAGATTTCAGAGTCTGTGGTTATTCTATTTCATTACTGTCATAGCAACAAATGATCTTCAAGCACTGTATGCACCATCTATAGCCATTTGTAGTATAGCTCTAGCTGCTAACTTGTTTTCGTCAATGGCCAGCATAAACTAGTCTCTATACTCTTTGGAATTTAATTGATGAACTGCAAAACAAATGGTATAGTTAATAAAATTATATTTTGCCATCTGTGTCCAGTAATGAGAAAATCTGAATGATAGCAATGAAAAAGAACAAAGTTTTCTGCCAAAAAGATCAATGCATCCCACCTCTTTGTCAGCATCAAATTAGATGTCATGTGTTTCTCTCATTGGTTGCCATGGCTAATGGGAATTTGGGCCAAGATGGACATATAGGAATTCTGTTGAGAAATATAAAACCTTTTTCTTTGCCTTTCTATGATTCTGTGTAATTTGAGTCTGCCACATTATTTGGCCTGAGTGCATCTAAAATTCATTTATGAGAGGACAATTTTGTTCAGCATTGTACTGTTATTTGTTGTTATAAAATAATATTTCTTTATATAATATAAATCCAAAGGATATGTGCAGTTTTATTCTTTAAGCTCTGAAGGCTTTCAGAATCAGTTGGAGCTGAAGGCATATCCCGTGTTGCCACATTATCCTGTAAGGATGATGACAACAGCAGAAAAGTACACTTTTGAAATGCATGTTCTTCTTCACAGAGTTCACATGGAGCAGTTTGTTCTCTTGAGAGTGAAGACATATACTACCTGGATTCTACATAATGAGGCCATCCCAATTAACAAACCTTTTATAGGCTATCCGGGACCCCACAACATCATAACTTCCTATAAGAAAGAAGAGAGGGTCCTCAAGCAGAAGATACCAAAGCACTTCATGTTAGTAACCCGATTGCCTAGAACATGTTAAACATCTAGACTATTTCTTTGAAACCTTCAGAGTTGTAGAGAGAGCAGGCTACTTGGCAATATGGAGATGATGCATTTCCACTCACTGTAGATGAAATGCCTTTGAGCACCCTAATGGGAGTAGAAACATTGTTCTTGTTTTACTCCTTAACTTTGAGATTTTGAAATATTCATAGTTTGGATTAACATCAATGTCTAGGTCTAGCAGACATCTTGACCTGTCAGTGCCAAAACGTCTTCTATTTTACCAACACTGTACCACCAACCTCTGTTTTAGTCTTCATCAGTTAATCTATAAAGTGCCTTTAATCAGTCATCTCTGACATTCCTATAAATTTTCCATCAGACATAAGGCTCTACTGGTCATTTTTCATTCTCAGGAGGCAAATCAGAAAAACAGACCTGAAGTCTTAAATCACATGAACTGTGTAAAATAGGGGACTCCATTTCCAATTATTTTCTCAAATACTATGGACCAGACTTCGAAGAGCTCAGCAGTCAGAAACGGGGCCTGGTTTCCCAAGTATTAAACTTCTTTTAGGTGTGTAACTACCAGAAGTCTGGCTTCAATTTTGCAGACCAAGACTTCCGAAAGAGCAAACTAGTGTTTTGATCTCCCGAGAGGTGCGTGCGACAAGGTGCACGCGGGCCTCCAAGGAGACACCAGGAGCACTGTCCATGGTCCTGGCAGCACGGCTGGGCTTCAGGACTCCACTCCACAGCAAAACTCCACACAAACTAACTCCATTTACTATGGATACACTCAGAGAACGAATCCCAAAGTCTTTATCACAGACTGCTGCTATCTGATCGTATCCACGCTTGTGCAACAAATCATCTCTATAAAATTGGTGCAATGACACTATCCTGAGAAGAATATTAAAGCTGAACTCAGTGACATTTATATACCATTTTAGAGGCTCTCAGAGCAAAAGTTCTCTAAAAGTTTAGGTTTTCTTTAATGATAGTTATAAGACTTTCCCTTCTTCTATGCTGCAGAACTGTGCAGCTTTCATAAATATGGAGAAGACCAGTTAATACTTTAATTCTGAGCAACTTATATTAAAAAATCTTTAACAATGCACATCTGTTACTAATGAACTAAGAAACTGATTAAAAAAATATCATGATGGGTATTAATGCATAACTATAATCCACCTTAATGCAGAAAGTCTTAATGGGAAAAAATATGTATAATAAACACATGAAAAAAAATCTTTATACCTAATTTTTAGAAACTAACAGTCCTCTTATAATTTAACTAATTAAGACTATGTGCAAATTAGATGCTATTAATATGGAATTCAAAATAAATATTTTTCAGAAATGGGAGAAATCTCATTTCTGAAACCAATTTTGCTTTTGTGCATACTGATGAAAATTCCTGAAATGGATTGCTTCCCTCCTCTGTTTTCCTTCAAGTTACACATTTCTTAGAACATCAAATCAAATTGTTCAGAACAATAAACACTTTCTCTAGAAAACTATGTCCACGATTCTAAGGAATTCCGAATGAAAACTTTTGACTGTTGGCCTAGGGCTGACTTTTTTCCATTGAAAATGTCATGTAACTGAGACCTTTTCAATCTGTGTTCATTTTCTCAGATTGTTCTCTGCTGCCACAGTATGGTGCTCAGCTGCTGTTTGAAAACATGAAAAAGAAGATCTTTATCAGTGAATGCAGTTCTTTTCATGTACCAATATGATTGGATGCCACATAAAACCACTTTTAAGGATCATTAAAAGGTTTTAAACCGTATATTGTATTTTTTAGGAAGTTAAAAGTACTTTTCAGTTAAGTACCTACTTCTTTACATTAAAAAAATCCTGTATCCTTATGTCATTTGCATGTTGTTTTGTCTTCAAAACAATGATAAATCTTGCTTTAGGTTTTTGTGGATGACAGTTGCACTTCAACAGCAGCCAGCCTTTTCTAGAACGTGCTCTTTTTTCCTGAAATATTATGATTATTCTAAAATAAAATACATTCGAATAGAAACTGATGTCTTCAAACAAAAAGAATACTAGCCTCCCTTGGGTGCAAGTTTGATGTCCTTCTTCATTACTCTATTCTTTAATGCTAAAATACTTTCATAACAATTCAGAAAAGTTCAGAACTCCAGGATCAGCACTGACAAACCTCTTACATGCAAGGCGTCAAGTGCGCAACTTCCAAATACACTACAAAAAGGACTGGTGAGCAATGGTGGGATTCACTTTGCATGCGGGCATTTATCACATTTATAGAGAACTGCAGAAAGGGTTGCAGAATACACTACCTGAACCAGCTTCTCCAAATAGAGAGACTTATGCAGAAGTCATGAAGTATTAATCAACATCCCCAAATGAGGCGGTTAGACAAGGGAATGCATCTTTAAATCACATTTCATTTTCTTCAGTTAATTAGGTATCATCCTTTCTACCATTACAACATCTATGCTTAAATCACAACAAGAGGAAAGATGAATCTGAAGGGAGGGAGGAGGAAGGTTTGTGGAAAACTCAAATCCTCAATGAATTTAACAAAGTTGTTTGGGTTTTTTTTTTTTTTTAGCTGTTTTGCATTATTTTTAAAGGAGCAGTAAATGGCTCATAAACATAAATACAAGTTTTAAAAAACATCCAGTAGGAATTTTGTAATGTTGGAAAGTTACTTGAAACCACATATAGCTCACTGAGAACGTGCTTTATTCTTATGCTACAAGGAGCAGATGAAGTTACTGGCCAAATCCATTTGCTATCAGGGACTAAAGCTCTAACTCAGCTCTTAGCCTCAGTGGTGTCAGCGTACAATAGGCAAAGGTGAAATGCTAGATAAGCAACAATCTGAGAGTTTATCAACCAAAAAAAAAAATTTAAAAAGATTCAAAATCAAGCAAACAGCCTAAATCAAGCAACAGCCAAATCCATTTACATGCAGATCCCACTGAAAGCATCATCCTTTCTTACTTTGTAAGAAATGCATTTGGCCAGAGATACTGAGAATTTGGATTTAAATTCTAGGATTTACATTTTTTGCTGTATACACGTTATTAACAGTGACAGTGCTATCATAGGAAAATGGTACAATATTAGGGTACATGGCCTTGACCCTGCAAGGTGTTGAGTGTTTTGACCTTAGATCTAGAGACACTTTTACATAGATTTAATTTCAATCCCACGAATTATGCCAGTGACTTCAACAGCACTATTGACCATACTTACGATTAAACCTACGCTTAAGCATTTTTTCTGGATGAGAGTCACAATGTTCAGTTTACACAAATTATGTCAACAAGATTTTGCCTAAGGTACTCAAAGGTTTTAATAACCATTACATTATATAGTTAGTATAAAGCTAAATCAATAAATAGCCCTTTCTTTGGCTAAATTAAAAGTCATAAATCCAAATCCTTTGACTTGAGCGGATTTTAAAATTTGTAAAGAAGCCTTCAGTGCCAAGGGCTCAGCCCCACAGGTAATGTGAGCCAGGCTAACCATCTTCTGGGTCTACAATCAAAGATTAAAATACAACTCCGGCCTCACAGATGTGTCACACAGCCACCACTCAGGAGATCTAAACAGAAACTAACTCAAACACTGTCAAAATCCCAACAGAGTCAATGCAGTAAAGTGCTACTGGGCAAGTGTAGCTAATAGCTCCACATAGCACGATTTCCCCTACATGCAAGTGCACTCAGCATCACTACCAACATGGTAATTATTGCTTAATGCTGTGCTACAAAAGAGGGAAAATGAATTTCTGTAAATGAAAGTGGAAGAAGAACAAATGTAATCTAAGGTTTGCACTGGTTTCTAGAGTTATAGGTGTGTTCAAAATATGTGTATGTCCTGAGGGCAATTATGTGAATGTTAAAACCATAAAAGGCTTTACACTGGTGTACATACGGGACCCCCAACTTCTTTTTTTGATTGAATGATATTAACTGGATTTATTATGCTATATCCCAAACACCAACCAAAAAAGGAGCAAGGTGCTGTACAGGTAAAGTAAAATAAACAGTCATTCGCCCAAAAAGCTTGGAGCGCAATAATTTAAGGTAACTGCCCAGATCTGTAGGTGGAACTGATTGTGTGGGCAAAGATAGTTTGGTTTCTAACAGGATCAGAAGAGCCACTGGGCACTGTGGCACCCAACCAAGCAGTAGAAAGTGCTGAGGACAGGAATGTGTATGATATTCCGCCTCTCACCTGAAATTTGGCATCACCATGAAATGCCTTCCTGCACTTGGGTGTTAGTTCAAGTATGTCAGGACGACCAAGTAGCTCATCATCACTCTGAAGCACTCTTCTGAGAAAATCTCGAGCTTAATTCAATATTGTCAACATGTCTTACATATGCTCAGGGCCCATAAATGAACTGGGTGCTTCAGAGAAGTTTCTATACTCAAATAATCTGCTTCTGCTTCAGGCAGAAGCTAAGTGCCTGAGATTACCTTCATGTCCCTAGGTTCAAAATAGCCATGGAGGCAATTTTACCTTTTCTCTGGAAAAGTTCACAACACAGCTGCATAACATAAATATCCTAACCAATCTGCTTGTCCCGCAGGAAGAAAGGCAGTGAGAGGGAAGGTGCACTAGCAAAGTGGCTAGCTATTCAGGCAGCCAGCATATTTCCTCTGAGGCTGAAGCCCTATAAATTCTCTAACCACAGGCCAAAAAACCTACATATTGCACCAGCTTCTCCAGAAACGTGGAGGTACCTATCAGAGGATGGAGCAAACAGGGAGCACAAGAGACATAAGAACAAGGGAAACAAGACACAGGACAGGATGCGAAGTTACACAGCACAGCATTGGGATGGGGATTGAGGATGCACAAGAGATTGAATGTGCTGAAAAAAACATGACTACCTTGTGCACTCCTGGTAATTTGAAAGACCTAAAAACTATTTTGGATTTTCCCATCACAACTCAAAGACAGAAGGGAAAGGAATGGGCAGGAACACAGTAGAACAAATAACGTAAGAGCAGTAAACATTTAAATAAGTGCCACTACTTTGTAGTTTGCTTAGGAAGGTATAAACTAAATGGAAAGAAAAGGAAAGAGAGGAATGGAGACAGGGAAATGGGCAAACCAGAAGGACAAGCGTGGAGTTACGATGAGGTGAAGAGCCTGAGGTGCAAGCAGAAGGGCCACGAAGCCAAAGGCCAACCAGCGCAGCTACCGAAAATCCAGGGAAAGCTGTAGAAAGGTCCTTGACTTTCCAAAGGTTTCTCCTTATTGCTATAGGATGAAGAGATGCCACTTGGGACCTATGGACAAAAACAGCTTGTATAGACTAACAACAATACATACAATTTATTTACTGTCATTCCTCTCGGGAGGTTTTCATGTTATAAAGTAGATCATAACAGTTTTTCTGCAGTTGATCTCTTCCCCCAACGGAGTCATTATGCTCAAAGCTTCTTTCTTGTGAAGTCCTAAGGTTTGGGGTTTTTTTTCCCCTAAAAGTTTTTAAATGGACAGGGGTAGCTATAAAATGTGTGCTGAAAAGTTGACTGAAGATTTGAATCCCTTTTTCCTTATTTAAGATTTGTTACTCTGATGGTTAGATAAACAACAATTTATGCAAATCCTCCTAGCAACGATTTTACTGTATGGAATAGCGTTCTTTCCGGTATTTAAGAAATATCCAGCCTATACATGTAGTAGCCTTGCACAATATTAACTGTAAAGGACGATTTCATTGAGTTTGCTTTTTGTAAAACTAGATATTGCTGCCAACCTAAACCAAAGTATTCTTGTTTTTATGATAAATAGTTGCATATAACCTAAAGACAGATGGCAACTTGCAACAGTAACACAGTTTCATATTACTTAGGTTCTCTGTGATTCCTACATGTCAGTTTATCTCCCAGAACTTTCTTTTAATTCTAATGGAGAAATTTTCCTTAAAACTGATAGCAAAAAATAGTTCACTGTTGTTTTTCCCCAGGATCTTCCCCTCTCATATGCATGCATGCACACACAATGTGCTTTTAACACTAGCAGTTCTTTCAGAGAGAAAATATGATTTGTAGTATATGTTATTTTTAGGTCCAACTCTGCCTCTGCTGATATCCAATCCAGCTAAGAAAATATCTGTAGAAGCATTTAAAATCTGGCATATAGTTTTGGGATGTCATCTACTAGGAATGCTACAGGAACAGCAGTACTGTATAAGTAAACAGATACACCACTGAATAAAGAGAACATGAACTGAACATATATGTAGGTGCACCTTTAGATCCTAGAGAAATGAGAAGTGGAGTTTACTCTTTTTTTTTTTTTTTAGTATTATTTCTGTGGCCTTTTTCAGACCAAGTAAATTACCACAAATTGCATTTAGATGACATTTCAACCTAGTTGCAGTTAGAACCCTTGGAAAGTACAAAATCCGATACTAACATGATTCCAAAGGTATGATACATCACACTGAAGCCTGTAACTTCTACTTTTTTTCAAAGAAGAAGAGTATACTTTTCTTTAATAGAACTATTATTACATAACCTAACACTGAACACAGAAATGGGAAATTTAACCTTAGAAAAATTGTCCATTTTCTTTGCGCCATGCTTTAAAAGTCATAACTGAGCAGTTAAAAATGGACTAGTAGATATCAGGAGAAGTGATTAGCTCTTTTTACGGGGTTACCCAGTCATTTAGACAGCGAGTAAGGGATATTTGATCAATGAACCAGCAATGTGACATCTGGTGTGCTGTTACACAGTCATAGGGCCTGATTCTGATCTCTCTGATACCAGCATAAACCAGGAGTAATTTACAAAATTAAAAGCTGTACACCAAACTGGTACGGGATCAGAAGGAAGCACCTTGTGTTCCAATCTGTTCCACTCAGTATCTCATGTCTGACTTAAGAGATTGGCTCGCTTACAGAGCTCTACATTAGACATATTGCCTTCTTGTTTTAAAATATGTATGTTTAATATTTAATTTAACAGAATTCCATATTCCCACCTCTGTGTACAGTGCAAGTCCCTTGGAGGCTTGTGGTTTGTATGCGTAGTCTCAATACTCCTCAAGCGTAATTTGGAAGCGCCATTGCCTAATGGGGTGAAAGGAAGTGTCTGTCTCCAATTAATCTTGGTTTTCTTTTGAGTGAATAATGAAAATATTGCCAAGGCAGAGGCAATTTGTAAAGCGGACTGTAGAAGCTGAGCCAGGCTCACCAAAACTCATTTAATTTAGTATGTGTGGTAGTGCAACACTGGTAGAGGTACAGGTCTCATCAATTGTCCACACGCTTCAAGCATATGCAGCTAATTTAGACTACCAACTTCAAATGGTTACACACACAAAAATTTTGCCAACTCTGAAATATTATTTATAATGCTACACATAGCTTTCACTATACGTAAGACTGCAAGTATCATAAAATAGGTACTGTAAATAGAAATTGTGCCTGCGCTTATACTTTAACAGAAATATAGTTTTTCATTATATTATGTTGTCCAACATTGTATAGTATATGCCAAGATGACAGATACATACATAATATGCAAAAAACAGTACAATTTAAAAAAAATGCCCACAGATTTTGAACTTAAGATTTGTTGGGGTAGACTGTACAAGATCTGAAGTTACCCCAGGCCAGCAATGGCAGAATGAAAATGGCAGTATAAATGATACCTACGTGGCCGTGATAGCTAGCTTGCAGGAGAGACTATTTTCAAGATCATTTGGCACAACTAGAATGTGGGATAGCTCTCTGAAGTACAGAATATAAACATTGAAAGGTCAGAAATAGACAGCAAAGTTATCCATTCACACTGGCAATGGGAATCTTTGCCATTTGGCTCTGAACCACTTTGCCATTCTGCATCCTAATGACAATTACATGTCCCATACTGATATTTCACTTTCAATTTTCGTAGAATTAGTGAAAGCATTTAAGGAGTTAATGGAGGCATAGTACTTTCTTTACAGAAAATATGAAATTAGATTAGAAATTAGATTGCCTTGAAAACATTACATGCAGCAAAATGTGCACTCAGAAAGCCTTCAGGAGCAATCATCTAAGCATGGTTTCTTGTGACTTGCATTTTATAGTTCCGCTACCGAGAAAAAAACCCAAAGATCTGTGGCGAGATTCTGTTGTCTCCAAGAGGCCCAGTGCAAAACTTTACAATCCAGGAAAACTGAAATTGCGTCAAACTGTTCTCCATGCTCAAAATCTTAAACCGCTGCGAGGAGCCATAAAATCCTCCTGGGACAAAGCAGAGGTAATGGCGGCTACGTGGCAGCTTCTCCCTAACATGCTGCTCCACTCCAGCCCCACTCCCTGCATGAGGACTTCAGAGTGTATGCTCAGAAGGCAATTTTAGGTGTCCTTTCACCACATTCTACCAGCAACATCATCCCTCGGCCAGGAATAGAGAGCTTTTAGGGAGCCAGAGCAGGGACGAAGCTCTGGTTTGTAGCTCTAAACCTACCCTATACGGCACGCAATCCTCTAAAGTGCAGCCAGCTCCTGCTTTGATGAAGCACTGTGCAGCGAGGACTGAAGGATCCTGTTTTTCACCATTTAAAGATGTATGATAGCAACAAAGCTCTATGATAAAATATTTAACTCGCAGAGAGCTTATGGAAATTGTCTATTCAAGCTCAGCAAAGACATTAAATTACCAAGCTGTTCTAGGACAGTTGTGTGTGGAGAAAAGCCAGAAATGCTCCCAGATTGTAATGTTACTTACAAAGATTACACTGTGAGCCTGATTCAGAAGCTTTTTATACAGATCAGCATGGCGAGCTGCAAAATGTTACCATACCAATTTCTGCAAAACATACTGTGTGTGTACATATAGATATAAAATCAGGACTTATACACAGCACATTTCCTGCCATATTTTGAATGGCATCTGTTTGTTTAGTTCGCTGAAATATGAAAAATAATATTTAGCAACTGGTAACACAATGTTAACAAGATTTAAGAGTATAATTCTGTCTGTCAAAATGCAGATAAAAGACAAATCCATCTATCTCAGTATTTTAATCAGTCAGATCATGGTTTTGATGAATAAGCAAATGTACTGTTTATACACTATTTTCACAGTGAAAGGAAACAAATTCAGTTTCATTTAGAATTAATGACAGTTCTATCCTCTATGATTAATAATTAAAACCCTACAAATATTAAAATGGTGCTCTTTACTCCCACCCTCTGAAGATTTTACTTTTTTTTTTTTTTTTTTTTAAAAAAGATCCCTTCCCCTTATATGTCTGGCCCCCTAATTGAGAAGATTAATAATTAATATCAGTCAGGAATATGTAATGGTCAACTAGGAACTGTACTTAACTGACAAAAGGGTTAACATAATGCTTTCTTTTGTTAATTCTTTCCTTATTCTTCTATCAGAGTTGGTATTTTCTCCAAGTTTTATGCTAGCATAGGGAACTCAATGGAATACTCTGTTACTATTCTACTACTGCAAGTCCTTTTTTTTATTCCAATGCTGACTATTTGTATGATTTTATTTGGATTTTCATGATGTATTATAGGATTGTTTTTAAAGCCCCAGGTGCTAAAGCACACTTCAGAAGAATTGCAGCTTTCTTCTTCTTCCCCCCTGTCACGCACTGCAAGTGTAGACCAAATATAATCTCAGAGAAAAGATTAAAAATGTGAAACAAGTCTAGTATAAAGTCTGACAAAGTAAAAGGGAAAAACCCAAAGGTTCAGCAATTATTTTTTAATCTGATGACTTCTGAGACGATATGGGAGTGGCTGAGTCATGATTTCAGAATCCTCAGGACAGGCAACACTTCAGTTCAGAGAAAGTTTATAGCAAAGAGAGCAGAAGTTCAACCTCACCCATTATGCCTACTTCCAGCACCAGGAAGAACTATCATATTTCATTTTCCTGTGGCCACTAGGATCTAAATTGAGATCACTAAACCCCTGTTATTCAAGCCACCAAAACAGCCATTTTTAAGGTTTTTTTTTTTCTAAAGGTAGATTTCTAAATGCTTTGCAGTATTTTCCCAGGAAAAGTTACATTTTAATTCCAAAGATGCTTATTTCCTCCTGAATAGGAGAGTACTTCCAGAAAGATAGACAGACAGAGTACTCTAAAAATCCTATTTCTTCAATAAAGCTGTTTCAGTTTCTTCCTTTAATAACTTTAGAGGTGAGTTGATCCTACCTAGGAATTTTAGCATTGCTTTGTAAATCAAAAAGGAAATATTTTATATGAAATTAAAATAGCATTTGTCTATATTTCACTATGCAAGCAAGCTAGCTCATGCGTCACTGATAGTAGTAAAACAAATATGTGCGTGTGTCTTTTAGTAGAGATGACAAATTATGCACTATAAGCATTTAAGGGTAGGCATTCATAATGAAGCATGCTAGTTGGCAAATACGCTTATTACTTACCACACTGAGTCCAAGCAATTCTCTGCAAAAGTAGTCCATATTCCTCCTCTGTAGGTTGTCAAGATAGTGCTGAAGGCGAGTATAGGTGTAGGGGTAGCAGTAGGCAAACTGGTAAACGTCATCCTCACGGTCAAAGCAAAAAGCAAATGACATGACATAGTTCTTCCTGTGGTCCGGACAGCGATAGTAATACACATTTTTAGAAGGTATTCTTTGCCTAAAAACAAAAACCAACATTGAAACATATGTAAATAGACATAAGAAATCTGAACTAAAAGGCTATCTGAGATTCATATTTCATCTCAAACAAACCAAGTGAATCAATCTGAACAGCTCAGGAGCTGGGAAGTGGATGCCGGAGGACGCGTGCCGGAGCTCCCGCACGCAGTAGCGCCGCAGAAGAGGAGCGTTTCACCCAGCCGACAAGACCCGCTCCCACAGAGACGCGGGGTGGGCAGCTGTCCCCTGCCTTCTCCTCAAGCGAGCCAGACCCAGTACCGCTCCACAGGCGTCAGCCAAACCTCTGGCTGGAGCGTGGCTACAGCCTTTGACGCAGGCCCGATTCTCCAGTCCCAAGATAAGGCATCATTAATGAAGGAACAGTAGTATAAGGCAACACTGACAGACTGGTCCTGAGCTTCGGGATACCTTTGTGTTATTAGAGCCCTTAACAGTCAGGAAACATACCAACATCTAGGCCAAGAACGGAGGAAGAAGATAAATTATGGAAGGGGGAAAAGTCCAAAACCAAAACCTTCAGCTATGGTAAATAACCTAATCCTAAATGAGAAAGTGAGGGAGAAACAGATGTTTGGTCCCCTTCCAAACTGGACTGCTGCCCTTCTCAAGATTGTTAGCTTGTAATGCTGACATGATAAAAACCAAGATACATGATGGTAAATAATTATAACAGAGACATTAATATCACTGTTTTTAAGATGGTATCTATTTAAGGAGTAACAAATGTCTGCCTGACATCGTTCTCCCAACTGTAAATATTCTTTTATTTCTTCACAGAACTGAGGGGTATCAGACCCTTGTTCTGGAGATGTTCAATATTTCTGTTTGCACCCCTTCTGCACTTGTACATGGATTTTCTACCTTTATGTAGATATGAGATTCTCTATTCACGCCATGCACTTGTAATTTGGTGTAACTAAGTTACCAGTCATGTTTGGCAACAAACCACTATGGTCCTGCAGACTCTAACTAATTCAATTACACAACATTATAAACAGGTCTCATCTAATGACTGCAGCAGATCTCAGCTAACTAGGATCATGGTGAGGGAAAACATAATAAGATTTACAGCCATAGCAGTAGTAATGTGCCTCTTTGTAATGGTTCCGAGAAGCTGGCCGACTGCAGAGCATCAGTTTTGGCCTTTTGGTGCTAATACGAAATAGAGGACAAAACCCTCTCATTATGCAGAAGGACATGTTTGCCAATTAGCAGCAGTTAAGGAGTCTGATCAGCAAGACTCAGGAGCTACGAAGAGAAACAGAAAAGAATTGAGATGTTCTTGAAAAAGTACAATAAAAAGCCAGTGATGCAGTTAATTAGACTTGAAGAAAGAATAATTTGCCCCCTTTCTTGCCCTGGTTCTTGAGCATTCAGGGCTTCAAGAATTTATTTCAGCACTTTTGGGGTAAATACAACACTGGCTTATCACTAAGAGCTAAAACTGATTTTTAAGCCACAAATGTGAAGTATAGAAAAAAAAACTTTTGAAATTTTCAAAAATAGCAGTGGCGGAGAGAAAGGCCACCAGCTGTCTGCATGCAGTATCCCAGCCTAATAGGTTTCTCCAGTTTCTTAACATATTTCTATCGTTCATCCTTACTCTGGAGTGCTATAGGACATCCCTCATTTGATCTCAAATCAAGCAGATGATATGGCAGTGGGTAAATGTATTCTAGCTCCCAGTCCTCAGACTGTAATGCAAGTTTAAACAGTAGGTTGCTGAGTTGTTGAACTTTATTTGTTTCCAAGTTAGCATGGGAGAAATAACAAAGGACAAGCCTTACTTTCTGCAATAAAAATTTCATGTAAAACGAAACCAACAGGAAGAATTTCAGGATTTTAAAAAGGGTAATGGTTACTGAAATTCACCAGCTGATAGTTAATGTTTAAATGACACCTAGTTCTCCTTGGTTCAATAACTTTCTACTTTTCAGCAAGTTGAAGACAACTTTCGTTAATGTATTAAAGACACTTTTGATATTTTGTTCCCTTTCCCCCTCATTATAGAAGCTAAGCATCTGTTTTATTATCCACTTTGACACATCACTTTATGGCTGCATTTGGCTATTATGGCTAATCTTGATGTCTAGGACATCTGGTATTGACATTTCACTATCTGGTGTCTGACACAACAGCAGAAACCATCCTCAGTTCCTAGGCTTAAATTCACCCTCTCAGGGCAGAAAGTGCCCAAACTCTTAATTCAAACCATATCTTCCAAAAATAATTATAATAGTACTCCTGTCACTGCTAATCTATTTTTATCTCTCCTAGCACTTTGTCACTGCTAATCTATTTGTGAGTCACATAGAGAAAGAGAGTTCGTGTTTAGATACCAACAACACATCTTCACACACAGGAGCCTAATCAGATTCAGATCTTATCAGAGAATTAAAGAAAAAAAAAAAAAAGAAAAGAAAAAGAAAGAAGAGCGACACAGTGCTAGCTATCACCAACTGAGTTTTTGATAACGAAAAGACATTGCTCAGTTCTTGAATTAACCTTTGTGTCCTAGACGCACTATTGTTTACTCTTTCCCTTTTTTGTTCTGTGCCTTCTGGAAAAGGACACCCACACACTGTGGCAGCAGCTGCTCCTATTAATTTAAAGCTATTACAAAAATTAAAATTAAACCCAATTACTTTGGCTGGTTTATAGCCGGGGAACGGCTTAGTCTGATTGTTCCCTCTGGTTATGGACAAAAACAATATTCCTACCTACAGGCAGCTGCCAGTGGAATACTAATGCATCGAGGGCCCGGCAGGGACAGATTCAGAACGCCGACTTCAACTGCATTTCTGGGCAGAGACAAATATCTTATCACGGATCTGCAGAAATGCGTCAACTTCTTGTACTGTAAGTCACAACGAAGCTGATTTGCAGTTAGAGGTAGGGAAAGCAAAATCATGGGACAGACCTTCAGACTCAGATTTGCCATTTTGCATTTCCAGGCAGCTAACGCTAAGAAACGCACCCTGCTAATTGATACACCACTGCCTGAATTTCATCACTTCTGAACGGTTATTTAAAGGAGAACCACACCAATTCTAAGCACAGCCATAGAGTACAAGATGCAAGCAACTAATTTCTGGTCTGTTTTTAGAAATATATTAAAGAAATGAAGCTTAATATTTTACATGGTTTTGAAACAAATTCAGACTGCCTATTTCTTAAAGACAAATACCAATCTTTTTCTTTCAAAGGAGAAGGAAGCACTGAAAGAAAGATTTCTCCTCTCTTTTTTCATTCATCTTATAGTGCACTGCCAGTCAGACAAAGGTATCCCAAGCCAGGGGGTTTCAGGATCTCCTCCTCCCGCCTAGCAAGGGAGGGGCTCCTAACCCAGCAGATTTGTTATCTGTGCTTGTAGGTGCCTACGCGTTTACCATGTTGCAGTCTGGAGTCTGGCCACAAGCTATGTTTTGGTAGTGTGCAATAAGGTCAAATTTGTCAGTTTACTAAAAAATTTGACTCCTCAGTCAATGTCAAAACTCTGATCAAATTCAATGGCCCCAGGGTTTTACTCTTTGTTACTATAACAGGCAACAAGTGGTATTTCTCATAACTGAGTTTTGAGAATTTTATCCGAACTATACTTCTCTTTTCAATATAATTTCAATTTCAGCTCTTTCCTAACCATAATTTTGAGCTTAAAGGCAAACTTTATCATCTGTTCTATTTTTTTTCCTTTGCTGCCTAATTTCCTTTTGAAAACTGAGAGTTAATCAAGACTTGGGGGAACAAACACTGGAGGGGTGGCATGGGATGGCAGGGGAGGGGTTGTTCTTCTTTAGGTTTTAAAAATTTAGTGCTGATCAAAGACTAGGGCCCTTATGTGGTACCACAATATAAATAATTAGAAAAATCACAATTTTTAGAGGGCTTGCTTTCCCCTGATGCATGACCAAAGCAGGGAGCTTTTGCCCAGCCCAATGACTTTAAAGAGCAGCCTAAACAGTCTTTGGACCGCTTTTAATATGGCACTCAAAGTAATTATTCAGTTCCTTGCCTCTACAGGATTGGGTTACACATATCACAGTCAGTAGACTTCTAAGTAAAATGATGATCTTTGGAGGAAAAACAAAAAGCTGCAGGTGCTGTAGAAGATCAGCAGCCAAAAGAAAAATTAAGTGATCTGAGTTGTAGAGAAATGCTTGAGTGGATCTGATTGCAATGTAGTGTTAGCTGTGGTGACACACTGTGGTGATCGTTTTCAATTGCCATCAATTTGCAGATGCCAAGATACCCTTTAACAATTGTACAGATTTCCAAGCTTGCTTACGTAATTCATCGCGGTGGGCCTGAATGACAATCTCAGAGGAAATTATGGCTAAATTTTTGAGACTTTTGAAGCACAAACCCTGATTCTGATTCGACTTTTGAAAATAACCTGAAGGTATTTGTTGACCGTACCCAAAATACTAGATCTAACTGTTCCTTCCAAGTGTCAAAATTTTATTCTTAAAGCTAGATGACCCTATTTATTAACTGCAAGAAATCCAACAAACTCTGGAGAAAACATAAGCAAGTTAATCATGCACTGCAAACTCTCTCTACTGGAAGGCAGCCCTTTCGTACTGAAGGTCTTACTGACTCTTTTCTGTGTTAGACTAAGCCATTATATTTTTCTTGCTTATTCTTGTTGACAAGTGGAGCTGACCATCTTCAAAATCCCAAGCTTACTAGTGACAAAATAAGTTTGTAGGCTTTTTCTTGCACAGAATTCTATATTTGATTCACGGAGCATGGAATGACAGTGAATGTGTCAGGTGGTGTTAAATATTTCTTGCAGACAACAGAATGGGTTTTGGCACAGCCAACTCAATTTCAGACACTGCAGAATAAGGCTTCCTTTTATTCTTCTTACTATTTATTAGAATGTTCTCTGAATATGTTTCTCATTTTTAACAGCTCACTATACAACTTAAGGTTTTCCACCTTTACAAATGCCTGATTTGTTCTTATTAAGAACAAAAACTAAAGTCTTTTGTAAATCAGTAGCTTTCTTAAAATCAGGAAATCTACACTTTAAGTATATTGCAAAGCATACAGCATTCAAGGGTTAATGTTAATTGAAATAATTAAGTGAACTCTATAAAGATTGCTTGCTAATTCAAATAATTAAGTGAACTGTACAAAGATTGCTTGTAAGCTCTGTGCATTCTTTACAACTTCAAGGAAAAAACATTGAATTCTACTGTTTTTTTTCCTTAAAATGTATTTAAATCTAAGTGAGTAATGAAAGGGTGCATTTCATTTTCTGAAGGAATTCTGGATTTTAAGTGTTTGTAATAAACGCAGGAAACCTCCATTAGCACTATGAGATATTCTAACCCAGCATGCTTTTTATGAGACTCAACTCTGCTCCATGAACATCAGAAGAATCAGTCCCATAAACTGATATTCAGGTAGGGAAAAGATCCTAAAAGCACATTCCTTCCATTGTTTTGCAGCCTGAAAGCCAAATCCTAGAAGCAGATTCTTCTAACCCCACCACATCAACTGCATGAACAAATGTTGTGAGAATAATTCCCCATACTTCATACACGCTGGGATACATTTTGCGGGAACTTGTTAAGAAAGGTTTTTAACCAAAGCCTATCTTCAACATAGTATAATGTTATGACAAGGAAAATTCTGTGGTAAGGAGAAACAATAAACAGAAAATAGCAGTGAGAAATGTCCTTAGTTCAGTGTTTGCAAACTACCTCACAGACATAAGGTCCCCGCCCATGAGCCAGACTTCTTATGTCCTGTGATAATACAAATAACAAAACATAATGAACCCCCTCTGTGTAAAACCAGAGGGAACCAATAGTAGGCATTATTCCCTAAAGTGACAAGAAATGCCATGGTAAGCACATCCTCCGTGGGAAGCATAACAGAGCAGCGTGCAAGGGGAAGGAAGTGAATCCTACCAGCAGATCATGACTACGAGACAAAGCAATATTAAGAACTTGTTACTGGATTCTGCTTGCAGAAATGAAGACACTCTTCAATTCACCAAAATGAGCATAACTTTATAAAGAGAAGGGCTGCTATATCATGAGTTGGCAAAAAAAAATTATAAGAATGACTGAACAACTTTTTAAAACAGCTTCATATCAGACAGGACAACCCTGCGTGCCCCGATGAAGAGAAGTATTTTAGGTTTTGTTTTCGGTTCTCTGAACCTCAGCACAATTTTGTGGAAGGAGGTTTTTTTCAGTGCTGTCCATCCCCCATTAGTGTATCTCCCCGAAACATGCAGCATGCTCAGTGAGGTCCAGATTCAGCACAGTGCCCTCTTTTGATAAAACACTGCAGCACAAGTCTTAGGGGAGCTGTCAGCTGGTAGAGGAATCCAAAATCTTTTGCCAGCAGCATATACAAGTGTCCTCTCCAGTGGACAAGCAGCAGGTTTATCCTCTTTGCTCCCCCCTGCTACCATTATAATCAAAGCTACACTCTCTCCTCCATCTTCTGTTTATTCTGTCCAGTTGCTTAAGCTTATACTGCTGTGACTTCCCTCTGAAGCAGCTGTTCCAATACTGCAATTATTGTACAGAAACTCTGTTTAAACTGCAGGGATAATGAATGGTGCTGATTTTTTAAGCTGTCAAAATATGATTTGCCTACTGACCACAAATGTTCCAGCCATGTATTGCTTCTATAAGCAGTATTTCTATGCAGCACATATAAAAGAAAGAAGCAAGAAACGGAGAAAAGCTGACTTTCCACAAAAATACCAGAATAAGAAGAGAATGATACAGTGGAGTTCACCCTACAGGCCCTATCACCCTTTTAAGAGGCCACAAATGGAAGACATGGAAGCAGGAGCCATGCCTGCTCTGAAATGCAGCTGCTAGAAAAAGAAAAAAAAAGAAAAAAAAGAGATTTAAGTTGGAAAATGTTAAGAATTAGTGATAAGAAGTGTTGGAAAGGGGGAGAAAACAATACCTTAGAATGCTGCACCACTACAGGTCTAAGCCTGAAACATGTGGAGGGAATAAACAAGTTTTTTTTTGAAACAATTCAGAAAGAGTAGCCACAAAAATTGTTAAAGAAGTGGAGAAATTTCAAAGAATTAATTCAGCATGAATGATGCATCAGTAAAGGTGAGGACAAGAAATACTACGCCTCAGCATATACATCTGAAAACCACATGGCAGTGGCTGTCCTAGCTTTGACCTACACCAGACTCTCTGGTCATAAAAGAAGTTTACCGACAATTTTTACATACCAACATCAGGGAGACAGTAAGCCTCTAAAAACTAGAAGAAATCGTATCACTAGCAAGAATAGAAAAGAAGTCAGGTCAGGAGACTGAAGGAAGGAAACAAGACTGGAATATCAAGCATACCAGCTTCAGGCTGGCCAGAAACCAGGTAATGGAATGACTTTCAATTAATTACCTTTTAGGCCTTACCTTTATCTACTATCCATAAAAGAGAGATGTTTGAGAGCACCATGTGTGCTGGGCAAATTTCAGAAAAGATTGCTCGGTCGGAGATAGTTTATTCCTATTCAGAACCTCTTCAAAAAGATTGTTTCAATTAGATTTTACTCAGAGAGCCAAGTCAGAGAAGTTCCAAAGAGTTTTAGTAAATGTTTTACCCGCTGGTGTAGTATTTTAGTCCCTTCATACCCAAACTCAGTATTTCACTCCATTATTCTTTCCTAGCTCCATAATCTGATATTTAATCCTTCCAGATTATGTTGACTGGAAAATATACTTACAATAGTATACAGACCATAAAATTGAGTCTTTGCAACGTCTGGAGTACATGTTGGCCTGGGAACGAGGGACCACCTCAATCTCAAATTCAAGTCCCAGAACCACACTACCAGCAGACCACTGGGTCATCCCTAATAGCCTCTTAGCCTCAATTACCTAATTAGCCTTTTCTTCACTTTCCTCTTCTCCCTTTCCCATCTGTTCATTTATTCCCACCACTCCCTGTTCTTCTGCAAGAATAATTTTTAAAATCTATGTTAACTTCATTTAGGTTATTCTCAGGTGACTTCCCTTGTATGCAAGAATAATTTATAAGTCTCGTAAGAGTCCCAACTTGAGGAAGTATTTCAGTAATGTCTGAATTCTAAAATCCATGTTAAAAACGTTGACGATTTCATACACTCTACATACAAAGCTGAGACTGTTAACTTATCATGTCATTTGGATGTGAAATTTAACTAACTATCAAAGAAAGAAGGAGAATAGATATGAGACTGGTTTTACCAGTTGCAGTCCAGTTGATCCTGAGCTGTCCTTAGGAAGTACCGAAACCCTCTGGAAGCCTGAGCCTTTTCAATTTTATTTCTCATAAGTATCAGAGCATGTCTGATAGGAGAAAATTTATGAACAGGACAAAGAGAAAAGAAAACAGAAGCTGTCATTGCAGGTCAAACTTAATTAGATAGGCAAACTTCTCCATAATATTGCACTTCATCCTAACTTCTTTCTCCACACAAATCTGAATTTGGTCATTTATTTTTAAAATCCCATTTCTTATGCATTCCAGCATCTTGTTCACTTTTTCTACCACATCATCATCTTGAACGGCTTCTGTTCTGTCAACAGTGTTCTGTTTTTTCCCCTTCAGTTGAAGAAGATTTGTGTGTGGTTTCCTCCATATATTAACTTTTCATTTATCAGGATTGAGGCTTGTTTATCCATCTGAGCAGCCTGTTTAGATCACTCAGAAGTTTTTTCACAGTCCACTACAAGCTTAAATTACTTAAGTAATTACACCATTTGTAAGTGTTGCCACCTAATTCTTCACCTCTCCTCCTCAGATCATCAATAAATATATTAAGCACATGACCTGATAGGTAACTTTAAAGAACGCAGCTGCTAGCCTTTTACTGTGATGAAAACTGACCACTTTAGTCCTCTGTCTTTTTGTTTCCTTGTCGGTTTTTGATCTATGGTGATACTTGCCCTGTCACCATATGTGACTACTTAGCCTTTTTAGCAGTGTCTTGTGACAGACTTTGTCGCAAGCTTTTAAAAAGTCAAAATACATTATGTCAGGCAGTTCTCTTCATCAGCCTGGCCTGAGACCTAAAGGTGAGGCAAATCTTCCCATGAATTCCCAAGGGCAAAGGGTATCTTAGTGTCTCATGGAGTGAAAGGGAGATAAACAGAAAAGATTGATGAGCAGGCCAGAAATGCATTTCTTTTGCAAGTATTGCAATTATTATTTTCAAAAGGCTTCTGTTAGAAAGGGAGTTGCTTCATATTTCTAACAGTATACAGAAGTCTAGGCCAACTAACTGTCCAAGCTAGCCAACCCAGGCAAAAGCATTTAGCACCAGAGCGCAAAGGTTATAGCATTAAAAAAGAAGAAGAAAAAAGGGAGATCTGAGTTACAGTCTTTTGCAAGATGCGCAGGTTAGGAGAAACTACTTAAGTCTCTCCTATGAACTGAAAGCCTACATCAAGTTCTCAACACTAGGCGTGCTCTCAGGCTCTTCAAAGGGCTGAAACAAGAAAATCTCTAGAGGTTTTCTTGTTTCAGCAGGAGTTATGGCCAGCAGGAGGGCCCAGCAGCACTGAGCATGGCTAGCAGGGAAAAGTATGGCTACAGGAGTGAAGAGGAGCTAACAAAAATAAATCACAGGTTAGGGCATCCTCAGTTTCACTTTCCTACCCAGCAGGACCTGCTAATCTCAAATGGTGAATGAAGATAAGTGCATACAACCAGCTGGCCTTGCAGTTGCCTTGCTAGATGAAAATACCTCAGGAATGAGCTATTGCTATTCTGCATCTACATTGTCAGACTTCTCTTTTCCCCTTTTCATAAAAACATTGTTTAGTAAGCCATCTAATTCTTGTTGGTGAGTGGGAAAACTCTCTTTGACCACCAGTAAGCTCAGTACTGTTTTCCCAGGTTCTGGGTATGAGATGATGTCAGTGTATTTGAATTGGCCTCCCCCTTAAATTTAAAACTGGCCCTTGCTGCTGTCAATCAAGTCCAGGGAAAAGGTTATCTTACCCTTTTTATTCTCTTTTTCCCACATGGCTAGGACTGGTTATTGTCAGAGGAAGGATGCTGGGCTGGATGGACTTTTGGTCTGATCCAGTATGGCCATTTGTATTTCTATTTAAGGGCACATTCACAGAGTTCTAAGTGATGTAGTGAGACATGATTTTTCTTTGCTGAAACTGCTCATTAAAGTCTCTCACATCATGATCTACCAGGTGTTTTATTATTCTCTTTTAAATTCCTATTTCGACCATTTGCAATGTGCGGATGTAATGCTTACTGCACTAAATATAGGATAAACCCCAGATACTTGCCAACCCTCTGGAACAGAACTTGGTTTTAATGAGACTGCATATCTTTGTTAGCAGTTCAGCTAATTCCTTTCTAAGATTCTTCAAAATTCTTTTATACATAAATCATGTGGGGCTGATGATTTACTGCTTTTTAATTAATCAATTTGCCCCATCTTCTCAATCTCTGATAGTATCTCATCTTTATTCCCAGAAAAGAACAGGTCTACAATAGGTACCTCCAAAACCTTATTTGCTATAAAGACTGATTTATGATGTAGAACCACCTGATTTCTTTGCATGAAAGCAATTATTTTAAAACATGTACAAGATGTGACAATGTGAGGGCAATTTAAATTCAGCATTGCAAACTTTATTTTTTCCCCAGGCTACACATCTTGCACTTGCACAAATTTCATTCTCCATTTTCCTACATGAGCTCCTTTTTATTCCCTCCTTCCATCTTCCTCCGTTAAAGAACCATTTTACAACATCTCCATTCTTGAGGCTGTCACATAGTAACTATCCCCAAGCACGCTTGCGTTTCTGCTTCTGCTACAGAGAGTCTCTACGTCTCCCATTCCTTCCCCATACCAGCATGTGGCCCATTATTAGCAATGCCAATGCTAAGCTGCCGGACTACACCTGCACTGCGCTGTGCAGACCTGCCATTTTGTCCTTCATTTCTCCCATTTGGAGACAGCGTTCAGAGCTATCATATTAAACACAGAAGGGAGAAAAAAGAGAAACCTTGAATGAAGTGTCTCATTTTTGCTTAGCAAAAAGTTGTAGAGAACAGCAAATACAGCAAGCCCATCTCTTCAAAGACAAAAGTGAACACGTGTCTTGCAACAGCACATCAATACATTGACTGTCAGATCAAGAGCTACTGCTTTTGCAGACATCCTGCCCCCCACCAGCTCCAACGCATCCTGATCTCAGTTTCTCTCCCTCACTGAGCCCAGCTCCAAGAAGAAAACACAAAGATGGCCACCTAGACATTTTGGTCACTAAATTCTCATTTTAATGAGGGGAAAAAAACCTAAAATTTTCTTGTTACTTAAATTCCTTGTAAGCTTATTCACAGTGCTCTTAGTGCTCTTTTTGCAAGACACAACCTTAGCAGGCTTTCCTCCCTAGATAATAAAGATGAACCCACTGCAAAGGTGTTGGCCTCAGTCTACAGGGGAAATAAAACACAGTTCCCTCCTCCTCCTCTTCTCTTTTCAAGCATTCCTAGTTGCTGACCCATAGAGTAGTATTGATCTAAGAAGAGACTAAGTATCCTGCCCTTTCGGTCACTTCTTATTTACAGTACACACGGAAACATGTAAGCAGAGGGAAAGTTAGAAGCACAGGGACGAGGCAGCCAGAAGCAATTGTACACTCGTGGGATTTCTCATCCTAAACACAAAGCTAAAAAATGAGATGCTGCAATGGTTGATGCTATTGAAGACAGAAGAAAATGAAAAATGGTATGTGTAGCACTAATCTTGTTTTTCCAAATGGTATGCTTGATACCAACCAGGCCACTCCAATCTTTCACAATAATAGTTCCAGCATCATTTTTCTTGATAGCCTTTAAAAAATATATTCATTTTAGGAAAAATCTGGGGGTTTTTTTCCCTACCTGAACAGCGTGACAAAATGGAGCAGCTGCAAACTGCAGTTTGTTCAGAACAGGAAAAGCGTTACTTCCCTTACCCTCTTCTGCAGTATAACCAAACACGACAATGAGGAGAAGGAAAATGTAAGCTACATTGTGTTAAATTACACAAAGTTTTATTTAGCCTTGAAATACTCTTTACAGGTAATAAATGACAAAACTCCAGACACTTGTCTTCCTCTTTACATTGTTATAAACATAGAGGGAGAAAGTACACGCTGCTCGCAGGTGGGTGAGGAGGCTGCGAGACAGATGTACCGTGGGAGAATCATGTCAACTGTACAGGCAGAGCGACCCATTGAGTGAGTCAATGATCACCTGTGCAATGTAGAAATTTATTTAATAAAGTTTTGCCAACAAAAGTATTTTTTCTATACTCTCAGTTCCTGAAGGAAGTGTAATCAGTTGAAACCAGAGGAGGCTTTGTTAAAATGTTTGCATTTCCAATGCCTAGTCAATGAGGTTATCTGAGCTGATACTTCAAAAGTTGCTAGCCCGGGCCCATAATCACATATTCCTAACAGTGGGGCTGCTTGCTGGAAGAAGTGTGATGCCATGAAGAGGGCATAATATCTCAGATGAGGAAAAAGTGGGCAGACCATCCTAGAAGCAATTCTTATGTCACAGTTTCCAAAGATAAAATTAAGAAAAGGAAATAGAGAAAAGATCTCAGATGTTAGGACAGTCTTCTGTGTTTATCAACATTTCCTGTAACAATAAGCACTTGAAACTCCAAAATATAATTCAAGTATCAAGTCAGATATACCAGTAAGTATGTAGGTACAAGTGAAAACTCTTTAACACAACTCCATAACACAAAATACCATCAATTCAATCAGCTTTGTGCTTCTGTTTTGCAGAAAAGTAGCAGAAATGTTGCTCAGTTTAATTTAGGCTTTGACACTACTACTACTGCTACCACCAGCAGCATGTTAGACTACCCTGCACAGAAGATGACAACCTACAGAAAAGCCAATAGGACTCTCATGGCATTTAGTTGCATTTGGGGTAAGGTTTCCAAACTTCATTTTACATTTGTCTCAGGAATTCATCTGTTCCACATTTCTAAAGGTTTGGCTCAAATATTAATGCCAGTTTAGACAACTAAGGCTTTGTAGCACTAGAACTTATGTCAAAAATAACAAATTAGACTGCAATAAGGCTCAGTTTTTGAAACAAAGCATCTAAAAACAATCTTCCTAATAGTATCAAGAAGTATCACCTAAAAGGTTCTTATGTAATATTTATGTTTAGATAAATACAAAGGCAGATGCAAATTAGAGATAGCAACATATGGGATATAAAAAGTTTTATAAGAAAATAGTCTACAAAATGCTTCGTGTACTATGTATTTCCAGGAGAATGACAGGACATTTGTCAATATGCTTATAGAAAATGTTTGTAAAAGCACTTGACATATAATTTATACAGCTATCAAGTTAAACACACAAATGGTGAAAATGAAGGTTGCAGTAACTTTAAATATTTAAAGGCTTTCAACAGGAGTCACAATTTCATATCTGTTGCTTTTTCAGGCTACATCATGTATCAAAGACTGTCTCACTGGTCTTTAAATGTGACAGTAAAGTACTGAGATTTTATGTATATACATATATATGTATATATGTTTGTATACACACACACATACACTCACACATAAACACATGTGTTTGTTAGCTGTTATGTTTGGCACTTCAGCAAATCCAGCTATGTAATATTGAAGTAAGATTAAAAATAAGGTATTTTCACTGTGATAACAGGGAAAAAGAGATATCCATACACTAAATTAAAAAAAATTGCATCAAGCTAATGTTCAGTGTACCGTAAAACAATAGCTTGAAATGTTTGTAGAAGACTGTTTGCATCAATCTCATTTTGCTTATAGCTGTACATTAGCTTAGTTTTAAGCTGGTGTATAGTCCTACTGAATGTGAGCCTCAATTTTAAATAGGAATCATTAATTAGGGTTAAGTATTAACAGACAGGAAGGTGGATGTCATTTGCTATTCCATCACTGACTATAACAATTCAAGGACAGGAAAAAAATATACTGAATGATGTTAAAAGTGAACAGTTAATTTTAAAAAAGGGAACCTACATGCTATATTAAAATACAAAATGGAAACAAAAGAGCAAATATTTTTTCCATATTAAATTATTTCCATACACTATATATAAAGTCCCATACGTCTAAAAATGAAAATGTGAAGAAAACAAGAGTTCTTTAAATGTATTTTATCTGGATTAAAACTGGAAGAAAAATATGATAAATGTTATGTCATACAGCATTTTCAGCTGGATCTGATCACAGTCATACTCCTTTTTGAATCTCTGTCTCAGAGAAGAAACATTAAACTTGGTGTTCATTTAGCATGAGGGCCTGGCTAGTTAAACCGTTTCGGGCAGATAAAACACGCACCCTGCACACAGTACTGCGAACGCAGATAGCGGGAAGCTGCAGTATCGCTGCTGCCCGAGTCCCGGGCGTCTCCCGCAGGAGCCGCCAGCGCCTGCTGCGGGTCCTGCCCTGGGCTCACCGCAGGAGGCTGATGCATGTTCTCCAGGGAGCGGTGTAAAAAGCCCAGCCACCTTCATAACTCAGGCAAACCCCATCCGAACGCAACTTGAAACGGCAGATCAGTTTGCACCGCTGCTGGTCTCAACCGGTCTCCAGCACTAATTTACCAGAATACAGTACGGCTCTTAAAGGACAGGACAGCTATCTCACAGACAGCCAATACAGAACTGCCTATCACTGCTATTAGTTTGCAATTACTAGGATTAAATTCAAAAAACAGACAATATGAATGGATGCAGAAGAACAAAAAGTATTGTTTTAAATTGAAATTACCAGCATTGGAAGGGAAATTAAACGATCTCAGGAACAAGTGGAAATGGTGCACACCAACAGTAAGCCAGGGCTTTTGTTTCACAACTGTCTAATGACTGGCCAAAGGCTCTGATTTGTCAGATGAATGCACTGTAACTCAGCATTTACCCTAAAATAAACACTGATCAACTGAGAGCTGTTATAGCCATACAGTATCTCAGGATTTGTACAAGCAGGGCAAGCTCTCAAAGGTACATAAGAGAAATGCTGCAAACCCAAAAGCAAAAAACCCAAGACCAGGCTTATAAATGCAAAATGTCATATCTACAGAATAATGACTCAACAAGATCTCTTCTCTCTGACAACTGCCTGAGGTACATCTAATAGAGCTGGGAAATTCAAGACAGGCAAGAAAGGTGGAGTAACCTCGCTTATTGGAACAACAGATTGCGCTGGAGAAAGTAAACAAGTCCAGCCAAAAGAGCTCAAGTGCCTTAAAGCTTTCTGCTTTTTCCAGATCTATCAGTTGGTTGTATAAAATACATCACCTTCAACTCATATCCTCTTTCCTATATCCTTTCATCATCAAAGTTGCAAGAACACTGCTGCGGCAACTTCCAAATGACTTGTCTTACAGCTCCTCTTTTCTCACAGTTGCGTTTCATGATCTTCTCTCACCTAAATCAGGTTCCAAAAACACAGTATCCCTCTTTGCTAATGCATTTCTTCAGCAAGACTAAGCAGGCAAAGCTCTACAATAGACTTACTTAATTTTGGAAGCCATGACCATAAGAAAATTGTTGCAATTTAGAAGAGCATCTCAAACGCAAAAGTGTTTTCTATTTACAAGAACCTCACATTCAGAGAAGACACCTTATGTCTACCTTAAAAGCTGACCTATCTTGTAAACTGCTAGGTCATATTCTTTCAGCCATCGTTTCCTTTGGGTTTATTGCTCTTTTTGATCTTCTGAAGATTTTGCCTCTCCCTTCTCTCTGCAAGAAGGGTACTTGAAACATCTCAGAAAATCTTCAGAGCAGTTCTTCTCCTCGGCAGACACAACATTGCAGCCAGCTGACCAGGGGATCAGGAACATAAAACTTATAATTGACACTTGCACTGCTACACAACGGCGACTGGCATACCTGACTTCAGTTCTTGCAGGTATTACTAAGTAATACATTAAGCCACACTAAACACACAAATGTTCATATAATAGTCATAAAATTAAACACCTCTTCTACATTTTTCACTATGTCTGACAGCTTTGTACACTGGAAATACCTGAATATTAGCATTTAAATATTTTTGTTCCATCTCAGAATAATCCTCTCTCTTGCTGTCCACCTTTCTGGATCTCACAAGCCTTCTAAGACCAGTTTCAGGCATGTAAAGAATAATGAAAAGTTCAGAAATTTATTTTGATTTCCTGCAATATGCTACCCAACAGTTTTCTGTTGTGTTATATGACCTTTCTGCGTAGCTAGTGTTTTGCTATTGATTTTAATTACTCAGTTTAATTTACTGCATGCCAACACAAAGCTGTTTACTCGTACTTGCCAAAATGTTGTCGTAGTCTCCCAGAGGAGGGCAAAATGAGAAAACTGTATATGTTTTACAGTTACATGCTATTCATTATAAAGAATTCAATAGATTCACTTCATATAAATGTCATTGCTCTCACATGTAGCCACTAAACACACCAAAACAACATACACGAAGAAAAATGCTGTGCCATTCAGACAAGAGGTAGAATATAAAAGCCTTAATTTATGAAAGGGTTTGACTTGAAGCAGTTTAGATTCTCTGCTTTACCATTCCTCTCCAAACAAGTGAGGGAGTTAGGACCATATGTTCCCCTCCTGCATAAAAGATTCATGGCAGAAACAAATGAGTCCTAGAACTACGCAGCTATTACAGCTGCAGTTACAGTAAATTCTACCTTTTCCCCATAATCCAATTGCATGATGAGGAAAAGGAAAAGAATTTTGCTGCCTACTCTTCTCTGCCTTCCTCCTCCTTACCCCACATCAGAGAACTCAAGAGACAGTATTATGCCCAGAAGAACACTTATTTAGAGGATCCTACAGATATTAGACAGGACGTGGTTTCAAGGAACATTACGTTGGCCAACATCAGAAGACAAAGGAAGCTCACTTTGGGAGTAGTAGCCCAGCTCTGCTAACCAAGCAGCCTGCTTTCCAGTCCAGTTACTCTGTAAGTAAAGATAGGCAGACAGGTATAGTGGGGCTGGAGGAAATCCTGCCGAGTCTCTCAGCACAAGAGACGGTTCTTCCAAGGTTTGGGAACCCTGTACATAAATACATGAAACCTCCTTTTCTCATGATAGTAAGCATTAAAAAGAGAAGATAACTTCAATATCTGCACACCAGCTCATGACAGTTCTGGTAGACGTCCAAATTTACAAGAGGGTTAATTTAGTCTCCATATGCTTATTATGAACAAGTTACTTTTGTTCTCTCGTTCCTTCTCTGATCCCAGGCCAATAGAACCCTGTTAGGCTGGGCTCTGAACATTAGCTAATTAACTGTACTAAAAGTTAGTTTATATCTCTCAAAACAAGTGTAGGCCTGAGAGAATTGGATGTAGAGAAAGGGCTGCATGGTACACACAGGTAGAGCAAGATACCCATAAAGAACTAAGCACCATATTTTTGCACAGTGAATAAGCCTGATTTTTCCAAGGACCAAAAAATTGTGTGTATCCAGTGCAGGCATATCTTGAACATGACCAGGAACCTGGAGAACAGAGAACCCACCCTAACTTGCTCCACTGAGAGAAGGAGTATGGCTTTGGGTGCGTTTATGTCACCATCAATGGAAAGAGTGCATTACTCACTTTAAGTTTATGACAGTCTTTTTCATGGTATCCAAACACCAGGTTATCTATTAGCTCTTTGATTTCAACCGTATTTAAAAAATAGGACTGTCTGATGACAGCACTGTATTTTAAAAGGTTGGTCAATTTTGCTCAGCTACAGAGTGCTCTTGAAGAATGACAAGAACTTTGAACCAAGTTGAATATCAAGATGATAACTGCTAAAACATCCTCCATTTGAGTATATCTTGCTTGCTGCATGAGAGATAACCTTCCTCAGAACCCTTCAAAACTGTCTTTTGAATTAGTAAAAAAAAAAAAAGTAAATTGAAAAATATCAAAAACATTAATCTTTCATGATGCTTTGTATTTGTTTATTGTGGTTTTGATGTTTACCATAACATCCTTCCAAATTAGAGGCCTTAACCTTTGAATCTCACTACTACAAAGCATCTGTATAAGTACAAATAAAGTCAAATACTCAAAACAACATTTGTTCAAAACTATAATGATTCATGCTAAAAGTATGTATAGCTCAAACGTTTCTATTGGCCTTGATGTAAGCCATAAACTGAAGAAGTCTTCCCCAAAATCTAGCCTTGGGATTGCTCAATGAAGGGACAGGTTTACCTGAAGGCTCCCATAAATCTGCTCAGTTGTAATGAAGTAGGAAAGCTTAGTTATTTTGAATTTCTTCTGTAATGCTTTGTAAAGCTATTAGATCAAAGAGGTTTTATGAGAGACGCTCTTCATCAGAACACTGGCTGGTTGTTTAGGGCTGTATCTACACAAAAGTTCTTGATCATTCTAAAGAAATTCACAAACCTAAAAAAAAGTGTATCCCTGTCTAGTATAGAGGTAGGCACCTCTGAATGGGATCCACTGCAGTCAGCATACATGGCAAGAGGAAACAAAAAATGCCGAGGGGCATTACATATGCTTTCCTCCTCTATGATCATAGGATAGTTCTAGTTGGAGAGGACCTCAGGAGGTCATCAAATCCAGCCTCCTGCTCAAAGCAGGGTCAGCTATGAGATCAGAGCAGGTTGCTCAGGGCTTTATCCAGTCTGGCCTTGAAAATCTCCAGGGAAGCAGACTGCACAGCCTCTTCAGGCAGCCTTTTCCAAAGCCTGACTGAATATTTTCACCATGAAAAGTCATTGCAAGGAGTCATCTCCTGCCTTGTAGGATTCACAGCCCTTAACATTCGAATGGGCTTAGATATTTCCCACTCCAAGGAGAGTCTGGGAGACTACTCTTTTCTTCCAACAAGGAGATGAGGGAGGTGGTGGCAGTACCACTTGTTACACATTATGTCAGCAGTTAGGACACTCATCCACTATGCAAGAAACCTGTTGTGATACTCTTCTCTGCCCAAGGGGATGCCCTCCACACCAGGGACAAACTAGTTTGCTATTGGCCAGGCTTGGACAGGAGCAGCCTCACTCCTCACATAAATGGTTCCATTTACAGGGAATAATTCAGAAACTGGTTGGGGAAGAAAAGGCTCAGCAGCCCGGTAGACATCACGGGCACAGGCAGTCCTGAGTAAAGTTCTCTTATCAGTCACTACCTGTCTTCTGCAAAATCCAGAAAGTTCTCTGTGCTCTGATTACACCCATCAGATCAAGCACCACAGCAGGCTAAGGAACATCTGGTTTATAGGTCTTGTCAAGACCCCCTGCTTAGGACTCAGCTGTTGACATTATTATGACTGAAGCACTTATGAACACTTCCCAACATAGAACTTTAAGCCCACAGAAAATTCAGAAGAAGTCAAAACATAGGATCTTGTAGAGCACAAATGTTTCTAAGACTAGACAGCAGCTAAGAAAGGATTTTGACAACTTCACTTCCATACTTGGATTTCAAGAACAGGACTCAGACAGGACACATGCACTCAAATAATTATGAGGATCTAGAGTCTAGATCAGACAAGCGATAAAATGCTTAACATACCAAATGGTCTCCCCAGCACTACAACACAGTGGACTTGGAGCAGGCTCATTAACTGTCCTGAAAAGCTTAAATAAATATGAGACAAAAATGAAGCAAAAATAATCCAATATTCAAAACCTTATTCCCAAATTCTCCAGGTGGCACTGTGTACAAAATTATACATCTAAACTTAATGTCTAGTCTTCCAATACCAAGCATTATTTAAAACCCCAAATCTGAAAACATTTACCAGCAGGTGTAACACTTGCTATCATTAGCAGCACTGATCTAAGAGAACTGCTTGCCGTAGTAAATCAGAGAGACTGCTCATGGCAGTAAGCATTATGCCTAGAAGTAAGAGTTTATAGATGCCAGCACAAAAAATTACATACTTTGGTTTTCTAACTCTATCAGTAATAAAATGCCAAGCAATACTGTGAAAATTTATGTAGATTCTGAAAAAGTATTTGGCATTTTCCTTTTTCACATGTGTGCTGTATATAGATCCACTGAGGAAATGGACGTCTGTTCCCTCCAGCTCTGTAAGAAATAAATTAGAGGTACTGATGTAGTGAATAGCATATCACTCCATTCTGCAGATTATTTTTTTGACTACTGGTAAGTGATTATTAATTAGCATGCAGTTATGAAGCCTGCTCTCCTACATATTTTCCGGGGTTTACCATGCCCCTCAAGATCAGTCCTTCCAGTTGCAACAATGACCATCAGCCATTCTTTTTGCTCAGTAATAAAGGGCAATTAGGAATGCAAAAATAATATTTTATTATCAAAAAAATTGGGAAATAAATAATAAAATCATTTAAAAAATCATACTCAAATGCATATATTATTTCATTCTCTGTTCAGTCCAAGAATCTACACATCTGGTTAAACAGAGAAATGACATTTGTGCATTGTTCTAAAATGGAGAAGAATCCTTGCTTTTTTGCAGCTGAAGTACCTAACCATGAAAGGATCTTCCTGCAATTAAAATAGCTAATTAACCTATACCCCACCCCATCCAGATGGAACTCACACCAGAAAGAAAAAAAATCCCCCCCACCAAGACTCTATACCTAATGTGACAAGCCAAGTACAGGTGATTTCTACATCACCTGTAGAGCACCCTCAAGTATTGATGACTAACCGCACTCCCTGCGCATGCCCATAACACAGCTGACCCCACCGAGAAGGGAACACAGTCCCGGGGCCACAAGAAAAGACTGGGACTTAGGAGACCTGTTTTCTGTCTTGGTCTCTCCTAATGTGCTGTTTTATGACCTTTTGAAAGTAATTTCATCTTCTTATACCTTCATTTCCTCCTTTTAAGTAAGGATAACACTTCCACCTTTGAAGATACCTTAAAGTAGATACATTATCTCATCTATTATATTTAAAACAGCAGAAAGATGACTGTTTCTTTTCTTTTCTTTTTCAGGTCCTGTAATTTACTGAAGATTCTTACGTGGCTCTTTAGGACACAGAGAGGTTAATCTCTGGAGACAGTGAAAGCTATATTAGATCTGTCTGACAATGCTTCACGGATAGCGGCTATGAAGTTCTTAATATGACATACCCTAATAATGAAATTCTAGTATGGCATGCCAATGAAGGGCGTTTCTAACTAAAAATATAATTTTTCCCCATTATCTATTATGAAAAATCAACTTTTACCCATAACCAACTTGGTGACCTTTACAACTTCTGAGCCCAGAATTTCCATATGAATGGGCCTTGTTTTTTCTCACAATAATCCCAATTCTCTCTCCTTGTTAATATTGTTGTCCCTGCTGCTGCAGTAACTAATCTTTTTGAGAAGCCAGCTAGCAGGATCGGGAACCGGAGGTTCAAAGGTCGCCCTCAAACTGATATCTCCCCAGTGACAACATGGGATGAGCAATGACATTAAAAAAAGAAGTAAATTTAATAGATTTAGTCTTCTCTGCTGCTGACAAAATTACTCTGTATGACCTTGTAGCAGGTACACACCTCCTATTTTATACAGCATCTAGAAGATATTCTGCTAGAAAACTTGTTTTTTAAGATTTATACTGCTGGTTGTACTGCATTTAAAAATACATTGGACTACTCTGTTTATTCCTTTCCTCTTCCTTCCTCATAATAATACCCTAGATACTTAGAAATGGTATCACTTTTCATATATGAAAGTGGGCTTTCTGCCAATTTCTTGAATTTAGATCTCTAACTTGACCTTCTGGTCTTTTTTACGATTTAGAAGATATGGATCTGTTATTTTAACTGGAATACATTATACTATATACAGATTCCTAGAGTATCTATAGTGGAAGTGCAGTTACATATAACATTGCTTAACTCGACTTAAACCATTATGCACTACTCAAACGATACAGATTTGCTGTTATAAACCTTCAAAACCAAAACAAGCCAAAGGTATATATAAGAATTACTCTGTCCATTATGGATTGTCAGACTTTTGTAAAATACTCTGTCCTTCAAACACATACAGAAGTACCGAGCAAAATACTTCACGCACACAAAAATAAAAAAGCTTATGTTCAGAGGTTCTTGTTATGACTTATCTCTCTAGAGACTGTATAAGACAATGTCTTTTTCCTACTGCAAAACCTTTTATATGTTCTGTTCAATCTAGATCTAGAAAGAAAAAAGGCCATTTTATTTCCAATACTGCAACTCAGATTAAGGCCTTTATCTAAAAGATGCAAAGTGAACATATACACATGTATCTATGTTAATTTATACCATACTGTTACATCACATAACAAAACTAAAAAGTAACCACCCTGTTTTCTGTTGTTGCTGAAATGTCACTAAAATTAAGCTCATTTTCTTACTAATACATATATAAGCACTTCTGTTAAGAAGCTGTTTTACAAGGATGTTCTCCTGAGATTACTTTACTTTGACATTTGGTCTACAACGTTCAGTTTAGTTTAAAAAAATAATATAAATACAAAGAAGCTTATCTTTAAAAACACATACCTATGTACGAATATTTTAATCAGAATTTCTTACAGCGCTGTTTTTCCATTGACATTCAGAATCTGGCTTCTTAATATGCTACAGCTACCACGGTGCTACAAAATAACCTTGTATTATACTATTTCTGTTATGGAGGAAAAAAAAGGAAAAGCTATGTTATAATAAATTGCAAAGGTGAAGGAACACTTATGTTACTGCTTCCATTGCAATATCATAGCTTTGCTAATGGCAGCCTGCTGCGTAGGTGAAAAAAAAAAAAGAAAGAAAGAAAGAAAGAAAGAAAGAAAAAAAGGAAAGAAAGGAAACCTGGTTAATTAGAGTACAGTTGCTGCTTTACTGCAGCATTACTGCTAAGTGCACCGAGATGCCTTCCCATAGGCAAGTGCCGGTGGTTGTACAGCTCATTTAGCCTGGGTGAGTAATGTCAGTTCAGGAGGAGAGAAAGGCTTGTGTCTTCAAACTTTCAATCTGCCTCCATTATCTGTGATCAAGGTGGAACCACAGGGGAGTGGAATTACTGGCAGGTCTAGGACAAGTGAAGAGGCAGTGAATCTATAAGACATATTAATCATCTTTCCCTTCTCTTCACTGGCGCCAGCCTGTGCCTCCGACTCCCCGGCGCCAGGCAAATGGATTCTCTGTCCCCACAGGTACAAGCGAATGCCTTTCAGGGGCAAGTCATCAGAATAATAATTACTGACACTGCTGAGATCAGCCCTAACCAGTCCAAAAGGGAAGAGAACGTATTATGGGAGGAATGCATTTCCTGAACTTTCGTATTAGTATTTATAGCATTAAGATCTTTTTCAATTACATTAAGGGCTTTCAAATTACATAATTTTAAATCTACGTTTCTCAACGTTGTAATAGCACCGTTAACATCATATGAATATTTAAAATCTTTACAGTTTCTCTTTAAAGCATCATTCGGATTTGTTGCTGGGGTGTGAATACAGGAAAGTGTACATTGCATCATCTGTATTACAACAAGTGTTACAAATTCAGTTGTTTTAAAGAAGAACACAATCCCTGCATGTGTAGCTTTACTTAATTCTGAAACAGAACACAGCACTATTTTGGTACAGCTACTCCTAATTAAAAATATCCAATAAGCATAAGTAGAAAGGTTATTATATGCTCTATGCAGTAATAGGCACATGTGTACATATATAAATACATAAAATGAGACATACTTCAAAGGCGTAGACATACTTCAAAGTCAAATAATTAAACACAGTACATCACAAGTCCATATTTTATTGTAATGTTTAGAATTTTCAGTTATTTTCCTCTCCAAAGCATTATTTACACACACACACACACAAAAAACAGTGCATAATCAAACCTAAATACACTAGAAGAACAAAACCCAGTGAAAAGCTAATTCTATTTCAATTCAGTTATTGTACTGACATCTAAAGATATCAGAATAAGAAAAAAGGTAATTTGTTATATTTTACCCTAAAGAACATACCTTACATTACGGTATATTATATGTTACAGCATAGAATATGAAATATTTTCTCTTGGTACCAATTACTATCTGTTCAATATCTGTCAATGGTGCTGAGTTCAACATAGGAGTAATACAGCAAAATGTCAAATTACTTGCCAGAATTACATGAAAAAAATGGCTCGTAGGCTGACTGACAAACCCTCTATGTAAACACAAATCTTGACTTCAAGAGTTTACATCATAAAGTATCTGACCTTGAGTTCGGCTTGGAGTTCACCACACACCTGCAGCCATCTAAGCAATAATAATGCTAATATTTGTGTATGCCATTTTGTGTTAAGTACCAAAAGAAATAAAAGAAACAGATTCAAACAGTGCTCATTTATTTTCAAATCAGCAGTTTCAAAGTATACCGAGACAGAGTACAGAGAAAGGGAATGCCTTGAAAATGCAAAATCAAATCAAATCGTTGCTTTCTTGGTGATCAGCTGCAGCAGCAGCCGCCAAGTCAGCCAATCGGCGCTCCCTATTGATTTTTCCACCGGTCTTAAGTGACTTTGGACACTGATCAATGTTTTAAAAGAGAAATATTAAATCCCATAAAGAAAAATGCACATCTGATTAAAGAGCAGCAATGAAAGTAGAAGTTTGCCAAAAGATAAAAGGGCCTACATATTTAATGATTTTCCGGCTCTCAGAACACACACAGCCAGCCTAAGAGCAAAATTAAGCCTATAACTTCCTGTTTTGTGAAAAATGCAGTAGGAAAATTTTTCATGTGCTTTGAAGTCTATTTAGAATTTCATTTGCCAGAACAAATAAACACAACACACACAATGATTAGCGCTGCTATAAATATACTGACATTACGTAGTTATAAAATAGTGATGGAAATCTATTGTTGAAACTTTGGAACTGAAAGATGCTTCTAAAAAGACAGTTAATAACTATTACATTATTTTCATATCACATTGTTTATTGCAATTTGTCTTATCCCACTTTTTATGAAAACCGTATTTGTCAGCACTTACATCGTTAATTTACTGAACTGTAAATGCTATGGATACAATTTTTTCAACTCAGATATGCATAAAGTAGACCCCTAATATAAGAGAAAGCCCAGCTAAGACCCTGTGGATAGATATAGTGTATTCAGATATCAGCTGGCGTGACAGTGCCTAATCCTGAGTAACGTGCCCGAGAGCCAAGGGAATGCTATTTCTCTCCGTTGTTCCAAACAACAGATGCTGTCAATTAACTTTAAGCAGCGTCCAAGAAAACCCTTTTGTTATATTTTGCAGTATTATGCAGAAAGTGTCACCTCTGGAAATGAGGGAACAAGCTGTTTTTCATTATCATTCAATTGTCCCAATCAGTCTGACAATTACAAAGAGAAAAAGTCTTAATCACTAGACACATGCTAGTTGCTGCTAGTTTTACCAGCTGCAAAGGAAAAAGGAAAGAAAGAAGAAAACCCCCAAACAACAGAAACCACAAAAAACAAACAGAAAAACTCAAAAACATTTTTCCTACTTAGAGATATAACCCAAAAACATACCTGCATTAGGGTAAAAGATAATTAAATATACCGTATTATGATAGGTATGGGAATAGCCATTGCAACAAATTAGTAATTAAATCAGCTTATGCTCTTAATTTATTGCGGCTTTTATATAAGTACCATTTGCTGTGTACAAAGAAACAGCCATCAGCATCTTATTCATTTGAATACAAGAAAAGTTGTTCATTAAAGTTGTGACTGGTGAATTTCCATATAATTAGAATACTGTATATATAAGCAGTGTAGGAGCTTTCCGGGACCCGAGGAGAGAGAACGGGTGTAAATACAGATGTCCACGTTCATTTATTCTGCTCGAAGGACGAAGGCTGCAGAAAGGCAGCGCCACCAGACGGGAGGAGGGCAGGACCTGACCTGCTCATGTGGTGACTTCCTCAACGGCTTCAAAGAAGAAACACGGCCAACCCCTACGGGATTTGAAAGCTGCTTTTATCTTGTAATCTGGGCTTGCCTGCACCTATGCATAGCATACTTTAAGGAGTGCAGAGAGTATGTGTAATATTGTATTGTATGTCCATGAGGAAGGACACCCACACTCTCAGTTTCTGGTCCATGAAGTTGTTTGCTGAACTGAGCCAACACGGTACCTTCATCTGGCCTCCTCATCCCTCCAGCGTTCCTGAGAAAACAAAGCATAGTTCGGAGCCGCATCCCTCAGGGGGCAAGGAGTCCCTACGTAATGTATATCTGGACAGTAAGTATGCCATGGTTGCAGCCTGCCTTCAAAAATTTGAAGCATTTAATCCGCCAGGAGTTTCTACAGAAGGAAATACCACCCTTCAGCAAAAAATATTGTAGGTCCCTTTTCAGCAGCATTAAAATGTTCTCTCTTTCCTACCAGTGCCCAAAATAGAGCAGCGGGCAACAGCTCTTTGGCACAGAACTGGCGCAAAGAGTCCCACAGTGACACATGCGCTAGATGGTGAGTGACATCCCTTAGAATAGGTATTCCAGTAAATGCCAGATATGTGACACTGAGAGTATCTGTCTGATGCAAGTCTTTCAGTCTACATCACTTATGTTTTGTCATCTCTACTCAAACAGCTCCACTGTCACTAAAAACACAATGAACGTTCAGTATTCACAACCGCATTGCTCTGGTGACAAGCACCAGGCCACTGAAGAAGTGCCACAGATGGATATTATTCCAGAACTATTGGCAACACTATAGAATAGCTCTGTTTGATGCCACTCTTGAAGAAAACAAGGATAACAAAATGCATTCATCTGCTGACTTTCCCTCTAAGGAAGCTACATCTTATTACTGTGTGCATTTAGCAAAAAAAGGCCCACTTTTTTCGTCTGATTGTGTATGATCTTACGAAAAGCTGGCCTACTCTTCACTGAGACCTCTGGGCCTTGTTTGAGTTCGGATGAAAGATTTGGCTCCAGTTACGCTCTGAGGCCACTACTATAGACCATAGTATTGGTGCCTAAACCTGGATCTCCTTCTTCCCCTCAAGAAATCTGCTAGTCATAATAATTTTAAACTATATCCATAAAGATATAAAGATTAGTGCACAAAAGAAATAGCCACAACATGCATTAAAACTAAACATATATATTTTTGTAGAATTCTCTGAGATTTAAATGAGAAGGAAATGTTACAGCTGAGTTGTGAAGGAAGAAGAATGGGTTAGTCTTTGTTATAAGAAAGGGAACTGGATTTGGCAATCACACACACCCCCGTCTTACACACTTTGACCATGAAATCACATGACTGGCTTATAGGGCAATGAACATGGAGGTGAGCACATCTCAGAGAAAAAGAAGCAATCTATTTACCAAGCTCTCTAGAGAGGAAACTTGAGGACAGTATGTGCACCCCAAAGATCACCTGCCTACAGTGCCTGAGAAGTCTATCTAGGACCTCCCTAAAATCACAAGGAGCTACTGCAAGGAGCAGCTGGGTCCAGAGAGCCTTCTCAAGAGGTGGTAACTTTGCAACTGATAGCAAAACTATTCAATTCTTCCAGGAAGACTCTTCAGACTTCTAATCTGAACTCCTCAGGCTAGTTTGGGTTTCATTAGAGATATACCAGAAAATATCAGTCAGAGTTTTGTCTCCTCTGGCCCCCTTCAAGGGAAATATTTTATATCTCACTTCTGATTCATCTTTAAAATTGATACAAATTACAGTTGAGGGGAGCTCTTGTACAGTTATTTCTATCTCTGGGTTTGCTGACCCACTGAATACGTTCTATTACTGCAAAAATTATATATTTTGTAAAATAGGTTTCCTTCACTATGGTAGATAATGTACAGTAAATACATACAGACATGTACTACTCATACACTTACAATTCTAGTACTGTCTACAAGTTAAGTACATAAAATGGCGTTCTAGGGTTATTCTTACAAGACTACCACTCATATTTTATCATTTTTTGAACAGATAATGCATTTTTGTTGTGTGTCTGTTCTGAGGAAGTACAGCAAAATTAAGCTAATTCATCTTCTGATTTGATTTCTTGTTTGTCAAAAGATGAGAAATGGGAAGGTTTCTTGATCCATTTCCATTGGCAGAGGTAAACTGCCTGTGTCATGATGAGAATGAAATCTTTCTGTAGGACAAAATGGGAAAATGAAGAATCATCATCAGATTGGCTAGTGTATAGGGCTAGCATATCTCCTCTTACGTTTTATCTTGATAGCGGGAAAAAAGTGGTACTTTCCCTTATATTTGCTCTGCATACGCTTCAGCTCAGTCTTTCAAGATTGCTCCTTTTAAAAACTTGCGGTTTTATGTTGCTTCCTTCTTGAATGCTCTTCTGCCTACTGCACAGAAGAATTTGCAGAATAAGCAGAATACATTGACGATAGTACTCCCTGCCTTTATCGACAACGATGAGGTACTGATAATTAGAACTGAGCAATTTTGGGCAATAAGTGTGCTTGTGTAAAAATGCAGTTTTGGAATGACTGAAACTTTTCAAAACAAATTTCATCCAGAAGAAGAAAAAATAAGGAGGAGGGGGGAATAGAAAGGAAGAAACACTTTGTTTAGACTAACTCAGAATAAACCACTGAGGTTGTCTTAAAACAGTATTTAGTTTGAAATGTAACAAGATTCAGTTTCCAAAGGATGTAAAAATCTAAAAAGTAAATATCTAAAAATAAAATATAAGTATCTAAAAGTAAACACCACAAAAATAATTACTGAGAAAGCTCTACTTGTAAACATGGTGCTGGGCAACCCTACACCGCAATAAAGAGTAGCTGACCCCCTGAGAAGGCCATATATACTTGGCTCTTTCGGAGCAGGAGACTGCATACATTGCATGTTGCAACAGAACATGGAGCAATTTCAAGAGGAGGAATAGAGCCACTTTAAGACTATAAGGTGCACAGAGGGGAAAAAAAAAAGAACTGTGTAAGGAAAGGATCGTTATAGAATAAAACACATTACTGCCAAAGGGAGGGACAGGCTGCAGGAAGTCAGTGATGGCAGCTGATTGTCACTCCACCTGTTCAGCACAGATTCGTGCTATGTGCCAGCCCTAAAGGACAAAAGACAGAAGGGTTAACTAAAGAGGAAGCTTTCCTCTGCTGTTCTGGGCTACACATCTAGAGGAAGCGTCACATGCAACGAGCTAGAGGAGAAGGAAGTAATTCCTCATCTCACACTGCTTCTTCTTGGCTTTCACCAAAATTTCCCTGCTGTCACTAGGGAAGAGATGCTGCTACAGGACCTTAGAAAGCTATATTAAAAAAACAAACTTCCAGAAGCCAATCAAAATGTAGGCCAAATGCTTAGGGAAATTTTCTGTAAACACGGAAGGAGAGTGCCAACTTTTCTGAAAGATACTGTTTTTAATAAACACGATGGGGGAGAACTGTGTAACAGGCTGCTGTGCGGAGTCAGAAATTCACGGTGGCTTCCGGAAGAGAAGGTAAGATGCAGCCAGTGTGTCGTATGAGTCACTATGGCAGGCCTGAGCCCTCTTATCAGGGTAAAGGCTAGAGAAAATAAGAAATATAATTTTAGAATGATCAGAGAATCTGGCTACCAGAAAGCAGAAACAGTTTTTTTCTGAAATGTTTTTAAAATTAAGAAGAAAAATGGCCTTGCGGTTAGGATACCAGTGTGTACTTTGGGTTGCTTGGGATCGTTCCCTTACCCCATTGGAGATGATAGGCAGACCGAACTACATTCAAAAAAATACCTAAACTAGATAACATAACTTACTTAATTAGGGATGAATTCTGGAGAAAATTCAGAACAACTCTTAAACTGTACTTAGGGATCGAGACAACATGCTCAAATCATATCAAGATCAGAGAGGAAAGGCCATTCCTTAGTATCAAAACCAGGTTGCTGAAAATAATCTCCTTACGCTGGGCCACTCCGGTGGAACTCTTACTCTCGACATCCACTTGTTATCACAAGGGATTTTGTCTCCCTGGCAGAGACAAAATAAAGATGAAAAAGGAACAGAGCCCACCCTTTCTGCAGCTAATAGCACTAATCAACTACCAGCGAGAGTCCTCAACACCGGCAGTAATAAAGCAAGCATTAATAAAGCATGTTGATTTATTAGCAGTGATATTCATATGGCCATGAAGAACTGTTGGTAGAGAAAATGTCTGTTCCACAGGAACGTGATCTCATTTAACAGTAGTGTAACACACAGCTTTAAGTCAAATCTATCCTGTCCATCTCTAGTAGTCTATATGTGCTATTGTGGTTGCAAGACAACCTTACTGGAAAGCATGTAGAGTACAGAATGCACCTACCTAGCAGGAAAACTAATTAAAAAAAAATAGTCACAGAATAAAATCCCTGAAAATACCTTTAACTAATTCAGATCCCTGAATGATAACAAAGCAAGACAAATTGCAAAGATCTGATACAAGTTCTTATCAGGTATTTTAATTTCAAATTTTTGAACTATATAAAGTATTTTCACTGCAAAATTAGATGAGCATTTTTATTCTTAATAACTGAAAGTGCAATGCACTGTATTTTATGCTATTATAGAATTGTGTAAAGGTTATTTTGCTGCTAGTTCACTGCCTATTTTCATATGCAAATGACACAAATTAAATTATCTCAAATAGTAGCAGAAATTCCAGCAGAATAGTATTTTTAATATAAACCATCATCCCCTCAAGTCATATTATAGATAGAAAATTGCTTCTGTATTTATATTTTTTCATTAAAAATAAAATGATTAATTTCACAAGTTAATTTACTCTCCCCATCACAACACCAAAATTGAAATTAAATATTCTAATGCTTAGAGATATTAAAGACTCATTTATTGAAAGAAGCTTATTGTTTTAGGTACATTTTCTTGATAAGTGCATGTTAATGCTACACTGCTACAATATTTTTAATGATTTTATTGAACAAATTGTGCCTTCATACTTGGGTTTTGTTAAGCTTTACAGAACCCATATTGTCTGCTTAGGAATACACAGGAGAACTTATGTTCATCTTTACCTACTTTGCCAATTTTGAATATTTAATAGTGCACTCCAATAATCTTGGTCATATATTTTAGTGTAAGGTCCAACTGTAGTACAGCGGCTGTCCCTTCAGTATGCACCATGTATATTAAGGAAAGGTGAAAAACAGGCAAGTTCCATGTTACATCAGCAATGTCTGCATTATAAAATAGGCCCACTAGCAGCAAATTTGTGGAAACCGTTGGTACCAAAGACCCCAGACTTACAGAAGAGGCATCTGGGTGAGGTTTTCTTTGGACAACGCCTGGTCTGACTGCACATCCTAACTTTCATTAGCAGGTGGAGAGCACTGGGTACATGGCCAGACTATTGCATTCAAACTGAAGCCCATTTTTACACTCCAGGACCATTCTGCGATGTAAAATGAGACAAGTAAGCGAGAGCGATCAAGACGTTCGCTTCCAAAGTGCACTCAAATGCTAAAGTAGACTCAATCTTTGGTAACCTACACGGGAAAGAGCTCTTATGAGAAAAAATAAGTTATGGACAGCCAGTCCTCTGTGGGTATCTGGGAGTAGGTTTAAATAATGGCCATTAGGAAGGTGTATGTCCTGCCAAAGAGAAAGATACCACTCCTGGTAAAATACCTCTCATACTTAGACCCAGCATATGTATGGGCAATAGTCACTGCATACTCAGATTAGCAGGAAATGAATTAGAAGAGTGCAGGTTGTGTTATATGCTCCAATTAGAATTATATGTTCTCATTCTCCACTACACTGAGTGTGCTCACTCAAAGTTAAGAGCTACCCAGAAAATGATCCCTTTATATCTGAGCTGTGTAAAAAGGAACCCCAAAATGGACATAAATCCTAGGAAATTATATTTACAGGTCTCAGTATGCTTAATGCAAGTGATCTGCTTTTCCCTCCCCTCCATGTCGAAATTCATTTTTATCTCCATGTGGTTTTCTTGCTATTGTTACACAACCATAACCTTCATAGATGAATGGTAGTGAACCATACTAATAGATTTATAAGAATACAACATGAAAAAATCCTTCAGCAATTTAACAGTCTCATCCTTTCCCCCACAAGCACATAAAAGTCTTCCTTTTGTTTAATAATAAGACTCTTTCTCTTTTTTCTATCCAAAAAATGGTACTTTTGTACTGTTTTAGATTTTTTTTGCTGTGCAAAACTAAGGTCAGACAAGGCTCAGATAGGAATTGGGCATCTCCTTGGAATAATCCTAGATCTGAGGAACAAGAGAAATATATAGCAGGAAAATTATCCCATCAGTGAGACAAGAATCTGTGTTTAGTGATCGAGTCACTTAAAGGTTAATCAGATCTTCAACCAATACTGTCAACACAGATGTGATAAATACTTGATTCAAACTAATCAGTACGCAAATCCAGACATTCACAAGGTATTTGGAATGGCTTACACAGTGACCTGGAAAAAAGAATACAGAGAGCAATACCAGATATTAACATGCTCCAAAAATTACAACAGTCCCACCTAGGTCACCTTCACAACCCCAGAAGACTTGCGGGTGTGAATAACTATCACCAAGAATAACGGCAAATGTTGTTGCTCATTCTTCTTTTTACCAGTGCCTTTCTGGAGACAGATATGGTGGGCCTTGGGGCCATATTCAACTTGGAGGAAAAGGTGGTTCTATAGGGTTAGGATATGCATTATCTTTACACATTTCTGGAGGCCTGAAGTAAGAAAGAGACTATAGGACAATTCTTTAAGAATTCTCGTCTTTACACCAAGATGACAGAAAGCAACTAATTCTCATAATGAAACATAACCTAACACAGTCTAAGACAGAAAGCAAGTTCTCCTGCTGCATACATAGCTTCCTCTCCAAGGACTCCTTTCACGGTACAGTCTTGTAAAGCACAGAGACAAATAGCACCACAGTGTTTCGTTGCAAGGTAAGCAAAAGAATTTGGAAACCTCTGATGTTTCTATAACAATGTGACTAGTAAAAGCAGTTTTCATCAATCTTGCCAAACGCTTGAATTATGTCCTCTACCACAGTACTGCAGACTTCAAAGTTGCAAGGTTTATAAGCCAAATCTGAAAATTAGCCTCCAAGCAATGACACTTAAAATTTATAAATACATACATAAACTGTAAAAAGAGAAAGAATGCTGTGAACAGCTGCTCTTTAGCAGATAGATGGCTGGCCAAGGAGACACAGGTGTTTTCCTATGCAAATTCTACTCTCATTTCTGTCTTATCCCAGAGTAGAACTGGAAACTGCACCACATTAAGAACCTGCACCAAACTCACTGCCCACTTCAACTTGGCTAATTACTGCAAAAACAGAAAGGGTAAAATAATAATCTCATTGAAGCTGTAGTTTACCATCCGAATTTTACCAGCGATGATGGCTCTAACTTATGTCCAACTGCAAAAAGAGCCCATTAATATATTCTGATGCCTTCTAGATAGCAGCTAGGAAACAAAAGCATTTCAGCTGATTTCTTCTTCTCCCCAAAACGCTATCTGATGAGCTGCCCTGGTGAGGGGGGCAGTTTTTTCAACAGCCCAATCATGGTTTCCTGTTATAAAAAGGGAATTTTCTGTTGGTCAGATAAGATTTCTTGCTGGCTTCTGACAGTTCCAGTTGTACAATCAGTCAGTAATAACTCTATAGAAAACGCTTATGAATGAACAAGGTCAGTATCTTGACTTAGGTTTCTGTTCTTATTTTGAACATAAAATTGGAAAACAAATATAGGGTAAAATATAATGAAAATCAAACATCAAAAGGAAAAATTATGGTACCTTCCATCAAAGTGGAATGACATAGAAATGACATAGAAAAACAAAATTTTATTTTGAATAGATACAAAAAATAGAGTATATTTTTCGTTTCATGTTTGGCAGTCAGCAAGTAAGAAAATTTAATCCACATTTTCTAAATTAAAAAAAAAAAAAATTCTGACTGAAGTAAAAAGAATTTTCTTACAGAAGGAAATTCAAGCAGTTCTACTACCAACTGTCGGACTGAAACAAGAAGCCCAACACAAATGGGAAAAGCACCAGACACTGAAGAAAGGGTACCATTACACAAGGCGCTAAACTTCCTCATTTTAATGGGGCTTGACAGCAGCTTGGCACTTTGCGTAGCCACTTTTATTCAACATAGCTAGCAAATTGCAGATTTGAGCTTGGTTGATGGAGCTCCACATGTAATTAAAAATGAATTATTGGAAAGCGCTTTTTTTTCTCCTACAGAGCAGTTTACCAAGGGATCCATCCATCCATACATACATACACGCATTCATGGAGTATATAGAAACTTGTTAGTATAAAAGTGTGATGCACTAACTTCTCAGGCAACAAGGCTCATTCAGGCTGTTCCAACCACCTTCCTCCTCAATCTGTTTGTAGGCAGGGCTTAAAATTAATTAATGAAGTGGTGAGGGATTAAAACAATTTTAGAAAACAAAAATTTTATGAAAAAAAAAAATTAAACAGTCTTATTTGAACCTGATCTCAAAAACAGTTGTAGAAATAGAGACAGGAGGAAACAAACTGGTAGGGAGGTGGGGAATGGCTAGAAAAATCACTCAAACGGTTTGCCTACAAAGAAACCTAATATGAAACCTAACATGAAAGCTTCTGCGTCTCTACAGCAAGAGACAACAAAAGTTACAATTCCAGTCCAAAGAATATAGTCTCCTAAACTAACTGCCGTAACTCCTACCCTATTATACAATCCTATGAACTTTATGCTAAAAGTGTACCTGGAAAAATGTTTCTATTTCTAATATACCTGGCATTAGAAGATTAGAATTCAAAATCCTACAAAACCCAACAGTCATTTTAAACAAAGGCATAATATAAAATAAAAAATAAATATAGAGCACTGTAGATGACAAATTATGAAAAACACTTTATAACTGTTTGACAGTTTTACTCAGAAAATTTACTGATGGAAATTTCTCTATAAAAGAATTAGATTTCTTTCCTAGTACAAGGAAATATAAAAGATACTTAGAAACTACATAGGCAAATTTTCTCTCTCATGTTTTCATTACATATCTTGGAAATACAACAAAAAGACACATTTTTTAAACAAAAAGTTGTCTCTGAAATAAGGCAATATTTCAAACTGATAATACATGACAAAATATATCAAAATAATTATAAAAGTGATTCAGAGAAAAATGACTGTACATATTTTAAGTTAAACAGCAAGCTGTTAGTCTAACCAAGAAAACCTTCCACTTAGAATTCATTTACTTCAAGGAATTCACAGAATCACAAAACAGTTGGGGGTTAGAAGGGCCCTCTGGAGATTGTCTAGTCCAAGCCCCTGCTCCAAGTAGGGTCAGCTAGAGCAGGTTGCTCAGGACCATGTCCGGTTGGATTTTAGTATCTCCAGAGATGGAGACACCACAGCCTCTCTGGGCAACCTGCTCCAGTGTTTGACCACCTTCATCATCATGTTTAAATGGAATTTTTTGTACTACAGTTTGTACCCATTGCCTCTCGTCCTGTCACTGAGTACCACTGACAAGAGTCTGCCTCTGCCTTCTTTACACCCTGCCATCAGATATTGACGCACATTGATAAGATCCCCCAGATCCTTCTCATCTCCAGGCTAAACAGTCCCAGCACTCTCAGCCGCTCCTTGTATGACAGATGTTCTAATCCCTTAATCTTCTTCACGGCCCTTTGCTGGACTCACTCTAGTATATCCTTGTCTGTCTTGTACTGGGGAGCCCAGCACCAGACAAAGCGCTCTAGAGGTGTCTCACCAGTGCTGAGCAGAGGGGAAGGATCACCTCCCTCAACCTGCTGGCGATACTCTTCCTAATGGAGCCCAGGAGGCTGTTGGCCTTCTTTGCCATAAGGGTGCATTGCTGGCCTGTGGTCAACCTGCTGTCCCTCAGGACCCCCAGGTCCTCCTCTGTAGAGCTGCTTTCCAGCTGGTTGGCCCCCAGCCTGTACTGGTACCTGGGGTTATTCCTCCCTAGGTGCAGGACCCTGTACTTGCCTTTGTTGGATTTCATGAGGTTCCTGGTGAGGAGTCCTGGTGGACAAGTTAAGCACGAGCCAGCAGTGTGCCCTTGTGGCCAAGAAGGCCAATGGTCTCCTGGGGTGCATTAGGCAGAGTGTTGCCAGCAGGTCGAGGGAGGTGATCTTGCCCCTCTCCTCAGCCCTGGGGAGGCCTCACCTGGAGTACTGTGTCCAGTTCTGGGCTCCCCAGTACAAGAGAGACATGGCACTCCTGGAAAGAGTCCAGCAGAGGGCTACAAAGATGATGAGGGGACTGGAGCATCTTTCCTATGAAGAAAGGCTGCGAGAGCTGGGCCTGTTTAGCCTGGAGAAGAGAAGACTGAGAGGCAATCTCATCAATGTGTCCAAGTATCTGAAGGGAGGGCGTCAAGAGGATGGGGCCAGTCTCTTCTCCGTGGTGCCCAGCGATAGGACAAGAGGCAACGGGCAGAAACTGAAGCACAGGAGGTTCCATCTGAACCTGAGGAAAAACTTCTTTCCTGTGAGGGTGGCTGAGCACTGGAACAGGTTGCCCGGAGGGGTAGTGGAGTCTCCTTCCCTGGAGATATTCAAAACCTACCTGGAGGCAGATCCTGGGCAATATGCTCTAGAGGTCCCTGCTTGAGCAGGGGGTTTGGACTAGATGATCTCCAGAGGTCCCTTCCAACCTCAACCATTCTGTGATTCTGTGATCCAATCAGGTCCCATGGACTTGTGTATCTCCAATTGGTTTAAATGTTCCCTAGCTTGATCCTCCTCCATCCACAGTATGTCATCCTTGCTTCAGAGTTTTCCACCTGTCTCAGGGACTCGGAATTCCTGTAGGCCGGTCTTGCCAGTAAAGACCAAGGAAAAGAAGGCATTGAATAGCTCTGCCTTTGCCATGTCCTCTATCAATAGGTCCCCTGCCTCATTCAGCAGCAGGCCCACATTTTCCCTACTCTTCCTTTTGCTGCTGATGTAGCTATAAAAGACTTTCTTATTGCCCATCACATCCTGCCAGACCCAGCTCCAGATGGGATTTGGCTCTTGTAACCCCATCCCTGCATGCTTAGGCAGTGTCGCTATATTCCTCCTGGTTCACTTGTTCCTGCTTTCACTTCTTGTATCTGATGGGGTTTTTCAGATGAATAAAGAAACAAGGATACTGTGGGAAACTGAACAAAGATTTCAAGACCAGAGGAGACAGCTGGAAAAGAGGAGATGAATGCTCAGTAAGAAAATATGGACCCATAGTTTTCAGATTCAGGATAACAACAGCTTCCACCAAGTTGTTTTGAAGACAGTGTTATATACGGTATCCATGGCATTATTAGTCATGGGCTTCCATTATTGCTTTGTTTTAAGAAAAAGGAAGTTTTGACATTAATTTTAGGTGGGCTAAGATTTTACTTTCAAATTTTATTCATAAACCAAAAAATTGTGATCAGAGATAGGAAAAGGAAGGTATGTTAACAAGCAACAGGGAGTTGATTAATACACAGCTGAAGACCTAAAAATGCCGTGAATTTGCTGGCAAAGTATGCTAACGAGCAACAGGGAGCCGATACAGCTGAGGACAAAAATTCCATGAATTTGTTGGCAAACCCATAGAAACTGCACATATTACTGCAGGACACTAAATGCACAGTCCTGTGAGATGCTGTGTCTCACCCCAGCAGTTCAGTTCTTCACAAACTCAAGTCCTGTTCTGGGTTCAAGATGGATCAGTTTAAGGACCCTATTTTTAATATATTTAGCACATTGTTTACACTTCTCAGAATGAGCCTATTTCCTTTTAATTACAGTTTGGCAAATCATTGCTCCCAACTATTTGTTCAAAAGAGGCTATGAAAAAAAAGCCCTTAAGTTTCTGAATAAAATTATTTCAACAACTGCACACAGTACAGTCAAAATCAAAATAAGAGCACGGATTTCTGACCGACTCATCACACTCCTTTCTAGAATCTGGATGAATCTTACAGTCTAAGATCTTACAATCTTAGTCTGATAGCTGGGTCAAATATCCAACGGCTTGAATTACAGCAAGTATGATGTTGTGCAGGTATGTGTTCATATAACAGCTTTTGCAGTGGGGCAGATCAAAGGTTCATCTAACTTAGTACCCAGTCGCTACTACTGAACAGGAATAGGATCTACATAAGAATATCAATTACTGTATTATCATAAATGTCAAAATGCAAAAAGATTCAAACGACTGACCTTTACTTCTCACGTACAGTCCCCAAACATACGTACAGGAGATGGACAAAAATCAAGAAGGAAGATACTAGCGTCATAATTGCTGGTGAACAATATGATTGGCCACAGATGGGTCATTTCAAAGAAATGAGATTAACATTTGGTTGATAAAGAAAACAGGGCATCTACACAAAATAAAGCAATGCAACATCTCAAGAGATCCCTGAAGTAACTCTGAGGCTATGGAGATCCCAATTTGGGTCCTGCAAACAGTGCAAGTGCTTTAGCAAAGTACTGAGCTCACACCCTGCTTCTCAGGAAGGCTAAAAAAGCTTAGGCACAGCATCACATGGAAGCATCTATATTGTCTTCAGTTCTGGTGCATGGACTGATGTGAGGATCTGTCCTTCACAGGATAAAGACACCTACTCTATCAACATAGTGTTCTTTAGCTTTCACGAAGTATTTGGCTTCCTCTTGCATAATATTTGGATGAAAATAGCACTATACAAATGTGATGAATCTCCACGTTCTTTAATTCAACTAGCTATGTTGAATGGAGCCTGAAAAGTAACTATACATGAAGAATCATTCTGTGAAATATTTCTAGTGTAGGCCCGAATGAAATTTACTCTTAGTTGCCAACTTTACCAATGAAGTACACAAAAAAGGGGTAATATGCCTGGTAACATTTGCAGATGGCATCAATCTTCACAAATAATTATGTGGTAAAATCAGTGGCACATATATATGAAAATAAGATACGCCATACTGGGTCAGATTAGGGGATCATCTACCTCAGTTTTCTATCTCTGGATTCAGCAAATATTAGTTCTGCACAACAGCACTGCACTTTTCAATATGAAATGCAAGATCCCAGACCTAAGAAGAAACAGTCAATCACATAGAAAATAATTTATTCTAGAATAAAGAGACACTGAACAGGATGAAAGAACTACAGTATACTAGATCCTTCAATGGACAAACAAGAAACAGCAAGAAAGAGTGGAGATCACATAAATATAATGAGTTGAGCTCTTTACTGTCAGGCAGAATAAAGACTTTCAAAAAAAAAAAAGGAAGTTGAAAAACTTAAATATGTTCAGAAGAGAGCTATAAACTATGTCTCATATGTGTCAGAGAGAGAGGACATTTTACAGTACAGTCACTGCTGAGACTGCAAACTGTGTAGGTATACACAAACTGGCCTTAACTTTGCATGCTGGTTAATGAGATGGTCGTGCTCAGGCAGCAGTAAATACCCAGGAAGCCACCCAGCTTTGTGGCTGGGTCCAGCAGCTCATACCAACTGTCCCAGATGTCACATTACGGGCAGTACCCACACTAGCTTGTCCCAGTACACGGGTACCTCTACATGGCCTGCAGTAGCTGCTATCAGAGCCACCTGCAAAACTCAATTTATTTATCTTATCAGAAAGCAAGTTAGGAATTACATTACCATACTTACAAGACAGCGGCATTTCTGACTATAAAACTTCAGCTGAAAAAGGCTAGCAGAGGCCAAAGACAAACACAAACCAGTAGCAAAATATTTACATCTGGGTTCTGTTTGCTGGCTGCATCTTTCAACGTGGACCAAGAGAAAAGAGCCTCTGATCTTCTATTTACAATATATCTTCTTTAAAAATTATAAATTGTTTTAGCTGGAACTGTCAGCACTATGCTGACAATGCTTAGTTTTATTGATTTTATGATGGAATATTATCTACTTTGCTGAAGGTTCTGCAGAGCTGTTTCTAATCCAGTGATAGATGTTGGCGAACTATCCTTAGGAATTTTAACATTGCTGACAGTCTTTGCAGTCTGAATATATTTAATAAAAAGGCACTGTAGCAAACCACTTGTTAGAACAAGACTGTGGTTTCTTTGAGTCATTTAATCAAAATCTTTGACTATCAAATCAGGATCAATTGTATAAGGATAGAAGAGGAGATTATTTTGGCATTTGAAGTATATTTGGGGTGAGGGAAGCATATACAATACTTCTTTTTGTTCCAACATTTGAACCCACGGTCTCCAAGAGACCGATCTGATTATTTCTGGGATTACTGGTTGCTGTTCTTCTTTCATTCTTGCCTTTCCTGTCTCTTTCGTGTCTGTTATTTCCCCTCTTCCAGCTCTCTTGTGATTTACTATGAATCTTAGCAATAACTTGGTATATGAGTGATATTAAGAACTATAAAGCAATCTTGGGGCGGAGCAGGGAGGAGGACACAGGAAGCAACATTTTTGCATAGAAGTAAGCTAGCCTGATATGGTTTCTAACATGGTTTCCCAAGACAAGCAACAGAAAGGACTTCATTTGGGCAAATGAAAAGCGGTCTGGGCAGAGCACGCTGCAAGGAGCAGGGTCAGGGCTCTGAATAATGGAAGCAGCGAGATGGTGGGTTTTGTCACCCGAAGGCTTGCTTTTCAAACCATCTGCTCCTCAGGGGCAAAGGAGTTTAAAAAGTGACCTTATACGTGACTGGACCATATAAAAGACAACAGCACATGCTAAGCACATGCTTCTTAATTAATATCAGTGATAAAAGAGTAAAACATCTGCTGAAGAAAAAGGCTGTACTCTGCTTTACACATTTGTGGTATGTTTTTAGTTAGAGGAATTTCTGTCTTAATAATCTTACTTGTTATGCTGCAAGTATTTTGCAAATTAAAAAAGGGAAAAGCGCAGTGTGCTTTGTATGCTGAAAAGGACCTTACAAACTGTCTTGAGAAGTCAACTCTCTTATCATCAAACAAACATAACACCATAAAAACAAAATGCCACTGTTGCTTCAGATTCGATTTTTGCTGTGATCTAAGGAAGGTTCTGTGAAGCCAGAGCTGCTGATGGTTCTAGGACTCACACTTTTACCGGAAACACACAAAGAGCAGAGTGAGAGCCCAGATAAATTGATGCATATAAGCACATTAAAGAAAGATAACTAAGAAACATTTGTATGGAATGGACAGTAAGAAAAAACATTTGTATTTGGTGCCAGGTCCACCCTAGTTTAATAGAAAATAAGTTATTTTGGAACTGTGCAGATGGACTGAAGGTGACTACGGATACATTAGGCTCTTAAAATTTCTACCTAAAAAATTTCTATGGCACCTTACTGGTTTTATCTTTATTTAATAATAGGTAAGTATTCTAGATGAGAATTTCCCACTTTGCAGCAGATTAAAAGCTTTTTTTTTTTTTTTTTTTACACAAAGAGCAACTGAACAACATAAAATTTGTAAACACCCTGGAAATTCTACAGATATAGAGAATCATCCTGCTTCAGCTTCATTTCGAAGTAAGCGAACAAAGCTAGCTGCCAGTAAAAATAGGTTATCTGGGAAGCAATCAGAAAACTCTACAAATATTAAATAAAATGCCATAAGGTACTGTACCAGGAGTGCCATACCATAAGGTACCATAAACACTGAAATATATTGTATGTCAAACTGTGTTAGCAAATATGCGTCACTAACAGTCATCAAGGAACAGGGAAAAAAAAAAAAACAGCTTCTATCCAACCAGTCCTTAGAGAAGAAAGCATACTATAAATAGTCTTATAAAATCCCTAATATACCAATGTTATTCCAAAATATTTTACTATCACTGCTCACTTATGGTATCTGACTTGCTTCCTAAATACATGTAATGAAGTTAATATTTAGAGCTGTGTAAACTCTGACTTGAATGGGAAAAATATTTAATGTTAGCTTCAAATTAAGCTGCCTGGAACTAGTCTTTCTTAAATATTGCCTATGTCTCCAAGTAGTAAACATAAACCATTTCCAAATCCTTTCTCTGAACAGCTGCAAAAGTTATCCACCAAAGTCCTACTGATAACATATTCTGAGTTTTAGCTTTGTTTGCTGCAACAAGACACCTGAGATAGATACAGGAGTTACAAAAATGCAGGTTTAAACTAAGCTGGGGATGTCACGATGGGAAAAAGAGAGGTGAGTAAATATTAGCCTCAGCCAGTGCAGTGTGCTTGTGCATGTGGTCCTGACCGCACAGCCCCACTTTTAAAAGAGGGTGATTTGACATCTAGATGGCAAATCCTAGAGTAGGGAGAAGCTGGATATACTCTCAGCACACAGGGTATCTGACTATCAACTAGTGAAAAAGAACACATGTATACACAGGTTTGGGTCAAATATCTCATATTTTCCTAAGTTCTTTTCCTACTTTCCCAATATTAGTTTTTTAGTTTCATCCGTATGCATCTGGCAGAGATTCCTATATCCCCTCCAATTACTGGAGCAAAGTTTTATATTATGATATCTGTAGAAAGTTAAAGAAATATAAATACACAAATCACAATAAGTTGCAGGGTCTGAGTTTTTTTTCTACAGGACAGTTCAAGCTACTTGTACATCACCACTTCTCCCACTTGGACTTTCAAAAAATGTATGTGGGTAGCCAACAAATCAGAAGCCTAAAAATTATAGCTGTGTCCAGGTATTCAGCTTCACATGGAGCTCCCTTAACCCTAGTGACAAGAAAAGGAGAACCCATGTGTGAAGGCAAATGTGTGGGAAACTTGTCAGCAAAGGGGATTTGGTACCTTTCAAGATTCTCTTGATGCAGCTGCAGTGTCATGTCCGCACTTGGATCCTTTCTTTTATCAGAGCACATCCCTAAAGAAGAGTTCAGGCACCTGAGTTACAAAATTTACATCACTGTGTCCTCAATTCCTACTGACCTATAAGATGCCAAATAAATACACTTTGGTTTGCAACGCCTTTTTTGTTTTTGGTTGCCGTTATTTTCTGTAACAAACGGCTGCCTTGAGGACAGTGATATTAAAGTCACATGCCGCTTCAAAAATAGAAGAACTTGCTAACATCTTCATTAAACAATTGTATTTGGATACTTAACAGCAATTGTAAAGTTTCTGTTGGATTTTTAGGATTCTGTTCAAAGCAGGCATTATTTCACTTCTTTAACGTTGGTGGTTCCTTGACAGCCTACATAAATACTCCAAAGGATACAAAGGACTTAAAAGTAACTTTCAGGCATTGATTTAAATGGAACAGCGGTGGTAAAACATGAACTTGTGTGTGAAAGGTTTGAATCTTTTGACATACATTTCCTTGCATTTGCAAATAGGTTGAATACTGCAATTGAATTAATGCATAGAAAATTATAAGATATGAACACTTCCATTAATTTTGTTGGTACAAGCACCATCTTCCAGAGATAATAATCTAACAAAGGTACTTTTTTCAATCACATCTCATTACTAAATGAAAACAGTCTTTTATACTTTCTTAAATGGAGATTAGGGAAACAGCGAAGTCAGTGTCAGAATTCAGTAATGCTGAAATTTGCCATACTTCCTATTAGTCATTGCCGCCAGATGGACAGAAGCAGACTGGATATTGTGATTTTGGTATGACTGGTTTGCCAAAATGACAATATTGATCTGATTTTAGGACACAGCTCTTAGTACGTCCCTTTGCTACCTATAAGATTTTGCCTTTAACATATGGCCATTTTCAACAAAGAGGAAAGTAGAAGGAAAAACACTCTGGGACTTTTCGAATCAAAAAGGTAGCTTATAAAATATACTTCCCTAAACCAAACATTATTTGTTTTTCAGATCCTATGCCCTTTATTAAATCCCAAAGAAGAAACTTATTGTGGAGCATCAGCATATTTCTTTGCTAAGCCAAAGGGACATTGGAATACATCCTTGTGTTTTATTGCTCCTTGGTTAGACCCTAGGATCAGCAAAATATGCAAACTGCGTAACCTTGACCACTGCCTTGCACATTCAACAGGGAGGTTTTTTACAGTATTTTCCCTGAAGTTATCTGTGTCAGTTTTTCCATATTTATGTGTCTTTAGAATGTTAACTAGACAAATAATTTTTACAAGCGTATCACCCCTGCTTTGCTGAAGAAAACTACATTTTACACCTGATTTTCTATAGGAAAATGAAAATCAGCACAAATCCTTCCAAAAAGTTAGTGCAAATAATTGGGGGGTGAGGGGGACACGCGGGAGGACAGAAAGGAAAAGAGAGCAAGCCTTAGCACCTGATGCCAGACTGTTTATGTTCAGGTATAGCCTGGTGGGAGGTACAAAGTAGAGATCACACCCTATTCAGTTCCTGAATCAAAAGAGCATTCGTTACGAAGGAAGATGTATTCCTTCCCTTCATAAATGCTTAATGCAATGGAACAATAGGCAGTAGGAAAATAAAAATGTGCACTTCCTTATAAAGAATCAAAGTTACAATTTAAGTTTTGCATACAAAAATACTAGAAGAACGAGACATCATGAAGAAAGATACAGAGGTGAGATGTTTCCCCTCATTTGGGAGGCTAAATAATTATAATCTCTCTCTCTCTCTTTTTTTTTTTTTTTTTTTTAATACAGGCAGACTTCTTTTTTATTGCCCTTTAAGATGAAATCAATAGAACTTTGTCACTGAGGAAATTCTAATTCCAGCAAAGTTAGTTTGTAAAACAACCTTTCAGAAATAAAATCCTTCCTGTATAAATCCCACTAACAGTAATGGAGCATGTAGGGCTAACAACACAACAAGCTGAAAATAAGCTCTCACACATATTTAAAAAGATGCCAAGAGAGAGATCTGGACACTTGCTTGAATTCAGCTTCTCACTTGGCAATGTTCAGAAGGCAAACCTAATTAAAGGTTACAGTTGGCTATGCTGCATTATCCAGATATTACAGACTATAATTGTTCTAGGCCCGGGCAAATGTTTCATTTCTGCAAAACATACCCCATAGCTAAATTAAACATTTTTCTATTTGAGATAGTAGGCTTAACACCCACTCAAGCAGAAGGAGAAAACAGAAAAGGTAACTGGATGAGTTGCAACACAACAACTTGAAAACTTTTGCTAGTTCAGTTCCCATCACAAAGCATTGCACAAAACTGACAGTACTACCAAACCCAGAAGTACATTGCACTGAGAAAACTTTTTTTTTTTTTTAACTGGGAAATAAAGGACCTTTTTCTATCTGCTTTTTCTGTCTGAACAATTAATGCAACATTGAAATATTTAATTTGATAAACTGAATCAGAACTTAGCAACACTGGTATCTCTTACTTTTCATTTAAGAGAAAGAGACATGTTTACACAGAAATATCTATCCAGAAGTTGCATCTGAATACAGACAAGTGCTCAGCATTATGATTCCTGCTTTGTGTTTTCCAGCTCCTATAAGAAATCAGAACCCTGCATTTGGCACCTATAACCTATTTGGCACCATATAACTAAAGATTTTCATTGGATAAAAAGAAATACCGCAGATCAGCTGATGTGTCTGACCCTGTGAATGTTTAAGTATTTGATGCAAGGTGGAATTGCTTTTAAAATAGGAGATGAGAGTATCACCAGAGTTGTTGGGCACTTTCTTGGGAGTTCAAAGACTCTTGAGGCAAAAGAAAAAAAAACTGAATTTCAATTCCCTATGTCATAAGTAACAGCTTTAATTTTTGAGCTATTAGGGAATAAGAAGGAGCAACGTAATGCTTTGTTAAAGGGTTAGAAGTGGTTTGAGAACATCTGCCAAATTAGCCCTCGATAGGAAATTTGTTGTGCCATTGCTAGTTCCTTGTGCTCATGCACAGCAACGAAAACACAGGTTTTAGGGATCTTTACCGGTGGAAACTGTTACCATTTCAACACTTCAATACCAGTTTTGAAGTAAATTAGTGTCTACATGGTTACTGAGGAGTTTCAAGGATCTCAGTTGCAAGTAGGGCCCTAAGACCTAAATCTTAGTAGACCTAAATCTACCCAGGTACCTTACGTCTCATTGTCGTTTATCCAGGTCAGCCTCAGGGTTCACCTAGATTAGCTACATCCAGACAAAAAAACCTGGCAAACCCTGGTTTCAACTAGTAGTTTATGCTGAGACAGCTACTTGACTTTGATGTCTTGGAATAAAACTTTTAGAGTTGTTCTGTTTGCTTAAAGACAAAAGGCTCATTTATACACAGCTTTTCTGTCTCTAACAGATACTTGCATTTGCAGGGGATGGCTACGTTTAGAAATTCAACTATGTAAATACAGTGCCTTAAACAACTCTGGCTGGGTCTCTGAATAACATATGTTTACAGATAAATCAATGCTTTTGTAATGCTCCAGCTGGATATCTTTCACCTGAAGTTGTATAACGCAGATCCTATTTTCCTTTGCACATCATCAGCAAAATTCTCAGCCGAATTTTGACTGCATAATTTTTGCTATTAGTGATAAAGTAAAAGGACAGGGCATAAAAAAGAGAGCTACTTCATTTTCAACAGCAGGTGGAATTTGCAGCATCTGTCTGCAACAACCTGCAATTTCCAAGTATCTCCATTTCATATATTACATCTCAGTTCATATTTTGCATTAATAACAAGGAATCATAAATTCGCAAAGGAGACCCACAAACACATGTATTGCCCCATTATCAAAAATAAGTGTTCTGTAACCCTAATGTTTCAAATCATTTTAGATTAATAAAGGAGATGTTCAAATAATATGAATTTGTCAGGCCAATAATTTCAAAGGAACTATATGCTGAAATTGAAGCAACCAACAGATCATCACTGTAATAACTGAAACATATAACACATGGAAACTGCATAATATTAAAAAGAAAGAACAAGGTTATGACTGAAAGCAATATGAACTTCAAAATTCATGGTTAGTCATGATATACCATATGTCCTGTACCACCCATCCACAACAGGGTGCCCTTTAATTACTCTGTTAATGTGCTCTTTGTGTCTCAGTGCTGCAGGACATATGGTACATTTCACTTGTAACCATGAACTGCATGTCTTTAATGTTTTCTGTCAAAATTCAAATATCTTTTTAAATGTATACATGTATATATGTGGGCATTTATATGCTGGTTTTGCTCTTAGCCGAACCCCATAACATACTGCACCTAATAGTGCAGTGTATTTACACTCCATTTCAGTGGGAAACTGATAAAGAGTGAAATCTATTACATTCTTATTGCCCCAAAATATTAAAAACAAAAAAAAAAATTGCATCATCACCTACTAAATGAACTGAAAGGCGGTGGGAGGGGGGAACCTGGAGCTAGATTATTCGTAACAGAAAAATGCATTTCACTTTCAAACTGTATGGCTGAGCTTACACAAAGAGAAATTCTAAGTGAATCAACTGCACTTTTGCTTTGTTCTTTAAGATTATATCAGATAGGAGCTTTGCAATTTATTGCCATATGCTGCCGTCTATTAACGGACAACATTTTTAATATATTTTTTCATTTCAGGCTAAAAAGGAAGAAGGTTTTGTCAGTCTCTTCAATTTCTCTGCAAGTGACAGTTTAGATAGGAGCCGATGAATGAAAATGCCATTCTGATGTGCCTAATGCATTGTAGGCAGCAATCAGATCTTTGGTATAAACAAGGTGTAACACGGGCTTCAGCCTTCCTGCTGAAAATGGTATTCCTCATCTTAAAAGGTGTCAGTGTCTAGACAAAGAGGATGACATCCTTTAAAGTGCCTTTGGAAATTAGACAGCGATTCAATGCACCCTGGACTCAGATGGTGGTGATGTGCCTGATGTATGTACAGTCAAGACAATTAAGTTACATTAATCACATTCTGAGTCAATTACAGATCCAGGGAGATTTGGGATTTGCCTTATGTAGGAAGAAAGCCCATTTTGTGTTCCAGTTACAATAAGGAATTTCTCAAGCATCTCCTGCGTTCTTCAGGGGTTTAAATCAGAGTCGGGTAGCACACCAGTCACTGAATCCTGCAAAGTTTCCTCCAGTCCCCTGTACATTTTAATATAAACTGCAGCCCACAAAGACTTCAAATTCTGCTGCTCAGACTGAACAGATCAAAATCAAGTATTGTGCTAGAAATCACAGGCTCATAAACCAGCCCATGCCTTTTGCAAGGTTATGGAAACTTGCAGCCTGCTCAGTTTTGCAACGAGTAAGAGTCAGTCAGGAAGCCAGAAACGTAGCTCTGTGACGGGTCACATTTACCCTTCCAAGTCCAATACTCTCTGCTCACTCCTTTAAACAAATCTGCATCCTGATGCTTCTCTTTGATGTGCAAAGAATATGAAATGTAGTTCCTCACTTCGAGGAATATTATGAACAAATCGGCGTTCATTTGGCTGTTCTTGCCCTGCCTAGGCAAAAGGCTCTGATCTAGGCTGGTTTCTGAAAAGGACCAAAACAAAAAATCCTCAGAATTTGTCATAAGAAGAGAACTGTCAAGTGCAAGTACACAGCTGGGCTTCCCCTCCATAGATGGCTGAAACATTGGCATTTTTATATCACCAGGAACAATTACGAGGAGGCCTATACTTTTTTGTTCCTCTTCCCAGCCTATTAATGCCATTTGAAATGAAGGAGCAAAAATGACTATGGCAGGAGGCTATTAGGTTAATAGGGATTATGTGGGTAAATTCCATACACTCTTACCTAAGAGGAAAACTCTCCATAGCCATTTATGATTCAGTTGGCTTGAAACGATGCCAACTGAATTAGAGCTATTTTGTACCAAACTGCCGAAATTCACAGGATAAAGCAAAATGTTTACAAGATAATGCAGTTCACTGCACAAGGTGGCTAGCAGTACATGTAAGTAAAGATTCACAGCTATTCAGGAAAAAAAAACAGAGTAAACGGTTTTCTATGAAACAGCTTCTAAAATGCTGCTCAAGACGGCTAAAACCGCTAGAGATTATAAAAAATTGTCAGAAGCTGGAAGCTCATAGTTTCAGTAACCTTCCCATCCACTGGCCAATATCCTTCTACAGCTGCATTTTAAAAACTACTCCATTTTTGTAGGCAAAGAGCTCAGTTTTCATATTTGTGACTTTGAAGGACTGTTAGTACAAGGTCAATCTGAGAGGTCAAATTAATTACAACTGCGTCTTATTACAGCGTTTACATTGGAAAACTATTCTGAACTCATGTACAGCACAATAAAATGTGATTTGAAGTGGAAAAACAGAATCAACTATTTTGTGGAGGATTAGTTAATCTCAAACAAAGTACAGCAGATGACTTTGGATCCAAGCCTCCTTACGGGAGACAAAGGATTATGCTTATCTCCACACTGGGAAATCAAGTCAGATTTCTTCAGACAAGTACAAACAGCAATATCAAAACCAAAAGAAAACCTTCAGCCATATCCATCTTATTTCTTAATTGTGCCTAGTCCTAATCAAAACAAAAAGTTTTGGTTTAAAAACATGACATCAATTTTTTTTTTTTTTGGTATAATGGCTGCATAGCACAGAACTGTATCACTGACAACATCTGTCTAAAAACAATAATTTTTTTTAAGTTTCACAGTTTTCCTGGCATACGTCCACTAGAAATTCAGAATGCTCAAATAAAGTGAAGTGACTGTACACACTAAAGCATGCGCAGTTACATGTGTAGATCAATCACAGGAACTATGTTTATCAAAAGAGAGTGAGAAAAATAAATCATAGAGAGCATTCTAATGTGGGTTCCTTGTTTAAGTCGACGCAGGAAAACAAAAATCCAAATCTCAAACATCTGTCGGTGGCAGTGTTGACAGCTTTCTGCACATCTATGTACTAAATGGACTTGGAGGACAAACTAACCTCTGGAAAGGGTCTTCCCCCACCAGAGAAGAAATCCAACCTGACAGGACACTTTGGGAAGCACTTGCATCTTGCACTTTTCTCTCCTACTTTAAATAGCATTTCTCAAGCTACCTATTCCTCATTGTTCATAATCTCTAAACTCACATTACATTTAAATGAGGACTCAAACCAGTGGCATTTGCAACAACAGCAAAGATGCAGATTACATTTGAGCCTGGTAAACTGACTATTGATGAGATTTAGTTCATGTGCTTACAAAGGATGTGCTTACAAAGCAGACATGCAAAAATATTTGTACGAGCTTCGTGTTTTCTGATCTTGAGCAAAATGTAGAATTCTTTCAACAGGACAGAAAAGTACCATTTCTTCAACAATATACTTATATTATTTAGGCTTGACTTTATAATAATGACTTCAGCTATATCAGCTACTGAGCAACAGTTAGAAGAAATTAACTGAGCAAACACCTGAGCAGTCACATCTGTGTAGGCAGAAATAAGCAAAATGATATTCAGATAGCAGGATACCCACAACTATCAGTCTACTTATAGTGCCAGAAGTTTTAGCTTTTGCCATTAAAGAGTTAAGTTAGCAGCTGTAGCTTTTTTTTATTTTTATTTTTATTAACTGCTAAACATGAGAAGAATTTTTCTTTCTCTTTTGTCCAGAAAAAAGAAAGTTCCCCTGTGGTTGATTTTCATCCAGTTTCTTCATGAAAGAGCTATCAAAGAAAGTTACAGTGTATATTACATTTCATTTCAGAAGGATTTCAGCAATCCCTAAACCTCGAATGGTATCTTTTTGACAACCTAATCTCTTTGTAGTGGTAGCTAAATTAAACCAAACTGTCATCAATGAAAGCTCTCAAGAGTAACTCAAGGATATTCAGCACACGTGATCTATAAAAGTACAGTAGCCGATCTTTAAAAGACACTATTTAAGGCAAAATACTTGATTAAAGATCCTAGTCTTCTCACAGGATATTTTTATTCCATATTTATTTTTGTCTATTTTGGTCTCTAAAATGTCTTAGAAACTGTTTATCTGAAGTTAAACTGCAACAAGTAGAGTACTGCTTCACAGGCAAAGAAATAAAAGACTGTAAAACAAACTTTTAGAAGAACATAAACTACTGCCAAGTTGAACATAAAACTAAACAGAAAATATCACAAATCGTATTTCCATACCATTAGATTAACCCCAAACATTTGCACCTATGTAAATACTTATATAAGATTACTTTTCTGCTGTTCCCAGAAGCCATTCAAATGTTGAAATACATATGTAACTGTTTTCAAGATTGGGTCTATATGTCCTTCTAGACTCCTTACAGACCTATCAGGCCAAAATAACAGCAACATATTTTATAGTCCACTTCTGGCTATAAGATGCATCTTTTCCAGAAACTATTCGACTTGAGTCATGCACACAAAATCATTACCTGAAGATTGGGCTATCGGAAAGGAGAATAAACTCTTCTTTGAAAGCCTCATAAAAAGCATAATGAAAGCATCATAAAAAGCATAATGATGCATCTGCATCTGTTGCATCTCCCAAGTATCATAGTTCAACAGAAGCACATCTTATCTTCCTGTCACTTGTTCCACAAGCCATCTATAAAATATCAAATAAGGCCTTTTCTTCCCATGGCCCTTGGTGGACCAAACCAAGGAACCGCTACCCCTCTCTGCTATCTCTGCCTCCAACAGCTGCCCTCCTAAAGAGCAATGGAACATGTTCAATGAACTCTATACGTACAGGTACCACAGAACTGCTCAACTCTTTGCCATACAGCTAAGAATGAACACAAAATTAAATATTTTTCCTGTGCAAGTGCAGAATGCAGTTACTCAATCCTATTTAACACAATATCATCTTTGTGAAAGAAGGAAAGAAACTAGATTTTTATTCCCACAAGCTGAAACAGAGAAGGAAATAGGCATGATATAAATGTTACTTTGACTATATACCTCACTTAACAACCTTTTATACTTGGCAAAAAATCTTAAATGCTTGATAACAGGAGCACTATACAAACCTGGACAGGACACGCTATCCGACCACAAAATCCACATACTCCAGAATCTGCCAACCCATAATTCAAAATCCGTCATTTTTATTTACTTGAAAGTTAATAAGATATTGTGAAAGACACTCCTGAACCAGGAAACAAATGTTCTGAATTTGAACTGTTTGCCATATCCACACATTTTCCACTGAATGGAAAAAATATAGCTATATTAAAATATCAATGTTATTTGTCTTTGCAAAAATATCTACGGTATTTTCAGTGCTCTGAACAGAGAATAGGATATAGACAGTGATAAAGTTTACTGCTAAATGTCATAAATGTTGACTTCCATATTGAGACTCCCTAAAACAACAGATGCCAGCGATGTAAATAGAGTTTGAAAAATGCCAAAGCTCCAACACTGCTATCAGGATTTTCACACCTAGTTGTCTAAGGTCAGAAACATAAATCCATTATAAAGTACCTAAAAATTTTGAATACTAAATCTGCTATAAGCAATGAGACTTTCTGACCAAAAAATCAAACTACTTGTTACTGGCCACAGATGTAGCTCTAAAGTAACAGTTTAGAGATCCAAGTTAGGAAACAATGCCCTATATTCTCAATTATACAGTGGATAATAATATTGCACAGTCCTACCACCACCTTGGGCATAACCCTGTTCCCATCACCACCTTGGATGTAACACTGTGAACAACAAAAGTGGCCATGAATGCTATCGGTGGCAAGATTTGATATTGCTGATGTATGCTGATATGGTATTCTTCAAATGTCAAGTCTTTTTTTTTAATCAACTGATGAACAAAAGACAAATAAAACCTCTCAGATACTTTGGTATGGGACACTAAGACTAATTGGTATTATTTTTTGCACAGGGGTTGCAGCAACTAATTCACTTCTCAGAGATATGGACACACTTACCACCATTATGAATAGAACTGAATTCTGATAATCTCTGTTCTACAGTAGAATATGTTTGTTAAGATGATGGAACAAAACAAGGTGAGAAAAAACATTTTGTTTTCCAGTTTCTAGGAAAGTAATTCAAAAGATGGAGGAAGAACCATGCCCGATCTGGGCACAGCTGGCTCTTCTGCAACGCCTGGCCAGCTCAGGGAGGTACGGTGAGGTGGAAGCAGCACCCTCAGTACTTTGCCTCTGAACTCTTGACTTTACCCAGCTATGCAGGTGCCAGCTACCTAATGAAACAGCATTTTAAGAGCATGAAGTAAAAAGTCCATATTGGGTGTTATTAGTACACTGTTTCCTCCATATGACTGATGGAAAGCAATAACTGCTAAATGCTATCAATGAAATGTAATGATTTGTTACTGATGCTGTTATGTTTGTTTAGGTGCTAGTAGCTCTCCCTCTGCTCTGCTACTCACAGCTGGGGAGCACATAGCCAATGTCTGTCATTCGGAAGTTATCTCTGAACTGCTGTCACCCAAAGTCGTATTTAGACAGTATAGCACATAAAATACCTTTTTCTTGCTCATCAGCGCTTTGTAGTGCAGAGTCAGGGCTGGACAGGATACTGTACAAAGGATCCTGACTACCCAAATTGTTGGGGAAATGTCAAAGTCATTTTGTGGTAATCAAATGAACATATTTATCTGCAGATGAAATAACTGAACATACATTTATTACAGTTTTGATTCAGTCCTCATCCTTTCTTCAGGAGCAAACAAAAAGCTTTTATCTTGGACAGCAATGCAGACACTAAAAGCAATAGAAAAAGTATATTATAGTAAAAAAGATACGTCTAAAAATTCAGTCCTGACTTTATATGACAAATAACAGAAAGGTAAAAAGAACACTGTCATATCCATCTCTGTGTAAGAAGGTGCTCCACAACATAACTTTTAGTTTAAATAAACACTGTAAAATTTAAATAAAATTAAGAAAAATCTTCAAGCCTTAGTAATTGGAAGGGTCCCAAAATCCCTTTGTATTTCATGCTGAGATGCACAGAGAGTTGTTCATATTTAATTGAAAATGTATTAACATTATAATTTCAAAGGATCGAAAATAAAGGGAGTTTCCTGAAAATTTAAACTAGGCTTTCAGTGTTTCCTGTTGTGCAGGAGAAAGATCTATTTTTAATGGAATAAACTGTAGAAAAGGACCTAAAGAGGGCAATTTCTTCATTCTTCAATGAAGCTAGTGGGAAGTAAGATGGTGTATAATTAGTTTTGGTGGGTTTTCTATTCAAATTTAAAACTTTGTGAAGGTTAATGCTCCCACACTGCTGCATTTAAGCAAACTTTATCTAAATAGTGTTTTCACTAATTTTAGATCCTACTAATTTGAATTTATAAATACTGAGCTTTGAAATCCTTGAAAAGGTTTACACTTTCTTTTTCATGTTTTATAACTCCTGCTCATTGTAAGATTGCATATTCTTTTAATGTTAATTACTTTCCCTTCTTGATGGATCAGAAATATTCATATAACCTCAGAGAAACTCTTGATTATATATATAAAAATATATATATATGCAAACTAAAATGAAAATAAGCAAACTCAAGATCCTATTGCTGAAAATGAATCTTCCCCAGTGGATAATTGCACCTGAGGAGATAATTTAAAAGCAGTCTTGGGCAGAACTGGAATCAAACAGCTCAATGTTATCATTAAATTTTTTTTTGTTAAGCTGATTTATTACACAATGTGATGTCTGTTGAAAACCTCTTACCTCGTTGGTCATACAATTTTTTTTTTTCACGTGTAACTAACGAAACCATTGCATTTGGGAAGCACCACGCTTACCAGACTATACTTTTAATTTGGTCTCCAGGTCTCTGAAACTTTAGCACAGCTCTGCCATGCATAAGCCAATCAGAATGCCTTAGATCAATACCACTAGAGTGAGCAATTGACACTTCTTAGCGCCATAAATTAAATGATTACATCTATCATTTCTCCTTTACGATGTAAACAAAGTTATGGCAACAGAACACTGCCACAGGATCAATGTCTCCTGCTTGGAAAATAAATTCTTCAACACTTATGCAGCAGCAGGAGATTATTATTGTACAATAACATTCTATCCCATCTTCTTAATTACAGCAACGCCCGTTAGCGCTGCTGCTATGAGGAAGCATTGCTGACTTTCTTTCACAGCACACTTCCTTCTTTACCATACTTGCATCGCTTCAGAAAGAGCAAGTGCTGTCATATTACAAGAACATAAAACGACCAGAGACAAGACAAGGGGAAATCTACCCAAGGTGCAAAGTGCAGGTAAGGGATGATCCACACTGCTTTAAACCCTACACTGGAGCTGGTCAGCCAACATCAAGGCTGACCAGCTAAAACAGCTTGCTGCCCAGAGGTGTCCACTCCCTCTTAATGGCATGGCAGTCTTCACTTCAGTGACTCTTCACATATTTGACAAGCACACTAGCAGCACGATGCCACCAGCACTGCTGTCTATCATCCCCTCTACGACCTAACGCATGAACCCCTACCCATGTGTTCACATTCTTTTTAAAGCTGTGCCAGCACGCTTGGTTAAGGATCCAGGGAAAGCATATGGTGCACCTCGAATGTACGGTAAAAACTCAAGTACGTGTTCTCGCACCTGCAGTACCATACAAAAGGAATTCTCCAACGCTTCCCCACATTTTTTACCTATATGTCCAGCCTTACTAACTACTGATTTTCCCTCTCATTCCTTAATCAGAAGTCATCCCTGCTAATGAAGACACAACTGGCCAGCATTTTACCTTTTGCTAATATATGATCAGTTCTGATTTTCTCCACTGCTTGCTGTGAGCAAATTGTGAACACAAGGGTACCACTGCTGCCCAGCCCAGTCTTGGTATCCCACTCTCTGGAAGCCAGTTTTTATCTCAAGCAAATATTTACGAGCTGAACATGCAGATAATAAGTGCTGTTGACTGTTCACAGACTTCCATCAACATAGCATGGACAAATTATTTGTTAATACCAAAAGTGTGCGTAACGGAGCAAGGAGAAGCCAGATTCCCTTGAAAGGTTCAACCTCTACAGGCTGTTCCCTACAGTGGAATACAGCTTCTGCTCTTTCTGCTCCAAAAAGCATCAATAGCTTGGAAAGTTAAACACTGAAAAGTAAACAAATCAGTTTAGGTCCCTTATATCCACCCATTATGCTACAACCTTTACTAACAGGATTATACATGTAAAGGCATGATTAGTATTTACTTACGCAGCAGCTACAGTGAGATCTGCTAGAGAAGCAGCCTGTGCTATGCTCTCTCCTTCTCCAGCCAGACTAATAACTAGTTCCTGAACTAGCTAGGGTAAAGGGACACAAAGTCACAGCAACTGCTATTAGTTTAATGTAGACCTGTCTAAAACCCATGTCTGCCATGCTAAAGCATACATGTTAAAGACTATTCTGGCACTGTTGAAGTAATGGTTTTAACCTTGACAGTGTGCCCAAATGAAAGACAGAAATAGAGGAAATTTAGCAAATACTTCTGCAGTGTTTTACATGTTCCATTCAAAGAATAGCATAGATGGCACTATTGAGATGAACGAATGAGAACAAAAGCCTGCCAAGTCAGAAGACAGATGCCAATAAGTTTGATGCAAGAAAAATAAAGAAACCAAACCACTTTTAAAAACCAGTCATCTGTACAAGAAAATTCCCTATAGGTTATGCATTATACATGGCCTTTGCCATATCTGATTAAATAGACATTGTGCACAACTACCGCCACTGTACTCACTTTAAAGCTATTAAAATCATTCATCCTTTTCTCTCACATTTCTACATTTAAATGTATTCCTCATATAATCTAAAACAGAAAATTAAAGAATCCAGGAGATTGTCATTTATCACGTTTTTCATTAAAAAAACACCAGACAAATCATATAGAGTTGTAGTTTAAGAAACTCTGACCTTTTTCACATGTGAAAATTCAGAAGGATGTTTGAGAAGTACATTGACTAAGTACTGCCACAATTTTCTTTGGGTTAATGAGTGGTTTAAAATTATAGCAATAAAGCCCTAGTTAGCTAAGCATACTATTTAAACAAAGAAAACTTCGAAGGACATACTAAGGCAGATACTTATCTCTTTAGTCAATAAAATTGGAGTCATAAGTTCTTTGTTCTTTATGTGAAATAACTGATAGTTCCTGTTCAGACAAATTATGCCAATTTGGATGTTATGCTTCAGAAAAAGGGGTCATGCTACATTTGGACAATTAGATTACTAAAGTAAGAGAATCAAAATATTTTGATCACAACCCGTCCAACAGGTGTATCAGATCTCATCCTGAAAAAGTGACAAGTCAAAGCTTCAGCAGCATTATATTACACTACAGGGAGATATTAGAGAGGCACCTTCCAATACAAATTTCTGCCATCATCTAAGGAGGCACTAGGTTTTCAGATATAGCTGCCTCTCTCAGAATACCTACTTTAGTCTCTGGCACTTTACAAAGAGGCTATGTAATGATTTTTACTGTGAGCCTTTTCTAATACTTCATAATAAAAAAAAAAAAAAAAAACCTCATGCTGAAAAAAGGAATCAAGAGCTCAGCTTTAACCTTGAGGTAGTTACATCACCTGAAGCAGCTGACAGACTGGCTCACTGGCTTACATACACACACAGTCATATCCCAAAAAAAGACTTGGCAACAGTTATAGATGTCCTAAAGTGATAAGGGACATGTAGGTGATAGGTAAGTGATATGGCTATTTTGCCAATCTATGGTATAAGCTAAGATGAAACATCCAAGGGAATGATCCTATTATGGCCTGGCAGCTAGGTAATTGCAAGAAAGGAAACAAGTGGTTTATACTTCTGAGTCACCATCTACTGAACTAAATCATTTGAATGTGAGCGTTGTGAGAGCTTTCATTAATGAACGTGTTCGTAATGTTAGCCCGTAGAGACAGGTTAGGCAAAAATTGGCTATAGAAAAAACAAGTCATCTGTAATAACATTAAATAATCACAAATAAATGTCAGTATTAAATACACAGATAGAATAGACAAGAAAACTTCAATGAGTTTAGTAAGAAAGTTAGTTCAGGTAGGGCTTTTACCCCTAGTTCAGGTAGGGCTTTTACCCCTGTCCAGTTCACCTTTATGAGACATAACATTGAAAGAATTAAGGGTTGTAACTAAAGAATATCATGATTGAGATACTGTAACGGACATTTTCTTTCTTTGTTAGACAAAAGTAGAAAACATTTGTCTGCCACAAGTGAAAGAACTCTGATTGTTCCATTAAAACTGGCAATTACAGCCCAGGCAATCTCTTAGTCAATGCAATGTAGTATCACTGATATCTGAAGTTTGGATCAAACGCCTGAAATTTGGAACGCCAAAAATCATTCTTTTTCGGATGCTATTAAAGAAATGTGAGCATTACTCTTTGGCCTATTTCAGTGCTTTGGTAAATTGAGCCTGCACTACAAAAGATGTGGTCACTTTTCAGCACATGTTTAAATCCAACTCTGCAGAGTAAAACACAAATATGTTTAAATCATACTGGAATTTAAATGCATGCTTATAAGTTAACTGTGTTCTTACAAGTTATGCTGAACAGGGACTTTAAGGAATGATTCTGAAAAGTCCAATTTATTCGTAGTTGTGTCTGTAAAATTAGAAGAATTTTCTATGTGTCCAGAATTATCTTACACCCTCTCACTCTTGCTATAATAGGTCATCGACTTTTACCTCAATAAGCGATAGCAAAGCCATTGGTGTCGGAGCCATGTTTGGACCACAACCAGGAACAGTCAGAAAGAACTTCTTCAACAAATTTGGTGCTAGACATCAGAACGGTTCACCCCTACCACACTTAATGAAAACTAGGCATTTCTTGTGAACAGATGAAAAGATTAAAATCTAAGCAGTAAAACATAAGGGGTGAGGGGGGTAGAAAAAATCCTCTTTAGGTCTTTGCCCTCTGGACGCTACACATCGCTCAATTCAAGCGCTAGAGGCAAACTTCTGGGGGAGGCCACTATCCTGCTGGTAGGCCTCACAGGTGTAACCTATCATAGGGACTGGACGTGCTGCGATCTTGCCCAGCGGTGGCATGGCAAAAACTGGTTTGAGCTTGCTCTTTGAGCTTACCGCAAGGAAACAAAGTAATGAGTGAGCAGTGGGCTGAAAACAACAGAAAATGAGCAGCCTGGCATAAGCAAAAACATAAAAAGGAGTACAGAAGCCGGAGGTGGGAAAGGTGCCTCCCCGGAGATGACAGGCTTGCTGGTGACCAGTGTTTCTCTCAGATGACCTTCTTCATCTTGTAGCAGTCAAAATTTCATTCACTTCTCACTCAGAGACACAATATTTTTCAACAAAAATAAAAAAGACAGGCTCTATACATTTGTGTCTCGACTTCATTATTTAAATTCCAACTCCTCTTCCCTTTGTGACAAATAACAGATTGCTGTGCGTTTGCAGACGCGTAACTGGGAGCTGTGAATTTTAGTAGCTTACCTTGCTGTCTTTTTAAAGAGTTTAGTGTATCACAGGGGACAAATACCGCCGGGGGTAAGGGTGGGGAGGGGTTGAAGACAGTGTGCTAGAATTGCCTGCATGCTCATCACTTGGGTCAACAGTTTACCATGATGGGTTCAATATTATTTTATCTCAGGAAGCCTCTGTGCAGGTCTCGTTACAGCTAGATGGTAACACTGCAGTTAATTTTTCATCTTATTTTCAAAAATTGCACTTCTCTAGTCCTTTTATAATCAGCCTATTCCATACTGTAGCTGAAGCCATTAAACACACATTTTAGTCTTAGAGCAAGGATGCAGTAATCATCCCATGCTTGAGCATGTTTTGAGACAAGTGACACTGGGCCAGCAGTTTTAATTGCCTTGAGTTGGTGAGAATCAGATATAGCCAAACACTGTCACAGTGTAAAGGCAAGTGTAACGGGTATCTGAGATAAACAGAAGCACAAACAACTCAACTGCAAATGAGCAAAATCTGTTCTTGAGGAAGTCTTACGAAATAATTGAGCACTGCTGTGCATTATGTTTAGCATCGACTGTTAGAGATCAGATGCCTCACCCGTTATCAGCAATCACAAAACTAATTCCTCAGGTATCGTGCAGAAAACGTCCCTTGGAAACAAAGGGCCATATAAACTAGAGTCTACCTCTCCTTCTCAGGTTACTCCAGCTTTTCCCAGAGCTCCCTGCCTGTGTTTCACCCTTGCTGGCAACCCTTAGTTTTGACGAGAGCTTTACAGCCGTTCCCAACGACGCTACCTTAGGGCAATGCTCAGCACGGTGGCGGGTCCCGCACTCGGCGCTGCCCTCCTCGTGCTGCTGCGGCGGTGGCCCTGGCCTTCTGGCCCGTCTGCAAGGGCACCCGCCGCTTCCCTCTCAAATGATTTTCCTATGAAGTCTCAGCTCCTGTTAATCGTTCCTGCAAATAACTCCCACCGCTCCAAGGTTCTTATTTCCCATTCTTAGCAGGAATTGGAAAATTTACATTTCTGCCTGTTAACAAACTAACAAGCGTTTCAAATACGGGTCACCAACTCAAATACAGGTTTCTCTCCCAGGCAACGTCTGTTCCTGCCACAGTGCCCCTTCCTGGCAGCCCCCTCAAACATTTCCTGTAATCACACTACTCTGAATCAGCTGTGGCTCCCAGCTACCCGCTAGCCTGAACACAAATCTAGGCCCAAGGAGATGATAAATCTCAACATTAACCCTTTCTTTGGTCCAATCTCATGTAAGTTTAAACTTGAAAAAGACGTATGAGCTCTCCGGCAAGTTCAAACATCTGTAGTGCCAGGATAACACTGTCCTCAGTGGCAGCACTGACTTTGGCCTATGATTCAGTGATGCACATATCCATGTTCTTATATTAAGGAATTTCACTGTGAAGAAGATCCTTCATTCACTCTAGAATGATCTTTAGAGTATAATAATTTACTACCTTCCATTTGGCAGGAGATTCAAATATTCAAGTCATTCTTAGAGGGACATTTTTTAATAATATTTTTTAATACTGTTGGTTATTTCTTTGGCCTCTGTCACTGCAGTATTAGATTATTTAGTCACCGAAGACCAAATTCTAGAACACCTTTCTGGCACAGCACACTATGCTTTATGGATCTGCAATTCAGAGAAACAATGAAGGTCAACCAAGAAATAAGCGTCAGACTTAAAAATCACACCTGCCTTCTAAGTTCAAGGTCAGAACCTGTTACTCAGAAGCTCTAAAAAAATACTTAAGCAGGCACTAGACCGGACCTCATAGCACGCCCTTATAAACTGGTGAAGCCAGTGGGTGCTCAAATGTCTGATCTGGATGGGCCGTATAATGCCTTACCCTGGCATGTGAGGACTTCACACCACCACACACCAGGACATGCATATGCTACCTGATGAAAACAGAGGCATTCCTGCCCCGCTGGGATGTGTGTCCATCCAAGAAAGAGCCCCATTGCACACACAGGACGTTCACATGAAATACGAGAGGGGATTCTGGTGTTTCGGTCCTGACAGATGCCTTGCAGCCACTTGAGGAAAGAGGGGTTGCGTTTAGCTCCGAGAGACCTCTAGGAAAGCAGACTCTGTTTACAACTTAGTATGTGGGCAACCCTGATTTAAGCTACATTTAATACAAATGTATTACTGTAAAGACTCAGTAAATTCAGAAAATGAACAGAAATTAGCTGCAATTCATTACTTACCATTTTTACCAGTTCTCTCATTTTAAATGTATAAGTTATTACACAGTTTGAACAAAAATGCTTAATAAAACTGTATATTAAGTGCAATGCCTACAATAGCCACAGCTCAATTAAAATTCTAGCATCAATACATTAAATAATTACTCCCCCATACAGACGTATATGTACCTTTTTCAGCATTGATAATTTGGGTTAAATGACTTGCAACTATTACTTGTAAATGCAGGATACAATCAAAAGGTGGCAGCGTAACTGTCAAGTATTATTCCTCCCTATGCATATGCTTTGTTTGCTTCACTTTAAAAGCAGATAGCATTTTCTTGACATCCCTAATGAAGGAACAATTCTCACGTCACATTGTGGGCTAAGGTGTTTAATCACTTCCTGTTAAAAGTTTTGTGCACGTGTGAACATATGCTCATATATATGCTGTGTCTGTATCGCTGACTATGCAATGTAAGAAAGGTTCTTTAATTCAACCGTGCATATACTTGCAATTTTTCTGGGATCAGTTCACTACCCAACCGCTATCACTAGCTAATTTAAACAACTTAAACTGACAGAATATCTTAGAGCAATTTCATGTTGTACCATGGCATGTGTACAAGCGTTAGCATCACAGCCACTGTTAACAGCTGAAACATAAAAAGGAGCACAGGAATAAATCACAAAATACATGTTCTAAGGATCGTTATATTTTTGACTACTGATACATAATTCTAGGAGCGTGCTTGCCACAGTCAACAAAAAGTTAGCATTTAAAGAGAAGCGTTTAACACAAAACTGTATGAATCAATGAAAGACCATGTTAGGTGCTTTGTCTGCTACTGTCATTCTCTGCATGCGACCAATAACAGAAGCTGGCAATACTCCAGCAGCTGTGTTTAAGTCTCTGCAGTTTTGTTCATACACATGCTCAGTAACATACTGGACAGCACATGTATCATACACAGCACACGGGAAATCACAGACCAGCACAATGGAGAGAAAAGTACAGGGCATGCCAAAATGCAGCAAGTTTGCAAAACGAAATACTTAGATGTTAAATGCCATCTTGTCCCCTTTCTGCACGTGCAAACCAATGAAATCTCTATCTCTCCCTGCGATTCCAGCACCTTTGAGGAAACGGGAGGCAGGATACAGCACTGGTGATCAGCTAGTCTGTACTGCGCTTTCTCCTTGTCGCTTAATACCTGGTGGCATCCTGACTTATTCCTTGCCTACAGCGCGGAAGGGACAATTAGCAAATTTGGGCACGGGTTCCTCCACGGCGCTGCCCAGCAGGGACCCCGACTTCCTGACCCTGCTGGGGGCAGGCAGCAAGGCGGAGGAGGGCGCTCCTGGAGCTGAGCGCCGGGGTGGCGAACGCCCATCGGGGGCGCGGGAAGGAAGAGGTGCCAGATAGGAGCACTCTGTTTGGGACACCTAGAGAATGTAAAAGCCACGTTTTTTGTAAAATATACAGACAGATTAAGCCTAGGCCCGCTTCCATGAAGATGACAAAAGGCAAATCTTTATGCCTCTCTGGTGAATTTTCAGGCATTAGGCCAAAAAAAATAAAGTACTAGGCCTATTCATAGATCACTTACGTTGGCTAACGTGGCCCAAACAAAAAGTCTTATTTTCATGGAAAAAATAACATTTTGTTTGATGTTTTCCGTGGCTAAAAGCAGCAACATTACTGGAGATGATATAAAAGGGAATGCGTTGCATGACTCTGCTTTCAACTAACTAATTTTACAGGGAGGGAGTAATTTTACGGGGGGGGGGGGGGGGAGGGCACTATTGTAGCCCTCCCTCCCTCTTACTGAACCTTAAGCCAACACCAAAACTGCTTTTGCAGTGTTAGGTGAAATCATCAGCGAAAGCTGTATCACCCTCTTGCTTATGATGAAGTGATACACCTCCTGAAAAATCCTGATGCCACGTCCCCCCGCTCGGGCTGATGGTGCGGGAATAAAACTCAGCAGGCTGCTGAACAGCGACACATCTGTCCCTTCAAGTTAGGAACAACAGTTTCCTAACACATTCATGACCCCATACATCTCATGTGGAAAAGAAAAAAAAAAAAGAAAAAAAAAGATAATTGCAAACTGCAGTGGAAAGAAAACATTTACACTACGATTTCATGTCTTAAACCTCAAGTACAAAAGTACTTAAAATTATAATACAGCTTAGATATTGCATTCTTTTGCTACTAATTTGTGGGTCATAACCAGTCACAGCAAAGCTTCTGAGTTTCTGGTAACTACGGACATAAGCATTGCCATCTAGAAAGAAAACACTTGTGCGCTGCGCAAATCCCCGTCACCTGGGGCTCTTGCTACAGGCAGCCGTTCACGTTCATAGTTATCCCACCGCTACTGGGATCCTTCGCACACAGTTACCTCCATAGGCCCCTACTGTAACTGAGACAGAAAAACATGGAATAGCTTTAGAAAAGGAAAAGATCACTTGGCCCACAGCACTCGCTTCAGAGGTACTGACTCACTTTCCAAATACTCATCCTGACATACACACTAGCAAAGCAAACTCATTTCTGAACTGAAGCTCAGCTTGCTGTAGGAACACAATACATGAGGGATAGAGTAACGAACATCATGTCACATTAAAGTCGGGTTCTCCACACAGAGGGCTCCTGTCACAGCCGACTCTGGGCTGGAAGAGACCGTCTCCAACAGAGCTCTATAAAAAATAATTCAGTGGGCCAACTTCAGCTCTCTTTACCCCGAGGGTACTGCAGCTTCACTGAAATTAAGGGAATTATTTTGCATGTCAGGAGTGTCATGGGCAGTAATATTTAGCTTGGTTCACCACTTACCATGTTTTAAAATCATCATACCATAGAAATAACTCCCTGTGGATTATTCGTTCAATAGTGAATCACATATCTTACTGTATATTTTGTGTCACTGTCTACACGCAATGTACACTGGTTTGTGGAATAAGAAAAACTAGGAACGTATTGTGGAGGGCCTCATAGGGTCTGAAAGAAAATAAGATACTCAGATGAAAGCTTCTCTTAAAATAGATAGAATTGGAGAGCACAGATCAGGGAAAGGAGGTCCATTCAAATATGGAGTGAATAAAAACCAGAACTGACGTAATTATCATAAATACAGGTTATTTCGGAGGACCTGGAGAAGGAGGATGATGGGACAGACAAATCTGATACACAGCAAGGACCGGGATCTAGTTGTACAGTAGCAGATAAGAGTGGAGATGAGGGATAGCAAGTTTTCTGGAGTTGTGGAGACTAAGAAAAATTATACACTGGAGACTGGACAGATAATACATGCTTGGTGATATGAACCAGAACAGTATGCTATTATTTCCACTGGTAAACTCAAATATTATTCACCCTGCATGTCTGCATTAGAGTCTGAAAAGGATTTATTAGTATTTGTTAACTGAATATATAAAATCCAATATATTTTAAAATTATTACATATATAAAAAAACCAAGCTACTGTTCTTTCATTCTTTGTTTATGTTGTAACACAGCAGCTGTGATAACATATTTGCAGTTATTTCATGCATCCACAAACCATGGTGTCTAGGAACATAACAAATTAAAAGTGAAAATAAATAAATAACTGGATTAAATTAACAAATTATACCAGCCACGCTCAAGAGAAGGAAAATGTGAAGTAATGAACCACAGGAAAAGTGTCCAATGAAAATGATGTAATGAGCCACAGGAAAAGTGTCCAATGGAAGCGATGTACTGTGCAAACTTTGGCAGGTCACCAAAAGGCAAGAGTCTCCCAACTTCACCAAAAGTGCTTGGCCATCTCAGGCACCATCATGTAGTGCCACCTGCAGGTAGCCCAAACCCCATCTCTGTCACAGCACCCAGGGTTTCCTCTTCACTGGATCTAGGCTTCCAGGGCCACTAAGTCAACTAAGCAAACGCAACTCTTGGAGACTTAAGTCTGAACACAGCAGCTATCAAGATAAGCACCTCCGTTGATTTCCATCATGCAATGACACAGGAAGAAAGGCTTGGCTTCTTCCTAAAACTCCAATGCAGTTTTCCTCTTCTTGCCCAAAAGGCAGGCAGAACGCACAAATCCCCTCCTCACGCTCCCCCACCAAATGGCATTGATTTTGAGAGAGGCTATGTGTGATCAGTAACTCTAAAATCAGTGTAATTCCTAAGCTGTGCAATAGTAACTTGAGAGACTAATCCCACATAGCCAAAATGGAAAAGAGTATACAAGCAACGTCTCTCAGATTTGACACAGAGGTTGCTGGCAGGCTGCTCGAGACTGAAGCATATGTTCAGTCTAACCTACGGCACCCAGCAGGGCTTGCTGGACTTGGCACGAGCTGCAGCCTCCAAGTTACTCTCAGAAGATAACCCTAAATAGATCCCATTACAATAAACCCCAGTGAGGGGTGAAAATCTATAATTAATGATCACTGTCAATTTAGTGCCTCCCACAAGCGATTCCAGAGAGCTGAAGTCCTGACATTTTGAGAGTTATCAGAGTCAATTTAATTACTTGAAAAATGGTTATTCTCTGTAAAATGACCACTCTAACTGATCCTAAAGTACCAAGGTAACTGGAATTTAAGAGCATTCAAAAGTGCTCACCTCTTTAGAGACTGATATGGTCCATGAAGTGGGGGACACAACATAGATACGGTGCACTCTAAAAAGCTATCAGCAGGGCTACAAAAAGGACATACAGTCCTAACGTTTCATAATAATTAAATACCCAGAAACAGTTATCACAGCAATTACTGAACATGCATGATTGATGCAGACTTTTCCAGGTTTTTAAATTATACTCTAAATGATAGTGTCATGGCAATTCCAGAAAATGACTGGTCTTTTTCCCATTAAATTAAGGTCCAAAAATAATGGACTAGGGACAAAAACCCACAACCTGATCTGTTCTTAAATAGATAATGCAGGACACAGGAATTATTCACAGTTTTAATGAGACTTACAGCAGAAAGGGACAACAATAAACCTAAGGCAAAACCTCACCAATTAGGAAACTTTTTATCTTGCATTATGTTTAATTTGGAAACCTTTGCATCCCTGCAGTTTACAAGCAAAAAAATTCTTTGCATAGCAGGTTTCACAGATTGCCTAACAATCAATAGTTGGGAAGAGCTACACAAGAAATTTCCCTTGTGATTTAACGACAACTCTGATTCCCCAAGGTCTACGTTACTGACATCATGGCAAATGTAGTGTGAGCAATGAAAAATGGAGGCTGCACGTACCGTGCTTTCCCCACTGCCTCTGCCCAAGTCATAACTCACTCTTGCATATACTGTAATTTAACCTGTGGAGATCCCAGAGGGTGCTGTATAAACAGTGTGTGAAAACTTAACCCCATCATTAAAACAGTATAGCATGCTTTGCAGATTGCCAGCAGACCATTTAAAGCAGAAAAGTTCAACTAAGGCTTCATCTGATTTATAAATTTTCATACTAGGCAAATCACCAGAGTACTTTGGCACCTAAAATGAGCCAGGAGCTGATAAATGGAAGCCATATATGTCAAACTTATGCATGTTTCTGACAGACCTTAATCTTTACCCTGAGCATGTCCCTTAAGGTGCCATAAGTCACTTTATAACATACACCACTACTGGTTATGAACATGGGGGCGGGCAGCTGCTGAAGTTACCCTTTGAAGAAATCCTGCATCTTTGGGTAAAGGCTTCATTCCCTCCCACGTTCAGCTGAAGTCTGGCACACACTCAGATCTGATACCCACCACTCAAATTGTTAGCAGGTATTAGCTGTCACATTGCATTAGCCCCTCATCATGCTCTCTTGCATCATGCCAGCATATAATGTGATTTAATGGAACATGACGTGACATATGTGACGTGATGTGATGTGATGTGACAGCTACCATTTAAAAGGGAACACACCTATTTTCAAATCAGATGCCCATTATCAATTAAGCTGCTCTGGTGATGGTCAGACATTTGTATGTCAAGCCCAAGTAAAACTAAACGGCATGTGTTGTCTGTGCTACTGAACCGATGAGCTGGGAATCTGCCAGCTACCCAAATTATCCTTGGGTAATTTGACAGATCTGTAATATAAGCTCTGTGTATCAGTTCCATGTCATATTTGCTTGGTACTACCGAAAGCATGTTTTTGCCATTTTTCTCCTTCATCCATCATAATTAAAATCACCTAAAATGCTGATTACCAAGCTGTAACTTCAGTTCTGTTATTATCAGCTGCTGCGCTTGGTTTGTGAAAGAAAGAGAGGACAAAGAATATTTTTCTGTAGCTGCAGTGGATCTAAAGTGCTGAGAGCATCACAAACATGGCCATTTAACTGACCAGATACAATGTGGAACTAATACGAAAAGTTAGTAAGAGCCGCATATAACCGTGAGTAATAAAACCTTTTTGTATCCACTTCTGCACAATGATTTTTCTCCCTCAGTAGAGAAAAGACATTAAATGCTTGATTCTTAAAACCCACAAAGATTTGCATAGGTGCAATGAGATTGTCATAAATCTGTTGTAGGCAACAGGCTGTGTAATATATGCATAATTCAAAAGGAAAGAGCTTGTAGATGAGTTTAGCGTGTAAGTGAAATTCAGACACACTGTAGTGCAGCAGTTTTACAATGCACAAGGAATGCATATTATCCTCATGCAGATTAAAGTATTGATTCTTCATCATTCCCTAGTTTAGTCATTAATATTCATGCAAACCCTCTGGGCTGGTCACCTTGCAAAACCGCACAGAGCAGTGGAGAACCCGCTCGGCTGTACGCAGGCACTTCAGCATGGGAGAGCTTTGTGTGCCACAGTAACATGGCTTCCTGTGAGTGATATGCCTGCAGTTGCTGCTCAGTTGACTGTTTCTGATGATCTTGCTGCTACTGCAAAAAGGGCAAAGCTGCTGCCTCTAGATTTCCCGATGCAAAAATTGCACTTCAAGGCCGGATGGCAGCTTGAAGGTCACACACACCGAACGCCTCGCATGCCAGAGACAGGAAGCCTAATTTTAGCCCACAAGAAAACAGAGTGCTGATTAGAAAAAATGAGATTCTGTAAAGCTTCAAAAGCTTAACAGGGGAAAATCATTCTTAGCACAAAATATGCCATCATACCTATGGGATGCAGTGCTACAGGGATGTCAGAAGAAAAGGTTTTCATAATTATATAAGTGGTAGAAATGCGTGGAAACTAATTACACAATTGTCTAGACGGTGAATATTGAAAGTAACTGTATACATAATAGGATAACATTGTGATTATTTATTTGCCTTATGATCATCCAACCTCGTGGGATGATAGGAAAGTCAGTAGCAAGCTGACGGTTAAAGAGATGCAAAATATTTGCAGCCTTTCCTGCCATAGCAGTTTCTACATGAATCTGCAACATGAACAGCAGACTATGCCACCTCTTTGTTCATGCAAGGCTCCCACAAATCTAGCATGATGGCTCCCACACGGGTCTGTCTTAACGGAGAGCCCGGTCTCACCTGACTTACCACGCATGAGCAGACAGGCTGTGTGGCGTCTGCCCAGGATGTACTGTAAAGTGGCAGCGCTTGTTTTACGAATTGGAGCCTGATGGCTTAAGGGAGAAATCTCACCGTGTTAACGGCGGTTGTCTCGTACACAGCCCATCCCATCAGTGATCACCAAGATTTTCCCTTTCTCCTATCCGCAGTCCACATCCCTTCATCCCTTGTTGCTTTTCAAAGAAAAACAACACTATACAAGTACTCAGTTTTAAAACTACATTCTCAAGAGAACTTAGCGGCCAGAAGACGGAGGCAGATAGTGGGGGGCCATGACCCCCCTGCAGGGCACTAGCAAGTTATGTGCAGGCTGGTGGATTGGACACAGGGACAATCTCCAGCTGGGCCAGCTCAGGACAGAGCTCGGCAGGGGCTGCCCAACCAGCTCTGCATTCATACGGGGGCTACATCCAGGATACCACTAGGACACTGCATGTTATAGGAGTCAAAGAGCAACATTTTACTTTCCAGATCTTTAGTTTTAATAATAAAGCAGCTTTGGAAAGACTTTCTTTTGTCCTTCAATTTTATTTGGAATTCATCTTTTCTTGTTTATGCTTACATACACTATTTAGCATTCAGATATCCTTCACTGTGAATAATTCTCAGTTCTCAAACAGTTGTAAGAGTCATTTCAAAACTTGGTATAATGCAATTACAAAACAAACAGAAACAATTCATAAAACCTGCAACAAAGATTATTACCCACATCTCCCCTTTCCCAAAACCCACATTTTGCGTGAGTCAAATGCATAAGAGTAATTCAAAGATCCAGGTTTACTTTTGTAAGCATTTTGTGTATATTTCCTAAAGATTTTCAATCTAAAAATATAAACAAATGTGCCTTGGAAGAAAACAATAAAGCTAATTGAAACAATACCCCATTCAAAATGTTCAGTAAAATTATCCTATAGGTACCTGGCCCACAGGATACAGTAAAGTCTGCATCTGCCTATATGCGCCTTTTGATGTACACCAGATTTGATGCGCAGTTGGGATAAAATTGCAGATAGAATCCTCATTAATCTCCCATTCATTTCTGGAACTTCTTGACATGACAGTTTTGAACCAAAATGTCCCTTTAATTTGTTCTAGCTAGAGTTACCAGTTTCAGTAAATTACTACAGTTATATATTAAAATCTTCTTGCAAATGGATTGCAAACAAGCGTGGGAGAACTGGCAGATGGAAATCAGCGATGAATTGTTTTGGGGTTATACTCCTGTTTCTTGAACCTTCAGGCATGGTTTGTATTTGATTATAACGATATCTGTACCACTGGGGAGTTTCTGTTCCCATCCACACTTTAAAAGGTCCACATCAAGGTCAAAAATTGCATTTTGGACTTAAATTTAGCATTCTAGGTCTGAAGTCATTAACAGTATTTTTGAGGATATAGAGTATACAATTCCTAAAATTCAGGTAAATTTAGAAAGCAATTAAGAGCATATAAACAACCGTACTGAATGAGACCAAAGATACTTCTAGTGTAGTATTCTGTCTCCAACAATGTCCATAAGCAGATAAGTAGAGAAGAGTATAAGAACAGGACAAGTATAAATGATATTCTCCCCTAATATTCACCCACGCTTCACTTACTTTCAGCTTAGGATCTTCCTGACCTAGATATGATATCTTTGTGTATAAGCTAACCTTTAGTGAATTTTTCCATGAACTTGCCCAGTCTCCCTTCAGACCAATTCAAAATTTTAGCATCCATCACTCTTTTGGCAAGATCAGCTACCCACTGCAGATTTTTATTTGTTTCGAGTCTGGCTCCTACTACCTTCATTTGATTTCCCTTGGCTCTTGGACAAGACAGTGCGAAGAGAGTGTGAACAACTTAGCCTTATCTGTACTCTCCATGATTTTATAGACTACTATCATAGCCTCCATCAGTCCTCTCTTTTCCAGACTGAAAAGTCCTAGTTTATTTGATCTTTCCTAATACATTGTTCCACACCTCTGCTTATTTTTTGAACCTTCTGTGGAGCCTTTTGGGGGAGCAAAGAACTACTCATAGTAATCAAGATGCAGGCAGATCATGGATTTCTATAATAGTATAATTTTGTTACTTGTTGCTTTTCTAATGATTTCTAACATTTCATTTGCCTTCTGACCATTACTGAGCACTACACTGACATCCTTATGGACTTACCTATTGTAATTGGAATAGCTTGCTCCTAAATTGTGCAGGGTAAGATCAGAAACAATCATTATTTGTGTATCAAGCTAGTATTTTTTTCCTCATGTGCCTCATTTATCTATATTGAATTTCATCTGCTATTTTATTTCAGTTACTCACTGCATCTGTTTTTCATTTGGTAAGCAAAATAAGGCAGATGATCACTGCATAATATCAGCACCCTCTAACACATTATTCAAAATGGACTCAGTTTGTCCCATCAACACTGGATGACAGAAATTACCCCTGTATGTGTCAGGGTTAAGGTATTTGCACCATCTGTCCACAGGGGTTCCATAAGGGATCAGTTCACTTCATAAAAGTCATACTATTAATGGAGGCTGCACTCTACTACATCCCCACCTTGCAATACATAAATAAAAGCCAGTCAGAAAACCTAGTACAATTTTTTCACTGACTTTTTTCACTTAATATTGATATAAAAACACATTGCAGAAATAGCTTGATTTCAAAACTTTCTACAAAATTCAGGCAGAATTTCTAAGGGACTCTTGCCTGCCTACCAGCTCTAAAGACCAGTCTTGGTTTTTTTTTTTGCCAGTTAGCCCCTAGGGCCAGTCCCTGCCAGGCCAGCAGGACTCTGACGTTCCCTGGGGCTTCCTGGCAGCTACTTGCCACCCAAGGACTCAAGGCTTCTGGCAAACCCCTCCACAGCTGTGGAGCCAAGGGTCTTGGATGCTCTGGCAATCACAGAACGAAGCTGACTCAATTATTTTCAGTTTCTTATTTTAAGGAATGGTTTTACCAGGCTGGCCAGTTGTTCTGATATTATTTAATAGTGGGCAACCATAACTAACAAGAAGTGTGCTACCTTCAGCCTTCAGTTACAGGAATTCCCGAGATCATAGGCTTTGCTACAGAGTACATTCTTCATTTCTGAAACAGGCTTGATCAGTTTTGAAATGGAAAACAATGTAGGATTTTTACTGACCATAAATATTTGATTTTTTTTTTTTAATTTTGGTCCACATTTGAAAAGAAAAATAGACAAGAACAACTTAAAACTTTTTGCAGAACTAAAATTAACTTTTTGCATGACCTCTACCCACAAGGTTGTGCACTGAAAGTGAGGAAAAAAGACTTTTGTTTAACTTCTTGCTACCTGTACATACTTGATATTTTTAATTCAGTTTCATGGATATTAATGTTATTGACCTGTACATTGTGTAATACATCACATGATTAGGAGGATATCTAAATCTGAATCTATTAAGTTGTCAAAGGACAGAATAAAGACTTCAGATATATTTCACGAAGGCAATAACTTCTTTGTATGTTCCCACTGATAACTATTTCTTCCCAAGGAAAATAGTTCCCAAGGACTATCTATATAAACCTTTAAATTCCCTAATGAATTCTTTATTGCCATTGAAGAATTTTACACTTGAATAATTAACTGCTTTATGGCCTCCCATTAAAAAAAAAAAAAAAACCAACAATGCAAACATGGTTTAAATTCTCATAAGAACAGAACATCATAAGTTCAAATATTTCTAGAGCATATTTACATTTAAAACTGCCTTGCACATATTCATTTCCCAAAGAACTTCAGCAATACTGAAATTCCAAAATGTCTGTTTTCAGTGCAGCCTACTAATATTTTGTTAGTATTTAAAAAATATTCAGAAGTATATAATTTTATGGGCAAGAAACACAAGCAAAAAATCCCAGATCATTTAACTTTCCTACAATTCCCATATAAAACTTTTCTCATAGGTCTTCCTTATCTTGCTACTCTAATTCACGCAGATGATCTTTACTCCCACTGATTTAAAAGGGCAACTTGAATGATGAAGGGCTGCAGTATAGGCCTACTGCATTTCAAATTTCAAATCCCAAAAAATTGCCAAAAAATGTTGGCAGCATCATTAAAGTATCTGTTCTCCTTAAAATAGAAAAGAAGGAATATGCTTCAGCTACTCTGACTACATAAATCAGTAATTGCAAAGACCATATGATTGTTCTTTTAGTAAAGGAAAAACCCTCAATAGTTTTTATAATAGAACAATTCCCATGTGATTTTTTAGAAGACAAAATATAATCATTGTAACCCACAGATTAAAGCATCTTTCTCCTTCCATTATATAAATCCTACACCAGATTAGAAGACAGAATTGTATCTCCGTCTCCATTATGACCTGAAATGAAACATTTTTTATACTATATTGACAGAAATCTTCATCTCCAGGGGCCTGCACTTGCTCTTACTGAAGTTAATGCAAAAAATCTAATTGGTTTCAATGACAGCAGGATAGAGTCTGAGGGCCCATTCATGGGTCTTTCTGGAGGAAACACAAGGAAAACATTTGTGACCATTATTCTATCTCTATGAACATTATCTTTTCTTTTTATTTTGTCTCATATTTCAAATTTCTAAAATAGTTAGTCATCATTGCTGGGGCCAGAAAGAAACTGCCCGGTGGGAAATGTATTCCATAGATGCCTATGAATAATTTTAAAGTGCTAGGTCTCGGAGATTAAACTTCTGCTCTGTTCCACAATGTCAATTTCTATGTTAGAGATTGTTCATTTTTGGAAGGAGGTACTGGGTTATCCTTAGCCTCAGCATTGAAAAACAGAGCTAATTTTTATACAGGAGTCTGAAGAGGCAACATGCCATATTAACTGGGTTAGATTTTCATGGAAGGAAGTGTTGGAAGGTAAATTCATATGTCCAAGCTATACTCCCCACACGCTAAACTCAACTCCACTCTGTTACAGCATTCTGGGTTATTCCATCACAAAAATAGTCCTGCGTAACTCCAGCCTTGCAAACAAGTACATCTGAAGATGGCATGGCCATCCAGACTTCCCCTGAAATTAAATTAGAGAACTAGGATTTACAAATGCCTTGCTAAAACTTAAGGGTTCACAAAATCAGGGCCAAATTGTAGGTGACTGGTGCCAGCTGTCTTTGGGGGAAGTTGCATACATTTACTAATTCTCACATTCTGAAAAAGTCAGTGCTAAATGGCCTTCAAAATTCAGTAGGAATTTCCAAGGCATAAGCAGCACAAGTTTGATTTGTAATAGTATTTAACAACATTCAGACATACTGCGGTAAGTAAACAGGAAAACAAAATCTTCAGTCGCAACATCCTGATACTAAAAATAGTTCCACATAGATGAGGTTAGGGCTCCCTGCATGCTGAGCTCTTTCTACTTGGAAAATGCGCACCACAGGCCAGGGCAAAGCAGGAGCAATGATTCGAAGAAAGAAGAGAACCCACATAGCTCACATTAATATTGGAAATCCACGTCACAGAAATGGCAAATAATAGAAATTAATTCATTGTTTGCTCTTTTTAATATTCTCAAATCTTCTCCGCCATCAAATCCAAAACTGGTTTCAAGGTGACTACCTCAAGTATCTTTATAAAAGAAGGTAACTGAGGAAAGGATTTTCTGATTATTTTGTTCACTCCAACAAAGTATTTCCTTACTTCTAGAAAAAACATTTTCAGAAACAGAGCCCAGTTGCAATCTAGTCACATACTAATAGGACACAGCTCTTTTCTGAGGCATATTATTTACATTATGGATTTATTATTGTCTTCTGTTATGTTGACACGAAATAATCTTTCATCTCCTTCTACGTTAAAAGAGTGCAAGCGTCCTTTCCTCAGTAAATAATTCAAAGGCATATAAATATTTTAAGAACAATAAGCAGTATATTTCGGAGCAGAGGAAGAGGAGTGAAATTAGTTATTTGTAGCTGAGATCTTGATTGCAGCAGCATAATTGTTTTTCAGTTTTCATTATCCCACAGTGAACCAAATCTCTCCCTTTACTTTCAAACACTGAATATTTAGTTTCATCTGCAATAGTAATTTTTATGAAAAAGCAGAAGCATTCAGGCATGAACTTTCAACGCTCTCAAAATTCATATGCTAAACAAAAGGAAAATTTACTCATCTTATAATAATTTGTTTGTCCTGCATACATCTTTTTGCAGTATGGTATAACAATCTTTCTCATAAATATTGTGTTTACGGGTTAGTGGATACAACCTCACACAACACTTGAATTATAGTAAGAACTAGTAAGAAATGTTTGGTAAAAATGAGTTTTTTCATTATAGGATGAAACAACACAGAAGAAAAATTCTTACTCGTTTTCATATTCATATAGAAACTACAGCGGAAACGATAAATCAAAACTGACCTACAGTCAAAAGTAATAGAAGTTCAGAAACCTGAAGAATGTGCAGACACAGCAAAAACTCATTTGAGAATCACTTATTGCTAGTTATTTTTCTATGATCTAGGGCTGGCCCTCAGATCTGCAATGCAGATCTCCAAAATCTAGAGTAAGACAGGCTATAAGGCCTGGCAGGAACTCTACATTAATATTGTCAGTTCATTCCCATGTCATCTTCTTTTCCCAAAAGACTAGCACAAAATCTGTGTATCCCCTTCTCTTTTCAGTGTTGGATAGGCATGCTTTAAAACATCTGAAAGAAGCAAATCTGGAGCCCCTATGTAGTAGTGAATTTAAGTCACAGTTGATCTGTTATTAAAGTTTCAGTAAAAGATATAAAGCTATATATTGCTTTAGTCTGTTGCTTAAAGAACAAACAGAAACTCTTCTCCGAGTAGTCAACTTCTCTCACTCTTTGTCCCCCTGTACAAGGATATTTTATAACAGCATTTGGCTGCAGTTCTTCAACATGGCTTTGACAGTTCCAGAACTTACGGCTACAGACGAGTGATTAAACCTCCAGAAATTTACAACTTTGATTTAAATGACGCTTTTAGAACACACACAGTGACACATGACTGTTTTCTGTTGCAAAATCCAGAGAAAAGTCTCCATTTGTTCAAGAGTTTTCTATAAAGATGCATGCAATTTTTTTTTGTATTAAAGATGGTTTTAGCTATCCCTGTGCATATAAAAGCACAGAGCTTACTGAAGCATGCCCACGCTTCACTAAATTTTAAGAGGGGACACCATCCAACTCACCTCGTCACACTGCACTGCCTGACAAATACAGGATTTGGAATTCAGAGTAACTTTGGCAGATGAAAAAGAAATCTTTTGAGGAGGTAAGATGACCTGGAGTGGGGAAGCTGGGGATTTATTTCACTTGACTTCTCTCATATGAAGTAGCACATACTTTGGAAATCTTTGACTATATAAAATCAGGCACCTTTATCAGGAACTGCTTTGGTTTAAAACCCTTTCTGTTAGTTCTATTATTGTGTTTGTCCTTACCCCCTCTCCTGTATACAGCTTGTTATCCTTTGTTTTTTCTCTCTTCCCATTTGTTTTAGAAGCTGAAGGTTATATAAAAAAGTCTCTGAAGTCCAGTAGAACATAAGTAGCTGCCCCTGTGACCTTGATAAAGATCCAGGATAGAATTGACATAAAACTGCTCAAAGGCAATAGCAACAGAAATTGGAAGCATCCTGTTAGAAAGGACAGGAGAAATAGCCCTTCCGTTCTCAGAAATATCAGAGCTAAAACTGACGCATTTGCCTCCCAAACATAAAAAGCAACAATATCTGTACTACAACTACCTTTAAAATATATTTGTAATCGTACAAGAAAGCAGATTGTAAACTGGCAAGCAGATTCATCAGCTGGTGAGAAGGCTCTAAGTTACCTAATGCACATTCTCTCATAGGCATTTTAATGTGCCCTTTTTTTTAAACCCAAACCAAAGTAATGGAAAATGCCCAGTCAAGATTTTTCCAGCTCCAGACATCTAAGGGAAGACAGACTTTTCCCCCTCACAGATAAGGGCTTCCTTTACAGGCCCTCCTTTGCCTCTGCTTTGACAGTTTCCTGGAGATCTCTATAAGCTTGAACCTGCAAACCTGCAGGACCAGGTGGCTTCAAAAGATTCACTAGCTTTCCAACTTACCACCCTCCTCTTGTTAGCCAGACATCTCTGCCTTCTCTTTTCAGGACAGATATAATGTTTCAGATGAGCTTTATCACTACCAGAGTGGCCAATGAATGCCATTACATGCATCTCAGTAAAATATTTGAAAAGGGTTACTCTGAGAACTATGTAAGAAATTATCAGTATAACCATGGATTTTGTTTAGATTACTGCACGAGGAAAAAACATGATAACGAGATACCCTAATTGACTGTATCCCATGGACTTTAAAAGTGTCAGAGCAATTTAGCCTTTAAAGAACTACATAAAATATTTTATCACATCTCTGCCTCAGTAACTTTAATAAACTACACAGCCTTCAGGGACCAGGCTCCTTATAAATTAACTGCCTTCAACTTGCTGCACAAGGGTCTTTATCTCTTGTCAGCTTAATTATGTGTTTAATTTTATTTTTAACATTTTTTAAAATGACCCACACCAAGAGAAGCCTAGATTGTTTAATTAAACAAATGAATATGGTTATATCTAGCACGATCAAAGCACTAATTTGTCATACTAATGTTTTATACAGAGCTGATAGTTGCATTGTAGTGCTAATACACTAGTTTAGTCTAAAGTTTATCAGCTCACCTTTCCAGCAATAATTTAAAACTTTAACTTTGTTCCACCGCCCTCTTACAACTAATTGGCTGTAGCTTTTCCCTAGTGTCTCAACAGAAGCTAGGCTCTAATAAGTTATTAAGCAATTACTAATGCATTATTGCTTATGCATGTGTGTTCCAAATTTACCCTCTACTACAGAAAGGCTCAAACGAGTGCCTGGTTAACAGCTGCAGAAGACACTTCCTTCAGCAGCCAGAATCTCTATTATAAGGATGGGTCTGGAACAAAAAAGCCGTAGGTGTTACCTAGTGCGCTACCTAGTAGAAGCCCCAGTCTTAACCCAGGCTTGAGGTGCCCAAGAACGACATCACCAATAGCCAGCACGCTGGGTGAAACACCCTTAATGCCAATGCTGAATGCAGAGGAACAGGGAAGGCCCAAGCCAGGGAGTCAGGCCCCAAGCTCTTACGTACGAAGCATCAGCCTCCTTCGCTGAGACTGTCCTTTGCTGGTCAGATCTCCTGTGAGCCCAGAATAAGCCCTTTCTCACTAAGTTCATCAGAAGGAAAAACACTGCAGCTAGAGCATTCACTTAGGATGTACAAGACTTGCCTCCAAGTCCTACGTCTCTGAGGAGACCACAACCCACACCTCACAAAGTACATTAGCTATTTATGCTATAGGGTAGCGTGTCAGTAGAAGGTACTCTCAATTTGTTTTGTTGAAATGGATTTAGCAACAAGGGAGAAGGGAAGAAAAGGGAAAGACAAAGTTTCTCAGTGCTAGTCCTCAGGACAACACTTACCTCAGGTGGGGATCCATGATCCACTATATGCTCCCAAGACCTGTACTGCATTTTACACTGAACTATCATGGAATAAAGTAAAACAAAATCACTGAACTGTCATGGAACAAAGTAAGACAAAAACACTGGAACCCAGCCATCCTACTGCCCAGTAGCAACATTAACCACACATTAACCACAAAGTTAAATGGTCAGGCATACATTCACTCTCACTTCATACCACTTTTTATGTTACGTGAGAAGCTCTGAGAAGTGGGAAGATGATTATTCTCACTTTTCTTCCAAAACAGCCAATAGATTAGAGACCTCATCCAGGAATGAGATCTTGAATCCTTTTAGAAAAAGATGGGAACTGAAGTCAAGTCTCCCAAATTTAGAGCATGTGCTCTACACACTAAGCTATTGCATAGCAGTAGTGGGGAAGGAAAAACAATAGCAGCACAGCAGTTTTCTGGGTGGAAATAAAAGGCTTTAGTGCAAAAACTCATTGTGGTTTGTAGTATTTGAGGTTACAATGGAGGGATATGCACTCCAGAAGTACTAAGTTAGGTGCTAGCTAAGGCATTAGCATTATCTGGATTTAAGCTACTGACTGCGTGCATTTCCTAACAGTTACTCTAGGCAGATACCTGCTCAGGATGGCTAGCTATTGCAAATCTCACTTTCAAGCTCTTAACTCTCACTATTTAGAAGGAAATTATCCCAAGGAAGAGAAATATTGCATACTTCTCTTCTATGGAGCTAGAACATCTAACTCTGGCCTGTGGGGACCAACCACCTAGAAGACTGGTGCTCTATCTGACATTCAAACCTCCTCACAAACTTGGTGCTATCTCACCCTTTAGTGACTATGTTTAAACCTGTGAGTCTGTATTTCATTCATAAGTTCTTACAAAAATCCCAGCAATGTTATTTTCAGTGAGTAACTGTCCCAGGCCCAGCTCTACCTTCCTAAAGATCTCCCAAAAAAGTCACTCACGTCACTGCTGCACCTGCTAAAGTGCAACACTTTCAGAAATAATCTCTCTGTAAGCCACAGCATAAGGCCACTGCTGCAAGGATCTACTGCCAATTAGCATAGTGATTGCAAGGCAAGACACACCTTTTGCCAGTTCTCAGTACAGGGCTGGCTAAATGCTCCTCAGCTGATGTGGGACAGAGAGGAGCTAGCACACAGGAGAGGCTGAGCCCGCAGTCCTGTGGCTGCTGTTGGATGTGCTATTACTCCCCCCTCACTTTTCAGAGAGTAAGGAATTAAGAAAGGGAGCTAACGGGACTTTGAAGAGAGACCCAAGATCAAGGAAGGGCCTTGCCGGTTGGGAACTGGTGGAAAGACACAGCTTTAATGATACTCCATAGAATGGCCTCCCTTTCTAGAAGCTGTCCTTATTCCTGCTTTCCCCTTAGCACTGGGACTTTCTCATCTCAGCCTTATCAGTATTTCAATTTCATGATTTTTCAGTCAGCATTGTGATTTTTGGAAGGCTGACTCAATTTTTGTATACTAGAATTGCACATCTTCCTGCTCGAGCATTAATATATCCTATTTCCCTCTTACAGGAAGCTCTTTGGAAGTGGTAATCATCTAACATGCTACAGGAGATCAGTTGTTTGGTATATTCGGAAGACCTTCAGTGATCTCTTTTCACCAGCTATGTAATAGAGCCCACCCATGCAGTGATAGCAGGTGTCTGACTTGCGATATGTTGAAGGGGTGTGCAGAAGCTTGTCTTCCTAATAGGCTATGTGGTCTACCTGATAGATAGGCTTACTGCTTCCAAATAGTAAAGTAGGGAGAGCAGCTAGCGATGACAAAAGTCTAATGCTGTTGAAATTCCAGCTGTCGTAGCAGCTAACCCAGACTAGGGCTTTTTCCAAATACAGATTTGAAACTCAAATCACTGGAAGTCAAATGTGAACATTTTGAAACCTTCAGTGCCAGGATAATACCGGGCAGTAGATGAAAAGAGTTCTTAGTGACATGTGTTTGATTGATGGTGGCTGCTCTGTGCATATGATAAGCACAGCAACCTCAGAAAGTGATGGAAAGCACCTGGAAAAAGTCCACTTTGAAGGTCAAAACTGACAGAACCTTTATATACATGGGAAGATGCCAGTGGAAGAGCAATAACTTTCAAGAAAGTTACAAGAAGTAAAAAAACTGAAAAGTACAGTTGCAAGATCTTGTGGAATTTATGGCTTGCTTGGTTAATATGTCTGTCTGGCTGACTGATAGTTCCACTGTGGTAATAATACAATAGTTTAAAGTGAAGTTGTAGAATTTTCACTTTGTTTTACAGTGCCCCTCAGACTAACAATAAATGACTGCCAGTTTTCCCGAATGCATTGCAGATTCTAATAAGTTATTAGCCAATTACTAATGTACCATATGCATCCAGGCATATCAGATAGCACACTGAATTTAAAGACTCACTTACACTTAATGGGAAAGTCTGAGAAACATTTTAGTTAGAATGATTGTGTTTATACAACCTAGATGTTGGAATTTGCTTGCATATTTTTTTTGGAAGCTCTTTATTTTCAGGAATTTCATATGTTCCTGTGCTTTTGTCTTCATTTGATATTATGTTTTACTTGTTACTCTTCACAGAAATGAATTATATTATCAGTGAAGCATGATGGCTTAAAGGAAGAAATAGAGAATAGACAACATTTCAATATTTAAATGCAAACATTTTGTTTTAATATATGCAAACTGTGACAGCTACACATTGCAGGGGTAAATACAGTGAACAGGTAATGGACCAGACCATCAAATGACAAAATAACTGATTTAATAGGAACTATGCCAGTTTCTTCCTGCCTGCAAAGCTAGCTGAATTACAGATGGGGTTGACAGTACTTTTATTTTCAAGCTTCTTGACTCTTTACCTATTAAGAGTAGTTTTCAGTTGTTGGAATTATGATGAAGTGTAACAATTTAAGCCAGACTTTCCCACAATGGATGCTCTGACTTTGAGATGCTCCTCTGACTGCCCATATAAATTCTGGCCGGGTTGCAAAGGCTCAAAATCACAGTTTGCTCACCTCAGTACAAATTTGTTAAAACTTCGCAATGTAGCTCCCCAAAGATTCCTGTTCTGATTTGCAGCAGAGCTATTTTTTCTCTAAAGTTTGGTGGCTGACCTCAAAAGTAAGCTGGAAGCTTTTCTTCCCATGCTCCCGATTTCCCTCTTTCTGATCACACAAACAGCTTGGAGGAGGAAGCCTTCTGAAAGCAAGATCTAGACCTAAGGAATTCAAGAAAAGAAGGAAAAGGGGAATCAGGCCAACTGGCCAGATAGTAGTTTAAAGAAAGGAGATTGTCCCCGAGGGCCCTTCCACTCCACTGTGACATGCAGCCAAGTTGGATGTGCAGTTGGATACCAGGATGGCTTAGCAATTTCAGCCTCTGCATACCTTTGTCTCATACATGGGCATTCAGGTTACCCAACAAGCCCTGCCTCAGAAACACTGCGCTGCTGGTCAAAGGAAAGAACATCTGATTTGCTCATGAGATATCTACAGATTAAGAGCCACTCATTGACCATGGTTCAGTATTAAACATGTATACAGAACAGTATCATAATCCAGTTTGCCCAAGCATCCTTAATCCTCAGTGCACAGAAGTGATTTTGCTATCGTAATCATGTTCCCTTTGTATAGATTGATGTGTAGTTATATTTTTACATATACACATATAAAATCCATTAAATACCCACCCCATATCTATCAGGTAGGGGTGAAGCAATCCTCACCTACTGCAGCTGGTAGAAAACGCTAAGTACGTCATTACTTCAGGTTATGTGGCACGCTACATTTACCTGTAGCGAAGGAACATGTTTCTCATGCAATAGTTAGAAGCTTTCAGAAGTTAAATGCGTCGTGTACAGTCATCAGGTATTTTGCTTCAGTTGAGAATTCCATTCTAGGTCGATACCAGTCAAATGTCCATTTCGTGTCTTCTGTGCCTTTCTCGTTTGCTGAAAGCTTGAGTGACAGCACACCTTAGGTTAATCCTAACATTTTAATTAGTTCAGAGCTGACAGCTATTTGTACTTTTAGCAATAAATTTTAGAGTCACTGGAAAGTAGATTGGTCTGTAATTTTAAAAAGCTTGCTCATATGTTTCATTTTTCTGTGAAAGACAGACACACTCACCAGATTAAAGCTCTAACCTGGAAGGGAACCTGGTTTGCCTAGCACATATCCACTTCTGACATCGTAAATCACATTAAAATTCCAACTTACCTGACCTCCCTGTGGCAAGCAGCTAGCGTACAACAGACTCACTTGTAGGTAGGATACTCGGAAATGTGGTTCTGCACTCGCAGATATCAGCTGCTCTATGAACTGATTTGGCCTTTCCCAGTCCTTTTTCTGCTACATGTTCTGCTCTGATACAACTGTCTACGGAGGTCACTGTGTTTGCAAGCAAATTAAGTTGTTTTTCCCATCTTTCACGCCTTTTGCTAGTCTACCTATCCGTGCACATTTCTAAAATGCACTATACTACTAGTGTCTTGCTCATCTCAGCCTACAGGATCTGTCATTTAAGACAGAAAGAAAACTAGTGTGCTCACAGGTGAGGTCTTACTGGAAGTTATTACTCCTGTGAGAGAGCTGGTGCTTTAAATAGAGAAAGTGACCCTGGCAGTTTGAAAAGGTCTGGTCATATTTAACCAGTGACGTAAAATTATACAGTCATCATTCTTTAATATATACTCCAGGAAATGCAAGAGAAATAAAAAGGTGTTCCAGAGTATACAAATCATCTTCAGTTGCGATTCCGGATAGTAACCAACACACCTGAAATCCTTTCAGATCTCTTCAGTGTTACGAGTTGTCACTCAAACTGGTAAAGGAAAATATTTTAAATTTAAAATTCATTCACTGCTGTACCACCAGATTTGAACCTTACATGTGTTTCCACAGATAAAATAGGAATGTTCTTGCTGTTACAGATGCTGGAAATGACTAGATAATGCATTTCACAACCATGCCAATGGTTATTTTCTTTCACTCATCATCTTTTGTTCACTGCCAGTTATTTCTGTTGGCAGATGTGGTTTCACAATCCTCTATAATTGTATCTGCTAGCATTGCATAGATGAAAGTTCTTCCCAAGAGCATCTTTAGATATTTCTTACGTCCACTGCAGATCTGTTTCCCATTAGTTATTTCCTTACAGAATAATTTCTTCAGTAAATGCCTCTTATCCAACTGTGGAAAGCAATCTCCTTATGCGAGTGTGATAGGAAATGGTACCACACACATTCCCTTTTCAGCTTCTGGCTAGCCTGGCAAAAAAAATGAATGGACTATGCTCCTCCATAGGAGCTCAGCTAACCACACTGCAGATGTTGCTATAATTTCTATAATATTCTTACACATTCCTGCAGGGGATTAACCAGAGTGGAACCTATCAAAAGGGGAACAGGAGCAGAATAATGTAGACTATCCTGGATCAGATCATCTTAGTGGCCAGTAAACTCAGATCTAGCTATAAATTATTTTAGAATATTTTAAGAAATTCTTCAGATTGACAGTGGGTATAAACCTATGATAGATTATAGATGTTAGAGCAGATCCAATTACTCATTCTAAATAATTTTTCCACAAGATTTAGGCATTTTTATTCAAATAAAATTATTTATGGCTTCTTTTTATTTTATTCTAACTCTACAAATGATCAAATACTATTTATTTAACATTTAACATTTTTACCACTAGTTAGTAAGTGTGTTTGTAATACACTTCAGGCAATCAGTTGTATTAATAATAAAAATTACAATTTCTGTTGCTAAAAATATCCTGAAACCCCATGTGCATATACAAATAGCAAGTAAGAGTAAGCAATTGCTTTAACGCAGTGACAAACTGTTAAAATTTAGACTTTGCTAAAAAGTCTAACTTGATTTCTCAGTTATATTAGAATCATCACAAACACACTAATTTACAGCTGGTAGTCTCATCTGTTTCTTCAGTGGCATGTTATTAAAGATGGGTATAAAAGTCCAAAACAAAAATTTGGAAATGTTATTGAAAGTTGAAATTTCAAAATAGGTATTTGTAAAACTTTATTTCTCCAACATATAATTAGTATGACCAGAAATTCTGAAAGTATTTTTAATTATATTTGAGTCAGAACCAATTTCTCAAATAAATGCGTTACTGCCGATCCGGCTCCCATCCTACTGGTTTTCACTGTCTACACATACTGAAATCAATTCTGCAAGAGGATATATGCCCATCTACCCCATCAACTTTTTATACTCATGCTGTGTTATTTTCCACTTTGCTTTTCTTAGCTGCGTTTCTATCTATGAGTTTAAGAACCCAAAACAAATGACTCCTCCTTTCTCTAGGAAAAGGGAGAGGCAGAAGAATATTAATACAGTGTCATTATAGGGCCATTTTGTATTTGCTCATCCATCCTGCTTCTTGTGTCACATTTTAACAAACCAGTTCATTAATTACAGACTTACTTTCAGCGGAGTTTTCAGGGTGGTTCCTCTCTTCATTCACTATACCCAGTGGACAGAGTAAAGATTCTGCCCAATATTTAGACATTAAGATTTTCTATATCACTGTATGACTCCTTTTCTCATCTCCAGAGTATCATTCTGAAACTAAACCCATAGAAACAGTGGACTTGCCACTAGACTAATTCGTAACTTTTTTAAAAGATTTTTTTCTAAACTAGAAGTGAGAGCAACAACACTGTATAGAATCTACCCATAATGAATGACTATAACTAGACCTGATGAAATATATTTTATTTAAATTTTAAACATTTTCCTTAAGTAGTTTTAAATATACTTATCATTCCCTATGAAGTGAACAGAAAAAATGAAAGTATTATAAATTTATCTTTACCGACAATTAGCAACCAATTTTATAAGACTCTCAATTCAAATTTTGTCTACAATTTAGGAGTTTTTTTGAAAAAGATGGTGGAGAAAAAGGTGGAAGTACGTTCATTAAAAAATTCCTACTCTTTTGCAAGAAAAATCACTTCACCAAGTGATCAGTCACATCAGCCAGTTCTAGTAATACACCATCCTTATGATTTACATCATTGTCATTCAGAGAAGCAAATTCACCAAGTCATAATGAGACTAGCTGCCCACTCCAGGGCAGCAGCTCACTTAATAAAACATGCCATAGAAGAAGGCAATGGGATCTCTCCTGTCAAACAAATGGGAAGAATAGCTGGGGTCCTATCTAACAAGCATCTAACAAGACATTTGGAAAAGCTACCCAACAGTGCCACTCCAACAGAGACAAGTTGTATAACCTACTTCTAAATCCTCTAGTCAATTGGCACTGTCAAGTGGCACCTTGTACTTCGCTGATGTGAAACTCTCAAGAATGTCCAACAGTTGAGTGCTGTCAAGTATTTTGCTGAAATTTAAAGTCCTTAAGCAAGAAAGCCTGATAGGGTATGCATGAAAAACATGCAAAGTATTACTAAGGATGTGACAAATCATACGATAGCAATAGCTTCAAAGCCCAGCAGCATGTGCCAATCTGTGCCCTGATTACTGATTAACGTTCAGAAACATTTCAGAGAGAAGCCTGACTCTAGACAGGATTGGAAGTGATGTATGTTATGTGAGAGGTACATTCGTTTTCGTAAGTGACTCTTCAGAGACTTTTGATAATTCCCAGAGGGACCTCCCTCTAATGATTTAACAAAGTGATCAAGGATCAAGGCACCTAGAATTCATGAACAGCATGACACTGCCTCCCTTTCATGTCTGACATCCTAAGGACAAAGAAACTATGAAAGGTTCACAGCCGTAACAAAACCCAGAGTTGTTAAAATGCAGCACTGTTGTGGTAATGATGGCAGTTACAAAGGAGACAGTACAAACACCAGCAAAAACTTTACACAAAACAAACTACTCCAGAAAAATTACTCTAACACCCTTGAGTATAAATTAGAGCGTTACCTTTCACACACACATCCCATATCCTTCCATTATGACTCCACTAATGTAGTGGCATATTAGCTGCATTATTATTCTTTGATACTCGGATCAGTGGGGCAACTTCTGCATCTACTTCTTTTGTTACACATTGCCTATAAGACTGTCTAGCTATTTTTAGATGCCACTGGTGTCCGCTTTCTTTAGGTTACCTTTACGTTTAGATAATATATAGCATAAACTGATACAGGGTCATGACAAAGAAAAGGAAGAGCTCACATTATACCACATGTAATATCCCAGAATGACCTGAGAGGAGTGAAATTTTGCATTAGATGTGGTTTACTATGAAGATCCTGAAATTTCGCTAGAAGAAAATCATGTCTAAAAGATTTCCAACTACTAAAGAACTCTCCATATATTCAAAAATAGTAGTACACAAAAAGCACAGACTAGTACACACAAAAAGCAGCCAACAGGACAAGAAGTTACTGGGAAAATAAAGCCGATACTGCATCAGAATACTGCGAACAAGTACAGACAGACACAAGAGGGAGGAAAGAAACCAGACAGGAATGCTAAAGTCCATATGTTACCATAAGAACAATTCTTCCCAGAGATCGACATCTGGGATCTGCAGATGCCAGGTTTGCCTAATGAGCGGCCACAGCAGTTAACAGCACTGTGACAGGATGAAGGGCAATGGAAATGGACTGATGCCTCAGTACAATCCACAATAGCAAACTGCAGATCTACATGGGAATGCTGTTGCTAGAACAGATAAAAATACTGTGATCATATTGATTTAAAAAGAATAAAAGGATATTAAAAAACCTTGATGACCAGACAGATGTTTATTAGTCCCATATAATGCAATCTAGATTTGTTAGCAATGCAGTATTGTGCATGATAATTAAACATACATTTTTCTATCACTTACCAAACTGAATCCTAAGGTCCTTACCCAGATGCCTATTACTTAGCACTTATTCAGATCGAGTTCTTTATGACTTCAGTATTAAGTTTGCCCAAATTCTGTCTCAGGTTCTCAGAAAGAAAATTTTCCTTCTTACTCTTGACAGCACTTACGCTCATTTGACTAATTAAACTGCTTTGGTTGGTGAAAAGGTGAGAATATGTTTCTGCAAGTGAGGATACATTTCCTTGAGGAACAGGAATTCTGGGAGTTTCTGCTCTATTAGTTGATCCATTTACGTAAGTGCAATGCATACCAGATATATATACACTGAGCAATATATGCCTGGCTTGCAAAACAGGTAAATGCAGCTTAACCCAACTCCAGCTGAACTTTATGGAGAACACTGACACTGACCTCTACCAGAAGGTCTTAGAGCGGCATTTACACTACCTGAAGCTGTAAGATCCAAGAGGCAATTAATAACGAAGGAAACCAACAAATTATGCGAACTATGTGCAGTCTGCCTGCTGTTATGAATGCTTTTCAAAACAGTATTTGAAATGTAATCTTAAGGGAACCCTCATGAGTTCAATATATTTCACAGAACCTCAAAAGGCAAATTTCATGCCAAATGTTGAATACTTTTTCAAGCAAAAATAACTGTTTAACATTATTAAACATTGAGTGCAGAAATGATGTTCCGGTAAGAATTACAGAATTAGACCTGACTCTCTGTATAATAAAATATATCTTTAAATACAAACTCTTTTTTACAAAGATGAGAATCATGAATAGATCAAAAGAGTCTAGCCTCTGATATTTTATTTATATTTCAATAATGCTGCTGTTTTTATTCCATCCCCTTGAAGAGAAGCTTATACCTGAAATTGCCATCAGTGCAGGTAAGAAGCACTTCAAAGTGCTTATATCCAGAGTTGAACTTTCCCAAAAAACCTTTGGCATTTGAATCTAGTGTTTTGTTAAAGGTCCTCATTGTGCCAAGAAGACTCTGATACAATCCAGAGTTATGCTTTCCTCCTTTTATCCTCTGTAGGACCTTGCACCATTTCTGAACAAAAAACTTCTAACCTGTCTCAGTGAACAAAATTCAAATCTCTATGAAAACAGTGAAAGTTTTCCTCAAATCCCTAACGATCTTTGGATAAGACCTACATATCATTTTGAGTGCAGATATACTTACAAGTCCTTGTCCTCTTTCCGTTTCACTCCATCACTATCTTTTCTCCTAAATTAATGGAAATGGCTTGCCAAATTCACCCACCTAATAAAAAAGTTATACTTGGAAGGCATTGTAAAAATAGGCATATTTCTAATTTTTTGCTGTTTGATATGATAACCACAAATCCCTAGCGTCACTTTTCCAGTGAAAACCAATTTCCAGTGAAAAGTATTTTGGTAACCCATGTCTAATATGTGATTACTGTATTTGGTACATTGACTTAGCAATGAAATTAATGACAATATCATTTTTTAACTTCCAGGCAGGAGTGTTGTAGAGATACATATAAGTTCATGACTGCCTAGTTTTCTGTGTCTGTTTTAAATTATGAAATGTATTATTTAAGGAGAGTTACCACAGCTCTAATTGCAAATAAAAACAGGGTATATCTTTGAAAAGTGCTCCTGTGAGACATTACAACTAAGCCCCCTACTACCAGAACAGCACATAAAATCTGATAGACTAAAAGGAAAGCCCAGTGACAGACTTCATGGTCTGTTCACTCAATATTGAATTTCTGAAGAATGCATTCTTAGTTAAATTTGCACAACTAGGAATATAAATACTTACTATTATTTATGTGTACTTAGAAACTCCCAATATAGACTATGGGCTCACTCCTAGGAGCTCTACAAATACAGCAAAAGATACTCCCAATTACAAAGGACAGATGATCTGAATACCGTAGATAAGCTGTGCTTACATTTGTCATCTTTATTTTAACATTTCTCAGTTTAGACACTTCCTGTCTGGTACCAGCTACTCCTAACGTCTCACTGAATTCACCAACGATACCAGAAGGGCCTACACTGACCTGCTGTGTGTGACACCACTAAAGCTGGGCTTGTTCTGCGGAATGAGTATTTTTTTGTCTCCTGTTTAGGTCAGGTGACAACCCATACATGTTGCAAAAACTTTCAACCTTTCCAGAAACGGATTCCAGAGCATACATTTACTTCTAAAATTACAAGAAAGTTAAAACAGCTGCAATATTCTGCATTAGATTTAAGGTCAAATTGCTATCATGCACAAGCTAGTTGACTTTGCTTTTAATAGTGTAAAATAAATAAATAAATTAAAGGATGACCAACGGTAATAAAAATGGGACTAGGCTTGATTTATTAGGCAGGTACTGCTGCACGCTAGAGAATTTACTTTACACTCCATTCGTTTGCTTCATCTAAAAGGTATACAAAAGGTAAAGACAACGTTTTAGCCTGCTAAACTCATTTCTTGTCTTTTTATGAGCTTTAAAGCTCATAAACTTCCAGAATGCATGATGGAGGATGGAATGTCCTCAATGCATCTCCCAACTGCTGTGACTAACTGGTGACTTTTTGTCATCTTTCCTAGCTGTCTCTTACTTATAAAGCATAAAATATAATTAGTATATCACTCAGGAGTCAATGGTATGTTCTTTATGTTCATGTAATTTATATCTAATTTGTCAAAGCTCCTGTCAAACTGCCTATCGCTTCATGGTGCCTTATTCTAGGTCTGTCCATTGATATGAAAGTCCTGAAACCAGGCAGATGGTTTTGTAAAGTAAAGACTGTTTTGCCTCAAGTAAGGAGCTTGTAGATTAAAAGAAAGGTTAATATAAAAATAATTCAAGGTAAAGATAAAAATTTGACAGATGTGTGCAGTTCTTTCACCAATTCCTTTTTCCATCACATCACAATTGCATTTATACAGTCCAGATCATACCTATGTGAAACTGCACAAAATGTATCATGGGAGTGAGGATCTGAAATTAATTTCTAATCAGCAAAAAATACAGTGGCAACATGGCTAGTCTGAACCCCTTCAGCCCATTGGCCAGGAATAACCACAGCAGCTCTGCTTTGAAAATCCTCTGTGCAGATACTGTGGAGATTCACGACAGAGATTATCTGGTTTCACAATATCACATTCCATTTATGTGGAATGTCAGTGTAGGCTTGTGAAATGATCTTTAAAAAGCAAATTAATTTTTAGAAAAATGTTACTTTCTGAAGGAACATAATCAAGATGTTGCATGGAAAAGTATAGTGTTCCCTGATTTAAAAAGTGCAGTGAATAGAGGAACAACTTTCTTTGTATCAGAGTTCTCGCCTTTTTATACTAAAAAGTTGTATATAAGTAATTAAAAGACACTTGCAAAGTGTCTTGTGTCTGTCCATTTTGGGGGGAAAGAAAGAAGCAGGCAAAATTCCAACATAGTATCAAAAATCAAAATATTATTCCAAATTTGCACTACCAGTTGTGTCACACTTTGAGCCCAAGCAGTCATGATTTAAAAGTATATCTTAAACTTTTTATATTACTGAAATAAGCATTAAATGAATGGATGTAATGAATAGTAATGGAGGAGCTTCACAATGTTTTCAGGCTTGGTTTAAATAAATATCCACATTTACTCAACTATAGGACCAGCACACAAGACAAGACTTTACTTTGATGCAAGATTCACACTTTTTGAGATAATTGGTGGATGCTCAAAAAAAGAAAAAATTCCTCTACTTTCTGCTGTTAGGTGGTTTGCAAATGACTTAAATACAGCCTTTTCCATGGTGTTCTGGCATTATTTTAGAAATGCTTTGTATCTATAGTTCTATTTTAGAATTGTCTCAAATAAACCAAACAACACTTCAAAACAAGATAATTTGTGACATATGTTCTTTGTGATTATGCCTGAGATTTAACTAAAACAACCTTAGCACATTAAAAACAAAGTTTCTGATAATGCTTTCTTTAGTCATCTCTCAGGTTTTACACTCTATTACCTCTGCAAAAGATAACTTTTGAGAAGGATCTCACAGAGCACCATATCCTTTCCGCTACAACCAGCTCAGGCCTAGATTTTCAGGACAGGGCTCTACGCAGCAGTGCAAAGCCTACCAGGCTTGTATGGGGTCGACAGCATCACAGTAGCTCGAGTGTCAAAACTCCCCATTCATCCTCACTGCTTATGTGTTGCTACCTCTGGCTTGAGTCCTAAGCAAGTCAACTCACCCCCCAGTACGGAGTACAGATCTGAGAACATCAAACAGCCCAGAAAACTCATTTCCAATTTGGCTCAAGTTACTTAGCTCTAAAATCTTTAGCCTAAACTCAAGCACAGCTATTCAAAGAGACACACCGCAAAGAGCTTTAGCCCTGTATTCACAAGTGCCAGATTTTTCCTAGAGTCCCACTGCACTGGGACTTGCTATGCAAGTCACACTTCGCAATGCTGAACAAAGCAATGACTAAACACCTTTCCAAGTCAGGGCCTGAGAACTTACGCAGGTGCAAGATGTCTGCCTGGCTAAAACTCGCAGAGATTTGTAAGCGTCCTTCCCTTCCTTTCTGACCGTGACAATTGAACTGCAATAACTTGAAGTCCCCCTGCTTGTCCCAGCTTCATTCGTACAATGTCATGCCATTGCTAGGTGACTTCCGCAGCTCAGATTTTGGAAATAGGTCCTTCCAGCCTACGCCAGAAGGAAGGTTTAGAACGCCAGTGTTATCAGGGGTTGTTTCTGCAATCAGGCATATCTAACGGGAGCTGTTCTGAAGCAGTCAACATCTGCTTCAGTACTTTTATCTCATTTATATCAGCCATTTGTGTTGTCCACCACTCTGGTTTTCTCCTGCTGTCATTTTATAGAATATAGTTCAATTTTGCTTTTAGAAATATTACTCTGGTTGAGACTATGGGTGAACACACGCAATCAGCAGTCTCACTAGGCTGCAATGTTTCACCCAGTTTAGCAAGGATAATACTCAAGGCTTACTGCAACAGAGCCGTGACTTCTGTAGCTTTAAGAAGGCTGTCCATGCTAACCTTAGTTTTCCCTTTCAGCATGACTTCTAATTTGATCAAACCCTGTAAGTATCTAGTGTGAAACAGATGGTGTGTGTTTGGGAAAGTTTAAAAAGGGAGCATAATATACTCCCTTTGGCGGACGACTCTGAAATGCATCTGTTCTCTCTGCAGCTAGGCTCTTCTCCCTACTGCAGGCAGGCACTGTGAAAGCCTCCACACATAGCATTCGCAGTGTGCCGCCTGAATCACACTGTTCACATTACTTTCAAGTCCCAGGTCCCTTTTGAGGCGAATGATAATGAAGGTGGTATTTTTTGATAAAGGACAAACATCGACAAAATTAGGATTAGACTTTCAGAAAAACATTTCTTTTGCGACCTTGGGATAAGGTCTAGAAATCTTCAAGCTATTTTGTCTGAACCGCACTAGGCAAATGTGAACTGTACCGGGTTTTACATCAGAGGTAAGCAACCTGTGGCCTGCCCAGCAATGCCAGGGCGCAGGCAGACCCTGAGTGTCAGCAGGGCAGGTAGATCTAGCATCTATGAGAGTTAACAGCTCCCACCCTGTGACTCCCACTAAAATCTCAGTTCACCAAGAGCAAGGAGCCAGGCAGAGATAAGACACCAATCATTAGGTTGATGGGTAACATCAAGCTGAGTGCCTCCAACACAGTTAACCACCTAACTTTCATTTGGGGAAGGCAAATACACTTGGGTGCTCCACCTCTGAAAGGTTGAGGCCTCAAGTTAAAATGACAACAGCTCAAAAAATAACGATGATAAACCTGTCTGAGGAGCAGGATCGGGTGATTCAGTGGCTTAAGTCAACCTGATACTGTTTTGGTTTCCTTTGTATCATTAATTGTACAAAAACAGTTTTAAAATTAACCCCCTCACACAGTATCAGTGCAATATAACATCAAAATTTGGGTCAAGATGCCAACAGAAATGAAAAAACATTTTGTGGGCACAGTCAGGATGATGGATCTGCATATAATGACTATGGTTTAATGAAATGACTAGCCACAATGCTAAGAATATTTCATCAATAATCACCATTGCATCAAAATACTGATGAGACACAAGTAGTTCTCTTTGATTATCCAAACCTAGTGCTTGCTGCACAGCCATTGGCTTTATGGAGAAATCATAACTGTGACTGCCAGTTCACTACTTGAGAAATGATATACGAATCAGGAAACAGATTTCAGAGTCCAAGGCAGAAGAAGAGACTAGCAAAAAAGTAAGTTAACAGGGAACTCTGCATCCAGACTCCCGGTTCTTCCTGCACAACCTCCCTCCCCAGAAAAAGGAAATACTGTCAGGGCTAAACTAATCGTGCACGGAATATGTTTGGAACAAGGATTCATCTATTTTTCCCAGTATTTTGGGCTTAGGGTTTTTGTGGGTTTTTTTTTAAATCAGCAATTGCCCATTGGGCAAACAAGATAGGATTTACACACCTGTGTATCAGCAAAGCAAATTCTTGTGCTGATACTGAAAAAACCTAACTCAAGTAAGTGCTTTGGGCCTTACAGTAAAATACTACTTTAAAAAGTGACTCATTACAATATATAGTAAGATCGCAAACATATTATTGTATTTTTGAACTTTGCTAGTCCCAGTAACTTATTTTGATTTCTGACATTTCAAATTACTTTTCATCTCTTGCATTTCAATCAAATGTAGACGAACTTAAAGCCAAATCTCAGAAGCACTTCAGAGTGGTAATAATCTTGTGAAATGACCTCTTGGTTACAGCATTCCCCAAATACCATTTTTCAGAAGTCACTTTTTAAGGTAATATCAAAATTTAATTAAAGTTAATAAAGTGCTTTGAGACTGCCAGATTAAGACAAAAAAATACAGTCAATGGAAAAAATGTATTTTAGACCGAAGAGTTCAAAAAAAAATAACAGACAAGGAGAAAAGCCCCATGGTGAAAATTCAGAGGAAGGACAGTACATTTCCTTGTTTAGTAACTCCAATTCTTATCTTCCTCCTCAATTTGTGAGATAAAGGGAAAGCCATGAGATGCACAGCTTTTAGTCAGATACTTAACATATAAACCAACCTTTGAAGAAAGTGGTTGCCTGTTCTACAAATATTGCTTCATTAATTTGAATGATTAAGCATTCTATATTATCATTCGCTAAAAGCATAAAGTAATTAAAAAGTAATAGGGCCTACTAGAAAATGGAATTCTGCACTACATCCTGTAAACCCCAGTCTCACTTGTTATAAATACTTAAACAGAAAAAAAATAAACTTTATTATTTAAAGGCAAATAAAACCATGCTTCTCTCTCAAACTGGAAAGTCCCAAAGGCTTCATATTCTAAAGTCTTTCCTCTAAAAGACTTTTCCAATTTATTTTCAAAATAGAAATCAGCAGGACAAAGGACTAAAGGTTCCCCGTGGAATGGAAGTATTGGAACAAGCGTCCTTTTCTCTGTGCTCAGATTTCTTTAACCACAAAATTGGGTAATATTTGGCTGTGACTGGGAGGAATTAACTTAGCTAACATCTTGCTGTCCATGACCCTGTGGTCAGAATAAACCAGGACAAAATGAATTCAACGCTTTTAGCTATCTATATTCAGCTACAGGAATGACAGGACTTTATCAAACTAGAACACATAATTAAGAACACATGAATCATGGCAAGCTAACGTGACTCTTCACAGTCCTCTTCTGCCCTGGAGTCAGAACAATCACCTGCCACTAATAGCAGACAACGACGCACGCCGGCACCCAGGGCTTGCTTATGCTCCTGCATAAACACAATCACACGGAGCGGGAAACTTTACTGCAATTATCAACAACCAAAACTCAGTATACCTTACATTAAGTCACATTTGAAAAGATGCATGTTCTTGCACCCACCCAGTGGCCTTGCAGTGATTTCATTAAGATTATACAAGCAAGAGCTGCAGAGAGTGATCACCTGCTTTTAACTACAAAATGGTGACTGTTTCCATCTGAAGTTAAGAGCAAACAAGAACTGTACTTTCTGATTAAATAACATATGTGATCCTGAACATAAAGATCTAATATACCATGCTGATTAGACTCCAGCATTCAAAATGACTTCTGCATAAAATGAGAGACATGTAAACATGAGTTTTCTGACAAACACCAAGATGAAACTGGTACAGCTTTGCTGTTTTACCAAAGTTACTTTCAAACATTTTGTGTTTGCTTGCCACAAAGGAATACTAGTGAGCTTGTAAGTGACTGCATCAACTGATCTGGTAGTGTAAAATCAAGTACATAATCTATTGGGGAAATGCTGTGCCTCCAATCAAACCGAGCAGAGTAGAACAGTAGTCGCATTCTATTTATAGCTTCAGATTTTTATCAATAACTTTCAGTGATGTGACTGATGCTCAGTGTTACTCATGAATGACATGAACGAAACTCTTGGTTCACTACTTTCAAGTCTAAGGCTCAAGGAATGTATTTGTAGCTGTAGTTTTACCAGAAGTAGAGCCAATTACTTAATCTGTAAAAATTGTGCTTCTTTCAAACAACAGCAATACAGAGATGCAATCTGAATATATTTTGCTTTTAGTTTGCAGGTGTAATAGCAAGCCATGTATAAAATTTATTTATCTCCGCTATACTTCTTTCAGTTCTAAGAAAGATTGATTTTACTGCTGCAAACATCTGGCACAGCTGCAGAATAAAATAAAAAGACATAAGACATAAAATCTTCTACTTTGTGCATAATAACAATATTCAAACACTTCAGGAAGTAGAGTTATTTCACTTGAAAAAACATTCACATTTAAAATGTAAAAACATCTACAGCACATGCTAAACCTTCGAACATTTTAAGATAATTACATGCTGATTATTAATTGACTATTACTTTGGATCCTTTCTTACATACACGACTAAAAATGACGCTGGCATTAAAACCAGAGCTAAAACCAACCAGATGCTCTATAAAAATATCCCACTATTTATCTGATTACACAGGATAGCAGAGGGAGACACAGATAACGGTCACGTCTATACCTAGTTCTCAATAACAAATAAATGGCCGATAGCTGCTCCAGCACTCTAAGAATCAGCCCCTCGGGACCTAGAGGGCTCCTGATGGAAACCATACAATGCCTCAGAACATCAAAGACAACAACCTTTTGAATCTCCTCACTTCTATTCTTATGGAAGCACAAAAGCATCCTGTATACTGTTTCTCTAGTTTTTTTGCATTGTCTTCCTTTATAATACAGCTTTTCTATTTCTTACACATTGGAGATGAGTCATGTGTACACTCCAGTCGACACCAAAATCCTACTTCTTATACCTATGTGTATCAACATATGGTCAGGTTATTAGAGATTTCAAGCACAAATAAAAGAAAAACACCATAAGGCACTCTGGCTTTGTCCTTTAACAACTGGTCAGATAATCAATGTCTAAAATATACTGGAAGCATCAATTATTTAAAGGAGCAATGAAGACAGTTCTGCTTATGCATTCCCTTGTAACAGTAAGAAATTGTCTGAAATCTCATGGCTTATCTCATGGCTCCTACATGTTCTGTTCCCAGGAAATTTTTTTGCTGTTTGAAATTAATTCTAACTTTAGGGAGACACTGAAACTAAAGACAAGATAAAATGCTAAGAACCATGCATACCTTCTTTTTCAGTCCTTTTAAGTGCATATGTTATTGCCCACACACATCTAGCATATAATTGTTGGCAGTGACGGTTTTTGGCTGGCACATCCTTTAGTGGTTGAAGGTTTCTGTGTTGCTAAAATGAAATGGTACAACTGCCTCAGAGAAAGAATAGGGGGTGGAAAAAGTTCGTATTGACATACTGCATTTTCCCAATTAAGTTAAATATCATCACACTCTTAGAAAACGCTTTCCTGAGAGGTTTGGTCTGTACCTTTGCTACAGGATTCTGGCAGTTTGTTGGCATTTGGTAGTTCATTTTACCAAACAGCAGACAAGACTAAGGGACAAAAAGATGACTCCATGCCAATTCTGTCTGGCAGACTTGCATGTGCTCAGGGGCAATCTCTCAGATGAACATTTTTAAAGCTAGAGTGGCTCACTCACAATATCCACTTATAGCTGCTGTGGATGCTTTGTATTCTCTGGTAATCAGGGAGTAGCTACTGCACACTGGGCACCTGAAACAGCAAAAGATAGAGGCCATGTAGAAGCCACTTCTGTTTCTCACCATTTACATGCTTAACGTCCTCTGATTAGCCAAAGGATAGATAAAACTTGGAGCGCGTCTGTAAATTTCCACATCATCCTGCCAATATGCCTCAAGCCTAATCTGGAAAGACTGCTTTAAGATGTCAGAGGGAAGTTCATCCTCATGCTCACTGAGGCTGCCAAAAAGAATGCAATTGTGACAGGTTTTGTTTTTTGTTGTTGTTTTTCTGAATGTGCATACCATCAGTTCCTTTCACACAGACTCCCAAACAACCATCAGATGATAATGAATTTCTGTCAATACAGACCCAAGCCAAATTTGAACTGGCAAGCTAAAAATGAAAGACTATGTATCTGTTACCTATCACCTGGGCTAGCCATTCCTTCTTACTCACAGTTATTCTTAATTTACAAATAAACTGTCATTCAAAGTCAGAGATTAAAATTAGTTGGGGAAAAAAAGGAACACTGTTTAAATATATGCCTCAGGCTTGATCTTAGGGTAAAAGTAAAAAGTGAAGCCATGAAGCGGGAAGGATGTGTATTGGGCGCACTACGACTTCAGCTACAAGTGCTTTCGGTGAAGGGTAAGGTTCAATTCAATATTTGGCCATCACTTCTCTCTCCTGGCCCAGTCCCACATGTTGTCATTGAAGTGGGACACTGGAAATGGGCCCTACACTTGCAGAAAGTTAAAAACGTTTCCCAAATTTGAATTCTCCAAGCTAAGAGTCCCCCATATTTCAAACACATCATAGCCATGATCCATCACCTCTGCAAACTCATAAAAACAGTTGTAATAACCAAAATGACTCCAGGACTAGATATCATGGCAGACAATTTGATGTCCACTGTGTTTTCTGCTTTCCTGCGTAAGATGGTTCATTAGACTAATCACTGGGAGAAGACACAGAGGTAATGTCAGTTCCACAGTGTTTTAGTCAAATACACTCCAGGAAATCACACTAGGACTAACGGGTTAATTTGTTTTCTCTTGATTGAGTGGCCTGGCTCCTTCTACAGGCTGCTGATTTTTTAATACAGTCTCTGAGATTCAAAAGACCTTTACAGAGCTGCAATTAAGAAATAACTAAAATTAAAATGCTTACTAATTTGTAAAACAATTTTCATTTTACAGATTATACAGTGCTTTTTAAAACTCTATCATCTATTGAGGGGAGAATGAATTTTCATTAAATGTCTAGTTTTCTCTTTTGTGTAGCAAGGAATAAACTACTTAGTCTAAGAAACGTATGGATATGGGAATGGCTGAAGGCTCGATGGCTACATCACAGCATTAAATGGATGGAACACAGGGAGGCGTACCTGCTCAAAAACAGCCGTGAAGAATGTTCTTGGTTAAAATTTATTGAGAACTCATCACTCAGCATGCAAAACATAAAAGATTCTCTCACAGGCAAAGCAGGCCCCCGAGATATGGCTTTCTAAACAGCAAAGCAACCACATTCACCCTGACGAACCCCATGTCTTCTTCCACAATGGCATAAAATTCAGAAGCATAACCACCCCATCAAAATCTCTGTGCCAGTAGGGAGAATTAAGTATGGGAATATATATGACTAGACACACATAACAGGTATATGAATGGCATTTTTAAATGTAAAGAAAAGAAATTTCCTTATATGGGGAAGCCACATGGGCTAGTCTCATAGATCAAGAAGAGGAAATAGAGTATCAGTGTTTGTTTATCTTATGTGCCCGCGTTTTCCAAGGCTCCAGCTCTAAGTGGGGAGCTTCCAACCCACTGCTAACAGAACAGGGCACATACTGTTTGATTTAAATTGAAAGATTTCTTAACCTGAACTCCGTTGACTTCATCATTAGGATTTCTTCCCGCTGGGTCACTCAATCTCTACCTCCAGTAGAGTAGGCCTGTAGTTATAATTCAGCGTCTTGCTATATGCTGTCACCTGTAGCACAGAATCAGCTGAAATAACCGTGGCTCTACGTGGGGTTCTGAGAACCTCAACCCAGAGACAACAACCCACTGTGATACACACAGTTCACCTGATGAGGCTGAACAGAAAAATGAGTTGAAAAGTAGTTCAAGTACTGCAAAAAATGATAAATACATACATACATTTTATATATATATGTATGTATGTATGTATATATAAAAAAAGAAACCTAGCCAACCCCAACCTATGTTTTAATGGAACAGAAAAAATGGGACAATTAATAATTCAGTTTTAATCATTAAACTATACGTCAGATAAATATCTGGAATCCAGTATCAATGCCATATACTCTACAATTAACTACCATGGTTTTCAAGAATTCTATCAGTGTGCTTTTCTTTCAGTCATAGCAAAAATTCCTTCTATAGGTGGAGACCTCTGTTCTACAAACAGCCCAATAGTTACTGAGCATAAGGGCTACTTAATGTGCAGTTTACAAAACATATTAGTATTTCATACTCCTTTATGTTAATTACTAATAGAATGCAATTAACTGATTCTCATATGAACTGTGATACCAGATATAATGAGCCTGATTCCTTTCTCTCTTACCGTGGCATAAATTAGCAGTAACTTCATTAATGTCAATAACATTACACTGCATAAAAAGGATGAATGGATGAAAATGGAGAAGAGGTAGGACAATCTAATATTAGAGCAACACATTACAACAATTTATCAAGTTAAGGAATAATAGGAAAAGATATTTTATTGGGCAAATATATTTTAAAACACGTTATAAAAATGTGTTCAAAACAGTACTCATTACCTTTCTAAAAGCCTTGCAAAATGCTAGATCAGCCAGAAACATGCAGTTTAGTGAATGTTACCTAATGTCTTGGCAATCCATTGCTGAAAGGTAGTAGTGAGCACAGAATTTAGTTCTCCAAATTTCACTTTAATGTATTAACTTTTATCCCTCCATATTAATTTAAAATTCTACCTTAAATTGCCACTCTAAATTGGGAGTTTAGATGTAAATACTTTTTTTCACAGACTGTAAGAGAGTAACTTCTAGTCTTAAAGATATGCCATATATCTACAAAAATGAAATGAGTTTTACTTTCAAGTAACAATATTTGTGTGACTGAAGGTCACAGGTGAAATGTTTAATTCTGATGACTGCTGTATAGTATTTTCTTTGAACAAAGGCCAACACCACTGCCTGCTGACTGTGGGCTCTTAGGCACAGTCTGCGAAGTTCATGATCGTAGATGCGATAGAAATAAAGAAATACACAAATACCTACACAAGGCTAGAGTTTGGCACTCACACGGTTAAGGGCTCAGTGTGTTAATAAGATGTCTGCAATTCAGAAGATCTCTATTTATCACGATCCAAACTGTACAGTCTGGTTGGAGGAGAATAAAAGTGGATAAGAAGAACAAGAAACACCCTCCCCCTCCGGATACACACCGCTGATTCTTTTGCACCTACCAAGTAGAAGGACTTGACAAGATATATTTGTTTTTCAGTTAATATTCATAAAAGGTGTGAATAAGATTCAGAACTTTTTAGTACAAAGCAAATCCAAACAAAAGGAATACTCAAATTAAAACTCTTTCATTTTTTCAAGACACAGCAGCCTTTTCTAAGCTTTATTAGAAAATTATCATGCCAGCTGTCTCTTTTCCCTGACTGTTATTCACACAATATGCCTCTCTCTTGTTTCTTTTCAGCTTTGTACATGTATAATAATGAGTTTTCTAGAATGGAAAACCCAGTGGAATATTAAAATTGCAAAGAGCAGCTCTTCGAGTTAATTTCACCAAAGTGCATCACAACATAATACAATGTTGTAAGAATGAATTTCTAATAGGAATTCATTCATGGAAAAATTAATTAAAGAGAATATTATTGCTAATACAGTTTTTCATATATATACTGTTAGGAATTGGCAACAGTAAAAGTTAAACATTTATGAAACTAAAGTGTTCATGACATACTTTCTGGCCTCTATCACGAACAATATCTTTTCATGGTACAATAGCAAATATTGACTTAAGAAATGTACACTAATTATGATTCTGTTGAAAAAGAAAGCATGGTGGAGGGCACCCCCCCACAGTTATATATTACCAAACGATAAAAACTAAAAATCTGAGCTTTTGCCAAAATGAAAATTAGTAAAACAATCAGCCTTTTTATAATGACATTCACTACAAAAAAGTAGGAATACAATGGAATTTCCTAACGAACCAAAAGGAGACATTGCCAACATATAAGAGGATTAGGTTGTCGTATATTTTTCACCAGAAAGCTTCGAGGAGCAAAGTAATAGAGGTAGGATGTATTTATGCAGCTAGAGGCCAATAGGAAATTTTACTAAGTCAAAAACATGATAAACTGAAAAGGGTGAGGAAGAAAAAGACAGTAGTATGGATGAGCTCCAAAAAGGGCAAATATGATCACAGATAGGATGTATCAATTACTATATTTCCAGCAGAGATTTAGGAGAGGTTCATAGGACTGTATACAGCACTGATAAGGTCCTATCTTGATTCCTGTGTCCAAAAATGAATTAGAACGGACGCAGAGAAGTACATTAAAATAATTAGGAAGGGAGATCCTATCAGATAACATGAATCTATACGAAATGGCTTGCTTAGAAAATTGGGAAAAAAAGGTTGAAAATAGAAATGGTCATTCTTTATTGATAAATATAAATCAAGGGAGAAAGTAAAGCTAAAGGTCAATGCTGGAACAGAAACAAAAGGCCATTAACAAAACCAAAAAAACTGGCCATGAATCAATTTAACCTAGAAATTAGAAGGTTTCTAACCATCAGAGAATCGAAGCACAGAAACAGCACCCCAAGAATACTCATGGTAGCAAAACACTGCCTCCTTTTAATCTGGAGTGCAGTAAATCTGTGAAAAGGTTATGCAAAATAGGTGCCTGTGATAGAAGGGGACCAGACAATATGTTTCAGGAGATTCCTTCCAATCCCAAGTTCCTAAATTCATATTCAGCTATGCAAATTACGCTCACTGTGTCAAACACCATACTCACACATCTCTCTCTCATAAATACAAAATGTTTTTTTTTCTACAACTACCTTTTCTGTAGTTTCTTTGTTTCAATCATAATCTGGAATGCTTTAGTATTTTTTCCTAATAGGACCAAATTTGCAGACTCACTCATATGCTTAAATCTTTGTTCATGAAACCACATTTTGACAGCTGACTGTCAGCTGTACTAGGTACTCACTGCTCCTATTCTGTGCCACTGCTGCAACAACACAACTAGAAACAGTCCTAAAATAAAGAAGCTTTTACCCTGGTAGCAAAGTATTCTTCACGGGGTAAGTGGATTTGAAGTGTTCCCCGCCCCCCCCCCCCCTTAAAAAAGTGGGAAACTGAACGTGAGACCTTACGTGGCACATGAAAACTCTTGAGAGATCCTTTGTGAACACAACTCCGTCAATATAGATATATGGAAAACAGATTTTTTCAAAGGCATGAGCTCAAAGGAGATGGAGGGCACAAGACACGCAGAGACAGCTCACAGTTTACACTGTGTAACCGAGCAGGTGGAAACGGCTCCTTGCACTGCTGGGCAAGCTGGTAAAAGAGAGGGCTGGAGAGCAAGAGCTGCACGTCCCACAGCTATGCTCAGGATTTCTACTGATTCCAGACTATCGCCTCTGCATGCCTGACTAGAGGGCTCCCTGAACAGCGGGCATGCTCTTTTACACCCTCTTCCAAATTGCCTAAGCCTCCTCATATACTATATCACATCACCAAACACAGTCTGGATTCTAACTTGGATGCTTTTTCTGGATGGATATAGCCAGATTTAACTTCCTGGTGATTTTAAATGCAAGTTTCAGATGTTTAGCCCCATGCAGGAGAGCAAGGAAGGAACAGGCAACGATGAGATGAAAAGAGGATAGACACCGATTATTGCAGAGATAAGAGACTGATAAACAATTTGCTGGCAAGCCACTTCTCCCCACTCCGTTGCTTGTTTTTCAATATGTAAAGTACTGTTTAGAATATCTGACAAATAGAGAAGAAAGTCAAGTAACGGATATATTTTCATGGAACATATTAGAGATTGTAATTCATTCATATGTCAGCATTATTTAAATCTGCGAGAAATGAAAGTGATCTGAAAAGACTCACTGTGCACAAAGTTACATATGTAAAAGCAAGTTTTACCAATCTATATTTTAACCCACAGAGGATTTTTGCAGCTTTTATTTTTATTTCAAGGCCTAGAGACATGTTCTTTTTTTGTGTTGTCTAAACGTGAAAACTGCTGCTCCCTTAGAAAGAATGACTTGTGCTCTGAGCTGACTTTTTATCAATCATGTTAATTTGGAAATAAGCTATTGGTTTGACTTTTTATTCATCATAGTCAAAAGTGGATTGTGTGAGCCCTGTCCCATTTGCCCTTAATTAACAATCGTTGAATCCTCATATTAATTAGCAAAGCTCTTAGATATTTTACATCACTCTTCACTACAGTGGATAATTAAAAGTCCCATTAATAAAACTCTCATAATTTGTATAAACCTATTATGAAACAATAAACCTCATTACACTATAGCTTTTTACATCCTTGTTTATTGATATGATATTGCCTTCATTTAAAAATAATTCACAACCATATAAAGGTTTTAAAGCAGTGGATTTAGTTTAACTCATGTAGTATATGAAACTTCACTGAGATGACTGACATGAACATTTCCTGAAACAGCCCAGGAAATAATCGCCACTATTGGAAGTGAACATTAGGTCTATGTGTACTTTCACACACTATTTACAAAACCTTCCTTTTTATTTATAACACAGAACAAGAGACTGATTGAGTCCTGCTTGTGCACAGGAGATGCATTCTAGAAGACAGCAACTTTAAATGACAGCTACAGCTTAATTGGCGCCATCCAAGGGAAGCTGTCCTGCAGAAGCAACGAACCATCATTTCCCTAAGGCATCTTAGCCTTGCCATGTCTCCAGTCAGCATCACTTCTGCGTTTTCAGATAATGTGCCCCAGGGCCCTTTGCTAGAGGGTCTACTCCAAGGACCTCCAAATCCATGAAGTCCAACGCTTAAAACTTTTTGTCACAGTCTTTGATGCAAATTAAATAGAGATTTAAGTTCATTAACATTTGGATAGGTGACAGTTATCGAGTATGTCCAGTTGACAGTGACAAGATATTAAATGCTGACATACATTTGACTTAATCCTACTTGCCCTCTACCCACAGCATATCTTCTGGACATCAGTCATAAATCCATTGGGTTATCCATGAGAACTGAATTAACTCAAGCTGATCCACTTCAAAACCTTCTGATGTACATAAGTTTTAACCCAGGTAAGTTAAAAAGTAACTGGTAAGATTATGACTTGTAAGGGAAACTACAGTTCCTTAATTGCAAAGGGAAGAACAAATGATAAATGCAGTCTTTGGACAAGAAGCATCAAACTTATTTTCAGATACTCGTTTCCAAACTTTCCTCAAAAGCAGCATTTAACTCATAGTCTGCTCGCCTAGTATTACTTCCTTTGTTTTTAACTTTTTTTTTTTAAATAAAACCTTAGTCATCAATTTCAAGGGCCTCCAAGACCTGTGAAATTTGTTACTACATCACTTTTTGAAAACCAATTACATTAAATATTGCCAGCTTAAATCAGTGCAACAACAGAGTGCTCACAACCCACAAATATGGTAATTCCTTGCCTGTTATGTGTTTTTATCCTGGATCATAGTCTAGAGCATATAATCACCAATTAGTATTTTCTTTTTATACAGTTTCAAAATATGGGGGTAAAAAGCACATCCCCAAGACTTTGAACTCTTCTGAATTAATTTGACACAGTTACTATCTGTAGATTGAAAATATTTTAATTTTTTTCAATTACAGTTGTTTGAATTTTTAAACTTTTCTTAACAGCAAATTACAGCTTTCCTCCATAACAATCACAAACACGTCTGATAACGATGACACACATCCCTGGGGTGCATCTCATATGCCAGTAGAACACTGCAAGTCAAGCTATTCAACAAGTGATAAGTCCACTATACTTCTACAGTATTTAGTAGTATTTAACCCTTGCAGTGTTACATTCCCAATTTGCACAGATGCCAAGTTTCCAAATATTCCACATCATCTCAGAAAACTTAGTTAAAAGGTGTTTCTTAAAAAGAAGGAAGAGGCACTACAAAGATATTTGCAAGGACAGTTGTCACCCAAGAAAGTTTTGATTTAAGAACAAAAAAGTAGAAAAACAGTAAACTCTCATGAAGACCACAGGTTTCCTTTTTCATCCTTGAGGAACCTATCTTCCCTTGGAGAACTCCTCAAATAATACTGTAGGTTTTTTGGTTTAAGTTAGTTGCGTCTTTCTAGCTGTCACTAAAACTTTGACCAATGGAAACGTTAAGAAAAATACTGTGTCTTCTGAAGTGGGGGAAAGAAAAAAGCAACTACTTCTTTGTTTTAAGACAAAAAGCAATGACATTTCATGCCAGCCCTGGGGGAAAAAAAAAAAAATCTAGGATGACATTCAAGAAGTCATCAGAGTTTCCTCATTGAAGAAATTCACTTAAGCTTCAAGTTTAAAGTTAAATCTAATTCTGTAACCCTGCTTAATTAAGTAATCCTTAGCTCTTTTCACTAAGGATTTGTTATTCCCTGCTGCATTCTCACTAGGAATGGTTAGATTTGCTGAGTTTAATTTTTATCACAGTCCTCTGGCTTTCTACCTCTGTCATGTACTCCCAGGCAAAAACCACCTGTTAAAAAGCCCTACAAGCTTTCATTTGTAATAAGAGGTTAAAAAATTAGAGAAAAGCAGCAGAAATGTATGCCAACTCTGACATTCCCTCAGGAAACATTGCAAGCTGGGGAAATTTTTCAATATTATGAACTAAAGGCTTGGGCTGTCATTTCCGTGGGAACTGCTGATATTCTGCTGCTATGACTTTTGTGCAAATGAAACTCTGTGTGGGTGAGAACTGTATTTAAGTAGAGTGGCTGTGAATCTATAAAATGCAGACAAGATGTTCTACTGCAATTTAACAATTTAGTAAGAATTTGCAATTGCAAACAAACAGGAAAGATACCTCAAAGCCAGCTTATCAATATGCAGGTGAAAGACAGTGAAAAGAGTATCTCCCACCAACAATGTCTCTTCTCCGCTCATTCTTTCAACTAAACGTAGATTCATGTCACAAAGTATTGCTCAGGATTGCACTAATGTAAGTCAAATACAATAAGAAATGATACCTATTTAATATATCAGCATCTTGGAATGATATGCACCTCATGTTGTTACACTTCTTGAGCTGTGGCATGTAGAAAAAAAGAAGCTACTTCTACATATTCTGCTTTTATCATTTATTGTTCTTATATTTAAAATTGAAGAAGGTGAGTCGCACACCTGCCAGTCCATTTTCAAAGCAGTATAATATTGATTCTGTGAAATAATTTTCCGATGCTACACACAGCTTCCAGCATCCAAGTATTCTGATGATACCTATCACCCATATTCTGTACTCCTTTGGAAGCAGCTATGAGCACAGACCAAGTGCCCAGGAAATTATTTGTAATCCGCAAATTCTACTGCTATTACTTAAGTGTTCTCCTGATATTTCCTTCCAAGATCTATTTTGAAAGACTTTTAAATAGTTACATATATCAAACTTCTCAATAATTTTCCTGGAGGAGGAATAAAAGAACACACTTCTCTCACTATTGTCTTTTTAAAAGTCTGTATCACCTGCAATTCAACTGTAGTAGAGAGGAACAGGAATCCCAGCAACATCAGATTGGCTGACTTACATATTTACATTTTAATGTTCAAAAATCTATTAACTGTGTAAGTAATAAATGTTCTGGTATCAATTACCTTATAATAGAGGGATTTTCCCTGCTTTTTTCTATTAGCGGAAAAAAGATTCTAGTCACAATGACTAAGGAATCAGAACATAGTTCTCAATGTGGAGATATGTATAATAATCTGTGAAAAGAGGGAGACAACTTGCATTGCATTTTATTTGATTTCTAAACATGAATATTTAGACTCAACTTCATTATTGCTCTATTTAAATATACTTTCCCTATAATCAGTGTATTACACTGTCACATGCTAGTGGTGGATACAACCCTTTATCTACAGCAGCACTTTATTCATAATTGAAACACAGCCACTTCAGATACAAGACAGTATCAGGCATTTCATAGAAACAACATGACATGACAGTGCTTCAGAAGAGGAAGTGAAGAAGATAATTAATGAGAACTTTGAGGGGAATTTTTGGAAGAATATAATTATCTGGCTTGGAACATGGCCAGAACACAAGGACTAAATAACTCTTACTTGTGAGAAATGAACCTTGAGTTATTTAAGTAAAAAAGTTGCACACATTGCTGACTTTCCAAGAAACAGTGTCAAGTGTGTATGCAAAGACCTTAGTGTCAAGTGTACCTGAAAGTAAATTGCTATAGTTACACTTGTGTCTGTACGAAACAATGAAATCCTTACTCAGTTAAAATAAAAGTCGTCTTTTGATTAGATTTGATGAACTCTGTAATAATTTGTAGTAGACTAAACATTCTATCTGGGAAAAACAGTTAGATTAGTGGGTCTACAGTCACCTGAACTGACCCCTACTTTTTCTTTCTGAATCAAGATGACTAGGACTTCTATTAGCAAAAGTCCGTGATAGGCACTTTTTTTCCCTCTAGCTATTTTAACTGTTCTACAGAATGGAAATGTAAGGCATTGTTTTGTATTATCAAATATGCTACAATAGGGATAATCTGAGAGTAACATCCTCTGTTGTGATAAAGCAATAAACAGATAATAAAAGAAATTAAAATAATAACTGAAAAACTTAGAGAGGTTTTATTAAATGAGCTTTTATTAGAGATGCTATGGACTCTATGCCAAAAAGGTTGCAAACTGAAGTCGAGTCTCATTCAGTACATATATGCTGTCATTCATCCTGTCAGCTCATTCTCCATTGTGACCTTGTGGATCCTTGTAGGTTCGTTAAATGAAGGGGTCTTTTAAGTGGGTAGGGGATAGCAACAGAAAGACAAATATATATATATATACACACACACACACACATATATATATATATTAAAAAAGCAGTTCAGCAGCATGCTGAAAATTTTAAACTGTGCTAAGTGGATGAGCCATCTGGGATGCTGGAATGCAAAGAAAAGGAGCATTTGGAGTTGTTGTGAATATGGATCTGGTTGTGGTGCATATTGTTTCTGCTTCTATGGATTCATCACTGTTCTTCAAGCCAGTATAATCTTTTTCCTCTAAGTTCATAAGGCAAGGAGCAAGAACTGTCAACCAAACCTTTTCCAGACTTTTTCCTGTAACGTGCTATTGCACTATACAATTGCTCTAGATTACCAACCACTACCCAAGGGCAGGCTTTGCTCATTCTCAAAGACAGTTTACTTCCTCAAATATCCGAGAATGAACAAACCTTTCCTTCTGCCTCCATGTCAATAGTCTTTGCAGCATGCAATGTTTTTGTCCAGCATGACAGGAGATTAATTTTGGCTTGGCCTCTACCCTTCAGCCTCTCTGCACAGATAGCTCCACCAGAATTACAGATAGCGTATCCTACATGGCCATAAAATATCACAAACAGCCCCACAAAAGCAAGGTATTTTTATGAGTGGCAGTAGATACTTGCAGTTTATACAAACGATATTTTTATACTAGTGTAGAGGTGTGCATATGTAGATGAAAGGAAGAAAGAAGCCCAGCCAAGTCTCACTCATCTGGTGGCAGACAATTTCTTTTCGTTCTGCATTTATTTTAAGACAATTTTTAAAAGCATCTGCACCTCCAAAGAAATACTGTGTATATTTCAAGGAGACATTTAGAATCCCACAGTTTGACAGCAGAAAAGTGGGTAGAAATCTCTCCACCCAAAGACTAGATGGCATTTTAATAAATCTTAAGAACAAACAAACAAAAAATCCTTGATTTTAAGTTGTAGATTTCTGCTCTGCATAAAATTATCTATTGAACACATACTATGCCTAAACCACATCACTCAAAACCAAACAAAAAAACAACTAAGAAGAGATTACCTGAAAATTGCCATTTTTGCGTTGCAACTGAATAAGTAGAGGAGCACTTCTCTGAATAGTTATTCAGGCCCCTCCTTCCCTAAAAGCAGTATAATTTTCCCATGTATCCTATCTAAAAACATCTACCCTGGTTATGACAGGCCCAGAAGAATTTGAGAATTCACTGCTGCATCCCAACATCTGCCTCCACAGCCATGTCCTCATACACACCATACTGTCAGCTGTACATCACAGCCATAACAACCCAGGTAGCCAGTACGGGACGGTGAGCATTGCTGAATACTATGGCAAACAGCATGCTTCACTGTGACAATGAACAGACTGAGGTCTGAAATAAGGAGGCTCAGCAATAGCAGCATACCACTTTGCCAATTCCTTCCTGTTCTTTTCTAATGAAACTAGCAGTCATTTTCATCTAAAAGCTCAAAATTCTTGTCTTGTTTTTCCTGGCTTGACCAGAGAGCACATATTAACAAAGAGCAAGTTATTCCAGCTTTTGATCTAAAGCATACTGTTTGGGAAACAAAGCATCACTGGATTATATCACAATGGTTTATTTTCTGTGGTATTTGGTGCAGAATGTTCCTTCAGAAAATTTATAGCCACATTAAAGTGAGTCCTTGTGAGGCGAAGGAGTCTGCGTGGAAGAAGAACAGAGGTGAACACAGTTTAAGGCTATGTCAAGGCTATATAGCTACAGTGGTCATGGATGGGAACTCATTCAATCCCTAACAAAAATAACTACGCTGGGAAGAGTTCCCTAGTATATTTGCAATCTAAATTTTACAGATCAGTTTAAAGTGCAGCAACTTAGTCATCATGTTATGCTGGGAAAGTATTTCTACTGTATACATAGCCAGCATACTAACATTGAACTAAGGACTGATTTAATGTGTAACTTCTGTGGAATAGTTATTCATAATTTTCATGGCTATTTATGCTTTCTATCTTCTAATTTTAAATTCTGGCTTCTCTTTAACTCAATAAAATTTATTATTCAAGCAAATTCACTCAATTCATACCAGGTGGGTGAGAAATAGACAGTAGACACTACATAAAGATGTGCAACAAATAGTCTGCATTAATGAAAGCTTAAATTGCCACCTTACTGCCTGTAGACAATCTTCTCTTGTAAATTAGGCTGCAAAAGGACACAGAAAGAGTAAAATGGTGAAAAAGAGGTCAGTGGTGATGTTGAAGTGCAGACCTGCCTGAGCTAGCATATGAGTTGCTATTATCATCTGACATTGCAGTGCTAAACTGACTCATTCAGAAGACAACTGAGTGTCTCGGTACCCGCAGCCAATTTCCCATTCATCACCTGGATAACCTGTCCCTGGATAATTGAGACACTACGGTACTGTTTTTCCATCTAAGAGTTAGTTTGCCTTTGAATGCTGTGATAGCAATTTTGCAAAGGCTGATTTACCAATGATCTAAAAAAGCAAGTTCACCACTTTAATTTCCACTATAAACATAGGAAAGGATTTATTATAGTCATCTACACTGATAGTTCTGCTACTATAAAGTAGGAGGTAAACTTGGAAAAATCTTTGATTCAATTTTAGGCAATTCTGAGATCTCTGAATCTCCCTTTTACATAAAATTTCACTAAACAGCTACATTTAGCATTCTTATAGTTACCCTACCACAAAACCACATAAAACACTTAACTTTGAACTTTGAGGCTACATTTTATCTGAAATGTTTTTGTTTTTAATTTTCATTGCACATATTTTAAATATTTCTTAAGAAAAAGCTCTCCTTATTGGACAAATGAATTTTATGGCTTTTTAAGCTTCTGTGAAAGATTTTCTGAACTTTGGCTGCAATCTATTCCTCAATTCTTTTCATCCTTTACCAGTTGGCAACTCCAGTCTACAGTAAAGGGACGGGCTTTTCAGAATAAGGGGCTCGTATGGTTCTAATCCCTGCAGACCAGCTGTAGTAGGTGGTAAAATACCTAGCAACCTTAACAATAGAACACCACTATTAAAGTAAGTGGAAATGTGTTTTTAATAAACGGGCTTAAAATTTCCCTATATGCATCATAAGCTCTTGTATCCCCAAGAGGGCTTATTAGATTCAGATAAGATGTTTTAGAAAATTCCTATCACCTAACTACTTTAAGCTGCATTAATCATTTTAAATTCCACCCAAATCATGAGCAAAAAGTCTGCTCTCATCTAATGAATATAAATGCTTTCCTTTCTACAGTAACATTTCTTGAGCTGAAGTTTTACAAACATTTAATGGGAGATGTTCACAGAAAATCCATTAAACAAATAAAAGGTTGTGTGTGCAAATTTCCTGTGCAATATGTGGTGTGGAAATTCATCTCCTTTATTGCTTAGCATTTTCTTTTCAAATATCAGGGTTGGTTTTTTAAGTCTTTCAAAAGACTTCTGATAGTGAGATGTAAAAAAATCAAAACTACTCATAACATCACTTTAAAGTCATCTGCTTGCAAATCATCCTAAGCTTTCCATAGCTGAGCAAAAAAAGACAGAAGAATAGGACAGATATCACACAGGTCAATACGACAGCAATGGTCCATGGACATATATCCTTATTTCATCTGCTGGATCTCTCCATCACATGTATGATACTGAAATGCAGATGTTTTGTGTGAGATGAAACTCCCTTGCTCCTACCTTTGCTGCTACCCAAAGAAGCGGAACTTCATTCTAGCAATTTTGAGTCTGTCTTTCAGACTGAGACCTCTGATGAGAAGCTTTCTCCCTTTTTTTTTTTTCCTGGGGTCCACAGACCCTGTTCTTTCCCATTTTGTATTCAATATTTATGTTGAGCTGCTAGTGGGTATCACATAATACCATGGGTATAAATGAGAAGCATGCAGATGACACTCACTTATACATTAAATTCTGGCCAGCTGTCCCTGTGTAGGATGACATTAATGACTTGATGAAAGCGGCTGGCTGGAGTGAAACCTAGATCACAAGATACCAGATTAGTCAAGGACTAATAGTAAAGACACTGGACTGGGATTTGAGAATTCTTTCTTCAGTTCCTCTTTCTATTCCATTTGTGACCTTCCACAAATCACTTGAGTCCAGACCACCAGAAATAATTAGATCCCAAATTTCCAAGGATTTCAATGGCATTCAACTGGATCTAAGCCCTCCTAAAACTTCCCAGATCTGACTGGGCCAAACTGAAAAACACCAGTCTGTCCTGTCCATCCCTTTAAATGTCTTTATGGGAGTCTTATTTTTTGTCAAGGCTGTAGCACCTATTCAGTGCCCTGGACGGACTCTTCTCTCAATTACACCAGAAGTCTGAGAAGCTAACATGCCATTCATATTCATAGCAGAGCAGAACAGCTCATGTGCCTACCAGCCATACTGCAAGTCCAATATCTGCAGAGTTTAATGCTCTGTTTGTGAGGCACTTACAAACTATAGTTCTAGAATTCTATAAACAGATTCAATTAGGTGGAAAACCAAAGGACAGGCAAAGCAATTAACCGGAAAAGGAGGACTCTGCCTTCTCAGTGTGAACAGGGTATGAAATCCAGCTTCACTTAAATATAAGACACAGGAATAGAAACAGCTATACAAAGCAGCTTCCTCCATCCTTTTCTTACTGGGATCATAGACTACTTATGTTGAGAGAAACACTAATGCAAGACAAGAGCTTCCTCAGCAGACGACCCAGCACTCTGGGAACTCCCTCTTCGCAAAAGCTGAGAGACTGGCTGACTTTAAGTTCAAGGACAGGCACTCAAATGCAACAAGAATACAGTAGAAGTTTTATGTTTAATTCTCTTAGCCTTCTGTGAAAATACCAAACAATATCCCCTGGTGAAATACAGCTTTGACTTCATAACTCCTAGCTTTGTGTATACTTTCCGCATTAGTAGCGAGAACTTCAGTAAAACTCATCCATGCAATAACCTCACTGAATTTGAAGAAAATACAGTGAGGACTACTTTGGATTACTATTTCCTATTTAGATTCTTTCAGATCCAGTTGGTTGTGTTTTAGCTAGTTCTGCAAAACCAAAGATTATTTCGTATACAGTAACGTCTTTGTCACAGATGTGCTAGTTCTAAATCATACTGATCTGCATAAGCCAAGGACTCCCTGCACCCAGATCTCCATATCTCTGCACAGGAATGAGACAGCTGCCCGTGGCTCAGGCAGCTGGACTGTGCAGAAGGTTCACTGCAGGTCTGAAGATCCGCAACTGGGAGGAGTTTGGCCATGGGCACAAAGTAGGTACGCTGCCAAATGTTCCCTCCTAAAGCCAGAGGAGGATGTAAACTGCCACAAGTAGTATTTGTTTTTCATCTTCACTGGCAAATTCTCTTTGAAGAGCACTCTGGAGACACATACTAGCTAGGAAGTGTCTGATGCTGTAAGTCTCCCCTGGGGTATGGAGAGAGAGGCTGAGAGAGGCAGAACTTCCACAGTTACAATGGGGTCACAGGGATGCTTATTGACCTTGTTGAATGTTGAGGATCTACACAAATCTCAGGGAAGCAGAAAGGTTTAAAGGCTGTATCCCTAGAGTCTTATACTGGAGAGAGGAAAAAATATTCTCCTAAGCTGCAGGAACTCAGTGCATATGCTAATGAGAAGAACCACGTGCAATTTCTTGGTCTTACCACATATATTCCCCAGAAGTATACAAAGTGGGTCAGATATGAATTTAGACAAAGAAGGATTTCTTCCAGTAGATAGTATCAAAACTGAAAAATCATATTTTCACCACAAAACACTTATTTCATTAGGCATACGTCAAAAAGCTTGGTATTCACAGTTAACACCCAGGAGTTCAAATGCTGACACGAGTCTTCTGAAGCCCTAACTCCCTTCCACCATAAACCACATCAACGCTTCTCGGTCCACACTACTGTCTTTCCATTTGTCCTTTCGCACCTGACAGTAGGGCCAGCCAGCTCCTCCTTCCCACTTCAGATCTGTTTTGTGGATGCAGACTAAATGAATCTGCTCTTCTTTCTCCAAAGACCACCTAGTCAGTTCCTTTATTTTTCTGCTCTCTGGGTACGTGCCCATAGCAAATCCTCACTCATTCAGTTTGCTCACTGAACACATCTTAATAAGGAGCACTCAATTCTCTCACCTAATTTCCACTTTTCATCAGGATTTTTTTCTTCCTTAAACTTTAACTACTTTGAGGCTTAGAATATAGTGTGAAATGCTGCTTCGTGGACCCAGATAGAGATAGAAGGCCAAAGAAGTAGACCCTTATCTAAATACTTAGGTTTTTTTAATGAGTTGCCTCAAGCTTTGGGTAAGGATTCAGGAAGGGTTTTCATAACTATTCAGGAAAACTCATATAGTATTTTAGTTGTTCCTAGCAAGTCCACCCAAACTTTCCTTGCAGCATTTTGACATCTGGAGATGCCATTGATTTCAAATGGATGAACAGTCCAAAGACATAACTATGTCATATAAAGGTTTTTAAAAGAATACAAAAACCAAACAGAGATGGTTCAATACTATTTAAGCAATGTTAAAGAGATACAATTCCAGATGAGGCAAAAGAAAACCAGCAGTATAATTCTGTACTGTAAATCAAGCAATGAAACTTTCTTTTTATCTTTTCACAACTCTTAACTGCAACAAAGCAAGATAAATCATTTTATGCTCTGTGCTTTTGTTCCCATAAACATGTTATATTCCCATTCTACAGAAATTTCACAATCCCTGGAGCTGTACATATTGTACAGTGAGTAGATTTTTTTTTTTGGTTCTCTCTTCTTTGGGATAGTCACAGAATTTCAGAGTTTCACACACCTGGAATGCAGCATGTTCTTGAGCATTATAGGTTCTAGCTGCAATCCTCAGATACTTCCTTTTTATTTAAAAAACATATATAAATAAAAAAGGAGTAGAAAGTCAATCCATTTTTAAAATCCTCCTCTCAGGAATATAACCCAGAGTGATAAAGAACAAGGCATTTATCTTCATTTGCAGGGAATGACATAACACAACTTACTCATCAGTCTGCTTTGCTTTGCCACTTGTGAATTGTGTCAGCACCCCAAGTGTATGAAAATCAACAGTGCTATTGTACTCTTCATCAGCACCTACCTCTTTCTTTCTCTTTATATATTTTTTTTCATCTTCTAAAAGGCACAAACAACCTGTCAGATACATTCAAGCATATGCAAAATTCTAACTAGACAGACAAAAATAATCTTTGTTCTTTTCCCCATGTGCTCTGTGGGAGTTTTGTCTTGTTTGTATGATTGATCAGTTTGCATTTTGCTTCAGCAAAATCATTTTTCAAACACATACATGCAGTTTAAAAGTAGAAGAAAAATACTTGAGCCAGGCCTTTTATCGGACAGTGCAGAGGCAATATAGCGCAGATAGTGAATCATGACATTTAACAACATGGTAAAATATTCCTCTAAATAATATGAGACTGACTCTGAGAAATAATGTTTGGGTTTTTTTCCCCCCAGTACCTGGGGGAAATACCCAAAGTTGTATGCTAAAATAAATTTCCCAGGAAAAGTCACAAGAATTCTAACACCTATTCTATTTCCTGTGACAAATTAAGTCTTTTGGGGAGTGGATGGCAAATGAAACATTGGAATATTGGCAGAATAAGCTAAAACCAGCATTGAATATATCAGTCACCTTCAGAAAAGGTCACATTTCTTTTGATCACTCTTTATTATGCTGTAATGCGAGACGCATACCAGTACTTCCCATGTATTTCTCTTCCTCACACTTTCTCTCTCCATATGACCTTACAAAGATATCCTCTATACATTCTAATTTTGCTCTCAGAGTATAGTCATGCCCTTTTTTTGTAAGCAATGAAGGTGAAAGAGGGACATGTGTCTGTACTACTTGGAAGATACTTCCTTGCTTTTACCCTTGGTAAAATTTGTATCTTCTTCATTTCACTCATGGTAGTATTGGTTGAATTAGGTGAACCTTTACAAAATTTTACAGGGGAAGGGCTCAAAACATGGTAACAAAAAGTGAAAAAAATCGCTACAATAACGCAAACATTTTTGCACAGCTTTCCAAAGCTAAAATTGTACTTCATTCTCAGTGCAGCATTTTTACCTTGTGAGAATGCATGTATTCTGCTAATCAGTTGTCACTGCATGCTACTTCACTGCTGAATCATGGGGTAAAGGATCTTTCATTCCTAAAATAGCTATGATTTTATAAGTGGGCTCATCAGCTAGTTTAGATAGTGTAATTTAACTGAAGTCAATCTCTGAAAAAGTATTAAGATACAAACAAATTTGAAAAAGTGGTGTGTAGCAACAATGCAGGGAACTATCTTCTGCCTTAACAGTATTTGCTGCTTTTGCAATATTAAACTCGCTCTTTTTTTCTGATCAAGAATTTTGTAGAAGCCTCTACAAATAACTCACAGTATCAATAGTAATCAACACAGCAGGAGTCACAGTCTTTAAGATTCCTGTTTTTTTTTTTTTTTAAACAACATTGGTGACTTTGGTGTTTACCTAAAAGTTTAAAACAGAATCGTATACGTTTTGGAAAAAAGCAGGTTCCTTTTTCAGTATTTTTTCAAGATAACCACCCCTTACTCTCTGACACTCTGCGTGACCTTAGGCGTTTCAATTGACCTCCATAAACCTCAGTCAGCTCAGCTAGAAGACAGAGTCTTTTCAAAAAGCAGATGTTACATCAGTGCTGAGTTTTCCTGGATAAATGCATTTAAAATTAAAAGAAAGCTATGACTGTTCAATGACCTTTCAGTACACTTAATGTCAAGGGCCTTTCTTCTGGAGACTAAGTGTCTATCTGGAATTGCTAATGCAATTTGAAAAAGGAAAAGGGAAAAATGAAATTTTAACAACTCACATACAAATGCAGAGATATGGATTTCATTTTCATTCATGCCACATGCTCTGGCTGTATCACACCTTTTCTCTTAGTCTATTTCAGCAATTCATTTATAATATTATAATCTTTTACATGAAAGACTGCACAAACAATGTTCTAAATTTATGCAGGTTTCTTCATGCTGAAGCATCTCAAAATACCTGCAAACTTCGATGCAGACCATACACACCAGATCAAAATCTGCAGCAACATGTATAGCCAAAAACAAACGGAAAGCAATATCTGAAAATGTTTGGTATGTGCAAAAAGAGATATAGCTTATGTAGTGAGGATACAATCTCCCGTAATATCCCCAGGCCCTGCCATCTGAGCATGGACGTTTGCATCTGTCAGGTACTGATTGCTCTGGCTGTACAGAGCAGCTGTGATCTACAGGAGTAGTGAGCAGAGCAGGGGCTCAGAGGCTCACGTCACTGAGACTCCCAGAGCTGGGGGAACTCTAAAGGTGGCTGAAGCAACCCCTGAAGAGGGCATGAGTAGCTATAAATCAACTGCTCGCTCAATGACTCAGCATGCACACGCACACACATTTTTCTTCTGTACGGTTCCAGTGTAATCCTTGCCACCCTTTAAATCCTTTAAACCGCTGCCTGCTCTTCTCCTGGTTTTATTCCCCTGCCTTTGTCTTCTGAGGCACGAGAATACATTTTTTACCATTTTCTTCTAGTCCCAGCAATCAGGAATTTTGCATTCACCTAGTATGCGAAATCAGTTATCAAACAATTATTTTCTAACCAAACCCACAAGTCGTAATTTATATGAATCTGCTCAGTGCAACTGCCCAGAAACTTACAATCTTAAACCAGGTCAAATTCTGTTTACTCTTACATTCTCTGTTACTGAAGTGCAACTACTTGTGAGGCAAAACGCAGCAGTAAGATCACTGCAAAATGTTCAAGATAAACAGTGCTCTGATAAGTAAGAGGAAAATCTGAAAGAAAAAGTAAATTTACAAATTCCCACAGCTTATACCAAAGCCACTCAGATTGTACTGCTTCTAAACTCTTTCAAAAGACCTACCTCCTGCTAGACTGTTTCTGTACATGTGCTGGTATCTCTGCTCTTAGAGAGAGAAAGAGCTGCTAACCGCACAGCTGCCATTTAAGGGTGCATTGCATCCATAACTCCCAGGAGAGCTTTTTTGGTCCCTGACTGACTTGATCCTCATCCCCATACTACAAAGTTTCTCAGAAGCAATGGGTTGCAGCAGACTGATGTGATCAAAAACCCGTGCAGAAAGTTATCTCCACAAGCATATTCAATGAGCTGTTGTACAGGGAGGGAGGGAGGAAGTCAGAAAGGACCAAAAGCTCCTGGCACCTTCCCAGGTGGCCACTGCCAACTTCGTTAGGAGGAGCATAGTATAGTCTCCAGCTTTGAGGACAGATTCCTCCTTCCCCAGACCTGCAGACCTCCTAGCTTATGACCCAGTCACTTATCAATAAAATCAACTAAAAGCAAAACAATTTAAAAGTCTCACTGTCAAATTCTTTACTAATGGATGGCTACACACTCTCACAGCTGCAAACGGAACAGAGTTTTCTGGCTTTCAGGGCTGTCTTTAACCACACGAGATGGAGGAAGAAACGCGGGGAAGGCATTAGTGGCTACAAAAAGAGGACAAAAGGTCACCACCACAGCACAGGTTAAGAATCTAAAAGTTTGATTCAATCTTTAGTATATTAATATATTGCACAGCATATTAATACATATTTATGTTTATAATATTAGCATATTGAGAAATATGTTATGAGTGACATAACAGAGCATAGCAGAGCCTCTACCATAGCTCTCAATTTCCTTGCAGACAGAAGAGAATGTCATTCTCAATGTTTGATGACCTACTAGCATACAGTAGTTATTACCATAAATGAACACCAATAATAGTAATTTTAACATGAGAGATAAGTAGGAATTATAATATTACAATGTTACTATTAATTAAATATAATTACTGTAGTTTTAATGCATACTCTTCATTTTCTTTGGCTGGCTCCAACACTATTTGTAAAAATGAAATTGTATGGCCTTTTCTGCTAATAAATAAAACTCAGATATCATTTATGTTTAGGTCCTAATCTTGCAGAGACTAACTTACTCTATCACTTGAGCACATTCTACACAATTTTGAATCATCCCCTGGAGAGTATTAACTGAATTCCCTTCGTTATTTCAAAAATCTTTGTTCCAAACTCAGATGTCTGAGTTAACGTCTGAAGTCTAATTGTCCATCCACTCAGACCACAGCATCTTAACTTACAAGAATATTGTGCGAGATAGTATCAAAAGCCTTGTAAAATTTGAGGTAAATGACATCCACTACTTTCCCATAACCCACAAATTCAGTCACCTGACCACAGAATGCAATCAGGTTGGTTAAGCATCATTTCATACGGTTGATTTGAAAATATCCAAAGCTGTAACCTGCAATCAGCTGAAGAACAAACCTCTGGCTGCACTAGGGGTACAAAGGTACCCTTGCTAATCACAACAGCTGGGGAGCAAAAACCCACAACATTGTTGTGGTAAATCTGCAGTATGTACACAAGCCACTTTGAAAGAAGGCATATCAGCACTTCATATGAGAAGCAGAAGCACTCAAAAATTAATACACAACAGTATGCAATGATCTATGGCAATTTAGGTTGTCCAATATGCAGCCATGTCTATGATTTTGCATTAATCTCATTTCCCATGAAGGTTTTATAATCTGTGCCTACTGAAGTCTCATACACCAACACCGGTCTGATACACCATGATCGTCATATATTATGGACTTGAAATCATATATTCATTGCATTTCTGTACTTTTATTTTTCATCATGACAGTCTGTCAAAACTGAGTTATCTATGCCTTTCTCCAGTGCAAACAATGCTAGTAACTGCCTTCTGTTAAGACCGCAGAGTAAATCTGGACAGCAGGTTATCCTAAACAACAATTACAATACAGAAGCCTCTATTCTTCTTTAAAACAGATACATAAAAACCACTGGAAGGACTTAATTAGGACACACTGTTTCCTGAGCATAAAGGCACAGCAGAAGTAAATTATTATTTCCTCTATACTTAGAATAAATTGCAGCCTTCAGGGATTCCAAAAGCTAACTGACCTCTAATTCTTCCCATCGTGGCACTGTCACTTACCCCTCTACAGTGGCATAGAGTTTCTTGTTCCCACTTCCCTTACCGATCCAGATAAAATACTCTTTCTTCAACTGTTTCTGCATTTCCTGGTGATAAACCTCATACCGAAGATATTTCCTTAACGGCTCTACCTTTTCCCCAGTTCCTCCCTACAAACCTAACATATTTGCTTGTTTGTAATTTCTTCTGCAGAATCCTTTTAACTCTCTGTATGTGTACTCTATTATGTTCTACTACACTGCTTGCTCCATTTTCTGTGTCTAATTTTGATGTTGCCATGGTACCATAGTAAGTACCAGAAGTAATGACTCTACGACAGCAGAGCACCTTTTACTGCACCACCCTTTTACTTAAAAGGAAATAGTCTGCCCCAGTAACTGGTATGCTCCTGTTGAGCTTATTTAAATTGTTTATTTTATGCTTATAGACCAAACCTTTCAGGTCAACAGGAATTTTGCAGAGTAAGAATCTCAGATTATTCCATTCACATCCTCATTACTAAAATATTACCCAAAGCAGTTTTGTTATAACATTTGCCCCGTATATGCTTCCTACTAGTTTCTCATTTGGAGCCTTCCATTAAATGAGACATTTTCCAAATTAAGAGTAATCATACAAAGAACTCTTTAGAATGATATTCTTTCCTAGGTATTATTCCTTTGACTAGAAGGAATGAAAACATAGATTTGAACTTGCTGAGATAAGTAACAGTGGTCACGAGGATCAGTGAATCCTAATCACTACTCTTGTTTCTTGCTAGACTCACGTCAAGACTAGAACAAGCTTATTATCTAGTCTGAGCTTAAATGTGACCAGAAAGTTAAAAGCACAAAGGCTTTCACAAGACACTGGTAAATATCTCAGGACATCAAGTGGTATTTCAAAACTTCCATCATGCAAGATTAACCAGGCTGGGCTTGAATATTGTCTTCACAGAATCTTTCTTTGCAAAGACATACTCTGCAATCTGAAATAGGAAATTAACCATCCAACCGAATGAACTTTGCATAAAGCACAAAAAGTCCAATTTCATGTATGCTTTTAGCAATAAAAATGTGATACAAACAGACAATTAAAAATTATTTCTGGTCTTTTTATTTGTTCCACAAAGCATTGGCAGATCTCTGAAATAGCACGTGTCTGTGCACATACATGTAAGCATACCCATATGCACCCTGCATACGTCTGGGATGTAGCAATCATGCAAGTCAGCTAGGTTCCAAGAAGTGGATTTCTTGAATTAGACCAAAATCTGGGGACCTGGCTGCGTTCGCCCATACAAGCGGAACAATTTTCTTCCAGCACTGGCTGTTGAAATAGAAGTCTCACTACTACTACTAGGGATGAATGGTAATTGTTCCAGCGCCGACACAGAGAAGCATCTTCTCATAATCTTTCACAGCTGTGGTGAAACTGCTTCCAACTCACTTTTCCACTAGCCAAGCAGCGACTACAAAGCTGCTAGCTTCTTTGCTAAAAGCAGTGTACTGGAAGCGAGAGAAGAGAGATAAGCTTAGGAGGGTCGTTGAAATTATTCATAGACTTTCTACTGACAGTTTCAGTAGAACTTTTACCATTAAACAGCTTGCAAACTGAGATCATCAACAGCACATCAGCTTGTATCAACTATAATACTTTTGCAGGTTTGAAGGTATATGCAGCGGGCATTCAATAGTGTAATGCACCAAAGCGAGCCAGGAAAAGACTGTAGAAAACTGGAAAAGACAGATTTCAAGCACAGTATTCAAGGTTTAATCATAATTTTGTTGTGCAATATACACTTTAATACTTGGACTGAATCATTTGTATTATTTTCCTATATTATAAAACTCAATTTTGTATCCACTGAAGAAAAAGGAATGGCTAGATTTTCACCTACTATTTCTTTAGCAATGGGACACTACATGATTGACAATGTAATTACCAGTGCAAAGTTTCCGATATGCCAAGCAATACTTCAAATAGAACTTCAGTATATTTCATGTACAAAGCTGTAGGTCTCATAACTACCTTTTTTTCTATGACTCAAGACATCTTTACAGGTTCAAGAAAAATTCCTTTAAACTTGATGTTTGGGAGGAAGAGCATGGATATGAAGTTAAGAAACATTTAGCAGTATTTCTCCCTTGTTTGGGCAGATGATAGACTTTTAGGCATTAATTTTACGCTGAGTAAAATTTTGGCTAAAATTTGATTTCAGAGAGATCTATATTTGAGTTTTGTTGTTTTTGTAAAATGGCACAAGAGTTCTTCAGGCAAAGCGTACCTGAGCATTTGCAGTTTTTATCTGAAGTCAACAAATTTATCAGCTAGTTAATTTGACTAAAAACTAAACTAAACATCATGACTAATCATCTCCTACACTTACAGGCAAAATATACAGAGCAATGTAATTGTTTTAGCAAAGCACTTATGTATAACCTTAAGTACATGAATATTCCTTTACCAAGTCTTTAGTAGTCTTTCCAGGCATGTATATTCTGCTACACAGAGGTCTAGACTAGGATCAAAACTTCACATATGCACATCAGTGTAAAGCTAAATAGGCATAGAGAAACTATGTGCAGACAAAAATTAGAGATGCTGAAGTCTACCTCATTGCTATTGTAGGATTCCTCTGCACCTCAGTCTGCATTGTTTCATTGAATCCTGTTGTAAATAACCTACAGGGTGAGGCTTCTACCACTTTCCTTGCAAGATTATTCAGGTTAATATATCTTACTGCTGAGAATTTTTACTTCAAGTACTTATAGTAAGAAATCCAGCACAGGATTTCCAGGGTTGTCTCAGACAAAATAAGTCTGTCATATATTATTTCAAAGGCATAGGCACACCTAAGGAAGGCTTCACAACACTAATTAGTGACCTGCATAAACCTAATCTACAGGTACTGCAAGTTGCTCTTTGCATTTCCTGCTTCAATGAAGGAAATTCTTCTCTTTATTCAGAAGCTAAGAAAAAGATAATCTCCCTCTTGAATTGAGGGAGAGAAGTCATCTATTCATCATCATAAGAGCCTAATATGGACCCCATAAAATAAACAGGCAGGAAGTCTTTCATAAAGGCAGGAGCTCTGTCTTGCATCTTGTTTCTGTTAGAACTGATGGTTCTGCTAGCATATTTTCTTCTTTCTCCTAAACCTTCTCCTACCACTACAAGTCTCCCTGTTCTGCTTTCTTCCTGCTCTTCTTACACTTGGTTTTTGCTGGGTTTGGTCACAGTTGCTGACAGAAGTTCTCCACAATGTTACAAGGACAGTGAGACTCCTCACTCTTCAAATCTATTATAGTAGAGGAGAATGAAACCACAAACCCACTGAGAAACTGCATCTCCCACGAGCTTGAGCTCTGCTTTGTACGGTGACAGGAGTCAAGAATAACACTGTTACCTGGATAACTGTAAAAGATGGGCTCAGTATCTTAGGCCAAGATACAGGGAAACTTAAGACTAACATCAGTATTTTTTATTTGGCAAGATTAAGCCCAGAATTTCCTTGTATTTTCTGAGTGGTCTCAAGAAAAGAAACACTAAGGAGTGTTTCTCCTTAGTGTAGCCTTCAGTAGCTGTTGCGGCTGAAGTAGTAAACTGCTGCAAGTGTACTAACAGTGCTTCTCAGTGGGCAAACAACCTGAGAAGCCAGTACAGTCTTCTAGCTGTTCGGTGAAGGAAGAAAGTGAATTGAGGCTTTTTACATGCTATCAGTACTTCCAGAAGCAACACAGCATCTAGAAATGTTTACCAAAATGAACCTGCTTTGCCATTTTCTTGGAGCGCTTGATTTTACCTACAACTCCATCTCTATCCGCCTTGAGTTTGGCTTCAGCTGGCTGCTCATGGGTGCCGATCTCATTTGGTAAACAGAGTTACTTGGATTAGAAGCAAGTAGGATATATAGCTGATTACAATCTGTGCATTGCTGGCATCTGAAAGGAGAAGTCTTTATCCAGCAAGGCACTTAAATTTGTGCTTAACTCTGACTTCAGTAAACTGCTCACATTTTCAAGATTAAGCAAGTGCTTCACTGGATTGAGACCGTAATATCCTATAATATAACAGAGTAGAGGTAAGTAGCCGATCTTACAGTGATGTAAATCTAAAATATCTCCAGCTAAATCCAAAGGTTTCTCCAGATTTACACTGACATGAAAACAAGCACTGACCTATTGTGTTCACAATCCCCGCAGCCACTATACTCAGTTCTGCATATTGCTAGTTCATTCTTTGCTTTCTCAACAGAAATATCTATCTAATTATTCTGTGCATGACTTATATTGGCTCACAAAATCAAGCAACATGGGATTCAGCAGGCCTAAAATTATGCAGACAGCATATTTTTTCTAATCAGCTTAATATTTAAGAGAAACTCAATTTTGTTTAAAAAAGTGAATCTACCATGTGCAATAAAGTTCTTTATATACAAGCAAATTAGCAGTATTTTTTCTGTGCAATTGAAGGGCTGTGGATATTGGAAATTAAAAACAGTCATTCCACAAGGAAAGCAAAGCCACGTACCAAGAAGAATCTGGTTTTAAAAAAAGCATGTGGATTTCCATATCAGTTTGAGGTTTTTTTGTTTAAATTAGGATTAGATGAGAGCAAGAAGAAAAAATAAACAATGGATTAAAACAAACCTGATACATTAGACTCAGTACAATAAATGGACCAGACCCTGCCCTGGTGTCAGCTCAGCGTATTTTCACAGCAGTCAATAGAGCAACATCGATATACTTGGACTGAATATAATATTACCTGAATATACTCAAATTTCTAAACAATAACGCCTTCGAGTCTTTCCATTGTTGATATTCACACGTATAACACACCTTGCTGCTGTCTTTGTACGTAGGCAGATGTGTTATGGGAAACATTCGGTACTATGTAAAGCACTCACTGCCTTCAGTAACCCTATTAATTGCAAGTGTTTGGAGGAACAAGTCTTTAATTAGCATTATAAATAATTGCTGCACACATTTTTGTTCTAAGGTTTGCAGAAAAGTCGAGTTCAAACTAATTTCAATACAACTTTGGTGATTTTTTTTTCCCCAAAATTTCTGTAGTTCAGAGATACAGAAGAAATAATGCTCCTCCCCAGAAAAGAGTGGCAAGCTCTTTATAAACTATTTTCCAGGTCATTTCCCTGAGTGTTCTGCAGGTATTTCATTTCATTCCCTGTCAACTGACCCAAAACTTTGTAAGTTTGGTTACTTGGGAGATAGGTATTGTCTTTGGTGTCCTTGGGTTAAAAAAAAAAAAAAAAAAAGATTTTCTAGCCTGTAATTCTTCCCTATGCCCCAGTGAAGCTTCCCTCCCACCTCTCACCCTTTCTCTTTACAATAGCATTTTGGCCTTATTACTTATTAGCATCAGAAGAAAAACATGCATATCCTTATAACATCCATATCCTTATAAATTTGAAAATGTTTAATAAGAATGAGCTTGAACAAATTTTTATTATAATGAAAGGATTAAGGTGCATGATAGCATTAATATTTAGGAAAAATTAAACAAAATTGCTTTTTATCTGCTGCAAACTATGTTAAATATTTAATATGCTACATTATAGTAGCACCATTTCAACGAAGGGTATAACAACCTTTCTATTATGAACCTTCATTTCAGAGGTTCAAACTTAGCTGGAAAACTTCTGAAAGCTGAATCCAACACGATATGCAGATTTTCTGGGCAATAATAGCAGAGACACGTTGCTAAACCCGCGCAGGTGGTCTGCAGCAGAAAACCTTGCAAACAGGGAGTCCAAAGAGCTTGGTGTCTTGTGAGCTCTACTGGCCCAACACACGGATTATTTAGAAGGCAGTTCTGAGCGTAATTGTTCTGGAGCTTATGGGATGCCTTTTTCTTGCTTTGTTTTGAGTGTCTGGTATATTTTTAGATAGCTTTAAAAGAATAGTCAAAAAAAAAAAGTCATGCAAGTATTTTGAGGTGATAGAGGGGTGATTTTTTTCAGTAATCTACTGATAGATAATGTCTATGCAAATACAATGGGAGGCAAATTCCAGCCCTCAAATTAAGAAAATATAAATATTCATTTACAACTGAAAAGCTGTGCTAAATCATAACAGGAGCAGTAATATGCTTCCGAAAAGGGCAAGCAGTTTTCTGCACTCTGAAGGCCTGGAAATTTTTATCTTTTTCTAGCAGTTTAAAAAAATTAAACCTTTAAAAAAAAAAGTAAATATCCAAAATCAAGTTAGACCTGCTTACAGCTAGGCTAGGTATTCAATGAAATTTTAAGGTAATGAAGTAGTAACATAGTCAGTGTCATAGTAAATTTTTGTTGCTTTCAGATCAGTGAACTGAGCAGCAAACAGGATGAAAAGATTTTCAGTTTGCTCCTAAGCTGATTCTTACAATGACCTTGAAGAAATTATTACCCTTTGCCTTCAGCCCTCCTCCTGTAAAACGCAATAACACACACTTTATTTAACACTGCATTTCTATACTGTCCACTGGAGGATGGGACCCAGAGCCGAAGACAACAAACTTTTACAACTGCCTTGGTTGAGCTGGCCAAATTTCTCAAGTCATCCTTCTCACACTCCATGCTCCACAAAAACCCAAACAGAAATACCCGACTGTTCAAAGGCTGTCAGGGTTCTTGCTTTTAAAGCCCCTGTTCTGCCTCAGTTGACTTCCATTTTATTCTCCCAAGGCAATTGTTTCCATTCATATACACATCCAACGCTGCTTTTAGCTATTCCACTGGACAACCCTTTCAGGATATCCTTTCAGCACTGTTGCACAATCCAGGTGTGGCATCACCATTTGAAGTAGCAGTAAATTTTTTTCCTTCATTTCTTATAGAAGTTTTCTTCATTGAAAAAAATAGTTTCCTCCTCTACAATTAAAAACATCAATCAGCTTATTATTCCTGTGTGACTGAAAAAGTAACTTTAGTTTCTGATTACAGCTAAAAATTCGTGTCTGCAATATACTTCAATTGTTTTTAAAGCATTGTTTTCTAAAGATTGTATCTTGCATTCAAGAAAATACAGCATGAAACAGAAGAATAGAAGTCAAACTATGTCAAAGATGCAACAGCCCTTACTACAGTATAGATTTTCTGGTTCTGACCTGCCTTTCCATATTTAAATCTGCCACAAAAATGTAGAAGCGTGTATGTTTCACCATTGTTCAGTTTTATATTTTGCAAAAAATGACTAATGGACTGACTACTAAATCCAGCTATTTAGTTTGAAACCAAGCTGGAAGATATCCAGGACAGCCTTGCCGAAATGTTGTTCAATGTATCTTGAGGTTTGAGTCTCATTTACTACTCATAATACAGTAAAATTATACTCTACTTTTTAATAACCTTGATTAAGCTTTTTAAAAAAAACTTTAAGTTTGACCTCAGTAAGTGTATTGTGTTACTAAGGGTCACTGGATTTTGTCACATTTTAAAATATGTAAAATGATTTTTAAAAAAACACAAAACAAAAAACATTTGGATACCAACATACAAAGTGAGCCCGGAACCGTAGTTTGAAAGTAGAACTCAAAATACCAGTCTTAAAGGTGACTCTTAAAAATAAATAAACAAACAAAAAAACAGCTTTTATTGAGGCATTAGTGAGCATCAATAACTTCTCGTGCATGTGGCTCATGCTGTCAGGCAGAATGTATTAGTGATACTTGGATGTGCTGTCTGTGAGTATATACACCACTTGTGCATCTGCTATAAAACATCTCAGCTTCACTTACCAGAAGGTTTTCTAAGCCTTAATCCACATTTTCGGTGGCTTGAAGAGAAATTGCTTTTATTAATTATGTGTTAAATTAGAGCTATAAACAACCTTCTTTATGTTAGTAGCAGCTTCTGTCACTGGATATATCTTTTTATTTAAAAGTACAGTGCAATGAGATAATTCTGTCATTCTGTGAACTAAAACACTAAAAAGAAACTCCACCAACAACTTTGGTTTGCACCTAAAATCACGTACCAACTTTAAAAATACAAAAATAAACCTGTTTCAAGGGCAAATATTAAGGTATTGAAATGCTAGTTTGTGTCGACAATGTGACAATATTTGGAGGGCAGAAATTTTACTAGCATGATTTCCCCCGTCAAGTAAACCAAACCAAAACAAAAAACAAAAATACAACGAAAGAGTAAGTCTTTTCAAATGCAACCATGGAATTTTTACTGCCATCTCTCCTTCCCCCATGCACAAACTGCTTTGAATGTCTTGCTGGTTTGGTAGAGAATGGTTTTCCTTACCCTCAGAATTTCAGGGGAAACCACACAGTGGCAGTACTGTGAATGTAAATGCTATGCTCTATTGTGCAGCGAGATAGGAGTCTTTTGAAAACTAAAGTACAGTTTCCCATGCTTGGTCACAGTTAAGTTCACTGCTACTTTATACAGAAGGCATCCTGATTTCTATTGCTCAGAGAGTGGAAGAAAAACATGCAGTCAACATGTAATTTATTTCCTTCTGTAATTTTAGTATCAAGAGGCCTCAGACACAGTTAGCCACACATCTTACTCTGGGCTACTATTTTCTCTCCATTTTTATTCTCTTTCACTTCCTCTGTTCAGATGTTTCTGAAGCCCAGCCTCTTAGCATAAACTTGGAATTCTTTGCCAAAAATGAAAGGAAAAGAAAACAAAGTGAAGCATTCCCCCCCCTCCACACACAAACACATACGCATCAAACATTTATGAATCATCTCAGTTATGGGGCTCTATACTTTCATAGTACACAGATACAAATGATGGGTATAAAAAAAATTACAAATCCAGAATGTTTGGTTCATTTTTACTACGCTAGGAGACAGCTGTCAAAGAACACCAGCTACACAGATCACAGATAACTTACTTCTACTGTACAGATACCTCAAATTGAACGGGGGCAGAGGAACGGAAAAAATCAAGCATGTCAATACGTTAATACTGTAGAATAACTCTGAAAGAACTCTTGGTAGATCCCCTAGTTACAGAAGTGGATAAGCGCAATGACCGATTGCTACACGCTGCACTAAGGCATCTGGGCGATACTGACATGCCTCCACCCTTTGGATCTGGATTCTTTAATGGCAGATCCACAGCGCAGCTTTCTCTTTCACACTGATGTAAATACCCTCCAGGACCCATGCTTGCTGATAGCAGTTGTGGCAGGAAAGCACAGTTCAATCTGCTAAATACTCCAATTTAAAAAGAAAAGCCCCTCATGCTTTCTTCTGCGTAACTGGTACCTCAGCTTTGCACCCTCCTGACCTCTATGCCCTGCAGAAGACATTTAGTTTGCGACTGCACAACAGTGGAGGTTGCAAGACACAACCTTCCCTCCTGGTACTTGTTTGGTGATCGTTCTCAGGACAGCATGATTTGGGCCAAGACTGCATGTTTTACCGGTATCAAAATCTTGTCTACTTTGCAAACATAAACGCAATGGTTAGCATAACCATGTATGTTTAAGGAGCAAGGTGTTTAAGTAGCACTACAACACAGGACTGTTGTTTTGGGGTTTTTTTCCACTAAGGAAAAGCTGTTAAAGAATCACCCGCCTGTTTTATTCCCACGATTCCCACCTAAATGAAGGGAACGTCATTTTACCAGGCACCCAAACAGTATTTTCCTTAAGCTACTGCTCCTTCTAAAACAAGTACCAGGTTGTGCCCGCAGGGGTAACGCCCAGCGAGTCTGAATACGTCTCCTTCCCTGCGCACCTTGAGGTGATTTGCCCTTAGTGACCCAGGCGGCTCCGTAAGGTAAAGCCCATCCGAGGGCACCCCGAGGTGCCCTCCGGCTCCCCTTGCCGAGTCGCTCCTTGAGCTGGCAAAGCCCAAACCAGCCAACATTTTGGGGAGGGATCTGGCCTGCACCCACCCCTTGCACCAGCAGCCCTGGGACAGAGGCAGCCCCTCCTGAAACCCCCACAGAACTGTAGTTCTGCATTAATAAAAAGAACTGCATATGAACATACATATGGTCTGTGTTTCATTGACTGAATGACATTTAAAAGACAACCATAAGAGCATTAAACTATCCAGTAGAGTAGCAGATGGGGGAAAAAAATATATATTTTTTTTCCCTTATCAAAGCTAAATTATATCACTGCTGGTCTCTAAACCATGAGGTACCAGTGCTTTTTTAACTATGTTGAGAAAAACATCAGAAAAGGCTTTTTATCAAATATTAAAACATGCGGTAAATTATTTTAACTTGGATATTCCTAGATTTCTATTTACTGCAAATCTATCAAGTCGAATCTTTTTTTCTTATCTCGAGCTGCGTTGGTCTTTCCTACAAATTTGCTAAAGGGTATCATGCATCTCCAACAAACTTATTTCGCAAAATTCTTCACACAATGAATACAGCCATTTTTACAACAGCACCTCAAAAAGGCTGAATAACAGTGAAGCCTTCCAATAAAAAGCTAATATAAACACAATTTTCTTCCTCAATCTCGATAGCGATTTCCACTTAACTTTGGACGCTACTAATTTCACCGTTTGAAATCACTCAACTGAAACTCCAGCTAGCCAGTGTAATTCCCTAATAAATTTATGCTATTTTGCTGGTGGAAAAGTATAGTAACAAAACCCGATTCTGGAGCTGCTGACGTGCACTTTTTTTTTTTGTTTGTTTCCAGTAACTCCTGGTTATTTTATGACACTTTCATTCTGCTCTTACGTTTATCCTGCCATGACTCAACTGCGGTTTGCGGGCAACTCGTAGCAAGGAAAACGCCCGAGGTGCAAGCGGCGCCCGCGGCCCTGACGCACTCCACAATCCCCGCGCTCCTCACCCGCCTCCGCCATTTTCTTCCCTGGCCGCGGAAGCCTCGCCGAGCCACTGTGCGAGGAGGGCGGCTGGGAACAGCAGGAAATAACGTGCCGCAATGCAAAAATACGGAGCACGAGCAGCGGGCGGCCTGGGGGGAAGGTGTCCGCCCTCCCCGGGCTGCGGTCTCCGGCCGCTGCCGGGCCCCGTCAGGGTGAGGGAAGGAGGCCATGGCCAGGCCTGCCCTGCGCTTCAGGCTGGAAAACACACGCTGAGTCGTTTCAAACTAAGCATTCTAGCAGAAATCTGCGCGTTATGGCTTTTTAAGTTGTTGGGGTTTTTATTATTATTACCATGCATACCTCACTATTGAAAGATGTGATCATTTAAATAGTTCATGAGGTACTATTGGGGGAAGGGGCAGTGGGGGGAAAAAAATGCTCTTACTGTGCTTAACGGTCAGTGTAAAACTTATTTCCTGTGCAGATGTCTGCCATCTGCAGCGCATGGTGCAGACGTCACTGTGCATGACCCTGTTTTATTACTGCAAAGATTCGCGGGCACTTTTGGTGTCACTTGACAGTTTCTTGAGGAACCCAGGATCCTCGTTCTCCTTCCTGCATGACACTGTTTTGCATCCAAGAGCTGCTCTTTCCAAAAGGGATGATTCAAGTGGCTCTGCAGTCACAGCTTCCAGTCTTAGCAGGTGACCAAGTAATCTATTCCTCCTTACCAGGGAAGCCCATTTTTATGATTGGACCCTCTTCCTTGCTTTAGAGGTTCTCTCATTTGATGGAAAGATCAGGTTTGAAAGTTGTTTTTCCTAGCAGTGCTGGATCATCAACCACAAGAGTGTTCACAAATGGAAGTAAAAGTACAGAGAAGGCACCCAGGATTTGCACAGAGACTGGCGCTTGCTGTTTGTCAGAAACGCACACATGCATCCGCACTGTCCGTCGGAATGTGAAAGTTGGGCAGAAACAGCTCTCCCAGACTAAATGTGCCAACATGAGTTAGCATCTTATGAAATAAACTTAACATAAAATTATTGCCCCGTACCAGGCCCTGTGATGGGGAGATGCCTTCCTTTTGCATGAGATGATGGGAGCTGCTCTGCATGCATGCCTGCACAAGACACACAGCGCACCCCAACTCCTGCCTGCTGTACAGTGCTGCAACATCTGCAAGCCCCATCCAGTGTCAGGGAACTGCACAGTGTCTGGAAATGTGAGTGGCACCATGGTATGAGAGGAAGGGATGAGGGTTTGCAAGCCTTTAGCTTCTTTCACATACAAATTCAATACAATCTGCACTAATTCCAGCTTGGCAGAAGGGAGGGCTTTAGAACAAATGTGCACAGTTGAACTAATGGGCTCGCCTTGCCCCTATACTTGGGAAACAGGGCAAGAGAAGGGAACAAGTAGGGAATCAGTTCTGCCACTATGTCCAGGCCAATCATCCTTAGAAGATGGGTGCTCTCAAACAAAATTGCGTGTGCATGCCCTGCACAGCACATAAGCAGAAAGGCTAGCATCTCAACAGTGTGTGCACATCAGCAGCAAATATAACATCATGAGGATGTGCACATGCACATCAGCTGTGCAGCTCACCTGCAGCCAATCTGTAAACACTGGCTAAGTCCCAGATCTGGGTACTCAGTTAGAGGTACCATATAGACTGTCTGGCCTGTCTGCTGTATGTCCTGATATCCTGGACAGATAAGTAGTCTCCAAATTCTATGAATGGTTCTTCTAAGCAGAACAGAAGATGTGCAGAGAAACCTGAATGTATGAGAGGCCTAATGAAAGGGGGCTGTTTTCTGTACCAACTTACAGTTCAGTTTCCAAAGGGACCATATTCCAGCCAAGAAGTAACACCAATCAGCTCCCTTGCCCAGTATAACCTCTTCCTCTCCCCAGCACGACTCATTTTCTAGAGGTTGGGAACTGTCAACAGTGAAGCCAGCTTTCCACTGGAGCCTCACCTTTCCCTTAGCCAAAGCATTTGACAGCCAGTTATCCCTGTACAGCTGCCTAAGCAGTACAAGACAAAGATTGGAATCAGTATTTGCTGCCAAAAAAAAATGGATACTTTTTAATCACACTAGAAGAACTCTGGCTAGGTTTTCAATCTCAGAGATTCTTAGTATATTGAAACAAGATGACAAAGATTCACTTTCAAGCTAGAATTCAGTAATTCTACTTGAAGCAGTTCAGAAAACAAACTTTAACGACTGCCTGAACATCTAAACATGCAGGAAAGATCTTCTCTACTCTATTGTCATTAAATATTAATTCTCTCAAACTAGTAAAATATCACACAACAGTTAATTCATATATTAACCCTAATAATCACTGCATAAAAAGTAGTTTTTTATATTTTGCTTTTATACACAGCTGACAAACCCCACAAGACAAAGTTCAAGATACTGCACCTATTATTTTAATGTTCTGTTCTTGCATAATCACCAACATACTTATTTACTGTTTTTCTACATATCTCCTCAATTGCCACGGTACAGCAAAATATTTGTCTTTTATTTTACATTCAATTAAAAGAGAAATTGAACTCATTGTTTTGGCTTTTACCATAGCACTTCAAATATAAATCCACCTGATAACCATCTCGCCTTTATCAAAACTCACAATGGATAGTTCCCATTAACTTTTCCTGCACACCAGATGATACTGTTTCTTCACAAAAAATGAATCCAAAAAGTTGGTGTTAATGTTTCAAGCAAATATTTTTAAATGTTAGGCTAGATACTCCAGCCTTAATTTTTCCTAAAATTGTATATCTAATATATTGTGCATCCTATGCTTTCAGGTCACATGTAAGTTTTAACATAGGATTTTTAAAAATACATAATACTGTTCAAAGATCTTTAAACTTGCAATGCTAAATGATTAAAAAGTCAAGGAAAGACAAAATTTAACCTACGCCGTGTCCTGGTGCAGGCTCAATATATGTTTAATTATATTATATCATAGGTTATTATATTTCATTAAATTCAACTTGTCTAGCACTCTTCAGACCATTAAAACATTCTTAAAGAGATGTTGCATTTTCTGATTACTGTTTTTGGCTTTTATTTGTGTAGTCTTGTGTTAACAGTCTGATTTTCAAGTACATTTCTTGGTGACACTCAGCTTTGTCTGTGTAGGGCTCTTACTACTAAGTACTTACGGCTGATAAATGCCATTCTTAACTGAGGTGATTTTCATTCTGCTTCGCTCCATTAGTTCAAAGTACAAAATTGCAATGAAAACCTGCAATGTCCTCTTGATAGTTTGAGTCTGCTTCGAGTTCACCGCTGCCCATATTTGTCTAACTTACAGACTCATTTTGGGTAGGGAGGGGGAAGCCTTTTTAAAAAAAAACCTGCAGAGGTTACGGACCGAGTTCCGTGCACGCTTTGCATGCAATCGGTTCCACCAAATGCCCATCACTTGAGGAGAGAGAATGACCTGTTTCAGGATGGAAGGCAGTGCGTGGCTCTGGCCATATTTTGCAGACAAAGTCAATATCATTGACTGTACTGGGAAAAGCATACAACTTAGTTGTTTCAAACTGCCACTGAACCTCCCACAGCAAATTTCTTTGTGATTTGGGGTGGAGTTAAGGGAACTTTTCAAGTGGCTGGTGCAGGGATGAGGGAATGAGGGTAGCAGCAAGGGTAAGGGTAAAGTAAGGTAAGTAAGGGTAAACTTTCATGAATGCAACCATGGGGATCAGAGTGCCCCCAATCAATGCATTGAACGCATGTTGACAGAATATATGGGAAACAGATTGAGGTATTAAAGCACATAGTTTCTAGTGTTTTAGATGTAAATACTCTTATGTAAGCAGTATGTCATTTTTTGAACAGTTACTGCTTGGAATAAATCTCCAAGGGTGGAATTTTCAGAAGTGCTCACTATTGGCCTAACTGTGCTCTTACTGAAATCAATCATAAAATTTTCACAAGTTTGGAAGAGGGCTTTGTCTGTTCGTATGTTTCCACCACACTAAGCACAATGAGTCTTGATCCTGACTGGGACCTTTGAACTCTGCTGTAATCTAAATAAATTGATTTATAGGAGATCACTCAGATAAATAATGAGGAAACACACACATGCATACAAAATAGCCAGGGTTTTTGAATGATGGCTTAGTACTCATTCAGAGCTTCAGAATACATATTTCTTTATTATTTTCTCTTGAGTTCTAAAATTCATTTGCCTTTTTATATTAATCTAATTTCCCTGTTATTAATTTTCCCCAGTATAATTCCCTGAATCTTAAACTTCCAATCAAGTATCCAGGCAATAAAATTAACCTTCTTTCTTACCACAAACCATTCCCATTTTATTTGCATAAAGAATACATTAGTTTTAGGATCCAATTTGTACCTTATGTCAGCAGAATATAAACTCTCGTATGTTTCCAGGAACGCTGGTACCGACAAGACTGATATGTAACCTCCTTTATATTCCCAGGGACAGCCACCTTTCATGGATTGGGACAGGTGAAGGGTGCATATGTTTTTAATAGGATTATTAGAGTAGTTGGACCTGTTTTGTTATTTCACAAGATTCCTATAAACATTAATTTACCCCGGGATGTACTTCAGTTATGGTTATTTTACTTTCACATACACACTAACTTTCTTCCAAAGAGCTACTGTGAGACCAAGACAAAACTGCTTCTGCTCATCACCCAATGTGAGATTCTAAAACACCAGCACCGCAATGTTTTTTTCCTTATTTTCTCCAAATAAAAAGCTACAAGTTATTGAAATGGAAACTGTGGCACACACATTTCTCTAGCCATTTTTAAAGTGACTGCTACCCTCATCCCTGCACCAGCCACTTGTTCCCACCTCTCTCACTGCTCCTTCAGTTGCACTGATACAGCTGACTTGGGATCTGTGTGATGAACCAGATGAAGACTAAATCCTCTTTCTTTTCTTTGCAAGTTTACTTCTAACCTGGGTCAGTTCCTGACCCAGTCCCAGTGGGAGCCTACAAAGAGTTGCACTAGGACAACAGAGGGAGCAGTTCTGAGGAGCTAGGTCTGACCTGGCAAAAAATTGCATCAACCAACATGCACGTTGGGGGAAATATTTCTGAAGCTCCAAAGGCATTATTACTAGATCCCTCATAAAAGCAAGAGCAAACACACATTAAGTTATAAAACTGGCAAAGGACCCAAGGAAGAATTAGGTAATGATGACAATTTGTTCATCTTTACCTAAATTCAGGTGATGTTATCACTAACCCTAGGCCACTATATATTTTACAGTAATACTACTCGTCTTATAGATTAGCAAACTATATATATGTGTGTGTGTGTATGTGTGTATATATATTCGGTGCTTTATTCTCAAACTGTTTCATCACAAATGACAGCTCATTTCACAAACAGCTTATCTTATGGCTAAAGATATATAAATACATACTAAAAATGTTGCTGAAAATCTCTAAATGTATAAAGCAGCCTGGTAGACATGGTAGTGATTGTAACACTGCATTGTAGACACAAATGTTAAAGAAACTTGGCAAGAATCAACATATTTTAGCTACTCAAAATTCAGATTTTCTCAGTCTTGTCCTTCTGATGAATGGAACATATGGGAGTATTGTTCATAAAACTTGCATTGCTTTTCTAGATGTCTACCAAAATTTCTCATCGTGACAATATTTACCAAGATACATAGAGATTCAAATTTGAATTAATTACCTAGAAGTTTTTCTGTACTCCAGGTTTACTGGAAAAGAAACACGTTTCAGAAGCAATGTGTTGTGAGTCTTTTAAAGGCGATGTTATAGCAACAGAGGTAGTGGAGTGCTTGTCTGGGAAGGCAGCTATCCAGTTAAAAGCCATCAATGCTGAGTAAAATAAGACAGGAAAGAAACTGAAGGCTTTGCCAAGAAGCAGTTTGAAATCTGACATTATAAACAAAACACATGTAAATCTAGACCTAAATCTTCCCTTTGTATGCTGAAGGCTTCATAATATTTTACCTAGCATTATTACTTACAAACAAACATTTCCTGAAATACCGCATCACAAGTGGAGAACAGCCTTTAACCTTGTGTTCATCCACTCAAGAACCACGTTATTTATTATCCTTTATCCCTTAATTATGAGGACTTCACCTACTGCTCTCTGCTTATTTTAAATGCAGAATAAAATACAATGGATGTCTGAAGACTTAACAGGTGTCAACCAGATATTTGCCAGCTACTGCTAGTATTCTACTGGGAGGAGTTGCTGTTCTATAAATACTAATTAGAGTTTTGCACATGATCTCGCTGAAATACCTAAGGTGATGAGTGGCCAGTTGTTACTTTTAAAAGATTAGCGCAATTTGAAAAACTAATGTCCCCAATGAGGCAATGCTCACACTGAATAATCAAGAGTTATAGCTGTTCTCTGCCCAAAGGGAATATTTGCTCACTTCATCATTTGGAAAATCTGCTGCCTCTCGAACAAGTCACTCTTCTATTTCACTTTGAGAAAGTTATAAAACTTTGTGGAATCAATATAATGGTACAGTATCTGCACTTAAATGGCCTTCCACTGCTATGCCCACATGGTGGATTTTGCTAGCAGTTTGCAAGGACAGAGATTTTAGTGTGTAATCATGATTAACAAACTGCAACAGAATTAAGCTGTATTCAAATGAAACCAGCAAAGAAATAAGATTACAGTAGAGACTGTACTATAGCAAAAACTTAAATTCCTGAAATTCATCTTCCCTCAAACTGTTCCTCTCCACAAAACAAAGCAAAAATACCTAAAAGAGGTCACTTATATTTTTATATATATAATTGAAGTAGTAATTAGCAAGAAAACACCCTAATACACTAAAATCCTGATGAAATATTTCTAAACAACTAGGTAATTTTAAGCAAAAACACTATATGACCAGTCACGGCACATTCAACTGGCTTGAAATAAAATTTTGAGTTTGATCTTGTCCAATTTGCCATGAAATGCAGCTGATGTAACCTGATGTGACAATGCTGTACTTCTACACATAAGCTGCAATTCATTGCAGTGAGATTTGACTGATGCAACTGACACGATCCCATACTATTTAGCATCAACATAGCGAGCGTGTCCCAAAAACCGCAGAAAAACAGAAAGAGGAACTCTGAACTTAACCTACTTAAGTTTTTTTTTTTTCCCCTCCTTTTTTGACTCTATCCCTCTGGGAATGAAAAATATCAACATTCAGTAAGTCCTTTACTGTGTATGGAAAAACAAATATTTTAATAAGAATTTATTTTTCTGTTTTTTCTTTATAAAAATAATCTTTACCATGAAATCTATTTTTTCTTATCCTTCAGCATACTGCTTCCTCTTTTTAAGTAGCTCATTACTGGAAATGTTTGGCCTTACTTCAAAAGAGAAGAATATGTCAACACCAGAACATCTGTGTCCACATAGAGTGCTTTGATGACAATGATATACTCCATTTACATCCATAACACTGAACCGAACCTTGATGCTGACTGCATTTAAAGATCTTACCCCACAGGGCAAGAGAATACAGGTCAAAAATGTTGATCTGTGTTTGACACGCACTGTACTTCAAGAGCACTTGGCAGCAATTTGTTCCAGAGTCAAGAATCAAACTCAGAAAATGTTGCAAAGCTTGGAGCCACGTTCGCAAAACTGCATTCAAAACAAACATTAAAATTCAGTCTCTGGAGGCCAATCTACTTTTGATATGCAGGATTTTGTAACATGTATGGTCAAATTCTGTCCTGGATACAATGGGAAGTTTCTAATTTAAACCAAAAGGACATAACTCAGGCCTGAACATCTTTTATTAAGAGAAGTAATATACCTAGATTTCTCAAATGCAAAAAGGAAAATAGACAGTTTATTATCCTAAAGCTCAAACTCATTTGTCAAAAAAATAGGGAGTGGAATAATTGTGTGTGCCACACCATTGCTTCTGTCAGTGTGGCCAGGGGAAGTTGGGAGAATTTCAGTATGTATCACACGCCTCCTACAGGCAGGCACAATAACAATAAGTTCCTCAAATATTGGGTGTAGAGTATTTCAGAGATGAAGGACTGAGCCCTCTTACAGAATATTTGCAGAGGTTGGTTTCTGGTCGTCTTACTTCTCTTAACTTGATTTTAAAAGCTTTTTTCACCATATATAATTAATATAACATTTTTTAATTTAATTACATTATATCCGTTAAATTGCTTTGCTGATTTAAATGCAAGGTGGAGAGTTCCAAGGGTTGGGTTTCATCTACAGCGCTGAATCCTGAGCACACTCGTGTAAACCTCAGCACTTTCGCAGCATTGAATGACTCAGTATTGCTTACTAGACTAATGGTATTTATACAAAGCATCAAACAGGATCAAATTCATATGACTGGATGTCACCCTGTCACATTCAAGGACCACAACTAACTGAATGCTGCATTGGCAACTGCAGGTACTAGTAATTCCTGTTTTAGCAAACAGGAAAACAGAATAATTTTGTTTACAGGTTTCACTAGAATGCCATGGAAACAGATACAGAGGTAATTGCAAAAGGCGACATCCAAAAGGAAGACAGCTCTAACAGAAAGCATATATCCAAAAATGTATGTGTTTTCCCACTTGGAACACACATATAACTCCTATTAACATTAAGATAGAAAATTATATCAAGTAGACCCCAATATCACTAAGTCCCCAGTAACACCATGAATTAATGTGTATGCTCAGAGTACAGCCTTATTCAAAGATGTTTTCATACACAGACTATTAGGAAAAAAGTATGCCTTAATAGAACAATGATATGTTGAAAGAAAAAAAATTACAACTAGGATTTCTCAAACAGGGTTAAAGTATAGTAGTAGCTCTGCCTACACTGTGCCTGGCTCCAGGCAATGCTATTCATTCCTCACTTTCATGGGAGCACAATACACCCCTTAAAAATATAAAACACAAAAATAAATAGATCTCCTGGGAAGTGAAAGAGAAACCTGTTTTCAAAAATAGTGAAGGAGCGTACATGTACTAGAGAAAGCCTATTTTGCATTGGTTTATAAGATTTACACTTTAATTTGAAAAACCAAAGGCATAAAATTTGTATGAAAGCAATATCTGATTTATAGGTAAACTTAACACACAATATACTTAGCTACAAGTACCAGACCCCAGTGAGGGAAAGAAAAGCATTTGAAAGATGATGAAAGTAGGCCTAAGAAACACGGTCCTGAAATGCCCCCAAAAGATTTTTTGGAAGTTAAACAGTAAGCACAATTAACATGACTTTTGCTACAAAAACACTACACAATTGATTTTTTTTAATTAATTTTCAATGTTATTACATGCTCCTATTGAGCTGGGATTGACTCTATACACTAACTGGATTTTAAGATAGCTCCTCTGTCCATATGACCTGATCATCTAGTTAAAAAACAAACAGCCATATTGGTTGCTCATATAAAGAGGAAGCAGTGCAGTTATAATGATCTTACCACCACCAAAATTTAACGTTATGTGTGGAAATTTTGCGACAGTTGAAGTATTTAAGAATGATAAATTTGTAAGGCTCAGATAATGTGCAGATTGATCAAATGTGTAATTAATTAACAAATAAAGACTAGCAGCTGTAAAGGCTTACAAGAATACATTACTGTACACTTAAGGCCTAACCTCACGATCCATATTCAAACAAATCTAGCTAACGGCAAACTGCATAATTCTTGGGAGTCTTGCATACGTTAGGACTCATTAGATTTACATATTATTATTCACAGTGGTCATTTCATTACATTTTCTTTGAGGAATGTACCATCCATATGGACATTCATGTGTATTTCATGCGTGCATGTTGCGTATACTGTGCTGCCTACAACCAACTCATTGGGCCTTATGGTGTCTCAGGCTCCATCTGTACTAGTAGATCAAACAAAGGTCAGCTCTCATGGCACAGCTCACATTCTCACCACCAGACTCTGACCTCCCCAGAACAGGGGGACCAAACTCAGATAGCCTTTTGGAAGTAGGTTCAGCCCCAGTTTATCACCCATATCATTCCCAGGCATCAGCTAGTTGACATAAGGCAAACCTGGGCCAGGGACTGCCCAACACTTGGACAGGGAGGAGGGTCAGCACTTTTGAACAGCGCTTTGGCCCATACTGTGACTGTTCAGCTTACAACATGGACCTTGCTTCAGTCACACTACTTGAAACAAGGCACTACAACATACCAGCATGACAGGTAAGGCTGGAAAGGATGTCCAGAGTTCATCTTGTCCACCTCCTGTCCCAAGGAGAACCTGTTCTCACCACACTACTCTTGCCTGAAAGTATCAGTCTACTGTTACCGGAAGCAGCACCTGAACTACAAGGTCTTGGCTACAAAAAAAGTACCAGATAAAACACGCTTTTCTCCTCCTTTTAAGTCTTTGAAACAATAGCTTACCATTTTGGCCTACTTGTGGATTTCACCATTGGAGCCATCCCATCTCGATAGAGACTTTTTGTTTTACTGAAGTTGACAACGTTGAAAATCACCCTCTGAAAAACAGAGCAAAGAAAAGAGCTGTGGCATAAATTACGAAGTAGCCTGCTCAGATCTCAGAACAAAAAAGTACATCCAGTTTGCTGCAGTTAGTATCAGAGAGGCAAGTGGAAAGCTGGGGGACAGAGAAGCGGGCCATGTGAAAACGACTACTTCATATCTTAAAGCTTTTTAGTTACTTCTTTCTACCTGCTTAGGCCTCATGCAGAGGCAGGAATGAATAAAGGCTTCCAATTTCCTTTCACTAAAGCAAGGAATATCTCTCTTCAGTTCCCTTGGCTAAAGGGAGAATTTTCCTCTGCAAAAACTGTACAGTGTATTTGTACTAATACAGCAGAAACTACACATAACCATCAGTTGTTTGAACATGATACGGAAGAAAAATAAGAGTCTAACTCTGATCTTATTATACATCAGTAACTTTGGGTACGCTGCAGCTGATATTTAACGGTTCAAAGGCAGCACAAAATCTAGATCCTGACTAATAATGGACTGATTCTGAAAGTAAATTCCTTCTGGGTTGAAAAGCAAAAACAAGAAACCCTACAAAGACAAAACCTTCTTCCTTACCATCTGTCTGCTGTAAGTCATATTTTATGCAAAATTACTTGTTCTATTGTTGTTAAAAAAGTTTAAGTCAGACCTAGTTCATCTAATGCATTATATTTACTTTTCAGATATTAAATCCAATATACATTGTATTCTTTTGATACCCAACATTAACGTATACAGAAAAATTGAAATCTGAATACTAAATTCATTTTGATGTGATGTTCCAGGATATACTAATACATTCCATTTGTATTTTTCTCTCTAAATTTCTTTTCCTCTGATATCAGTGAAGATGTGCTGCTGAAAATGTAATTTGTCTGTATGACATTTTTTAGACAAAACTATTCTAGTACTTACACACCTAAATAATAGTTAATGAAAAAAGACTACTAAATGGCTAGTGTTTGCAATCAAACATTTTTGATTAAATCAGTAAGATCAATTATGCTTTTGTATGTAAAATTCCACAAAAACAAATCTGGACCTTCCAGGCAGTCTGTTCTGACAACAACGAATTATAACATCAAATCAAAAGCAATCAGCAGTGGGACACAGCCAACATGAGCCAGGCACATTTGCATTCATGTGTGGGGCAGATAGAAATCCAGGTAAATTGTATAGCCCCAATTAAGCACCTCTGTAATCAAGAAAAATTAAGAAAGGCTTTTTTGAGCCATGGTAGTGCTGAAGATTTTGTAAATGGAAGCAGAAGCTGTTACGTATGCAAACTCTTCAAATTAGTCAAACAACGTCTCAGAATAGCCTGTAGGTTTTTACTGGAAGTGGTTCAAAAAACTAGAAAGTTGAGAATAACACTTTTTTTTTTTAAAGCTGTTAATTCAATTTTATACCAATGATAATGAGGAAAAAACATAGACATGTACATGAGTTTTCCACATATTTTATCTGTTGCAGTGTTTTGAGTTTTTCTAAGGGTCAAGATAGGAGCTTATTTTCGTAACCTCCTGATGAAGGCACACAATTTACCAAACTTTATACTTGTCATTTTACACATTTAGGGTGTTGCTTATTTGATGCAATATGCCTCTTGGGGGGCCTCTATTTATTTTCCATCTTCTTATGTTTACAGCTGGTGGCTTTAAGTTCAATAATTACATTTAGTTCTATATATAAGTGAATATATTTCATACTATACATGGAAGCATTTTCCTGTATTAGAATGCTGAGTTTTTCTGTTACTTAACTCTGTCCATATTTGTGAAAACAAATTAAGTTGCAACAAATTGATTTGTTAATCTTGATGTTTGCATGGAGTGAATGAAACAAACAAGATCTCCAAACCAATTGCCTTAAACTTTGGATGCAATCATGCCACCGTTGGAAAGAGAAAGTTGCTAATTTTGTTACATACTGACTCAGAGCAGACAGCTGGTAGAGAATGTTCTTATTCCAATCAAGCTTATTTTGTATAATGAGTTGGGCAAATGTACACAACTGGGTAAGCAACGTATATAAAAACAAAAATATGCAGCTCATTTAACAAAACACTGCAGATTATAACATTTCAACCACTCACGTTCACCGCAGAGTGAGCAGTTAGCAATGCATGCAGTTCTCCCAGCATGGCATACAATGAGAGTGGCAGTACCAAAAATTTAACAGCACAGAACAGAACTTTATCAAAGTACACCACTAAAGTAATAAAGTGCACGAACCAAAGCACTCAAATAAGCAGCTGAACTCAGTCAAGTATTCTTGGTGATAGTTAAAGTAGTCTGTGCAGCTCAGCCAGTGGAGCATGTAAAAATGTAATAACTACAGAACACACCCCTCAACCAGAAAAATATGCAACTTGCTCAAATAAGGTACGCAAACATCTTTGAACCAAATGCTATTATAAATGTTTGTGATACAGCAAGCAAACATTTGTTGAACATGAGGATTGGCTATTGGTATAATTTTTGTCCATGCTGATAACCGTCTACACACCAATTCTAAACTATAAAGAGCAACAAAACTAGATATACAGTATGCTCATTAAACACTTTCCTAAGTATCTTATCACTATTCTGCATATTTTTATGAATTAAATACTACCTATTGTAAGTCCCTATAATGAGCAATATAATTTAGAAACTCAAAAATGAAAAAAAAAATTTACTAGCAATAGTTTAAAAAAGTGTGAAGTTAAAAAATAAAACCAGACTAAATGTACTTAAAAATTCCCTAGAGATTACTCTAGTCTCCAGAGAAAAGTGACAGAAATCTTCATAATAAAAATACTTCAATTTGTACCCATTTTTGGGGCATTAATACCAATAAAAGAAGCAATATTCTAACTGATGCTGTATCAGAAAAAGATAATTATGTGATTTCTGCCACTTCAGTTATAATGTATTTCAGTCGATTACTTGAGTCTTCCTGACAAAGCAGTCCGTGATTTCTGCGTAGGTGTAACAGGCATGTTACTGAACAGCCTCTTAGGACACCCCCAAGTCCAGCTCTGGTGTCTTTGTGGCTACATCAGGCTGCACAGGGGCATCAGAGGTCGGGGAAGGTAACTGCTGTAGTCCCAGGCTCTGTGTGCAAGACCAACAGATCTGAATGAGGTGTTGGACAGCATGAGACAATGCATCTATGTTCTGCCTACTGAAATAACATGAAAGAGCTCCTTTTTCCGTCAGGTATGACCTAAGTGTGCATTTAGGGGTACCTTGTCGCTGAACTCAGTAAGACAGGTAGGCAGGGAGAGGCTTGGTCCTGCTTTCAGCCTTAAAATTTATTATTCAATTAAAAGTGCTTTTCCTAACAGTCTTTTGCAAACTTATTTCAGGAATTGAAAAGATAAGTTCTTCTTGAGACGCTCAGCAGTTTTGGAATGAGTGAGATAAAATGCATGTTGAATACAAGGACTAAGCATGCCACGCATTTTACCTCATTATCAGAGATTCACTAACAGTTTTCAGTCTGGGGCTGGAAGGAGCTGGTAGTTTTGGCGGGGAATAGAGCATATCAGTATGGTTTTGGACTGGAGCTGAAGGAATTGAACCTGCTTGGTGAGTATGGACATATCAGACCTCATATTCCAACAAGTCTCTGTGGCCACAGGCCACTGTGGTTTTTAAAGGTTCCTTGCAAGTCACCCACATTCTGGCAGGTTTGCCATCCCAACCTACCAGCTGAGGAAGGTCTCTAGCAGAAAAGTCACCCCTTTGCAAAAGGTTAAGTACCTTCTCCCAGCAGAGGGGCACTAGGTCTCTTCAAAAAGACTGCCAGGTTCATTTTGCATGGTTTTCCCTAGCCTACCTCTCTGGAATAGCTGAGCTGCTTTGGCTGACATTAACAGAACAAAACAAACAAACCAAAAAACACCACAAAAATCCAGCCTGAGGCAAACACCTGGCACAGAAAATGCCTTGTCAAACTGCTGCAAGTATGAAAAGTTATAAGTAACTGAAAACAGGCTTTTTAATAGAAAGTGTCAGGCACTCTTAATATTGATATAATATATACATACTGAGTATTATGGAAAATATGCTTATTAACAACAATATAATAATGCCAATTCAGTGGACACTGCTGCACAAACATGGTGCATCCTTAACTATAAGCCAGCAAGGTACCTGGGGAGCCAACTGTTTGCAATCAGGCAGGCACAGTTCCTCTGTTCAGCCAGCCAAAGGGAGTGAACTGGGCATTGCATAGTAACACAGAGGCCTTTCAGCTGCAATTTTAAATCTGAGCTCTTGTTCCTTGAATGAACATTAAAGATCCAAAAGTCTTGGGTACTGTGGGGGATTTATTTCCTCTCCTGCCAGTTCTGTAGATTTTACAGCATTTTTGTGAATTCCTTAAGCCTTCATCTCTTTGTGAGCTGGGTTCTTGCCTGTGGGAAGAATCTTGGTTATCCTTTCCTTTACTACCATCTTTTTCTTTTCAACTGTTCCTCTATCTCCTCCTTTATAAATGTAAATTTTCTTGCCCTTTAAAGACAGACCTACTCTGGAATTATGACCATTAAAAAAAATACACACAAAGAAAATTAAAAGAACCTTCTTTTTTTAGTTATGCTTCTTAAGCCAGCCTCATGATTTGGGATATTTCGGCTCATCAGACCTAAATATGAGAAACTGGCAATATGGAATTGCTACCATCTCATCAAAACATGCTGTATTTTTACGTTTGTGTCAGAAGGTCTTTGGGATCTCTTGTAGTGAAGAACCTCATAGAAAACTATGCAATTATAAGTTATATAAGTTATATTGGAAGAACTTCAAAACAAATAGAAAAAAAAAAAAAAGCATTACCTGCAATTGCCATCAGCAGTGAAGAAAACAACTAGTACAACAGTCAGGTCTGTGCAAACCCCCAGTGAGGACTTGTAAAGGTTATTTTTCTGACCTTTTAAAAGTTAATTCATTCATTACTGTTAACATTTTAAAACAACCGGTACTTTCTTTCTCCCTTTATAGGAAAGGCATCCTTTCAACTGAAAAAGTTTTAAGCATTGATGGCACTTAGCCTTTTTCCCTTCAGTTTAAGGAGTACTCAAAAGCTGTTAACTGTCAGACGGGGAAAATAAATACTCGCCTACTGAGGGAGGATGGTAGGAACCATCCAGAGCCCTAATTTGCTAATCAGTTGCACCTGTGTCTTGTTAACTGGAAACTGTCAAGTCCTTCCAAGGTGCCAAAGTCTTATGAAAGTGATGCAAAAAATGGCTTATAGATTGTGAATTACAGGATTTTTTCCCTTGGTAGAGCTCCTCATTTAGTTACTTAAATGAGAGAAATGCTAAAGTCTAGGATGTTACAAAGAGCAACATTAAAATAAGACCCAAAGGATTTTATGTAGTAAGACCTCTGATGTACTGCTATGCCAAGTATAAAATGAGCATATCATTTATCATTGCATCTGAGTATTTGAGTTATTCGTGCTGTTCGTGATAGCTCAGCACCTTTATTTATGCCTTTCACTTAATGGTGCATAGCTTTATTTTAATGAAAAAGATATTCTTTTAAATAATTACCAATTTAAGCATGAACTCTGCTTATTTGTCCTTTCTGGCAGTTTTTTCATTGTCTCCAAACTAACAAACTTCAACACAAACGCACAGGAGATGCAACACCTGTGTACGCTAGGGATTTTCATCCAGAATCTCATTGTCACCATCAGTCTTATCTCACATAAGGCCTAGGGAAGGGGGATACTGTGGAGAAAGCCGTCTTTCAGACATGCCCACTCAAAGGTCCTAGCAGAAAGCTTTCTAGGGGATCACAGGAGGAATCATTATCCCCTATTTGTGTTATGCCCTGAACTGACTGCTAATCTAACTTATCTGCGTGGCCTATCAGACCTAAACGTTCTGAAAAGTCATAAATCATAGGAAGCTTTCCCATCAATGCTTTCTTGGGAAAATGGCAAATTTATTATTGAACCCCTCGCACCCCCACAGAACAGAAATTAACTTCCTGCAAAAATTTTTGCTTTTTATCTGAACATCAAAATCGGATACTTTCAACTGAAAACACAGAAATGTCCATTCAGAAATCCAGCAGTGGTGTAACTAGACTGGCTCATGTTCCTTGCTCCCTTTAGCTAAAGTCTCCAATGGAATTACAGCTCTACAGCAAGACACAGCTTATAACCAGGCTTCTGAGGTACTTACAACAGGTTTGAAGCTGAAAACTTTTTGCCAAAATTTTTCCATTTTAGCAAAAGGTCAAAATACATACAGAAAAGAACATCTTTTTCTTAACAGCGCTTGAAAAAAAGGTATTCTATCTCCTGTTTCCTATCCTTTCATACAGGCACAGTCTTTGGCAAAAAACTACCTCTAGTTACATTACTAACACATTGTGGACCTACAGGAAGCCGTGGGCAGCTTTTTAGCTGGTATTTAACTGGGTGTCTGGTCTTGTCATTGTCTTTCTCACTATACATGGGTAATGTTTTCAGGAATCAGCTGAAATATAAAATTAGGAAACAGTATATGATCTTTTACTGAGACTTTCTAAACCAACTAAATTATTTTCTGACATATTCCATGTTTTGTAACAGCCGTTACCAGATGACATTTGAAGTACAGTCATGTATTAAACTCTTTCTACATAATTACAGAAACTATCCATGTTTAGGTTCCATATTCTTTTCAATCAATATTATGGCTGCAGGTGGATAGTAACAGCTGGCTGTTTCAGAACATGTTTGCAAAATTCGCTGATATCTTGTATCCCTCAAGAGCAAGCAGCTGAAAAGACTCAAGTTTTCCTTTTCCTAATAGAAATTATTATTACATAGTGAAAAGAAATGCTGTGAAGTTTGGTAGGATTTTTAGAAAAATGCTACATATTCTTAATAATACAAACAAGATAATACTATCAATGAAAAGTTTTCTGGCCCAAATCGTGGTATAGGGGCCACAGAAGGCCTCGAATCAACAAGACCATCTGGAAAAAGGGAAAAGACACAAGAATAGTCCCTTTCTTGTGGTTACAGCAAACCACTGTAAAAAGGAGCCATAACTATGAGCACAGGCGTGAGGCGTGCTACCGCATACTGGAGAATAAAGTAGCAAGTACTGAGTGGTTCATGTGGATAACGGGGAGCTTTCTCTTTACCCATCCTTTCTTCTCTATAAAGTCTATTTTCTGGGGCCTTCATAAAGCGCAACAGTTGGCCTATGATCCAGAATCAAAGCCTGTCTCATCAAGAAGAGATACACATATCAACAAATTAGCCATTTGTGACGGATACCCAGCCTGATACATAGCCATAATTACTCAAGCTTAAAGCATGCAGGTGGAGTGCTGACAACCGACACTCTCACAGAAATAAGGAAAGACAGTAGGTGAGAGTGGCACTAACAAGAGAGTGGCAGGGATATTTGTATGGATCATGATTTTGCTGAACCTTTGAAAAACACAGAAAGTAATAACCACAATTTAAATAGGATGCAAGCACAAAGGCAGCAATCCATCTGATACCCCGGCTGGAAAATGAAAATGAAAAAGTCTTTTCATATGTGGGTCCTTGCAAGAAGCAAAAGGAAGATAAAGAAAGCCCTGTTAAGAGATAGATTTGGATGAAGCTTTTCCAGCACTTGTTTATTTTGGATTTTTGCAGCTGGCTTTTTTCACAGTTAAAAGCTATTGTTTGCCCGGAGCTTCTCAGAAAAACCTATGGGGGAAAAGAAGGACATTGTAACACAAAGAAAGCTGAAAGACAGGATATATGGGAGAGCTCAAAAACAGCACCAATAGTTAATATATCTACCTTGATATTCTCTGATGGGCTGCAAAAACAAAGACTCTTTGAGGTGTACAACCAGTACTTGTTGCTACCAGCGGTCTTAGTTAGGTTATTGGGATCACAGCCTTGCAAACTTATAAAAACTCTCTATTTCCTTCTCCAGTAGGTAGGCACAGATGGGCTTTGTGTCCATGTTATTTCTTCATTTTTAATTGTTTTTTCTGCAAATGTTTTGATTGCTATTACAATGAAACTTTTGTGTCTTCTATGTTCTGACATGCGTGATTTTGAACAGGAAAGGAATAAAAGTCTTCTCAGATTGTGAGTTCCCTCACATTTAAACCGAACTGGAATTGAATCCTCTGGAATTCCTCACTGGAATAACTTCAGTGTCACCGGAAAAACACCAACAAATAAGGTTTTTTGTGAAAAAATAGAAACTATATGTTATCAAATTCATTAAGCTAAAAGATATTGTTATAGCATGTACCCTCTTGTTTTCTCTTGTCAATTTAATAACTCTCGCTTTTTTTTTTACCTTAAAGTTAAAATGCTTTTGCCACACTTTCTAGCTGAATCCATTTGCAATGCTGCAGCATTTACACAATTCACCTACGTCTACAAGGAAGTATAATCAATATGTTAGTCTATACTGGAATCTTAACATTGACAACAAGTAGCCTGTGATATTGATTTGAAAAAGCTGCTTATGATTTCTAAAGTACATCAGCATTATTTCTTACATTTTCAATTTTCATTACCTTAAATTTCAGTCTAAGTGTCCTAATCTTGTAATGACAGACTACTCAAAGTTTGTCCTTCAAAAGAAAAGCCAGGGGTAAGGAGAAGGAAATCTGATCTAGTTCTTGCTGTTTTCGTGTGCCCATCTATTTGGCGTTTAGAATAAGATCTGAGAGCCACCTTAACTAACCAAAATAGTAACTGGATATCTGAATTGTCCCCATGGCTTTGAAAATCACATTCTGAAGCTGAAATGGTGAATGTTAGACTCAAATGATGATCTCAGTCTGTTTTGAAAGGTGATTCGCAACTTGTTAATGAACGCATTCTGGCAATGCCATGAACAACAAAACAGCTAAGCAAAAGAATTAGTAGGATTTGAACAGGAGAGTTAAGTATCTTAAAACAATGTGCATTGTGCTGCATTTCTGTATAACAAGTGTCATTCCTCCCCGATTTTTTCCTCCAACTAGAGGGGAAAAAAAATTCCTAACGATCGTGCATCATTACTGGGGCGTGTGGTACAGCTGCAGTCCAGCCAGGCAAGTCTTTTTTTTTAATATCACAGGTAAAACTTAAGCCCTTTCCTGACCAGGGTTTAAACATGGGTAAAAGAACATTCATGTTCAGAAAAGCTCTCAAATGTATATGCATTGAGCCACACTTTTAAGTGTCCCTAGAGACTACAAGTTAAGTAAACACTTGCACTTCCTTCCTAAATAAGGGTGGATTTCTGATCCAGGATTTAAGACAGTCTAGCAATAGGGAGAAAAATGCTGGATTTGCCATAATCCCATAGGCACAATTTGTACTTAGCAACTGATCACTGTAGATTGGAAGTGACATTTCTGCAGCTTTGGGATGCAGGAGCATTTTTATTACTGCTATAGATCAACTTTAAATGTAATATTGTTTTGTTAGTTTATGTAAATCAATCTGAAATGCTATGTGAACAAAAAGAATTTGAGAATGGATTGCTCACCTTTATTGGCTTTGAAGCACTCAGTATACAATACTTTGCTAAAACTATTGTATTAAGTTATCAGAAACATTGCTTAGATACTGAGGAAGTCTCAGCACAAATTCTGGTAATTTTCCACCAAAAATGAGTCTCCAAAAAAAGATAAACATGGTACAGTGCTGAACATCTTATCTAAAGAAATCATATCGTATATGACCAAAGCCCCTTTCAGTATCTTACAGATTTGATTTTACTTGAGCTCACTTCCAAAGGCTAGTGTAGAAATCTGCTTCAAAGTGCCCTCTTGGTAGAGAAAGCCGCATTTCTAAATGATTGCTTACTCCTCTGCAAAGCAACAATAACAGCTGAGTACAGCTATCAGCTACCACAAATGCTCCATGCATTTTAACAGTTAAATCCTGAATTTGTTAATATGTCTGTTTGATGGAATACTCAAAGTTGCTGAAATCCCTTTTGGGGAGATGTGAAAATTGGCACTATTGCTTCATAATACAATATTTTAATAGAACATCTCAATATTAGCCATAATGCTGCAAAAGATCTTTCACACTTTATGTTCAAGTTTCTCTTGTTAAAAAAGACTCAGATGAGTTTTTTTGGAAACAGTATTTAAGTAGCATTCCTTTAAGGTTTCTAAGAACTACGTAGCCAAAACAGCAGAAGATAGAGATTTCGAGCATCACAGCAGCAAAATGTTTTTTGAGCAAAGATCTGAGACATTCTCAGTAGCCTTATGAAGTTATCACAGCTGATTATCTTTACTTATTTTTCTAAGGTATCATTTGAATTCCAAGTGCATCTTCCCAAAACACTAACGCAGTTCATACAGCTTTTTTTTTTAATACAATGCATATGACAAATCTTTCTTTGATCTTACTTAAATCTATTTTAGATTCTAGTCTATTGCAAACACTGCTCCAAAAGCCAGCCCATAACCACGTATCACAGAGTCAAAAATCTGCAAAATTAATTTGGTGGCCAAGTGTGTGAGGAATCCACTTGTAACAAGGGAGGCAGGAAAATATGGATGAAAAGAATTGTACACAGTAGCCTGAGCAGAAGACTTTGACAAATGAAAAATACTAATACAAGCTTCAGAAATACCTAGGAGTTTCCAGAAAACTGGCCCAGTCATCTGTCAAAATAGAAATAGCCATTACACGGGAAAAACATCTCCGTTTTGCTCCTTACACACCTGACACCAAAGTTATCAAGCATTTTAGGTAAACCAGGAATGAAGACTCAAGCTGTAAATGTAACAGTGGCAAATATAATGGTGATTCAGATTCAGGGTGTCAGCTGCAGGAGAAGCGCGCAGTGTATCTCAGGAGGGGTAAAATATGTGGCTTAGCACTGCCCTAGTTCAGGATCATTAGGGATTTCCTTGGTAGAAATCAAAGCAATCTAAAGAGCACACTCCCAGCTGAGCCGCGGCCATCCCCAGGGTGGGAAAGCTGAGTCATTCGCTCTCTGCCGGCAGCACCGACGACAAACTTTGCCACCAAACGCTCCCCACGAAAGGGGACCGTCTTTCCTCAGGTGCTGCTTTCAGCACCCCACGCGCTGCCTGCCTGCGCCGCAAAAGCAGGTCAGTAACTGTGGATAAATAATACATTCACATCAAGTAGCGTTTGTGCTTTCTTTGCATTAAAAGGTAGTTTAATATGAGTTGTCAGGTTTGTTTGTCTATACCATGGCAATTTTTATGAAACACTGGCATAAAAAGGTGGCCATAAAGTTTGTTCCCTACTAAAAGATGTCTGTCTTCCAAAAACGTATGGCAGTCAGGTACCCTCTTTGGGAGAGAATGATTTCTTTTCTCACACTGTTCATCACAGCTCAAGTTTTCACACATGATTCTTTTTCTTAAGTAATTGACTGGAAAAAAGGCATGCCAATAGGAAAAAAAAAGCTTACTAGATAGATTAAAATTTTGTCAACGTTTGTAACTCTATTACCCTAACCATAAAGCAGATTACATGGTATTTTACTAGAACACTGACAATTATAAAACCTATTGAACATATGAACAAATCAATAAAGATAAAGCTGAATTATACATATAAGGAATGTTCTTTATTGAACAGTTCTTATAGATTGTTTTGAAATAGCAGGCTTGTAGACGTTTGCTTGGATGATGTTATTGCTAAGTTTTAACGTGATAAATATGGTAGTTTTGCATTATTGCCTTACCAACAGCAAATAAGCGAAAAAATTCAAAGAATTTAGATACAAACATATACAAAGACTTCGGTAAATAGCTTCAGGGTTTTAATCATACTAACGATGTTTTTCTTATTTAAAAAACTCAGCTAAAATACAGCTGAGAAAAAATAGAGTTTCTTATTACAAACATAACCAGTAGGTAACTGTGGTGAATTAATGCAGTTACTTTTGCTGAGATGACTTGTGTTACTTGTTGGAATTTTTCTTTTAATTATATGTTCATGATATGTAAGTCTGAGAAACAGTCTTAAAACGGTGTGGTAAAGTTAAAAGAGCTGCTTCAATGTTTAGACAAATATTTTCTTGACATTTTAAAAATTTCCATCTATGAATATACCAGATTAGCAGAGCAAGCTGAAGTTCAAAACCAGGTCAGCTGTTGTCCCAAGAAATTGGCATTCTTGACCACAACTGGGTTTTAAGATGTTTTTATCTTGATAGCTGTTTAAGTGGGCTAAAATGATTATTTCAGCCCCAGAATGTTTTATGGCAGACTTCATTGTATTATATATAACAAGTTTCTCAAAGAAATATACCATTGCATATACAGGTTTTTCTTATGAAAATGGAAGGGCAATTCAGTTTTATTTGCTTCTTTCACCCCTGGGACAACCTTTCACGATAGGAATTGTCATTGCCTTATTTATAACGGCAGATCTCAGGTTTGATTTGGGCAGCTTTTGATCTCTCGATGAATCAAAAGCTCTCAAATACAGAAGAATCTGATGCTATTTTTGGCATCCTACAGTATGCCTAAACCTCAAAAGCACCTTTTAGTCCCAGAAGTGAATTACTGAAGTAGGGTAAACAAAACACAACCGTCACAAAATGATGAATATCTCAAACAAAATGTCTTTGTCAGATGAATGACAACTTCAGATCACTTGAAAGGCACTGGTAGAAGCTGTGCGATCTGTAAACAAACTTTTGGTTTACAAGATAAAACTGAGAAAGGTAAATGAAAATAATGAATTATTAAACTTCAAGTACTCTTTTTTGGATATCCATAAAAATACTCAAATATATCCATTCCTTTAAACATCCAGTCCCTTTACAAAATTTTCCTACGTGTTCCTACCTCACAGAAATGCATGTAACTACCTAGCTACATAGAGAACTGGCTTCAGTGAAGCTCTCATATCCATTTTATTGGAAAAGAATAAAATAAATAATAGAGACAGACAAAATACTTGATATCATTTGAAGAAATAAGTTTTGATGAGTATGTGACAATGACAGTTATTTTATCGTTAGAATCCTCTTCTTGGATAGACTATATAGATTAGGTAAGACCTCTAGACAAATGCAGAATTCAATTATCCTAAACTTCAAATCTGAAAAATTTTAGCTTTTTTCTCTGTTATGAAGTTATTCTTTAACTCTTGAAACTCTTAGAGTTATTTTTAACTTTTGAAAGTTTAGCTTTTTTTTTTTCTTGTGATGAAGGGAAGAGAAGGGAGAGGGAAGGGAGAAGGAAAGGACACCATGGTATATAAGAGGTTTTTTTAATTTTATTTTAGCACCAAGTTGCAATAAAACTGGCTTGCCAATTTTCAGTTTTATATCTCTCATGGCTGCTTTAAGGCTGCGATGGATGCCATAAAATACTAGCTCTATGCCTCAGTCTATTACGCATTATATGTTACATTTTTAAGGAAACTGAAAACAAAGATAAAATGCTGTAGACTAGTAGGCTTGATAACGTAACCTTTTTACACTGGCTATAACTACATTAACATACAGATAGTTGCTCTAATATCATTATTGGGAATCAAAGCACTTTGAAAATGTCTGTTCCTTATGCCAATTTGTAGTGCAATTAAATTAGCAACGAAGCACCGTACTACTAATACATCCATTAATCAAAAAAATGCACAACAGAAATGTGAGAATACATTTGGAAACAATTCAAAGCGATTTGGGAATGACAGCGGAAGATTTGCCAGATTAATGAAATTCCTTGTTCCTAACCTTTACATACCTGTGTGTACAGTACAAGGCCCCACTCTGACTAAATCTATACTGTTAGGTTTACAAATAAACCTGCTAAACCTTTTACATTATTGATAAGTGACAGCCTACTTAACCCACATGTCCTATCTATATTCCATTTCTTTTACACTTCTAAGATATCAAATGTCTTTTACAAAACAAGAGCTCTTTCCATTTAAAACCTGCAGCGTGTGGTCGTTATGTGTTTTAATGATTCAAAGCAATTCAGAAGGTTAGTCTTTGAAAAGTAGATAAAACTGGCAATATTTATTGGCAAATAGATGTCTAATTATCATAATTTAGGAACATTTCCAATCTCGTGTTTTTTCTTCTACATAAATAGCTGGAAAACGATCTCCTTTGTATATCAAATGCTACTTAAATTAAAGCTGTGTAACAATTTACATCATTCTAGTGCGAAGATTTTGTACCTATTCTAAACACCATACAAAGGTAGCCGATTCGTTCCCACATTTTGCCGAGAGACAGACTTTGTTGGTAACAAAGTGCTAACCATCCCACCTTTCCAAGGCCTGTGACAGAGCAGCTAGCGCAGCCTCCCAGACCATCGGAGCTGACACGAGCCGCTTCCTTGAAAAATGTCTTGTTTCAGCACACGTTAGGAGCAACTCTGATTCCTTACAGCTGCTCCCGACTGTCTGGAGCAAGAGGGTGCAAAGTGCAAATCCTCTGCGCTAATAAGTGTGATTCAAACCTGCACGCTTCCTGGCCAGAATCATATTATTTTATAAAGTCCTCAAAAAGATCTAGGGACAGAGTTTTTAAACAGCCCCCCAGTCTCCCAATCGGCTCAGAGTATTCATACCGCAAGGCAGTTTAAACATCAGCGTTTCTGAAATCAGAAAAGGAAACTCATCAGCCACTTCAAGCAGGTCCTGCTTTGACATCAGAAAGTCAATTCACTCAGCTTAGCAGCATTCAATTCTCAACAACATTTTGTTCTGGGTCTCTGTCAAGTTATTCTAGGCTGTGAAATTGTCAGGAATGATGGATGACTATCAGCCTTCTGCTGTCTTCTTTCCTTCTCCTTAGAGATTTGCGGCTGCTGACTGCAAAGCAAATTCCTCTTTTCTTTTTTTGCACAACATAGCAAATGAACAACAGTAATTATGAGAAAGCCTACACTACAATTATTTTAGCACTTAACTTTGTATTGACATCTGTAAGAGAGAGAGCGCTCTAGATTGATTAGCAATGATATAGCTTCCTGCCTTTTACTAATATTGCTGCAGTCATGCTTTACATGCAATTTTCTCAAAAAGCCCACTGTTTTTCTATCTCTTACTATTTTAAAATTACAAACTGAACTAATTACAGAAAATTTCTAATACGTTATGAACACAGCATATTATTATTGTGCCAATGTTTCACACTGTGTAGTACTTGTAACATAATCAAAACTGACGTAAGAGAATATTTTAAGGATATTAAACAGGATTTTGTTAAGGAAGATGCAAAAGCTGCATTATCGTTCCAGGTCAAAATCCTTACTTGAACAAATCCTGTTTGTCCAGCCAAATGCAGCCATGTTATATACAGGAAAAATTTTACTGAAAGCATTAAACCTCTTTACAGAATGACAGAATTTGATGTCACGTATGTAAACCATTTACTAAAACTAAGTACGGGAAGAAACATCTGGTCTGGGAAAAAAGCAATTTAGGGAGGAAAAATGCTCTAGTGAGAAAGCATAAACTGGGACATTCTTCAACCCCATGCCAATTATAATCCAGCCGCTCATCTTCCCATTGTATACAAAATAACTGCGAAATTTATCACAAACACTTCTCTAGCAATACCAGTACATTAATTAATCTTCATTACTCTCAGCCGTATAGCTCTTCTTTTCAATTAGATATCATATCTGCTCAGTTCAGTACACAGGGTTATATATACACAGTTAAAGGAAAGTCTGTTCTATCTCAGACAGGGTGGTCAATCTTGAAAAATCTAGATTCAGTACCCCCAAAGAAATCACTATCAGATATCATCTTCATTGCCATTAACATAAACTCAAACAAAACCAGAACTGCACTTTCTTCTAATTCCTAAATACAGCATAAACATTTTCCTTCTAACCTATTAATATACCCCAGTCAGACAAAAGGTTTACATTTACCAGCTTTTCTTGATCATGTCAGAGCTCCCTCATAAGTTCCCATTATGAAGCAGGAAACATTTGCAACTTACTGTGATTTAGAATTTACAAAAGATGAGAGTGGATGTGTCTGAATAAGATCATATTAAGATGGAGGTTCCTCCTCAATGTTTTTTTTCTTTAAATATACTTCTTAAGTCAAGTAGAGTTATCTTGTGTTTGTTCTAAACAGAAAGCATTTAACTCAGTAAACTCCTAATATCATTTTTCTGAGGCTGTTTACTAATTTGCTATTGTCTCAGCATTCTCATTGTTAACTGTTTCCCTCAACTTTACTAATGAATAATCATTTGATTCTGGGATTATTATGAGAAAATCGAAAGGAAAAGAAATAACGTGCAGAAAAAGAAGCTCCTGGTTTCCAGAAAAAGAAAATCTGAGCTATAATGTCAAAATTCAACTCAGAGCCTTTACATGACATTCTGCCACGACCAACGGATTTGTCAGAATGTTCTGAAGGCACTATCATTTGATATGTATTTTTATCTATACAAAAAGTAAGCTGTTTGCTCTAGTGAAGTACTCATCAGGAAACCAAGAATGGTTTCAGCTGGTATAAACATTAATTTACTTTCATGCTTCAAACTGTTGTGACAGAATTCTGCCATATCACTTACAGAGGGTTTAATAAGTGTTTAAGCTTCATGGTTCACTACCACAAAAAAGACAAAAAGGTCAGTTTAATTTTTATGAACTTCTGTGTATAAAAGATTACCTCTCTTAGATAAAAAAAAAAATTACATCTGTGGGCAAAACACGCTCTTTAACACAACATTTGCATGCGGGGGCTTGACCGCTTTAATGGTGAATGATACCTTTGCACATTCACATTTGTATTCACTCTGTAGAAATAATAGACCGAAAAAGTGCATCTCAGCATGAACAGAGGTTGCAGAACTTGATCCTAAATAAAATTACCACCATCTTAGTCAAAAAATTTACTTTCCAAACCAGGTCAAAGACTATCAAGCTGTTTAATCTAGAGATCTGTAATATATCAAGTCAAATTTTACATTTAGGGTAGCTAATCATTGGAACCATATCATCATAATTAATCCTTAATCAGATAAATTATCTCACTGCTATGTTCAAAAAGAATTTCCATCTTTTTCTGCAGTAGAAAAATGAATATAGCCTCTCCTAGGAAATGCCTTAAATGTCTCCCTCAAAAAGTCATTAGCTGGAATCTGCGGTATAGAGTAACTTAATGTCAGAAAGAGAGGTAACAGACATAACAGTCCCATAATGAGATGAAATGTAATTTAAAAGGTAATCTCATTACCTAAAAATAAATAAACCCCTTCTGCTTTACCTTTTAGACTTAGCTTAGTCCAATTTTTTTTTATCTCCATTTAGGTTTCAACTTCAATCATATCTCAGAAGCTTTTACACAGAAGAACTGTGGCAGCAACTGAGTTCATGTACAGTATTTGCCTGCTTGTAGCTGTTTACTCTGAAATTTCCCATTTCTTGCCAACTAGAAGGCATTGTCCAAAGTCATAGAGCAGAGATGAGGGTTTAAATCCCACTACCAAGAGAGTCACCCTTTTACCAGAGAACTTAGAACAATATTTAATGCAATATTCATTTACTTCCAATGCCTTCATTCATTTTTCTTACACCAGTAGCAATAACCAGATATGTGTATAAATAAACCTTGCACAAACCCTTAATATGATTACATAACATGATTCTAGTACTATAAGCTTACAACTTGTAGTAATGCAGAATTTGTATTGGTACCTGTGCTTTCTTAAAAAAGCACGTGTTTGAAAAAAGAAACAGACCTTGTGTGTGCATATCTGCTTAGATGATACAAAACATGAGAAGGAAGGAGAGAGAAAAAAACGAATGAAAACATATTCTCCTTCATGCATGTTATGGGTACCATTAAATACTGAAATTTTAAATCCGCAACAAGACTGTACAAGGTATTTCCCAAAACATAACCAAAACCCTACCACTTCACAAGACATAAACACACAAAATAATGCACAAGGAAGCCACATGAAACTCAGACAAAGCCGCGCTAACTCCAGTTTCCCCAAAATCTTAAAGACAGCATAAACTTTTTCCTTCTCACACATTAATACGTTCCAGTTAGACAAAAGGCTTACATTTCTCAGAGCTTTTCTTGATTGTACCGTATCTAATACATATAGCTCATATGTGAGGTAGAAATTAACGCTTCTTCCTCACAAGTTCCCCCTATGGAGCAGGAAACGTTTGCAACTTATTGTGGTTTAGAATTGACAAAGGATGAGAGTAGATGCCTTTAGAAAAGGTTATCCTTTCTGTGTCATCCTCCAACCCTGCCCCAATTTATTTTTTATATCAGAAAGGGAACATTTTCAATTTAAAATAAGTATTAGCATGTCAAAGTTAATCATAACATCTTGGAGGCTGTATCGTTCTACTACAATGCTCCATCATGTCTCCATTCTCATCATTTGGCACCATTTTTCAAAAGCACATTGCTTGGGCCCTGTTGACACATGTTCATAAAAACAAACAAATATGGAGCGACAACTAAAATAATGAGGACAGCTAGAATATTAGTATGTGAAGAGCAATGCCATATTAGTAGAAAGGGAGGTCACCGTTTTGAGTACACAGAACTTGTAAGGTTTCTCCGCATGGGGAGGTAAGAAGCAACCCTGTTGGGGAGCTTTCTGGAGGAGCCACAAGAAGAACATTTGATAATTTTATTTGATATAAAATACACTTTATTTTATATGTAATAATTCAGGGAAACAGCATTTTACTAGGTATGTCATGTTTTTCTCTAAGGTCTGCCTCTCCACTACTGTCATGTATTAAATTAGTTACCCTGAGCTTGAATGTGTTATTTAAAGTAGATAGATATATTGTAATTTTTTAAACTTCCCAATAGATCTTTTGTTTTTATAAATCCATAAAACCCTTTACAATGTATTTGACGGTAAAAACAGATATAAATTCCAAAGATTTCAAGAAATTGAAAAAAAAAGGATTAAAAGACTTTTCCTAGTTCAAGACTCTAGAAATATGCATGGAAATTCTACAGGCTATGGTAATATTCTTTTCTGAAGTCAAATACATGTTACCAAATACAATCCTTTTTCTTTCTTTCTGGTGTATCAAGATTTATTTTCAGATGAGTTACATTTCTGACAGAAGAACATGTCACAAATATTTTGTTGTAACTTGCCTTTTAATTAAGGCATTATGTCAAAGCTCAGCAAAGATAAGATTGTAGACAGCATCAGGAAAGAAAAAAAATTTAAAAGCGTTCTGACTATGAATGCTTTAAAGCTACCTAAGTAGCATTCAGGCAACTCTGATTCATGCCTATTTTTGTTATCCTCAAAGAATTATAACAATAAAGTGGGCAATCCTCACTTGACATGCAAAAATAACTTTTTGTAGTCGGAATATTTTTTAAGATCTTTTCCACTACAGTATATAAAAATAATTTTCCCAGAGATATGCCTCACCATTTCCACGTATTCAAGACTGACCAGATGAGATATCACTAATACTGCAATTTTGTCGAGGAAGAAAAAGTGATCAGGACTTCCGTTATATGCCTATAAATAATGATTACTTTCCTATCTCATGTAGACTTTTATGAAAGGGTAATAACTGAAAGCAAATATTTATTCCTATTTTCTGTTAATCTGCAGGCAGACTGGTGCCTCTCCAAGATAATGCTAGCATTACCAACTGCAAAGGATAACACGCTGTCAAAGTTCAAACCATTTGGTCATACTCTACCTTTTATATTTCTAAATATTTCCAAGACAGTTTCATTCATATCTTGAAAGTAATCACACAATGGATTATTACTCTCTTGACTACCTAGGAATGAACAACTATTTTAAACATTTCGTAGTGTTTTTCTGAAACATCAGTAGCCATAGTGAAGAAAGTGTAGCGTAGATAGTGTAAGCCTTTTCAACTAAGCCTTTATTTTTTTTGCCTGACTAAAAAAAGGAGCTAGCATATTTTTGGCAATAGATGTTTCCTACCAAGATGCATTATTTTAGCTAGGTTGAATCTTGAAAGACAACACGATTTTCTTTCACAATCAAGTCGCCTATTTGAATGACTATGGATAATAGAGTTTGCCACAGTCACCTTATCACTTGTCATCCTTTCATATTTCTTAACAACAAAAAATGTTGTGAATGATCTGTTTTTGGAAGCTCAGTTAGAATTAATATTTAAGTTCTGCACTGTTTATATTTTGTCTTCAATCTGACAGTTGCTGCTTGCCAGAATACTATCAAGTAGCACGACCATGGCTTAAGCAACAAGGACCAGCTGCCACAGTCGCTGGGCGCTTCCACAAGTCTGCAGAGCAGAGCAACACAGACTCATATTGCTCCTTCTGCTTTTCCTTCTCCTTCTTCACCTTCATTTCACGGTATGATTCACTGACCCGCACAACACCAGCCCTCATTTCTACACTTCTTTGATGCAGCACAACGTGGCAATGCAGCCCATGCTGGAGACCAGCGGCGCCGTCTCTCCCCAGGGCTCAGCTGCCTGTGCTCCAGGGATCCCAGGCCAGGCTCTGATACAGCCCAGCTGTGTAACCACGGCTCAGATTTCTAGGAAATTGCTACAGTCACGAGAAATAGCCATGAGAAAATCTGTAAAAAGGTAAGGGAGGTAAAATTACAGAGAAAGACACCAACATGGAAAGATATAAAATCCTAAAGAAAAAAAAAAAACAGTGAGTTTACTTAGAAGTCCTCAGGTCATTGGGTTGAGCTGAGAGTCAAGAGCTGATGAGGTTCCCAGTGTCATCCATGCGTCAGTGGTCGATGTCAATGAAGAAGGTGGAAGATGGAGGCTCAGGAACGCTGAGGATAAGCTCCCACCAGCCACAGAAGCCAAACTCGCCTCCTGACTGACAGCCAGCAGAGATTTTGCTAGCTAGCAAAGACTCTTCTAGGTGGTGAGCATACTAACACTTAGGTTAGTAGCTCATTAAAACTTAGTTATCTTTTGTGCGTTAGACAAAGATAGTGGCTTTATACCTTTATGCTGTGTACATGCTGCTTGCGAAGTCTTTTAGTACAAAGCTAAAGATGCCCAAGCAAACTGACCCAGTAAAGGGGTGGTGACAATAGCTGCCTAGGCCGACCTTAAGTGTTTGTGTACCGCTGTGGTGTGTGATGTACTTCTGTGCCTTGCATACATTACTGTGTTCGGTGAGCATCAGCTCCATGACTTTCACATCCCACACGGGGTGTTTTCATTGCGGTTAGCTGACAGAATGAGGCTGTCCAGCATCCACCATCACTGGCTCTGGGCTAGAATTGCCTCTATGTGGTGACCTCCCTCAGGTAAGGCCCTCGCTTCTCAGCAAGAGCAGGCAAGCCGATGGGAGGTGGGAAATTAGTTAGGTAAAATAATCCAGTCTTACTCTGCCGCATTCCCAAACATCTCACCGTCATTTCAAATATACTGATGCTCCCAATGCTGAAAGCCCTCCAAGTCCCCTACTCCCTATCCTCTTGAAAACCTTACCGACCCTGCCAGCTCTCCCAGGGGCAACAAAATTCAATTTTGTCTACATTGCTGGGAAGACTTAAGCTGGCTCTGATAAGAATAATAAGCAATGATCCCCTTGGACTAAGCATTGTACAGAGGCATAACAACAAGTTGGTGCCTGCCACAAATAGCTTACAAGCTAATTAATGAAAAAATAGGTTTACTCATATCTATAAAACAATGTAAAGATGTAAATAGGAGTCCCATGGTGAATGGTCCAGCAATAGTACAAAACATTGCAGAACTTTTATTCCAAAAATCAGGAATTGGGCACATTCTTAAATCACCTTCTTAAATATGGTCTCCTATAACTACCCAGAAGCAGGAAGGAGGGAGACATGTGGAAGGGTCCTACTGTAATTATAGGGCATTCCAGTCTGTTTTTTTGTTCCAGTTAATTCACTCTATTTTTCTTGCCCTAAGCTTGGTATCTTCCCCTTTGCTACAAAATCAGCATGATCACTGTGAAGTATTCTTCCTTGATGACTTTTAAAAGCTTGAATTACATTCTGTTCATATGGTCAATACACTGTTATAACCTCCCAAGTCTACAAACAGGTAGAGGTGATAAGTTTAAGCTGTGTGAACTGCACTTTTTATCTCATTGATGTTACTTAGTGTTATTAACTATTTCACTGTGGATAATGTTAGCAGAAATATCTAGCAAATTTGTTAACCTTAAAGTCAAAAAAACACCTAACATCTTTCAAGTCATGAAGAATCCAGTTTCCACAACCCATCTGCCAAAATCTGGCAATTTTTCTAATACTGATTTAATGAACTGCTTGGCAAATCTGCATCAGCATGAAAACAGATGATGAAATTCAACAAAATATAAACAGTTTAAGGTGCCACTAAGCAAATATGACAATGACACTTTAAACGGTGGCTTGCAGTCTGGGTGAAAATACTAGTTCTAGTGGTATTCCCAGTTGTAAAACATTTTAAGTGCAGCGGCGTAAAGCCTCTAGGATTCATTTTCAGAAGCCTCTGCAAGTGTTTTCTCAAGGGTTTACACCTATCTGTGTGTATTGGTTTACAGTGTGGAAAATTCCCAGGGCCATACCTAGTGTCTCATTCTTTTTATTACAGATTCTGTATGGCTGCAGGCTCAGGAGTGTCATTGCTGTAAGTATCAGGAGGCCTGAGGAAAAGCTGCTTGAATAAAGCCAGGCTAAAATTCTGTCTATCCAAGAAAAGTGGGGCAGTTCTGAAGTCCAAGAGGAGAAACACTGAAACCCAACTGTCCAGAGAGATTTCTGCCTACAAAAGCTGTATGCGGCATCCGAGAAGCAAGCATTTGTAGGCTATCAGGCCATTCTTCCTGTTAATTCCAAGGTTAGCCATCCAGTTGCCAGCGGGACAGTTTCCCTTTTTTCATACAAAATTTAAAATAGCACTAAAATTTCAGACAAAGCGAACTGGCTTTCCTGAGAGCATGTTAAAAATACCAATTACTGAAAATATATGCAGTTGAAGTGGGATTATATTAGATCATTTTTAAACTGCAGTCCTCAGAATGTAAACCACACAGAGTGTCCATGATATTACTTGCAAGCTCCAGACGAGATTCGGTGAGAAGAATGTATCTAAATGCACTGCAATGCACAAAATTAAGTATGTGAGCCTATTGTTTCTATCCATAAGGGAAATGCTGCTTCTAATTTTTATCTACATTAATTAGAAAGACAAATATCAAAAAATAAATAATTCCATGGAAAAGGAAATTATTAGGAGGAAAAAAATTATCTCATTACTCTTCAGCTAGCCAATAGACTAGGATGTTCAATGCACATTGTCCAGTCCTTCTGTTTTTTAAACCATTCACAAATCAAAAGTGGAGAAAAACATAGATACAAGTCATTATAAATAAAGTGGAGTTTCCAGATGTCTCAAAATTACAGAAAAATATGCACTAAATGATTCTAACGTTGCAGATGCAACGTAAAAATTCACAGTATTCAACATGTCTGTAAACTCTTCATTACCTATTTGCTGTGGGTGGTCTAGCAGACACATAGTAAGAGCATACAGCATGCAACATAATGTTTCTGTCTCTGAAATCGGGCAGAATAAATCTCCAAATTCGGTGTCAATTTCAGAGACAGGCTTTAAAAATTGAAAGGGCTTCACACTGCCTTAGATTTCTCAAATTTCCATTTATCCTTTAACAGGATATTTTTAGGTTACTCAGAAACTCACAGACTATATTACTCCTAATCGAGTCTTACTCTCCTCCTGTGTATAAGTTTCGATAAAATTCAGCAAAATGCAACATTTGTTATCATACATTTATCTAGAAATGTATTCAGAAATATTTGGGGAAGGTGGTTCTTCTACACCTCTGCGGATCCCTGCTTCTTTAGGTCAGGAACCTTGTGAATTTGCTTTCTATGCTCAGAATATTTTTTCTCACCAGGATTGAATAATAATGCTATTGTGGTGGAGAACAGTGTCTATGTTTCAGAATGCTTTTTATCTCCTGTTTGTTTTCCATATCTTTCAGATTCTGTTCTTTTATTTTTTCTCTGCCTGGATGCACAGCTAGTTGCAACATAAAACATTTAAGGTTGTGGATTCATCACCTCTGGAAGATTCTCTTCGGGACTGACTAGAAGACACAACCTTCACTTTTTCATCCAGCTGTATTTCACATTTTCTTATTTTATTTGGCACACTTAAACTAGATTCAAAATAGGTTTTCTACTTAGTCATGAAATAACTGTGACAGGATATGACAGCTGTGCAAAATGGAGAAGACCTTTAAAAGGTTCACAAAACAGGATACTGGGAGTCTGAGACTGTGCTACCACATGTACTGCCAAGCAGGAGTCAATTAATCAAGATATTGTGGCAGGAAAAATGTTTTCTCAAATTTGTGACAGAGAGCTGAGGCTGGTTTGTCACGGGGCACTATTAAAAAAGCAGTTTTCAATCATATGTTTCAGCCTTGACTCTGGCCCTGATACATTTCATAACCTTGTTTAAAATCGTATGACCTCTGTGAACCTCATTTTTCACCTGCAGAACAGGAATAGGAGTACTGACCTGCCTCCCTAGGTTATCATATATCTTAACTAATTAATATTTCTAATGAGATTATCAAATGAAACATTATTTATAAATACAATTAATATTATAGCGCTGACAATGGATAAACAGGGAAGTAAATCAAAAGATAGGGAAGACCAGCTTCACTGCCAATGCATCAGCTTTCTGCCGTGGCTCTCAATCCTACAGTCCTGCTTACGCCAGTCTGTTCTGCAGTTTTTCCACCAGTGAAAAAAACCAGTATCTACTTCATTAACCTGGAAGTATATTTGCAAATGAAATGACATAAAATGTTATGCAAAGATCAAGTAGAAGGCGCTGAAGAATTACCAGGTGCTAAGGTGAAACAGCATCCCACTGAACACAATGCAACAGGACTTAATTCCTAATAATATTATAGCCAGGTGAAAAAGATGTTGCTTGGATCCAAAATACTGCAAGGCATTCTTGGTTGACACTTCAGGACTAGTAGCATAACAGCAGAAGCAATTCAGATAGTATAAAGACTGACATTTATCTGAAAGTATTTTTAATAATGGTTCCACTTTTTACAAAGACTATTCTCAATAACACCTGCCTCCTTATGTTATCCGGAGGAGGCATTTCTATAACTCTAGTGTGAAAAAGGAAAAAAAAAAAAATTGAGCAAGCCTACATGTGCTGCTAAAGAAAATGGTTTCTGAATTTAAACAAATCTGACATGCATTTTTAAAGCTTGCTCTGCCTAGATAGTTTTAAAATATAAGCAGCTTTGCCAGTAAATAAGCAAGTAAACAACAGAGGAGGGCACGATAAGAAAAGGACCAAGTCAACACACGCCTTGGAAAATGAGAGTCTACAATTAAGAAATAAGATAACACCAGGAGGCTTTTCCCTGTTCCAGTCGCAGATGTGTCTATATGATTTATATGTAAAAAACAATATCAAAACAAACCAAATCAAAATAGTCTTCACATTTATGGGGCTGTGAGTTTGTACTTTTCCTCAGTTACACAGTGATAATTAAGAGAAGACATTTGAAACACCCACTTCAAAAACTGAACATACTTAATATAGGGTAAGATAACGCAGAACTTAGTAAAGATGTCAGCTCAGTCTAAAATCATAATTACTGTGTACAACTTGCTCCTGAGGGGTTTTCCCAGTAGAAATAATTGCATTACTTCAAATTCTTTTTATTAAAAAAAATTACAGATAGGCATAACATGTAATTTTGCAAACAAAAAATAGTGTTTTCCTTTTATTTCCAGATTTTATATTTCCCTGACAAAATGCTGCAGACTGCAGGGAAAACAGCAGCATTCAGCTAGGAGTAAACTTTAACACTTTGAATCAGATTATATTTAAATTAAGCAGCTGCACAATTAATGATAAAATAAGTAAACTTCCAAATTACCTGAAGTATAACTTTCATTTTTATGATCATGTTATCTATAACCCACCAGCTGGACTACTACATTCACTTCTGGCTCTCATCTTACCTAAAAGAAAAATTTGATTATTCTAAAGAAACGAAGAGTTAAAAAAGTTGTCTAGATGATACGTTCAGATTGTAAACACAATAGAAGTTGTGTTTTGTTTTTCCACAAAAAATTATTACCTAGCCATCCGCAGTGCACATGCCATCACCCCATAATTTCTGATCCAACCTGAAAGTTTCGGCTGAAGAACATATCTTCATGTAAGATAACTGGTTGATTAAAGGCCTCAAAAGATGGAAGAGTCCATTAGGCTCCTAAGTCAGTTGTTCCAAATGTTAAATTTGCCTCACCACTTAAAAAGTACACTTTGTGTCTATAGTCTGGACTTTGGTCTTTTGGTCTTATGCTTTTGGTCGCTAAAGGCCAAGGCCTGGGTTCCTCCTGGCCTGTGTAAGTACATTTAGCAAGTCTGAGCAGTGTTTGGTGCAATGGCCTTGAAATCCTTGGATACTACAGCAATAAAATGAATAAATCACAATTGAATAAAAATGGCATTTATACTATTTATGTTTGCCTTATGTGTGCTGAAAGCACTGGTTCCTTCAGTCAGTCTCTTCATCTCACTGCAGTACCCCTCACTTGCATTATGTTTGGCTTCCTTTAAATGGAGGCAGCAAAAAAAACCATTTGAATCTGTAAGTTCCATTAGAAAGTGATTTCCTTTTATTGGGAAAATCTGTTCTCGTGGTTTAAAATACATAGCTACTTGCAGGGATGTGTAACGTCTACCAAATCATGAGCAGCATATTAATGCTGGATAATAGTAGAAAGATTTTTTTCTCATTTATCTATTCACCACAGAGGCTATTATCAAATGCTGCAAAAGCAACCTCAGTCTTCACAGATAATTCCCAAAATATACATTTTGTCACTTACAAATCAGCCTTGAGCAAAAGGGGGAGAGGAATACAAAAACCTACCTCTACTTTCAAGACTGTATCCAGCTTTTCCTTTATACTTGAAGTTAGTAGTAAAAGATTATTTTGTTTCATTTTGAAATGAATCGGCATTTACTCACTGTCTGCTTATTGACCATAGTCGCATTTTTCCCTACTGGATTTTAGGCTCTTAAGCTTGTAAAGGAGAGATACCATCCCTCCCATTGAAAGTAAAAAGGCTAAAAGTGGGATAGAAACGCAGCAAGAGAGATAACTCTGAGATACATATTGTAATCTCCATGCAATAAAAAAAATCTCTGTGCGCTATTAACATGTTAGGAATCCAAGATAAAAGCATATAGTGAAGCTTAAATTGATGCTTCTGAGTGCGTCCATCAGAAATTTACTATGCACCAAAATGCAGTTAGCCTGCTCTCATTTTCTTCCATTCAGTAGGATATGATATTGTCAGTCACCATGAAACTACTTGTAAAACAAAATTCCAATCAACCTCACAGCAGCACCTCAGGCTCAAACACCCTTAAGCTTGGGAAGAAAGATTTCATCTTGAAGGTTTAATCCAATTGCTACAAGTGGGCTGAGCATGAAGAGTGACCCAAATAAACCTTCCATGTAGGAGGAGTTCACTTTTGGTTTTGACCTCTGGGTCTGTCTCCACTACTTTCACAAATCAGCTGTGAAAACAATTCCATTCAAAGTGAAGCAGATTTCTAAGCTATTCTGTAACTCATTAAGTGTCTGTTAAAAGTCAAATCAGTTATTTCCGCATAGACACTAAACTAACTCCATAATACATAGGAGAAACACTATTTATTAAGTAACAAGTCTAATTATTTCCTGAGCAATCACATTCTCTTCCCCTTAGAAATATCATTTCCTTTGTTCTCCCAGCCTTAAGCTTCATGCCCACTCATTTTTGTCTTCTTCACAAATTTCCTTATGGATTACCGTCTTGTTTGGCTACAGAAAGTGACTGAGTGAGAAAGGAGGAGTTTCTCTCAAGCAGCTTTATCAAGAAAGAAAAAGTGTTTACACCCACACTTCAGAGCTGAGGAAAACTGGTGAGCTCTTCATGTTTAATTTCATGTTTTGAATGAAGAGAATTTGCCTTTCTCCAAACAGTAAGCTCTATGGCTTCCAAAACTGATGCTGGCTCTGTGAGAAAATTAAAAACAACGAGATAACTTAAAAGGTGATGGGGAGGGAGGAGGTATCTCTGAATGACCTCTGTGCACAAGGCAGCTGAGCCTATGTGGAGTCTCACTATTGTTCGGTAGAAGTTATTTGATAAAAGGAAGATGATGACAACTTTATTTTCTTTATCACAGTCGTCTTCTCCCATTCCATCTTCATTTTAATTTTGAATATTCAGCACTATATTTTATTAAGCATAACCTGATTACATGAAGACACTGTGATGATATTACTATTGACTAGGATATTAGAATAACCTTGAAAAACTTAATTCTTTTATAATATTAAACAGTCCTATTAATATTTTGACCTCTGCTCCCTGTTCCCACTACTATGGACATGGAGTCCATAGTACAGAAGTAGATGCCAAATAAGAGTGATAAAGTGCAGCCTCTGAATATATTTATACAAACACATATAGATGCTTAACATATATATATAGTTCTACATACATACACATTCATGTTCACCTACACATACATGCAGACTATCTCTAGTGTTCAGTTATGAGGGTCAGGCAACCTCCACATAAAGTTCAACCATTCAAAGGCTAGCAAATTCCAGAAGTTCGCATCAGGCTGTAACCAAGCTTGTTCATGTTAGAAGAGGAACACGCTGGATTGAAGGACAGATAGGTTCCTTCCTTTCTTGCCCTTCACAAATGGGCAAGCAAAACAGCCAGTAACAGCATCGCCATGCTTATGGGTCATGCCTGACCTATTCTGCCTACAACAGCCAAACTGCTCATCAGGAAGAGAGAGGTAACATTATCTAAGACAATGGTACAGCCTGCACTAACCATGACATCACAAAGTCACATTTTTGCCTCCCAGCTATGGATTTGCCCCAGGAGGTCCAGCTGAGCAGTGTGCAAGCCTGCTCAGCTGCTTTGCAGCAACATTGTCTAAGACAACGGTGCAGCCTTCACTAACCAGGACATCATGAAGTCACATTTTTCCCTCCCAGCTATGGATTTGCCCCAGGAGGCCCAGCTGAGCGATGTGCAAGTGTGTCCAGCTGCTTTGCAGCACTGGCCAGCTCTAATCCTTTTCCCCATCACCATTGTAATGCATACACTTGAAAAACAAGCAACAGCGGGGGCTAGGGAGGGAGGGTTGGATTCAGCTAATGAAAACGGAATATAAGACATGCAATATGTGCAACAGAGATGTGCAAATAATTGATTTCCCAAGCCGATAGCTGAACAAAAAAGTGATTTAGGAATGGGAAAGAACATGGAAGCCTGTTCTCAAAGTTGTTTTTCTTTAGCCTTAAGAAACTAACTGACTAATTAAAGTCTATTAGATCATGGTCCTAAAAGTCAGGAAACCTCAGGAAAATTTCCACGGGATAGCTCCACTGCACTGAAGCCAAAGAACAGATTCCCACATTTTCCTTCCTCCTCTCACTTGAGTATCTAAGCCACCAAGCCAGATAGTATTTGTTGGAGGTAAATCCACTCAGCAGTATTTTTGCATTTCTAGTGTCACAACATCCCTTATCAGGTCTTCTCAAATGTACTCTTGTTCAGCTCATAGATATTGAAGAAACTGTCACAAAGTTTGCTCTCCTATAGTCAGCTGCTTAGAGCATATTATTCTTTGAACTCTTTTACAGCTTTTTTCACAGTTGCATTCAAGTTATTCACCTTCACGTCACAGAAGCCTTTACAGGCTGAAGCTAAATCATATATTTAAGTAATTTTGTTTCAGAAAATTTTCACTCCCTAAAACATAAAATAAATCCTAGTTTATTGTATATCCAAATTTGATGAGCGGCAATGAGAACAAAATAATAAAGTTGTCACATGGTAATAAAATGATGCAATGGTTAAAGAACTGTTTAACGAACAGAGCAGACCATTGCTCTGCTAGACAAGTATAAATCCATAGTAACTTCAGTGAACTTACTGAGATTTACCTGGCTGCTCCTGGGGACAAAATCTGACCCATAGACCTTTGTGAAGTAGATTAGGTCTATGAGGTTTCATAAGTAGGACAGAGACTAGGAATATATCTGACTAAAAAGACTGTTTTTAGAAGTGAAGGATTTTGCACTTGTTGGAAGGTGCTTGTCAAATGAGAAATAGGAGAAAAGGAGGAACTGAAGAATAGCAAGCAGCCTTATGTCATGGGCAGCCTTATGAAAAGAAGCCTTGAATAGAGCGCACTATAAAGAAAGAATATTGTTATGTTTTCTGACAAGGATCTGGTTTGCTAAGTGATTCTTGAACTCCACAGGGGGACTTGTCTCTTCACCTTGATTTAAAAGATCATACACACAATACCACTTAAACTCAAAATATGCCCAGGCTGTCTTCTGATTTCCCTGAAAGAAACTTAAAACCAGGCAAAACAGATGGTACTGAAGCCCTTTTCTTTAGCTAATACTGACTGTACTTACAACTCTGAAAAGAGTGAGAAAGGTTTTAAGAGGAAAAACAGGCCTTCCTTTTCTTTATTTTTTAATCGTCAGGGTTTATGAACAAACAGTAAGCTATTATTCTGATTATTTTCCACAGTATGTTGGCTCACTGTGGAATCAGCCAGGCTGATACTGTGAGATATGAAGCTCTCCCTTTTCATCAGTTTCTACAGGAGGGAAGAGGTTAGTACCTTTCTGGAAGAGAAGATCAGTTCTTCAAAAGAAAATAAGAACTAGAGAATATTTATCATTTTGATTAGAGTCAATTTTCCCATACAACTGCAGTTTCTTATGTCAGACTCTATAGAAATAGGAAGTCTTTGATGCAGTTATAGGTATTATACGTAACTCTCTCACTGGGCTGGAGTTCATCTTTTCTAAAAATATATGTTTATTTTACCATTTCTGCCTTGCATTTTTAACGTATGTTTGCAAGTGGAAAAACAAAAGCCTCTCATCATTGCAAAACACCAATCCACTTTAATCAGTGGAGAAAAGCTTATAGTGACAAGATGCTCAGATCATGACAGGAACGGCAACAGAAATTAAAACAAACCGTTTAAAATACTTGTTATTATCTATTCTTCCAGGGGATAAAAAGGCAGAAAAGAGCACCCAGAAGTGTGAGATTGAAGAGAGCCTTTGTTACCATAGATACTGGGCAGGTGTGTCATTTTCAACTATAAGCACACGTTTGATAAGAGGTTTCTGACTGCAAATGCACCTGAATAAAACAAGGAGGAGTTGTAAAAAAAAAGAAAAAGAGATAGATAGACTGAGCTGTTTCACACCTCCAGCTTCTCTCGCAGTTGATGTGTTATCAAGTCTCTGAAATTTCCATCTAAACAAAGAAAGAGCAGATTTTTAGAATTTACTGGGTTGTGAGCTTTCAAATCTGTTCACCCTTCACTCCAACACTTTCATGTAGATTTTAATACCAAATACTCATGAGATGGGTGATATTTCTAGATGTCTAAGTCTTTCTTTCAAACCTTTCTGTCTTGATATACACAAATTGAAAAATATTAATTTTCCCCTGGAGATTTGTGAGAAAAATATGAGGGAAATGTAGCTGATTGATAGCAACAATTGTTGTTTAGAAAAGAGATAAAATGTTTAAAAGAAAACTTCTAAACATTTCTAAATGTATACTAGGGATGCACTTCCTACTACCCAGCACCAGTAGCATCCTACACAAAAATGATAACTAGCTTCATTACTAGTCCCAACATCATAGATATTAAAGACAAAGCAATATGTTAATGTAAGTGTTAAAGGCAGAAGTCAACCTTCTTTGGATGTATATGTTTATGTGATTATCTCTGAAAGAGTATTGAATTTTTTGGGAGATCTTAATCTCCTTCAGTGGGCATAATGCAAGTAAAACCCTAGCTTGGAATAAGAGCTACTAAACAAAAAGTCAGTCTGCCCAGTTAAGCTATGTACTGGCTTATTGGTGAGATTATTCCATATGAATTTTACTTGTTACTTTTGGACAAGCTGAAAACCGTCTCTCATTTCGCTACTACATGTTTTGGTTCCAGCTGCAAAGTGAAAATGAGGGTACAAAAGTGAAACATTGGCCTAAGCCTTTGAAACCTCTGGGACGTCTAATTTAAGCTATGGGCACTGACTGCAAACAATAAAAAATAAAGATACCCAAAACCAACTTCATTTGCATTGTATCAACATTATCAAGAAATATTTCCCTGAGAGAAGTACAAGAAATATAGCCTCATCAAGATGGTAGAAAACCATGAGTGAGCCAAATTATTGTATGTATTTCATCAAAGAAAGGGTAGGTCTCTGAGAACAGAGAAGCACTAGTCATTAGAGGGAAATTAATGATCATCTCTTTACCTTAAATATCCTCTTCATGTCTATGCAAACAACTTCCTGTATCTAATCTATGTTTTTGATTCAATCCACAGTCATAGACAGAAATGACTTCTAGTATTCGAATGATAAAATTACACTTCATGGCAACTATGTGAAAATGGCCTGCTGCTTTTCTCCAGTTGGCCATACTCAGCTCTGGAAGATTAGTTCTTCCTGATTTTCAGGAACTGATTTTCTTCAGCTTCTCTCTAATTTTTCATCATAACATTAGTAGGAGGTCCATGTCATTAGTGTGATCCTTGATGTTCGCAAATGTCCCTAGGTTATATGCTCATGCTTCAGATGTATGGTTTTCAGAAGCGATGTGTCTTAATTCTCAAGTTTTCAAAATGCCTTATTTCAGATGAAACAAAGTGTGTCCTGACCACATGATGTCACTGAAGCTCATACTTCACAAGAGCATGGATTTTGCATTGCTATCCTAGTCAAAATGCAATACCCAATTCTTCTTATTAACTTTAATTAGACACAGACACGTACTTCAACTAGATAATAGTATAGAGTTCTATGACTAATTATTCTCAGTAATCATAATGGTAATAAAAATCTTTGTATAGAGGAAATCATCCATTAATTGAATGTTAATCTCATGAGGCCATTTACTGATTTATCCATTTATGTTATGTAAAAGCAAACAATATATATATATATGTGTGTTTCAAAGAAGCAGAAGCACAAAATATTTTTCTGAGATCATCTTGAGGCTATATTCCAGATGAAGAAAACTTAATTCTTCATCTCCAGCCATCAAGTCTCACACAAAAGAGCTATTCGAACTGTGAGGCATATCATCAATCTATCTGCTGGCAACTGCACTGCCCAGCTCTGCGAGCTAAGAAAGCCCTATCTACTTACTTCAGTGATCACTTACATTTAGAATACTTCTTAGTACACCAGCAATACCCCTCTATCAGCCAGCAAACAGCTTGCTTTCACTCTAAGAATTCAGTATCTTTACATCACAGAAAATTTTAAGCATGGAAATAATATTAGTCCAGTTTTTGTTTAGTTCATCTCTGTTCTTCTAGTTGGTAGAAGAGCTGTAGGAGTAGCAAATCCTTCCTTGTCCAAATTCAGAAACATTCCCTTTCTTCTTCACCTTCTTCACCTTCCTTGATAAAACTGATAGTCAATACCATTCAGTATTAAACTATGTTTTCTGAACAGATTCGCAGAGAAGTTCATCAAAGGCCATATAGATATTCAACTGACTAAGTTTAACATCTTAAATTAGCACAGTCTGGATTGCAATAAGGACTAGGACTGGAGATAGCTCTAGTATCATTATCAGATAATCTTTGGTCCTTGATGACTGGAGGGCATTCGTTTACTCTTTACTCTCATGGACCACAGCAACATTGAATAAATTTGATCACTAGACTTTTCTGACCCCCACCAGAAGGAAAGTATCTCTAAATGCCTTAAAAGAGTGCAAGTCTATCGTGGAGGGACATATGCAGCAATGGGAACTACACAACCCTCTGCAGACTTCAGCTACAAAAACATTCCTGTAATCAAAACTGGCTCAGTGTTTAGCCAAGATCATCTGAAGAATACTGTACTGCTGAAGTTAAATTCAGGAACAGTAGTGGTCAGACCTGCTGAGAGCAGATGATATTTCGAGAAATTGTCATTGCAGGGCAGTCTTTTTTAGCTGGAAGTACCCAGCTGCAACCGTTTGAGCTAGTCTTCAGTCTGATGATTCTCAGACTCCCAAGGCACTTCACCACACAATCTGCCCTCTACCTGCAATTTTGACTAGAAGATTATGCCATACTTAATTTGATGACCTGCTACTGCAGTCTTGTCGTGCTCTGCAAGAGCTGGGCCTGTTCAGCCTGGAGAAGAGAAGATTGAGAGGGGATCTCATCAACGTGTACAAGTATCTGAAGGGGGAGTGTCAAGAGGATGAGGCCAGCCTCTTCTCCGTGGTGCCCAGCAACAGGACAAGAGGCAATGGGCAGAAACTGAACCACAGGAAGTTCCATCTGAACCTGAGGAAAAACTTCTTCACTGTGAGGGTGACAGAGCATTGGAACAGGTTGCCCAGAGAGGTGGTGGAGTCTCCTTCGCTGGAGATATTCAAAACCCGTCTGGATGTGATCCTGGGCAATATGCTCTAGGTGACCCTGCTTGAACAGGGAGGTTGGACTAGATGATCTCCAGAGGTCCCTTCCAACCTAAACGATTCTGTGATTCTGTGATTCTTCCCTCATCCAGCCCTACTGCCTTCCTCTCCCACTTCCCATGAAGTTCTTCCCAGCTGCTGTCACCACTGTACAACTTCAGCCTCCCAGCTGCAGAAGACAACAGTAGCAGAAAACAAAAGGTTCCCTCTCTTTGATGTTGTGTCTTTTCTATGGCTCCTCCTGATAGAGAAACCATGCAGAGGAAACTTCAAACTGTGCAGTATGCAGCCATGACTTCCTAGCAACAGAAACTCCCAAGAACACATCGAAACTCTGCTCCCTACATTGGCTTCTCATAAAGTTTCAATAAGTCACTGTCCTCCAAGAACTCTTTGCGCTTATCTCAGGATATCTAAAAGACAGCCAAAACCTCCATAATAAGGATTTTTGCCAACAGTTCTACTTCTGAGGCAGAAGAAAGGTAAAGCATGAAAATCCTTTATGCAAGGGAGAGAACTTTTTAACAGGCTAGTTTTGGAGCCTGTGATAAGTTATGCCATTCTCTATGAACCACCTAAAACTATCTTTTTTTTTTTTTCCAAATACAAACATACTCATTTGACCTTTTGTCTGGTAACAACACCATAACATAGTTCTAAAAACAAATTACATTTTTTAATACCATGATTTCCCTACAGGACAGAAGTGAGCATCACTTACGATTAATCATATGTCTATGACAATGCTTTAATGAGAACAACAGGCTATATGTGCTATTATCTCTAATTCAGAATTGTGCTTTTTGTGAAGTTTTATTCAAATAAATAGAAAAAGAGCCTAACACTCAGTTAGCTGGACTACAGCACATGCAGATAGGACATTTGGTTCTGGTGACTCTCATTTCTAGCATTCCTATATTTTGCTATATCTTTATTGTATACTACATAAAGGTATATTTCATTTATGAAAGCTGTTATGGAACAAATCAGAAATCCTCTCACACTTAGGTCAAATGAAGACTAAGTATTAACTACTGCAAACATAGGAAAGCACTACTGTATTACTGTATTTTTTTCTGGCAATTTAAATTCTACATTTAACAGTGGTAATGGTTGACAGATAATCCCTAGAACCACTTAAGACACAGAACTTTGTTATTGCTTGTCCTTATCTGGATAATCAAATAATAAAGTCCAACTGGCTACCAAAGCAGAGCTTTCAAGCTAACTCTAAAATACTTTAAATGTAATTTGTTCAGTAAACTGCAGTACATTAAATTTCTATATTAAGTAAATTATAAGGAAGAGTGCACTTTGCAAAATTAAAAAGTGCTCCGTTAACTTATCTATTATTCCTCTGGGAAAGTTTCCAAAGTGTGTCTAGTACAATTAGATACTTTCTTTATGGACAGTCTATAGCCAGGAAAGAATTGTTACAGCTCAGCAAATGTGTTTCCAGTATTATTGTAGACTCCTTTTTATTTTCCAAGGTGAAACTCTCTCATCACAAACACCATTTTTCTAGGTTATACGGGCAGATTGAAAACTTTTAGATAAAAATAACTACCTAACTCACTACCTGGCAGTTGGAATAAAAGAAACATTGATCACTCGCATGCTTTTAAATGACTTTTTTTTAAAAGTGCTCTTTGGAAATGGATTTACAGTGAAAGTAATTGGGATACATGATGTAGTGGATTTATTTAAGTAGAGTCCCACTGTACAGCAACTAACAAATTGCTTTCCTCACATTCTACAGGATATAAATGAAAAATTATTTTCAACAAGTTATTTTTATAAGAACAGATACCAGTGCTTCACAAGGAAGTGAAAAACACTTGACCTAAATCTGGTTTGTCTGTAAAGCCTGTCATTTTGAACTATATTTTTATTGTTTGGATACTGAAGTCTGGAAGTGTAGTCTCAGATAGTCACCTGTCTATCATTCCGTTGAACCAACTGATGAATGTTTTTTTAATTACACTCTCCCTATTAATTACTGTAATGATAGAAGTCTTAGTTGTGTGTGAGAAGTCTCCCTTTGGATCTTGGTAGGTAAAGACAGGAAGGAAAAAAGACATACAATAAGGGAACTCAGAGAGTTAGAAATGGCTGTGAAAAAACAGAAAGTCAACATTCCTCAAGGGATTGTTATATTTGGTTACTGTGTGTGAGCTGAAAAAAAGCATGCTGAAACTGCAAATGTTGAAACTTATAGACGTACCAAAGAAAAGGTTAACAGGTCAGGGCACAGGCAGAATTTCACACCAGGCACACTGAGTTCTGCAGCAGTATGAAGGCTATGGATGTTAGATACAACAGGGACTATCACAAAGCTCCTCTCCCAAAGAGAAAGAGCAGCAGCTGAGAAACAATGAGTACCTGCAACAGAGTATCTGAACTTCTGGTAAGTAATGTGATTGCTAGAATTTAATGGTAAATACTCCCCCAGCTTCTTCTACTTTTAAAAACTTATGATCCTGGGCACATTGACAAGGTTGCCTGTGAGCAGTAGGCATGTTAAAAACAGAAAATAACTATGTGTCTTAATATCACAGCTCAGTCTCACTTTCCACTCACTCATTAAAGATTTCATGTCCCGGGTTGTGCATGATCTGGCTTTCAGCAGCTGATACATGCTTGGAATATGCTTTCCTGGACGTGGCTCAAATAATGGAAATTTGCCAGGTGAGATAATTGTACACAGTTGTTGGAGAGGGCAGCATCTATGTCATGCTGTTGCTGTAACTGGCTGCTGACTATAAGGTGATGAGAGAGATGCCTTCTACATATCCTTTGCATTTCCATGAGTGATACATTATTTAAACAAAACCATTCCAAAGAGTCTTCTTACTGCAATATCTCTAAAGGACAGAGACAGGTTAAGGATCAGTTGGATACTTGGCAACTATAAATACACTCCCACTTTTATTTCCACACTACATCTCTTCATGAACTAGCTCTCCCAAGGCATTGCCACAAGGTGGAACACCACATACTGCATGTTGAAAAGCCTGGTGAAGAACAAACAGTCTTTGATAGTTTTCTGGCTGGAGACAGCTGGTGCTGATTCAGGTACAGTGTAGCCTGGCAGACACTGTCATTCACATTCTCAACCCCTTTGAGGAGTTAGCTTGAAAAATAAGCTCTAGAGATGCTTGTATGTGTGTCATCATGCCAGCTGTCAGGGCTCTGACAGTCCCACCTCAGCATGCAAGTGCTGGATCAAGGCAACAAGGCCAAGAAAAAGAAAGTGTTATCTTGTCTCTCTGAGCAGTTTAACAGTGTGGTGTCAGTAAAGACACAGTGTAGCATGAATGCTGATTCCTTAGCTCAAGTACTTCTCTGCCAGTTCTTGATTTCACCAAGACTATGCCAGAACTGTCACACACAGTCAAGCTGAGGAACATCACGGGAAAATCCCAGTCATCTGAGAAGCAGTAATAACGACCAAAGAGTATGATCCAGCCCACCTGGAAGCTGCAAATGTAATGAGCTATTTGGAAAAGATCATGACAATCTCAAGCTCAAGTGACTATCATTTCTGCCAAATATGAACCAGTTCTATACCTCACTGAGCTCACTACGCACAGAGCAGGTCTTGCTGACTGGTGGAAGTCTCATGCTAGCTCACTTCCACATCTTGCAAACCTGGCTTTGTCTTCGCTTGGAGCTCTTCCCAGCAACGCTCTTTCTGAGAGGCTCTTCAGCTACACTGAGGATGTTACATCTAAAAACAGATGCCAGCTCCTGCCAGCAAATGCAAAATGGCTTGTCGCTTTGAAATGTAATCTGCCCACGCTAGAATTTTGTATCAGTGGCTATTTGTAATTTTTTACCAGGTTTTTCAGGATACTTGTGTACATTATGAATCTAATTTTGCAGAAGCTTTCTCATAATTTTTACCATATAAACCAAAGCATTTATCAGATATCTCCCATTTTAATTTTTAAATTTTAATTTTTAAATTGATCCACAAGTATTGCAAATGAAGCAGCGCTTTCTTTCACTCCCCAGCATTCTTTTCCCTTCTATTCCTGAATCCTGTGAAACATTTGTCACAGGTAGCATATACAAAATGCATTGACAGACATTCGCCTTCCCACTCTTCCCTATAGAAAAATCCTTAAACTTTTAGGAGGCAAGCTGTAAGCAGGATTTTTATTTTCAGTATTTGTACATTTAATGCATAGCAGATATTTAACTGCTACTCTTGTTTACTTGAGTCTTAATTTTCCACAGCAATCCTGTGAAAAGTAGGACAAAATACTCACTGTTTCATGTTCTGTATTCCAGTCTCAGGACTGTTTTTCCTCCCCTAAGAGGGGAGGAAAACACCTCCCATTTAAAGGAAATAGTAAATGACAATCAGGTCATCACCATTTACATCTTCCCAGTATTTACAGTACCAACACCTACCTCCACTGGCTATATAGGGAAAAGCTCTCCAAAAAGGTATCTGAACTGTAGCATAGTTAAGTACCTACAATACCCTAAAGTCATGAGTATTATTTCCCATTTATGTAAACTTTCCAAAACAAATAAGCTTCCTCAAAAGAGATGAAACAGCTTTTCATGTCCCCCTTCCTTTCTTCTTTCCACCCCCAGAAAGTGCAGACTGCTGCGACTCCTTCCCAAGCCTTTCCTCACCTCTTTGTTCTTTCCACAGCTGTATGCCCAAAGGGGTCGCGTGCAGCACCAGCATCTCGCCTCTGCACTTATCCCCATTGCCTTGAAGGCATGGAGGGAGGGGAAAAGGGAGTTCTTCCCCCCAAACAGGGACTCCATTCCCACCCTCCCAGCGTTAAACCAGTACCCATCATTGCTACGATGTGCAAAACGTGGATCGACATCAAGTCTGTGGACTGCAAGGTAATTTTCCTGAATGATCAAGCTGGCAAGCAAATGCATGGGCTGTCACACACTCCACGTAGCGTCCAGGAGAGGTGGAGCTGCCTTCGTTGGGGCTGCATTGTTACAACTACCATACTTTCATTAGGTCCCTGTTAAACTGGTAAGCAAAGCAATTTCCAACAGAGGACCACATGCACGGAGTGGTCATAGATCCTTAACTACAGTAGATCTGTATTCAGGGCAGCTTACAATATCCCTCATTTTCTTGCCACTAGACTAACATAGCACATTCTAACTTCTACAGAGACCTGACAGTATGCAAGAACAAATGTCTTCTCACTCATCATCCAGTTGTTAGTAAACAAGGGAAATTAAGCAGTGTTTCTGTTCAACAAAGACCCTTCTGGGTAATTTTGGATCATTTACCCCCAGTTAACCATTAATTGCTACATAAAATTTTAATCTCCATTTAAACAGACTATAGCTCTGTGTCTGTTTCTGTGTCAGCCTCAAGACAGTAGTAACTTTGCAGCTGTGGAATGGTATTTCCTAAAAAGAAAGAGAACACCATGTGCAAACAAAATGTTAAATGAGGAAATAGAAAAAACAGGGAGGGGAGGAAAGGGGAAGAGCAGGAGGGAAGCAGAAGGGAAAAGTCAAGAGAGGGAAACTTTCAAAAACTCAGGAGATTTTTAAAATAGTTCATTATTAAGGTGAAAACTGCCCTGAGAGACAGACAGTTCTTTTAACATTTTCAGGGGGTACCTTCCATTAATAAATTTGAAAAAATATTATTGATATAATCAATTAACCAAAACCTAAAGCATTTTATTCCAACATTATTTTTTTCTGTGGCTCTTGAGCCCACAGAGCAGCGTCCACAGACTCTCAAGGTCTGTGGTTTCTGATGGGTTCAGCTGTAGTTTCTAGTTACTTGCTAGTACTATCTGTAGTATAGCAACTAATATTAAAATAGCCATATTGACTCAGAACACCACATTCTTAACAAAACTCCAAATAAAAATAATTATAAACCTCACCACATTATAAAAATAATTATAACCTGTATAAACATCTCTTCTCGACACAGTCACAAAGGATAGAAGGGAAAATTGCCATTCATCGCGTGCACTTCCACACACGCACCCAGGAGAAGCTGCCTTGCTTGATGCCAGTCTGTGGCAGGGAGAGACTGATCTATACCTACTGAAGTGAAAAGCAGATCTCCCATGGGCAAAGTCAAATGCAAAGCAAATAGCTCCTTGGAGTCAGAATTCTAAGGAAAGATGGAAATAAAGAAGATATACTGCTTCCCTCAGCCAGCATGTGAAATCCCAGCTCCACTGATGTCAGTGGGAGCTTGTTCCTGATTTCAGTGAGGCTAGATTTTTAACCAGAGTGCTTCAGCATAAAGAAAGAGGCATCGTTTAAAAAAATTTACCGCCTTCTTTGATCCTGCGTATTGAGGAACTTACTCCTAACTTCAATTTTATGCTTAAACAAAACCTCTTTTTCCGTTTCTCCTTCCCCTTGGACTCTGCAAGCCCTATGTGTATTCCTGGGCACTATTTAACCCCCTTGGATCCTGAATTAGATGAGGTACTATTGAAATGTTGAGATTTGTATAGGCCCTTAAACTAGAAAGGAATTTCATGCTAGCTTTTAGATAGTTTAATGTTATCCTGCTTCTCAGCCTTTGGTATCACTGTGCTTTTTCAGCAAAAGCAAGCACCTGTTTTGGAAATAGCCTGGCATATAAAGGATGGCCGCATACAGATCCTTCACTAACAATAAACAGCAAAAACAGTAACAGTGTGGTTTACTAATATACTTCTCTTGAGTATTCTGCAATTACTAGGAGACAGTCACAGGCAAAAGTTTTTAAAATTGATGGTTTCTACACTCTTTGTTAATTACACAAAATAATTTCCTTTCCATAGAAATAGTCTTACAAATGACCATTTTCATCATTCTTGTAGGCTGTTGGTCTAAAACCAAAAATGTAACTCCTCAGATTAAGACATATTTTAAAAATATTTAAATAGACCCAGGAAGTCATATATTCACATTTTAATAAATAGGCCTTCAAAGGCAGACACTGGTAAACTATCTATCTGGACACAAATCAGTTCCCTGGTCCTCAGAACAGAGAAAACATCTCTCACCAATTAAATAAAAATGTAAATGAGGGAGATAATTTGTTTATTTTTCTAAAGAAAAGTAAGTATAAAAGTAAAAGCTTTTTGCTAACTTCTAGATCTAGGTAGAAATCACAAACAATAGTCACAAGTAATTAAGAAATTTCTCTGTCCAGATCTGTAAGGAGTGACTGAGGATGAGGATGTTCATGAGGATGTGGGCTCTTCTATCTTGTGAGTCACCAGTGGAAATAAAAGGATTTTTATGAGCCATATGAAGATTTTCCAGACAGAATGATGCCAAGAGTAGTCTGCCAAAAAAATTTGGGCTTTCTCTGCTAGATCTCCAATATTATTAGAATCCTGGACAAAACATAGCAAACAGATTAGGAATTTCAGCTATAACTTAAGTAGTAAATCCACCAACTCTGCTGTCACGAAAATGCTGACGATCTCATTGAAAAGAATCCTGAATATTTTTTTAATTGATGGAGCAACTATAAGTAAGGCACCTTTCTTAGCTATGTATCTACTTTTCATTTTAGAACACATTTCAGTTGGAGTCAATTCAGTACTGGTAGCACTAAACCCACAGCACACCTCTGCAGATTTCATCAATATTCTGAAGCTGCAGGAGCAACTTGCATAAAAGCCACTGTCTTCAGCCAAAATCAAAGTGAGTGCTGTTCCTTTGTATGTATACTGATTTTAAAAAGAGTATCATCTGATTGCTGCTGTATATGAAGAGAGCTCAAATAACACCAAAAGCTTTGCTTATGGCCTGCCTACATGTTTTGAGGGGCATGTGACAAAACTTTCTGAGCAGCAGATTTCTAAGATAGTGCTAGTACATTCAACTAATATGACTACTCAACTGAATTTGAGGCATCAGCTTCAGACAGCAGTGTGGCCATTCCTCCTCTACAGGGTGGGTCTATGAATGCTCCCATAATGCAAACAATGATGGTCTTGAGAGATACCCGTTAAATACAGAGGCGGTACTTCAATGGTAGGACAGCAAAGGCACAAAATAAAACTGGAAGTTAATTGGAAAGGACAAGAAGGTGATCAGGAGCAGTCAGCATGGATTCACCAAAGGGAAATCATGCTTGACCAATCTGATAGCCTTCTATGACGGAATGACTGGCTGGGTAGATGAGGGCAGAGCAGTGGATGTTGTCTCCCTGGACTTCAGCAAGGCTTTTGACACTGTCTCCCATCACATCCTCCTAGGTAAGCTCAGGAAGTGTGGGTTGGATGAGTGGACAGTGAGGTGGATTGAGAACCGGCTGGATGGCCGAGCTCAGAGGGTTGTGGTGAATGGCGCAGAGTCAAGTTGGAGGCCTGTGGCTAGTGGTGTCCCCCAGGGGTCAGTCCTGGGCCCAGTCTTGTTCAATATATTCCTCAATGACCTGGAGGAAGGGACAGAGTGCACCCTCAGCAAGTTTGCTGATGATACTAAACTGGGGGGAGAGGCTAACACACCAGAAGACTGTGCTGCCATTCAGAGGGACCTGGACAGGCTGGAGAGGTGGGCGGAGAGGAACCTCATGAAGTTCAACAAAGGCAAGTGCAAGGTCCTGCACCTAGGCAGGAATAATCCCATGCACCAGTACAGGCTGGGGGTTGACCTGTTGGAAAGTAGCTCTGCAGAAAAGGACCTGGGAGTGCTGGTGGACAACAAGTTAAACATGAGCCAGCAGTGTGCCCTTGTGGCCGAGAAGGCCAATGGTCTCCTGGGGTGCATTAGGCAGAGTGTTGCCAGCAGGACGAGGGAGGTGATCCTGCCCCTCTACTCAGCCCTGGTGAGGCCTCACCTGGAGTACTGTGTCCAGTTCTGGGCTCCCCAGTCCAAGAGAGACATGGCACTCCTGGAGAGAGTCCAGCGGAGGGCTACCAAGATGATGAGGGGACTGGAGCATCTCTCCTATGAAGAAAGATTGCAAGAGCTGGGCCTGTTCAGCCTGGAGAAGAGAAGATTGAGAGGGGATCTCATCAACGTGTACAAGTATCTGAAGGGGGAGTGTCAAGAGGATGAGGCCAGCCTCTTCTCCGTGGTGCCCAGCAACAGGACAAGAGGCAATGGGCAGAAACTGAACCACAGGAAGTTCCATCTGAACCTGAGGAAAAACTTCTTCACTGTGAGGGTGACAGAGCATTGGAACAGGTTGCCCAGAGAGGTGGTGGAGTCTCCTTCGCTGGAGATATTCAAAACCCGTCTGGATGTGATCCTGGGCAATATGCTCTAGGTGACCCTGCTTGAACAGGGAGGTTGGACTAGATGATCTCCAGAGGTCCCTTCCAACCTAAACGATTCTGTGATTCTGTGATTCTGTGGAAAGCCTCTTACTCCTGGATTGCATAGTGCACTTGTTCCTGCAAATTGCTCCAATAAAGTACTAGCAACACCACTGAAATGGAAGGGTTGTCAGGTGACACACAGCCCAGAGAGACGCTTCTAATAAAGCCATGAATCAACAAGTTACACAGCTTCAATTACAAATTTGACTCACATGTATCACTCTCAGTGCACTCTTTCATAGTCCAGCGAATGAACGTGCGCTCCCCTCCCCACCACGCAGAGGTCCAGATTCACCTTCTGGCTCGCTGGTGGGGAAGTGCCACTTCTTCTCTGCTCTCTGCTGAGACCTCAAGCTGTAGGCTTCTGCTCTACGCCACTTGGCATTTCAATTTTCACCATGGTTAAGGGGAAGAACCCCAAATAAAAGTACCTCCTCTATCCCAGCCAGAATGGCGAGATGCATGCTGCTTGCTGTATGGCAAACTACTGAATTGGAGGTTGGTTTTGGCAGTGCTAGCTAGGGCCTAATTTTACCTTAATCTCACAAGGTTCAGGGCAGACATCCCCTGTTGGGGCTAATTAAACTGATCTATGTAGTTAAAACAAAGGATCCATGTTTTGGCCATGCCCCCAGAGATCCTGCATATTTAACAACTCCCCCTGTTCTGCATCTTCACTTTAGTTTAAAGTACTCATTTGAATTTGGGACAATTCCAAGTAGTACTTACCTATCATTTGTGAGAACTGGAATTACAATAGCAAAAATGTTATTTTCTGACCTTGTCATCTCTATACCTTCCTTACCACCAAGATATTAGGTGAGAAAGGAGTTATGTGTTACTTCTTTCACTCTCTGGCTCTGTATGAGTACAAATTCCTCCTCTCAGTCTCATGAGATGCAAAAGAGCTTCCTCATAAAAGCTTCCGGGACACTGTTAATGCTCTGTTTTCAGAGAGAGACTGGAACAGGACCGAAGAGGAACAGCAAACCAAGAACGAGTGCAAAATAGACTTTGGGACAGGACAGGAAAGGAAAAAGTTTAAATATTTGTTTTTCAGAAGAGAATCAAAGATATATGAATGTGTTCATTGACAAACATGTATAGACCTGGAATGACTGACTGCACATTAGAATGAAACTTACTGTTATTTCAGAGTAGTTTGGAATCTGAGCTGAACATTTTCCAAGGCTAATAGCAGGAATTTGATAGCATTATGCAAAGTAGCATACCCAGCATAATACTAAACCACCATAGAATAAAACAGAAACAGCAATCATTGCTGTAAAATGTAGGAGCTGAAGGCATGAAGCGAACATAAGCCATTGATAAAAGTCAACATTTGCCAGCCATTACCACACAGTTACTGCAGTTACCTCCCATACTCAGTGAAGTAAAAAACAATGAATTGTTATATACTACTACAAAATAACTGGTGGCATATTTATGACCTTTGCTGATCAAAAGCAAATTGTAGCTTATAATGAGAATATTTACACAATAAAGTGAGTTCAGTATGCTGCATAGCATATTTGACCACAAATCAGGAATTAGAACAGTAAAATGCCACATACTCCTTCATTATGATTCAGGATAGCCAGGTGATAGTTCTAGTGCTTTGCTGATTATAATTTCTCTAGCACACAATGTAATGAAAGAAAAAGTAGGAACAGTGGAAACATTTTGGCATGATTAAATGGCCACTGTGTTCAAACAAAAGTTCTGATCTAAATCTATTCTAAATTAAATAGCTGCCAGAAAGAAGATTAATCTAACGCCTGGGCAGTGGAATGAGACTTTGGCTTCGCTTTCCAGCCCCACGGGACACTGCACCAAACCATTATTTTTTAGAGTTTTCATACCCATTTGTAAAATGGACATCATCATACATTTTACACCCTACATACTGATTTAGTAACCTGCTCAGGGAACAGATAGTAATGTATCGTCCTTTTTTGAATAGCATACCTGGCACAGAGGGTCCTAATGTTATTGAATGTGGACAGCATGAGGTAAGGGTTAAAATTTAACCCAAAGAAAACTGGCATTTGACCCACAAAGAAACTGTTAACATAGTTTAAATGTCAACATGATTAAGGTAAGTTTTTTAGGCTTTCTGCTCCATATCTTTAAAACTACAATATAAACAAAAATGCATACAGTCAAAACACTAAGTCTAAATCATATTTACTTTATTCCTACTATAATAAAAATAGCAGATATGGCTGTATTAGAAATCTATAGCAATATTTTGCTGGTGACACCAAACTGGGGAGGGGCAGTCCATATACTCAAGGGCAGAGCTGCCATTCAGGGAGACCTAGACAGGCTGGAGGCATTCAGGCAGACAGGAGCCTTCTGAAAGAAATGCAAGAAGAAATGCAAAGCCCTGCGTCCGGGGAAGCCTAAGCCCCTGCAGTGACACTGGCTGGGAACTGACTGGTGGGGAGCAGCTCTGCTGAAAAGGCCTGGGGGTCTGGTCAGACATCGAGCTTTGGGGGACCCAACAGCAGCCCCCAGTACCGACACAGAGGTTATCCAGAAGAGCCAGGCTCTTCACAGTGGTGCACGATGGGGGGTTGAGTGACAGCTGCCACAAATTGAAATGAGAGGAAATGACTGGATATAAGGGGAAACTTCTTTCCCATAGGACAGCCAAGAAGGGAAAATGCTGCCCAGAGAGGCTGTGCCATCTCCAGCCTTGGAGGTTTTCAAGATCCGGCTGGATAAAGCCCTGAGCAACCTGATCTGATCTCACAGCTGGCTCTGCTTCAAGAAGGAGGTGGGACTAGAGACCTCCCGAGGTCTTACCAGCCTGAATTATTCTGTGATTCCATGCTTCTATAATTAACTGAGCATGGACCCTAAGCTGTACAGAAATTAAATTGCTTTCTTCCTATCCCAACCCCCTGCTAAACTATATTTTCTAATTATTTGAAGTAATGACATGGAGCACTAGTTTATAGAACTCTCCAGTAAATAAAGCTAAGTAACTTACATTATTTGATTGACTGCACAAAATCTGACATATTATAACTGGTGCAGTGAAGAAAGCATGTGGATTTGTTGCCAGCTGTGTATATTTTTGTATTGAAACCGCCTGTGACACAGACCAATTTAAGAAAGGAAGAAACCAAGTCAGTAAACTATTGCACAGCTGGATACACAATCAAAGACCAGTCTCCTGGCTTTAAATTTCCTGCATGTTTACTAAAGCATTGCTTCATGCACTTTTCTCTTCTAGCTCCCAATCTTAAAGGTAATAGAAGCTGCAGGGGTAGAAACTGTGAAGTTCAATACGTATAATTTTATCCCAGATTGCATTATACATTTTTAGATGAATCTGTAATAATTTGCATATAGGAGGTTCTGTGAAATCTCATGCACCGAAAACAATAAATCATGTTATCGGACAGGGACTTGCATGTGGAGGCAGATTCTCTACCGATTCTGTTATACATAGATGCCAGATGACCTACGCTCCTAGGGAGATTTTGAAGGCTTTAGAAAACTACATTGAAATGATGCAAAGTAGCACAGAGCTGCTGATCTCTTCCTGACCCAGTCCTATGGACTTCCCTTCCCGCCTGCCCAGCTTGGCTGATCTATTTTAATTCCTCATAGAGAGTGTTAAGCATAAAAGACCATGGATCTTTTATCTGCATCAAATGTAAGCTCACACATCTTTCTTCGTGGCTGAATAGAAACTCAGAGTTCATGGTAGCCCTGTGCTGGGCTGCTGTCTTGTCCTGCAAGGCAGTTTTGATCAAGGTCAATTTATTTTTTTTTTAGTTCCTCAATGTGGCTTTTTTTGTGTGCTGGTCTAGCCCATCAGAGGTGCATCAAAAGGGTCTTGAGATCTTTTCAGAGAATAACCATAACTAGCCAACCCCGAGGAGAAACAGTGAAGGCAGTCATGGCTAAGTTGTAGCTGTGTTTTCCTCTCCTCCGTGCGAAACCTCATGAAGGCAGCTCTCCTGTGCTGGTTACTGACAGCATGAGGTAGAGGCTAAGAGCTGGATGCGGCAACAGGCCTCGTAGCAAAAAAGCAAAATAAGCACATTGCATGCAGCTCTATTTTTTGTTATATACAGTTTAGAGCCTGGCATTAAGGGTGTTGTTTTTTGTTTTTCTAAAAATCTCAGATCACTTGAGGACAGGCTGCCAAGTTCATCCATCAACTCAGCCACTGAAATATTTGCGTTCTAAAAAATTTATACAGCATGAGTTCTGCACAACCTGCAACTGTGAGGACTTTTATTTTTAAATTATAGTCTTCCACTTCAATTAAATCTTCTTTAAAAAGGATATGACTGCTTTAGAGAAAAACAACTTTGCTTTCTGTGGACTGTATGGCCTTGAAAAGAGGAGGTATTTTCTGCAGGAGGGAGGTCCTAGAGCCTGGAGGATGGGAATTTTAAGCACGTATTTAGTCGTGTCCATGTTAGAGCTCCAGTTTTCTTGTAGGAAATCTAATTTTTTCCATTTCTGTAGCACTATTACCATGAGTCAAAATGTCCTACATGAACTCTGACTTCTCAGATACAGAATTTTAGGCAATGGAATGTTTCATTCGACAATAAATACACACCTTAGACTTTTGTTTTTACAGAATCGGAGAATAATTCAGGTCAGTAGGAACGCTGGGAGGTTATCTCATCCAAACTCCTGCTGAAAGCAAGTTTTATATTTAATAACCAAATATACCCCATGTATAATGATTATGCTAGAACTTAATTAGCCTGAAAAAGATAGCATCCTAACCTCTGTCCAGTTCTCTTAGCGGTAGAAAGATGACATACAGTTTGAAGTGTACAAGAATATAGCCTGCACTGTGAAACAGAAATAGATCTGGCACAAATGTCATAAGGCATAAAACAGTGCAGGGAAGTTGAAAAGGTAAAGCTGAAGTTTGCACATGAAACAATATAGACAATTTGGGTTGAAAATCTCCCTTCATGACCAGTTTCCCTTTTCAAAATAATCCAATTTTTTTAAGAACAATAAAGGGGAGAAAACACTGCCATCAGATAAGAAAGTGATTATCATCAGTTTATTAAGTAAACATCCATCAAAATGCATTTCAGACATATTCAGGTTCACTTCACATGTTAGTCCATGCAAATTTTTACAAGAGCTTCCAATTTTATTTAGTTACAATTAAAAAGAGAAAAAAAGACCCAGAAATTCCTTAATTTCAGGGTCCCTAGGATGGCAGCCATGTGTATGACTCATAGGAAGTGCATACAAATGCATTTTCACTTGGCAGTGACTGCAGCACTGCAGTGGGCTCCCAGATGGCTCCGGGGCTTCCCCTCCTTTGCTTCCCCCCACTTGGAATCGCAGCAGCTGCAAGACCCAGCCAGTGCCACAAGTCTGGAAAGCAAGGCAAGAATTACAAGGACAGTGCGATCAAACTTATCACACGTTTGACCTAGGGAGAGCATTCCTCAAGGAGGTCTTCAGCTCCTGAGGAGCCGGGCCGGCATTTAGCCCTTGCCTAGGATGGCTCTGGTGAATGACACTTCTGCCCCTTCTTCACCCACCACGTCAGCAGAACCAGGCCATCAGGACTGCACCATGGCAAGCAGAAATTACTGTGCCCTGCTGGCTTTACTAGTTCATATTTGGATACTAACAGTCCTGTCTATTGCCGGAATAGTACCATTTCAGCTGTATTAGCCTGGAGCTCCTAAAACACGGCTTGCAGTCATGAAAGTCTAAGGTGTGACCTAGACCTTTTGAATGTCTAGCCTGAATAACATTTGACTCGCATGAAACCTGCAGAAGATAAGGATGGTACACTATTATTAGCAGAGTACATTTCTCTAAAATAGAAAAGCATTCAGTGATAACACAAAGGTGCCCATGCAGTGCAGCAACTCCCCTCCAAATATTTTTCCTCATTGAAACATAGAAAAAAGTGCTTGCCAACACTAGATTTCCCCAGTAAATCTCAAAGCAAGGTGTCTTACTTTTATTAGCCTACTTGAAGGCAATACAGGACAATCTGGAGCCAATCCTGCATTTGATATTTAATGTGAATTTTATATTATTCTTGCCACAGACAAACCACCAGATTCATTAAACTTGTAACAGTATTATTCCTAGCATGTGGTAGCAAACCTGTTACTTATGCATGACAGGGTAACTTTGTAAAGTAAGCCATATGTGGAAGTTTAATTGTTATTTGTTTATTAAGCCAATTGTAAAATTATTAATTATTTACTATTACAATGCTAAAAAACTTCCAATAATTAGTTAAATGGTTGATGGTTGATTTTTTTAATAAACCAGCCTCACAAATCCTAAATAAATATTCTCACATCCTGGACTAAACTAAGCCTTTAGCACTAATCTGCAGTTTTGCTACTAGAAACTAAGGACTAAGCAAACGACACCATGCAACTAAGTAATTAGAATACATACTTTAACCATTCTACAAAATTTCTGAAAGCAAAAGCTTTCTAGATGCTGTTTCACAGTGATGGTACAGAAAACTAATGTAATTACTCGAGAGAATGTACAGTGAGCAAACAAGTCACCTTTTATTGAGCTGTAGGGGACAGTTTTACTTGAGCTGATACCTCTAAAACCATATAAGGCCAGAAATATTTTCACAACTACTACTTGCACACATGAAAGCACTAAAGAGTTGGTCAAAAGCTTTTAAAAAAAACCCACAGAAAATAACAAATCTAAGCTGAAACGATACCCTCAACAAAATATACTACATATATTCAGCTTCCTTTTTTCCCTCTATACAATTTTTAAAGGATGAGATTAACCACTAGTGAGATTCATTTCATTTTTGTTTTACAATACTAAACAAACACCACAAAAATATACAAATGAAACTTTTTCGATTCTTGAATACATGAACACCCAAATTGCACATACAACCGTTACTTGCTGAAGCAGAAAGCTTACAGCTTTCCACGTGGCACTGAAAACACCAGCAATAACAGTGTGCAACCCCACTGGCAATGCTCGGCGACCTCCTGGACTAGGGGTTCAGCAGCCATCGAGAGCTGGCTGCTGCAAAGCTGGGGCTGGACAGTAGCTGCCCAGCACAGCTCGGCAAACCAGGAGAGGGGACAGCTCACCCTGGTGGGGGCAATTGCCTGCTTCCCCCCAGAAGCAGCTGCAGTTAAGGCCAGGAGATCCGGCAGCCCTCAGGAAGGAGAGCACTGCAAGAAAGAATAGGTCACGGAAGTTCAGAAGGACCGTTCTGCTCTTGCATGTTGGGAGGCCCTGGAAGTAAATTATATTGAGTCCTATTTCTTCACCCATGCAGAATGAAGAAGTCTTCAGAAACAGGCAAAATTCATCATTTTGTGCAAAGTAAAATGCAAAGATAAATTGGCCAAGAAGACCAATGGTACCCTGGGCCGCATCAGGAAGAGTGTTGCCAGCAGATTGAGGGAGGTGATCTTCCCCTTCTACTCAGCCCTGGTGAGGCCTCACCTGGAGTGCTGTGTCTAGTTCTGGGCTCCCCAGTACAAGAGAGACATGGAGCTCCTGGAGTGAGTCCAGTGGAGGGCTACTAAGATGATGGGACTGGAGCATCTCTTGTGTCAGGAAAGGCTGAGAGAGCTGAGACTGTTCAGCCTGGAGAAGAGAAGAATGAGGGGGGATCTGATCAGTGTGTATAAGTATCTAAAGGGAAGGTGTCAAGAGGATGAGGCCATACAGTGGTGCCCAGTAATAGGACAAGAGGCAATGGGCACAAACTGAAACACAGAAAGTTCCATCTGAATATGAGGAAAAACTTCTCTCCTGTGAGGGTGACTGAGCTCTGGGACAGACTGCCCAGAGAGGTTGTGGAGTCTCCTCCCCCGGAGGGAGAAAGCTGTCTGGACAGGATCTTGGGCAGCCAAGTGACCCTGTATGAGCTGGGGGGTTGGACTAGATGATCTCAAGAGCTCCCTTCCAACCACAACCATTCTGTGATTCTGTGAAATCCATACATCAATGTGAATCTTAACTACTCCCTAGAGATCAGCCTTTTAAAGAGCAAAATCAAGGCAAAGGCAACAATATAATATAAAGCCAAATTCAGGGTTTTCATATTGCTATATATGCTTCTAGGCAAAAATCCAAGCACCGTCTTTGTCCAAGGAGCGCACTGAAGTGGCTGACCATCAGAGAGTCTTCTATGGCTCCTGCTGGACTCTGGGACGTCCACACATCACTGAAAATAGCCAAAGACTTCGGATTGTGCCCAGGTAAGATTTTTGGATTTAAAAGATGACACAGCTAGGGGAAGCCCAGTTATATGGTTGCATTAGCAGCAAAGAATAATTTTCATAAACAGACCGAATTGTAATTAGTTTAAAGCTTCCTCATCTGTTTGTATAATATTTCTGAGCAGATGGCTTTGGCAAAGAGCTAGGATTTGCACGCCCACTTGCATTTTGCAATGATAAAATAAAGATGAAAGACATATCTTAGGTCATCCAGTCCGTTGCCCTATCAGTGAAGGACTGATCCCTGCAACATGTAAACCAGCAGCCAACTATTTGCCATCTGATGCACACAGTTATCCAGACAGAAGGGGTCTATAGAGAAGATCACAAAGAGTATATAGAGAGGGGTGAGATGCATAAGAAATGAGAAACGTTTACATTGGTAAAGGAAAAAATATTTACTGCAGAATTAGCCTCACGGAGAGTCAATAGTCAAGAGAGAGCAAGGTTTCAGTGATAAAAATTAAATGCTTCATAAGATGGGGATTTAAAACATCTTAGAGTAAATCGTTGGTCTTACTATCAGTGCAGCAGTGACATGTCTGTTGCTTACCAATGCTCATGCAGAAATGGCACGGGAATTAGATTTATCCTTGCAAAGTTAGAATTTTTGCAACCACAGTTAACTTTATCACTTTTCTGCTACCTTTCTCATCTTGCAACAGGGGCACATGGTAGTGCTATATCACACAACATGGATGATAAGAGATGTGCATAATGGTGACTGGAAAAGACATTTCCAGGTAATGTTTATTTACCACGTCATTTAGCTTTTATTTACCACTATGCTCTACTCTACTTTCATTACTAAACTTCCTTTCTTTTAAGCTGTTTGTTTCTAAAAGTTTTCTGATAGTAATCTGTGGTCAAAAACCAGATTGAAATAAGGATTTAGATGCAGTTCCTACCATAACCTTTCCTTTCTACTTTTAAATATACAGTCGTCCTGCAGGTCTTTTACCAATTCAGCTCCTATATATTCTATATTTAGCAGCTGCATTTGCTATAAAAAGCATGCCATAATTCCTAGTAAAGAACAATTCTGCAAAACAAAGGCGAGACATTCATAACTCAATACTGTGTGTGAACCCATACAAGCATAGATCCTTACTATCTTTTATTTATAACAAAACTTTTCCATTTGATTTTATCTCTCAGGTCTGTACCTAGCACCTAAATATTCTAATTATTATTTGAACAATGGTAAGTGAAAAGCCCCAGTTGCCTATTGATGTGTGCTCATCACATCTCCAATTCTCATTTGTGCACTTCTAAGGCCCCCTTCGAGCTTACATTTCGTCATTTTCTTAAAAATAACGGGAGCTATAATTAGAGCCTAGTAGTAACAAGACTTAACAAATAACAGTCAAAAGAAAGCCACTGACAGCTAAAATACAGAAGAGGAAGAACATCAAGGCCATATATCAGTTAGAACTCTCTATAAATCAGAGCAACACAAACAGTGCTCAGACCTCTAGTAAACGTGTACATCAGAAATGCATAGGTTAGACTGACAGATTAGATAAATAAGTCTACTCCTTTCTATCTGAAAGGGAAATGATACAATGCTGGGTATACACATTACAATACAGGCTTTTGGCTTACTGCTCTGAGATGAGAGTAATTTGAGACCTTTTCTTTGACAAAGAAATGGAAAACGGTCCTTTACAAGCCTTCCATGGATTTTCTCACCCTGCAAGGCTACTGCCATTGAATAACACTGAGCACCTATCCAGAAAAGAGAAAGAAATAGAAAGGACACTCCTTTCCTTTAGGAGAGATGGCATTTTAAGATTATAGACCTGTAATACCTAGATATAAACACATCATATAGAAGACATGAAAACAAATCTAATCAGTATACTTCTGGCTCCTTGACAAAGATAAACACTGACCAGAAAGCTTACTTTGATTTTATTTTTATTTACTCACTTATTTTTAGTTTTAGGTGGATATAGAAATTAAAGTAAGGTAAATAGAAATATAAACAACAGGAAAAAAGTGCTATTGCATAAAGAAGTAACAGAACATACCATGGGCTGTATCAGCATTTCCTAGAAACTAGACATATTTTGGTGTCCCCTATCATAGGACTTCAGTATCTTCCAATATTATGAAATGCACTTACACCTTTTTGAGGTGGGAAACCGAGGGAGAGAAGCACTAAGCATCTCGCTCAAGGCGATCCAAAGATTGGGTGCAAGGCCAAGCACAGGTCTCAGATTTGGAGCCTTCCCACTGTTGTGTTCTTTCACTACAAATACTTTCTCCTATTCCTGAGATCAGTGAAACCTCAACATACCAAAGAAAATCCTGCCTTTTTGTAGACCCAAGTATCAGCCAAAATACCTTATCTGCTTCAGTAACCAGACTTTTACAGCATTGCAAAACTGCTCACATAGAGCAGTACAAAGTCCCACTGGCCACCAAAGTAAAAGTGATGAAAATAACAAGTCCTTCTTGTTCTGCCTTCTCCAGCCCATGAAATTTCCTTTGATGGTAATAAAAATAAAGCACAGCAAGGCAGAATTTAATGAAGGAATTTCACAATTAAGGAAGAAGTTGTGGAAATGATGCAACACTAGATCATCATCCTGACCATAACAAACATAGCCAAAAAAGTTTTTTTTCTGTTATTGTCCACAAAACAGGCAAAGCCAGGGATGATATGGGCCTATAGGAATTCAGTGCTACTGAAAAACCTGAGTCTTGTTTTACATTTTACTCAAGCAAGAGTTATAGTTCTAGGCTTCTCCATCCCAATGTAGTCACATTTGGATCCATTCCAGTTTTGAGATAGCAAATTGGTAGCATCCTGTAGGATATGACTCCTTTTGGGATATTTGGAAAGAAATATTTACATTTCACTCAAGCAAGGGTAATAGTAGTAATACTCATTATTAAATAATGTAATCCTTTGAATTTATTCTGAACCTTCCTTATGAGTATACGAAAAGTCTTATAGGCACTGACTTATTCAACAATGCTCTACAATATGGGAATGCATTTATATTTCCATTTCATGGGTGGGAACACTGCTCAGATTGCATATGGGATGGCATTTGACAACTGTAGTAAGGCAAATACACCAATTGAACAGTTTTGCCCATGTTTATGGATTATTACTTGGTGCTTGATGTTACTAGCAAAATGCAAATGCTATTTAACCCCCTCTGAAACATAGTCCCCTTTTGAAATATATTTAATCTAGTGGTGGAAGAGGGAGGAAGCTAGTAAATACTGTAAATTCCAATTAAATTAATGCACTAGGCAACATTATAAGTATCAGACAGTGCATGAACCAGCAGCATGATGAAAGAGAAAATAGAAGAACAAGGAAAAGAAAGGTAACCGGCAGGCCAAACTTACTAAGTATGTTTCGGGAAAATTTTAAATAGCTCTGCTGTCTATGAAAAGATTATAAGGATGGGACTGACTTTGCGAAGAATATGATTTAGGAACACTTATATTTGGTCCTATCCAGTATGAAAGACAATCATTTTCCAAAACTTAATATTTCTTTTCAAATATCCCAAAAGAGTAATATCCTACAGCATGCTACCAATTTACTATCTCAATCCTGGAATAGATCCAAATGTGAGTTCATCAGGATGGAGGGGTTTAGAAGCCATTCCCTTCCCTTGCAAAAACTGCCCAGGAGAGTTGATTAATTAAGGTCTGTTCTGGTGTCCCAGAAGCTCAGATTCCAAGTGCTGCAGTGTTGAGTTTCCATCACGAGAGTGGATTGCTTAATACCACGAAAACTGCTTCTTTTATTGGCATTTCTCAGCAAAAGACATATAGCAATGTTTCATAGCTTTGCATAAATAAAAAGGTTGTTATACAAAATCTTTACTTTGTCCCAATGTATGATAAGACCGTCTTTGTCAGAACAGTGTTGCAGTAGCCTTATTATAGATGGCTAAAAATTCAGAATTTTAATTTGTTTTAGAAACAAACAAACAAAAACCCAAAAAGCACACACAAAATCCTCTAGATCAAATTAATCTATGTATAAAATAATGAGAACTGCAGTTGGAAGCATGTAAGAGTCAGAAAGCTCTCCCCCAAAAAAATCTGCTTTAGGCATGCTAAATTACTTCTCGCAAGCTAACCAAAGGGAGACTCCAGTAAATTACAACAGAGGCCATCGGTAGTGCAGTGTTAGAAGCTTTCCCTGCATACACGTAAGCATGTAGATAAAAGAAGGACTTTGGTTTCCGACGGTGCTGTTCTTCCAGTTGTCAGAAGTGTAAACAAGGCTTCTCACTTCTAAGCGTATAAAAGAGAACATGATACTCAGCAGATATTAATGAAAATTATGATTAAAGAGTAAAGACGCAAGGAAAAGTAGGTCTTGGGAATTGAAACGCAAGACTCTCTTGGTATGTTCAAGAAAAATGCAATGTCTTTTACCCTAAAAGTCCATCACTTCTCTTTCCTACAGAGACTAAAGCTTCCTTTAGACTCTTTGTGAACAGGCATTTTGTAAGGGCTAGACAGTAGTCCTTAAACACCTTTCAAATGCTTCATTTAAACAGGAATGCAATAAGATAGAAACTGAGAAAAGAACCAGCTGATTAGCCAGTCTGATTTTGCTTGCATATTTAATAATAAAGATGAAAAAGCACCTTTTTTTGGTTTCCAACCAGCAAATGTCTTATCCATCACCTTAAATTTTTCAAATATTTTATTTCTTGAAATGGAAAAATAAGAAATGATCAGCACGAGTTTGCTGCAAAAAAAATAATAATCCTTTTTATAGTTTCATTTCTATTTGCATGGCAAATGTAAACTTGAAGCAAAGTGACCTTGGCTATAAAAAACAAGAAAGCAATGTCAGAATTGATAGGACCTACCATTAGTATTTCATTCTGACAGGTAGGAAATAGGCATGTCAGCAGTGAATGTTACGGACTGAGCTGTGGCCCTGATCGCAGTCAAAGCGGTAAATTTCTTCCTACAAAAGTAATTTCCATCAAAACAAAAAGTGCTTAAATAATACAACTATCTAGAGATGAGAATAACTTTCTATGGCTGAGCTCAAAGACAAACAAATGAAAATGAAATACATAGCTTTTGTGTTGTGTAAAAGCCAGAAAAATAGCATTAAGTGTAACTAAATAATACAATGGTTAAGTATTCAGCTAGCTTTCTACTTCCCACAAACTTTTGTTCATAGGAAAAATTGTATTGAAAAATGTTTATACAATGAGCTTCATATATGGATTTAATAACAGAACATCCAAATCGTATTACTGAAATTGCAAAAACAACATGAAACCATGTTCTTTCTATATGAGCATCGTATAATCATGTGATCAAATAATCACTCATGCCTTCAACAACTAACAGGCATTTGGACCAAACAGGCTTGGGCCAAAGTTTCAACTTTTAGGTATGATCAATAATAAGATTTATTACCATTATCAAAAAATGAAGATAGAAAGACTGAATTAAATATCAGTTAAAGTGAGTTTTTACAATCAGTGCAAGCCCCAGAGTAATGCAACGGAGCCCTAAAAGGATTATTCTTTTTCTGATAAAATACGAAACCCAAAGGCCGTTTCTGGCCTCATTTCCCAGTTGTGCCTGTTTGGTTGGTTACCAATGATAGTAACCGAACAGAAAGATTTACCACCTTACTGGGCTTCAAAATGGGTAGCCATATCAGCTTATGCTTACAGTTTATGGACTTCCAACATAGGCACTGTCATCTTACTGTGAAATTAAAAGGCAAAAGCAGAAATGAACAGTGTGCCCAATGAGCATTTTCTCTGGAAGCGACCGTTCCTTTTCATTGACTCCACTGATGTCTAGACCGTTGTCTGAGACAAGACACTACATTTAAAGCAGCACAGGGCAAACCCCATCCCTGATGCACTAGTGGTGCCACAGACTACTCAGAAAAGAACTTTGGGTTGAATTTGCCAGATTGCTGCTTTTGCCAGTTTGTTGCTTTTACTGTGCTAAAAAATTGTTGGGGAGATGCAAATGCAAACTGGAGTAGTCTGGGGAGAGAAAGGATTGAGGCATGGTTTCCATCACGCTACACTGGCTCTAGCTGGCGAACCTGCTGCCTGTCCTCAGCGCAGTTCTGCGCAGAGCTACTTCACGCCCTCCTTTATTGGAGCAGAAATTGGACACAGCAAGTAAAAAGAGAGGGAACTAGGAAAACAGGGAATAATTGATTCAAAGTTTTGCAAACTTTATAAAAGCTAATGTCAGTAGCCCTTGCTTCCTGATTAAGATTTTGTCTGATTTATCAGTAAGACAAGCTTTCTCCTTTCTACCTACAAAACAGCTTCTGAAAGACTAGCGATTGTGCAGGTGTATGGTTTTATACTTCAGCAAATCAAATTTAAGAATTTTTAAATGGAAAAAATGTAATTGGAGTATCATAGGAGTACCATTGCTGCTACTTGCTCTCTTTTTCATCACGTCTTTAGCAGAAGCCATAAGACAGATTTTTTTTTATTCCAAGAGGATTAAATATTGATTATAGATAAATCAGAACCAAAACCATTTACATAAAGATTTGATAAAATAAAAATAATTTAAAAACTTTATTAGCATCCAATAGAGGGATTGTGCAGAAAAGCATCTAAGGACTATAGGAGCCCCTCTCTAATAAATGTTTCAAGATATTTTCCAAGACTTAATCTTTATGCTAGGAATGTTAAAAAATTATTTAAGGGATTTCTCACAACCCAATGGGAAGAGTAACACCCAAATCTCTCTAAACACCTACTGCTGTTAGCATTTTTTGAAATCCTCTTCCCTCCCCCACTCAGCAGACTATAATGCCTCTGATCTCATTTCCTTTTTATAATTGCTGAGCACACATACAGTTTAATATATGAACTTGTACCCTTCATGTTGTCAGAAGACCTATCAGAATACTTATACTAAACCCTTGTACGTTTTACCTTATTTTACTAAAGGATTACATGTCTGCTCTACTCGCTTATAAAACATGTCTTTTAATGATGTACTTTTAGAAAAGTCTAATTAAAATTCAAGGCATAGAAGTGTGCAAGGGTTGATAACCCAGAGAACTCAGCAGACCCTAGTTAACATTCTAACGCATCCTCCATTTGGAGAGAGACAGTAAGACTTTTCCACCTCGGTGGCAGACACTAATGATACTTGCAAATATGACTAATGTCTTCATTGGTGAAAAATTAATGCACCACAATAATTTTTCTACCTGGGGTTAATGAACATGTCAGATGCTGAAAATGAGTTGTTTGAAAGTAAATTACTATAATCTATATTTAGAAGACTCTGCTGTTGGAAAGAAAAAAAATCTATGGTGTGTTTGATGTCCTCTGCTTACTTTTGTCATGAATTTTGCTGTTCGCCTAGTGAGACTATGCTATGCTGACTTTTCTGTTGGTACAAAGGAAGATTTTCTTTTTCCTAGAATGCCTGTTTTTTCATGGAGAGAAGTCCAATTTGCCTATACTTGCAGAAAGCACTCTAACAAATACTTACAGCCAAACAAGTGGCAGAACCAAGCTGAAGTCCATGAAAACCAGTTTGTCTCTGCTACAGAGCAACTCTGTTGCCCCAGAGCAACATCTCATTGGGTATTTTAGAAGATTCAGATACTGACTTTATAGCTTTTTTTCTTTTTTCCTCTGAAAAGAAGGGAATTGTTTCATGATTTGGATTACTTTATCTTTCTTGACTCCCCTTTTCCCTTTTCAGAGCTGTGCAAATAGAGAATAATAATAAATAGTTGTATCAAAAAGTGGATAAGAAGGAGGATGAAAGGAGTTGTTTTGCAAGTGATATTTCTAGCCATAATAAATAAGTCACTACAAAAATTTGATGACCCATATTCCTTCCAGAGCGCTTGTGGTTTAAGCTGGCCACTGGGAACTGGTGGGGATCGGTAAGTGGGAAGTAGTAACAAGTCTGAAGCCTGGGACCTATTCCTCATATTGGAATCTTCCTTTGCTTTAAACTGTGACGATTTCCTCAGAAAATATGCAAATGCATTCATCCTCTAAACGCCTTTTCTAACAGCGCACAGAGCGCCAACTCCATATTTAGCACAGGAAGTGTAACTCCACAACATTGCTTTTGAAATGTGCAAGCAGAGAAAAGAGGGTGCAGAAGAGTATGTCTGGCCTTCATTCAGGTTTCAGCCATAGCTTGTGGTGAGTTTAAGGAGCTAGAAGGACTTTAATCAAAATGTAAAGGCTCCAAATCATGGAAAATTCATTACATTCCTCCATAACACATCCCAAAGGTGAAGTATGCCCGTTGTCACAACATTTGCCCTTCATTTACTACGGATACCTTGCTGACTTTAATTCTAACCATAGGATCTTTTCAACTAGTTTTAAAAGCCTTCTGGTATCAGGTGCCTTTACCTGTGTGAGTAATTGTAGACCATGACTTGGTTGCTCCTTAATCATGTGTTCAAAAAGTAGAGAAACAGAACTTCTATTAATGTCAGTGATTTGATTGCCTCTCTACACTTAGTAGAAAAGCAAGCTTCAGCCTTTAAACAAATGGTGCAGAGCCCATTTTACACTCACACTCACCACCGCAAAAGACACACAACAGGCTCCTGCCAATCTAGGTCAGAAATATGTCTCTTCGGTGTTCGGCAAGCCCTCTCTCACCAGTGCAATGCATATACATGCTCTGGGAACCAGCACACTCTTCCAAATCTCAGAGCAGACAGAGTTTTCTGCCTATATGCAAGTTACATTGCATTTGCAATGAAGTGGACCTGCCTGTAATTTAGTGCTTGACATTGCATAAATATTCCACAGCCCAGAACGGCCAGGTCAAACACAGGTGTCTGGCAAATCTAAGCAGTCATCTGACCTAGCACTATGAAATCACAGTCAGTTCTTGGATTTAATCCAGTTGTGAACACCTGGATCTGAGAGATTAATCCACGCTACTTCCTACTGAGTGGAAAATTTTCTTTGAGAATTAACAAATTCATTACATTACAGGATGACTGCTAGAATTTAGGTCTCATGGGCTACTGAAATAATAACTTTTCAGATGAAAATGTATGTTTGCTATTCCTCCAGATTCCTATGGGTAAAACATTATGATTTTTGCTATTAACCTTTTTTTCCCCAGTTTTATATCAACTTTCTGAACAATGATTGCTTTCCCTCATTGCTTGTTTTCTGCAGCACTTTGAGTTAGGATAGCAAACACACAATAGAACTTTACTATTCTTGAATAAGCTGTCTACCCACAAAAATTTTGTCACTCCATTTTGACAGATCAAGTAATAATTTTATCTACCATGGGAGAGTATAAACTGTACCAGTACAGGAATCACAGTGGGCGTATAAGCTGTAACCATCATAAATGACACTTTTTATTCCCTTTGAAAATCCTCCTGATTTATTACATTTACTTAGAGACTGTCACAGCTTATTTTTACTAGACACATTTTTTTTAACATTCCATCAAGTGAGCTCCTATGTGATGCAGAGCAAACTGATAGAAAATGGTGACACTCTCACCCAAGCTGTCATTATTCAAAATGATTTCTTCTGCTCAGGTTGTTTTCATTTAGTAAAATAATTTGATTTTTCTATGTCTGCCCACATTCTATTCACAGGAGGCAAAGGAAGCTCAAAACAATGTCTTCTGCATTTAATATGCAAGGAGAATGCCTAATAGAATCATTTGCAGGATAATTAAAAGTCTGCTGATACATCTTAAGAAAGTGTGAAACAAAGTACAAAATGAATAGAGCCAAATGGCAATTGCTTATTTCTGTAGAGTAAGTGCTAAGTCAAAGAGGTCATAATTGCTGCTTTGCATAAGGAAAACAGTTAACGGGGTTTTATAGATATATTTTCTGCAGTAAAACTAGGGCTCACTGTTTTCATACAGAAGTTAGTTGAATATCACAGATGAAAAGGTCACGGGGTATTACTGCTAGGTCTGTCTGTGATATCAAGGAAAATAAGTCCACAAATTTGAATACAATAGAAGAATGGCTTGAGCTGAAGTCAGCTCCTGCTTACACTTATGCAACGGCACATTCGGCACTGATATTTTCCTCCGAAACAAACTTGACTAGCAAAACAAAACACATCTACCTGATTCATTTACAGGGCATCCATCAGAACGCTAGTAACGTATAAGTAATAAATGGCTTCATTGTGCTCCCCGAGCCCAATCCCCATCACGGTAATAAGCCTTACAACTTCAAATCATTGATCTAATGGAAATTTTCTTAAGTATTCACCTTTTGAGGCAGATACATAACTCCCATTAGGAATTATGGTAGTTGTGTGAGCTCACTGAAGACAGACTACAGCCACCAGCTGTGCCAGTTATCCTGATTATATTCATCTTTCATGAAGTGGCTAGCCCCTTATCTGCCTTTTTTATGACTACAAATTAGTTCTTAATTACAGTCAGTCATTGTAATTTCAGAGCAACCGCTAGCTCAAGCATTGACCCATTTTAGTGAATTATAAGCAAAGCAGATCGCATAGATTCCTTTATTCCCCAAACAATAAAAAAAGGAAAAAAAAACATAAAATTTGGCATTGCTGTCCCACTTTTGCCTACAGTTTAGACATTTTCACTGTTTTAACTGTTCCTTTGACCTATTGTTGTTCATCTCCAAATAATGTCTGTCAAGTTTTATGCTGTTTAAGTGAAAAAAAAAGACTATGAACTAATGTAAAGATCCCACCTCCCAAATACATTCAAGCATATTCAAGATAAGGATCTCACTGTAGGCCCAACACACTTTTTCTTATGCTAGTTTTATGCTACAGTAGCTAATTCCTTCAGTGGCTTTACTCATGACTGCTTTTAGGTCAAGGGAGATGAGAATTATGCCAGTCCCTAAATATCCATATTTAGGGACCGTAAGCATTGTAGGGATCTCTACTCAGAGATAGAAAAACTAGGCATGACTTGAATAGTTAATGCTATTGCTATGATTTCAGGGGCACCGAGCAAGTTACAGAAGTAGGCAACATTTTCCCTTAGAAAGCTGATGGACCACATTGTCTTTATGTGACACTGGGGGGGGGGGGGGGTGTGGCTACTTGTCTCATCACAAACTCATTCATCCAGTTGCGATACTGATTTACAGACTATATAATTCCAGGGAAAAACAATGGGAGAAGTGAAATGAGCACTTAATTTACCTGAATCCTCTTGTTAATAGAGCAAAAAGTTTAACAGCATAAAGTGGCACTCTTTTTTGATCCCAGTAGTCTGGGTGGTCTAGACTGAGCATGTGGTCTACAAGTCGCCAGGTTTTTCAGTCCCAACCTAAGTGTATTTTGTGCTACATATCTTTCCACAAGGGTCTGGTTTCCCACGCTCTCCCTCGTAGTGCCCCAGCACATGTGACAGGTGACAGGTTCAAGCCTTCGAGATTGCACGGTGCCCGGTCAGCACTGCCAGGAGGGAACGCCAATGCAGTGAAGTGCTCATTTTCCCTGCAGGTGTTTCCACTGCACGTACCCTGTCTTACACCTCCGGAAAGGCGCCGCTGCTCCCCTGCCTCCAGCAATTCCCATGTATTGACTGAAGGGTCATGGGAGACAAGGGAGAGAGCCAAGGGCACGGCCTTCCTTGCTTCCCACATGCTCTGCAGTGCCCTGGGGTGCAAGGACAGAGCTGCGCCTGCAGCACGCCCCCATGCGACGCCAGAGGAAGGCCCCTGCATCCTTACCGGAGAGCAGATTTGTCAGAGAAAGCCCCAAGCAAGTATCAGCATTCAGCTGCCAGAACTAGAAGGACCAAGATACAGCCACAGTTCCAGTGTCTGTCATGTTGAGAAGTGAGAAAAATGTAACACATCCACTTGGAGCATTGACAGATACTGAAGAGAAGCTGATGTTTTCCCTGCCTCAGAGGTAACACAGTCATCAAGAAAATTCATGCACTTCTATTATATGTCTTGCATTAACTTGGGCTAATGTCCCATACATAGCAGAAGATGCACTGAATTTTTTTTAGCAAACACATACAGTTGGGGGGGGGTTGTTTTGTTTTATTTTTCTTTTAAAGCCAAAACACTGAAATAAGCCTCCATGATTTAAGAAAGATGGAATGAACCAGCCTAACTATCATATGCCAGAATCCTTTCACCATCAGTTTTCAAGTTGTTCTTCCTCACTCTTCTGCTTCCAGGCTAATTAATTATACACTAAACATACTGCTGGTGTGATACAAATAATTAATTAAACATGGTCACAGCCTAGAACATTAATTGTAACAATATATTACACTTACTGCTGGCTGTATCTTTCAGCTAATAAGAACTTAGCAACATGCAGGAATTCCAGCTCGGCGACATGTGTGTATATTTACTACAATAATAAGCTGCACAGAACAGAATTTACTATTCCTATGGGCCAACAGCCGGGCAGTTGTAAGGACAACTGCCTTCCCTTATACCTCAATGCAAGCTCATTATTTTCTTGTTTTCACCTAGATCTCTCCGAACAAGTAAACCGCTATGGACCGCTTTTCTTCACTGCGGGTTTGCTGAGGAAGTCAAGCCAGAGCTGGTGAAAAGGACAGGAAGAAGAAGGGGACGGATGGAGAAAGAACAAACTCAAGGAGATGCAGCATTAGGCAGATTTGAGAGGTTCCAAGGCTTGCAGGCATTCAGGGGTCATTCTCAGCAAGACCGAGCAGGTTGCCTAAAGAGATTAGTAACATTTACCTCGAGCACAGGAAATGCCCCGAGAATTCATCACTTGACATCTACAGTGCTGAACACACAGCATTATTAGTATGGTTACCAGCAGCTCCTATATCTTACCAGGTGGCACCCACAGTTCTATTTTATTTTTCTTTATATTTTAAAATGACAAATTTCACTTTACTAAAGAGAAAGGATTGCGGCCTTTTCATATAATAAAATATGAAAACTACTGTTTGGAAGAAAATATCGGTGTTTGAGGAAACCTTTCTGTCTTCCATTGGGTGGGTCAGACATGGTACGCACAGAGGCCATAGGAATAAATAATTCAGAGCATACACTTAGATAAATAAGACCTTTGAGACAGATTAAGCTAGATATGGATGCCAGAGAATCACGAGTTGAAATACTTTGCTAAAGGCTGTGGGGTTTTTGTGCTTTTCGAAAAGAGCATTGTGCCATAGACACCCAGGCGTTTAAGAAATACAATATTCAGCCGATCCATGCTGTTATTTTTATGTGACGTTCATGTGGATAAACTGCATTTAAAACATCGTGGTTAATTTTCAGTTGTTCTTTCACTTCTCTTCAGTTGGAAACGGAAGAGTTTTATGACATCTTCTCTGGCAAGCAGATTTAGCACCTCAGAGCGCTGAAGTTCATTTGTTAGCATAAACTTTTATTATAAGCCATAGTATGTTTTTTTATTTGCACTGTTATGAATGAGGACATCTAGATCCCATCTTCCCTCAGTGGTAGATGGAAACATTTCCTATTGGACAAAGTACTTATTTGGCACTTTCAATGCAAGTTTCTAGCTTTTTAAAGACTTTATCATTAACAAAGCTGCATGTGGAAGTCAAATTGCATCTCCTATATTACAAATATGCACCCTAAAACCCACACTATCAGAAAGCAAAGAAAGAAAAGACAAGTTTTTTAATATTGTCAAAATCACGTAAGTACAAAAAAATATCCTGAAGTCAGTAAAATTGCATTGGTACAAAATTTAGGTAACAAAGGATGAAGCCCATTGGCTTCACGCTTTCTATTTCTGCTCTCTTTTTTTCTTGTTTGTGTTGTTCAAATCCTATATTTTTCCTGTGTTGGCTATTCTATTTTTATCATTTATTCCACCTCCTTTCTGAGGAGGGATTTCTTCATACAGTAGTGCCTTCTACAAATCTGATTATTGTTGCTAGAAATATCTGTGCTGAAGTAATGCCACCAAGCCTGAACCATGGGTTAGATTCTACCATGGCAGGGCAATTCATAATAAAAGGATGATTACAGTTTTAAAGAATTTAAGAGCCCATATCCTCCCAGTGGGAATCAACTCCCTTTCTTCCTACTTAAAATTCCTCAAGATCTTCACAAAGGAGTAAGTGCTTGGACAGAACAATTTTTCCTTATCTAGCTCTATGCTATAGCCTAATCTCTTTACTCCCCTTGTCAAGTGTAAGTGTCATTGTACTATTCACACAGATGTGTTTTGGGATTAATATATAGGCCTTTACCATTTTTTATGCCTGCGCTCCCACAACAAGAACACCTGATACAGTAGAGTTGTGACAGAACCTGACAAAAGCCAAAAAATTCAAAGTGCAGGATGACACTTAATACTTCACTTACACGGTGGTGAAAAGGAAACGTATGCGCGGATGAGTTAATGATAGAATGTCAGCCTTCACTTTGAATTTTCTGGCTTTTGGCAGATTCTCCACCTTAACCCTATTATGTAAAATAAGTTATTTTTATATTTAATTTTAAAAGTAAGACAGTTGTATGTTAGAAAGCTTGTCTCTTTTATCAGCTATATTGTTGTACTGTATCACCACTCCCTCTAAACACAGAGAGAGGAAGTCAAGTTAAATACCCAAGGGATTTTCCCCCAAGAAGTCAGCTGCCAGGAAGAGAATTCCCATCTCTTGGTACCAGGTACTACGTTAGAAAACCATCTTCAATTCTACAGCGTCCAAAGTTCGTAACAGTTACCACTGTTAAAACACAGAATGTTTACTGCGGCTCTTTCCTCCGATAAACTCTCTCCTTTGGAGAAATAAAAACCATGTTATCAGCATATTATGCTGATATAATCATTAAATTACATCTGTATGGATAGAGGTTTTTTTTATATCTATACTAAATAAAAACAAGAACTAATATAATTCTCTATCTAGATATTCCAAATTACCCTTTTTTCTTTTCTGAGAAATAAAAATTTTAATGACACTTTGCTCATTAAACTGATATGTGGTGTTTGGTAAACTTTATCCACACCAATCTGGTACATTTTGGCTCTTAGTAATACTAAGCTTTAATAAAATCCCTTTTCTTTAATACCATCATGACTATTTTGTAGCCTATTCTTTTTACAAAAATATGATACAAACAAGACGGACCAGTAAGAAGACTTCATACAAGTATATTGCATTTCAAGAGAAAACAATCCGTGACATATTCTAAGTTTATATTATGTTGCTTCCTAAAGAAAATGAGCTAATGTGAAAAATACTATTTCAACATTCAATTCAGAGGGAAGCAAGATCGAGTAGAATAAACCTGTAAAGATTATAAATGATAAAAATATGGTGTGGTTGTTTAATATTCTTGTTTGTGTTTGTTGTTAGGTGTTTGGAAAATGGAAAACACTGCTCTGCTTTTACTTTACAGGCACATTTCATGTTTTACTATAGTTAGTCAATCAATATTTATGTTTCTAAGGATTAAAAGCAGCAGGATGAAAATGACAGTGACACAATATCAGTTCAATTTGTCCAACTCCTCTATTAGAGGCATTACTATGTATTAAGACCACAGCACTCCTGTCTCCTCAGATATAAAACATTATTCTCAAAGCCTTTCCAAAAACAAACAAAAATCACATTTTATTCCTTCACATATATGTGAGGCTCCTGTTAAAAATAATGGCAAATTAGCACTGTACTTTTTCCCCAAAAAAACTTTCTTCTTTGATAAAAGTTTACAGGTTAATGTCTTCCATTTTCCAAAGGAAGAATTTAGGAAGCTGCGTAGGATTTTCTCTAAGCTACGTTTATATGGTACTGTGCTGTTGGCAAGCACAGGGAAATGTGTGCTTTCCTCTATTTCAGCACTTAAGCCCTACTCATAAAAATTAGGTGCTTAGGAACCAATTAAATAACTCCTTAAATACTCCAAACATTTGCCTTAGCTAGCAATGTAATACAAGCAAGAGAGACTAGTCATCTGTGGTCCCAGTTTGGACTCATATTTCTCATTAACAGTTGTTTCTCATTAACTTGTTAGGGACAGAAAAAATATTTTTGAAATTTAATCACACCATTACTTTCAGAAACATCGTGCTAACCCATTTTAAAGAAGCCAAAGTGCCAGTCAACTTCAAGAACAACAGAAAGCAGTAGGGTACGGCAGCTGCCTCTCTGAGCACACTTGCATGCAGTCAGGGATTTTTCCTTCTACTTTTGAAAAATTGACAAATTATTTTGTGTTATATGCAGAGTTTGACCATGGAAGAAATTGCTGAGGACTAATAACTTGAAAGTAATATATATTTTTCTGATTTCCTCATTTGTTGACTTTATGCCACGTGAACAGGAGATAGTTTTCATTTCGTTGCATTTGGTAGCTTTTATGTTGAGTTTTGACCTGAGGCAAGGAAGGAGGAGAAAAGTAAGAAAATAAACATACTCAAAAGATCCACGTGACATCTTCTTTGGGGTCAATTTCATGTGTTTTTGGAAGAGATTAGTTACCAACTACACAGTAAAATGAGTTCTTCAGTTGCTGAGTTCAGAGACTTTTGGCCCTTCATATCCACTGAAATGATGCCAAATTTAGGAGCGGGAAGAGAAAATCCATGGCAGTCCTACTTACCTACCATATCTTCATTACCACAACCTCTAGATGCGAAAGGAGTCTACTCTAGCATGGAAAGGAAGCACATCATGAAATACATATTCACAACAGATCCATAAATGGCTTCAGGAATAAAAATTTGTTTTCTTTTTCACTTTGAGGGCTATTGCATACATAATTCCTTCTTGTGGTTCACAGCCAGCAATTGGCTGTGAATTTAGCTGGTGACTAAATTAGTCTACCTAGATAAAGAGAGAGTACAGTGCTAAAATGAGAATTTACAAAGAACTACCTTTAACTGAAGTAACCGTGTTGCAGATACCCAAGAGGAGTCTGCTTTGCAAGCAAGTGACCCAAGCTGCTATGGCAATTAGGTCAGGGCTCATTACATGCTGAGCCATTAGGTTAGACAAGGGCCGCAACTGAACTGCAGAGTTTTGCTCACAGTTTTCTTAGCCTGGGTATGAAAATCATCTCAGTTCCCAAAATTTCATTCCAGTTGACAATCACTGTGCTGGGAAAACTACTGTGGTAGACACAGCTAAGCTTTTGTCATTGAGAGATGCAGTGTAACGTTTTCTGGCAGTTGCCACATCGACACTAGATGTCTGTATAACTGTTGGTCTGTCTATTGGTGCACAGGTGCTACAGTACGGACAAAGCTTAGCCAACTTATCACAACCAGAATCCATCTAGATGCTGTCTGGGCTGTCACCTGACATTATAACAAATACAAAAAGAGTAGTGTGGAGCTTTTCAAGGGGAGAAAACATCTGGAACCTGGAGTTAGATGGTTGCAATTGATAGTTCACAGTGAATCCAGAATCTAGCTCACAAAGATCTGTTTACAGGAATCTTTTTCTTTGCAAGACAGTGTTTTGAACCTCGGAGGAACATGATGTTTCTACATCAGCATCCAGCCAGTATTCAGACTGTGAGGAGGAAGGAGGCTGAATTCAGAAGTTCATTGAGACAGTAAGCCTAACAGGAGAGGCAAGTATTTCGTTGGACGAGCCAGTAGAATCACAAGTTTCAGACACCGGAGCTTGCTTAACCTAGAAATGCTGTTGTGATGCTGGCAGCAACTAACACAGTCTAACACACATGACTAAAACAGTCAATAACACACGGCACGTTCTCTAGTGTGTATGCAACCAACAGTCTGTGCGCACCAACAACAGGCGGTCACTACAGTGAGCAGGCTGCAAGCCAGCAAATGCACTGCCTTCGATACACAGGTCTCTGAGTGGAAAATCCCACTAGCTACTGCTTTCTGTTGTCTCTAAATGCATCAAGCAGCTACTGCAGCGTGGAAGTTGTTAGGCAAGGCTCATACAAAGACGCAGCAGCGCTCATTGTTTTTGACAGTGAAAATTCCTGCCATTTAACTTGGCCACAAACCTTTGCTACCATTCCACCGTGAAATAAGCAATTAAGAAAACTGTATCTACGTACCTAACTTGGTAGTTGAATTTGTGCAGAAACCTCCTGAAACATTTATACAAAACTCTAGGGTGTTCATCGCACTTATTTTAAAATGTATTTGATTACTGAAAGTCATCTGCACTGTGCCTCACCTAGATCAAAAGATAATTTGACTTTCTGGAAATTCAGCAAACTTACTAGCATGCCTGGCATTGATCAAGCAAGGATTTTGTCCAGCAGTTAAAGAAAAAGGTATTTTTATGATTAACACTTTTGTTTGTTTGTATGTTTGCAGAGGCAGACGCTTTCTCTGTGTCTTTGAACTCTTTGGGAATTTTGTCCTCATCCTATAGGCTGGCAAACAAGTATATCTTTTCTTCTTCTTTTTAGCAAAGCATTGACCTCCTCATTTGAATGTTTCAGGAGGCGTATCGCTGAGGCCTGATGCCTTGCCTTGCCAAAGCTACATGATAACTTCAAGAATCTGCTATAGATGTTAGTGCTGCTCCTGTGTGGGAAACAGCAGAACTTCATTTAGAGTTTTAGGCAGACAGTTTAATAAACTGTTGAAATGTTTGTGCCAGTGATAGAGGAATTTCCTTTCATTCAGTTTGACAGCATTTGACCATCTTCACTACAGAATGGCGTAACACCACTAATTTTACAGCCAGAGCCTATTTTCAAGCTGTCTTAGAAGCTTTCAGAATTTTTCTGAACAGAAGCATGCTGAAGTTTTTCCATCTTTTTTGACCAGTTATCTGCTACAATGTGAACATTTGCTTCTGCTTTATGCTTATCTCTGTGGTAAGCAGATTTGAGGTTTGCCAATTTTTTTTTCAAACCTTGTGCAATATATGCTATGCATCTTGTGAAGAATGTGATGGAATCATCACTTTCCATCAGCGTAGTCTTGATGCAGAGTTCTTAGGCTTTTGCCAAATGCAGACAAGGGCCTTGTATACCACACTGAGACTTTTACACCTATTTGCCATCTTTAACTTGCTTTACTAATTGAAATATAGCAATACCGAGTATATTATCCAATTTCTTCTCGGTGTCTGCTGCTCTAAATAATTCAGTGTACGGTCACTGAATGTTTTTGAATGTGTTTGGTCTGTAGATTTCTGCCACAGTGTGTAAAGGCTCAGAGCAGAGAGGATGTAACCAAAAAAAAAAAAACTCAAAAATAAGTACATAAGATGCTAGATCAACAGGATGCAGCGAAATTTGCAGGTCATGTGAGAATGATGTCATAAGGGCATCAGTTCTCTGAAGTCTTCCATTTCCCATGAGCAAAATTGTCTGGAATAGGTGCTGTCACTATAAGAAAAGTGCTGGGTAAAGATACAAAGACAAAAGTCGATCCGTCCTTTTGGACAACGCCCGTCTGAACCAAGACATAGAAGGCCGTAATTGGTGCTACCTTCTCTTATCATTTTATTAAAATTACTGTTAAGCTAAACAAGCAGAAAATTCATGCAAGAATCCAGGACAATCATGTCAGAGCAAGATCACTTTTAATAGTCCACGAAGATACAGGATTTGGGGGCTATGTAGAATGGAACAGCAAAGCTTACCTGCGCGTCCATGCTGACGATATTTCCAAGGTAACTTGACTTACTGACAATTCTTGAGAGTTCACGCAAACACATTTTCTACGTTCCCTAAATTTTCTACCTGGCCAATACTTGCTTCTTTTTCTCAAGTTCTGTAGGAGAAATACTAATTCCCAAAACGTTACAATATAAAAATGAATAGACAATTTGTCATATATCTCTTTTGTAAAATACAGAAGCTCCTTGTATTTTCTATAATGTCTGAGTAAAATATTTGCATTAAAAACTAGACTCTAGGGCTACGACAGCATAGTCTTCTGCATCATTTGTAGCCAAGCACTTGTAATCCAGTTTCTTACCAATCCAGCTGTCATAAATAGTTGCTTTTGTGAAAGTGACACAAAATTGAGTAGAAGTGTGCTGTTGACATTTTAGTCTATGTAAACTAGCAAAAGATAGACCCAATATGGAGTTGACATATGATATTTACAGTGCAGAAAGAACTTGTTACAACCTTTTCCTTTCTCATGAGGGACCTCTCCCTGAGGCACAGCTATAGCTCTCTGCAGTCAAAAACGGCACACCTTCCTGTAAAGGGCCTCTTGCTACAGGGCCACGGACCCTCCTGGCTGCTCCTGCTACCTGGATCTCCTAGCAGTTCTTTAAAGGTTATTTGTCATTATTCCATCCCAAATGTTCCTATTTTCTTCCCCTTTCCTCTTACCGGCCCCAGTGCAATTTCAAATGGTATTAGCACCTCCCAGCAGCACTGCTATGTTCCAGCTCCTCACTGGCCATTGTACTTTCAAGGTAATTTTTGCTCAAACAAAAAAGATGTTTTGCAGAACATCTATATCCTCCACTATTCCCTAGCTATACCACAGCTCACAAAGATGGGCTAAACCAGCATGTAATAAACACAGACGCAAATCTCCTAACGACATAAAATGAGCTCAGATTAGAGATAGGAATTCTCATCTGGACTGTTGGCATTGCGAGGATATTCTCATTAATTTATCGCTTTTATTTCTACCTCTAGTTTCTCCTCATAAATATTTTGTTGCCTAGCTAAAATTATCTTGCAAATTTACGCTGAGCAGTAAGACAATGTGTTTATTATAAATGATTTAACAACATAAAATCTTTGATAAAACTCATGGGGAAACTAGTTATTTACAGTACTAAACTTTCTAACAGAAATGACACTTACAATAGTACTTCTTTTAGCATCATAAAACTTCATAATTCTGTCACCGAGCAGGACTCCATTGTGCCAAGTACTAGATACTAGACACTATGTAAGTGCAGAACAAAAACAGAGCTCCTGCCCTAGACAGCTTACCATGTGCAAGACAACAGAGGAATAAAGACAGATGGAGACGTATAGAAGGTGACAAGATGATTGTGATCACAGTGGTAGGCAGCAGTCTGAGCACACAAAAACACTGTTGTCAAAATTTATATACACATCACAGAAAAGTTTTAAGGAGATAAAACTTTCCTAAGCCACTGCAGCACATCAGTGATTTGTCTTTTATTTTGACCTTTTAAACTGGACTTTCCTTTTCCTCTCTCTTTCCTCTCAGATTCTCTCTAAATAAAAACTTACAGTAAGTCTCCACAGAACAACCGCAACTTACCGCCACTTGCACAAGTTCCACTTGCTGATAAATTCGCATAATCTCATTTAAACACACACTTAAATCTTTAGAAATATGTTAGAAAATGATACAATGAATACAGGAGTATCAACTTGTACGAGTCCAAGATTTATGCCTGTATAAGTCTTGAAAAACACTAATAACAACAAAACTAAAAAACAAATAGTTTGAAATTCAGACCCAAACCAGTCTGGCAGAAAGTAAAACATAGAGAAATGGTAGTAGGATAAAACTGATGATAGTGTAAGCATCAGGGTTTACTCTGCTGCCGTATGTGCCAACTCATCAGATTTTTTTAATTTACTAAACGGCCGAGTCCCGCCCCAGCACGCACAGAGCTGCCGGAGACCCTGACCTTACCAGTACCACCGCCACCCTGTATAGATAAAACGGATTTCCTCTTACCATATAGCATTATAAAGCTAAATTGTCTAAGTGCTTTTTGGATTCATACAGAAACAGCTGCAGTTTTACGTTCTCGTCCTACCTGCTCTCCCACCAAAGCGCCCGTGTAGCCTCACGCAGCATGCCTGGCAGCTGCAGGGCCCCGGCTCTGGCGGACACCTCGCGGGAGCTGTGGCAGACGTGTCCCCAGAGACGGCCCGGATACATCTCCAGCGTCGTCGCTGGCTGCATCTCCTTCAGGCTACGGCAGCTCTTGCAGCACTTGCCTCTCAGGCTGCCCAGGGGTCGAGCTTGCTGATGGGCTCTATGAGCTGCCCCATTTTCTGAACAGCTTTGCTTTGACTCCTTCCTGGCTATGAGCACTTTGCCTCTGTTTGTATTAGCTCCTATAATAAATACTGATGAGTTATATTCAAGGGTTTTAACAAAGGAAGACCGGTTATAGCTCCACTAAGCTGATACATATGGGAGGGGAAGAGACATAAACACACCACATCTTTTCAGAATATCTACCTTCCAGTAAATCTGTTAACTTGCCTTTAGTAATGAAAGGCAAACTTACGCATCCTTTAAAAAGGGAATATGTTTTTGAAAAAAATGTGTTTATACTGTCTGATATAGCAGATTCTCAACAGTCAAAGCCCAGCTCCTCCTTAAGCAAGTACAATTTACCATCATACCATCAGGAAAACAAAACAGTGTAAGTATTTAAAGTAGCATGCACATTTTAACTATGAGATGCACCCCCCCCCAAAAAAAAAAAAAAATCAGATTACAGGTCCAAGCCAGAGGTGTAAACTTTGCAGATGCAAGTGCAATCCGTGGCTGTAGGGAAGAATCTATGTGTAGACATCTTCATTTTTGGTCACAATGCATTTGCTGAGTTCAACCTTTAGCATATCTACAAACCAACTGAAAAGCATAAACTCAGTTTATATGCACTTATGTTTTCTCCCATCAGTCTAGGCTCCTCATCTGGTCTCAGGCTGAAGCGATATCAGCACAAATCGTGCTGTCGACATATATCAACGCTGAAGCCAAACTGAAGGATAAAACCAAACTACAGTAAGTAAATATATGCTTTGACATAGCTATTTGGCACAGTTTTCCCCAACTTCTTGTGTATCATTGCTGTCTAATACCTCTTCTTCAGTAGTATGTCACAGATGCCCACGACAAGGCAAAGGCAAGGCAAAGTGTTTTTTGGTTGGTGCATTCCTTCGTACAGGGGGGTCCACTGTTGACTGTGGCCTCTGGTATTACAGCTATACTCATTTTATCTCATTAGGTTGTAATGCAGGATTTCTGTGTTATCCTTTTTCTTGTCAAAATGTGCAGCTGCTATAGCTTCTTGCACTGTCTTCACTCTCCTGGTTTATTTAACAATGATAGTAGCTCTAACTTGTAAAAATAGCTTGCTAGTGTCATAAGCTACAGTAGTGTATATGTTCCTTTATAGTGTCTTTATATAGCTCAGGCTTAACATAAAAGGGGAACGCTGCCATCCGTATATCAGTGGTATGACAAATAACAATGATGGAGGACAGGAAAGTGGCGTGTATGTTTAAAGGAATTTGGATAAAACTTCCCCCTCTGCCCTTGGATGTATCCAAGTGTACGTGGGTCCCCGGGCTGATCACAGCAGGCCAGTCACACGGTGCCGTAAGCTGTGCTGAGCAGAGGTTGGCGGTCTGCGCCAACGTGAACTATGCCGCCAGAAACGCAGTATGTCCAAGAGGCTGGAGTGGGGAAGGAAGGCAGACAGAAACGTTAGGACAAGAAAGAACGGAGCATTGACAGAGAAAGTGAAGATGCAAACATTAAATAGACAATAGGTTTAGCTGGAATGACATATAGAGTCAAACAAAAGGTACAGTGCCTTTTCTGAATGGCACTGAGCTTTTGAAATGAAACAGAGAGTAAAAAGAAACGATGGAGAACAATAACAGGAAGAACATTAACAGAGAAGAACACTAATAAAAAGAAAGCAAAGCTGACTGAGACACAGAGTGGTTCTAGAAACAAAGCAAAAACTTCCCAGCAGCATAAATGTAAAATGGGGAACAAACAGGGAATAAAAATGGTTCTGAGTGGGCTCCAGTTTACTACCAGCATTGTTGATATGCTGTACCAGGTTGAAGGAAGATAACAGCTGCCACCTTCTGAACGTAAAAGAATACCCACCTAGCAAAACATTCGGTCACCCTGCAGTACGCACTAGCCTACAGCCACTATCGCTAGAGACATGTTGTGTGATTAAATATTCTGGTAGACATGGAAATATGTGAGCAAATGAGAATATGTTTTAGAAGAAGACAATCAGCAACCAATGTCACATTCTAATAGAAGCCATAGGCAAGAAAAGAGTAAGAAATAAGCATTCTTCAGAGAGAAAAGTCTTTAATGTTTTTTAGACATAAGAAAAAGAGATATATTACACCTGCAGCAAACTCCAGGAAAAAGGAATTGGGCTGGTAGAAGCTAAATAAATATTTGCTAAATAATACATAATACGTATTTAGATTTTTGAATTTCAACAGTTCTTTTTAAATGCCTCTATTGATTCAGTAGCTAAGTTTACTAAAGAAAAAAAATATCCCGATCTGGAAGGGAGCCTTGATATGGAAAAATGAATGTTATGAATGAAGATATCTTGGTCATCCATTTCAGGGATTAATTTACTCTGCTTCCAACAGTCCAACAAATTTGGATTGGCAATTTGAAGACTATTTAATCTGAATCCTAATCCATATACTCCAGTAATTAATGTAGGGATTCTAAAGAAGCTGTTAACTGAGCAAACAACAGAATCAGCTGTCCACCATATGTTTCATGTTTATTTAAACAAAAATATCCATTCTGAGCTCAATCCAAAGTCCATCCAAGTCAATTGAAAGATTCCTACTGATTTAAAGAAGTTCTAGAATAAAGTTAATGTGCCCTTACATGTACAATCAGTTCTGAACCTCAGCCCTACAGCTGTCCTGGACCCTGTCAACTGAAAAACTAAAGCAAATTTTTAAAGCTGTATTTAGTTTGTGTTTGTTGACCTACTAAACCTCAAGCTCCAGGAATTCCACGCATCAGCTGGCTAGACACCTGGGAAAGTGCTAGTCTGTACGCTCAGTTACCTGCTTTGTTGATGTAAATATTCTATTTGAGCATAAAGTTCTTACTGCTTTGGGCATGTAAATACTAACAAGTCTTCTCTCAGTTCAGGCTGACTTTCTATTTGCCAGCATTTCAGATGGAAGACTTTAAGAAACAGGGAATTTTTTTCTTAAGGGCTAGATAGCCTCCCTGAAAATTGAGATGAAAAGCCGGTTTGAGGAATTGAAGATAGTATCTAAATATCTTAAATATTTAAATTTAAATGTATTTAAATATCTTAAATATTTAAATTTGTTTAAATAAATATTTAAATACAGTATCTAAATAGATACTAGTTAAAGAGAAGGGGAAGCATTACATTTGAGCACCATGTGGAACACCCCTCAGGAAGTTATTTAGTTTCAGTTGTGGAACAAGATCTTTATCTCTGTTTCTCCTCACAAAAAGATGAACTTCAGGATCATTCTAATATGTACTTCAAATGACCTCTTTCCTATTTTGCTCTCAAGCAACTGAAGTCATGCATAGAGACTTTGCAGAACCAAGCTTCCTGCCATGCAAATATTAAGCATCTCCATGCAAAGCTCCTACTGTCACCAGGATCTGCCAATATATAAAAGTTTATCGCTGTGAAGCTGTTTCCATGTTTGTCCTCTTTCTTACAAATGATTAACAACACTTACAGAGAGTTATTTTTCTTTAAATCCTGACATCTTACACCTTTTGTTTTATCCAAAGCAGATATACAAAAAAGCAAAAAGGGGAAAGATCTCTCTGACACTTTTATCTGACCTCCAAAGAGTCATTACCAAGCAGCTGGGTCCGCAACATATTAGTAAATCTGATGTATTTTCCAGCACGAAAGCCACAACTGGGACACAATATCTTTAAAAGTCAGTACACAGAGATCTGCTGTAGTAGCCAGAAAAGAAGCATACGCCTCTGTCAATACCTAGAGCAGGAATTCTGACCCACTCAATCATATCCCTGATAGCTACAGTGACAGACAGAAATAAAGTGCCTTACAGAATTTACTGGCCTGCAAAGTAGACTTTCCAGTAAACCTTAATCAAATTCTTGCAAATAGGGCTACAGGAATCCAATACAGTTTGAATTGCAGTCTCCACAAATATTGCAAACCTACAGTTTGAAATGTCAAACGCATTAGGTGTTCGGAAATTTTCAAATGTACATTTTCAAGAATTATTCTACTAAAAAGCGTAAGTCTTCATACCATCACTCCCTAAAGGGGCTGTGCAGAAAGGGAAGATTTCTACCCAAAGGTAGGTAGATGCAAATAGATTTTCAACTGTCTTCCAGCCTGGTTTATGTAATCTAAATGCATCCTATTGCCTGATCACTTACTAAATATGAGTATTTTGATGTTAAAGCATCAGTGAAGCTAGCCATTTTCAATAGTGTCTTAAAGAAGCCAACCATTTTTTAATTCAGTCCACTTCATTCAGTCCAAAGTGGCTACACAATAAGTGGTTGACAGTGCAGTATCAGTACAGTACGAGACAGAAGAAATGATACTGGTTTAGCCTACTTGAGGAAATCCCCTCCATAATGCGTGAGAAAACAGGCTCTGCAGACTGAAAGCACACACCGCTGTGTTACTCGTGCATCCTTTGCTTCCTCAGTCACAGCAGAGCTGCTAGGCTATCGCATTCATACTCGCCACCCCATCCCTATGCACAGACACCCACAGCGGCAGGACCCCGACTCCAGATCACTGCCCCTTCCTGCCCCCCAAAATGGTCGAGAGCGTGGAGTTTCATACGTGGCATGCTCCAGATTTGGGCAGCCCTAATACTCCAATTACCTCTTCCTTTTAGATTTTAAATATTTTTGTCAAGAGATTATCATGAATAACTCATTTCAGCTGTTTCAAGGCCAATCTGATTTTACCCCAAGTCAATGATACGAATTCTATGTGCTTCAAAGGAAGTAGCAATAGGTCCTCTTTGTGTAAACGTATATTCCAATGCTTACTTAAATTTAGTATATTCTTTCAACTGTTTATTTTCTAGTGCCCAGAACACCATTAAAAAATGAATACTCTGTTTTTATGTAACTTTGATAATTTCTGACAAGATACTTACATATAACTGGATGGCTACATTACAAATATTGCTTTTAACAAAAAAGAATTATAAAACAATATGTGGATGAAAAGTCCTAATATGAAGACTTTAGCCTAAATGTTTTGATTGCATTTTGTCAGCCTCCTAAAATGAAATTTCTATACTATAAAAGCATTTTTAGTAGATTACAAAATGCTTAAATGGTGGATATGACTAATTCAATAAGAATCAATAGGAAACTGATACGATTATGCATTTTCCATCTCCATTTCCATTTCTTCTATCATTTTCTCTCAAAATACATGCCTGTATTTTTTATGAAACTATAATGTTTTTATAAGCAACAGTATTTGTACTTCGTAATTTTAACCAAGTTTATAAACGGAAAATAACTTGTAATGTATCTTATCGGGCTTCTCTATTAAAGTTCTGACCTAGCTGGCCTTAGCTAATAGAAAAAACTGCTATTCAAAGCAGGTTTTACTTAAGATGAAATAAATAAATTCTATTTTACTTATAATGCTGCAGCCACATGTCCGACTAAATTATTTAAGCGAGTAATTCTGCAAGCAAATGTATCCATTAAGTACCAGACTGTGTACCAGAGCAGAAGGACAGCCCCGTTCCAAGGCCAGACACAACTATCACTCTTACGCTGTTTTACATGAAGGCAGAGCACCTCACTGCACTCTGAAACAAAAGTACGAAGAGTTTATGAGTGCGTAAAGAAGCACGTGATTAAAAAATGAGTCATCTCCATAAACTGGGTCCTAAAGTTCCTTATTTAATTTGAACTCAATCAAATTTCCCTCTCAATAACATTTAAATCTTTTTCACAATAGATCTCAAAGTGCTTTACAAAGCAGCGTAAGCCTTATTATCTCATTAAAGTTAAAAAGAGATTGTCCCGAGGAAGAAAGGAATAAGGATTTTAGGATTTGTCTCAATAAAAAGTATAAAACCTTCTAGAATTTAGCACATCTATTACATCACGAAGAAAAGAAAGCTAAAAATCTAATACATTTCCTTTTTTTCCTATCAAATTACGAATTTTATTTGTTGAATTACTAAAAATAGCATCACTATGTCTTGTAATACTGAAACATATACTAGCATAAGTGTCAGAGTTTTACTGACTTAAGTCATGGTTACACGTTTTAGGTTTTTTGGGTTTTTTTTGAAGCAACAATGGCAGTGTTCTGGTACAGGTTTTATTTATCATTTACAGAAGATATTGAGAATGAGAGGAGTGATTTCCAAGACAGTCACAGAACAATTTTAGCACCTGCCTATGTGGGAAAACTATCTTTGGAGAATACTGAACACAATTTTAAGAGTCTTTTCTAATCCAATTTAGCAACAGAAAAAAAACAAATATTTTATTTAGACATAAACATGTTTTATTTAGAAACAGAAAGCAACTATTGTCTAGGAATTTCTGTTATAATGCCTGGGATACTGGAAGACACCTAGAAAAGCTGGACAAACTATTTCCCTTGAAATTGAAAAGACCCCTGAAGTGCAGAACCACCAAAGGGTTTTGGGGCTGCGAGACGGGAGTTCGTCAGCCCGAAGGAGGAGGTACACGTACCGCAGAGCGGAGGACAGAGCTCCCTAAAAAATCACGGGAAGAGCTGTGCGCTTCAACAATTGTCAGCAGGAAGCCACAGACTGGGGAGATTCATGAAACCAGGAAAATTTAGGGACTAAAGTAGACCTTAAACACAGGGAAATGCTGTGAAAGGAAATGCTTTTCCCTAGGATTGCCTAGCCCTAAGCTGGAGCTCAGAGATGTATGAGAAGATATGTGCCTCTGTTTTAAATTCATTGAAAGTACTGTTGAAGGAGCGCTTATTTTGGGTTGGATTTAGTGGAGCCAGGGCTGAACATCTTCGTACATGGCTTAGGCAGCTCTGGGCATGCCCTGAACTGAAAGCACAGAGGAGAAAAAAAAAAAACTCACTGGCAAAATTCCAGGTACCTACCAGACTTCAGAAATCTTAGTATTTGGAGGGATTTTGAAGATTACACAAATTACGTACACAAATCCAAATCCCAATTTAGGCACCTTTTGCTCCTACGTTCCCTGAAGTATTTTTTTAAAATCATATCCTTTTTATATATAATGGGAGGCAATTATGTGTCTGTACTTGAGATCTTGTTACATTTTGCAAATTTACAATGTAAATATTTCTCTTAAAGTTGTAATTTTCTTAGGTGATTGTAATAGCTACAGCACATTAATCTGACTAACAATACAGGAAGATATATATATATTTCAGGATTAATGATAGGGTGCTTAAAGTAGCTTGCAGAAATATTCTGAGAAGAATAAGGGTTGTCATTAAAAAAAAAAGACAGAGAGGGAAATTTGGGGATTGCAATCTAAAATTATTCTGCATAGGTAATTGTTTGGTATTTTTTTTACTAGGATTTAACTTTACTGAGGTCAACGACCAGAAAAGTGTATTACAAGGTACTGTTTTGTTTATCATCATTTAAATGGTTCCTGAGTGCTGGAGTTATCTTCATTAGACAGGACATAAAATCATATACATTTAAACTAACACATTGATGGCTGCATTTTCCTGCTTGTCCTCACAACATATTCCTTACTAATGCTGGTAGAGGAAACTGTAAAATCAATTTTGCAATGTCTGCAATGACAAGGTCACCAGCTCCAATTCAACATCGCTTAAAAAAAAAATAGATGCTATTAAAGCTTGAGAAAATTATTTAACATTCCCTAGACTACAGTCCAAGCCCCTTGTTACAGGAAAAATGCCAGTGGTAACATACTCTGAAAGCCTCATCTTCTACAATTTAAAGGAATACAACATTTGTGTATCACTCACAGCATGGGGTATTTATTTATAATGTTGCAAACTGTCAGCTTGTGTTTTATTTCCATTATATATAGGATGTCAGTAACTGTCAAGAGTAAGAGCTTTATCAAGGGACAGGCCCTGTGAAGGCAGTAGCTCAGGCAGACACTACTGAACAGACAGGAGCTGCCGTGAAGGGAGCTCTTACAGAGCTATTGCGAAATGGTGGGTCATCACAGCACTGGAACCTGGGCCAAAGAGATGCTCAGCCACTCTCACGTGGAGTTCGGTGGGGCTTACTTCATCTAGGAAACTGAAGGTTCAGAAGAGTTAAAATCTGTATATTTAGATATGTCAGGGAAGTTAAGCATCAAGGCAAGTTTCTACCAAGGAAAATCTCAGCACAAGAATAGGCAGGAAACAGCCATGAATAAATTTAGACTGAGAACTGGATGGCTATATCTAACCATTTGAGAAGTGAAGTTGCACAAACATTTTGCTACGACTGCTGGGTTAATAACTTAACCGCAAAAAACTATGGGGCTTAGTCTCTGAAAAAAAAAAATCATTCTTATGTCTCCATGGTGCAGTGTCAAACATACAAGCTAGCTGAGAACAAACAAGGACATGAGAAGCAGATTAGGAGCGTCAGCACAGCTCTCCACCCACTGTTAGCTTTCTCATCTCTACTGTGCTTCCTATTTCCTCCAGAGTATTATGGAGGACTTTATTTTTGGATTCTGCTGTTTCCTCTTTCTTCCCACATTTTTTTCTCTCTTTCTTTCCTCATATTACGCACTCTAACTCCTGCCCGTGGTTTTGTCCCGTCACCTGTCTCCCCACAAAGACTATTCTCTTCCAATTCTGCATTCTCTTTTATAATTTCACAGTCCTTTCCTCTCCCACACATCCTGGCACCCACAATTTCTATTCCCATCTGCTGCTTTATGCCTAGGATTGAAATATTTACCAGAAACATAGTAACTAGTGAACTAAATGAAGAAATGGCGCCCATTTTCCAGAGACAATATGTAGATGGGAAACCAAATCCTCTTGTTCATCTTCAGATATATCACTACCTTCAGTCCATATTGGTAAGCTAAACAATAAACATTTGGCAGGAATGGAGAAAAATCTCTAAAATAAAGCCAAGATATAGTAGCTTTAAGGAGAAGACTATTTATGAACTAGAGATACACATTCCTTACAAGAAAGAATCTCCTGAAAACTTTATCAGTGCATATGCAAATTCCTGTCAATGTGTTGTTCTCAAACCCAAAACCTTATTTTGTTGCATTCAGCCAAGTGGTGCATAATAAACTTGAAGAGACCTTACTCATTAGGCTTTGTAGGAAAGAAGGAGCACTTCGTCTTTCCTGTTTTCTCACATCACAGCACCTTCGGGCTCCGGAGCTGAGATTATAGATGACAGCTGGAGAGATTATTAAAAGACTAACAGTCTCTCTTTGGGGGCTATTCTACAGTGACTTGTTTCACCAATATCTCCTGCTACTCACTGCTTTCTTAAGTGGCACCCAAGCAAGGACTGACCTTTTCTTGACAGTTTCCCTCCTGCTCAGCCCGTGTAACAGATGACCTTCCTGCACTACCATGTTGCCAGGCCCAATCCTGTAAAGATACTAATTTGGTGATACGATAAATCTGAATAAGCTGTTTAAAGCCTGATTTAGCTCTTACATCCTGCCTCAATCTGCTTAACCATGACTAGAAAAATATGCTCAAAATGGCCAACAACCCGAAGAAAAATGGGAGCAGCACAGGAACACATAGCAAAGAGAAGATTCCTTCTTCTACATATTATCACTCACGAGCAGACTTAAACTGCGTATCACCAAATACCACTAATTTCTTGGAGCTCTGGGCTTTCCCACAGATAGATAGATTTCGTAGGCTCATTTGGTTGACAGCAGCAGTGACCACAAATCTTTTACCTTATCCCCAAGTAATATTTTTCCCTTGCTTCCGTCTCCCTTTTCCCCAGACCTGCTTGTTCTAATGAGATTCTACCTTTTGGAAAATAAAAATCAATTGATATAAATCTATAAAATTTAGGAACAATTGTAACCATTTTACATATTTCTCAAAATATAACCTGAAATTTTTTGTTTATAAGGAGTTTTTTGGATGCAGTTATTTTATTATTGATCTAGTAAGGGATGATGATCATAAACTTGTCATTAGTTTAACACAGGAACTACTGTAGGTATATTTTATCCTGCACTTGCATTTCTTCACTTTGTACAAAATGGAGTAGAAAAGCTGCTTTGTTTCTTTACATGCTAATCGCTTTCAAAACACCTGTATCCCTTTTGTCAACTATGCCTCCTTTACTAGCATTGGAGAACACCATTCTGACAGGATTCTCACAAATCCCAGATATGAAAGAACAATCAACATGTCAACTCACACATTAGTAAGAGACTATCACACATCAGGTCTTTTCAGTGTTTGTGATTCTACTGAGATAATATGTATTGAAATAGTATATCACAAACACAGAAAGGGAGGTCTCCAGTGACAACAATACATCAATGATGTCAAAATGCTGTCAAATAAAGCTATTATTCTTCCAGCTGATACCTTCACTTGCATGGTTTTCTATTGTTATGTTGTAATTTTCCCTGTATTTTCTGTGATCAAAATTCAAGCAATTATTAATTTTACACACGCACTTCAGTTCTGACATTAAACATGGGAACATTTTAAGTGTTTAGGAGTTATGCTTTTCATCACAAAAGTATTTTTCCTCTTATATGATCCCTTTGTGCCACAGAAAGCACCATAAATGCAACCTCTTTGTTTATATATAGTACTGCATACATGCATGAAGACTGCAGAAAAGTAAGTAAAAACAGTCTGTAATTGAAAAGTCTGTAATTGAAGATATTCACTCTGAACATAGTTAATTTCTCTATTTACAGTAACAATCAGAAAAAAAGTATTTTTATCAGGAAAAGCTTTTGTAATATTATGACATAAAGTCAAAAAGACAAGATACAGAAATCCACTTCACCTTCCTAGAAACATTAGCAAAATCAGTCAAAAATAGAATTAGGGAAATGCCTTTTAAGTGCTCTCATCATTTTGTATGGGCTTTGAAGTTATAGTATACCTTAAAAGTAGGTCATTGCGTGTTACTGAACACATAGTTTTAAGGAGGCATCTTTAACCAGTAAAAAGAATAGGTAAGTGGGAATTAAGGGATATGACTTCTGCTTCTTAATTTACTATTCAGTATCTTTGTAACCTTGAGTAAATTAAGTCCTTTGCTTCAAATATATCATCTGTAAAAAGGGAACAAGTTACCTACTTTTGTAAAGGAAGCTGAAATATTGGATGAAAAACAATTTCTTAGTACAAAACATTGTTAGTCCTAAAAAAGACTGAAATATAATTTAATTAATTAATTACTGAGCACGCTATTCAGTAAGGAAATGCTTTTGAACACTGTTACCAAGTACTGTGCCAGTACTACATCCTTCTCTTTTCCTTTGAGTTAGTCTTTCATGCATTGCTTTATGCCAAAGTTCATCTTTTCTATCCTATTTGGTCAAAAAATTCAAAAATATCAAAATGCTTTGCCTTTTTTATTTATTCAAAGAAATAACTAGATCTGTAGTTAGTGTCCACTCCTGCAGTACTCATGCGCTAAGGTCTGACAGTAATTAAACACACATCTCTCTTTAAACTTGTTTGTCAGTCACAGTTCACATCCCTGAAGACCTAAACCCCTTGAAACCCAGGCAAGTTTTCCAGGCTGAAAGACAATATAGTATAAATAGCTGCAAACAGACCAATCAATAATTATATTACAATCTAAAAATATTCATGGGCTTTTTAGAAAGCTTTAGAGTGTAGAAATATGACTACAGACCAATAATTTTATTCCTGTTTTAAGTATGGAAAAGCGACACACAAATATCCTCTGTTTATAAAGCACAGACATGTAATCTAATACAGAAATATAATATAGGTTTTCTGACAAAACAGAGTGTGTTGCATATATTTCTGTAATGGCAAAATGAAAAGCCTGATTCTTTTTCCTTTAATCTCCATACTTCTTTTTGAAGACAGCATTGGGCTGATTTTTTTTTTTAATGAGGAAAATAATACCTTTAGCACATTCTGTCAATGATACTGTCATTTTGCAACCTGCCTACACAAAACCCGTCTCCATAGTTCTTCTTTCATCTATATAACGTCACTTCTTCAGAGGAAGCACCTGCATTTGTAACTATACCAATGCCCTGAGATCACTGAGGCTGACTTTCAGGCTAAAGCCTGAGATTACAGGCAAGTACAATCAGTTTGGGGAGGTGGGGCTGGCTTCAGGGCTGCCTCTGGCAGCCAAAAAACTAGTAAATCAGAGGGTTAGGACTTCCCTTGAATCTTAAGTGAGGGCACTTTGCTTTCTAGGGCCTAATAAGGTGCAGTATCATACACAGGACCAGAGCTTGTAGCCAGAAATCAAGTCATTATTTACTAATATGATTCTTATTATAATAGATTCCTAAGAATAGCTGGCACTGGACGCACATGTGATGCTTGTGCTCAGTGTATTTTTAAATATTTCTAAAGAAATTGTGGAGATTTGAGAGAATGTTTTCAAAACACAAGTAACCATGCTCCATTTAAACAGGCGACAGCACTGCAGCCTATACCGAAGCCGGCACTGGGGGTACCAAGGCAGAGTCTAAGGAAGAATGTGAAATTAGGGGGAAAGCCTCTTGCCTCCTAAAGCAAAATAGTTCTTTTAATATTGCCCTGCAAATATATTTTAATAAAGTCCTGCCTCAGCTGTAAAGGGTACAGAAAGTGCAGAGGGTGTAACAAGATTGACTTTGAGAGACAGCAGAGAAAGAGATCTTAGAATGAAGGCAATACTTCTATGGGATGGAAGATCACTTCCATTAAAAATAAAGTAGTTGATCACTGATGTTTCCCAGAACAGGGGAAGGTTGACAGAGTATATCACAAGAATTCTGTATTTTACACAACTAAATTCACTTAATGATTTGCACAGATTCCATAATTCAAACTATAGGAGAAGCACAAAGAGAACATAGTCCTAGGACTGCTGTAGCTGTGATGGGCTAAGAAAATAAGACTAGCTCTGAAGAAAGAGGTAATATCTTTTACTAACCCAAGTGGGATACATGCGGAGCAAAGATAAGCATTTGTGCTCCCAGACACTTTCATACTTAATAATTCATCGTACCAGTCTATGTGTTTTAAAAAAAAAAAAAAACTTCTTACAGTCTCTAACCTGCTTAGAAGATGGATTCTCCATCCAGACTTTAAAAGGTACTCTACAACTGCTGAACAAAGCACATCCCACATTGTATCCTCAGTATGTTCTTTGAGTATTACCGAATTGTAATATTCTCCTTCCATCTTCTGAGCCAAAAGATTAGAGCAGACCCATTTTTTCTAGGTGCTATTTAAAATGACAGAAAATTCATCTCCTGTAAAGATAGGTGAATGTTTATATGACCTTTATGACAGCAATCCTCTGGCTCAGTCAGTCTTTCCCCCACAGTCTCTGCCCTGAAACTTGGCAAAGTACAGGCATCTAAAACACTATTCACAAATTTTGTGTTGTTGTTTATTTCCTGAAACAAATTGGTTATTTTAGTGAGAGGGAACAAAAAACAACCAAACAAAAAGTTTTCTCTACGAATCAGTTCTAATAAATTTGAAATGCCTCAAATAATGATGTATTTTGAAAATAAGCTTCCTATTCATATAAAAGTCTTTAATAACAGAGGTTAAAAAAAACCCTTCACTTATATGACTATTTAGTTTGCATTTAAATTAAATTAATAGGAAAGGCATACTAATGTGTATGTATTTGGTTCAACCATTGCAAGCTGACTTCATTTCTGGGGTGTTATACACATCTTATTGACTCTGACACATTTACATTTAATGAGAATACTTTTCACTAAATGGAGTATTTTTTCACACCTGATCACCAGCAATAGTAATTTTCTGTTCTTATTCTTCTCTCCTTAAGCTCAGTTGCTTAGTTTAAGTTGCTTAGCAATTTTGTTCAAGTTATTTGAGCAAATAGTCATTTAGCATTCTGCATATAACGGTCATCGTCTCTCAGCCCTCTTACAATGGTGTTTCAATTACTAAAGGCAATCACTTCTGCGAGAACAAGAATTCCTCAGAAATGACCATGAATACAACTAAGCGTACATCAGAAAACATAGCTAAAATTAAAGATGGAGTTGAGTGCAAATTTTGTGCCTCCTGTCCATCAGAGCCTGGAGAGGAGACAAAACCCCAAAGCGAAGACCTTGGGAAAGACTTCTGAAAAAGTATTAAAAACTACATCCACCCCCACCCCCCCCCAAATTACCGGTATAAATCATCTATGTTTCATTGGGAATAGCACAATGGGGAGAGGCAGGGCAAGGTAAAAACTCAGTAACACTGTTTTTGATGTTTATATTTTTATCAGTTTAGGGAGCAATAGCATAGGACTTACAGTAGCCCATGAAAATAAGATACAGTAAATTAAATGTACTGTAGAGTTCTGCCTGAGGTTTTCAGTATGTTCCACACTCATTTTCACATGCTGCATAGCACTGAAGTCGAGCAGGCTGAGTTCTGGTCAATCAGAAACTAATTATTTCTTGGTAGACAAGTATATTTCTGTAGGGTGAAGCTCCATTCAGTACTTGTCTCTAAAGCATTTAGAATCTTATTATAATCCACGTGACCTGTTTCTATTTTAAGTGAAGTAATTCACCAAACTGACACTGATAACTCAAAGTAAAGTTCTACAGTCAATCATATGAAGTACTGTGTATGGATACTTCTTTTCTTTTTTTGTATTTTATTATATTATAAAAGTTAAATTTAATCTTGAATCAATGCCGTTTATGGAATACACTGTATACATCCTCAAGACAGAGGCAAGGCTCGAGGCAAACTGCTAAATCGTCACAATTGATTTCTTAGATATTAGAATAAGGTGGTTTCAGAAGGATGATACTTTATACGTTAAAATTTAAAAAATATTGAGTTTATAAATACAGGGACTAAATAAAGTAGACTTGATGTGATAGAAACTCATATAGTAACTTGCACCAAAAGTGAAAGAATCAACTTGTCATTTCAGGCTATTCTCAAGTGAGTATCTGTGTCAGGTAGTTTTAAAAATTCTTTTTAGACAGTTTAGAAGACTAGTTGATTTTTCACATGTTTTAACTTCTCTATGAGCATCCCTAAATAGATCCGATACCTGGATTCTTCCCAGACCCAATCTGCAAGATGACCTTTCAAAAATCATTTCATCAAGGTATGTCTCAGCTTCCCATCTGTAAAGTGGTAATCATGATATTTCTTATAGTGTATGTACATTCTTATAATGTACCTTGTTCCTTTGAGATTTACATGAGAAATGTTTATAATAGAGGTAGATAGAATATACAGTTTTAGCCACCTAACACAATATTATTAATAATGCGTAACTATTGGAGAAATTAGCAGAAAGACATAACTCACTAGCCTGTTTACATTCTGAAATCTTAGAGATGAGCTGGCAGTGGGAGTTCTGTCACTGGCGTACAAGCACACCTTGATCAGAGAGACAGCACTACCAGCAGCATCAAGTGATCAGCTTTCCCATATATCCTTCAAACTCTTTTGCACTTACCAAGGCAACATGAAGATGGCAGCTACAAATATCGAGGAGCTTCACACAGCTACATTACTTTCACCTAAATAAGAAAGCTTGACAGCAATGCGGGTTATGATCCTCTAAGCGAAGCACAAGTAGTAAATCAGTCTGCATAGGTAAGGTCAGCCCACAAGTTTCTATGCCAAGAAGCAGCACTGAAGCAAATGGCAAGCCACTGACAGTAGAGAAGAATCTAATTAGGGACCATCTGCATGAACTGGATGCATACTACATGGACACTGAAGATGGGATATATCTGAGGATACTTAGAGAGTTGACTCACATCATTGCAAAGTCACTCTCTATCATCTTTGAAAGGTCATGGAAAAGGGCATTATGCCCATCTTCAAAAAGGGTAAAAAGAAGACCCAGAAAACTACTGATTTGTCACCTCAGTCATTGGGAAAAATTAAGGAACAGATCCTTGTGGAAGTTATTTCCAGGCACATGAAGGACAAGGAGGTGACTTGAAAAGGCTAGCAGATTTACCAAGGGTAAATCATGCTTAATCAATGTGATTGCTTTCTATGATGAGACAATTTGATCAGTGGATGAGAGGAGAGCTGTGGAACTTCCTCTGCCTTGAATTTAGCAAGGCATTTGACAGAGTCCCCCACAACAGTTTTGTTGACTAGCTGGTACCATAGCATGGGTGAAAAACCATGCTCAGGCGGTGGTGTTTAACAACTCAAAAGTGGCAGCAGGTCAAGAGTAGAGCTCCACAGGGGCTGATATTGAGTCCAATACTACTCAATATATTCATAAACAACCTGGATGATGGGACTGAATGCACTCCCACCAAATATGGGGATGATGCCAAACTGGGTGGAGAGGTCAATACACCAGAAGGAAAAGCTACTATACAGAAAGCCTTCAGTAGGCTGGAAGATTGGGCCAACAATTTAACAAAGACTAAATTTAAAGGCTTGCACCTGGGACAAAAAAATTCCAAGCAGTGTTACAGGCTGAGGCCTGACTGGATGGAGTCTGGCTGGCTGGGGTGTTCACCTTGCAGCAGTGAATGCAAACCATATCCTGGACTGCATCAGCAAGAGTATAGTCAACAGATCAGGCAACGTGACTGCTTCACTCTGCTTGGTACTGTCTGGGAAACACTGCATCCAGTTTTGGTCACCCTAATTCATAACAGACACTGAAAACTTGCAGAATAGCAGTGAAAAGACACAGGATTATTAAAGAGCTGGAGAACTTAATATATTAAGAAAGGTTAAAGGACTTGTGTTTGTTCAGCCTAGAGAGCTCAGAGCAAAGAGCACCTACACTGTCTCGTCAAAGCTGCAGCTAACAGATTGACAAGAGCCATGCTTTACTGGATCTCAACTCTATGCAAATCAGAGAAATTTGAGGCTATGCATGAAGCAGACAATGGGAATGTGTTATTAGAAAAAGTATGTCCCCAAAATCTATACTTTGTCTTGCTCTGGAGCAGTAGAAGATGTAAGAAATGCCAGAAAGGCCTTTATGGCATTTAAACAGCCAATTCCATTGATCACATACAGATATAAAGATCAAACCCTTGACTCTCCATTTTTGACTTCATGAGAAATGTTTACCAGTACAACTTGCCAATGTATTTTTAAAGCATTGGACATAAATCACTGATATTGTTATTCTGTGAGAAAATACACTATTTCCCTAGACAAATCACCCCTTTGCATTAAGGAGTTGCTCTGACACTTCCTCGCTCGTTCATGCAAAACACTGCTATACTCTTGTCTGTCATTAAATGGATGCTTTAACCAGAAACTGGCCAGAAGCTGCCTTTATTGCTCTGAAACACGAAGACTGAGTCTCTTATTGCAATAAACTGTTCTGAGAAAATCCCTTGAGTTAGGATGTTGAAAATGTTTCACAGAAGGGATAGATATTCTGTGACTGCCTAAGGTAACCTTGTATTTTTTCTAGTATCCATTCTTCAGTGGCAGTCGAAATGGAAAAAAAGTAGAAGTGATTCTCAAAGCTAGTAGACAAAGTATAAAGATTCTAATTTTTGAGCAGCTCATGATAAAACCACCAAACTGTCAATTAGATAAGGCAGAGGTCAGCTGCTCACCCCCCTTGCCTCCTCTTTTGGAACACCACCACTTTTTCCTCCATGAATCTGGAGATTTTTGCTACATGTGTAGAATGAGGAGTAACACATAGGTAACACTATCAGTGAGGCTGTTTGTGCCTGATAGATTCGATGGAAATAGCTGAAAACTATAATATAGCATACAAGTATTTTTATGTGCAAAATTTCATCTGTTTTTGAATTTAAAGTATCACACTTTTTAAAAGAAAAGTGCACCGACCATTGCTTAACAGAGTAGCAATAACAATACTCTCCGGATATGGCTCACATGGAAAGGACAAAATAATAATGTATAATGTATACAATACACAACCTATTGGTAATGTTGTCAGAAAATCAATTCCAACAAATTCAAGCCTCATATTAAATTCATTACTTTTCAAAATATTTCAAATAATCCAAAACACTTATCTGTGCCAGGAATTTACCTCACAGCTGTATGAGTTGTGGAGAGTGATGATTTTCTAAGGTGTAAGAAGGGATAGAAAGGATTGCATTTGCAAATGTAAGAGGCATAGGAAAAAAATTATTTATATTGAGTTGCATTAGATAACCACATAGATGTATTTTTGCTCAGTTGTCCTGACTGTGTCCATAATGTAAGCAGCTTTGAAATACTTTGAAACTTTTATTACATGTTTCAATATAATACTACACTGCTGTACCAAAGATGAAGTAAAAATAGTATTTGCACCTAAGAAGGGATTCTGGAAGTTAAATTACATAGTTTTACTAGGAAAATGGTTTAAAAAGATCTGAATGTAGATAACAAAGACTGTGAAGCAACTAGTTAGTGAACTTAGTATCACATGAATGTAAATGATCAGAGATACTTGTCTGTTATAAACAGGCCATAAACCAGACTGCATCCACCTGTCAAAGAATTAAGTACCGTGACTAGACTTTTGAAAAGGTCTGAAAAAAAATCATATAGCTATAGTAACATTTATTTACCTACATATTAAAATAATACAATCAAATTGTAAAATAATACAATCAAATTTTAAAATAATATAATGAAATTGTAGGCACCAAGGTCTCAGCTGACCATCAAGAAAGTTGCATTACATTCCCCTCCTTTTCTTCCCGTACGTCATATGGCAAGTCTCTATTCTCTGTTTAGTTGGGGGTTTTTTGAGAGCTGGTGAGGTCTTTTTGATACGTGTTTAGTTTTACCCTCTTCCGTTGCATTACACAGTTCCTTGCAAAGAACTGAATAATTTCAGACAGGTACCTAGCAGTCTTAAGAGACAAAAAAAAAAAAAAAACATCAAACCTGAACTTCCCAGATTCCCCAGCGAAATGAAGAGGCAAATCCAAGACGCAAATCTTGCTCTTAAGAAAAACTAGAACTTAAAAGAAGCTTTCCAGAAATTGTTCAACATGCAGCTGGACAAGCCATAGGACACGTCTGTGTTACTACGGAGCAGCTGAAGCACTGGGTTTAGTATCCATAGATTCCTACAGAAAGACAAGCAATACGCACATTTAACTAGTCCTAGCAATCTCCAAATCCAGGGGACTGCAGAGGTCATACTGTCACTCTGATTTTGTGAGCAAAGGAAAATCTCCAGTGATTTCAAAGATGATATGTATATGCTGTACTGCCACTTGGGGAAAGGAGAAAAGAGAAATGAAGGTTCAACAAATTAAAGCAATACTGTCTGATGTGAGTTAGACAAGGACTATCTTTCAGCATTAGCTCAGGCAAGGAGAGACTTGGCCGTGGTCTGAAATAAGATCTTAATCTTTGATTTAAACCATGTTAAAATGTAAAAAATGTTGCAGCAACTATAAACCCTGCTCACCTCAAAGTTACTTATTAAGGAAAAGATACAGATTCTTCAACAACTCATTGAATCCTGTTTTGGCATTTTAATCCACAGACACATGACAGAATACCATCATCATAATGGACAATATCAATAAGATGAAAGTATTATACAGAGAAGTTAGAAGTTTCTTCTGTTGATGGCCATCGTAGGAACCTAGGCAGTATGGAAAATTCAGATAGATATGAAAATAGCAATTGCCTTATAATTCTTATGCTCAGTGTTCTTGCCAAAAAGAATTAGAGAAATGTGCTTTCCCAGCATCAGGACCTATAGAAACAATTTTGAGTTTGCATTTGTAATGTGTCTAGGAAAATACCCCTACTGACAAACTGTAGTGCTTGGAGAATTGAAGCTACACAGCTGTGTGTTTACCAATATGTCTAGTACTTTCACTACTTTTCCATTCTTATTTTTGAATTCTGTGCTAGGGAGAGGTGCAAAGAAGTCATGTATCTGAGGACTGTCAGGGTTCGCTGTGATTTCAAGCTGAAGCCATACTAATTCTTTTCAATTCCAGGCAAGAAAATTTGTTTTCTTCTATGTCCTTGCTTGTCAGAAACCCTTTCTATACTTCCTGGTCTTTCTCTCTGCTAGCAAATGCATGTCTGAATTTAGCAAGTTATAAAAGGCCTCCAAGAGATTTCAAAGGACCACAACTTTTGGCTCTTAGTCCACTGTTTTGTTTTTCTGGTAAAACTGCCATGGTATCTATTGAATAAGTTACTGCTCAATGATTTCTGCCAGAGTGGCACTTTTTTTTCTTATGTAGTATTTAACATATTATTGTTTATCTTCTAATTCTCTACGAGTCGGAAAAGTGTTCTTACTCTGTTACTGAGATCTTTTCCAACCTGGTGGCATGCTCAATACTTCTCTTCTATGTGAACTGTTGGAAAAAATATGTGGATAGTTGTCTTATCAGATTCCTAAGAAAGAAGTCCAAAAATTTGTTCTACCTTTCTTATTCAACAGACATAATATTTCTGTTGTAAAATAACAACAGAAAGTTCTTTCTTTGCATAGATTTTCATGCAAAATAGAAACAAGTAGCTCAGTGCAAACTTATGCATGCAGTTTTATGCCTACAAAAATGTAAATGGATAAGGAGTATTTCTGCATTTACTCCTACGTTGACATTTGTATCACAAAGTTATTCAAATTTATCTGCTGAACTGAGGTTTAGGTAAAATGTAAAGAATGCAACATGTACTTGCAATTTGGTATTCAAGAGGAGTTGCTGTGCTCTGGGCCACCCAGCCAGCAAGTAAGCTTACACGTACAGGCTATATTTATCTGTAACTGTGACACAAAGCTGATTAAAACCTGAGTCAATCTCTTAAATACAACTGATATGAAGAAATAGAATGAAATCAATTGATATTAATATCAACACCCATGAGTGAAACAAGGTGATCACAACTGCAAACATTGAATGGGCAAACGTTGAATAACCCTGAAGCCTTGCCACTTGAAGAATCTCTATCACAGCATTTAAAACCAAAAATAAGATGCAAAAATCAACCACGATATACATTACAAAGATCATTTAATCACCACTCTGCTTCTAGAGCCTAAAGTGAAGATTTCAGTTAAATGATAATGTATAAACTACATATATAGTATTTCTCTCTTGCTGGTAGCATTCTGTTCCTTTCCTTAAAAGGTTCAAAATCCTTGTCTATTTTTTTGCATATTCTCACTAGTGGTAAAGCCCATACATCTTTCCTGGCTTTGTGTTTTTCCTTGGAGCAATTATTTTGGCTGCTTTTTCTTACATACCCCTTTTTCTGCCAAGTGTCCTTTGTCTAGCAAGAAAAACACTCTGGCCTCACTCTTCACACACATCTCAGATACTTCCTTCTTCTTTTTGGTTTACTTTGAAAGCAAGGAGTTGAAGTCTAATGAATCTCAGCTTTTGCTATAAACTGATTCCACTTAATTAGATAATATTTTCTGGAACATTTGCTTTTGAAAGCATTTTGAAATTTAACTTTACACTTCTTGGTTTTTTCTATATTACATAGCTAGACAGCACAGCAGAAATTATATCTGTATTGAAGACTGATAGCCTGGTCTATAAATTTTATTTTCTCTGAGACTATATGTTTTGTAAGTAGGTGAAAAAAGCTTGCTGTCACCAGACATTAATCACTTCTGTATATCACCACTGGCTTCAACATTACTGTCAAAATATGTGAAGCATCCCGTATAATGAGCACTGTGTTGTGCAAGTATAGTGAATGCTTCAGCATTTGGCTTACCATAAACCTTACTGATGTAACGCCTTGCTACTTAGTTACTGAAGTATCAAAGGCCACTTTAGTTATTCAGCTATAATGCCTTTTTTCCGTTGTTCTGGTGGCCTTTTTTGATCTCATACTTTATGGAAAAATTCTATGATTTTAATCAACAGGTAGCTAATAGCAAAATATTTTTAAAATATCTTCTCTGACTGTGTCAAAACTCTTTAGTATCCCATATGCAGTATCTACTGACTGAAAAAACAAAAAACACGTCAAGTGCAATATTGCTAAGCACTAGCCAGCTCTTATTTTAACAGTATTCATAAATGATGGCTAATTTAAGTGCATTGTATTGGACTGATAATGGAGTCTCAGTTATTGCTCATCTCTAGAAGCATCTATTGATATGTAAAGCGAAGACATTAGCCATGTAATTAGCCTGAAGCATAACTATCATCCTTCACTCAATCATTTCAGTTCCAACTGCCCAAACAATAGTAACATTTCACAATGTTTTTACTTGAAATAGCTGGTGCTGTAATCATAGTGTGAATTTCTTATGAAAAGCTCCCACAGATAGTGTATATCATGCTGGGAAAATGAGTTTAAGTACAAGAAACCGATTAAAACTCTAACAATCTCCTAAGCATAATTTGTTAAAGCTGTTTTGTTACTTTGCATTAGCTCTAAAAACATCTAGTCCTTTTTTAAAAAGTTCAGTGCCTTAGTAACTATTTAAGATTGTATAAGAATAATCAATGTTTTTCTATTTACTGGCTATATATTTTTATATTAAACATGAATGCAGTTTTACTTTTAGTTTTAATATTTACACATATTTCTATTTCAATATTCATGTGGTTCTTCTCTGTTTTGAAAGGGACACACCTATAGCATTTATTTCAAAAATCCTAGTTTATTTCGAGTTTAAAATGAAAGAATTTTTATGATATTTTCTGCAACAACAGGGACGTGACTCATGCCATTCCTGTCTGTCCCTTTGTTCTGTGTTCTTACATTTTCAAAAGTTGTTTTCAAGATATATTAGGCTTTTCATGCTCTGTAACATATTCCTTTCAGTTATTTTAATATATGTCTGCAATGTCATTTAAGGCTGACTTGAAGGTCACCCTCGCTCAGGCTTAGAAACAAGTCATCCCTCCTCATCTATGTCTTTATTGATATCTACAGAAAAATATCCACATCGCTTCCTAAAAGTGGTCTGCCTCAGGGAGGAGGAGAAAACTCATGTCTGCTTCTCTGTGCATTTCTAATTATGGGCAACAGAACTAGAAAGCAGGGTGCAAAGGACAAGAAACCAGGAAAAATAAGTGATGGAAGCAGTGCTGACGAACTTCCTAGGCTCAAGACTCACAATTGATAGGAAAGTTTTATATACATGACAGAAAAGAGGCGGCTAGGAGAAAGGATTGATCTCAGATTCTCAATTCAGCAAATCTAAGCTCAGAACAAGCTGTTACTAGGAGACAGGGTAGAGATTTCCAAGATGTATAGAGGAGTGCCAGCTCAGGAAGACCACAAAGTCAGCCTTAGGTATGCTTTTACATATATTCTTAGTTCCTTCCTTCTATGAAACCCAGAAATTAACATTAGCGGATGCATAGTGCTCCAAAGAGACCAAAAATTATTTCATGCATAAGATATAGTAAACTAAATGCTGTTCAACTATAAACAGCATCATTAAATGCAACCTGATACAGAAAAAAGGCCACCAGAAAAGAAAATCCAAAAAACCCCCCATAAGCTTTGGGATGTAGAGCCAAGGACCTATTAATTCTATTTTGCAGTCCTGACAGATGACATAAGTATTCCGTTCTTCAGCAGAGAAACTAGAAACGCTGATATTGTTTTTGCTGACCCTTAAAGGCAATCACTGTGTCCTGTCTTAGGTTTCTTTGGAAAACCTTTGAGTTATCTAAACAATCTTTCTTTAGTGGTCATGATTTACATACCTCAGTCTAATCCCACACCTTTCACCAACAGAGAGTAGGACACTTCACAAGGGAGAAATAGATAAACTGTATCTGAAAGAACACTACTTCCCCAGACAATGTTACAGTCCAGCGGTTGAATCAAATTTACTGCTCTAGCATCCACTGAACCACACTGTCTCCCAGTGCCAGACTGCAGAAAACAAAGATCTTGTATAATTAGTGAATTAAAAATAAAACATACATGAGTGTTATTTAATTAGTGAGAAGATCTACAATCACTTTTGTTCCTAATAGTATTCATATTCATAAAAGGGAAGACAAATTTGACAATTCCAAGTAGCATATCAGCTCAACATCTGCAGAAGAAAATTGTGATTTATTCTTGAATACATATTTAGCAATTACGTATTAAAAAGCATACTAAAAATTCTTTACCAAATCAGAATGAAGAATAATTATCGTCTTATTCTGTGCCTTATATTTTTTCTTGAACTTTCATCTTAATAGTGATCTAACCTGTTTTTCTTCAGTATGGAAAAAAAAAATCAAAGTAGGATGTACTAGGAACAAAAACAAAGCAAATAATGTAATATCTCTACCTTTGCCTGACCTATCCCTGGAAGGTCATCCTTCTTCAAGGTGAGGAATATTCTCACTTCCCATGAGTTTCAGAAGGCTGGGGCATGGAGCTTTAGGCACCATGCATTTAAGTATTAGAATCAACATTTTCAAATTTTCTCAAGTCATATCACAAACTTTCTTTTTGTGTTCCATTTATTTATCCAAGAAAAGGCAAAGTAAAACAAGCAAATCAAGGCCTTAACATTTTTCTCTTCTAACATTATAGTGTTACTTACTATTTCATAAAAATTGTAGAATCTTATTCTCACACATATTGGTAATTCAGTAGCAAATAACCAGAAAACTACTGCAATTTTCAAGAAAAGTATCCATAAATTTAACCTGGCCTATTATTTAAAACAAAAGGACTAGATAACCCAAAGCTTTACTCTTTTGTAGCTGGGACATTTCCAGTGTCGTTTGAATAACTCCTATTTCAGGAAGAGTATAAAAATAGTTTTACTGAGGAAAGATCAGAGAATCACAGAATAGCTGGGCTTGGAAGGGACCTCCGGAGATTATCTGGTCCAACCCTGCTCAAGCAGGGTCATCTAGAGCAGATTGCTCAGCGCTATGTCCAGGCAGGTTCTGAGACTCCACAACCTCTGAGCAACCTGCTCCAGTGATCAACCACCCTCACAGTAAAGATGTGCTTCCTCATGTTCCAGTGACATTTCCTGTGTTTCAGGTTGTGCCCACTGCTTCTCATCCTGTCACTGGACACCATTGAGAAGAGGGGAACTGAGGTAGTGAGAACACTTACATGAAAAATATGATTATTTTAAAATCAAGTTTGAAATTTCAAGCTGAACATATGAATAAGAGCTGCACGCACAAGGTGATTGTCTAGTGCTGTCCCTAACAGTAACGGAAGTGAAACGACACTTATATTGTATTCCTTTTACTGTAATTTGGAGTCCTGTTTTTATGGATAAGATGATAAAACAGCCCTGGAAAATGTGAATAAGTTAATCCAAATGACACTGCAGTAGAGACTTTGCCATCTAAGCCACGGATAATACAAAAAAACACAGGACTGCATTTCTTAACCTTTCAGAGGCCCAAGGTGAAGCTCAATGAGTATCACTCCCAGATGCTCCTACAGAAACTTTCTGCACACCTAAAAAGGGGAAGGGGCAGCAAAGTGCTGACCACTGGACCAGATCCATTTGCTTAATTTAAGGGAAACAGCTGTTCAAATTTACATAAACCATGCTTTATTGATCCACAGAGATTCTTATGGCAACCTGCCTTCATCCAGAGAAGAGGAACGCTTTGTCATCCTCCTCTTTCCGTACTAGCAGCGCTACGCCAGGGGAAGCGTTGTGCTGGTTCCTGCATTAGCTCCAAGTTCGATCTTCTCCTTATAGACTCATCCAGGTTAGGACTACTTTGACAGCTGCAGGAGTGACTAGCAATGCTATAGATCCAGGTTTCGGTTTCATGTGGGAAAGTACCTCCAGACTGAAGAGACAGAATGTTGAAGGGCATTTCAAACAAGGAGATAAGGGTGGGAAAATGAGAAGATTTTCATATTATCTCAGTTTTCTGTCTCAGCATTTTTCACAGAGGGAGGAAATACTAGATTTGTGTGGGAGTGTGGTAAATATAGGTCTCTAAGGGCAAGCAGCAAAGCGTAAGGAAGGCCCTGAGGACCCAAGCTTTCATACTAACTGCCACATCAACTCTTTTAGAGCATGTATTGTAGGAGAGAGAGGATAAATTAGACAATGTTTATACAGTGCTGTGAAAATTTTAAATGCTGTAAGAGTAGTAAGTATTATTAGGTACTGAATGTGTGCAAAGAGCTCTGTAAGACCAAAAAAGCCTGGCTAACCCAGATATTTTAATCAAAATACCTACTTATATCAGGTACTCAAACTTGTTTGCATGCCTATCTGTCAGCCTCTGCAGCAGCCATAGGCAACTACTGGGAAATAGGAAGGGTGGTTTTAGAAAAGGAAGAAAATAAAATGTCTGTTGAGCCACAGGGTGTTGGGAAAAGAAGGGGCACTGAAGTGCTGTAATATGATCCTTAGGCAGAAAAGCCTTAGTGCTGTGACCACCCATCGATTGCACATGTCTGTAGGCTAAAACCTCAGCTCAGCCCAAACACAGCCAATAGGAAATGACATTTACGACATCCTAAGGTTAGCCTAACACTAATTAAACCATCACACTACCGCACTATTATCCCCTTTCTTATTACTTTTGTGGATTTCACTTTTTTTGTAAAAAATAGTCCTTTACAATTACAATTTCATAATAAATCTGAATGTCAAAACTCCTCAAGTATGAATGTCATCTCTGTTTAGAGGCTAGAGGGAAGAATCGAAAGCCAAGATGTCCTTGAGCACTAAAACTAGCTGAGATGCTAATCTACAGTACGATCCTGAGCACAGCACTAGACCTAAATCTGCCCAAATCAAAATTGCTGCAAAACAGTGTCACAGGACTCAGACTCATCGAAAGCCATGTGCTGCACGTGGCAATGCTGCAGTTCCTAGTAGAAAATGGTATCAGGCAGTTGCAAATATAGCATAACCAAACTGCCAAGTGCTACATACAGTTTAAGCTTTTGTGCTTTCCCACCAAATTTTGCCAGTGAGGATTCTCTTCTTTTAAAATATCTTCTCTGATGCACCTTGTAAGAGTTTGCACTTGAGATAACTAGCCCCAGGGTCAAAGAGCAGCGCTGTTCTTCCTAAGGTCTTCATGAACTGTGCACATCTCTGGACGGGATACAAGTGTATCTCCACAATTAAACCATAGACAAATTGCTTACATATTAACTTGCCTATAGTAACTAGCTGAACTGGAAGATATCTTAGACAGATGACCAAGTACACCTTCTCATCAAAAGTGGTGGTAAGGAAATGTGAATGCTATTATCAAGATCGCCTTTGGGGTAATAGTACATCAGCTGCATGATTATTCACTACAACCTATTCTTTGACACTATGTTTTTTTCCTATTTTTGTCCAAAAAATTATGTTAATGACTATTCAGCAACAAGCAGATTTTTCACCAAAATGAGCACATAACAATAAAATACAATTCCCCCCCAACAAGTATAATTGTTTCTGTTCAGAAACAAGTGTTTACAAATATGTTGCCATGTGAATAAAATCCTGAAAACTGCCCCTTCTACTTCTTGATCTCAACCTTCAGAAGAATACAGAGCTGGATTAAAGAGGGTCTCAAAGCTTTCATTAAAATTATTGTAAGTATTTTGAACAACATCATCCAGTTAAGTTCATTCAATAGTCTGTAAATTTTACAGCAGTGCATGCCAGGGTTGTGCATTCAAAAAATGGTGGTTGAAGCACACTGCCAGAATTTATTAATACTGCTATATAATGTGTAGGTAAGCACAAATTCATTACTCTTACACCTTAGTCTGTCATTATCTCACTACTCTTACACTTTAGTCTGCCATTATCCATCTGATGTCATTTAATGTAGAAAAATAAAAAACTGAAAGCACTGAAATAAAGTAAAATCCCATAGTCATCTAACAAGAGAATACGTCATTGCTACAAAATGTAGAGATAAATTGTCAAGGCCAGAGGTGACAGAAAGTTAAGAAATATACAAACACAACTAAAAGCACTAAGTGTACCTGAAAAGGCACAAAATAAATCACTTCAGCCTGCTAACATTAACACTGATCCACATATTTGTTTATATTTGGAATTTTACAGAAGAAGAGACTAGACAATGAGAGGAAGATGTTACTGGGTTTTTTTTAACTTATTTCTGCTTTTATTGCCTTTATCATATTTACTCCTCTTCTATTTGAAGAGAGGTTGTACGCCGTTCACAGCAGCTGTCTGTATTTCATCTCATAGGACCTTACTAAATGATTCATTTATAACACCCGTTACTTTATTATCTGCTTGATGAGGTTTTAGCAGCTCTTGAAGTTATGCAATAGATAAGAAGTAAGGAATTATTTCCAACGGTTTTGACTCTGATACCTATAAGGTTAAGGTAGATAGACAAAGTCGAAGTAACCCAAGTACAGACTTACATGTTAAGGAAAAAATTGTCTATTCTGTTGTAATATGAGAGATTTCATCTATAGAATGACAGGATTTCTGGACTAAGGAATCACTTTTTTTTTTAAGTAAATGCTGTTTGCTGTCACTGTCAAAGCTCGTTGCTTTGGAGAAAAGCCTTTTAAAAAAAAAAGTTTATCGTAGGCAGTACTTGTCCCTCTCCAGCTGTTAAGAAAAGTCATAGCAATAAACATAACACACCCAATGAATAACCTTGGGATGCCTGTCACTACCAAACAAGTAGAGGAGCATAAAGAAATTTTGTATTTAAAATAAACACAAACTAAAAGGCAACAAACCACACAAAAGCAAAAAAAAACTGCTTCTTTGTCCCATGTAAGTATTAAGAGAGAAAAACGTGTTAGCCCTTCTAATACAATTTCCTGTAACAGAACCTTTATCCTGACTGCAGATATTTATGCATGCAACTGTGGTAGAATAATTAACAGCAGAGAGTAGCAACAGGAGCGTGTACAAAATTGCCCATTAAGATTCCATACACAGTCCTGATTACTTACATGGGAGAGATTCTTACAATTTGGAAAGTTCAACATAAGAGTTCTTTAGTAATAAAACTTGTATAAAATAGGCAATATTAAAATATTTCTTAAACGACTGTCAGAGTTTATAATGACTAAAGGCTTCGGAATTTTAAGTTTAACCTTTTTACTGTGTGATTTACAAACCCCCGATAGGTTTCCTTATAAAGCTATATATCTTTCTCTTAATCTTAAGCTATGGTTTATGGTGCTAAAGTTTCATGAAATTGTTCTATTTCACTACTGAGGTATTTGGATACTCAATTGTATGAAAGAGTATTTTCAATCAGTTAAATCCCCAAAAGAGAACAGGATATGAGCCAAAATTTTTAAGTGAGATGAACCGAAGCCTGGAATACATCTGTGTTTACACATGGTCTGTTAGTCTGCAAATATATGTGGGCAACTGTGCACACCTAATTCCACAAATCTGAGTTTATAAATTCATTTACTTCACTCCCAGTTGACACTGTCAATGTATTCTTTAGTCTTTTTGCTGAAACAGGATCAAATGTGCCAAGTACGATGGTGACTTTTGTTTCTACAAACACTTTCCACAAGAAACGGACTGATAAAACTGACTGACTTTGCATATGGTAGAAAAACAGATGATACTAATGGTTATTTACTATTGATACATTCCACATTTAAAAGAACAGTCTAGAGCCCACTGCCTGTCCCTCAAGCCATCTGGTCTCCCCATTATTAATTGTTCTAACCGACCTTCACAAGGGAAGAAAAATATTGTTGTATCTTCTTTTATCTTGTCTTATAATAGGAATCATGTTTCATAGTGTTGAAATAAATTACTTGCACGGTGATCAAACATCTTAGCTTCGTTTCAGCATTTAATCACCCGTGAAAGCCGTTTATTGCTTCGTACACTCTGAAGCCATGAACATTATTTCCTAACTATACTACGGAAAGTGTCTTTCATTTTTATTTTTCAATTATGTCTTAGATTCTTTCATTCTTCTAGCAGGCACTTTGGTGTAATCCTACTGCATAAAAGACTTTTGTTTCCCTAACATTTGTTTCCCTTTGCATTATTTTTACCTATTACATGGGAAAAGAAGAAGCAAAACTAAATGGCTAAAGTGTTATTAATTTCATCAAGACTACTTTATTTCCATTCAATATATAAATTACAGGGCCTTAAAAATAATAACAAAAAAGACAATCAATACATCACTAGATTGAGGTTATTTTAAAATCCATTATATTTTCTAGGGTGCATGTCAAAGCATCACTGCTACTTCAAAACTGTAATCCTGCATCAACTCTGCCTGAAATCCTTACCAGTTTATGGATGTAAAAGACAAAATAAGTCAGTTTAGCACACCTCAGCATGCTCTGTGTAAAATATTAACCTTTTAATTTTGTGAGATAGTTCAAAGTCAAACTGCCTTCTTAAATGCTTAAGGTGATTCTATTTCTTTACTAATTGAAACAAAGAAAAACCCTTGAAGCTTTTTAATCAGCCAAACATACAAAAAAAGTAATTGCTATTCTATACAGCTGGGTAAAGAGAGATATAATGCAGAGGCAACATTTTTTAAAAATCTGGTTGATCTGTACGTATCATAATTGCAAAGTTTGTATCACATCCCGCAAGTATTAAGACTCAAGTGGATTCATGAAAGAGACTTCATAAGGAGCATTCTCAATTAAAATTGTGATATACCGGTTCTTTTCAGATTTCAGCTTTTAGCTGTGGGGAAAATTGATTGCTCTTCACTGTAAAGAAAGATATGGTGAACGCTTTGGGGACATGAGTGAATAGGGTATTTTGTCTTATAGTAGTGCACAGGACAAAAGATAGCATTTGAAAGTTTATTTAGTTTATTTATTTTCATGCAGAGAGTATAGAAGGAATAGTTTTAAAATATCACTTCTAAATAGTTGGGTTAGATTATATAAACATACAATGAAATATAACTAAATCTATCTATTTTAGATATCCAATCCCCAGAAAGATAGTTATGTCTAGACTAAACGAACCCTAAACCTACGGTCTTTTACTGTACACATGCACACACAGCTGAACATTTCAGGAGATATTGGCAACTCTTCTAACAACCGTTACTTTCAGACAAGGGAAACGTAGAAGTCATCCCGGTAGGTGTCACTAAATATGTGATATGCTATCAAAAAAGGAAATTATTCACTTTGTTATGTTGTGTCAGGGCCCTGGGGAGTGGGATTCCGGCCACCCCCAACCTGCCTTTCGCCCTTGCTCAGGGCAGAGGGATGGGCCCCAGCTGGCGAGGACCTGCCCTGCTGCCGCGGTATCGCCCTCAGCAATATCCTTGTGTCACCAACGTCACCAATATCAGTCCTTTAAGGAGCAGCTGACCAGCACTGCTCCCTGACGTTTTGTCCCTATTTTCTAACGAAAAGTGGATAAGGAACTGCCTGAAAGAATGCAACAACTTATACTGAAAGAGGAATTATTAGACTAAGGTTTGATCTAATATACTCTTTTCATATAAGATCTTAGCATGAAAAAGGAGGAACAAAGACATTTGCTGATACTGCAGACCTGGAAGGCATTGTCAGTAAAGAGGAGCACCAGAATAAAATTCTTCCTGTATGACATTGCTTGAGAACTAGTGTAGGATAATGTGGAAAGTCACATACTGGGCTACTAGCAATTTCTCTTATAAAGTAAGGAAATCATCACTTGAAAAAACACAAAGAAAGGGAAGAGATTTGTTTGTATTAGTTGACCAGAAAATGAATGCCATTCATGGCTACAATATCTTCACATAAGAATGAAACATGACCCTGAGACATATTATGGGAAGTATTTCTAAGACAAAAAAAAGCTGCTAAGATCCTCTTTGGAATGCTATACACAATTTGATGCAGTGAGGAAAAGCATTTATCTTCTGAGAGGTTACCAAAAGGGACTGGCTTGTTTAGCGAAGTAAATCAGAAAAGATGGCTATTTGTTTTGAGTACTTAGATAAGCTGGACACATACAGTGTGTGTCTATGAATCGGACAGAATAAAGGGAAGGGAATATTCTCCTTTACTTGGCGCTCATCTGAAATACTATGTCCCGTTCAGGGACCTTCATTACAAGGAGACAGAAAACTGAAGAGAGCCCCACAGAGAGCCACTAAGGGGGTTAGGGGCTGGGGCGCTTGATAGAAGAGGTTAGGGGAACTGGGTTTGCATGCTGGAGATGGGAAGGCTAAAGCGTGATGTAACTGCATGTCTTCCAACATCTAAAGGGGAAAGCATAGAAAAAGAAAAGCCAGGCTCTTTCTAGAGATACAGTGAAATGACAAGAGATAACACTCACGAGTTGCACCAAGGGAAGTTCCCACCGGATACAAGGAAAAAATACTCTCAACAAGAGTAGCTAAGCACCAGCATAGGTTACACTTGGGGAGTCCACGTCTTTGGATATCTGCAAAGCTCTATGGGACAAGACCCTGAGCAACCTGACCCAACTTTGAAGCTAACCAGCTCTGACCAGGGAGCTGGACTACATGACCTCCAGAAGAACCTAAATTTTTCTATGATTCTATTTATGAGGACATCACAGAAGTCATCATCAAGAGCTACTTATGAATATATAACTCTAAACTGTTCATAATAAAGTTCAAAAGCTCCAATTTTCAAATAAGTTAAATTTTAGAACAGCCTCCCAAGAGAATTATTGGGGCAACTACCTAATCAGTTTTAAGATGAAGTTTAAAAACTTACTGCTGTTATAAAATAAAGCTACCTGCAATAATACAGGACAGGTATAGATGAATCAATAGGTCTTTTACACTTTTATGTTCAATGCTCCCATGCTTCATAAAAAGCTTTTTCAATAACCTATTGCTACATATTCCTTTAGAAAAATAGTTGGTGATATGTGAAGAAGAAACTGTTCACAGTTTAATGTCTTCATCCGTTTTAAATTAGAGTTGAAAAGAAAGAAGATCAAAAAGTTCACTATATCATAAATGGTAAATCCTTACTGTGAAAATACCAATTAACAGATTTCACATTTTAGATCAAATCCACTCTTACTTGAAAGTATGAAACAGGGATATGATGGTAGTGAATTTGGATGCCATATTCCAAAATAAAATAAATGTTCTTTCTCCTACAGAAGCTTTTTTCTCCCCCATGAGAATTTTTCCATTCTCAACAGTTTTGTAGATCATGAGTTTGTTTGATAGTAATGCTGCTTCTTATACATAAATAAACATAAATTTCTAGGGAAAACTTTGCTAAAGACCTCAGGAAATAGTATATAAAACAGAGAAAAAAAATACACAGTGCTTTCTTGGAAGGATTATTTAGCAGATAGATTTTAGTCTTAAGCAAGCAAAGAAAAATACATACTCAGAAATGAGGAAGGTTTGAGAATCTCTTAGTTATTTACTTGTCCAACATAAAACTGGGGATATTACCAATGAACATTACCAGTGAACATTACCAATATAGCATATGAAAAGATTATATTGATTTCAATTAGACAAACATGTGACTAGATCCATCATCTTTGATAGCCTCTCAAAGTAACTTTGATTGTTGCACTATGAGCTGTAACTGTATATAATTAGGGAGAAGACTTATGTGAAAGAATCATAGGAACATCTAAATTTATTTGTAATAGTGTTAAGTATTATCAGTATCAATTAGGTCTTCAGTATTTTCAGCAAATAATTTTCTCAAAACCAGGGATTTTTTTTACAATACATTTTTAAAACCATTTCTAGGTAGAAGGTATTTAAGAATTCCTTTGCAATAACAAAGCCTATAGAATTCCACATGAGATTTGCTGAAGTTATCACTCCATGCCAAATACAAGACTACCAACCAGGTTAACCTCTTCTAGATAGCCTAAAAATACAAGCTGATAAATTATGTAGTCTAACACTTGTTATGTTTACATCAGTGCCTGTAGCCTTGTGCACTTCACACTCTGCAATATAACCTTCAGCTAAACGGTCAATACTCTAATTTCAGTGGTCTAGCTTAAACAGAAACATGAAGTCACACCCCATTTAAAAGTTTTGTCCTCTTTAGGATCTGTCTAAGCTTTAGATAGAGTTTCAGCAGCAGCATACATGCAAAATACATCGACCAAGAGACAACATACATTGACAGTTATGTCACTGTCCAAGTAATAAGTCAGATACCTCAAAGTTCCTTGCTAAAAAAAAAAAAAAAAATCTCATCCAGAAGCAATATTTTACTGACATAATGATATCAGCTGGAGGCTGAGAATTTTTCACAGCTGTGCTGACGCAACTCTCCAGGCAGAACTTTGTAAAATAAAGTTAGCCATGCCCTCTGCTTCTAGATTGAGGTTGAAGTCACCATTATTGATGTTGCACATTCTGATATGACATTCATTCTTAGGTTTATGAGTACAAAGAAAACTGGCAATCTTTTCACATTACCAATATTTGAATGAATTGTCTCCCTTAGTGGGTTTTTTTTTTTTAATCTTGTGCATCAGTTTGGACCAAACTGCCTTGAAAGGAAGAGGTCTTCTTCCTTTTCTCTCCTGTACGTCTGTTCACTAATAACCAGAGATCACCAGGAGAATCATGAGCCCACCTGCAGCACTCGTCTCCTCTGGGAACATGCGACAGTGTGGAGCATCCTAAAAAGCATCCTCAAGAACTTGACCTCACTGTTTACCCCTTGCCACTGGAGACCAGCTACTGCCATGTTCAGCCATTACTGTTTGCTATCTTAGTTGATATTTTTATTTCCAGATGACTCTGTTTTCAAAGACATTTCCATGACTTTCTAGTACGTTCCTCAAAATCTCCACTTCCTGTGTTAAGTCCTTCTGATCTGAGTGAATGCATGACAGCTGCTTTTCCTACAGAAAACTCCTAATCTGGCAAACTTTTCCCCCCTCCCCTCAGATGTTCTTTAACAGGAGGGACCAAATTTCAGTACCTAGTGGCTCAGCAACTAGAAAAAACAACTTTGTTTCTACAGTGTCTCCTGTACTATTCATGTATTTGCAAGATGTACTGTCCTGTTTACCTTAAACCTAGATGTATAAAATGGCAAAGCTACAAATGAGCAATGGCACGTGAGAAAAATTAACTAAACCACTCTTATTTTTAATCCCGGCATGTATTCGTTTATCTTACAAGCTTTGGTTTCTACATCTGCATATAACAATGTCTTCTTTTATCTCATGCTTGACCTTATACTTTCACCCGCAAAATCCCTTTTTTCCCAGAAGTCATGGGCCCCTGGCTGTACGAAGCCTGTTCTCCTCGCACGGAGCGCAGAATAGCCAGGCCGGTTCAGGCACTAAGCTCCCTTTTGTCCAGCTGTCTTCGCCACACAAAGCGAACACCTCCGTCGGGTTTCATTACACCAAATGCCCGCTGGCGTGGGCTCCTCTGGTAATCTCCACCCAGACAAAAAGAGTGACTTTAATCCTTGAAATCCTCTTAATGACCTTCCAAAGAGATCGCCATCAGCAGTCCTCCTGCAGTCCCGCAGGCAGAACGCTCGAGGTTTAAAATCTTTCTGGAGAACTTTTTATGCTGTTCACTTCCACCAGGAGCGCATAAGGCACGCATTGTATCAACCATGACGTATTAATCGAGGGGAGGAAAGACAGCTTTTCAGACAAACATTAAAGTCGGGGAAAGTTAACTCAGTTTGAGTAAATAAACCGTATGAAAGTCCAATTTTTGTGAAACGAGTACTACTGAGCGCTATTCTTCCCATTAGTCACACAGTAACTATGCACCTTCACACAGCAAACAAACGTTTCTTACAGTTTTCCTTTTTTCTTTCTCAGCTGCTGAGGACTCACTAGGATATGGACATTATTGAGTAAAATCCTTAATCTCTTAAAGAGCCGGTTTGTAATGCTCTGCTTTGCCCCATTCAAGAAATACAAAACCAGAAATTATCAGTAATTTCACTGGGGAAGTACAGGAAAGTAATCACGAGAAATATCACACACAGTCCTCCAAGTGATTATAGCACTCAGCTAACTGAGGATTTTAAATTAAGGGTATTTATCTTAACTGAACATCTGGAATGTTTATTTATACAAAGAAAGACGCAAGAAAAATTAACCGGTCAAAGGACCAGCAATATATGACTTTACTGTGGAAGATGCTCCTCTGCGAGGTGTTCTGTCAACACAGTACACAGTTTTTAAAGCTAGCACTGTTGTCAAAGTACATTAGAGTTTATAGCAGCTTTTTCGTTATAATCGAACGTAACAAAAGAGATGTAGTTTTGAACCCTAGTACCACTTTAGTTTCAACGTATAATTATAACACAGGTCAAACAGCTGTTTTGGCAATACACTTCCTTCTTTCAATGGGGGAAAAAAAAAATCTCTTCTCAGTGTGCTCAACGTCATCTGCTTGGTTTAGATCATTACTTGGCAGCTAAATATTTTGTTTTGTGTTGCAAGGATATAAATTCATTCTATTTAGTGGGATTTAATATTTACCTGCTTGCTTGAATCCACCCATTCAGTGAAAAGTTCTAAAACTTTAAGTACACCAAACTCAGTAAGAGACACACTATAGCCACAGAAAATCATGGCATAATTTTTTTTTTTTTTTAATTTAATAATGCAAAAAAAACCAAGGACACATCACTTCAGATGTTAAGTAAAATAAGGAATACTAGAAATAAAAAGGAAAAGAAAACTATAGCAATTACATTTCAGTCCCTACGTAATCCTACTTTGTAAGAAAATATTTTCAATTGAGTTATAACTTCTCAAGATCGAATAGTTCTCATTTCTTTAAATCCCGAAACAAATTTATTCCAAACAGTGTACTGAGATGATCTTTGTTCTATTAAATAAGGTAAATTTGGCTGCATTTATCTGCTTTATAACATTGCAGGCTTCTGGTCTGGGAGAGTCCTGTACTAGGTGGTGTCTTAACCTTAAATCCAAGTAATCTTAACTCCTCAAAAATTCCTCAAAACAAATTGACAGAAAAAATTACATTCATGGCAAGGGTGCTGCTACTAACTTAGTCTTCATTCAGATGAGGAAGAAAATAAAGTACTATTTTTATCTTTTAATGTAGCAGAATGTAAGACGTTGCTTGACCAGAAAGCTGATTTCTACGATAAAGAAGTGGGGTTTTAGTGTGCACTTATTTTACAGTATTTTAGCTTTTTTTTCTCTGTATATTTCTACTTATGAAGCACTTACAGTATATGCTGCTTACTTACAATCTGAGGAATAAATCTTGGGAAGAAGTCACAATTTAACTTTTCTTTGCATGTTAAAGTTATCAATATAGCTCTAAAGTTTACATGACACACTGCAGGGGATGCTTCGAACTGTTTCCTATTTAAATGGTGGCTAGGTTACAATACAAAAAGGAACCACAAATCTGGAAAATACAGGAACCACCAAAATCTTTCGATTCAAGTATGAAACTAGTGAGAAATTGTCATGAAAGTTAAGTTTAAACTCTCCAATATCATTTTTGTGTTAGGGAACTTAAAACATGTTTCAAATCTCAAATAACGTCAATATTGACAAATAGACTTTCCTTTGACATCTGTAAAATACATCAAATGAAATCCATTTGCGGCTTCAGCCAATGTGGTTTCTGCTGATATCAAATGAAGGTAAGACTTTTTGTTTGTACTCATTTGGTTCATTACATTTTTTTCAGTGGCTGATTGCAGTGAAGATAACACCACAAAAGAAAGAAAGTATTACTCATTATTTAGATGCCGATCTTGTTTATTAAGATTAAGTTTTGCTGGACAAACAAACAAACATCCAATTTGCAAACTGATCTTCTATTATTTAGCAGCAATTAATAATCATATCTGCAAATAGGTAGCAATTCCTCAAATATTTGAAATTTCAAAATTTGTAATATGCATTATCAGAGACGTCTGAGCAAACAGATGAAGATATTGCAAACAAAAAAGATGTAGACTGCTCTTTCAGAGGTAGCTGTAATACTCAGTTACATGCGTAGCTTTTGTTCTATATGACATATGTACACTTTTGGATTCTTTATAAATGAATGAACTGTGATAATGTTGCTATAAGAGAAACTTTACATAAAGAATATTGAGTGATCTGGTTTATGCATGGCCTTTGATAGTATTTATTGATGAATGAACTAGGAAAAGAAAAAAAAATTCACAGAGGATGACTTGTGTGCATGGTGTGACCAGATTCTCAATCCTGCTACAGTTGCTTGGATTCCTATATCTGCAGATAACAAATGTGTCCCTTTGGTGTGTAAATATACTAACAAAAGGGCTTCAGAACCCAAAGTTTCGTTCACAAGATAGGCCTCTGAAAAGAAATTTGTCATTAAAAAATGCAAGTTTAATGTAATAATACTTGGCCATGATCCTAAGAAGGACTATTTAATTCGAGTCCTCTTACAGGTAGTTTTTGTATCTGTTCTTGCAACACCCTACGCAACACACGTCCAGTTCTGAAATACCAGCATGTACAAATTTCCTTGTATGTTGTTTCCTACCCTCGCCCTCCACATTTCATTCCTAGTAATTGTAAGAGTTTGGAGGATTGCGTAAAGATCATAAATGCACTTTCTTGTTAAGAAAATATAATTTTACTCTTGGGCAATCTTGCTCTTCAGCCAGGTCTCCACTTGCAAGGTGCACTAATCATTTTGATCACCCTGCCAAGCTGCCAGACAAGTGTGTAGCTACCAGTAGCTTTATGATGAAGCAAGACAAAAAATTGCTGGTTTCCACAGAGACCAGCGGGAGACAGTGCTTGTGTTTTGTTTGTTTAAACTTCCAATACTTCCGGTGGTCCCAAAGGCCTAGTCCATACCTTAGAGCAGAGTGAAGTGACTTCATCCAAAGTTCATCACCTCCATTTCTCAATAAAGCTACAAACCTCAACAAAGCTCTCCAGTTACTATTTCTGTGCACCTTGTTCTTTCATGACTATAAAGGAGGAAGTGGAACAGCTCTCTTTCAGCCCTCTTACTCCTCCAAGCAATAGTCAGGAAGAGGAAAAAGGCTTGTTACTGCAATTATTTTCCAAGAGCTGACCACTGAATAGCATCTGTCTTCATATTGCTATTTTTTGCTATAAATGAGCAAACTAACTACAGCATGACTGCTATACACAAACAGTTGCTGGTCTAACGTTCCATTTAAAAGTGTTTCTAACTAGAAGCCACATCAGGCTTTAAACCTCCAAAAGTCTCAAAAGCCAACACTGCTAGCACACAGTAAAGAGTCACTGCTTTCTGCATCTTAACTTCTCTCCAGCCACAAAAAGGTCCACATAATGTACTGATAAACAAGTCTCTCTCAGTACTCCAAAACAATCAAAATCTGTTTGTTTTAATATGGTAAAAGCTGATGCATAAAAATGTTACTATTTTCATTCCTCTATAGAAGTCATTTACAACAGCAACAAATACTATTTGCTCAAAAAAAAAAAAAACCCTATAGTTACTTTATAGATTAATTCACATCTTGAACCCTGGTTTTGAAAAGTTTCTGAAAGATAATTTAATACTTCGACTATACCACAAAAAGTTTTGTTTTAATCATATCAAGTTTGCTTGAATTCACCCCAAGCAGATATCAAAAAAGTCTGAGCTTCCAAAAATTCTGTAAGAGAATCTTCAAATACTTAGTGCTACATGCAGAAAAACAAAATTGCCTCCAGTGTAATTATTCACAAGCTAAAGGATAACCCACATGTCATCAAAGAGGGACAGGCAAAGATTCAGTTGCAGATGACTGTACAGTTATAGACCTTAAAGACCACAACATTTCAAGGAGACAGGAAAGCTCAGTGACAACTGTCACACAACAGTGCACAGCTGCCTTTCTAAAATTCAGATTAGACCAAACGGCCTCAAAACTGTTCATAAAGTCAGGACATCAGACCAGACATTAAGCTGAAGTGCTACAAAGTTAAAGGTATGAAAATATTGAAACTCCTGCACAGCTAACATTTTTTTTTTTTAAGTGACCACTAAGCAAAAAATCATTTTACAGAACAGCACTGATGAGATGTTTAATATGAACTATATATCTAAGGACACAAATCTACCTCAGGAATTGTTGCCTACCTCCTAGCAATAGTAGTTTTTCAAGTTATTGTGATTTCTGTTGGATATGTCATATGCATATGCCTCATGGCATAAGAGTGAACTATTTTTACAAGGGCTCCCTGTGGCTCCCTAGCAATCGCATGATCAGCACAGCCACAGGTGTCATGAAGTCAACTGGTAGCTTCGTTCCTATGCAGTAAAGATCTTAAGTAGTAAGGACAGTATCTGGATCATAAAATTCACATAGACAACGCAGATCAGAGTCAGAAAATTTAACTGTACAAAGTAATTGATAACCCATCGAACAATTTATCCAGTAGCAATTGCTCTTATAAAGGTTACTTATTATACTTTGGGTAGTGCCCAGACGACCTGAACAGGATGGGGGACCATGACCACATTATGGAATAGCAGTATGTGCTGTGTTAGGCTGTACTAATGGAGAGGAGCAGGATAAACAGGTAGGGAACACAGGGAGCTTCCTGAAACTGTCCTAGGTAAGACATGCCTTTAATGGGCCACACTAGAATTTGTTCTGCAAATTTTATAAATACAGTCTTTCGGATGTCTCAAAGTATCTGGGCAGAATAACGCCTTTATTAGACCTCAAATATGTTTTTTCATTTTGTTGGAATTAGCATGGGATTTGGAGAATGATATTGAGGGAGACTGATTGACTGAAATGAAAATCTGACTCTCTTATAGAAATATGATATTTGACCTGATGGTGACTTATCCAAATATAAAGTGGTAAAGAGGCCCAGCGTGAGGTCTTGTACTCCTCCTGAGATAATGGTTGCCGTAAATATTTCTTTAGTATACAGTAGCAGAGGCAGTTTATCACAGTTTAGAAAAGGAAGGCAATAGAGAGATCACTTTAGTCCAGTTGAAATAAAACTGAAGCCACAGAAGGGGGGAAGAAGTTAAGTAGCTAAGTGGAAAAAGGTAAGGAACCTTAGAATTTGATACTGCAGGATATGCAAATCTTTGATAATTCTGCATTCCTGGACATATATAAGAAATAGCTGCTGATGCACTGTACTAAGACTGGCAGATAGAGCATACTCTTGGGTGACTGGAACCAAACGAAGAAGCAGCAAAAGCAGCTAATGATCAACCAATAAATAATCCTTCTATAGACTTAGGCAGGTGCCCAGTAAAGGCCTTCTCGCTCTGCAAGAAAATATCCCTCCTTGCGGCCAGAAGCGGACTAGTCAACTACGCAGTCGCTTGCTTTGGTTTGCTACTATTGCCGCTATAAGTTAAGAGAGACAGGAGCTGGAGACAAACCCAGCACAAAAGTAGATATAATTAAGTGCTTTCTCCCTAAACAGACTGGAAGGAATGACTGAAAAACTGCAAAGAATCATTGGCCCGAGGCAATACAATGTGTCAATAAGGCTGCCAAATATCATCAGTGCAGCTGCACTCCAAATCCTTAGTCTAATCATTCTGTAGTCTCATGTCAAACATGTCTTGCCACCTATTATTCAAAATACAACAACAAAACAAAGAAAACCCTCCAGTGTTTGCTATAGCTTTTCTTATTCTTAGATAAGACTCACTGTGTCAGCCACATGGTAAGAAGATGAAATTTCGTTGTGGGAGTTAAGTACATTATTCCTCTAGGAAGGAAAAGTTTGAAAGTGTCGAGTTTATCCTGACTTTACCATTCTTGCCAATGTATGCGTAGCTTTCAGTTGTAATTCTATTATTAGAGTTTGTTCCTCTTCTAGCAAAAACAAAAGATATAGTGGAAGATAAAAATATCTGTGCACAAGAACGTGAAAGTAAAAGAGAACAAATGCTTTGTTTAACAGAATACTTACTTAGATAGAAAAATGGCTTCTGAACAGAACTTTTACATGGAAGGATTCTGACTCTTTTTCCAGTTATACTTCCTGGGTGCCTGTAGCTGCCTCTCTCACTGGAATACAACGAGCTTCACGCAGCAGGCTAAAACAATCTGAGGCTGTTGACGAATGTTATATATCCTCAGATGCAAAAATAAAGCTTGAAGAAAGATAAATTCAGCAAATTTATTCAGCAGAAAGATAAATTCAGCAAGGACAAGCAGAAAAAAATGCTGTTAGGATGAGCCATCATTAAGTACACTTAAGCATACGAACACCTTAGCAGAATCCTACACCATTGAATTCCAAAGACTAGTAGCGATTCTAACCAAATCACTGCCACTTAAAGCATTGAAAATAGAAACAAAAAGACAGTAACTTGGAGAAAAGATTTTGGTAGATTTGACTGAACAGAAGGAAGATGTGAACTGTAAAAGAACAAACAAAGTTTAGGTCAAGAGAATAATCTTTTTGTTTTTTTCAGATTTCATAATCTGCATCCTAAAAGTGGCAGATATGAAAAAAGGGTCTCTGCTCCTTTTCAGGGAACATAATTGTGCGGTGAAGCAAGCTTGCTCTCCTGTTGCTTGGATTTCCTTTTCTTTTACCAGGTGTATTCTAAAACACATTCTAGTGCACTATCATCAACATTAATTAAACTAAAATATCCTTTCCAATTAAAGAATAAAATACACAGCAAAATGCAGCATCTCTGAGTTATTTATTGCATTTATTCATTTACTTCCTAATTTACACTGTTTGGTCATCTCTAATACAAATAGAAGTCATTAGTGCAAATTACTAATGCTCTTATTAAAAGTTTAATAAGAGAAGTGCTTTAAGGTGAATTGAATTTTAGTCATTCAAGTCTGTTCATCTTGCAATAGTTGGATGATACCACTTTATTAGAACCTGAAACAGAATAGGATGCTGTATTCTTTACGTTTCTTTTTAGGTACTAATACTTTCATTAATTAATGTAAATAAAGAACTCCAAGTCTTGCCTGATGAAAAGTTTGTCTAAAAATATTTATTTATCATTTCTGGACTCGACCTTTAATTATTTATGGTTGTCAAATTTTAAAGGAAAAATTAAAATTCCTCTCTACAGTAAAGTCATTATGAAAACCTATAAGGCTTTTAACAACAAAAACAGCATGGGTGTCCAGATTGCTCAAGTAGTCCCAGGCCTCAGTGTAGAATTGCACTTGCAGGGTTTGTGTTTGCTGGGAGGAACACCAGGAAAACTGTTATGAAGGGAGTTAACAGAGGAGAGTAGGAGTATGAAACAAGCACAGGGAACAGCGTGAAAGAAGGTGTGAAGCTCAGTGGAAATGATAAAGGAAGCAGTTAAAAAAAGACTGTCAGGAATTTATAGAATATGTCGAAATATACAGTGAAATGCATTCTATCCCCATTATACAATGAAAGAGACACATTATTTATTGTGTTTACATTATACAATGAATAATCTCAAACTATGAATCTTTCGGAATGAAATATAGTGCCTTTAGTAGCAATCTGTAAAACCTCATATGCTGAGAGCCAAGTAGACTACCAGAAGGAAAACCAAAGCATGAAATAATCTCTCTTATATAATAGTCCTCGAAAATGAAAACAGTGGAATTTTACTGTTACGTAATAATATTTGCCAAGCAGTAAAGTCCCAATGTTTGTGTTAAAAAAGTTTAAAAAGGATCATAGTAATACAGGAACTTCAGAGGGAGACTACATATTTTGACACTCTGGCACTCCTCATTCCTCCCTTCCCTCTCCCCATTAGTAACTGCCAGTGCTACCTGTGCTTTCAGTCTGTTGCAGCGCAGAGGAAATCGCCTTCCACATCACTTTCAGAATTATGAAGACATGCTCAGGAACAGGGGGAACAACAATATGCAGAAGCAAATAGCTTGGAATACTCCACTGCCCTTCAGAGGCACAACATCCAAGCCTGTGGGCCTCCCGCAGCTAGCACATTTCTCAGAAGACCTTCCAAAAGTTACTACTACTTAAGGACCCTTACCAGGAATTGTGGGACAAGAAGAAATCACAATACATCCAGTACAGTGCAAGAATTAAATTAAGAGACAAACTGATGAAAAGAGAATTTTTAGTGAGGGCACAGTGCAACAGCGTGATTTAGCTCACACCAACTGCAAAATATGTCATGTACACATGTACATGACCTGACTCACAGTAGATGTGAGAAGTTCTATACAGTGGCAATAATTAGGACAAGTTTCCAAACCAAAAATATTTTAGATTAAGATGATCAGGATGTTATTTAAAAAAAACTTGAAGTCTAAATTACCATAAAAAAATATTCATTTCTTTTATGTTTCAGTATAACTTTATTTATATAACTATTCACTTTAGAATGGAAAAAGAGCATAGCTCATTTTACCTTGCAGGAACGCTTATAAGACAGCTATGACTGAAAGCAGAAACAGAGCTGAATATTTCTTTATTGACTATATATTTCTACCTGCTTGATTACTTATTACATGACACAGGGAATAAAGATCTTTCTTTTTATTAAATGCTCTTTCCCCTCATGGTTAAAATCGAATTAAAGCAAAGGTTGAAACATGTTCTAAAAGTCCCAAGACAGTGACTGAAGGAATCCATTTTTGTTTACCTTCTGTCTCGTATATTTTCACTCACCCATTAGCTATGATATAATCATATGCACAAGGATAAAATTAATACTGGAGGGAAAGTGAGAGGAATTCAGAACATCCTCCAAAAGCTCCTGACAGGTGTTGCTGCCAGAACTGCATATACGAGTATCATACCAAGTATTTGAAATATGTACATGATAAAGTTAGTTGTGAAATTATTATTTAACTTTAATAATGCCTTACTTGCAATATAATTTACTACTTCAAAACCGCCATGTTAGCCTACTTAACTTAGAGCATCAGCATTTATAAAATATAGATGCAGAACCTGTACATTCAAATAAAACAGGAAATTATTATGCACGCTCCAACCGCTTGCACTTAGAGGCACATATCCTAGAGTACTAGGTATATTGTGTTTCCAATTCAAAAGAAGAAAATTGATCAAATTTCAAGTATACTGAAGAAGCCTTTCATCATTTCCTTTTTTTAGCATGAATCAATAACATAAACATTAAAGGCTCTGACTGAGGAAAATAAAGCCAACTCACACCATTCAGAGACATGAAATTTAACATTAGAGGAGAGTGACAGGAAAAAATATTCAGCTATATGAAATGAATATCTTAAAATGTAAACTACATCAAAATGATTCTTCCTAATCTCAGGCAGTCAATGTTTTATTATTAAATATAACATTATTTAACAAAGCTAAAGGTTCTACATATTCAGTAATTTGGTTATTGTTCTCCAAATACTTGTCAATTCATATTCTAATTTTTATATGAGAGGCTGGCCTCCAAGAGTATGAACTGTGTTATTACGACCTAGTTCTATGTATAATCTAAGATTTTTTTTCATATATTCAGGCAAAAATTACCCCTGTCTCAGTAAAACAAAGCTTTTAGATGAGTTAAGTTGTAACAGTGGCACATGGATCTTGTATTTTATTCAGGAAGATGAAAATAGACATTTAGGTTCATTATGATTCTAAAAGTGTCCACAGGCATAAATAGTTTCCTTCTACTAACAGAGGCAACCTTTGTACAGCTCAGCCCCGACATAGGCAAATCTCCCACTGAAGTTAATATAGTTAAATTAGGCTAATTTTGCTTGACAATTTTTGGCTAAATTTTGAAAAGCTGAAGGAATAATGTCATTTATTTGTAGAATACATTTTAAAAAATTAATGCAGTGGGAGCTTTGGCTGAACACCTAAGAAATTCACAATAGACCTCAAGGTCTTTGAAATAAGCCATTGTCCTCACTGGCATTTTCAGTTTCACACAGTTTATTGTCATTGGCATGTTTTATTTGCATTAGATTTCCTCCTCCTTTCAGATCATTACATATAGTCTTATCACATATCTTAACTCTCAGTAGCGCTAGTAAGCCCATCAGAAATCTCACCAAACTCAGTAGCTCATTACTCAGCATTTACAGTCTTTCAAACGCACCTTTTCTCCTTTGGCTCCTTTGTAAATACAACATAACAGAAGCAGGAGTGACTCAGACTAGAAGTTCATCTAGCTTGGCATCCTGCCTCTGTCAGTGGCTATTATGGAAATGGTATTTCAGGGCAACTACAGAATGGTATTTCTCCCTGTATCTTTTCAGCAGTCAGCACCTTAAGAACTTCACGAGCAAGCAGTTGAATCTAGATGACCTTACTTAACAGTCCTTGGTAGCATCTTCCTTCGTTAATTTGTCTGATCACTTCTAGAACCCACTTTCAAAACTCGTTGTAGCAACGTGCGTTTGCCCTGTGAAAATTACTGCCTGATAACACAAGAATGGGCAGTATCCAGTAAAATTATCAATGTCACTCACAATTTAATCAACATCTAACACATCCCTTTCCATTATCTCTTGGTAACGTGTTATTATTCATTTTACGAATCTTTATAATTTAGCATATAGAAACTTCGGCTGGAGACTGCCATAGATTCTGGTGTGGTAACCTCCCTAATCTCCTTGAAAATGAATGAAATACAACTTTTTTAGCTTCTCTGTTACAGTTTTATCCCTTTATTCATCAAATATTTGTCAATCTTACAGACTGTCTGACAAGCTTTCTGCTTCTGATATGTCTGAAATATGACTTCTGAAACGTCTTTTAAATTTTTTACACTTTAGCAAGTTGCTCCCAAATATCCTTTTGGCTGACTGCACAGATCATTCAATCTAACTTGCCAGAGTTATACGTATATGATTTTTTTTTATCTTTTTTTTTTGTGTTTTAATGTATTAATGTTTTAATGTGTATTCAGATATCAATAATTATATAAAAGGCAGAAGATAACTTATCTACCTACTAAAAATTCTATCTTGCTAGCCAAATTTGAGGCCGCTGCCCTCAATTAAGAGCATATACATATATATATAAAAATGAGTCCTGAGGCCAAGCACGGCATTTCTGTTCTATGGAGATCTTCTGGAAGCAGAATTAACAGTATAATCTGCACTTCATGATGGGTATCCATCAAAGACATAGGAAGGAATAAAAATGTTACAGAATGTTCTTGAAAGTCACAGAAAGTCCTCCCATAAATTTTGTTGTAGGGAGTTTCAGAATTACTTTACTTACAGACTGTATGAAAAGCCCAAAATGCAGAGGAAAGTTCACTTTCTGTGTTCCACCTATGATCATCTTAGATTTTTCTGGCAGATAATCAGGCACAGCTCTGCACTGGAATATGTCCCAATAATACAAACATAGCACAAATAATCATGTAGAACGTTAAGCCTATATTGCATAGAGTTTTTGGTCTAGAAGACTTCGAGAGAACCAGATGGAATAATTAAAATTCTCAAGCCCATGCTACTTTGCGATTTTATTGCCACAGAACTGTGGGTCAGTTGCTAGGATTTTCCCCCCCCCATTTGTGGCACCAAACATACAAATAAATTCTTATCCAAGACATTTCATATTCAGGTGATTAAACTAGATTAAAATAACCTCCATTATATTCTGTATTTTTCCAGCTTTTCTGAAGAGAAAAGATCTCCTTTGATGTTCTCTCAGAACACAATAAGCTTGTTGGGAAAAGGAATCCTGTTTTAAATGACAGCTGTCATATTTTGTTATGGAAGTGCAATTCTATTTAATGGACTTGATTGTGCAATTTGCTGCACCTACCTCTCATTGTGTGGGCTTATATGAGCACGTCTGAGTAGTGCTGCAGAATCAATGCCAAAATAAAACAGAAACATGCATAAGTGGGAAAAACTGGGGGGATAAAAAACCCTGAGAAAAAGCACATATACCTCATATAATCAAATCCAGAGTTGGCTACAATGTAATTTGGATTACATCTTCTGAAGGTGACTTCTCAGGTGAGGGTAAAGATATTTCAACATTTTTTTTTTAGAAGGAAGAGAGATTAAAATTGTTTCTTAGCACTTAAAAACATCCCTTTTCACAATGCAATACATTTCCGATAATCAACATTCTGCCTAAGCTCTTGTCAAGAACACGCAAAGTGACTCAGATAGCTTGTGCAGTATCTAACTCCAATACTTAACCAATTAAAGGGCTCTAATTGTTTTGAATGAGAAAGGTACTATTTAAAATAAAATTCTATTCTATTAAATTATAAATGTACTATAACATATAACCAGCACCTAATACTGTATTCATCTGCCCTTTTTTCCCCCTCCCTCAAGAAAAAAAAAATCTTTTCAGGGAAAGGAGATGAAGGACTAAGTTTCATCCCTGAGAGAGCAATATGCCAAGCAGTAACGAGAACTCAGTGACAATACCCGAAACAAATTAATAATTTTAATTTCATTCCAATGAGAATATCTCAGTTGTGACCTATGGATATTTATGTTTTACTATATCACAAGCTACCAACACAGCTCTGACACTATAATTTTTCCTTTTTTTTTTTTTCCTTCTTCTTCTTCTTTCATATGTGTTCTGCCTCCAAATGAAAGCAGCCTACTCCCACAGACTAACAGACTGCAACAATATTCAGTCAAGACTTGGAATTTAAGCACAAAGAAAAGAAGAAGTCACAGAAGGAAAATACAGTGGTTAGGGCTGGAATTCTTGCTCCTGCTTCCTCTACAAGTGGGGGTCCCTAACTTAAGCTTAGGAAAACATAATGTTATTCATATTTAGTGCTCCAGTAATGCCTTTTTCCCAGCAGCACTATGAACAGTCTAGAAAAATAAATATTTTCAAGAGTGCACAGTAACAATTACAGTTTGTGGTAGAAGAAGAGAAAAGTCAATTCATTTTCATTAAGGGATCATCTTCATTTCTTCCTTAATAACTAAAGGGCCTAACAATGAAATAAGATTTAGGGCAAAATCCTTTCCCTACTTGATGGCAAAATCATCGTTTCATTTAACTCAGATAGAGTCAAGATGTTCATGCAATATATGAAGATAACTTTATTGCAGGCATTGCATGTATAATTAATACTATAAACTGTATTTCTATAACAATTCCCTAATGGGCTGCAAGATGTTAAAAGATGTGATGAATTTAACCTCATCCAACAAGAAGACTTAATCACTGTCAGGACAGAAATGAATGATATTAAGGCCAAAGCACGGCAGACTCAATGATAAAAGATTACTGAAAGTATACTTTCCTGCACTTTCTTCACTCTGCAGCAAAGAGTGGATTTATTTCCCTTCTTCCCCACTTTTCAGAAAGCTGGCTGCAGCAAACAAAATTAAAAAGTGCCCATTATAAATCTTGTAAATGTAAATTTACAGATAGGAGAACACATGACAGGCATTTGTTATCTTAGACTGAGTTGCTGGAAACCGCTCTACTTTCTTGCGGTAAAGAGAACCACAAGGAATTTCAGGGCTGGAATCAGTCCTGAATGTTGCAGCACATATAGCTGACAAAAGCATAGTATAATCCATGATGGACAGACAATCTGAAAGCATTCTTGGGTTTTGTATAGTTTTGCGTAGGTCTAACTGAAATTTGTCTTTTCTGCTTCCGAGCATTAAACTATAATTGCTAGGAATAAATATATTTTCAGTCAATAGCTCTTCACAACTTATGGAGAGTAGCCATAAAGACATGTTGGAATTGTCTACCAATGAGTGCTGATTTTAATAAATCTTACAGTACTGGTAAAAAATTAAATTCTTACAGTCTTAGAAGACCATGCAAATTTTCATAAAGGGCAAGGAGGATGACCCAGGTAACTATCAGTCCTGAATAGGTTAGAGGAAGAAGCTGACAAGGGATTCAACTGATAAAGAATTAAAAGAGGGAACATAAATAATGCTAGTCAAAATGATTTTATGGAAAAAGAGACCTGTCAAAAATGATTTTATTATTTTAGACTAAAAGTGTGGTTGATAACGTTAGTCTCACAGATGTAAAATACTTGCACTTCCATAAGCTATTTCAATCCATATTGCATGAAACTAACCTAAAAATTAGCCTTACAGAATACCAACAAATCAAGTCCACGTTTGGACTTGACCCAGCTAACTTGATGATGATTCCCTATTGATAACTACTCTGTGAAACCCATCAACATTTTTAGAGCAGTTCTGCAAAGACTGATAGTGAGCCTGATGGTGAACATGTTCACCGTAGCAAACAGAAATCCCATATTCAGATATACTAAAATTTGCAGGTAACACAACTAAACAATGCAAAGGACAGGACAGCTACAGAGGTGAACTGTATCACCTATTTTAACTCCAGTTAAACTGCAGAAAGGTTAAACTACATATTAAAAGATACATTTTTTTATCTGTATAAAAGCTCATAAGAAACACAGGAAAGTTCTACAGTACAAATACCACATCTTAGAAATCAGAGACCTAGGAAACACTGCAGGTTCATACCAGAGAAGCAACTTAACATTAGGCGCTCCCTACAGTGCTGCAACAAAGGGGCCAGTTTGACCCTAGAACACAAAAGCAAGGATATAAAGACTAAAAGAAGCTTACATTAATTTTAATATAAGACACTGGAAATCCTGATATTAGGGCTGTACATACAATTCGAGTGTTTCTATGTTAATGTGGATGTTGAAAACAAGGCATAAAACTGAGCTCCCAAACTGATTTGAAGGTTGGAAGTACCTTACAGCAACACTGACAGAGCTTGGTACTTCTAATTTAAGCCAAAAAAAAAAAAAAAAAAAAAAAAAGACTACGGCCGAACATATACCAAGAAGTTAAAGTGCGATTTAACAGAGCATGAACTACAGTGCATTAACTCTATACACAAACAGTCTTATATAATACTCTGGCCTTTACCCAAGGTAGCTTCTTCTGCTGTAGAACCAGCATAAGGTACTTCAGCTTAGTGCACAATTCTTACAGGGAGTTAGTGCTAATTGGCTGCCTTATAATAAACTCACACTCTAGCTCATCGCACACAAATGTGCCAGTGTAGCCAAGGGCAGAGAAGTGACACAAATACAGCATGTAAAATCTTTCCTAAGAAGAAAATACTTCGTTCTAAAGGATTGTTAGAAAAATATCTGGAAAATGACTTTTTTTTTTTTTTTAAAGAATCTGGACATTCGCTTGAATTTAACAACCAAAAGTTGGAAGAAATCAAAATTAATTATTTCTTCTATCAATTGATGTCTTCAAACCAAGATCAGATGTTTTTGGGGAGATAATATTTTGGTTAAACACAGCTTATCATTAACAGATAAAATGCAGTATTGGAGATGTGTAAGAAGGCACACTAGATTAATTAAGCTCTGTTGGCTTACCAGGCATTATTGTGGGCATTTTTAAATTAAAAGAAAGAACGAAAGAACGAAAGAACGAAAGAACGAATTTCCTGTAAAGCTTTAGTTGCAAATACATTGTACAGTGGATTTACTGATTGTATTTCAAAAGTTTTAATAGTGCCACAAACTCTGGAAGACACAGAAAGACTGAGTTCAGAGATCTCAGGTATATTCAGGGTCCAAAAGGTAGTTTAAACTGAGTATTATGCAAGTGTAACTTATTTATTCTCATGGGATAACATTACACTTTACTCTATTTTAGCATTCCTTGCAAATACTTCAGAGGAGCCTTACAGCAAATAAAGTGCTTAAGAGCAATGACAAGGCTACGAAATCTGGAATAGAAAAAGAAGTAAAGGAAGAAAATTGAAATCAAACACAATTTTACTTTATGCATCGTATGAATTAGTTAGCAATTATGAAAACATTCTTTGGTTTCACAGTGATATTGCGTGTACCATTTCATCCTTTGTTATGCAGCCTTGAAAAGCAATTTATCTTTTTTTTTTTTTAATATTAGGCCGTTAGTAGTAACCTATGTGAATATACTGAATTACATGCAGCAATTTACAAATAATCAGTTTTACATTCTGCTGTGTTGCTATACTCATGGTGGGCTGTAGTATGAGGTACTTCAACAGGTGTATCTTTGTCTACAATGCATTTAATACAGAGTTTAAAAGTATTCTGAAACAGTTCTGAGATGTTCACTTACAAGTTACAAAGTTATTGTTCCAAGTCCAATAAGCATTTTTCTCTCTCAGACACTCTGATTCACTTTAGTGTTTCAAATGAAAATATAAAACTGAAAATTTCTGGCAGTGTTAGCAGCAGTAAAGTTAATGAGATGTTGCCTCTAAAATTATTCACTTTCTCTAAGGATTCAGTTTTGTTACATAATAGACAAAAATTAAATGTCATTATACATGGAACACGAGACAGATATATCGCATTTCCTTAATTCAGCTATGTTTCTTTAGTAGTTTTCAACTAAATTTTGAAGAATTATTAGAAATTACATGCAGATAACTTTAAATTAGAGTTTTTGTTCTTCAGCACTGATATAGATAATATTTCATCATTTTTATTGCAGAATAAAAGAGAAAGTAATTTTTCCAGAAGCATCTAAGTTCATAGACAATTTATGTGCTTTTGAAAATGGGAGCTGGACTCCCACACTGTTAAGAAATTTGGAAAGTTTCTTCTATAATTTTACCCACCTGCCCCAAATGAAAAAGATCATATATAACTCCAAACATTTGCCTCCTCAGAACATTGTAAATCACTGCACATAAGCCTAAATATGACTGCAAGAGCCAGCATATATAACTACAGTTACACATAACCCCTTTCTCTACCACAAAGTTCAACAAAGGTGGAAGTAACTTAAGCCGTGGATTTTCACAGGTGAACCTGTTTATATTATCTTTCAGGTCTGAGATTAGCAGAATGGCTGAGTCCTTTCAGCTGCAACTGAAAAAAATAGGAGCTAAACATCAAACAGAAAGGATTGTATACTGGTAAGTACTTAAAGAAATCTAGTCTCAGATATTTCAAGATGAGTATATAAAATAAGCCTGACATTTTTGTATTCTTGGGAAGAGGGATACTATCTCCTCAATAAACATGCATTAAGGTGGCAATTTATTTCACACTATAAGGCACTCCAATTCTACAGCAATAAGTACTACAGAAAAGCTCATGAAGAACTTAATTATTCTGCCTTCAGCACAGCGTTTAAGTAGCATATAGTAAATAGCATATAGTGAGGCCTGGGACCACACATTGAACATGATAAAACAAAATACTGGGTCACTACTCACTAAATTATTATCTTGTACTTGAAAATAATATGAGATTATGTATTTAAAGATCACATAAGGAATATGGCATGAGCAACCCACAGCATAGCAAAGACTCCAGCTCCACATCATTACACAATTAGTTTCTCACACATTTCAGAGGTGCAGGCCCACCCACAGTGGTGCTACCTCAGTTTTGCTTATTTTTTTCCTTTTATCAATTATGGGCCTTTATCATAAACCTAAACTGACTCACAATTAGCAAGAGAGAAAATTCTCATACCTCTAGAAGAGCTCCCACTGTTGTCAAGCCCTCATAGTCTTAAAAACTTCACTAACCCTTTCCTCTTAAGGACACGAAAAGCAACATTACCTACATATCCAATCCTCAGTCTTCTCCCCACCCCACCCCCATACCACTTTATACCACCTGGTTGTAAATCCCTACTATATGAGTCTCATTAAGACTCTCAGAAACACAGCTCTCAAAAATGACTTATTTAACCCTTTTCTCCCGTCACTGGGTTAAACTAAAACTGCAGGCAAACCTAACTTTTGAATGTGAGACACTTCAATTTTAGTGATGTTCTCTTCTCAGTGACTTCAGTGGATTTGGTGTTTTACAATATGAAGAGTAACTCTTGATTGTCATAAACAGTTTTCTGGTGGCTTTTGCAGTATAGCTACATGGTGAAAAATGGTGGCAAATATAGTATTGTAGATTTCCATGTTTATTACCTTTCAGAGATGTCCATATCTAACTGCTGAAATTACAACTGGAGAGAGAATTATTCTAACTGCCAGCCACATAAACACAACCTGGCATCTGAATGACAAGCTGGGCTTTTTCTGGCTCATATATCTTAACCAGCCAAAAAATGTTAGCAGTTGAACTTACTAAATGTTTTTGTTGTTGATGCACCATGCAGAAATACAGTCTAGTTCGCCTTGCCATATATGTGGAGACTCTGTAGTGCTATTAAGAGTAGAAAGGAGAAAAAAAGCTTAATTTTGTTAATAACAGAGAAATTCACAATTCTGTAGGTAACGGTTGTGCATATTGGTGCCATCTTAACAAGGTCACAAAGGCCCCACTATGGTATAGATTTGGTGGCATAAGCAAGCTAAGTTATCTGTTTCCTAAAATCAAGAAAAAGACTTCAAACTAGCTGCCAGCTATTACGTCATTCCTCTTGCCTCTTTAACAATTTACACTTAAGATACACATGAATAAATCATGTGCGCTAAGTAGATGGCTTCCTCTTCTTGTGGCACCCACAATAATCTATATAAATCTCCTCAGGGGCAGGAGGGAGGCCATTACCTGCCTCCTATGCTCTGGATGGCCATAAACATTGTGGGATTTTGAAGACTAGTCTAAGATGGACCTTTTGTTTCAACAGTCCTTGGGACTGTTGCAGAGAGACATCCCCAAAGAATCCCTGAAAACTGAAGAGGTCGTTGATATATGTAAGGCTCTAGAGCTCCATCTGCACTTACTAAAACTGTCCTAATGCACAGGGAGGACATACCATGAATAACTAAGTGTAATCATCCCCACAGAGGATTACAAATAGGTGCTTGCTAAATGCAGAGGCTATCTCACAACTCCAAATGTCTTCTTGGTCTTAAGATAGCTGTCCTGAGATTTTGAACTTTCACATTGTTCTGCTCCCCAGTCCTGGTGTACCCAGTCTGTACATACTACTTCAAACAAATACACATACATCCTGTACATACCATTTAGAGACTAAAATATTAGCATATTACTATTTACATTTTTTCAAGAGAGAACAAGTATTAACTAACCAGGCCTCAAAAAGCTCAAATTGAAAAAGTTTATGGCAGTTCAGTGATAGAGACAGAGTCTAGACATTCTCATTCTCAGCCTTTAGATTGAAATGCAGAGTAATTGATTTAATTAATCCTTGTACCTTGATAGGTTAAATGAGGCAATATGACCTATTGGTTTGAGCATAGGACCCAAGAACTCTTTATCATTTCTAATATGACTATGCAGTGGGTTTTTCTGCATGGTTTTCATCAGCTGATGTACTCTTTCTGAACTAAATTTTGCGAAGGCTTTCCTATTACGCCATTTCTTTACTTTTACCCCATAGAAGGTAAATAAAGGCAGCATTTAGTCCTGAGTGTTTTATTTACCATATTTATTGCATTTATCCTACCACACAAGAATTTATGGTTAGCTTTGCAAAGGCATGCTGAATTCCTGTTTCCCACTCATTTTAATGAGGAAAGTATCAAAACATCCTTGAAATCTGTGCCTGAATATTTTTAAGGATATAGAGCAGGTTGCCCAGGATCCTGTCCAGTTGGGTTTTGAATAACTCCAAAAATGGAGACACCAGAACCTCTCTGGGCAACCTGCTCCAGTGTTTGATTATTCTTATGATAAAAAAAAATAATCTTGTGTTCAAATAGAATTTCTTGTATTACAGTTTGTGCCCATTGCCTCTTGTTCTGCTACTGAGCACCACTAAGAAGAGTCTGCCTCTGCTTTCCTTAGTTCCCCCCATCAAGACCCCCTAAGCCTTCTCCTCTGCAGGCTAAACAATCCCAGCATTCTCAGTGGCTCCTTGTATGACAGATGCTCTAATCCCTTAATCTTCTTCACGGCCCTTTGCTGGACTCACTCTAGTATATCCTTGTCTGTCTTGTACTGGGGAGCCCAGCACCAGACAAAGCGCTCTAGAGGTGTGAGTGCTGAGCAGAGGGGAAGGATCACCTCCCTCAACCTGCTGGCGATACTCTTCCTAATGGAGCCCTGGAGGCTGTTGGCCTTCTTTGCCATAAGGGTGCATTGCTGGCCTGTGGTCAACCTGCTGTCCCTCAGGACCCCCAGGTCCTCCTCTGTAGAGCTGCTTTCCAGCTGGTTGGCCCCCAGCCTGTACTGGTGCATGGGATTATTTCTCTCCACACACAGAACTTTGCACTTCCCTTTGTTGAACTGCGTGAGACTCCTCTCAGCCCATTTATCCAGCCTGTTGAGGTCTCTGTGAATGGCTTCATGACCATCCGGTCTATCAAATACTCCCCCCATTTTTGTATCATCTGCAAACTTCCTGGGAGTGCATTCTGTCCCATCAGCCACATCATTAATGAAAACATTAAACAGTATCACACCCAGTATCAGCCCCTGGGGTAAACCACTAGTCACTGTCTTCAGCTCAACTTCATGCTGCTGACCATAACTCTTTGAGCCTGGCAGTTCAGGTTTTAATCCACCTCACTGTCCACTTATCTAGCCTACACTTCATCGCTTTGTCTATGAGGATGTCATGGCAGACCATCTCAAAAGCCTTGCTAAAGAAAAGATAAACAGCATCCACTGCTCTTCCCTTAGCCATGAAGCCAGTCATCTCCTTGTAGAAGGCTACCAGCTTTTTTAAGCATGATTTCCACTTCATAATTCCATGCTGACTACTTCCAATCACCTTAATGTCCTTCACGTTCCTGGAAGTGATTTACAGGAGTATTTGCTCCATCAGCTTCCCACTGATCTAGGTGAGGCTGGCTGACTGGTCTGTAAGTTCCCTAGACCTATCTTCTTGGGCTTCTTGAAGACAGGAGTAACTTTTGCTTTCTTCCAGTCCTCAGAAACCTCTCCCAACCACTGTGACTTTCAAATATAATCAAGAGTGGCCTCGCAAAGACAGCCACCAGCTTACTTGTGGTGCGTTCATCAGGTCCTATGGACTTCTGCATGTCCAGTTTGTTTAAATGATCCCTAACCTGATTCTCCTCCTCTTCCAAGTCTTCCTTGCTCCAGACTTTCCCACTGGTCTCAGGGACTAGGGATTCTTGAAGATCAGTCTTACCAGTAACAACTGAGGGGAAGGCATTGAGTTCCTCAGCCTTCTCCGTGTCATTTCTCACTAGATTCACTGCCACATTCAGCAGTAGGTCTACATTTTATCTTGTCTTCCTGTTGCTATTAATGTACTTGTAGAAGCCTTTCTTGTTGCCCTTCATGTCCCTTGCCAGATTCAATTGTAGGTGGGCTCTGGCTTTCCTAACCACATCCTTGCATGCTTGGACAATGTCTCAATAGTTCTCCCAGGCCACCTATCCCTCTAGTATGCCTCCTTTTTATGTTTGAGTTTTGTTGGGAGCTACTTGTTCAACCATGCAGGCCTCCTGCTGCCTCTGGTTGATTTCCTGCTTGTTAAGATGGACTATTCTTGAGCTTAGAGGAGTGATCCTTGAAAATCAACCATCTCCCCTGGACCCCTCTTCTCTCAAGGGTTGTACCTCATGCGATTCTTCCAAGCAGGTCTCTGAACAGGTGAAAGTCTGCTCTCCTGTAGTCTAGGTTGTAATCCTTCTTCTTTTGCCATGTTCCCTCCTATCAGGGGGTTGCATCATGTTGTTCTCTTTGTACCAGACTTCACTTTGGCAGTGGTAAGAGAAACAAAGATAGAAGAGTTAATTTCATTCAGAGATAAGATATGAAGGATTTTTTTCTCTCAGCCCTTGATGAGCTAGCTTGCTCTGGAAATTTGACTCTAACCCATTTCTAATAGTAATGGATTTATCATTTTGACTGAAACTCTGTGAAGAGAATATCAGTTTTGATTTGTATGTCACTACCTTAACTTCATTCCCCCATGCCCCTTTTAGGGTCTAGAAGGTACATGATGTTAAAATAATTAAATATTTTAACTATGGATTATTATATCTAAACTAAAAATCTACTTATGGCAGTTAACATTCTTTTACTGGGGTTCACTGAAATCTATTAGGGCAATAAACTCATTAATGAAACACTGTGGTTGAGAATTTTAATGCAGTGAAGCCAGGAAATGAATGTGACATTATCATTCTGTAAATAAGCTAGCACACATAAATAACCTAACTGATATGCATTTTGACAAAGATATTCAACATTCCATCCGACCAAACAAAATTCACTACATCTATACAATAATCCCTAATAAATGCTATATACAGAAGTTCAGTCTTTGATTCTAGAACTGTATCAAAAGCCAGGGAAATTTTTCATATTTCTGGTTTTAGCATATGAACCAAAGTATTTGTCTTCAAATAATGTATTACTCCAAAAATTAGAGGGAGAAATGACATACAAGCTGACCAATGTCAAAACAGTAAGCCTAAGACTACATTAAGCATCTCTCTCTGATGCACTTTCTTCTTCCATCTCAATGCCATTGGCTACAACTTAATTGATAAACAAATATATTTCTATACAAATGTTTAACGAAGGTCTTAACTGTAGCATCACTAAAGACACGGTGGCCTAACCAAGGCAAAGCTTGTAGACTGCTTCTCTAGCAAACAATTATCACCTCTTCTTACACATTTTGTTGTGGATATTTACCAATGAAATGTTATTTGGATCATAATAACTATATTGATTTTTTTTCTACTCTCCCCTTAGATACATACCGCAGTTGAATAGGTCCTCTGTAAGCACTCAATGTAATAAGTATTACCTAATGCTAAGCTTTTGAGATATGTAAGAACAGAAGCTGACCTATATGAACCTATTTTTAGACAATCAAGCCAGAAAACTATTGATGATAGATTGGCCTAGCAACTCTGGAAATTAAGAAAAGCCTGAAATCAAACAGAAAATCATAAAACATAAGGCAGCTGTTGTGGGCAGCATCAAAATCTTCCATGGCCTTTCATATGTCATAATTTCTATTTTATCTGTGCTTGCCAAGCTCATTGAGTTTGTGAGATGTACTGTGGAAGATGTTCTAAATAACATTGACTGAATGGGCTAAGACATGGGAATGAGGAGTGAGGAACTGATTTTCTATCTGGGGAATATCTATTTTTAGAACTAAATCTATGTAGAATTTGTTGGAAAAGAGAATGATATGTTGTGCCCATTATGCTGGTGAAGACACTTGTAAGAGTGTTCACACACAACTCTACCCATCCTGTGTGAGGTAATGATGAATAAGCGTACCAGTAGTAAATGACAAAGGAAGAACAACGGATATCTTCTGAAGTTGTTTTTACCTACAATATAGACTACTTTATTTTTCAGCTGAGTAATATAAACTACTGCAGACTAATACAGACATGCATACCTTAATTCATTCCATAAATAAATCAAATTAATATACAGCCAAGGTAAAAGAATAAACTGGAAGCAATTTATGGCACTAATAAAGTTTGGGCTGCCATCTAGATAGCTACAGCCTTCTCCCCTTGTCCTATCGTCAACATCATAGTTATGTTGGTTCCTGTTACCACTGACCCCCCAATTTAAGTTCTCTAAACTACAATCAGTGTTTTCTTAGAAAGGTCACAAATCTGGAACTTGCACTCTCCAAAAGACTTACAATTCCTGACTCTGGAAAGTTGTTAGAAAAGTATCACCTTGGTTTTGTATTTCGGTGTTCAGTAGATTATAAACAATACTTACCTCATATATGGCATTATTCAACATTAAATCTCAAGTGTTTTTACAAAGGAAGTAAATAGCATTTTTCCTACTTTATAAATGTGGAAACTCAGGCTAGAAGATAAGTAAACTTGCCCTAGCCAGTGAGTGTGATCTTTTGAGTCTCCATTCAGTGCTCTGTCAAACAGAATCACTGCTTTTAATAATTAATAGAAAGGAGTTTATCATTCTCTCAATATGCACGGTTCATTTAGCTACTCTCTGATAAATGTCTTTTATATTTTTATAGTATTATTTATGTGGACCTCCTTTAGACCAAGGTTGACTGCTTCAGTCACAGATCAACATATGGAGTGTTTGCAAATGATTTTCTAAATAAACATAAATTACTGGAAAAGAGATACATTTCTGTATAACTTTCACATTATCTTTACTATGTGATAAAGATCAAAAAATAAAGAACCTTTAGCCTCAATATATTTGGTAATATGGTAATAGATTTTATAGAAACAATGGGAAAAACAGATTGGAATACCTGTATACTAAAAGCACAAGTGTTAGAGGTAAGGGAGGAGTTAACACTGCCATCACAGGTGGAATACAGTTCTCTGTAATGTATCATTACAGAACTATAATTTACTTTTAAAATCATTTCCTTCGTCCATAGTTCCATACTTTACACCCTTACACAGAAAAAATTCTCATAGAGCACAAGAGCTGCTATTTAGAAAAAACCTGCAGAAAGCTAACTCCTGCACAGGGACAGATAATCAACTGTATGTATATTTTTAGAAAACTCAGATAAAAGACAAGGCTCCTGGGATACGGTGTGTGCAGACCTTACCACAGCATGCCAAAAGCCCAGAAGAGCACTGTTGCAAAGAACCATCTTTGGAGTATGGCAAAGAATTTAGAGTGGGGTTCATTTTATTTTATAGTTAACAACCAAACCCAGATATCTTCAGTTTTACCAACCTACTGTTCATAAAGAGAAAAAGCAATTTTTGCCTGTGAATACTACCTGTCTTTCAAGAGAAAGTTGTAATAATAAAACAACACCAATTATTTTACTTTTTGTAAATCTAACAAAAAACAAGCTTCATGCTGTTTTCACTAGTAGTGCAATTTTTTTCACACAGTCAGAACCAGAACCTGCAGAGATTAATCAAGTTCTAGATATCTCAACACCCCCCAAATCTAATACAGTTACAGCATGGAAAGCCCATCCCGATGTTCGAGAATCAGCCAATCAGTTTCTCAGTTCTAAAGCAGCCTTGAGCAAAAGTCAAAATTGCTTAGTATTGTTTAGACACTTCTGAGGCATTACACTTCAACCCATTTTCAGATCACTTGTTGAAAAAAGTATGAACTGTTCGTGCTTACCACCTCCAGTGGCTGTGTAAAATGAAACTTTTGTCCCTTTTCATGAATTCAAAGGTACCCTGATGCAGGAGAAGGATCAGAGTTTGGGGGTCTGTTGTGCCGACCTTAGGGAACTGAGCTGCACAGCGGTGTCTTTCTTAGTCTCTTCCCTTTTTCCCGCGATTGTTCAAGAAGAAAAATAAACCAAGTGGAGAGCAGTATTGGGACTGATCTATGTGAGTGCAGCAGCGCATAAGTTAAGCATCTCTCAAAAATGCAACATAACATGTGCATGGCTTGTACACCAATGAATATGTACGAACAACCAGTAAGGAGCTCTGTGTTTTTCTCATGGCGCAGAGAAAGAAAACTCCACTCCATTCCCAAGAACTCTTCAGTACACAGATTTTCACATTAGGTTAAGCTGAGCAGAAAAATGTGGGTCATCCAATGTCTTCAGAGGTATATAGCAACTCCTTTAAAGATTCAAGTGCTTCACCCCGAAGTAATCGACCTGAATCAAGAATCATCCACATATCAAACTTAAAATCTGAAAGGTGTTCTTTCCCTATCTGTACATGTGTACACAACCAATATGAACTAAGACGATAAAGGCCATTTTAGCGTCACGTAGCAGACTGCTATGAAAATGTTTGCATGTACAGCACAAAATGCCATGAATACTGAAGGGAACCCTTGTGGGTCAAGAGCACTCAGCATTACATTTGCCAGATGCATCAGTTCTGCACCTGCTAAGAAAATTGCATCAACATCAAAGACCGTTCACCATTTTCAGATTGCTACCATCCTCACTAAAGATGCAAACAACATGCGTGCCACTGCCTTGTTGTCATTGTTTGCTTTGCACAGACTGGTGTTCCAGACCTATGTTTGTGCACTGGGTTTTCATGGAAGCCTTCAGTTCAACCATTCTACATTAAAGCCTTGTGCCTTACAGACACCAGGCAACTGCTCAGCCCCCGGTGCTGTGAAGGTATGCGATCTTGCAGGCTCTGGCCATTACCCTGGATTTGGCAGGGTCTAGCTGAGCACCCAGCCCAGTCTTACACATCAGCCCGAGGCTCCTACAAACCTGGCAAATAGTCCCTTTCCATCATTTAGAGACAGGTCGTTACAATCTTACAATATCTCATTTTTGTAATTTAAAAAATGTAATCTATTTTAGAATGCTCTTTCTTTAATTTAGCAAATACAAATGCGACAGGAAGGTGAATCCCATTTTAATTTGGTTATAGACATTTTTATAGGGTAGTGCCAATATTATAAATGTGATAGATTGCTGACAGATGGATATCTTTATAACCAATTAATAAAAACTATATAGACTGTTCTTTATTATTTTTTATACTATTTTCTTTGTTACTAATAAGAAATAAATTACTTCCACAGTTGTCAGATGGGGTTTTAACAAGGTAAATAGATTATTTTTCAATACTTTTCAGTAATACCCCTATGAGTTATTATAATGCTAACAATTATTTTCTCTAATTCTCACTGGTATTTCAAGTCCTTTTCTTTTTGTCAACCATTAAACTGTCAGGAAAAAAAATCTAACTGTATTTTTCTTTTAGCAGTATTATTTCAATTAGATTAATATTTCCTGAGTTTATAATTAATTTGATAGAAATGTCATTATAGTAAAAAGCCAATACTCCTTCTGTTCCTTGCTGGCAAACTTTCTCTATAACGTAGAAATTTATAACAGTGCCAGAAATCATCAGTTTGCCTAAATATGGATATACACATGTCAAATATTTGTTTCTTTTTACTAATTTCTATAGCACCTATTACCATGATATCTAGATGAATCTTCCATTATTTATGATTAGAAGCATAATTTAAACAATTTAAATAGATATTTAATAAAAATTAAATATCATCTCTGCCAATGTTTTCACAGTTCTTTAGGATCTAAATCTTTTTTTGTGCAATGGCAATATATCTTTGCATGAAAGCAAACTTATGATTTGATATTTTGAAATTTTGAAATGCAGATAGAAAACATAAGACCACACAAAGTACTCAGGAGTGTTGTGAGGATAAGTTAAAATTTTCACAAAGAAAACTAGATATTAATACATACAACTATAAAGCCATTTTCATCCTCTATTGTACATAATGTATGAGAGAATTTGATAATTTTAATGCCAGAAATAATGTACCTATTAAAATGTCTTTAAATAAGATGCTTGATATTGGGAAGTTCTTAGCAATTTCAGACCTTTGCAAATAATGCTATAAACTTCAATTTCACAATGAAACAACGTTATAACCACTATGCATTTTACTGAATTATTTCTTTATGGGACTACTCTAAATATCATCTCATGCTACTAGTTGCTGTTGTTCGTTCTTCAGACAAATGTCTAAAAACTTGATTTCTGCTTAGCAAATACTTTTTCCTATTTTTTCCAGTAAAGTTGAGGTCAGTCTGTCTACTGTCCAGTACCTGTATTTAACAGCAAACCTATAAACAAAAGTAAAAATATGCACAGATAGTGGAATAATAGGGAATAATCTTTGTCCTCTACTGCAATAAAGCATGAACCAATACCATCATGATGATTACAAAAAATAAAATTGCTTAGAGAAGTCTAGAGTAAGTTTTTCACTTAATTAAGTTTAGAAGGAAATCACAATTCCTAAGATTTAAACTGAAGAATGAAAAAAAAATTAGGTCATGTACACTATTCGAACAATTAGTGCTGTATTGGTTTTATGATGTTTCTATGTTTATTTCTGATTTTTAAATGTTGAGTAATGTAGATCGTCCTATTTTTATATTCTGACATAAACATCTGCTGTTGGCCACTTAGACAAGAGATGGTTACAGACAGACATTTTTTCTGACCCAGTACCGCCACCTTTATGTTCTCATGCACACCACTACTACATTATTCTAAAGTCTATTGATATCATGATCAGAACTACTTCCTCAAATGTAATTGGATATTTTTAACTTCCTAATATTGCACAAAAATAGTATTTTCTTCCAGTCTATTAGTTTTTAACAATCCCTTATACTGTCTCAAAATTCTCTACCTTCAGGTACTTTTTTATCTTTTAAATATTTACAGGGGATTTTCACGTACCTTTTGCAATCATAGATATTATATGATCAATTCTTGTCCAAGAGAGCAATTAACCAAAAATGCACTAACCCTAATGTCAGTGTGACAATTTATATGTTTAAGTATATGTTTTCTTTTTCTGGACCTTGGCTGTACATCTTTCAGTCTATTGTACCAAATAATTATCTGCCATTTTGTTACGACTTTTGTAGTTTTTTTCTTAACTTCTTCAAAATGGTATTGAGTATGAAGAGTAAAACATTTATAAATAAGGATCTTCTCTGGAGATATTCAAAACCCTCCTGGACACGATCCCGTGCAACGTGCTCTAGATGACCCTGCTTGAGCAGGAAGGTTGGACTAGATGATCTCCAGAGGTCCCTTCCAACCTCAACTTAAAAAAAAAAAAAGAAAAGAAAAGAAAAAAAGAAAAAAGAGTTAACTGGAGGAAGAGCACAAAACTAAATAAGCAAAAACCAAAAGTAATGAAGAGATGTAAGGCACTGTAAGAGATGATTTAGTTCATCAGCTCATACTGATACACTATACTCTGATATAGACCAAAACTACCCTTCACAGATACTTATCCAGTACACTCACATAACTGTGATTTCTTCTTCACCACACATTCTTGGTTCGATTATAAGAATATCCTTAAGGTGTCTAATGAAAGAGGCTTCAAAATCTAGATAATCTGTTCCATTGCCTAATTATCCTTGTAGTTAGAAAACTCCTATACTAATTTAAATCTTTTGCTGTGAGTTAAGTCCTATGGCATGAAGGCATGAAGAATCACTGATTACTAACTCTCTCCTTATACATATGGAAAACTGGTATTCTCCACCCCTCAATCTTTTATAAATTAAAGCCTCAATTCCTTCAGTCTCTTGTACTGTCATGTTTTCTAAAACTCAATACTCTTGCAGCTCTCCTCTGCAATTTCACCAAGTTACCTGTATCTTTCCTGAAGTAAACTCTAAAGACACTTTATCCATCTTAACATCAGCAGCCTTGGGTAAAGTGGAATAATTATCTCACCTGTCTTAAACACAGCACTTGCAGTTACACATGTCAGAATATCTGCTTTTTTGCCATTAAACTACAGGAATTCAAATTCAGTTTTTAATTCTCTCTTTTCAGATAGGACAGCTCCCTAGCCAGTGACTACATATTGTACTCAAGACTTTTACTTCTTCTTCCTAAATGTAATGCTTCGGTCTTGTGTTCCCTGAATTATTCCTGAAGTTTTGTCAAGATCATTCAGAATTCTGATACTTTCTTCCACTGTTCCTGGAAGCCCTTCCACTTTCTCCACAGATTTTACGAGGGCACTCTCTGTCCCAACATCTCCATCAGTTCAGGAAATATTGCACAGAATCCAGCTCAGAAAAGATCCACAGCAAGCATCCTCCCAGGTCAATAGTGAAATAATACTCTCTAAATAAGGTCTTAGAATGAATTGCACACACAATCATGATTTTCTCTTGACCATATGTCACTGGTTTGTTATGAAAATGTGTTGTGGAACAATGTCAAAACCCATCAAAAATCAAGACATATCACATCTGCAGGTCTTAGTGATATAAATAGACCTTTTGTCATCTAAAAGAAAGAAAGCAAAATGATTTGCCAGGGTTTGTTCTTGAGAAAATTACCTTAGTTGCATAATGTATTACTCTCACAAAAGCATGTAAATTGAGACTTTAATAGTTTGTCCTAATTTCTCTCCAGGTGCCAAAGTTAGGCTGATTTCGCTAGTCTTGCCCCATTCTTCTTCATTCCTCTTTCTAAGGACAGGAATTTTGCCTTTCTTCAATCTATCTTTCTCCTTCTTTGGCCAGCAAACCTATTCCCTTCTTAAAATTAACTACATTACAAAATCAACTTGTTACAGTTTCATGAGGACCAAAGAGAGGTAAGCACTGAATATTTTACTTGGTCTCCTACCTGCCTTTTTTTATTCATTTTTGAACATATACCATAATACTTGAAGTGAACTTTGGGCTATATTAGTGAAAAGCTAGAAATAAATTTGTTATGGAAGAAAACAGTGAATGTATTATTGAGCTGAAAAAAGTGGTTGTATAAATGCTTATGTAAATACATTTTTTCAAAAATAATCAGACTAGCAATGCTCTGCCATTGCTTGTATTCAAAGAGCTTCCACAGAGCTAGAGAAGGAGCAACAGGAACGCCTTTGGCTGAACCTTTCCTGTCTTCCTCCAGTTCACTTTATCTTCACCAACTCTAAACCATGTACCTTGGGCAACCTGCTCATTGACTCTTTTCTGAGCATAAATCCTTGACAACACGGAGCTGACTTCAGTGGGTTAATTGGAAACTGCCTAGGAGGCAGCTGAGCTGCTGGCAACATAGCACTAAAAGTCTTATCCTTCTGAGCCACTATGCACTCATTTTTATTAATTATTGCAAGTATTAAATATTGTTACTATTATTGCTGGGTACTCACTGCATTTCTTACGTACAAATTAAAGAAAGTGACCCTTGGCATAGAGAAGTAGCTTAATAAAACAGTCATACATTAACTACGAAGCACATTTATTTATTGCCTCCTGCACTTTTTTAAGACTCAAAGCAAGCTAAAAGATTCTCATATATGTCTTTACAATAAAACATAACAAAGGCTATAGTCTAGAAGATGCAATGACAATGAAAGGGCATCTTGCTGAAGAAAACTAATATATAAAGCACTTCCTTGAAGTATGACAAAAAGGTGAAATATTATTAAATATAATTCATTTATTCACTTATGAATACTGTATGCGCGTCTACAAAGGTATGCTTCTTAATGCAATTTAATGGCTTTGAATGTAATTTTCACATTATTTACAGATCTGACCCTTCTCTACAACATCAGTTTCTCAGTAATCAGCACTTTTATGTTTGCTAACTTACAATAATATTTGTAAAATAAAGGACATGCAGTAAACTTCACATCTGTTAACTTTAATCTAACCCATACCTTGCTCTGTATAGTGCCATCCTGAGAACCATCTTTGCTAAGCATGCCAGACAAAGGAAGACTCAGTTATCAATCTTTCCTTCTATAAATATTATCAGGCTAGCAACAATGTGATTAACTATGATTGCTACTAATAAAAGTAATAGGTAATTCCTTGCATATTTTCATTTTAGTTCCTAGACTGAAGAAGTGCCTTTTTAATATTGGAAGAGAATGGATTTTCTTCATACTAAAAAGTATTAGAGCACTGAATAAAGTCTTCCTGATCAAACCATACCATAATAGCTTTTGTCTTGTGTCACTTTATGTTAGCCAGCATCAGAAGAGAAAATAAGCAGAGGCTTGCTATTGTGCCTCTATTTTAAAAGGGCCTTCCATCTGGTAGGAAGCAGAAGCCATCAGCACTGTAATTAAAATGCAATTACTGTCCCCCGCCGCAATCCCAGGACGACCATTCCATCTGTGTGATATACAGTGGAAAAAACACAATTTTTTGCACTTTTCTAGCTCCATTAAGTTTATTCTCTTTCTATTAATTAATCTAACAGCACTAAGGGGTCGTTCTTGTTTTGCAAGCCATTGTGTCACAAACTGCGCACTCACGAAGACTGAAACCACATGAATTTTTAAAACTCTCCACTATCCCTGTGACATAAAACCTTAATTACTTCTGACTAAATCTGTAATTAAAATATATCACCGCAGCAGATTTACCTGCGTGTGGGTGTTGGAGTGCATGCTTCTGTGACTGTCACAAATGAATCACTCTGAGACGGTGTTATAAAAAGGGAGATTAGGATGTATGACAGAAAGGATGCAGAATAGGGACTTGAAAATGAAAAACTGGCAGCAATCTAGGAAAAAGGTGTACACTGGTAAAATAAAAAAGAGTTGCTCCCTTATTTTATTGATTTTCAAAAATAAAAATATGCATAGCATATATACGGACAAAGAAGACAATTCTACCTACTGTTTATTTTAAGGTAGTCCTACATTCTAATGTGCTATCATGACCTCATAATGAAAAAATATGACAATAAGTAAAAGAATATCACATACTATAAAATAAGACCCCATAATATTTTTCATAGTTATCTATCTTGTATTCACAGATACCTATCCCTCCTTTCCTTGGACTGCAGTTCACTGCCTTCCATCTGCAAACCTATAAAAACCTTTGTGACAAGTACACTAATTTTGTATATCAAGATAAAAATATTAGCTAAATATTAAGGTGAAATCTTGGTCCTACCACAGCTTTTTGGAGTGTTGCGTTTGACTTCAGCAGAGTCAAAGAGTATTTTATGCTTTCTTTTAATGTATTTTGTTTGGAAGAAACAAAGAAACAAGACCCACCTGCAAATGACCAGCTGCAAGAGGTGAGCAGACTACCAGTGAACCTCAGAATGAGAAACTGTGCTGTCAAATGCCATGTAAAATGATATCAAAAAGTCCTGGCAAATAATAAATTCCTATTCTTGGTTTTAAGTATCTTGGAATCCACAAAGGTTAAGCACGCGCACAAGTGTTTTTACAGATTCAGCATGTGGGCTCAATATGTCTCCAACAGAGGATAATTTTGGCATTTCATCGATTTCATAAAGTGTAAGGCCAGAAGTATTCATAAGATCTTTAGGCTAGCTTCCTGCAGCTCACAGGTCATTAAACTTGCCTCTCACTCTCATATTTAGTATATGACATGACTATATATATTTAGTAATGACATGTTTTTCAGTAGTGCATATATAGCCTAATTGCAAAGATATCACAAGGCAGAGAATCCCAATGTAAGAGTTTGTTCCAGCGGTTAATGATCCTCACCAGTTAGAATTTGTTGATCAACTCCAAGTTGATTTATCCAGTTTAAGATCCCAGCTTTAATTTCCACTATGCTTCTATGCTTGAATAAAAAAACTCTTTAATACCCAGTATTTTCATCCTGTGAATTTACTTGCACACTGCAATCATGTTACCTATCAATCTTCTTTTGATAAGATAAACAGATTGAGCTATTTAAATCTCCCACTATAAAGCATTTTCTCCAGCTCTTGAAATGTTTATGGCTTCTTTCTGAACCTCCTGCAATTTTTAAAATGTGGAGAACAACAGTGTATACAGTATTCTCCATGCTTAAGGTAAGAGAAAAATGAAGAGATTTGCTATTTTAGGTGCCTGGTAATGTAATGTGAGCTGTGAACTGGTACTTGACCACCGGAGGAAAATGAATCCAGTCGGCAGTTTTTCATGAGGCAGTGGCTTGAGCTCCCACAGATGCTATGGAGAACTTTATCCTGCATGGAGTAAGTAAACAATGATAACCTAATTGGCAATATATTGGCTTTTTGCAAGGAATGGCTCCCAGAGAGTCTGCTACACAGACCTGCAAGAACTTAGTGTGTTCAGAAGTTGCTATCTCACCGGAACCAGATGGTTTGGCTGCAGCTTGTCTCTATGTAGGAAAGCCATATCAAATGGTAGGCCTATATACTTTCATTTGACTGGGGAGGGAGTTGAAGACTAGAGTCACTATGCTAGTTACTTTGCAAATACAGTTTTAGGTATGTAGAATATAGTAATTGCACTATGTCCCTAAATGGTCTAGTGGTATTAATTTCACTTCTTAAGGACACCCTATAACATTGGTTGTAGTTTTGCTATAGAAAAAAAATGAGGTACCAGTCTGCACTAAATAGGAACATCTTGATGAAATTAAACCAGCTAAAAAGAATATAGAAGATAACTGTAGACTTGTCTCAATGTGCCCTCTCAAAAGCACCTCCTATCTAAATATATTTTAAATTGGAATGTCAACACAGGCTAATGATGAATGTTAAGAATTGCACAGATGGACAACAGAAAACTGTTTCCTTTTGTTCTTACAGCAAACTACGAGAATACTTGTTTAAAATATGCCACCTATTTCAACCACTCATTGGTTCATGCTCTCAGTACCTTAGTAGACACAAGCTGCCTCCTGCCTGTGCAAAGGCCAGAAGAATTACTGATGGTAGTTCTGAGTAACAGCTATGCACTGGGATCTGTTTTGCTAACCAAGAGCATAAAGCTCTACTAAATTAACTTTCATATCATACAGTCTATCATTGTTTGACCCTCTGGGCTGCTGTTATTTATAGAGTGTAGTTCCTAGTTTACTTTAGTGTTTTTATATTAAATAAATATTCATGAAAGTGCACTCTTCTTGAAATTGGGTCAGTTAGGCAGACTATCCCATTAAAAATAGATTTACTTTTTTTACAGGTGTCATCCATTAAGGTAGGGAATAGACAAAATCAGCCAATTGTGTCTGTCAAGATGTTAGTCCTTCTGGAAAGTCAATCTTCTGTCCTTAACATATAGCATATAACAGCAAAATGACTAACTTTCTTCTCCAGCATTCATATTTTAGGGAATTTTTGTTGTTGCAAGATTTGTATCTGAGGACTTGAGGAGATATTTTAGTCCTTACAAGGTATGCAGGCTCTGATATCAGGCATATAAATAAAAGCATGCTCTTATTGGCTAAGACATGGCCAGATACTTGCAAGACCAGGTAAGGGAAGAGGAGTTTAAGTCCTCATTATGGTTATGTACAAGTGACAGAAGACTAAACAGAACACAGATGTGGTCCCTTCTGGGAAATGTGAGATGGGAGGCTCCACAGAGCAGTGGAACCACGAGGATTCTGTTCAGCTTGACTCTTGGTCTTTTAAGGTCATATAAAGTGAGTACACAACAGTGAGGGTTCTTAAATTCAGCCCTCTTCTTCCACATACTAGAAGCACTGCAGTAAAGTCACAAAGAGTGTGGAATAAGAGTTTTAGGAGCATGTATAGAGAGGAAACACCACCTGTGACAGATGCCACAAGGAAGAACTGTCAAGTTTTTGACATTTTCTGAACAAAGAGTCAGGGTCAAAGGTGTGATCAAAAGCACAAGCCTGGAGGAATGGAGAGACAGGTACCTCTTTAGAGCAGTTCATCCCTCTTAGAAACTGTTGTAAAATGGGATGAATAGACCTTCAGTGGGACGTTGCTTTCTTGGGCGACTTATACAGGGAGCTTAGACAGCTAATCTAGACTGGAAACCTAAACTTCAGATTGCACTAGTTAAGCGAGATGAATCTCAGGATCAATAAGGACACCTCTTGAAAAGAGACACAAAACTTTGGCTACTGTAGTTTTCAATATTTTATCCATACTTAAGAACACCACTGGTTATGAAATAAATTTGTGTGAAAGTGACATCTTAACAGAAAGGCAGTATGTGAACTTTTTCATCATTTCAATCCCAGTGAGCCTTTCACAAGATGCAGTTTTAAATTTCACCACATGACATGAAACTGAGAGCCAGTTTTTCAGAATGTGAGCTTATGCTACCATAAGATTATACTAATAGTTTGCCAGTGATAATTATTTTATTGTATTCATTACCAATAGGTCAGATATATCAGATGACAGGTTCTACAGTCTTTCCATGTTTTAGTGCCATTATTTGTTGTATAAAATGACTAGCTGCAAAACACAGTTTTACCCAAATCTGATGCTCAGAGCAGAGGGTGTTAAAAAGAAAAAAATACCCATTTTCCATGGATATTTTTCCCAGTAACATGAAGAGTCTTGCAAAATATTTTTAATGTATATGAAGTAGGGCATTAATATAGAAATCAATAGATCCCATTCAAATGGTAAAAATAACTACATAGAAAAACAATTTTCAAATACAGCAATTGTTGCAAATATAGGTTGTTTAGAAATCAGAAAACAAGTATTTTGCTTGCAAAATCTCATAGAATACTAACATGAGAAGCAAGTCACAATTAACCAACCTTAAGTCAGCCTTGCAAAGTTCTAATTGCCCATTTGCCAGGGATGAGAAATTCTTTTGACGGGCAAGTAAATTATCATTAGTCTTGTCCATTATCATAAATCATTATGGTAAAATGCTGATGTGTGAATTTATGCCTAGGTTGGTACATCTGCATGTAAACTTTACAATGAAGGTTCAAATTAAGTTGCAAGTCAAGACATAGAAGAAGTCATAATCAACTGCATGAATTGCTTCATCTGCATGATGATACATACAACCCTTACACTTCATTATGTAAGAAGAAGCAAGTCTTCCACGTGTTTTTGGCTATAATAAAAATGCTTATGTGTCATAAGGTCTATATGCGACAATTTAATCAAAAAGATCCAAGTAATATGACTGGATCTCACTTCCATTCCTGGAAAGATACTTTCAAATAGTACAGTTTCTGTTGAATAACCTTGCAAAGCATAATTCAGGTAAAGACACTGAACAGACATCTGAAAGAAGAGTTCCACTCCTCTGCTAATGGAGCGGACTTATCCCTTGGATGACTGGCAACAAATAAGGACTGAAGAGCCTTCTACAGTAGGACTGCTCCTGCAAAGAACTGCTAGATTTAAGAAAGCATACGCTGTTTCTGAATGCAACTGATAACAATAGCCAATCAATCACCATTACGAGGTAAGCAGATTCTTACTTGAGCTGCTCTTAGTTAGCTTTAAAAAAAAAAAAACTTCTGAATAATTTCAGTAATCTTCTCAACTGGAAAATTAAAATTTTCTAAAAGTGTGCACATATACTGGTGGAATATGCAGTTCTGTCAACTCCTGAGTTCTGATTCTCTTTCTCCAGTCATCTTTGGAGTTGCTTACAGCTCTAACAAATTTTAAATATTGTATCTAAATGGGGTGAAATTTTTATATTGTCTGACTAAAGTTAATGTATTCCAAAAAGTTTATGCAAATCTTTAAGTTAGTACCTCAGTTGTCCTGAAGGAAAACATGATGGTAAGAAATTGGAGGAAAATGCTTTTAGGAACACAGTATAGTGAGAAGGTTGAAAAGGCCTAGTGGACTGGCCATTAAACACCTGTTTCAAGAGTTGAGAGGGTTAATGAAAAAATTTGGGAAACTCTAATTTCATTTTTAGTCACAACTGTATGAATTTGCTGTTCGTTTTTTGTTAAGAATAAATTCATCCGATTAGTTATAGAAATCATCCTTTTCAGCTGGGTCTATGAAAATGAAATTCCTTAATTTCTTTTTGTCTGTCCAAGCATTTTGATAACATGCAAATTAAAAGTTCAGGTTCTTCATTATAGAAAAAAATATCACAAGCATATTTTGGTCAGTGTATTTGCTGAAGAGGAGAGACACTTTCTAATTCCAATTTGCCATTAATGGATGCCTCAACGAAATTTTCAAGACTGCCATGAGTCTTGGAAAATTAGATGTGTGAACCTTTTTCATGTGAACTTTGAAAGAGCTGAGCCAATCTAGTGGGAGGCTGATCTACTCACGCAAACTGTAAATATCACTTAAGTTTATGGGCTAAGCCACATTGGTTACTCAGTAGTAACTGTCTATTTGCACTGCCTACTAAGATTTATCTTGATATTAATGACATGATAGCTCTCTCTTCAAAGAAAGAAGCAAATTCATAGCCAAAGTCTTACAATGACAATAGCTCTATGACTAATATCATAATATCCTATACCCACACTAGTGGAGCTATTGCTACATTACTAAACAAAGATGATACTCGCCAGTCTGAAACTTTTAAGTCTTTTTCAGTCTGTCTAGTCCAGCACCCCCAGATAGGGGCTAATAGAAACTGCTTCAAAGCTACACAAAACTCTGGACACAGAACCTAACACAAGAAATACGTCTCTTCTTACTTGACCCTGATTACATATTAGTATATTCACAAATTTGAGAGCTTATAATCCTGTAAACTTCACTTTCATCCTATTCACATGAAAATGCATTTTGATTTTTGGCATTTACCAGGGATAGGTTTCTATTCATGTATAGATTTTATCTCAGGATGACAGCTTTTCTAATTACAATGACTGTCCGGACTTGGTGACAACTTCTCAGAATGCTCCAGGTCTGTCACTTCATCTAGACAACTCTTTATAGTGTATGTAATTGTGAGTTCCTTTCCTGAAAGAAAAATTTTGTTTATTTTCCTGGCAGAAAAACAATTTAGATAAGTGTTTATAATAGAGACAAGCTCTATATATATGTTTCAATAGGTTCACATTCTTGGCAGCTACACATAAGTGAGCCAGACTGCAGTACATTTAGATGCAGTGGCCAACAGCAGTGGCCTAGTGCAATGGAATAACCAAAGCATCTGGAGAATTTAATAAATTTATAAATTAAAAGCCTGAGGGGATCATTGAGATCATCTAATCTAACCTTTTGTAGAATATAGGCATGTACTAACTCTTTTTTGATTTAAAGTATATATTTTAGGGGAAAACATCCATTGATTGCTAGTGATGGAGAATGAGCCACAGTCTATGGTAAATCATTCCAATGGTAATTAACCTAATGGTTATAAATAATTTCCAGTCTAAATTAATCTGACCTTCAACTTCCAGTATCTTTATACTTTTATTTACTAAGCAAGAGCTCATTATCAAAGCTTTGTTTTCTAATCTTTTACTCATTCTTGTGACTCTTCTCTAAAGACCTTCCAATTTATCCAGACACTTCTTGACTTTATATTCATATTCAATTCATAATTCACCATGATTTCTGTGTTTCTTTCAGGGTCTTTCTTCCTATGACAAAGTTTCCCCATCTGAGTTGCACAGGCAAACCTATCTTTTTCGCTGTTTATTACTTTACCCATCCTTTTGTCACTGTGATCTTTCTCAGTGAGCGTTTTATGTTTTCTTCTAGGTCATGATAACAATGTTAAGTGCTACAGATCTAAGTGTTCAAAAACTACCTACTACTGGAGGAAGCTATTTCTTGGTGTAGTCATACAGACATGAAGATCAATATATTTAAAGAAAGAACCTGATGCAAGGATTATATCCAAAGCTTTGAGTACTCCTTTGAATGAGTAACTCGCATCTCAGAGATGCGAGAGAGAAAAATATCTTCTAATTCAGTGACCAGTTCCAAAAGAGATGGATAATTTATTTTTCATAAAATAAAAATCAACCCAAGCAATAATACATTTTATTCCAAACTTTCCAAGCATTATTTCATTATCTATGTTACTACCATGATACAATATGTAATAATAACTACAGTTTTACAGAGATTATATTTTTTCAAACATACCAAAATATCAGTCTGATATAAAGTCTAAACACATTAAATTAGTTTCATGATTTTATTTCCTACCAAAATATCAGTCTGATATAAAGTCCAAACACATTAAATTAGTTTCATGATTTTATTTCCTTTTTAGTATGCAATTTGGTAAACTTAAGATAAAGTTCTGACCCTGGGTTGTCTGGATAGATTTTGATAAAAATATTGTGGATATTCACTATAATTTCTTATATCATGCCAACTTGATGATTCAGATACCTTTTTTCACATTGTTTTCATTCTCTAGACTTAAATCAATCAGAGTAGGCAATCATCTTGAAGGAGCTGTGGCATTCTCATTCCTCTGAATCAAATCTGGTTATTTTGGCTCATGCAATACAGAGTTTTCATACCCTTGACCCTTACGCTCTTTTCCTGTCTCCATAAAAGCAGATACTACATTAAGGACACAAGAAGTATATAGGAAATGCAATTTACATGGACCATAGGAAATAAGACAAACCTCTTGCACAGTCTGGCCTTCCATTTTCAAAGCACAGTATTTTATACATGTACATATAAATACATAAATATGTACGAATATACATACACTAAATTATGATTGCAGGAATTATTTTTAATGTACAGCAGTGATCTCACATATTTAAACATTTCTCAGAATCTATCAGTCCAGATACTGCAGTTGTATTGAGCCTGTCCTCTTTATAATTAACTCCCTTGGGAATTCATCATTTGTACACATTTCAACCACACAAAACCTATTGATAATGAGAGTAAATCTCCTTTAAAATAACATCACCTTGGACTTCAAATTTAATCATAAAATTTATTTCCTTATCAAACTACCTTAAAAATTAAATATTTCTGTCTACACAACTTTAAAACCTGCAATTTGTATGCTTTTTTCTATCCAATCATACTCAGAAAAAATGCACATAATGAAAAAATATTCAGATAATTACATAAACATATATATAATAAGGTACGATATGATACAATGTCATATGTATACTAACATTTTGTAATTTTTTCCTGTTGTTTTAAAAGATTCTCATTGACGGTAAACATTACATAATTACACCTAAATTTAGAACTGCCATGAAATTGATAATAAATTCAGGCAGCTCAGCAGTAATGCACCAGATAGGACACTGCACAGGTTACGAAACAGTAAGTATATCCCAACTTTCCCCCTGCTCAGAAATAGACTCCCAAAAGCAGCAGTGAAAAAAGGCATGAAAATTATTTTTTTCAGTATATAGTCAACTGTACTGGCCTCAAAAACTACTAGAAGATGTTACAAAAATGTCACTTTTAACAATTTCATCTTCTCAAAGAAAAAATTCGTGTGGTGAGTTAAGAACAACTGGCTCTCTTATATTAATATGAAATCATATAGTTGGTCCAAAACATTCAGGAGTTCTAGGAGTTTTGCAACTCATGCTTTAGGGGTTGGCACTATGAGTATTATGGACCTAATCCTGATGGTACATCTTGCCACAGATATATATGTCTGTGAAGAAGTAAGTTGGGCCTGTATAAAAATGGTTGAGCTTCAGAAATAAAATTCGGAGGCATAACATTATCTTAATAATTTTTCAGTTCTCCAGGGAAACTATCAACAAAACATTTTTGTAAAAACACGTGCTTCTTTAAACCTGTTTATAACAACAGCATTTTAGGTTCAGATTCCCAGAAACACACAAAAAAGGGCTTAGGCAGACTTTGGTGATTAAATCCAAATTTTGATCAAAAATTCAATTAAGTGGAACCATTTAAACTTCCTAAACACTACTTTCTTACTGAAAAGTTCTTCAGGCACCTGTACGTTCCCAGTGCACAAATTCCCAGGACAGCTTTGCCTCAGCTTTGGAACAATCAGCCCCTTTCCAAGGAACTTGGGATCAGAAACCAAGTGGACCAGTACCTAGAACCCCTAAGTGGTCTGATCCAGTAGGCTTCCTTACAGCACACAGAGAAAGGATCAGGCCTTTGTTAGACATGCCTCATCAACTGTAGCTACACATTAAGGAGGTAATGTCAACAATTCTTCACATGGTACCTGCTAAATAAAACACCCAGCCCGAAAGGAGGTGCCTGAGTTCAATTTCTACCTGAGCCTGAATAGATGCAAATGCAACTTTTTCTCCTACCAGCGTATAACATAGATGACTGAGAGCATCTTTCTGCAGAGCTGATGAAGTAGGGCCACTGTACATAGCAGAGTACCAAAAGGCCAAAGGCCAAAGCAAGAAGCAGGATTCAGTTGCCTAGTGGTTAGATTACACAGGGTGTTGACTTCTGAATTCTAGTGGCTCTTCCTAAAATTATTTCATTTTTACCCAGTACTTGTCATACTTTGTCAAGTAGAAGTTTGGCTGTACTTCTATAAATACTATAGGTCACCTGTAGCCGATTGCATACTGAACCATCATTCTGAGACACCTAACTCTTCCAATGTACTGTTTAGGGAACCTATATTCTTTGAGCTAATATGACTATATTTCTTCTAGCAACCAAGCTAATTAAGTTATTGTTAGTTAACTGGATTATGCAGACAAACCTCAAAAGGCAAAAGTTGTGCAGAATAGGATAAGTGATTAGCTTACAATACACTGTATTTTGCATTCAATCTACAGTAATTTTTATAAAGATTTTCAGCTTCACTTTTTATGGTTGGCATTTTGATAACTGAATTAATTTTTTTTTTAATTTTATAAATACTTTAAAACAAAATTACTTTAGGAGTGATATTAAAGGTCAGATTCAGTAAAGAGGACATGGGTTTCAGTTGTTGATTTAGTTTTATTTTTTGATGAATAAAAGGCTTTCTTATTTAAGACTTTAGACTAAATAGTCCTACTTTATACCATAAATACAGCAAATCTAGACCTACTAATTAGATTTTATAGTGACAGGAAATGAAAAACTCAACAATAACTAATGGTGATAACATCTAAACACATACTAGCTTTCATTCACTACTTACACTCGTTTTCTATAAATATAAGGGTTTTGCAGTTAACAAAACTTCACTGTTTACTTATTGTCATTTTTAAGCAGTAGTAGTTAAAATAAATAGTTAGAATTTAAAAATCAGATTTTATCATTCTTCTAATGAATCACACCTCATGTTTAACATGCTTTATTCTAGAGCTAATTATATGGTGCACACAAACACCCTAAGATAAATGTTTATTACAGAAATGATAACATGACTGCAATACAATAGCAATATCATGATGCAATTACAATGAATCACAATATTCTGTGAAGTGTTTTGAGATACTTAGATATGCAATACACTTTAGATGTATTGCTACACCATGTTATGTTGTTTCATTTATCTAGGCAAAGCAGAAATCTACATTCTTCACATTGTTTTACTACTGTTGTATATTGCTGGTATTAACCTAATGTCTTGGAGATCCAGACATTGAGCAGCATCTCTTTTTTCTAGGTGCTGCCCAAAAACAGGAGGGAAAAATGGTCTCTGTCAAAGGAGCTTTTAGCATTAAGTACAAGACACGAGACAACAGATAGATGCAGACATATGGGGAAGCACAAGGAAACAATGAGACAACACTGGTCAGCCTGAATGATTGTATGGTCCCCATGCACCAGCAGTCTAGCCCTTGTCACATTGTTTTATAACCCATGTAGGGGAGGGAAAAAAAAAGAGTTTTACATGAGAGGAAGAGAAAAGAACATAATGAATTCATTCTGTGACCAGCACCATCAAACAGTCAATTAACGTACCAGTATTCACACATTGTGGTAAGAAGTGTGAGGTAGTTACATGTGGAATCATAGTTTTACTTTCATTTTAAAGATATTTGTCATGTTTAAACCTCTAAGATTCTTCAGGAGAAATCTAATGTTCCCTAGTGAAAACTGGAGGGATTTTTGGTTTAGTTTTTTTCTACAACTTCTTTATTTTAAAATAAATTTCTTCCTGATTGTAAATATGATTTTTCCTTCTGCATTTTAGTCAGTACTATGCCTTCCCCATTCTTTTCTAGTACTGAATTTACTTTTTTTTGTCACTTACCAAAGAAATAATAGTAACTATAATTAGCCATTTGTGTCTTCTCTGCTTGCTTTTCATATTTAAATTGTCCCTTCTCTCTCTTCTGTGGCACTTTTTCATTCCACCTTTTACATTCGGAAACCCTTCCCTGGCTATGTCCTCTTCTCTCACTAATTGGATACTTCTCAGGGACCTGGAAAAGCCTAAAACGTATTTCCAAAATAGCTTTCAAAAGCTAAACAAGCATCCCGAAATTAACAGAAGTATGGTAAAAAAAATCACTCCGATTTTCCTGCATTTTACTACCATACTATGCATGGTAATAGCCTACATCTGTATTCTGCATATTTTGAATTTAAGGTCTCCAAGAAAGGAAACTTCATCTTCGTATTATCTGCAAAGCACTTAGCACACCTGTGGTGTTAAATGAATAGTTATAATAGATACATGGGTGAATAGTATTAAATGGCAGTGGGCACAAAGATATTCACCGGATCACCTGTTTTGACCGGCCTGATTAGTGCGGTAATTGTGCATGCATTATTTAGTGCACAGACTTTCCTCGGTGACAAAAGCCATATTGTGATTGGCCACTAGTCCCTTCCTGGTAATTTCACTGACGTGCAACAACTTCCAGTGTTGAAAACCTTGTTTCACATTAAAAAATTAAAAACAAACCATATGTTACTTTACTGTTTTAACTGAAGAAGGAATTATTAGGGGAAAAGATAGAAACCTTTTTTATAATTTTTTTTTAATTCTACCTTTATTTTTGAAGCAAACCAGATTCAGTATCCTCACTCCAAAACCTTCTGCCTCCCAACTAGCCTAATTGGTCTCTGTTCATTTCTTACTCAGATCATTTATAAACTGCCTCCATGACCCCTGCTACCTTTTCAAAGCAGCATATGGTTCCCCATTCACGACAGCCACAATTTCTATTAGTGAGTACAGGAGAAAAAACGTTAATGTCATATTAGGATTGCACCAGAAAAGCCTGAAACAAACTCTGGGATTCAAGAGTAAAAGTATCAATAGTGACACTAACTCAAAAACATCACCCATCCTGTATGATTTATAGCATATTTTTAGTACATGAAGTACTAAAAGTTTAGTACAGATATTAGGCTATATTTAATAAGAAATTCAGGTGTGAATATACTATAACACGCATCTGTTGGATATGCTGTTGGTACCTTAAAAATTGTCTTTCCTTACTTGTTGCGCTATTACATGTGCTAGCAAAATAATGCCACATAGTATCTTGGATTTCAATCAAACTAAGATAGATGAATATAAAAAAAAACCCACAGAACTAAACTGGTTAACTAACAAGACACAGAAAAAAGGAGAAAAAGGTTAAAATCCAGAGAGCTATTTTCCCATCCCCATCCCAAAAAATTAAAAATAACAATTAAAAGTCTGAAAATATTACTGATAGCTATCTTTAGCTCTAGTTTTTTATAAACTATGTTCGCAGAGGGATGCATTTTACAAACAGATATATTTGATTTAATTTGTTTTTTAATTAAATATAAAAATGTTGCCACAACCACAGAAATAAAGGTTCAAACCACAGATTCTAATTCCTTGCAGTGGCCAGCAATCATAGACATATAATGCAAAACAGCCCTCAAAACAAGTATTTAGCACATCATACGGGTCTCAAAACACTTCTCAATACCCTGTAGAAATCTCAGGGCCTGAATTCTGAAAGCCCAAAGGTCTTGTGCGGCAACTAGCCATGGGAAGAGGGATTAAGAGCTTAGAGGTCGTATTTTAGGTCTCTGTCTAACAGCAAGGGATTTGTTAGGTGAAAATGCCCAAATGCAAGTGCACTAAATTAACATATATTTACAGAAGTTAAAACCTAAAAGAACATTGATCCTTGCCAGTATAACCTGAGAAGAAACTACTTCCTGCCCCCGAGTCTAGTGACTTTTTTAACCATGAGTATGTCAGGAAGGCACAACAATCAAATAGTCTCCATATATTATAGCAACCCGGCCAACAACCCACGTCTAACTGAGAGTGTCAGAAGAGGAGAAAACAAAAACAATGCAGAAGACAACTTATGAATCAAAGAGAAAAGGATACTTTCTATCCTCCTCAGGCAACTACTCTGGAATATGAAACTAATGTTGTAACAATATGGTACGATATGCAAAATTAATAAACAGCTTTTTTCTATTAATAAACAAAAATGATAGACCACATGATAATGAACCATCATCGCAATTCACTGATGTTTTATGCAATTCAGGTCAAAAGTCTCTTTTATCTACTGGAACAGGATTTGGTCCACTTTACATATATGGTTTCTCTGCTAAGCCTAACTAGGTTAGATTAGGTAAGACTAAGTTTGGCCTACTGTTATCGCAAACATGTTTTAAATTATAGTCATATTCATCAAGATAGTTCCAACATCCGAAAAAAAATATATACACTATCAGGCTTAGGAATGTCCATGGTTGAATGTTATTTTGTCTACTTTACTGACATTTTTGAATGTGTATCAGAAATAGAAATATTTTTAACTTCTCTTTTTGTTTTTAGATTTGTATTTACCTTTTTTGATAGTTAATCTGTTCAGCTTCACTCTGCTATCCAACCTGGATGAAAGGTTAACACATTGCTAATTGAGATATACTGGATATTACTTTGAACAGTAGAGACAGTTTTTATAGATTGTGATATGAATTCAATAAGGCTGAATTAGCATTAAATAAGGCTAATTTAACACCTGCATATTTACCAATCGATTTCAGATTTTCTTCTTTAATGTTTGTTTCTTTCATTCAGGAAAATAACTCTTTGTTATACAGTTTGCTAAGTTACTTCTTTCAATCTAATAAAAGCAATAGAGGTGTGTAAGCTTCAGAACTGTGTACTGCAAAGTCCCCTGTCCTCATCACATCTCTCTTAGTCATATGGACCCAGAATAAATACACCCCTACAGATGAGTTTCGCCTTGAAATCCCTTTAATGAATATGCTTTAGGTCTATTTCTAATCTGTTGGCATTATATAGAAAATAACTGGTTCAAGTACAAAAAGATATCAACTCTTCAATCGTCTATATTTAGGATATGCACAAGTGCATTATGATTAAGGTATTTGACCTGTTTTAAGAATGACAAAATCCAGCTATGAATTTTTAAGAGGATGCAGAAAAAATAGACACTTAGAAGATATGTGCATGGTGAGAATCTATTATTTAATAGTTCACAAGAAAAGATAAGCTTTCCTATATATGGATACAGATCTTATTTCTCAGTAATTTTATACAGGACAAATTTGTTTCATACAATAAAAATTATAATAGAAACATAAATTTTAATATAATAGGCCATATTTCAAGAAATTCAATTTGCATTAGCCCAGTGCATGTGGTTATTTATTACAGTGTATATACACATAATCTTGATGTTTTGAAGGTGACTCAGACTGGCTGAGTAAGTAAGCCAGGGACAGCCGGTGAAAGCATTTACTCAGCATCTAGAGTACATATTACAAGCTCAGCTCTGCATGAAGGGCAATTTGGACCATGAAGAAGCAGCAAACTGAATCAAGGACAAGTGTAGTATAATACTTCCAATCTCATGAGCTGCGTACAAAATCCCATTTTTAAAGGAAAAAATCTAACGATAAAAACATGGTGCATAAAAATAGTTCAAGTACAGCCCTGAGAATTTAGCATCATCCATAATGAAAGTATGTCTATTACTGTACGGTTAAAAACATAACAGCTTATGTTTTCCAAAAAAATGATTCCAAGGCTAGTGGATTTGTTTCAGAATTTCCCCTGTTTCCCTTTTTTTTTTAAATAGAAAGCAACTAGATTTCATGCCACTGCTACTTAAAAAGCTATATAACCTGGTAGCAGCATAAGAAAAGAAAAAGAGAGAAAACTAAAAAGATCTAAAAGCAAAGAGAAGGAGAGGGATAAAAGGGAAGGTGGGGAAGATCAAATCTAGAAGGACTGACTGAAGAAAGATGAGTCCTGAAAGCAGAGGGGAAGAAACAGACAGCCATGAGAAAGCGCAAAGGCATAGATTTTACTCTTAAGTTGGACAAGCACATTTCTCATTGGCTTTCAGTTAAGTAGAAAACATCCATTTGGTAAAGAGGCACCCAAAAAAAAATAAATATATATATATATATATATATATGAAATAGAAGCATTTTTACTCAAGAAACTGTATTTTCAAAATCTGATTCATTTTTAAATGACAGTTAAAATATATTATCCTATGTTTACCTCACAATTTGAGGTTGTATATTTTCCATATTTAACACTGAAAGAAATTTGAGCTACATTAGCTCTTAAATAAGATTTGTCCATTAATAATTTTGTCCCAGTCTCCTTGGTCTGCCTGATATTGCTGAAGTGCGCTGCTACTACACTGACAGTCTCATTTGTAATGCCTTGGCAGTAAGATCCATTTAAATCAATAGATATACATGTATGTACGCAAACTTTATCATTCTGCCAACAGGCTTAATTTAGATGCCCATAGTTCTAAGAGTTTTATAAACTATTTATTTTCTTTTAGGTTCTAATCAACAAATACAAATATTTTTTCAATTGACTTTCATTAGGTTACTATCATATTTCACCAAAAAATCCCAGAATTTAGGTACATTACAGGATTACAGTTTTTCATCTCAAATCTAATCAGGAAGAAGAAGAAGAAGCACTACATTCTAAACTGGAAGTGTTTATTTGTACAAAAGAAATAATGGACAATAAATAGTAACATGTTATGAGTTAGCAGATATTAATAGCAATCTCTATGATTCATTTAGTATTTTGCATGCATGTATATAGTATTTACTGAATACACTAGGTACTTTTGTCCTTTTCGTACAGTCAGTGAAACTGAGGTAGAGATATGAACAATCACGGATACAGGTAAATGGAGCTGAGCAGAGAATTTTCTTATTCCTAATTTGCTTCTCTCTACAGGAAAATGTTTGGGCTCACATGCCGTAACACCATTTTTTCAAGATATTGACATACTTTGATTATCTAAGATCGTATCACACATCATGATTTTCAAATTTAGAGAATAACAAATGAAGGTTTTGATTAAATAAGACTAAGGCAACCAGGATGATGCATACTCTGGCCTTCATCTAGTAAAGCATGCTCTTCGTTTTCAACGCAAGCAGACTTTCACTGATGTCAGGCTCACTTAGTTAAGTGTTTGCACTTAGTTAAGTGTTTGCTTAAGTTCATTGCTGAGTAGGCCACAACTTGCACAATTTTGCAGGACTGATCCCAAATATGTCCTAATTCTGGAACTTATTAGTTACTCCATGAGCAAGTAGCCATACTCAGCCACTTGTGTAAATCAGGCTTCCATATATAAATTAAGTATTATAAATTAAGTATTATAAAATAATACCTATGATTACCATTTGTCAACAGGAGTTTGTGAAACAATGCTGATCTGAATGCAAGTACAGTTGCACTATATATTTTTACTTGCACTATATATTTTTATTTTATATATTTTATATATTTTTATGCATCATATTTCGTTGTGAATTTACTTTGTTCTATATGCAAGTGAATTTTAATGCAAAATATTTAATGTCCTCTTGGTAATGAGAAAGTAAAGGAGGCAATCAAGATATAAATCAAGATTCTGCTGTTTTCTTGCTAATATAACTGTAACACGAATTGTAAGTTTGATTTACTAAGAAAATAAGCATTTTTATTCTAAGGGAAATGAGCTCAGATGTCACCTACTTCACCCCACTACATAAAGCAGAATCAGATCTACCTTTGCCACTCCAGACAGATTTTGTCTTACCTATGTTAAAGATATCTAATGACAGAGATTGTACAACTTCGCTAGGCAGGCCATTTAGTGATTCACTGCCTTTACAGTTAGAGAGTTTACCTAGTACCTATCCTAAATCCTCCTTCAGCAATTCCAATGTGCTGCAACAGCTTGAGTACTTCTTGTCCTAACCACTAGTGACAAAATATACTTGAAAACTTGTGTTTTATCTCAGTATTCTTTCCTGCAGGCTAAAGAACTTAATTTCTCCCATTTTCCCTTGCAAATCACCTGCTAGATTTCTGATCATTCTCTTTGCTCTTCTCTCAACTGTCTCCAGGCAGACCACAGTTTCTTTGAAGTGAAGCATGCAAAACAGGACAGTTTGGCCCTACCCACGCTGTGAAGAACTAAGAAATTACTCCCCATGTCTTGGAGGCTATAATTCTGTTTATACCCAGTACACTTTTTCCCTTTATCATAACACTATTGATTTATATCTCATGTGATCAACAGTAACTACTAAATCCTTATCTACAAACTCCTGCCTAGGAGATTCTTCCTACCCTATGTTTGTCTCACTGTTTATTCCTCTCTCAGTGCAGTTTCTTGTACTTTCATCTGCTAAATACCATCACCTTTTTAAAAAACATTTCTGACTGCCAAGATCATTTTGAATCCCACAGTTGACTTTCAATATACTGATAATCTTTCCCAGAATGGTGTCATCCCCTACAAATTTAATTCTAGCATGTTAGTCTAATGAGGAGCTCTAATACAAGGAACAGAACCCCGCAGAGTCTTACCCAGTACTTTCTTCAGTATTCCGGCTCTTCTGTGAGCCATTAACTACTCTCTGAATAGCTTTGCAAACAGTACTGTATCAGACATACTGTAATATTTTCACCTAGATCTTATTTCCACAATTTGTTAATGACACCGTCAATAGTGAAAGGGACAAAGTCCTGCTAAATCAAGATTATATGGCGTCTACTATTTCTTCTCCATAAGAAATGCTTCATCTATAAGACTTAAAATACTCTTTTTTAAACTGCAGAGACTTTGCTATTGAATTTTTACCTCAGCTTTTATTGGATTTCACACAGTTGTTTCACATTAGGATTGTTTTATATAAAAAGTAAAGTAAAACCATCTACCTCCTAACTCCAAGGAAAACTTAAAAAGCACTCTAACACTGACTTTTTGTTATTGTTGTTAGACAAAAAGAAACATACTGCTTTTATAGTTTACTGGGGGGAATCTTTCGTCTTAAGAGACAAACAGATATCTGGTAAGAGTGTACACTGGGAAAAGATATTGTCCCCAGTGCTTCAGCATTCACTAAGATGTGTCAAGTTTAAATGAATCATTAAAAAAAGAACAATAACAACAACAAAACCCTTCCTCCCTTTGAGGGAATCAATTCTGAAAAAGAACAGTCAGATGAGTGTTCTGCAGAATATGACATAGTGCTTGGAATTTGCAATATGACAGAGTTCTTTCCTTGAACATCAATTACAACAGTGCACCAGTTACTTTGTCCGGAAAAGAAATAACATTTATTAGCCATGTTCTGTTGCCTTATACAGTATCTTAGCGACGTATAATGATATTAATTTAGCAACATTGTTGTTGGAGTAGAGATGGGCCCAAATTGAATTCAAATACCCTTGAGCCTTACTTAGCTGGGAAATAGGCTAGGACACAGTTGTTAGACTGGGTCAAAGAGGAAAAAGGTAGAAGAGAGCTCAAAAGTGCTTGAGGGAGAAAAAGTGAGAAAGAAATGGATTAAACTGTAACCAGAAAAAGAGCAAACAGGAAAGGATTATTTAAAAGGGAAATGTGAAAAAAGAATAAGAGAATTTCAGAAAGGTACAAGAAGTAAGGGTAACATTAAAAACTAAGCAACTAAAAACTATACAACTATCTGTTGCATGCTAGTCTCTTTCTTTTCTTTGGTATATTTAGTGCTCATGTGTAATTCACTGTTCTATATAGTTGATTAACTGCACACCATGTAGAGTGTCATTAAAATGTATATTGACATCAATGGGACTACTCATGGTATGTAAAGTACATGCATAAATCTTTGCAGAAGCTTATTTTTCAAAAGTATGTCCTGAAAACCCCCCAGACACGGTGAATTCCCTAGTATAAAGAAGTAATATATGTTAGCTCTTATCTGGCAAGTCTTATGGACTTCTTCCATATTTAAAGCTAATGGTATGTCATTGCCAGGGAATCTTAGAAATTGTCATTTGGGAGAAATCTTTTTTCCTTTTCCTTTCCTTTAACAGATTAACCACGGTCAATATATGAAACCTTCATTCTTCTGAATATATTGTCAGTAAAATACTATGTAAAGAAATTTAAAGAAGTCTTCTTCAAGTGTTTCAAGCCAAGTGAAAAAAAAACATCTTTTAGGCTCACTAATTTTGATTTCCTTAATTTTTTTCCAGTAGGCTTAATGATGACACTGCTTGTCCTCAATTCAGAATTTCTATTCAGTAATTTCTGCATTACTCAGTTTGATGAAATCAGAATATCCAGGTTGGGCAAGCAAGAGGTTTTTTAGAATTCAAGTTATAAACAAACCAGCACCCTCAGAAGTAACCCACCATGTTCACCAGTTTTACTGAACTGTATGTACATGGTATCCAACCCTGACCCTGCAGCTTAGAAAGTTTGTCTTGTAATGACTATAAGAAACTGAACAAATAGCACCTTATTTTCTGTGTCACAGGAAACCAAATAAGGTGTAACCATTTATGAGTTTTCTCTCTTATGCCCATAATCTAAGAAATACCTTCTTTGAGCCTTGATCCTCAGCTCTGCTTTAGATGTTTGAATAGCCTTCTGATATTTGCTGAAGTTGTCCACCTCAAAGCAGTTATACTATTCAGCTAAAAGACTTTTTTCTTTTGAGATGCTGAGGTTTATAAATATTTCTAGCACACTTTATTTTGGTATATGCAGAAGGATGGAGGTTCTAGATATTATAAATTGTCTATTATCTAAGGCTGATCAAGCCTGATCACCTAGACATATAGATAGGACATTAACTCACATGGCCATTAAACTTCCTGGCAGGCAGAGGAAAGACAGAGTTATGCAATATTTATATTTGCAATTTATATTTATATTTTTTGGCATTTGTTTGAAGTTATCTTCAGAACCAGACATCCAGGGAAATAGGACAATAAAATGGAAACAGAATAAAATCTGGAGAGAGAAAAAAATCCTACATTACAGCATTTCCTGTCCTGTGAATAGTTAATAGCCTGGCACACACTTTATGTCTATGACTGAATATTATTTAACTTCTTCTATCAGACCCTGGCCTACAGAGAAGAGGATATGCGACCTGCTACTTCTGTTAACTAAAGGAATTGTTTCCAGCTCCAGTGTTGGACGAATTTAATGGAGTTAAGAAAGCAGATTCTATTCCTAGGTCCCTAAGTATGTCTATTTATAAATGAGGTAGTAATTACATCAACTGCTTACAATACGTAGACTGGTTACATATTCTAAGCAGCTGCCTTTCTATGGTTGACATTTTTATGACTGGTATGTATAAACAAATAGAAATAGCACTTATTCTGCCAACAAGCTTTTCATCGAGTATCTCAATCCACAATTCTTTAACGATCACTTTGTCATTATTTTCAGCACATTCTTGGATACCAGACCAATCTCTGGTGGAGGCAACAAACCTGCCATTTGGGAAGTATTGCCTTTACATGGGAGATTTTTTACAATTTTCGTTACTGAGTGACAAAGTTCTGTGGCAATCACCAGAGAATATACAGGATTTAATAGGAAGTTGTTGCTAAGGAAATTAAAGTCATTAAATAAAATCTCTTTCAAGAGTGAGTTTTCTACTCTTTCACTATTTGTTTTATGCATTGATTATTGGTAAGGATGTAGTTCTCAACTCCTAAATATTTGTAAGCATGTGTACACTTTAAGTCCCATTACATAGTAAAAAAAGAGAATCTTGTGTTTTTGAGAATTGCGTTCATTAGAACCTGTTCTTCCTTTTTCAATCAGAACCAAAGCTTCTGTAATTTTACAGTTTATATGTATAAGGTTTACATAATATAAGGGGGCAGAAACACAGGGGCTCTCAAATACAAAGCCACTGTCCTGTGAAATTGATGTGCATGATAGTATTGCAGAAGAATACTGAGACAAGACAGACAGGAAGTAGCAGAGTATGGCAAATATATGGTTGGATGGGGTTTTCATCTTCCATTGCGCTGGTCAGAGCTATCTTCTGGCTAAAATGCTGTAAGTTACAATGCTAGACTGTGAAATATAGGAACCTAATTAAGCCTCGCAAAATCAAGTTATAGTTCTTTTTATAAAAAGTGTGCTTTAGTGACATATATTGTGAACATTAAATCTTAACATTAAAACTAGTTGTGGTTGTGCACCATCACTAATGTATGTGTCTAACCACTGAAATACAACCTACCTTATCTAACAGCAACAGTAGGAAATCATAAGATGAGAAACCAAAACACAATCTAGTCAATATATTCAGTCAATACTTTTATCTTTGAAAAGAGTCCCAGAAGCTTTAATGTTTACCAGTTATCAGAATCCTAACTTCATCTGCACCTTCCGACAATAATATCTCCATCTGCAGCCCTTCTGGCATTACTAATTAAAGAATCATCTACTGATTTACCAACATGAGCTGGAATATAAAAGAATTCACACAAAACTGCTTTGGAATAAATAGCCTTGCAATTCTAAAATCCCAATTCACTAAGCCATGATAACTTTAGTACCATTCCGTGGAAAATACAATATAGATATCTGTAAACACATTTAATATGCAGATGGTATTATAATTATGTTTTAAGATGTTTCCTTAAATTTTAGGTCACGTAATATAAACATTGTCCAAAACTTTGAGGCAATGAGAATTTTTTTATAATGCTGTAAGGGCACTGTATGATACCTCGCAGGAAGAGTAAAGGGTCAGTAAAGATGCCCAGCTACAAGGAAAGAAATATCTATTTATATTTTCAAATGTCAGAAGTGTACCCATGCAGCCACAATTCTTATGTACAGAATGGAATTCTTTTGGACATTGTGATAGTGCAATATGGGTAGTAAGTTTTCCATCTTCCTATGCTAATCAAATAGCAACTAAAAGAGTTGATAAAGGAATTAAAAGAGATTGAAGTAATTTTTTCTTTATTAAAACAGACTGGATGTTGCAGCTGAAACTTTATAGAAAATGCTAGACAGTTATAAACAGCTGTTTTCTCTAACAGAAAGAGACAAAATAATACTGAATGGTTAGAAACTGAAACTAGACAAATTCAGATAAGAAATAAGGAACAACATTCTGTTAATGAAGATAATTAACAACTGGAATATTTTCTTCACCTTTTTTACGGACGTTAGGTAAAGAAAACAGTCGTACCTCCTCTTCGCTTTTCAGTCACTTCTTGTAAGAAGCTCTACACTGTCTCCTGCCTGAACTCCTTTTTCACACTAGTAACCAGAACTGGAGACAATTAGGTCTTACTAATGCCTCTTAAAATTACACTACTGCTACCTTGTCTAATATATTTAAGATCATGTTTAAGAACACATCATATTGATGCCTCACAGTCACAGCTGATCAGCCATACTCAACTGATCAGCCATACTCAGCAGATCAGCCATATTCAACCATTTCTCCTGCCTTATTTTTTGCAATTAATGACTTCCATTTTATGACAAAATTTCATGTTATTATCCCTTAAATGCATGAACCTGCAGTTCACACCAGTATACCGTATTTCAATTATATTGCTTAAGCCACACAAGGTCCTCCATCTGTATCTGCTCTGATTCTCTTCTTTAATGACGATGCTTCCTATCTTTGTATTCCTGTTGAAATTTCATTGATGCAATGCAATTATGATAAAGCTACTAACGAAAGTATCAAAACAGACCAGAAACAGATGAAGACTGCATTCCACTGAAGAAACAGCTGAATTGCTGGTCTGAAATTCTTCCTAACCCTGTTAAAAGGAAACCTAAAATACCCCAAAACAAGCATGAGAAGACAGTAATATCACAATACTTCTACTCAGAGACAGAGAAAGACCTGGGATGTGAATCACATATTTTCTTGAATGGTTGCCCATGCTTGAAATTTTTTTTCACTGAACAGGAAATAAAGCTCTGTACTATTGTCTGTGCATAGACAGGGCACTTTTCCTCACTACTGCTTCATAAAAAAAGGGTATCTACGTTTATTTGTTTATCTGGTATCTCTGTTTATGCAAGACAGACAGAGAACACACACATTGATAAGTCTGCACACAAGAGAGGTGAGAAAATGAAGCAAGTAGTCTACTGAGAGGTAGACAGTAAAGACTGGGATTTCAAAACTGACTCTTTGGATTTTGATTAAGGTGATCTGGTGCGCTAGATACATTGTTAAATAAGAATCTCCACGCCTGAGTCATGCACATACATTAGGGTATGCAAGATGAGGATCAATGGATAAAATTCATGTAATTTTACAATTAACTGCAATGTATAAGTTGAATGTTAAAATATGCCACTGTTTGCCAATGACAACTATGACAAACAAAAGCAATAAAACACAACAGGAAAATGAGAAACAGAATTATGAGAAAATTCTCTTTTCATAAGATAATTGAGTTAGAGAAGTAAATGTACAGAACCGTAAAGAGGAGTAAACAAATAATATGTGTTCATTTATTGAAAGCAGAATGTGATAGTATATTTTAATTAAGTAAATTAAAATATGATATTTTAATTTCTTTTATAGACCTACAGCATATAATCTGCTATTATTCCATCTCTCAGTTAATTTTTTCAATACTCCTTAAATGTTTATTTAGTTAATATTGGATTGAAATTCAAGCTGCACAAATCATTTCATTCATTTAAAAAACTGGTCATCTTATTACAGGACTCTTACAGGATTCCACAATGCCATCCCGTAATCTGCCTATTCTTTCAAAACTTTCTAAAAGAAAAATTGGAGAAGTTCATGCACAAAGACATTATTATTTAAAATTTTGCAAAGACCAAGTCAGCTTGTACTCCACAAAACTTAGTGCATTAATATATCTGCAGGTATAAAGTGCATGTCTGTTTTTAATATGATAGTCTGCAAAGACAGTCCTACAAAGACATATATACTTCCTCACTTTTACTATTTACTTAAGATGGACTTATTCATTTTAAAATTAATCAAGATATAAATCGCTACAGAATCAAGGCTAGAATAGCAACACTCTCTGGGACTACGTTTTTGCAGATAAAAACAATCCTTCAAATTTGGAGGAAAATTCTCTCTGTACTGTCTTCTGTGCTATGGTAATTCACAACATAAAACACAACGATAGCTATCTAAGTAAACACGCTTTACATTGCAGGAAATACTGTTAAAATGGATGAAGAGTTCCAAAAGGAATGCAATTTTGAAAAATAACACACCCCTCTCTTTCAAGGCCTCTTACATGAATATATTTTCCTAATCTAAGTCACCAGTAGCATAATTCCAGCGATAACATATCGTTTGTTTTTTGTTCTCAGATGTCCATTTTTTTCATTTTTTAATGGTCAACATTTTGTTTACAGTTTAATTTTCTTTTAGGTGATTCTTGTTTTCATACTCTCATGTTCTATCCAAACTGAAATAATGTTATTACCTTATATTCACATTTCTAAAATCTTTCACCTCTTTTGAAATATTATTGTCCTCATTAATATACAGCACTTTCCAATTTTGTACAATGTAAGAATGTAATTCAAGGACTATTCCACCTCCACATCATTTATAAAATTGCCAAATAAAATTAGACTTATCACCGAACCTGGCAGCTCTTTAATGAACAGTTTCATCTTGGTTGTAATTATTTTTTGTTTGTGTATGTTCAGTAATTTCTCATTCTATGCCTGGCCTCCAAAGTACTTTCACTTTTTACATTTAAACCATTGGAAATGGTTTTCTGTTTTCATTTCACAATTTCTGTATACTACATTACACATATTGTTGTATATTTGCAATAAAAAATTGAAGACATCATTAATGTTAGGAACGCACTTAGTAAAGCTCGGTTATATTTATATATTTTCTTAGCTGTTCTGTTATTATTACTATCCCTTTTGTCTGCCAGCTATTACAACTGGAACTAAACGGTAGTTATACTTGCTCACTAATCAGTGTATAAATTTGTGTTGCTTACTGGTCCATGTTTTCTTCCTGTTACATGTACTGTCTTTTTTTATCTTAGTCCTATTATTTTATAAGGCTTTCCAGCACACTTGCCAAGGTTATTTCCTTACTCTTATTCTGTTACTTTGTTTACAGAGTATGTGACTTTTTCGTATTTTCTGGCACTTTCCTAACTTTTTCTCTTTTAGAGGAAATGATCCAATTTTCATGACTATATTTATTAATTGCCATTAAAACCATACTACCCAGTTAATATACAGTTCCGGATTGAAACATGTCTTTCCAACGATACTGCAAACTGTTTTACCACAAACACCACCTCATTAGTTCTCGTTTGCGCATACTCTTTTTCTGCTTTCAGCTGGTCTAAAACAAAAAGGAAAAAGTCTGCTCTAAAACAAAAAGAAAATGTCAGCCATTTTAAAAGAATGCATTTTATTTCCTTCTTTCCCCAATAAGGGGTGCTTTTTTTTCTAATGCTATAACTATAAAGGCCCCTTAATACATGAGACTAAAAATCCTCCCGCATCAGAGAAAAGAAGAATTACAAGCTCTGATACTACAAAGACTGTTAACTCTTACACATAATGATTAAACTGGACTATTCAGTCCATAACATTAAGATTCTGAATACTTTTTTCAAAGCTAGGAAAAGACATGGAAAAAAATATACTTCTGCTTATCTGACTTTCTAACTTTTGTGACCCTCTTCCCACATTCCCCTAACTTGATGCACCCCCTGACATTCTTCTCTCATTCTTCCCACAAGTAAAACATTATTGTCCGGCTCCTAAACGCACTCTCCTGTTCCTGCAAAGGGGTTTTGCCACAGGTGCTCAAGGCCAGATCTGCTGCAGTGCTGGTGCGTAATCGTGGCCCAAATGGCTGGAGAAAGGGCTGAGAGATGCAGGGAGCTGCGTCTGTCACTCGGGAGCTGCATCAAAGCTCAGGCTCCTACCCTCGTTCTTTGCCGGAGCTGCGTTGTGTCCCTCAATGATCTGGACATTTACCCATGGCCTTGACTTCGTCGCTTGATGCTGGCTCGTCACAGGGGACTTGTCAGGCAATGCGGACCCTCAGCTGAACCCAGTTACCGTCCTTGGACCTACCCTGCTCACCTCATGAGATTACGCCCCTCGTCGGTGAGGCCTCTGCCCCTGCCAGCCTCATCACGCTCAGCTCCAGGCTCCTCTGCCCATAGGGAGCAACCCTCTTATTTGATCCCTGGTAATTACTATGGAAAATGTGCTTGTGTTAGCACTGTCTTTAGCTTTATTATGAATAGCAGATTCTTATCTATAAATTCAACTATAACGTTGAACTTTATTGGTCCAGATTTTGATTGTCTTTTGTGCTAAAAATCTACTTCATTCAGAAACTATATGATTTTCCTGAAGAAATAATAGGCTGCAAAAAAATCTACTTGTGTTTTCCAGAACAATTCCTTTTTTCTAAAGAGAAAGTCCATACACTTACAGAGGGTCTTCCACTCTGTTCACTGTTCACAAGGCAACATAGATCTGCCATTCACAAGCAGAGATGCTGTGGGTTAATATTGTAAAAGTCCTGAGTTTGATGCAATTACTGCTCTTGTTATTACAGAAGATACTTATTTTACTTTTAAATCATTAAACGTGATTTTAAATAAATATAACATTAAAGGTATTCATTATTTCAGATTAAGAAGAACAAAAATTTCGATCATCTCAATGCAATTGATTATTGCAGAACATTTATTTCTGGCACAAAAGTTATAGCTCAAATTATGAATATCTTCCTTCGCAGGGCAGAACTGTAGAATTTCTGACCATTAGCCTAAAAGCCAAATAACTGCTGTAGAAAACAAATCAGGCAAAACAGCCACCAGTATATCGCTGAATAATCCTGTTAATAAACTGAAATTGAGTTTCAGTCTTGGTGGAAAAAGAATGTGTGAGACCAGACACACATAGTATTTCAGAGTGGTATAATAAACTAAATGTTACTGTGAAATTTAGAATTGCTGCTGCATAACCTGGAGTTTTCTCCCTTTTTTTGATTCTACTATGTTACACGTAAGCTTAGCTCTGAGTAGAGGGGGTAATTTCCATTTGCTCTGATAGTATTGACAAAATCACGTAATATGTCTTTTCTATCTTTGGTTATTACTGTTGTAAGAAATCTTTAGAGTAATTATGTAAATAATAGCCACATTTATACCAACGTTTTTATTTTTACTCTATTTACTCCAGAACACAGGTGAAACTTACAAGTTTTTCCTTTAGCACATATTCTGTACACCCTTTCCCAAGCACACGATATACACATTAAGCATCATACTGTATCCTTGGGCAGCAGTACCTATATCCACAGGGTATCTGTCTTTTAACTCTTCTTAAAATATCTTTAGGACTGAAAATCTTGAGGTCATACAGACCTCAAGATTGCAAGGTAGGCAAAAATATCAGTTTTCAGAATTTTCTTATTTCAAATCAAAATCTGTTTTCAGCCAAAAACTTACTAGTTTAAAATTCACACCAATACAGTGCCAGATACATATCAAAAAGCAAAAAAGCATGTAGACTATTGAAGTGCTCATATTATAAACATTCATCTTACTTTAGAGGAAAAAAGTTGAAATTCAGAAATAAAAAAATCTTTGAGTAATTATGTTGCACCTGATTAATCTATAACCTTGCTTTCCTTGTTGTTTAGAACAAAATTTTTGTGGTAAATAAACAAATGTATAACACTATTTGAATCAGTGTAATATTTTTGCACTTGCAAAGTTCGGGCTGTTTTTTTCCCTAAATATCAGTTTGGAATGATAATTATGCTGTTTAAAAGAACAATAATGGATATAAAACTTACCCTAAATTACAGTGATTTAAAATTTAATGAGTTTCTTCTTTGTATCATATATTTTATTAGCCTCTTAGACAGTGTTTCTTACTTTTTTATTAGCTTATGTCATTACGGAATAACTTTTCACTGGCAATATTAGACAGCTAAACAAGCACTCCCCTATCTCTTTATACGTACTATTCATGCAGCTAATATGGTATTCACCTTTGGCTACTTATGTTTTGCACATCAATCCATGACTAGCTGTTAACAACTAGATGAAAAAAGCTGGCATTTTTGTTATGACACTATCATGCTCAGCCTTTTATGAGTTATTCACATCACCATTATGTATTGCACTACTGTGCAAAAAGAAAGAGACTTTCAGGAATTTTAATAAAAGACAAAGAAAAATTGTTAACTTAACAATTAAAATTTGCCTAAAGTCATCTGTGTTGACTCAAAAAGATACAAAAAATATCAACTGAAACTTAGTATTAGGAAAAAGAAACACATTCCACATATTTCCCTTATTTGATAAAATTCCTGCTGAGTACTGACCTGACATAACATGTCTGTGGCAGTCACCCTTACAGCCCTATATCTTCCATTCCTCCACTGTTCAGGGGATATCCAAGGAAAATTTGAGGTCACAATTTATGCACATTAATTTTCTGTCTATATCTTATGATACTGAGACTTTATTTCATATTAATGGAAGTAAAGAATTAATATACTGATTAAGTTAAAATAAAGCTTTTTGTTACAGCCCTGATATTATACTTCTTCCCTGAAAAGCACTCTGGTGCTTTAGCCTAGTTTCAGAAGCTAAAAATTTGCACCTGCTATTTTATGTGAGACAGTATATGCATACACATAAACCTAAACTAGCAGAATGGTCTGACTCCACGGGTACCCTTGAAATAGCTCTACTCACTTTCAAATATAGTCTTCCTCTTTTCTGGTGTAACATTTCTTGTTTTCAGTATTCTGGGATCTCCTTTAATTTCCACAACTTTCCAACAACAAAAGTAATAATCAGAATAAGTTTATTCACAACTTCCATTAATAAACCAAATGCAAAATATTTTAAATCTAAGTTTATGTAAAACAAATGAGGAATTAGGATGATATCTAAGCTCAATAGCAATAATAATAATAATAATAATAATAAACTAATTCAAAGACCTAAAAGCAGTCAGATTAGATCTTGAGATTAACAAGAATTAATAGAATGAGGAAATATTAGGAGACAGGGGTTCATACTGGGAAGAATCAACAGTTCTCAAAGTGGAGCAAGAGGGCAGAAAGGTTGTCTATATGCCAGGAACAGTGATGGCATGACATATATTCAAGGGTGAAGAAAAACCTGCTGATTGTGGGGAAAACTCCATGGATTATTCTTCATGTCAGGGCAAAGAACATTGCTTCCTTCATGTAAGAATGTATTACTGAAAAATCCACCAGACAAGAAAAACAGTTGAGGAAGCAGATCACAAAGTGATCTTCAGTTGAATTATTTTAGCCACCAAAAGAAGAGTGACAAAGTATCAGAAACAATTCAAAGACTGGTGTTCTGAGGAAAGTCTGGGGGTTTTCAGTTGCAGTGAGATATTCACAGACAGTATTCTCAGTGGGAATGACACCACTTGAGCTCTAGCAGTACTAACTTTTTGAGATCGAATAGCTGATAAAAAGAGCTATCGTTTAAAGCCAGGGATAGAACATTGCAATTCTAACTTCCAGGCTTGGTTTTAATGCATAGAAAGATCATGGAAGCATGGACAAAATTAGCACTAAATGTATAGCAGAAGTGTGAACACCAACACTGTAGGAAGCAGTAGGTAACCAACACAGTTAATGAAACGCATTTTGTAAATGATGGGGACATATTACAGAACAGTTGATCATAAAAAATACCTTAGGAAAAGTAATCATGAATTGATTCCATTTGAAGTAATTAGAAAGATGTGAAAACAGATTAGTTGCCTACATCTTTATTTGAAAAGGGTACATTTTGAGAAATTATGGAAAATTAGCTTTCCTGAAGACCTTAGAAATTTAAATGTGGAAAAGATATATTGCAATATCTTTAACTTTGGTGTAGAGTAAAATAATATCATAAACTTGCATCTGAAGCACAACAAAAAAATTGCAGGAGACTTAGATCAAATATAAGAAATAACTCTCATTTCTGGTCATACATGCTCAAGAAAGGGGGATTCAAATAAGAACAAGAAATGATGAAAAAGTGCCATGCCCGGGTAAGAAGACAGCATCTATTTTTAGAGGAGATTCAAGACCCTGACTTCTTAGGGAAGACAGAAATCTGGAAAAGGATATGACTTTTCTCCATAAATACACAGGGGAGGGAAATACTAGGGAAGCCTAATTGCCAGTTAATCTTCAGAATAATATTGACAAAAGAAGAAAATGATACTAAGTGTTTATGAATATATTTAGTTTAAGAAACTAGAGGAAAGTCTCTAACTTTCAGAGGACTAACATCTGGAATAGCCTTCTTAAAGGAGCACTACAGAGCAAAAAGATACTTTCATTTTAATGATTAGCTAGCTAAATTTACAAATAGTCATTTGTGGTAGCAAAGAATTCATCTCTATGAGATAGAAGCTATCTTCCAATTTAGCATTGTATCACTCCTATATATTTGATATGGAAGGCTGGATGGCAGGGAGGCAGTCACCTGCTGACTACTAAAAAAGTTCTCATTATGTCCCTACTTTCCCTTTTCTACAGTCAGGGCTCTTTGTCTTTATATACAGCAAAACAGGCTACAATCATGTCAGGGTATTTTTTGATTCAGTAGCGATACAAGGTTCCTGCATAGAAATGCTGAATTATTCTCCTATCTGATCCTGCTGTTGGGTGGTGGAATCCCTCACTGAGATAAAGCAAATGCTAACTGTTCACTAAACCTATCCCAGCCATGAATGTAATGTTGAGATTCTCAAGGGACAAGAAAAACAATCTTGCAAAAAGCAAAACTATGACACGCAATGTGTTGGTTGTCTATCTAAACAACAATAGAAAAATGATTTATATTTGTTTTGCATATTTTGCAGTTATTGAACTGCATTTAGTTTTCGATATAGTTAGCAGTCAAAATAGAAACAGAAGATTGTATTAGTTATACAAGTTTAAGGATACTAAGCATGATATTTTGGCTCATTAATAAGGGTTATTTTAAACAAAATGATAGCAGTCATCAATCTTTGTTGTTTTTAAAAACATATATTCCACAACACATACAGAAAAGAACTTTGTATCTCATCATTACGCTTACAGCTGTTATACTATACTATAAATATATGTAGGAATTACACTCCAGCACCTACAGTCAAAATGATCTCTGCTTATCCGTGTTGAGAAATTTCTTTCTAAAAAAAGTACAGTTACTTAAAAAGTATTAGAAATCTGTTTTCTACCCTGATGTTCTGCAAATTAGATTACTAGAATTGATGCTCAGCCTTTCAGTTCAAGATCATTATCTAGTCATTAATTTTTCTTTTACCTTTCCTCTCTTCTTAAAAGGCAAAGTGTAAATGAAACCTTTTAAGACACTGCATTGCATAAAACCAGCTGAATCCTTATGCCCACATAAATGAGTAAATAGGAAGGTGAAACATAATTATGTTCATTTATGCTTTTCTTTGTGACTTCAAGCACTGAATCTGATTGTGCATTGTTTATATGGGCAAATACTTTTTTTTTTTTAATTAATTCACTCAGTCAGGAAGTACAGGATGAGGAATAGTCTTTATATTCCACTCAAGTGTTAAACACCTCTATATTAATTTGATTTTAAAAGAACAGTTATATGTCAAATGTATATCTTATTTAAGTAAAATAAGAATTGCATTACCTTGGAAAAATTAAAATATTCCTCATCTTTACAGAAAGGTGAAATAACAGTGATTTATTGCTAAAAGGAGAAAGCAAACATTGCAAGTAGCACCACAGAGATAACATACATAGCGATACTGTCAATTAGGTGGGATTATTCTCTCACTAGCAACAGCATCTGTAGATACAGACCTTGTTGAACAATTCTGTTTACTCCTTTGTTTGTTTTAGTACAAAAGTCAGATTTGATTAAATTTCAAATATATTTTTTAGATTCTCCACTACTGTTTCTATAAGTGCCGAAATGTGTGCATGCTACTGAATGCTATGATATTTTGAAGAATTTTTCTTTTCCTCCTGTTAAGTACAACCTAACCAGAATGTCAAGCATTAATCTTCAGAAAGATGCACATAAGCTGAGCATGCAAAAATGGGCAAACACACTGCTCAAACTGCAGGCCTTGCTATGTTTACAAAGGAAAGCTTTTATACACATTCATCTAAATCTGAGTGGGCAGCCCTGGGAACCTGACCAACATGTTTCTAAGCTTTTAAATGCATTTGTGGTATAGACAATGATGATACATTTATTTAATAGGTTCATCTATTTAAATAATTGACAATTTCAGCAATAAATATACTTATTTTTCACTTGCAATAAGCATTGCAAATATATCTAAAACATTTTTCTATGGATTCTACTGAGTGGCCAAATTCATGCAATCATTGTCTGATGTGAAAAATTACCTCTTATCTGGAACTTTATTATAAATATTTAATGCTGTTTAATCTCAATGAAAATTTGCATAAAATTTAGTTTCAAATATAGTTTGAGAGACTTTCCATCATTCAACATATGTCTATAACCTTTATAATCAGAATTAGGTGTATGTAGAGAGCAGAAAATAAATGCATCTGTAAGTCTAGAGCATATATAAGGCAAATCTTAAGTAAGATAAAGGGTGTAAAAATATATGATCTTTTCTTAATTAAAAAAAAGTCATCATAGCAGAAGCCTTCCTCTATTTCTGCATTTTCTACATGGCTACATTTATTTTTCTACAGTAAAGAAAAACATAATTTTAGATGATTCTTCTTCTGTTTGGTTTATAGGTTCAAAATGTGCATAAAAATCTAATAAAAAAGGGAAATGCAGTTCATGTACAGCTCAGTTGAGGGACTTATCACCTGTAAGTACCCCTAGAGATGTAAGCACTGATTTCTGAAGTGAGGCCATTAGTATATATAGTGCACACTGGTTTTTTTCTGATACAATTTCCAGCAGTTGCAAAGCTGAGAATCTAATTGTAAAAAGGGCATGGGCTTTAACTGGATATCCTTCTAATGTTTCATTGCCCAAAAGAACTAATGTAGAGAGAATCTTTGAAAGCAAACGCCAATAACAATATTTTTGCTAGTGATACCCATTTCATGCTTTATAAAAACATACAGCTGTGTACTGATTCCAATTACACCAATACAGAATCAGGATAGCTGCAATGCAGCAGACAAGTTTGTTTGTGTGAACAATACAAGATAATACAGAATAAAGAACTACAGGAGTTGATTTTCACCTTCCATAAACTATGAAATTTTGCTTATGTAAATATAGAATAGAATAAATATACAAGAAATTGTTTTCAAAAATTGAAGTACTGTATTTTCATTGTATAAGGTTCTGATATATAATTCCTTTATTCTATAACAACCATGAAAAAATGGAAATGAATGTGAAATAATCAAAGGAAAATCACCATTTTGATGGCATGTACTTTCTGATTATGCTCTTTCCTCCAAACACTTTTCATAGCAAATATTTTTCCAGTGAACCATTTATTCTTGGTAATTAAAAAAAGAAAAAACTCTATACAACAATGAATCCTAAACAAACAAGATATTTCAAGCGTTCCTGTTCAGGTGAGCTCCTAAAACACAAGAACATTGCATGAAAGGCTCAGAGATGGGTCTTGTTTATACCGAAGACTGCAGTGGCTTACATAAAAGCACGGCTACAAAAAAATACTAAAATGCATGTAGAAATTGTTAATTGAATTTATGCCTGGTATAAATTAAATTAAATTAATGAAACTCAGCTTTTAAAATGAAAGTTGTGTACTAGTTTAGCTAAGGTAACTTTTTAAACCAGTCAAAAGTAAACAAGCACAAAGTTATATTCAGGCTGTAACTCAGTGTATCTCTGGCCAAGCTCACTGAGAGCAAAAGCCATGTAGGCTTGCGTTTCTACATTACCATTGCATTTTAGTCTTGATCAGTGAGATCCCTACTCTGATGGTATCAATCTTCACGCTAAAATGGCAAAATGCTAAATGTTACGTGAGGTCTGAGCAAATAGGTACTCAGAAGAGAATGTTAAATATATTTTCATTTGTAAATTAACATTAACAACAGCTACACATTTATATCCACATATAATGTTAAATTGATGTAGTTTGTTTACATATATTGAGGTAAGTCTATGTGTATATCAAAACATACACTGTGGCTTTGAATAAGCAAAATATCCCTCTTAAAAGATCAATGAATAAAAGCTGCATTCAGGAGAGCCTGTAGTTTAATAGAATAATTTATTCCCTAAATAACTTTACATAGTTGGATAGAATAAAGTGAAAAACAAAGAAACAGAAATGATAAAGTGATCTTTGCTGTGATACTTCACTGTAAATGAAGATTATAAAGGTCAAGAAACTTCTATTCAGGACAAAAGGTTTTTAAAATCTTTTAAATCTTTTGTTGTGCTTGTGATTACATGTTGAAATGATTGATTTTCCTATATGACAGTATCTTAAATTGTGTGTCATACACTCAAAATTTAAAGCTTCATAGGTCCACAGTACAATTTTAAAGTAATTCAAAGAAGCTCAAAATTTAATTAAGAAAAACATCAGACCAATTAAGACTAAACGGTAGTATAAAATATTAAGGTAAAACATGTATTAGTGTGACATTTGCATTTTTATGAAGAATGAATCACAAAGAAGTAGAAACTGTTTCTAAATTTCAGTTAAGCCCCTTTTAAAAAATCTTGTTTCCATGGCAATGCTGAGAATAAGTTTTCAGAGGATGTAAGATATGGATTTTTTATTTTAAAAAAAAACAGTTTAAATGAGAAATAGCAACATCATGGCCTCTTTTCAATTTTCTAATATGCCTGAGAGGCACAGCAAATCAGTCACTAAGACATCAATGCTAGGATGAAAGCAGGAGGACAGATCCCTAGCTATTCCACTGTTCTGCAGTTTGCTCCTAAATAAGCACATTCACCAACGTAATTCTGCAGCAAAAATACTAATTATTAAAAAGACAACTGTATCCTTACAATCTGAAGGCCCCATAGTGCCCATTCAATTGGGAAAGTTTAATAACAACAACGCTCATTATCGAGATGAGCGGAAATTCCACTACAAAGTCTACCTATGACAAAAGTAACCAAGTTATTCTTCTTTTACATTCCAGATCTGAGAAAAGTTGTTCAAATCTCTAATGAGTAATCAGGGGTTGAGGTTTCTAGGCTACAAAAATCCTGTTGTGGCAAAAAAGGCAGAAACCTAACACCCAAATCAATACTGTATTACTCTCTCCACAGGCAAGAGCTGCGGGTCAGGAAAATCATGAAAAATTCATAGCGGAGGTGGTCAAGTCATCCATAAGATAGAGAAAATAATGCTATATCTAAAGATCCCTTGAGCAATCGAAGACATTTTATAGATTTCACCGTGGATAAGTGCTGGTTTGTTTCATCTATGTGCCTTAATACTGTTCCTCTCTTATTTCCTACAGTAAATGAGGATGTTTTGGTCTATATTTACTGTTGTTCTTATTTACTTTATTAATTTCTCAGTCTTCCTGCTCCACTGTTGCAATAGCCACCCACAGGAGAATTCTGAGCCATTTCTTCAAGTAGAAAAAGCAAGTAACTCATCATGGAGGAGTCCTTAAACCTTTCCCAAATATAAATTCCTCAGCAGGGGTAAGCATCATTTTAGCTACCACAAAAAGTTATCAGAAGTCCTGCTCCTTTCTGTGACATCACTTCCCAAAGGGACACAGGAAAAAGCCCATCATCATTTTAAGGTCTAAATTGCCAAGCATAAAAAAGAAAGACACAGTTTTATTTTACATAAGGATGTGAAATAAGGAAGGAAGACAAGTGTTTAAAGAACAACACCTGGAAAAGCCAAAGAAACGAAGATTTGTGCTTGATTAATAACTCTGCTAACATATCTTCATTCTTGCTCCAGTATCACATTCGTATCGAACAGGTCAAGAGCAAAAAAACCAAAAAGGTGAAGAAGGAGGATAAGCCCAATACATATTAAAGGAAATAATAAAAAGTAACTTTAACAATAGCAGAAAATGATAGAAATCCAACAACCAGATAATATAACACATGGCTTTCTAAAAGAAGCTTTATAAATGCCCCTAAAAATTCTACAAAGGCGTATTCCTCAACAATGCTCAGGAAGCAGGAGCTTTCCAGCGGGATGAGCTGAGAGAAGGCACAGCCATTTCATAACTATACAGGAATTAAACATTCTATGATATGAGAGATTACCTTTGTGGAAAATGGATATAGTCAGGTTTAAGTCTGTCTTTCCAAGATAAATAATGTTAGAAAGACCCTGCATTTCTCTGACACCAAGAAAAAAAGACAAATTAAGGATGAAAAACACTATGAGTCCATGTTGTCAATTCTCTCCTGGATGCAGTATTATTTCCTGTACATTCAGGAGCCCTGTCTAGTGAAATATCCAGAAATTTTTAGGGTCTCTTTTATTTTGGAGGGGGGAAATACTATTCACCTCTGAATGCAACTGTCCAAGTATACTGCCTCTAAAGTTACACATTAGACTCACTCCTGCCCAAACCATTGGAATAATTTAGAAAGCCTTAAATACTGTGGCAAGACATCTTCCTTCTTAGACTTGCACATGCTGGACATCCACCTAGAACATTTACAAAATTTCACTGACTTTATTGGCCAATAGCAATCAAAGTCTCAGAAGCTCGCACCTTTAACTTAGTGTATTTCAGTTTTTTGCTTTAATTTAGGAGAATTAGGGAAGAATATTGGGAAATGAAAGGCAGAAAAAAAACAACCTGGACACTGAGGGGAAACTTAGAAAGAGGATGTAACCTAGGTAAAGCTGTATAGAATAGGAGACACAGTAACTCAGAGATGCCTAGAACTTGTTCAATCTCTTTACTACCACGGCACCAAAGCATATTCATTAGACTCAATTTGCCGAAGTGCTAAGTGATTTAGAAATCTACATTCCATTTTCTAAATTAGCGCCTCAGCACTAACTTCATCTTCCAAGAAATCAGTAACTTCTGAAAATGAAATCATTTTCTAAATTTTTCTTTTAATATTCTTGCTATGGTAATGAAAGTGACTATGCAAAATTGTCACCTTCTTAATCAGTCCCTTTTGTATAGTTAATCTCATCTTCTTACTTGTGAAAAATCAGAATCTACCATTTCTTGCTCTCTCTATGGAGAAACGACTGATACAGGAAAGCTGTAGGCATCTACCTGTAGGAATCACCCATCGAATTCCCCCCTAAGTTTCATTTGCTAAATATATTTCCATTCATGAAGCATGAGCCTAAGGTTGACTTCTTTGTCTCTGAGTTAGGCTACAGCACTGGCTGTTAGAATAAGCAAAAATGAATTATTAGAGGTGTCTCACAGTGTATTGCTTTTTACCACCTTAACAGAATACCAGAGATCTTCATGTCTCTGATTTCTATTATACATGTGATATATTTACTTTAGGCGTACTTCATTAAAAAAAAAGCCTCTGCCTAGGATTTGCTACTCATCATATTTAGTACAGATTTAGACTATAAATATTTTGGATGTGAGACCATCTTTTTCTTCTTTGTTTGTATTACAACAGAGCCTTGCTCCTTGACATTGTCATCATCACCATCCTACTGATTGGTGTGAGTCTCCCTGGAGGATTCGGTTGTTCCCTCAGTCCATGTCAGGAATCAGGTGCTTCTATTTTTCATCCAAACTGACTTTCAAATGTGAGTTTCGTAAAAGGCATGTCTGAAATGTCCAATGTAAAAAAAATATGAAAAAGGAAGACCTTATGATTTTCCTTATAAAGTGAATACCAAATACTATCTTTTCCATTAGAAAAGCATTTTAAGTATTCAGCACAAATTTAAAACAGTTTGTAGGAACAAGTGAAGAACATCAGTGATAAGGGAACCATCACTATGAGCCTTTACTCTTTGATATTTCTATTACTTGTGCCTCAGATTACTTGTTTTAAGGCGTCTATCACATTTACAGATGCTGATAGAAAAGTAATTACTGACAGTTGCTCTTCTCTTGGGAGGATCACAGAGGAAAAGTACAGCATTTATGGGTGGTATTTCCCTTATGTCTTTTTTAAAATGGACATAGGAACATGATCCTGGAGAGCTGAGCTCTAAACAGGAACATAAACTCTCCTACTTTTTTTACTGAAGATGATAAAAAGAGTAATAATGTCAAAGATGATACTTTGAAATGCCTCGTGATGTTCAGATATTTGCAGCAGATACCTCAATTATGCTACTGTCATATATTGTTCCATTATCACTTCAGGGAGCTCCGAAGGTTTACGCAATCTTATTTAGAAGTATATTACAAATGTATAGAGGTTGGTGCAAGCGAATATACGGGCCAATTTTCCAAGGTGCTAATTGTGTTGAAATCTCACTAAAGTTTATGGAAACTGAGGTTATTTTGCACTTCTCAGAAAATGCTTGAAAAGACCAAGTCCATAAGAGGGATGGTGTGAAATCACTTGTGGAACCTGAATTCCCCTAGCAGAGTAGATATCAGTACAGAAAACAGAGATTATTGTAAAGCAGAGTGGTGAAGTCAGTTGCAAGGAATGGCTAAATTATTATGTAGTGCAATCAGTTGGTACGTATTTGAGATATGTGCCAATATCACAGAAGGTAATATGTCTTATTATGTATCACCAACATATTGCTGGAGGAAATAAAGCGGTAAGCCAGTTTTACCAGTGATTGTATTTGTACAATGGATTAGAACATTTGGGTTTCTTTTTGGACATTACATTGAACACTTAATGTATTAAGGTTTTCCCAAAGGTTTCTAAATTTAATGCGTTATGATTCAGTAAGTTCAGAAAACAGGGCACAGTTTTCTAAGGACTGACCTGAACTGCCATGAATGAGAACGTTTGTGGGTTTCCCAGTATTTCACTATTCTGATTTTGGATTAATCTTTTCAAAGTGATTGTAGAAAATATTACCTTGGACAGAAGAGAGTACTAGAAAATCTGCATCTTTGTGAAGCTCTGATACTTCAGTCTGAGCCGTGCACAGGGCTGGAGTTTATTTTTCCTAGTGCTCTGCGTAGTTATCAGCTGAATTTGGTATTGATACCAGTGCAAGTTAGTTCATGGCAATGGAACTTCACACCCTGCCCGTTTTACTGCCTCAGCTAGAAGTTTCTATTTAAATTGCTCAGGTCACAAGCTCTCTGGTTTAATATATTTGAAAGAGTAGCACAGAAAATTTCCATTTGTCTTATTTTAACTTGTGGGTATTTATTATTCATTAGCACTAACATGGCTATTCTTGTGGTAGACTTTTTTATTATTATTATTCTTGCACTCATTTCTACCCACGGAAGTTCTCTGAAGTACTTTGTTCTGACCTATTCTTATAATAGCATATACATGGAAAAATATAACAATTTCTGTAGAAAAGAATACTTGGAAAAGGAAGAATCAACTTAAATAAACCAAATCAGTGTAACTTACACAAACATAAGCACGGTCCCTAGAAAAATGCTAAAATCTTTGCAGTTCTTCTATTAATTATACACTTCATCTACAAAAACAAGTAAAAACACAAAATACTTCATTTTCCACATATATCTTTCCACATACATCTTTTAATAAAATAATTCTTGGTTTTAGTAGAAAATATTTTACAACTAGATGAGTACTTCATTTTATGGGAAAGCAAAACGGCTATATCATTTACTATGCTCCTATCATTTAACATAATATGTGTAACAGCATGCAAACTCTCACAATATTCTAACTTTACATTACTACAAAATCACAATTTTTATAAATTGTAAATGTCTGTACAAACAGGAATGTCTTTTAATGCAGAAAACTTGACACTATCACTGCACTTTTCTTCAAAAATGTTCATTCATTTCTTTGACATTTTTTTGGCTTACACAACAGGGTGCCAAACATTTGTGACAGCTTACAATAGAAAAACAATATTGCTTTTAGTTAACAATGTTAGCTATGAATATATATTGACAGCATTTTCACTGCAGATTTGCTGCCAACATAATACAAAGCAAATAGCATTCAATATGTTGGAACACTCAGGGGAATTAAAGAGTTTCAAAAACAAATTTATGGCATTAGGTGCTGAATGCTAAATCTAATGAAAATGCAAATTCAGAATTCCCGCACATACTTCATGCAAAGGAACACAGTTTGGCAAAGTGATAAAATTAAGATTGTTTAAGTCAGGAGAAAATTATGTTAAAATGTCTCTGCTTGTTTGGCTTCCTATAAAGCCAGCTTTACCGCAAAGATTAATATTTTTTCCCAAAAGTTTTTATGCTTTGTCTACTTGAAGTACATCAGAGAGAGATCATAAAAAAGCCAAATTCCAAACACTCCCAAGTATTCTGAGAAAATATAAATAAATAGATGCATAATTTTAATATTTGTAATTATACTACTAACCATAAACAAGCACAAGCATCATTGTTCCCTTGAAAGTACAGAAGCAAAGAGTTCTGCTTCCAAATCTTATGCCTGTTATTATCTATAGAAGAAGCAGAGCAGTAGATATAAACTGTGATTTAAATATTATTACAATACAGTAATGCAGAGTAATATTGCAATGTCATTTCCTATATATTAAAATGTATTTGTTAAACCAAACATTTATTGGCAGTATTTTAAGTGGTATAACTTTAATAGTTTTCAAACTATTTACAAAACAAATTAAAGCAGGTTAACAATACCACTGTCAAGATTTTAAAAACTATTGAGATTTTGTAGCTGTCAAATATAATTTGTTACAAATTCTTAGACGATCTCGATATTTATTATTATTCATCAGAATCAAGTAGTTTAACACTGATGCTTAACACTGCTTGCAAGATATAAAATTAAAATTACTATGTAAGTTTTACAAAAACTTCTTTAATGACTACTTATACAATCAGTACCCGTTAAAAATACAACTGACCTACAAAAGACCAACATTCCTTTCCAGTATATTATAGCTGTTTTCTTCCTTTATTTCGTGATGTGTGACTCTGCTTTGACCTGGTTGTGTCACATATTTTTTACTCTTACTTTCATATAGGAATAACTGCATTTTATTTATTCAATTTCTTATATAAAACTCTATACACAAGTGACTGTAACTAGCAGAACAGAGAGGTGAAAGATAATATTAATCAAATTAGTTACAAGTGACTCTGTTTTCTTTTTTTTTAATTAAAATAGATTTATCTAAAATTTCTGATGAATATTTAGGATACTCAAGGTTTCCAAAGTTCTTTCAAATTAATTTATGAATGCTCTCTTATTCTATAATCTTCTAGTAAATCCTAAAAAACTTTAGTGACTAACAATCTTAATGTTTTCTTAGTTAGCTAAAAAATTATATATATATACTTTTAAATCTTCTTAATTCTGTCTGAATTATCAAAATACATTCTGTCTCTTCTAAATAACACGGAAGAGAAACTATTTTTATGGAAATAGTATCGTACTTGTAGAACAAAATTTTGTTTAACAGCTATAGCTTAAAATTAGTATAATCCACAATTATCAAACTCACTATAATATTCAACGATTCATGTATTTCAGTATTATTAGAAAGCTACATGGCATATATTTTAGGATCAAACTCTGCCATTATATACAGCTCACCACAACATCCATACTACTAGCATGTTAGAAAAGTATGAGTTGCAATATTACACAGCACTTGACACAGTGAAAGAGCCACAACTCTACATTTAGAAAGACAAAGAAAAATCAGGAAGTGCAAAGCTTTGTTCTATGCTCAGCTATGAATTTGAAAACATACTTTTTACATCAAGCACAATATGGACCTCTATATCATAAGCATCAAATGAGTTATTTTCTAAAAGCTAAATTTTGACTCTTATATTGGTGAAGATAGAGTAAATACTGTTAATTTTTTTAACATTCACTCTGTGTCTTTTCACTGACTGTCATGACTGTCAAGGAAATCATATTTTACTTTTTTTGCAGTATGCATTAGGAAGGGATTTCCTAGTAATCTACACTAAATTTCACTGAAGGGTGACAACAGAAATCAATATGTGTCTCTGAAAAATAATCTAACCAAATATTTACATTTAGAATATTCATTTGTATTCATGCATGAGAAATTCCTGGCAAAAATAAATTCTCTTCCTGCATATACACAATCTCTTGTTATAGGCAGATTTTTATAATGAGCAGGCTTTAAATGAATGAAATAAATTATATATTGCTCAAATTAGTTTTGTGATAAAAAAGCAACTAGAATTCAAGTAAAATAACCATCTACATAGGTAGGTAACTGTTTTAACCTCTGCTTCACCCAACTTTGTTCGGCTCTTCTGCAGCCAAAGGGAAGAGAGGGCCCACAGTGAACAGCTATTGCGGTTGGATCCTAGCGATTCCAAACACGTGGAATTGCCATTCCACATGGCTGCCCAGAAGGATAGTCTGTTTAATCTAGCTGTTAAGGCAACTCTAAGTCTAACACTAGAGGTACTCAGTGTCAGTATGTTTCAAGTTTTCAGGGGCAAGCTTGTCGTACCACGAATCTCACAATACCCTGTAGTCTTCTTATGTTTGGATTAGTTCTGCCCACAGAGTTCACAGAAGATCAGAATATGGGCGTACAAAAAAAAATGCAATACAAGAAGCATTCAACTTTCTGCATTACTCCCAAGTACGAAACAATCTTGCAGTCAAGTGTGCAGAGGTGTAAGGAAGCCAACCTGCTATGAGAATCCACATGCCAGTGTAATACATTACCTAGAAAAAAAGGTTTAATAAATAGATGTGTTTTGTATAACATTTCATGCAAGAGTTTAGAATAGAATATGACAACAATGGAAGCAATTCTTACGTTACACAAACTGGAAAATGCAGTTGGTATGCTATAGAAGCTCACCATTTCGAGAAAGGAAATGTTCAGTTAGACTTGCCATTCCAGCAGAAGTCAGGTACAATGGGCAAGGTTAAGCATCTGAACTCATGAACATCAGTGTTCAGATGGAGGCTAAATATATAAAATGGGTGAAAATACTGATAAAAACATCCTTCACACTTTAAAACCATAATAAGAAAGTAGTAATTTGTTATCACCTAGTTTGGAAAATTATTAGAAAAAAGTGAGACTGAAACAGAAACAACAATACTGCTTAGTTACTGGCTTAGAGAAGATAAATATTTTGGGGCAGATTATTTATATTGCTTATTCAAAGCTACTATAAGTTTCAGAAAGATTATCCTTTCATTGACAACATAAAATATATTCAACACCATATAGTAGATTTAGCAGAAATACATGCAGTTGTTTTAAACCTACACTGAGTAAGTTTCACTATATATATATATCCTTTAGTAAAAATAGTAATAAAAAACTCATTTCTACTTGAGAAACCTTCAAGTTTTAGCTACCACATAATATAATACATACTTAGACTAGCACGTTATTTAGTAAAAGATGTCCAAACAAGGTGATTTGATATTGGAATAGTCACCTCAGAACAACCAGAGCAATGTAAGGTAAAATAATTGTCAAGTCAATCTCTAGCTTACACTTTATTGCAGAAATAAATTGAACTCTGCTCTAGCTTTTTGACACTTAATTCTGATACTAATGGGTTCAAATCCATTTCTCTTTGCTCTTCTTGCTAACAGGAGGCTTTATGTAATACTATGTCAGAAATCCACCAGTTACTGGCTAATGTTTCCCTTAAATAAAAAGTCTCTGCCTGTAATAGTATTAACAGCTGCCATCAGTTTACAGTAATGAGCTACAGTTCATCATGCTAGTGCTACTACGAAAATTAGAAGCTTCCACGGAGCTCCTCAATTTGCAAAAAAATTATCAGAACCATCATGAGCAGTGATGAAATACCAGGCATTTTCTAGGGCTTAGATGCCAGATCCTAAACTGGTGTAAACGGCACTCAGTCAAGCACTCATAAATTACAATGACTTAATGATATGGTATTATGTGACAAAAATCCAGTAGCTCTATTTTGAGGGTCAATATAAAAAGTCAGTGTTATTTTTCTTAACTTCTCAAGGTGAAAAACTGCTCAATCCCTGCTTTTCAGTAGGAAGGTTAAAGGATTTTTGCTGCAGGAATCATTTAACTATACCTATTGTCGTATCTTGGGTCACCTGTACAGTGCAGAATAATATTCTAATTTCCATTAATGATTAAAAAAAAAAATTAGCTATAAACCATGGCTGAATTTTTCTTTCTTTCCTTAAAAAAAAAAATAGAATTCATAACTTAAAGCTTGATTCCTCCAACATTTTATGCATATATCTGTAAGTAGTATAGCAACAGGAAAAAATATTTAGTGACAAAATAAGATGCGATTTTCAGGAGCATTTAACACTGTATGAACTTGGCTCCCATTGAAATCAGTGGGATATTTACCATCTCATTCTATCATAGAAGAGACAAGTGCTAATTTGAGATCCTAATGGCAAAAATAAAAATTAAAAAACTTTCTATATAGAGTTAAATTTGATGGGCCATTTTACATCTCTTTTTTTCCTAGATAATGTTCTCTTTATCTGCCCTCAAAATTACTGTTAAAAATAGGACACATCCAGATTTTCTAAAGCTTCCCTAGGAGGAGGTGACAGGAGTGTAGAAGAGAAGACTAAATAGACTAAAATTCTCCACCTTGGATAAACTGGATGAATAAGGGGAAAAATGATAGGAGTTTATAAAATCAAAAATGTATTCAGCAAGTGAGCAGAGAAAAATTATCCACTATTTCTCATAACACAAAAATGATATTAAATATTAACCAGCATATTTAAAACAGAGAAAAGGAAATTATTTCTATACAGACTGCATAACTAAGCTGAAGAACTCATTGCTATGAGAGAGCAAAAAGTATAATCAGATTAGAAAAGGGTGAGACAATTCATAGGGTCCACCTCTGCCTGTTGAAAACACCAGTCTGGAGGTAGCTGCGCCAATGAGTCCAGTGATTTCTGACACTCTACCTAATAGAGTAGCCTCTACCTAATTTTGAGTGGTAGGAGTCGTGTGAATGGTGTGACAGTGTGCATGGTGTAAGGAGAAAGCATCAGGCTGGCTTGCAGGGCACCAGGATTTTTCTGTGATTTCTGAGGCCCACATATATCAGTTTTTCCTGTACTACTGATACCAGGAGCTGAAAGAATGGATTAATTCTATTTTTTCCTGGTTTTTAAATACGATTTTTTTAAGCAGCAGCTACTAGTCACTGTCCAAAACAGGACAACAAACTAGACAGATCCTTAGTGTGACCTGCTATGCCAGTTCTTTACATTTAAAGAGAAGCCTAAGACAAGATAGCGTCATTAAGTGAGAAGACGGACTCAATTATAGTGGCTGCTGATGGGAGGATGGGAAGAGCAGAAGAGAATCAGAGATGCAGGGCGGTTACAGCAAGAACAACAGTGGTTTACTTTCTCCTCATCTTTTCATTATTAGATGAGTACCCCTGGTGTCACAGGACCACTCCAGTTCCACATTTAGAGCCTCTGGCTAGCTCTCCTGGAATAAAAAGAGTTGACACCATACGCTTCAAAGAAGGGAAGTTTCTGTCTTTCAGTGATGCAGGCTAGTTCGGTCAAGAGCAGAACTTGTTACTTGCAATTCTCTCACACAACCTAAGAAAAATATGGGCTCGACTCTCAGAAGCCCTGAGTCACGTTTCAGTGTACAAGAAACTTGATGAACAACGTGCTGAACCCTGGGATTAAAAATGAGTTGCTAGTTAGTGAGCACAAGAATTAATCTGCACTGTCTGAAAGGTTTCCTCAAATATGCACAGTATTTTCAAACAAGTAAAATAATGCCAGTTCTCTGTGGCACTTGAGCACCTATAACCTCCAGAATCTGACATCAAGATCAGTTAAGGTTTTACCACTTTTCACAGCAACTTGGCTCCATCTAACTGCTTCCATGGAATCAAAGTGAAAGGCTCTCATGGCCTATAGTATAGCCCAACAGTAACTTTCATGAATTTATGTTTATCCTGTCTGTATTAACTTTTCTATTTTCTATTTCTCTTTTTCACCATCAGAATTCAAGTTTCTTCCCCTTTTTATTCACTTATTTTAAGTTATCAGAAATGTAAGGAAGCTCTGTGCACAATGAACCCAATATACTTAACTCACAGGTTGCACAGTAAGAACGATGAAGGAAAGGTGCTAGAAGATCTAGATCTGTAGTTTCACCTCCAACTGTGAATAGCAGAAAGGGGACAAAAAATACTGGAGGCTTATGCTTAATACAGACAACCACAATCAGCAGCCAAAATACTGGCTCCTTCACTGCTCTTTCCAAAAAAGAAAAAGTACAAACTAATTATCTCCTATGGAATACCACTAACACTTCATTTCTCAGACTTCCTCAGAGGGAAGAAAAAGACAATTTTCTACAATTTTTCCACAATAGCTTCTTTTTCTCTCTTGTCATTTAAAGAGCAAATGATATCCCTCCCCCAATAACATGATTTAATTTATGCATATTTTGGGTTGTTTTTTGCTTCAGGCTTCTTCAACAATATTTACACAGTATTTCAGCCTGCCAGAGTTCAAATATAGGATATTCTGTATGCAAAGATAAAAAAACAAAACTAAACTAAACTAAGTGCAGGAAATTTTAAAAGATGTCCTATTCATTTCTGCAATGTAAACATCTTTTTCTTTTACTTTTGCTTTATGCTTCAACATTCTAATGTAAATACTTTTCAATAATAAAAGCAGAATGAGTCCAAATTTTGGGAGAAGACATTTAACATTGGAATTAAGAAAGGGGGGAGAGGGGAGAAGAGGTATTTAATCATAAATAAAGTTAAGTTCTTAAATTGAAAGAAAAGCATATCACATCACTGACATCAACATCATCATAGACAGTGCTGATTTTGTTTATGGCATTTATAATATATTTTTGACATTCTGAGTGACAGATGCCACGATAATAGGAAATTAAACACACCTGGCCATTAGATTCCTATAAGCAGAAACCAGTGTTAAGTTTGAAGCATACAGTATGTTTGCAGTAATTACAAAATACTGACATTTAAAATGTTCTTAGAGACACCTGGAATGAAAAAGTTCATGAATTTAACACTGTCTTGCCAAGAAAGAATATTTCATTAGGACAACAGTTGTTTTACTAACACTGAATACTGTCTATATCTACTAATCTATCTGTATTTATTACTTTTTAAAGGATGATACACGTCATGACAGCTTTGGATGATTTCATGGAGATGAACACTGTATTGCACTTATCAAAGCTACACATGTACCTTCAAACTATTCCAAGCACGACAGAATTATTGATCCAAAATAAAATTATATGTACTTGAAAGGCTTCCAACTTGGAAAAATCATCATTTATCAATCTAATTTTATACGTGACCAATATAGGCACAAGTTTCCAAAATGGCAACATTATTTTTCTTCAGAACTGCAGTATGTTCAATTGATTTTTCTTTTTTTAAATGTTGAGACAAATACAACATATTTTAAATGTCATTACTTTGTTTCTTATTTAATTAACATTTCATATAGCTTCTTCAGTAAATAAGTAATTAGTTCAATCACTATACATACCATCTAACCCTATGCATATTTGACTTGCAACAGCATTATATCACTATTCAATATAGAAATCAGCCAAGCTACTTAAGAAAAGTTCAAAAGCTCCTTTGAAGTAATCCATTATGTTTTTAATACACATATCAGACAATTAAAGCTCTTACCCTACCAAAAGTAATGGATACGTATTACCACATGCCATGATCCCATAAGATCTTACAAAACATGCAGTTGTGAGTCTGACTCAAAGATTCTTTCTTCCAATTTCTTTCAAGTATTCCACTTTCTAGGCATTACATCCATTTTTATCAAATAATCATCCATACTGAATATTTTAGATTCACTGTTTTATCTGATAGTATGAAATACTATGGCATTTTCAGGACAGTCATGCCACTCCTTTTTTTTCTCAATCTTAGCTATCAGCATTAAGAAAAAATTTAACTTACCAGACAGGTTTTATAGGTTTATTCTTTACAACTTCTGTTCAGCAGATAAAAAGCCTATATAGAAGTTACTGAGGCTGTGGGGTCATTAGCATATCCAACATATGGAATGTAGGTCCTTATGGAACAAATCCGGAGAAAATGGCACTGGAGTGTTTTAATTTAGTAGGCAGAATCCTTCTCTTTCACTCTCAACTGCTGAACAAATCACCTACTTTTGACATTTAGGAACAATGAACAGAGAGAGATGCCATCTCAGAGCTGAGAAAAAAGACCAATTTTAACTGCATGTATGCATATACTACGGCTGCTAATTATATTAGAAGGTAGTTTACCTTCCATTCACTCCGCAGGTTCTGTTGGGCATAGTTCTGCTGGGCATTCTCAGTGTCCAGCTGTAAATGATGCATACTGCGTTCTCCTAAGTAACTACTGCACTCAAACCCTGAGGAGGTTGCATTTCAGAGGTAAATCAACAATACATTTGGAGTTTATAAGTAGACATAGAACGATGGCAAATGCTATGTAGAAATAGTCTACTATTCTTATTCTACAGTTACTTCTAGTAACTGTAATTACTTAAAATGTGTTGTCTAATCCCATGTTTTCAGGACAGAAACTATCCAAAAACCAACAGAAAGTCCAGATCTTTGCCACTTCTACATTGTGAAATATACATCCAAAGGACCCAAGCAGATAACTCTCTTAATTGGCATCGTCTGTTGTCATTTTTGCTAGCTAGCAAACACTACAGAATTTTCAGTGAAAGCCTCCTCTGATCCAGATTAACTTTATTTCCCTGAACAGGAAACTGATTTGTCCAAAAGAAAATCTTTCAAGAGAGATTCCCTTCCTTTTTCATCTTCTTTAGAAAAAGAATTATACCTTCAACACTTCTGCAGTACACGTCCCTCTCCAGGCAAAATAAAACACTATATGATAACGACTCATGAACACAGCTGTTTTAGATGAACACCAAAATTTAAATTTGATTAAGTTCACCCATAAGAACTGAAATTCTTATTTGGTAACAAAGAACAAAATAAAAACATCATTCAAACAGAAACTGCATAAAAAGTTGACACTGATCTAACTAAATTAATACTAAAATTACAGTAAGTAAAGAATAAAAGCTACTCACAGTTTCATCTCAAAGTCAAAGATGGCAATATGAGTCGGAAATATGGGATGACAAGAATGACTTAACCCTTTATGACTTTGTGGGAATGGCCCAATTGCTCTCAAGACACAGGTGCAAACTCAAAAGTCACTATTGACAGAATGATACCAATTTCAAACACATAAGCCATCAAAGAATACCTACAAACATGTACTTAAAGAAACAGAAGTTGAGAGCTTTCATGACTAAGAGTTAAAAAACAAATTTAATTCATTTTACTCAATCAAATAGATGGATAACAGCACAAAGACAGTGCCTGATAATTCAAGCTAAGATGGTTAGATAGTTAGGTTAGACTTTGGCATCAGTAGAATAGGATTTCCTGGAAAACTGACATTCAATATCTCCACCTCAGTTGCCATACATTTAGTCAACAGAGGTAAAATTGAAAAGTATCCACAGTGTTTCTCAGAAATACTGGACACTCACAATATCAACCAGAAACAGGCTACTTAAATAGACACTTAAATGAACATTGAAAAACAGACACTTATTCAGGAATTGCTAAATAGAATTCATAGTTTTTATTTAGGGAAGCAGAAAACCTAGGGAGGAAGAGAGAAAAAATAAAATTCAGATTCAGGGTTATATTAGTCAGCTACATGGAGTGGCTTAGAAAATGATTCCCTCTATCTAAACCTCTATCTTTTAGGGTTCATAGGAATTTTTTGGTGTTCGCATTTCATCTGTGCTAAAAAAAATGAATTCTTCTCAGATAAGTACTATAAGTACTTATAACAATTTATAAGTCTTAGAAGTACTAATTCTGGAGAATATTGTAAAACAAGGAGGAATCAATGACAAGTTTGCCTGTATCAGTAGGCACCTGATGTTTGTTTTACAACTATTCCTGTCTTTTAACAGGATAAAGTCAGTTATTCCAGTTTGATAGAAAGAAGCTTCAAGAAATCAAATGCTCAAATACAAAGATTTCTAATCTTGCTTCAGACACATTTCCTTTTTAGCATTGGTGATTTTTATTCCTGACAGAGAAAGCTCCAAACTTTGCATGAAATTTAAATATCAGTATTTAATTTTCTTTGGTAGTAGATCAACCAAGCAGCACAGACAGCTTTAAAACTCACCCATCCTGATATGTTGCTACATTTCTATGACCTAAAGTTTACTTGCATAAAGTTTTTCTTTTATGTTCTACATTACTGGCAATAACAGTAATAGATATAAATTTGTATCACAAAGTTTTCATACAAAATTGAATTTCATTTTAATTGTTTACTACTTAACAAGAGCATAGAAACAGGAGAGGAAAAGGAATTAGGCAGATATATGTATTTTCTATAAAGAGTAAATGTAAAACACTTTACCCTTTTTTTTTTGTACAATGAACAATATAGTATGCTAGATACTAAGCACATTTTAAAAGCTACCCAAAATCCTTCTTTAAAATTGACTTTATAAGAGCAATATAAATCTAAAACATCTTCTTAACAACACAGACCTCGTCATTTGCTTATAGATTCTGATTCGGAAGCAAATGTTCTTACACTATAAGTCTCACCTCTTAATCTGAGTTCCACTGAGATTTTGCTATGTTACTCTAGAATGGTTTTATGTAGTCTAAAAATCAGTTCAGCATAAATAGTCCCAGGAGTCATGTTCTTATTCTTAATACATTCAAATATGTCAATGAAAACATCTAAGATACTGGCTTTGTTCAGATTCTTAATTAGGCCTACCTGCTTATTTGTGATAAACTTCTACATTCCAAATTTCTAAATTTTAATTGATAAAATGTGTTTGGATAGCAGTGAAGATAGGTTTATCCATCTTTAGCCTGCTAAAATTAGGTAATTTTCAAGGCAACTGTCAGAAGAGATGAAATAAAATAAATTAATATGACAAAATAAAATTGGTATATGAAAAAGATTGGTTTATATCAACCCATGCAAAGGTTGAATAAAATACTGAAATACAAGAATGGACAGAGATACCTTTACAGTATATTCAAGATTAGCATAACAAGACTGCATAAAGAAAGGTAACATCTGGGATCTTCCTAAGCAGGCACAATTCAAATAATTCAGAGATTTTCCTCATAAATTATTATAAAGAGATATTTAGAGGGATTATGGGAGCTAACCAGAGGAGGATTAATAAAATATTAATGCAAACTATTCAACAACAAATGAGTTATGTGCAATTTAGTAAGAATGTATGTGTGCTGAAACACACAACAAAAAATAAATGTTTCAGACTGGTTAGGAAATGTTGCAAGTTAAAAATTGGTTTAGAGAGGTCTTCAAGATTTCAGAGCTACATTCGTTCATAGAAAAATGCACTGCACATCTCACAAAGCTAGGTAAATGCAATATGGCTTTTAATACACAATAAAGAAAATATTTAAGTATTTATTTAAAAAGAGAGGCTGGAAAGAATGTGAAATGTTATAATGCACCTTGATACTGGAAACCTGAATCAACAAATGACAGTAAGGTGAAGAATCTCTGCTTGTGAAGAAGATAAAAATGCGGCATTTTTCCAACTTTAAACCACTTTTGATGTAATCCTTGTTCCACCTTACCTTAGGAGGCAGCTTCTGTAAGAATTAACTATGCCAGATGAGTTGTTAAAGAGGCCAAAAAAGTGGTTATGCATCTCAAATCTCGCCTGTTTTTCTTTCCTTCCTCCCCACCCCAAAATGGTCTAATAAAAGGTATTATCTCTCCCTCTACACCTTAGCAGTTTTGTATCTTTAAACAATCACAGTTGCAAAAATATCATTACTATTTCTCAAAACGAATCAGGTCTCTGCTAAGGCTATCTTGGCTGTTTAAGGACATTAACAAGAGGTCTGAGTATACTACGAAACCCAATCCCTATAATCATTATTTCCTCAAAAGGCAATCAGTTAAAGATTCTAGAGATTTTACAACCTTTTTTATTTTAAAAAACAGTATACGACAAAAAAAGAAAACTCTATCAATGATAGCCCTGTGCATTCATAGTCATGTTCACATATGATATTATCTCTTACCTTTGGATTCTTTCTAATTTTCTAAAGAAGGATAGGCTATCTATTTTCCTGATCCATACATATGTATAACATAACCACCTAAAATTATTCTTAAGTCAAAATTGTAGTCTCAATCCAGCTGCAGCTGAAGCAGCAGAAAGAATTCCATTGAAGTAAATAATATTTGGTTCTTTGATTTTAACCTTGACCTGAACTGATAGAGTCATTGTAAATAAAGATCAAATCCTAGCTGCCAAATATCCGTTCTTCCTCTCTGTCCTACCTGATATGTTTTGTACCTTTGAGATGACAAATTCCAAATGTGTTTATCAACACTTATAGAATCCAATTTTTCAGTATTAGGAAACCCCTTCTGCTGAAAATTCTTTTTCTAATTTCAGTGAAAATACTATTTCTGAATATGATTCATCAGATAGCAGAGTTGTTCAGAATATACATACAAACAGAATATGTCGTGCAGCCTAGATGTGCATTACCTACTGGGATAATGTGGTTCCTGTCTTTCATGTAATTGCAGTTCTCCCAGGGATATTTCTAATACTGTCATCCGTTTCTTGTGTTCAACTGGTGTTTCTTCTCAAATTCCTCAAAAGTAAATTTTCCAGGACCTGTTTCTAGTAATTGTTGTGTAAAAATGTTTCTAGACCTTATTCTAGTAATCTGTTTCTAGAGTGCCTACAGTAGGCACAATAAGTGCTTACTGCTTGAGTAGAATTTCTGGGTGTGGCCCCCCAAGAGAAATAATAGTTATTTCAACTGTAAAAGCCTTAGGTCTGGTATACTAGCAAATTTTTATAATTTATCATACATACACACCTGTACCCCAATTCTCAAATGAATCACTGCTCCTGCTAACACTTTTAAGGACATTCTAGCTCAGAAGTAATTGGGCACCTGAAGCACTGTCTACTTAAAATACTTGAAATGCAATCTGGATGTGACACTTGACCATCCAATTTCCAGTTCTTACAGAGATGGAATTTAGCAAAATTGTAGAGGGTGTTGTAGGGGCCGTGGCTGAAGTTAATAGGAAACAAACCCTGCCCAATAAAGAGCATTATCTAGAAATAGACGGCAGCCTGTGACACATATATAATTAGAGAAATTGGAGGCTTTGCCCATGAGACCATGTGTTCCACAGCAAATCCTATTTCCTTCATTGTCTCTTTCATGGTTATTGTAAGAGTAATCATTGTGTGATTACAGCCCTTATATATAACATATCAGTTTCTTTTTGTTCTTTCCAATATTGGTGTTAATTGAATTCACTGAACAAATGACTAAAGAAATCCACAGCTCAGATCTTATCAGACCAACTGACTTGCAAGTCTCAAACCATATAAGGAGACCAAAAGGCCAAATTCTACATCTTATAGGCATCCTACATGCTGGTTCTTTCTTCCCAGAAATATAAACTATTAGCTATTTCTTGGCTACAAAAGTGTAAAGTAAAAATGACAACATAAAATAAATGTTGCATGAAGTCCAAATTGCAAGGAGGAAGAAGTTCATTTACTGGCATTCAAAGTTAAAAAAATAAGTTCTACTGGATTCTACTGGAATGTAGGGAAAAAAGTGCACACCAAATAAAATACATTTATCATAAAATTATAAAAACAATTTTAAAAAGATTACAGCTCTCATGGCTATTCAGCAGAATTGAGTTTTATTTCCTACCCTTCTTACTGCAGCACAACAGTAAGCTAACACATACATAATAGGAGGAAGGAAGCAATCATTCTGAAAAAGACTTACATATCATAGTGAACAACAAATTAGGCACGAGTTTCCATAGCAATAAAGCAACAAAAGGCTGCTGCAATATTTGGTTGTCTATAGTGGGATAGTGGAGCAAAGAGGCTAGAGTCCTTTCTCCTTAAGTTGGGATGTTAGCACGCTCAGAATTCACCATTAGATTTTGATCGAATATTTGGTCTGTTAGGACTATTATGTCCTATGGATTTGGATTTCATGGTTGGATTCTTTGCTATCTAAAAAAGGCAAATTCCAAGCATAATTTTTCCTGTGCGTCTCCTCTGTGGATTCTCTGATGTTTAATAAGAAATGATCTTACACTACAGCCTTTCTGCCAGTGGGAGCACTAATGGGGTCTCCTGCCCAATCTGGCAGCTAGCTTTCCTGAAAGTTACAGGAATCTCTGCCCACTGGGATTGAAACCGGCCAAGAGTTAAAAAGCTATTGAGGGATAAAGGAGAGGAAAAAGATCAGCAGCCACACATAAATCTAGGCAGACAAGTATAACATAGACACTGTGATCATATAAACCTTGTTTCCCTAGGAAACTTGACTAATTATTAAAGGGCTAGAAAGATTCACTTATGATGAAAGTCCAAAGGCCCCAAAGCTGAAAAATACTTAAACACTTAAAGCTAAAGTGCTTTACTGGGTAGAGAACTAAGGGAACTAAATATGACAGCTAGGTTGAGAGACAAATTATGAGGAATGTGATAATCTACAGAAATATGAATACTAGCCAAGGATGAAGAGAATTTATTTTATCAAGAGGAGTTATTGTTAAGCAGAATTGTAACTAGGAATAATGAGATTAAATAAAGAAAAGCTTTAGGCTAAATATCAAGCAACACTGCCAGTGAGATCAGAGTCTATGGAAAAGCTCCTGGATGTAAGTGGTAGAAGCCCCATTGTCTGAAGAAATTAAAATTGGACTGGAATGTACGGACAGTGAGATTGACAGGAAAACCTAATAGGTCTCTTTTCATTTCTCCCTCCTTGATTCATAGCACAGAATAGCGCACTAAATAATGTTGTAAAGACTGCACTACTATCTTGTAATAGATCTGAAAAAATAAATCATGTTTCTAATGTTTGTATGATTGTTGCATTTATGTTGTGTCTTATTCTTCCACGTTTTTATCCATTTGTCCACTGTTGTGTGTCAGTGATTGGTCTGATGCAACAAGAGGAAAAAAGATTTGATGATTTGTAAATAAGAGTCAGATAATGAAAGAATGTTTCTTGTTTTCTCATGATACCTTTAAAATTAATTTCTTTGTGAATAGAGGCTTTCGTGTGAAATATTAAGCAAGCCTGGAGATATCCTAATAATAAGAAAAAAATCTTCAATGCATTTTCACATCTATGTAAATGATTTAAGAATTTTAAGTTGAAAGAGAAACAATAAGAAAGAAATGTAATATATACAAAACATAAAAATACTAACTATAACTACTCCTGTTGGTTCCTCACCTAATTGGCTGTAACTAGACCGAAGATGCATAAATCGATAGATCTGCTTTCCTTCCACATCATCTATATGCTACACCAAAAATAAATATCATATTATACAGATATTTACTTTTATATAGAGTTAGTAAGACATGTACTTTCACAAACTGGTAAAAAATACTTTTGCATTAGTGTAACAGTCTTATGCTATACTGAATGGTATGGGTTTTGATTTTATTATTTTCTAGTGAAATATAAACGAAAACAATCAAAATGCACAAACCAGGTTATACAGTGTGTTTGATGTAGCAATTTTTAACATTCATTTAATATAGCTGAGCTGCAATGACTAATACTGCCCGTGTCCGCTAGTACAAAGACCTAAATAAGGTTCCAGACTAGATTACATTCATGCAGGTCTCTTTTTAACGGAAATTGGAGAGATGAAAAAAAGATTATAGGAAGACACATTATAAAAATAGACCTCACAAGTCAAACTAAATAGTGAAACCATTCTCTTTCATGTAGACAACCATGAAAACAAATATCCTGTAAGCACTAGATATATATTGTATCTTTCTACCAGATCTCTTTGCCTCCTTGAAACAGATTCCCATTCATCTCATGACTATATAATTTGATCATAGTTGACTAAGGCACTGCAGGGGAAAGGGTCTGTCTGATAAAGTGTCAGGCTCCAGGAAGATAGATAAACAGTTTCATGATTTCTAGTTGTAACAGGAATAGTATAGTGTTGGATATAAAGATATTAGTCTCATAGGAACTCAAATATCAAGCTTCTACAATTTTTTTTCTTATTAAATACATTTTTTTCCATTAGGCAAAATGACAATCTGGTTAGAATAAACTAACACAGAATGGCAGAATAATACTCAAGGTACACGTGAGAAGCCGAATGAAATCTTTGTTGATTTGTCAACGTGCAAGTTGGTTCAGAACATTTTTTTTTAATGTAAGTGAAAAAATGGAGACAAAGATGTTTCTTTCCCGTGGGGTGTTTTTAAATTGAAGAAATAATACTTAAAATTGGGTGAAGCAGTTGCTTATCAAGTTGTTTCATATTTAGAGATAAAACTTGTATTTCACAAGGGTCAGACTGGTAAGATACCTCTCTTCTACTACAAAGTACTAGAGTAATATCTATCTCTGATGCCACCTCACTGTTTCAAGTGAAGTTATATTCTCTTTGTAATTATTTCCTGTCTTGGGTAGCTGAAGAACATGACATTCAGTCATGGTGATGCCTGTTTTTACTTATTAAAATTCAAAGGATAGAATCATATTTTATAGTAAATTTTTAGTAACGAAGCTTGCATGGCCTCTTTTTTCTTTAAGAAAGAAAATACCTTATATGTTGGAGTAAGCAATTTTTAAAGCCATCATACTGTTTAGTTTAATATGAATTTACCTGGGATTCTTTCACATTTTCAACAGTGAAGTTGAACCAAACTCGAAAGCGTGGGTTACAGGTGTCAGGTCTAATAAACAGGTCATACTCAAACTCTGTGATGTGGTCCACCCGTCCAAGGTTACCTACAAAAAACATATGAAAAAGAACACATTTTAATGAATGGCTCACAAACTCCGTAACAGTAACTACACTGAGAAAAGTTTTAAAATTTTTTTACCTCTGGTAAAAAACTGTTTAAAACATATGACATACATATAATTAGTTTTTCAGCATTTCAGAATCCTTTTAAAATGACTTGATTATAACCACAAAACAAAATACACACCAGTAAGCCATGTACATATGAATACACCAATAAGACAACACAGATCTCTATTATCCAGACAAATTGACTATTTGTCTTGTCTAGTCTATCTCTTTCAGTGAGTGTCTAAGCTCCAAAGGCCTGTCCCCCTTGCTGGTGCTTAGAGTGTCCCTCTCACCCTATAGATGGCCAGGACTTCATCTCCTTTGTGATTCAAGAGCCATCTTAATACTTTCCCTTTTCCATTTGGTGCCACTATCACCTCTTCCCATGGTAATATATGAGGCTCTAAGATTTAGCTTCATTTCTCTCTGGTGGATTTCACGGAATAACATTTTTAAACACAGTCAGAGCTTCGTTGTCCCCAATGGCATTTTTCAACAAGCAACTACACTGGCTATAGAAATGAAGTTTGGCACTGGGACAACTTGCTAAGTGCTTTTTAAATTGTTAAATCGGCATGTTTCCTTTGAAGTATTGCAAAATTTTTAAAGATGAGGATTAGAATATATATACACTACAAAAATAGGACTTTACGTTTTCCAGATCCAATCCAAAACCATCTTATCAGATATAATAATAAGATAGGTCTATGCTTTATCCTAAGTGCTACAGTATACTTATAAATAAAATTATCACTGCAAAGTGACCTGTTTTTATGGGTTGAGATATATTTTTTAATTCAACATATACTTTGGGGTTGAATATATATTTGGGTTTGAATAGTTGTTTATAATCGTACTTGAGCTAAACAACTCCCTCCGCAGTAAGTCTTCTTTTAAGTCAATATGATTGTTCTTTGCTAACATGCTACTCTATATAAGCAACAGCAGCAAAATCTGGCTGGTTGGCTGTTTGGGGTAGAAAAGAGGCAGGAAAAAACATTTTCAGCTCTGCTCATCAATATGTTTTCAGATTTCTTGCTTATTCTAAATTGTTTCTGGCTTTACTAATTGCAGAGTGGACATTTTTAATCTTTCCTATTTTTAATGCTATCCTCTTTACTTTCCTGCCCACATTCTTCTTTTCAGAACAAAATTCTCTTAACCGATTCCCTCTGCAGAAAACCATTTCATGATAACAATCTGTTCCTAAACACTTGCCTAAAGCATACATTTGGAATATGAAATATTCAAAAAATTTGAAATATTTTACAGCTAGAATACCTTTGCCAAATATAAATAATGTAATCTGCCTGACTCTAGGTTAAGTCCCTTCCTCACCGAAGTACATTTTCTGCCATAGGGTTCAATTCTATCACTGTTGTTCACAATGAAAGAACTAGAACGTAAAACTCTTCCTTCCTACAGATTACTACCTAATATAAATAAAAGCATTAAAATGAAGCTATTGCATTGTAATGTCTTTTATTAAAGGACTTTTTAAAATGTGTTTTTCATTAAAATGTCAGGCACATTTGACATTTTTGGGAAAATAATATTCCTTATTTATTCAAGAATTTAGGTGGCCTGAACTAGCTAATATTATCAATTGGATACCAATTGCAGGACCTGCCTCACAGCTCACAGTTCCAAGCTCTCTCTGGACATAGTTTCCTGAAGCACTCAGAGTCCCTTGACCCTAACTTGTGCCTGTGATAGTGGTGGGTCATCTAAGACTAAGGTAGCAGACTGGATAAGCATACACTGTAGAGTAGGTCCAGCCTGAGAGTTGCCAGGTATACATGCCTCCCCCTGATCCCAGTAATTCCTCATATAGATTGTATTATCATCTGCAGCAGAGGCCAGGAGGGGAAAGTTTTGACTGAATTATTTTCAAATAAGGAAATAGGAGCTAATTAATTTTACTTTATAAGTTGAAAGATCATAAAAAATTATCCTGTAAGCTTTGAGAAACTAAAAGACTATTAAGAGAACAAATAAATACACCCAAAGAAAAATGATATCTTGATTTCTGACCTATTGCATATTTCAGCTTCTATTTTAACATCAAATTGACCTGATCTGTAAGGAGGACAGATGGTCCATCCACAACTACCTCATAGGGTCCATAAGATCCTTAAACTTGCATTTGAGGATTCTACTGATGTCAGCGAATTCAGTGCTGGTGAAGAGCTAGGACGCTGGATCCACTGCAAGCCAGTCTGCTCTACAAAAGCTATATACCTATCTCAAACCCAGTAGAACCCTTAGCAATTTAATCATTGTATGCAGATTCCCTAATCATTGTATGCAAGACTGTTTTCTCTCTTTATCTGTAATGGCTGATTTGAATACTCCCCTCCTTCTAGACGCATTTATTTTTCCTTTCGTGAATCGTATCTCAATTGTGAATTGAAGTTTATTACTTTTTGCCTATAAAACTGCCTTCAGCTAGGCTCCTTCATAGTATATCTCAGCAGCCATAGTCACCTGTAACCATTTTCAGTTTAGTATCATTTGGACATTTCATTAGCCCACTATCTCGTCTCTTTCTTCCAGATGCTAAATAGGCTGGACCCAATGCTAGTGCCTTCAGTACCCATTCAACAAGTAGACAACAAGTACCCTCACACTCAGTAGACTATTGTTAGGAATATCACAGCCTTTGCTCACAATCTGTCAACCTAATTTCAACCCACTTAGCAATGTCATTAAACCAGACAGCAGTTTTTGGTACAAAAAAGCCTAGAACTATAAGAACAAAACACTTCATCACTTTAAGAGATACTTTGTAGAAATCAGATAATGCCGCTAAAGAACATTTTTTGGTGTTATAGAGAAAGGATATCAGCATCCCAATGTTAATCTCATAATAAAAGCTAACAATGTTACAGTGCTGCCTTCACACTGCTGTAATCATGGGAAATAGTTTTATTCTGATGTGTGATAATTATATTCCAATACTACAGGTAACACAGTGAAATGCATTAGAAACTTGCATTAACTTGCATCAACAGGAGTTAAATGTTGATTACCCTGTTCTATTAATCCATCCTACCAGTTCAATATTTTATCACTGAAAATAAACAAGTTTTTTCTTAGGTAGAAGCAACTTCTGAACTGCTTTTACTTCTTGAATACTTATAAAGATTTCCTAAAATTTGTCTTTTCCTTTTTTTTTTTTTTTTAAGTATAGCAAAAACAGAAAACTAATTAATGGTTAGAATATATGCACTGCTTTACAGTAAACTGAGGTAGGCAGTTTCTGTAGTGGAATGATGATAAATTTAAGAGGAAGCTAGATAAGCTAGATACCAATTTTGCATGGTGTACCAATACATTTTAGTCTCAATACAATTACTATAATAAGACTTTTCCCATTCATAGTTTTATTTTATGTTAATCTGATAGTTTGTTAACCAAAATGGTTATGAACAGAGTAGGAGAGTCTATTCATAACCATTTTGGTTAACTGCTTCCTTTTCAAATCAAATGAAAAAGCTCTCACATTGCTAAAGCAGCAGCTATTACTTTATTTAGGGTTCACACCTGCATGACAGCATCACCACTCAATTCAGCAAATGCATGAGATGTATGTTATAACAATAAATGATTTTTTTTAAGTATCTTCACCCCATAATTGGTGGTTTGCCTTATTTTTTGAGTTAACATTGCAAAATATAAGATATTAGTAATGTTATTTCAGATACATGTAAAATTAATGAACTGATGAAGTAATGAGATCTGCAGGGAAAAAAGACCAACAACGTGAGCAGCACCAAGACCTACACTTCCTGGCATTGTAAGACATTTCTTGTTTTTCCTTTATCTATTTATTTATTTATTTACAGTTTGGGTGCACTCCTGGTTGCAAAATGGCTTTCTGAATATTTCTTAAAAGTAAAATAAACAATTTGTTAGTGTAGCTGGCACTTTACAAAATATTATGGATTTGTTCTCATATGCACTATGAAATTTTTTTTTCCTATTATTATTTTAATTTACAGAAATACTGGCATAGATCTTTTTAAACTGATAGGAAGATGTGAACAAATTAGATTCCCAAACGTCCATAAACTGACTTTCCCTTAGCCTTGGGGTTTGTTTTTAAGAGACGCTCAGTTTTCAGTCACAGTTCTATTCAATACTCTTAGCTTACTGAGAAAAGAGGAGACATACTTTTCTTCAATCATTCTACCTGAAATTCTTAATTATATTTGATTAAATTGCTTTACAGAGTAACATATAGTGCAATACTTTCAAAATGTGCATAGTGGAAGGGGTCAATAGTATGTTTCAAGTTTCTTTAAAAGTCAGCAAAAAAAAACCAATGTTACTATTTTATTAATCATGCAACATACACTTACTCCTCATAAAATATTAATCTATATTGCTTCTTACATCAATAAAAAGTGTACTTTACATGAAGAAAGAAAACCCGCTTAAGAAAATGCTGGCTAAAGTTACTAAGCATCCTAACAATTATCATAAAAATGCAAGAAAATAAAATATAGATAAGTTAAGCAATCCTAAAATCTTCTTAAACCACACATTGTGCTTTCCTACAGAGAATTTTAAGATGAAAAATAGACCTTGAGGGTCTTAGACAAGCCTGAGGCAATATAAAGAAAAAGGTCAAACACTCTGCTAAAAAGGACTGTTATCTTCAGAACAACAACTTATCAGCCAGCTTGCAGCCCTGCTTATTTACAGTTATTGGTCCCAGAGGAAGTGCACTTCAGCGCAGGGCACGATTACTTTGTAATGAGTTTGCCAGAAATGGTAAAGGAAACTAATTTGTAACAATGTGCTGTTCCCTGTACATGAACTTTCTCAGACACTTTTTTTTGTCCAGCAATGAATAACTAACTTCAGCCTCCCTAATAAGCAGTGAAAACAGAAGTGCACTAAAAACAACTGAGTTGCAAGCATGAATGTGCTGAAATATCAGTGATTATCCCTCTCAGCTGTCCATTACAGTACTCATGATGACCACCAATTCCCCTGTGGTGGATATATAGAATGCAGGTTTCAGGGGGTAGATTTGCACATGAAAATTAACACCATTTGGAAGAAAATAGCCTGCACCTGTCACAGATTAGCAACAAAAGGTCAAATGCCTCCTTTTACACCTAGAGCACTTGCATATTGTATGCTTTGCTTATAGGAGCCTAATTCCAGTTTCTTAATTCAGAAAAGTGAGCACCATGGTGAACTGAGGGGGAGAAAAAAAAAGAATTAAACCTTGGTTCAAAGCTATCAATAAATCTATTGATCAAGATACATATGAATGGAAGTAGCCGAGGCAATCTCTGTCTCTGAAAGAGGTAGTTTTTCAAAAGAGAATTACACAAAGTGCTCTTCTGTTTTTGTCAATATGCTGCCCGGTTTTGAAATACTATTTTTCATCCATATAAATAAAAAACTTGACAAGTAAGCAATAGAAAATCACTAATACACTTGCAGCTGCATTTCAATCTATACAAATTCTTTAAACAAAAACAACCAAAGAACAGATTGGGATATACATCATTTTCACCATTTGAACCTGGGATCAAGTCCAAGATAGCCTAACAGTATTAATCTATATTTTCATGCAACTACGTGTTTTAAAAAATAAGGTGAAATGTAGAATATGGAATACCCTCAACGGAATTCATCCTTAAAAGATCACAAAACACACTGAGAAGATAACATAAAGAAATTTTATTGATACATTCTAAATGGAAGAGGAACTTCAGGGACCATGTTCTGTAAAAACTTTTCTTGAGTGAAAGATTAGATAGCTTCTGAAAATAGTGCATCTAAGAATATCAATTTGTAAATTCCCATTAGTTTTATGATGTTTATCTTTGAAAAAATTTCATAAAAAATAGTGTGGTGAGGAGAAGTCCTAAACAACTTCTAAACAGCATTTGATTTGTAAATAGGAAAAAACAAATGAAAAAGTGATGATTTCTGAAAATGTGTGATTGTTTTTGCATTATTTCCTGGACTGCTGCCCAAAGCATATGTCACATCAAGATTTCTGAAACTGAAAAGCATATGATTTGAATAAAAAAATAAAAACACAGATACAACACCTTGCAAGCCTAAGTTTACTTTAAATTGCTAGAATTACAAATATTAAGCTCAGATTTGTACTGATGTCTCTTTCTTATCTTCCCTCCTCAATTAAGCAAATTAAAATTGCTGTGTTTTTGTTGTCTTTTTAAAAGTTTTTATCAATAGTGACATTCCAAGGACAGTAAATCAGTAATTTTAGTGAATCTTTTTTGTAAAAAAGTTTGTACGGTAATATGGACTATCCCATCACCAGAAAGGGTAAATCAAAGGGTACGTATTAATTTGTAACTTACAGAAGTTAAAACATCACAATTGGGCTTTGATGGTAATCAGAAAATGTGATAAAATCTAATTGTGACTGACAGCACAGGAAAATTCCACCTTTTACACTTACTAGTCTTTGGAGGCCCATAATAATTGGCTCATAATAATTATGCACCTCCATTTGCTTGGTTTTTGTTTGTTTCACTACTAAATGATTCAAGAACAATATAGAGAAGAGTGGGGCAGCCAGAAATTACCAATGTTCGTATCCTTTCCAGCTATCCTACTTCTTCTCATGTAACACTCTTTAGAAGGTTTTGCCTCTAAAGTGACATAACGTGCACTAGATCCATTTCCTAAGGGCGTTCTTTCCATAGCATCTGGGACTGTAGTTACTGTTCCTCAGTGGTCCCACGAAGTGTCATGAGTAAACCTCTAACTCCTTTGTGCTGAGTTAAATTGCAGAACTATTAATGAACAGTTTGGCTTAAAGTTCACACTCAGAAAAGTTTTATAAATTAAAACTTTTATCTGAGTTAGAGCAGAAGTCCGAATTTATCACCAGTAGCAGCTAATCTGAATCATTAGATTAGAAGATGACTGTGGGACTAGCCTCTGAACGAAGTGAAAAAGATACAAGGCCATTTTTAAGTAGGCCAAAAACTTGTCTTAGAGAAAGGAAACTTTGGGGAACTGGAACGCTTTAAAGAGAAAAGAACTAATTGTAAAAGGAAAGAGGTATAAACCAACTTACATTTGCTTTATTTGATTAAAACAGAAGATAAGAATGTGGTAAGGAATTCCAATAGATATGAAATTTAGGGACGGGGTTGTTTGTTTATTTGTTTTTTTGGATTTGATCACAGGTTCAACTGGTGAAAATGATGTATATGCCCACCTGTGCTTTGGTTGCTTTTGTTTAAAGAATTTGTATTTGTAATCTCATACATTAGTAGTCTGAGCAGTGTCAACAGTTGATGGTTTTAGGACGAGTTCTTCTTTCCAGATAAAATGTGTATCTATCTTGCTCACTAGTATTTCACTGATATCAGGGGTGGGAGGGTGATAGCAGGAGATAAGTATTAAGATTTATTGTGCCGTAGTTTTAAGGCTCCTACTGCAATGAAGACACAATTACTGATTACAGTGCAAACACTTTTAAAATTTTGGTATGTGTTAATAGACCACCTACTTACATTTCCTGCAACTTTGCTTTATAAATAATCCAGCAGAGTAAACTATAGTATTTAGAAAAAGAACACAAGCAGGAATGTTTTGTATAAATTTAGTGAAAGCTGATTAGAATAATATAGAGGCAGGAAGAAAATACAGAAAAGATCTATAATGAGTATATCTCTTTTATAAAGGCGTCAGATACAAATGGTTATGTTTTTACCATGTTTTTTCCAGAAAACCTCAAAAGAAGAGAACTGGAATATCTTCTGGCTTTGTATGTTCCTCAAGAGGATCAGTCTTAACGCCGAAGCCAGTTTACAGCATGATGAAAAATGGCGAGTAATCCTAAATATTTAGTGATCATCATGGCTCAAAAAAAAATGATGATCATTAGCAAAATAGCAATATATAAATGCTACAAACAATAGATATCCCAATAAACTATGAATGTTGTTTTGTAAATAGCAGGTTTATATAGGTATAAAGAAAATATATAATGAAACATTGCTGAAATAGAATTTTATAGTTTTGATCAAATCAAACTGATATTCAATCACTTGCAGGCAAAGAGTCTCATTTCAAAATTGCCCTTATCAATAAATACTGATGCTTTCAGACAAAGGACCTAAAAACCTGAAATCATAAAGAATAAAGAGCTAATGCTCTCTGTATAGTGAAATTATAAAAAAAGGAGCATGGTCAGTCGCCTGACTCCTTCTCCACCATTTGTGAGACTCTTAAGAATTACAAAAATATCAGTAGAATGCAGAACTGCAGCATAAATACTCCAAAAAAGTCAAAAAATCATGTAAATACAGAAACTGGCAGCACTAGTGAAGCAATGCATCAACTTACTAGAGTGTGTCATGAACACTTAAAAATCACAGGCCAGTGTCCTAAGACAGCCATTCCACACGCAGTACACCAAAAATACCAAATCCCAGGGAACACAGTAGACTACTGATTTCTCTGTTCCCTCCTTATCAATTCCCTAAAGGGATCTAATGACAGATGGGTAGCTATTATCCGTAGCACTGAATCTTTGTTAATGGAAAATCAGAATACAAAGAGGTTTTGTGTTAGTGTCACGGAACCCAGCTTTCTTTAATCCAGTATATGCTATCAAAACTAGTGCCTTACTACTATGTATCACAGTTTTCAAAGTAAAGCTCTTCAAAGAAAGACATTTGGGGAAATTTGTTTGGAAAACAATTAGCATATAATGGGTGCTATCCAAAATAAATAATTAATGAGTTAATAAATAAATTATAACAATGTCTGCAGTCATAACCAAGGAAGCAACCACCAAGGCAAATCAGAGAATATGAACAGTCAACTGTACCACAATGGGAATGTACCATATATTGTATGTAGTAGGGACAGTCATACCATAAAATACTTACTTCTTTAGGGCCTGATACTCAATGTACAGCATTGAAATATGCTGCTACCTACTATCTGTAATACAAGACATCATTGTCATACTGATTTGCAGCCCCAACATCACAGGCGTGCAACCAACACATTACAAATGGTAAAAAATGTCAAAAGATGTGTATTCATTATTCTTAAGTACACCATTGTAGCCCTGCTTATCTAATGCTTACTGTTCAATATAGTTATCTTGCAAAGACCTTAAGAATTCCTACAAGGCAAAACAGTTCATTCATCCAACAAGTGAGGACATTTCAGCTGATTTACTACCATACTGTAATAGTGTAATTCTGTATTTGGCCTACTTTAGTGCCTGATACATGGAATCACCTTTTTTCCTGGGGAATCCTTCCATAGCATAATTGTGAACTGCCACTTGAGGAAAATTAATTGATGGAATCTTCAATCAGTCTGGAGACCTATATTTAAACTATATTCTCAAGGATCTCTCCAAAGTCACCACAGCTGTAAATAAATGTGCGCTAAAAAAAAATAATAATAATAATGGAAAGGCCCCAAGTATTGTCATATATAAGAATCTTGTATTTGGAGATGGATCCTAAACAGATGCCAAACAAACTTTTTTTAAGAGGACATTGATTTTATAACTAAAACTTTCCTTCTGTATCAAAAACAAAAAATTCCTTATACAATGGTCCAATGTAAGGATAGATTTTCATTACAAATAACGGATCTGAATAATTTCAGGCAGTCCTATATACAGCTTTTGCAGAACAAATAGTCTTATTTTAGTTTATTACACAGCTGAATTTGGTTCTCTACGCCTTTATCCAGCAATCCACAAAAAAGTGTTGGGGAATAGAAAAATTATTCTCATTCAATGAATTAATGCCATTATTCCATTGCCAAGAAGTGAAATCTTCTGAATCTTAGCGATAAAATTTAGAGATAGATTTTCATTTATATTTTTAGCCATTTCATCAGATTAGACTGATACACAACTTCACAGTTCACCTACTCCTCTGCTGTAGTTTCTGGTCTGAAGTGCCTCTGTAAAACAAGGTGATTTCTGTACTTTTCTCTTTATTATGCAGTATTTTGATCCTTCATAGGCAATGAAACTTGTTCCTGTATTTTCAGTGTTACATAATTTTCAGACTCCTGTGCCTTGTTATTTTCCTTTCCTCCAGCCATTAGTCTGTTCTAGAAGCCCTCCCTAATTCCAGTCCTACCACTGCTTATGAAATGTCAATACTGTTTATATCCTAGTTTTACTGCAATGCACTATATATAGTTATGTAGGACGAAGGAACTACATTATGTTGGTTTGTTTTTATACTATTGATCAAATTTACAGCAGGCCTTTTTAACTGTATCCACATAAATATATACAGAAAACAACTGCTTACCCACATTTATCTTTCTTTACTTAAAGCTTAAATCAGACCTTAAAATTTATCTACTTGAAGTTATTTTTTCAATCAGAAGTGATAATTTAAATATTGACATTTTAGATGTCACCGACATGTTTTTTGTCTTCTGTTATGGTTAGATTATTTTATTATATTTGAATGTCTGTTTTAATTTTTTGTTTTTTTTCATTTTGCCAAATCCAGAAGCATTTTCCTTTTATTTCAAAGTATTTCTATGTTTGTAGTAAATTAAACATTAATCTTTCTCTGCAAATGTCAAGTGATATTTAAATGTTTTTCTGGCAGATAAATGATTATTAATATTAATGCAATAAAATCACAGCTCTTTGTCCTTTCTTTGATATTTAAGAAAAAATTAAGAATGTCAAAACAGCTCTGCAAAAAGAGAATTCATTGGTCTACCATCCACTCTTCATTAGCCTGAGAGGTAAAAAATTACTGATCTTGTGAGACAATGTGTTTATAGAATCAGAAAGGGTTGAAAATGAATTACTCTATCAGTGGTAGAGTGTGTATCACTTCAATGTGAAAATGCCTTGTTAAAGTTCATTTTAATTTAAAGCCCCCTTTTTGTCATTCAAAAAGCTTTAGCACAATGAAAGAGTCTTTGTCACTTTGATAATTAGCCCCTCTTGCACTAAATGAGAATAAAATCTGATCAGAAGTCCATATAGGCAAGGTCATAAATCAAACAGAAAGGCTCCACGAACAGTTCTGTAAGATGTCCAAAGGCATACACAGCATAGAATTGAAGCACTGTAGTCAGGATCCACTCCCAGAAATACAACACAAAAAAAGCCCCAATAATATCTGTTTGAAAGGCTAAATTTATCTCCATATTCTGAAGCCCTATAAACACATTTTGCTGTTTAGATACAAAAGCAATTTCAGCACCAAGGACAACTCAGGAAAGCAAACAGCTGTTAAAGTAGTACCATTACCATTTGCCAACTAAAGTCAAATTAATTTAACTTAATGCTCTCACTTTATGGCAGTAAAATATATATGTGCGTGTGTGTGTGTGTGTGTGTGTGTGTGTGTGTGTGTGTGCGTGTGATAATTGTCATAAAGCAGGAACAAAATTGTATTAACAGATAAAATTCCATAGGAAACCAAGTTTCATTTTATATAAACAAGTAAGTGTGTACCATAGCCCAGGTCAAATATAGACTGCTTTTTATTCAACTTGCTTTCATTTTCAGATGAAAGTTGAAAGATATTTTTGAAAGAAGTAATAAAATTTTCAATCTTGGACTGTTATGGTGAGAGTGACAGCACATCACTCTCTCTACTCAGGAACATCAGAATACCAACAGGAATCTGAAGAATCAGCATAGTGTTTTACTCCCCAAAGTGAGGATTTCATCAGTGATAATGCCAAAAGCATGGGGAGATTGGAGGAGAAGGAGGGGAGAAGGTAGGAAGTGGAGGGGAAGATTGTTAGGAAGAGGGAGTTGGCAAAGAAAATATACCTTCTAGAACTGCTGTACTTTTTAAAACAGAGGTGTTACATTAAAGTTAAAGGCTGATTTTGAATATTAATCAGCTGAGATTTGTTTGTAAAATAGCTACCTCCATACAAACAGGAATTTTCATGAAAATGTGACACTTCCCTTTATAACTTCCTGTTTTCTAATAATATTTTCTCTGCAGAAATAAGCCATTAAAGTCATTTCTCTAGTCATGTAGACATCAAACTACTATCACAGTAACAGCTGGGTTTGGGGGGATTATATTTATGTCCTATGTTCCCAAAACTTCAGGTTACATTAATTATGCAATAGGGGTAAACAATTGGATTCCACATGTTTACAAGACATAAGACGATTGGTCTGCTAAACAGTGGACTGAAGCAGCATTGGTGTGGCAAAACAGTAACACATTTTCTCCATCGTCATAGAGCCTCACACTTTAGGAAACTGACAGTAAACTTCCCAACTTTGTTAAAAAGTAGTTCTACAAGTGAGGGTCCTTTTGGATACAGCCACCTGAGCTCGGGTCACAAAAGAAACAAAATTTGCCTTGCCTATCAGACATAGAGGTATCTAAAAAGTGAAAATTGAAAACTACCGTACAAGCAAATCAAGCCTGGAAATAGTGACCAGGGCATGCAGGTGATTAAAGAAAGAAAATGGATTTAAGATGAATGGGATGAGAATCCAAGTCAGCAATATTTTCGAAAGTAGACTGTCCAACATTTTTTCTTATAAGTAAGCACTCCAAAAAGGCAATAAAGCTTTTAAACAAGCAGCAGGGTTTTTTTTTTTCCTATATAATAAACCAGATTAATTGGTTCTTAAATAAAGAAAACTCAAAACCAAGTAAGAAAGAATAAAAACTAAAACAGATCTATAAAGAAACCTCCCCTACCTACTGTACCCTTGCAAGTAGGTCCTGTTCCCTCAATTGGCTTTGCTTTCCTACACAGTGAACTCTTAGGAATTGCAATAAATTCCAGATAGTCTCCTCTGGACCCCTAGGAACGTACTCTGTCCCCTAAGTGGCCAACGTTGGAGCTGGTCCTTGGGCTTCTCAACAGTTTTTCAGTCTCCAAGTGTTCCAGCATTCCTACTTGCTGCACCCTCCCCTTCCCTCTGCCACCCTTCTGGGCTGTGCTCACCTCTGAGCAGGCTCAGCTGCTCTCAGCAGAGGGAGAAACCTCCCCTCCCTCTAGATGGTTCCATCTTCCTCTCTCATTCCCCTTTGGAAGGAACATAAAATACACAAGTAAAACTACTATCGGTGGATTTAAACAGTAAACTTCAATTTGCGGTTGTTCAGCATTGTAAAAGATACCTTCAAACTTCCTCCCTGATTCTCCCAAACATCTCCTGATTCTCATACTATGCATACATGTGGGTACAATGCAAGTGCTACAGTCAGTCACATAACTCATAACACCGGGTAGATTCTTCTCAGCTCGCCCTTAGCATTCAGCGCCTTCATCTCTCCTTATAAAAGGGAGAGAGGTACCAAAGGAGAGACTTTTGTTACCAAGGATTTCAGATCTTCCTTTTTCCCAGAGGTAGAGCCATGCCAACAAAATCGCATATCTTCTTTTTTATTTTTGCTGTTCCTTTTCACCTTTATTTGCACTACATAAAAGCCACAGGAAATTATGACTTGAAATGTCCTATATGATGACTATACAGTCCTATTTCTTCCTAACCATATTCTTAACCAAATGCCGCTACTACAGTGCAAAAAAAAAAAAAAACACAGCACCTCTGCCACTGAGTCTCAATATAACCAGTGCCTTTTTGACTGTCAAAACAAAGCATAACTACAACTGAAACATCCTGAAGAAACATCTCTTACTATTACAGCTATAAGGTGGAATTGTGAGCAACTAATGGGAGCAAGAGCCCCAGGGTGGGACAGAAGGGCACATGACACAGAGACAGGAGAAGAACTCTGTAAGTGAAGTAGGGGCAAGTCAGCCCCTTGTCCTTCTAGTCAGGCTAATAGGAAACCTAAAGCTTCTGGAAGAGAAAGTGGCCTCGCTATTCACAGGCATGTTCTCAACTTCTCTTTCTGAGTCTTTCCACCAGAGTGTAGGTCCAATCATCATGCACTCACTAAGAAAGATAGATAGCACTTGGCCTCACAGATATCAGTTTTATCCTAATAAGAAGGCACATAATCTTAACTCTTCAGTAGGTCTTCAGCTGAAATGCCTTGATCTTCGGCAGAAGAAAGAAGTAGTAAGAAAGCAGTAAGTATTAAGAAAAAAGTAGCAAGACATGGACAGAGAGATCATTCTCATACTACTCATGTCTATACATAGCCGGAAGTGCAGGGTATAGTTAGAGGCATATCTGAGTCAATAAACTATTTGAGAAACCTTGGATGGAAAGCTAAGGGGGAGGTTTGGGCTATACAAGGGCATGGTCTGCAGGGATGCTCCTTTATTAATAAACAAAGTTAGTCACATCAGATATTGACTTTTTCTGCTCTTCCAGTAATTCTCTGATATCCAGAGGTTTCTAGCCTATTGGGTTATCAGTTAAGCTATGTTTAGGATTCTTAATTAGAATTAAGTGGATATATCCAAAAACTTTTGATTCAAATGCATTGATCATACCTCCAAATTTGTCCTTTCTTGCTTTGTGTTTGCTAGGAATAGATTATTCTGAAAAGCAGCAAAAAGAAAAAAAGAAAGATGCAGATTTTCAAAATAGACAAAAAAAAATTCTTACCAGATATCTGAGTAGAGCTGAAATTAAATAAATTTAACACAAGAAAATCACTATCCAGTGATTGTTGAGTTCTATTATTATTTCTTGTGGAGATAAAGTGACCCTGGTCAATTACAGCTCACATGTTGCTTTTCAGTCTTTAAAAGCAGTGACCTACACACTTTTAGCAGTGTTATTTCTATTCAAAACTAGTCTTACTTCATTTCTAAACAGAGAGGCCAGTTTACCTCTACTTATATAAGAACCCAAAGATATATCAAACCCTTTCAATGAAGAAAATCAACCAAAAAAGCCCATTACTTTTGTTACATACTGTATTGTACTTCTGATAGTCCACCCTCTCAGTGAACCCATAACTAGGTCATTTTATACTAAAATTTAATCTTAAAATAATTCTTTGTTCTCATATAAGAAGCTGCTGGGGTATTAATATAAGTCCTTTGGCACGTAAAGTGTATTAACCACAACATAAAAGGGTTAATTAAAATTACTTGTTTAAATAAATGCAAGGTTAATTTCAATTTTGAGTTTGAATCTGTATGCATGCACTTTACAACATGTTCATTGTAATATACAAAAATATCTGTCTTTATTAAATGCATTAGAAGCATTTATTACATTAGGAAACATTATGCAACAGTTGCCTAACAAAACAATTATCACCTTAAGAAGTAATTAATTAATTATTCCCAGTTCCTAATTTTAATAATGGTCTAGCTCTTTAACTTTTAAAATTTGTACTTCTTTTGTTTATTTACTCAGAAAACAAATGTGGATATTGCAATGTATTAATAGTATGCCTTTTAAGTGTTACTGTCAATAGTGAAAAAATCTTTAAGTAAAAGATATTAACATATGGCAATAGATTTAACCAAACAGCAAGGGAAACATATACTGTTTCCAAAGGCTAATCTTCAAAAACAGGAGCTTATAAAGTCTTTATTGTCATTTTCATGTTCTTACCATACTGATATGAAAACATTAACTCTGTAACTTAGAGATAACCTTTCTGCCATACTGTAGGAGATGTGCAAGGAAGTCCTAGGCAGGACCAGAAGGGTCCTGCTGTCTTTAAACATCTCAAACTCACAAGAAAAATGGCAGATGCACTATCCACTCTAACGATGGAAAGAGTTTATAATATGGAAATTAAAATTAAAGTTAACAGAACTTTTAATTCTGAACAGGTCAGCACCTTGCCATAGTTCACTCGGATGGATTTATTTATAAACAAAATATTTATTTTATAAATAAAAATACAATATGAAATATAATAATAATAAAACAAAAATATAATAATAAAAATAAAATGCAATATAATAATAAAATATAATAGGACATGTTACAAAACAGATTATTAGACACTTTTTACTTTAAAAATGAAACTAATTTTCTGTAGTCAGCAAATTAGTTGAAATAAGGGCATAGATAGCTTCACTTCTGAAAATCAATTCAACACATGCTTAGGGATTCAGCCATAGAGAAGAACCAGTAGAATCAGGGATTACGCAGTCATACGGATAACTATTTTTCCTTTTTCTCCATTCTCTCTTATTATTTTTGCATTTGCTTCATGTATCTTACCACTAGTAAGGCCTGGAACCCAATCTGAAACAGAACCCACTCAAACAGATCTTTGGCGGAACAAATTCGTGTAAGGTTCAAGGTAGCAGGCTCCACTTGTATGTACTTGTTTCTACAACAGCAGGACATTGGTTAGATAATGAATTAAGTTTCCTCATCCTTTTGTAAAGCATTTGCCCTAATGATAGCCAAATCATGTTAGGACATTTTTCTGCTATCACTTGACAAATAATGATAATAATGGGCTAATAATTGGCTAATAATTTTTCTATACTCTATTAATGTGAGCCAAGATTATTGTTATGGAAGTAAAAGATGTTAATTAAGAATACTAATATTTATAAATAAATTCATTTTAATTGGCTGGATTTTCTTTGTCCTGAAATCTTTCTGCAAGGTTAGAAATAGTACACAAAATTATGTATTTCAGTTATATCATCATCCACACTAAAATCACACTAGACTGTATTAATAAGCCTATATATTAATTTTTTCTACATTATCTAATTCATACACTTCAGTATATTATTTTGCAAAAATATACTACCCTATATTTGCTAGTTCACTATGAAGCCACATAGAGAATAAAAAATTAAATTACAACTGAAAAACTATAGTAATATAACTTTTTGTCTTCATTATCCTTCCTTTTTCATATGAATTAGTAATTCAACATAGGTCTTCCAGTTATTATTATGACTTAACAAAGCTTATTATAGTCCTCCCAAAACACTACAACACTTCTTATCTCCTCATCTAGTTTAGATCCATCAAAAGTGAATAACTTTTAGAAGATAATGCTTGCTCTCCCTATTCTTTCAGTACTGAGCTGATTCATTCTTCATTAGCCTGAGTCAATGGAAACAACCTAATACAATTTCTCCAACAGGATGGAGGTATTCCTGTACTGCTGAAATAATATCTGTTATTTTTATCTGCTATATCTGAAATAATATCTATTATTCGTAATAATATCTGTTGAATTATGGAAGACTCTAAATTAGCGTGCCTACAGAGGGAAGTCCATCTTATCCCTGTGATTCAGAATGACAGATACTTAGTTCAATTCTAAAGAGTAATCAGAGGTGTGTGGGCTTAAATCCAGTTAGTGTACTTCAAAGAAGATAATGTTAAAATGCTTCAATTGGTGATTCTACTGTATAACACTGAGCAATTCTCTTAACCTCTGTGAGCCTCCGTTTTCTAAACTATAAAATGAAAGTGAAAGTGCCTTGTAAAGTGCATGGCAATCTCCTGACATAAGAGATTGTAAGTATAAAGTATTATTATTAACAAGGTAATAGTCTAAAGAGAAAATCAAATTAGAGTTCTTGGAAATGGTATATTCACATCCTAAAAAGTATCAGGATGTCATAACGATTGTTATGCTACAGACAGATTGGACAGACAGCTGTAACTGAACTTGATCGTGATCACTCAGAATGTTCTTATTTTCATGTCATCTAATCAGTTATCACTCTTCTAGGATTCATTTTTATCAATCTCTAAATCAGTAAACAACAGAACATTTTCCCAGTTGTCATGTGACTATTAACTCATAGAAAGTTTCAAAAACTTACAATTTCTGATCCAAAGCCAACAGGAATGTGGTTTTGCATAAATTTTTCCACTGATCTATGACCTGGATCAGGCCCTGAATATTAGGCATCAGCTATCAGCATAGACCCCTGTGTTTGAGATTTATAGTGCATAATTGAAGTCTTGGGTAAGAAATGTTTCCTGTTCAAAAGGATATGCAGGATATCCCTGGTTCATTCAAAATAACAAAGTGATGGAATTTTTAAAGATAATTTTGGAAGGACAAGTTTAAGTAAGTCAAGGAGCAATATTAATGATCTTTGCAGAGGAAACCATGTGAATGTGGGAAATCATGATTGAAATAAAAGAGACAATAATGTTTACTAGCGAAAATGCAAATGCAAATATGAGGGAAGGAAATAAATGGATCACTAAATCCAAAAGGATAAAGAAGAGCATGCAGATGGGAATAATGAAAAACAAAGCAGATGCTAATGGAAGGAAGATAACAGAGTCCTGGAGATGAGGATAACAAGCTCTAATTTGATATAGTATTCAATGTACAGATTCAAGAAATGAAGCTCTATATTCTCTCAGTACAGAAAAGGAGATACTTCAGCAACAGCATTTAGAAAAATGAAGAGAGGAAAGAAAAATAACAGACCAAATAAGGTTGTGATAATCGAGTAAAAGAATGACAAGAGTTTGGTAGGTGAGAATGAATTAATTCGAAAGCTACTGAAACAGAACCTCCACAGGAAAAACATATAGTAATAATCAAGAGCTGATTTTTCAACTTGCTATCATTTATTTTTCAGATGAAAGCACAAACTAATTATAACAATACTGTTCTATTCCTCGTCTTAACTTCACTGCTCAGTAAGGAGGATGTCTACAATGCATTTTAGACAAATGAATGCATCATTTTTCACCTTACCCAACCCAGATATAGATCAGCTAGCTCAGGTCTACTGACAGCAATGTACCTGTAACAGCATGAAGCTCAGCATAAGCTAACCGCCTGAGTATTTACCCAGAGTCTCAAGACATTTTGGGCTATGTTACCATTGCCTTGCAATCTAATTTGAGCATGTCTACGCAAGTGGCAGTCAGCTCAGTGCAGGCATATGTGGGATTAGATGATTTTTAGAGCATGGGAAATGCTTCTCATACATTGGAACACAGAAAGGAAAGACATAGGTAAAATATTATAGAAACAAAACTGAATATAATTAAGTATAAAACCGCAAATTAGAATAAAGACAAAAGGGGGAAAAAGTCCACAATACTATTAGTCAATCATTTCAAAACACTCTGTGAACACAAATTCTTAAGCTGACCACTAAAATGTTGAAAGAAAAAGAAATCTAAACGTATTATTCTGTGGTTCTGCACATTTTAAAATTGTATTCATGGAAAAGGCTTAAATGTTTTTCACATCAGAAATTTGACATTCATTTACAATCTTAGAAAAGGCTACTAAAAATGAATTATTCATAATACACTAGAGAAACAACAATAAACATTCAAAAATATTTTTTTAAAAACAGAGTAAATCATGCTTCTTACAAATAAGAAGTTAACTTACAGCTTCAGATGAGAGAAAGAGAGATGTGATTCTACTAGAAATTGCTGGAATATAATAATATCCCCTTAATATGTACCTTCACATTATGTTATTGTAGGAGATTCTGGAATTCCAGTAGCTTTCTAAAGATCACAGAGTGATAATATATGGTCTATTCCCAGCTTGTTTTTAGAAATACAAACACTAAATCAAAATTAGCATGCTAAAGGCTGAACCTAGAATGCAATTAGGTTACTAAGCAGAATCAATAAATGCAAAATGAAGCTATATGTGTAACCGAAATAATGTTTGTTTCCAAGATAATAATTGGTATCCAAATTATTTTTAGGCTGAGCAGGAAAGGTGTTTCTACAAGATTTTCTCCTACAAATCAGATATCACTCTGAGAATAAAAATACTGATAGCTTATGCAGAAACATGTCTTCCAAAGTGTGTTTTTCAACAAGGATTCTTTCAAAAGTATAGTCTATTACGTATTTCAGAGTGTCTCTTCTCTCCCTGCCCTTCAGTATAGTGGCAGCACAAGCAAGCAAAGATCTTAATTTGTCTTGTTAACTTTGGAACTGTAAATGGATGAGAATTTTTGAATAATTTAGAGAAAAAACAGGAAGTGAATCTATTTGAAGTGTATTTTAATTTCAGGGAAGAAGTAGTAACTTTCTAAGGCACTTCCAATGGACCTCTGGAAATTGTCCAGTCCAAGCCCTCAGCTCAGAGCAGGGTCAAGTAGAACAGGTTGCTCACTACTGTGTCCAGTCAGGACACTACTGTGTCCTTGAATATCTCCAAGGATAGCGACTCCACAACTCCTCTGGGCAACTTGTTTCAGTGCTTTTGTCTCATGAAAAAACCCTACAGGATCAGGTAAAGATATTGATTTATCTGGAGCTGAGCAGTAAATAGAACTATTAGTCTCCCGATTAGTACTTCCCAAGCCATGTACTGACCAAACCAGTAGCACCACATGCTGCATGTCACTCATCAACAGAAATGGCAGCACGTACTGCTGTGGCAACCCAGCCAACATCCCTTTGAATGCAGGACCTGATGCAAATGTTCCAACTCATCCTGCATTTTCACTGCTTCAGCCTCTTCCCTCCTGTTCCCTTATTCCCTACAGCAATGACTAGCTGATCAGATCTTAGGAGACATAATACAATAGACAAAATATTCTAAATTTCATTCATCATTTGATTCATCTGAAATTGATGCAAAGCGCACTAAACTTTTCTCAGGAATTCTGCACTCATTTCACACTGCTGAAATTTACTACAAAAGGTGCTGCAGTCAAGAACTACGTCTTTTGTGCTACTGTCTTCTACAAAATAAGGATAATAATACGGGTTATTATAAGCATAGATAAACTAACTGAACAAAATACCACTACTTAATCTAGCAGAAAATTTCAACCACCTCCTAGGTGAAAATAAAGCCTTTCCCATACCTTTTAACTCCAAAATATTTAATATTCTGATGATAGTTCACCCTTTATTCTGAGCATGGCCATTCCTTCTAAGCTACATAGCACCATCTGAACAAGCAAAGTAAAGAATACTTTGTAATTTCCTCTAGTTTTTGATAACTCATATTCAAAGCAAACAGAGTTTAAGGATACAAACAAGATAGGGAAGCGAGAGAACTGCTGTGGAGCAAGAGCAAGGAGAGACAACCCTAACAAAATGAATGATGCTACAATTTTTCCATTGTCTCTGCTGGAGTGGATTTGAGTAACCAGCAAGAAGAAATTCTGGAAGGGTGATTTGCAGCTCACAGGCAGACAGAAACCTAAGGTAAAGTTAAGTCTGCGATGCTACTAACTGCATCAGAAGAGATTGACCTGGACTGACCAATCACTGAAAACTAACACAATTTTAAGATATAAGTATTCAAAGCAATTATTTCCTTAGTCCTTACTCCGGCAGAATAGGTCATTTGTCTCTCTACAGAAAAACTGTAGATTTACTCAAGTCCAAAATTTTATATGACAATAATTTTGGATCTTCTCATGAGTGATTTCAAATGCTATTGTTAACATTTTTAGGCAAACCACAAACAGTTAGATTGTCTTCTTCTTACTTTCAGCTGTCACAGGTGTCTATTGTGCTGCTATATATATTCACCTCTGTACATTTATGAGTGATTAACTCATGTCATATTCATGTTCATACTAACATGTGCAGCTTGAAATAAACACAGCTGCATTTATGTCAATGATTTTACATTCAAATATATCTGATTATGCTGAAATAAACACAGCTGCATTTATTTCAGTGATTGTATATTCAGATAAGGATATCTGCTCAATGTAACGTAATGTTTCTTCATATTGGCAGTGATATTGCTATTTTTTCTTATATTTCCCTCTATCTATGGAAACATTTGAGCAGAGCCAGAAAAATGGGAACGAGAAAATTTATCGCAGGACCTGATATATATGAAAATCATCCGGGTTATTCTCAAAAATGACTTAATCATCTTTGCATAAAGTATCTTTGCTGTTGCTATTTTAATTCATTGTCTGTCAAAGAGCAAGCTTAGATGAAATCCCATCAAAAGCTGAAAGTTTGATGGAGTTATAACTTAGAAGAATGTTTAGTGCTAAATTTTAAGAATGGATCTGCATGGGGTGTGCTTCTGGATAGCTGTTGCTAATGTCAGGAGAGCATCTTCAGTCACTAGCTTTACAGGAAGACTACTTTGAATGGAAACATTAACTGTAAAATTTTCCTTCCTATTACCTCAGCAAACTATAGTTTTGCATGATGTTAATTTTGACTTGAAAGGATAACCTGTAAACTATTTTTAAAAAATAGTAGAATAAAAAAGATTATGATATCAACTAAAAATGATTAATCATTTAACCAAAGGGTAACATAAAACAAGATTCATCAGGTGAAATCAAGCTCTAGCCCAGTATCTGTGCCAGAAATGGATCCCTAGAGAAGACCTTGGGAATAAAGAAAGCATGTGAAGATACCTCCCCAGAATAATCCCCCAATTTACAATATACAATTTATGAACTCTCTGAGCCAGAGACGGCATCTGTGTCTAGTAACTCTCAGCTGATTTTTCTTCTCCAAGTTTATCTGTTGTTTTTTCATTTTAAAGCATGACACACGTCAAGTTTTAGCATTCACAACATCTTGCAGGAAGAAGTTCTGCAACTGAACTAAATGATATGAGAGGAACCATTCCCTTTTGTTTGCTTTGAACGTGTCAACTGCTGTTTCATTTGATGCCCCTTCTTAGTTTTTGTATAGGAAGAGACAGTGAACAACTGCTTCCTATTCCTTGTCATTTTGAATGCAAATCATGATTTTATAAATCTCTAATACATTCTCCCTCAGCTGCCTTTTCCAGAATGAGGAGTCCTACTCTATTGGGTTGTTCCTCACAGGAGGCTGTTAAAACTCTGCTCTAAACTTACAATTATCCAAACTAAGAAGCTTCTGATTCAATTTCCAGTTGCTTATTCCTGTCCCTGTTCAGGTCAGTCAAATGGCAAATCAACTGTCTGTGTGTTTGTACACTAGCTGAGAGGATGCAAACATCTCGTAAGAGGCAGGAGTGAAAGGCTAGGTTTTGAAGAGGAAGGCAACATGATAATCAGAAGGTAAACTGACTGTGAAAATGATAATCAGCAGACCAACTGCAATTAACATCCTGATTTTGTACTGATGCTATTACACTAATTCTTCTCACATTGTCATTAGCTCCATAAGTCATTAATATTCATTTCCTACAAGTTAAGATACTTTACTAAAGCTGTATTTGTTAGCTGATAGCACATCAACACTAAGCACTCCCCCATTTGTAAAAATGTCTACCATACCGTATTCTGTTTAGATATTTAAAAGGTTAATATTTAGTTCCATTTGCAATGCTGACCTAGCAAGAAATAAATTAATTTGGCATTACAGCGGTAACATCAATTTCCCATGTAACTTTAGTAATGCATTTACTGGAAAGAGATTAATATCAATTCCATAAATCATTCACATGCTTTTTCCGGAGTTTGAGACATCTGAGTAATGTCATATATGTTAACTGATATCACTTTGTGCATGCAACATCCATTAATCTATGCCTGGGGTCATCATTAAAAACAAAAAAAAATTTTTAAATCAATCTTTTCTTCTTAATTTTTTTGTGACTTCTAACCTGCAGTAGTCCAAAGGTATCAATACTTTTCCACAGAATAACACTGATCTGAAGTGGAAACAGACATTTTCAGAAAAGGGAAACATTTGTTAAATTATTCCTACTGGTAGCAATAACCACTTAACATCTTTATGTGAAATATGGCATAAATTACTGCCAACAATAAGAAAATAACTAAAATAAAGTGTTTCATTAATTAGACACACCTCGATGCCACAAAAGTAGGGTGAAAACAGACTTCATTACAGAAATCATACAAGAACTTTCATTTCTTTTGTTTCTACATTGTGTATGAGTATTCTCACAGCAGTGAAAGCCAAAACAGTCTACTTAACTTAGTGATTCTAGCTAAAAATGACCTATTATAGGAAATCTGGAATAAAAATTACTCTTGGCTTCAAATGGCAGTTAGTATACTACTAAAAAGTGTTTAAATACAATTGACAGAAAGTAACTCTAAACAGTAGGTTTTTGCTATTTCTATTACTCTGCCATTACTATCTTTACTTGTACTGTTTTATTCCTGTTCTAGGATATTATAGTAGCACTACTGAAATCAAGGTGAAGAAGAGCATTTCCATTTATATAAATGGAAACCTTGTCAAGATTAGATTGTTGGAAGTATATTACAACAGTACATCGATTAAATGGCCAACATACAACCATTTTCTAAGGTGAGTTTCAGTATTTCTTTGAGCATACTGCTAACAGCATTGCTTTCTGTATTGTCTTAATTTTCATATTTAAATTTTACATTATCTACTGTCCATTTCAGAAATGTTCTGCAATTCAAAATTTACAGTATTTCAGTAATCACAAATCAGATTAATCTTACCTAATTTTAGTTGTCTAAAGTTACAGTCTAGTCTTAGCAACTGGGACTTAGGCATCCCCAAAGGGCAATTCATCCTATATTATCTTTGCTTTTGCTCGAAAGATATCTTTCATGGTAAAGCTCAATGGCCTATTTCATGCCTGTAAGTGGTTACAATGAGATCAGTGGAATTACAATCACTTACGGCAAGTCTGAGTGTTGTGCAAAGTGTTTTATAAGTGCATTATCCTATTTTTGAAATACAGAAAGATATTTCAAAGTTTAACAAAAACTATATGAGGGTGCTTATCAGTCACGAGATCTCTTAATACATTGTAGATCATACCTTAGACCATCTGATTAATATCATTTGCACTCCATCGGCATTGAATTTTTTATCAGGCTTCGAATATGAAATGTGATATTTGATAAACCTGCCGTAGGAAGAGACTCACGAAAGTTTTTCAGTCATTTTCACTTTAAGGTGGTGGTACATCAGTCAATATAATAATATCAGGTTTATAGTAATTGAGGTTGAATCTAAAATTTTACAAAACTTTAATTACAACCTCTTGAACACAAACCACAATACACAAATTACTCAATCATAACATTTTTTTCATAAAAAATAAGAATTCATCCAAAGGATGAAAGATTTAATGACTCTTGGCAGAGTTCCACTTTTTGGTTGAAATGAGAATAAAAGCAGACGGCAGCTTCATTTTTAATTTCAAGAAACACAGTATTTTTTAACATTTAAATAGCATTATATTTGACTAACAAGGCAAAATATATATTTTCAAAACCTTATAAAAAGCCCCTGTATTTAACAGTATGAATGCTGAGATTTATGAACCTCTGTGAGTGAACCCTATTCCTTTAAACCTCAGAAAACATAACAAAACAAGCTGTTTGAGCCACAAGCAGCAGAAACCATCAAGCTTAGGTTTTTATGGTTTTCTTTTCTGTTCCTCATTTCATCGCCATAATCATTATAACTCCACACATCACAGCCCTCTGCCTGACTCCAGCTTGCTCCCATGTTCCCTGTGGCATCCTATCAGGCAAGACAGAAGGTGCTGTGGTCAGTCCAGAAGTATATACAGAGCAGACTGACCAGACAACACACTTATGGGGACTGACAAACGAGGCGCTACAAACAAAAGTAAAAATATTCTAATTTGCCCTGCTTTTTCTTCAGTGAAGCCACAGCCAGCAGTGTCAACAGAAGTTCTTGATATGCTGGTTCTCCACAGCAGGAGCCAGGGGAAGGCAAATGCTGTTGCTTTTTCGAGTCCATCTTGACCGAGACACTAAGGCAAACTGTAGCTACACTCTTGCAAACATAGTCCTTGCACATTGAGAAAAAAGGTCTGGATGCGTATTGTTAGCTGGAAAGAACTTATGGTCCTGTCAGAGCATTATGAGCACCTCCATGAAGAACATGGCTGCTGAGTGCATGGCACCTCTTACAGACTTTCTGAAGGTGTACTCCTGTAGCAGTTGTAGAGGCATAGCCTGAATGTACGACAGTGCGAGCCATGCCTTCTCCAGCTAGATTAGGTATTGGCAGAGTCTAGACAGCAACTGACCTTGCAAAACAGGTGTAAAAGCTTCATGTACAATTTATAAATTAAATAATTATTTCCTCATGCAGAAGGTAAGCTTCTTCAGTTATATAAACATACAGAAAAAAATCTCTTCTCAATGAGAATCATTGCAAAAAACTGCTGGTGCAGGAAAAAATGGTTAAGCAAATAAAAATAAACCTTAGCCACAAAGCCACAACACAGAAGAGGCTGCTGATTAAATTGAGGCTATCAGAAATAACATATACTAAGCTAACAAAAGAAAGCAAGGGTAACTGGCTAGACTGAACTTTAAAATCACTTAGACCCATACAAAATAAAATGCCTGAAATACCAATTCGCCTTGAGTAAGTAAAGACACCAGATTCCCTAAAGGACATTCATACATCAAAGTCTGGGCCTGACACAATCAGGAAGGGCTTGTTTGTACAGCAGGAGTAAATACATCCATTTCCCAGAAGCATTGTCTTTTGCAAAGCTCCCAGTATCACCAGATCAGATAGGATGAGAGATGAATATTTGTAGAGCACTGCATTGCTGCTAAACTGACTCTGCATTGATAATTTAATGCGTTAATGAATAATAAGAAAGAGGAATTATAACTGATCCAAATTTATATATTTCAAATGTGACATATAGTTCCTTCTAACTGATTCTATGCATAGATAACTGTGTTTCCATTTTCCCCTGAAACTGAAACTATCTCATGGTTTCCTAGAAAAACTGATGTTATCTAAAAATTATGTTGTGGAATGCAAGAAATTTGAATTTTCATCAGTTTCTTTTATGCTAATAGTAAGCAGACGTAAAAAGTTTCTATCGGTCTTACATATTCTTAAATACCAATAGAGATAACAAGGAGGGTCCCAGTTGTTAGAACATAAGCTTGGACTATGGGAGACATGAATTTCCTGAGATTTCCTGAGCTAATTATATTCTCTCTCCTTTGCTCCTTCATCTGCTATACAGGATAAAAACACTTTTGTGAGATAAAGGGTTCAATGAGCATTCTTAATTCTCAATAATTGTATTTATTTTATAGCAAAGATTCTTTTGCCAGTATTAAATTCATTAAGGGAAAGTTAAGTGCAAGTTACAAACCGGTTAGATAGCAGTTCTTCTGAAAAGGATCTGGAGAGTATAAGGGATCATAAGTTGAACAGAAGTCAACAACGCCATGCTACTGTGAAAAAGGAAACAGGATGACAGTGTCGCACAGCAGAAGTAAATAGACCACAAGACCTGTTATGTAATAAACTCTACATAGTATTGTCACCAGAACATCTGAGTACCATGTTCACTTAGGATCACTAAATGTCAAGCAAGGCATGCGGTAGTTGGAGAGAGGCCAGAAGAAAGAAAAAGGAATGAGTGGAAGTTTGGCAAATATGACCAGTAAGGAGCTATTGAAAAAAATAATAGTTCTTTAACCTAAGGAGGGAAAGGCCAAGGAAAGATATGATAACAGTTTTCCATTAAGTAAAAGAAGAAAGGAATAGTCTGCTTTCTGTGCCAGAAGACTGGAAAAGAATGCCTTTTTAATTGAACATCTCTACACAGAAGGAAAAAGTTTCTTATACTAAGCAAAGTGAAACATTAGAATAGACTGCCGTTTCCTCGTTGAAATCTTCACTGAATATCTCTAAGAGGAGAACAGATAAACATCTGTTAGGAATAACAAAAGTATAATCTATTTTGCTTTTCAACAGATGAATGGACTAAAAAGACATCTCAATGTTCATTTCATCTCTATTTTTTAATGATTTCACAAAAACAGAATGCAACACACAGCAGTAAACTGGAGATCGTTTTTTCAGAATATATAAGAACACATCTCTCTATCTCAAAAAACTTCACATTTGTCAAAATTATTTAATACAATAATGATATCCATTACAAAAACAAAAGCGAATTAAATAGCATATCTTCTATATATTAACCTTTTTTTATCTACAATTTTAATATTTTTTTTTCTTTTCTGAAAGATTTTTACTTCCATTTGTGTAATATAAAACCACAGAGTCTCTGAAAAATAAGGCTGGAAGGGAACTTTCAGTTCTACCAGCCAGGTCTTTCATGAAAACATAGAACATGGCCAGAGACACGAACCACGCTTGTGGATTCACACTCAAGACAACTTCTGCGCTGAAAGCCATGTACCACTGTCCAGGCAGTTTTGCATCCATTCTATCATAGTTTCATCATATTATATGAAACAATCTCAAAAGTTCTATCAATGTTACATTCAAGCTATCATCACTGAGTAGTATAACTGTTGTGTTTTTTTAATCACATTGTGTTTATTTTCAAAGGTTTGTAAATCCTTACCAGACTATAACTGTAAAGGTCCTGTAGTAGCTCTGAAGTAGCAAGGGTCTTAGATTTCAATGACACACTTGTGCTTAGTAATAACATCACCGTAATGGAGGAAATACGACTCGGTCTAAGAAAAAAATCCATAAACTGTATCCCAATTGCCTATTTCCTTCAGGGATATTTAGGTCTACAAGATGACACTAACTTCAGGATTATTATAAAATTAATGAGGTTTGTTTTATAATCTGTTTTTTGAAAACAGCAAGTCCAATAGCATGCACTATGTAGAGCTAATATCAATTCCAAAGTGGACTCAGAAGTGTAGCAATATACTGCCGTATATATGTTGTATATTACTTTTGGCTGACACAAAGGGGTTGATTTCAGCAGTAACAATAATTTGGTAAAATATCCAAAAATCAGTTAATTTGCTTTGACCAGTTAAGGTGCTCTAAACGATCACTTGGTTGACATATAGCAAAAGAGTGAATTTATAAAAGAAATGTACACAATATTATTACCATTCTTGCCAATATATTATTATCATGAGAAAGTAAATGAAGTTATTAATTTATTCATATTTGTATTTTGGAGATGTCTGAACATGCAAAGCAACATCAGCGCCTCTTCATGTTACAATGAACCATAGACATAGCGATATTATTGTCAAAATGCATAAGGTGTGGAATTTACCTTTGGATTTCTTTAAAATAAAATTAACTCTATTGTTTAAAATTGATATTAAACCATCTTGCAATGATCCACATTACTCCATGAATAATTGGATGGGTGCTACTGATCTTTTTCGTAGCATAGCAGCTTAACACAATAAAGTAAATTTCTCAGCTTTACTAACTGGTTAATTTCGTAAGCTATCTTCTGATATAAAATTTCATAAAATCATAAGTATTGTGAGATAGCATCCCTAATATTTTTTAAAAATACATAAGCATTGTCTGAACTTTCAGAAACAACCTAAAAATAAGATACTGTTTATTACTCACTGTATCATTTACACCTTTTACATAATGTAACCAAAGGATTTAAATAACTCAGTTTAATATTTACCAAGGAGCTGGCAGCCAGTATTCCACCCTAAGGGACGTACTTCTTCATAAAAAGCTCATTTTACAAGACACTGTAGTAGTTTTGGCATTACCAGCACCTCTCACATAAACCAAGCTGGAAAGTATAGTTTATCCTGCCAAATGCCTTTTGTACATATGGTGTTTAACAGTGCTCAGTAGGTCTGTAAGCCAGTAATAATAGATTGAAGCTAAAAATCTGGAGACACACATATATGTAACACAAAAATTTTAATTGTGCTACATATGCGCATATATATTTATCTATATACTCACAGAACATATATAAACATACATGATTCAAAACATTCTTCAAACGAACATACTAACTATAACTCCTGCAAAAATAATTTCTCTTTCAATTTTTGGTAGCTTTCCAAAATCTAATTCTGCTCCCATTGATATCAGAGGCAGAATTTCCAATACCCTCAGTAGTTCAGAATGAGGCCCTCAGAAATGCAAATAAGGCATATATTTAAGGACATTAAGTATATATTCATAAAATCTAACTATTCAAGGGTGGACTTGGCACATTACCAGGTTAACCTCCCCAATATACTTCCAAAATAAAATTTAAAATGCCGAAAATGCTTACCACTTTCAAAACAGGCATCAAATGTAAGATGTCCTTTTTTAGGCTGTCCACAGTAACCAGCTGGGAGGACAGTGTACTTGCTCACATTCCCTGCTATAACATCATCACTTCCTACGTCACTACCTGTTGCTGTAAAAGCAAACAAACAAATAAATAAATAGGTAGATAAACATGAGTATGAAACTAAAAACTATAAAAAACAATGGATATTCCCTCATGCTTTTCTACGCAATATGGAATTTGCATCATTTAACATAGACACAAGTAAATGCATTCCTTCTTTTTAACATTTACTCAATGATTTGTTTGTATTAATGGTATCATGCATTAAATCTGTAAGTATCAAACCACGCAAATATTCCACTTAAGTTCCTGTTTTAGTAAGAGAAATAATGCTGTCTGGAGAATCTGACTTTCCTCAAAAAAGGAGAATTTCAGAAAGCATTCTGCAGCCAGTCCCCGATCATCCTGTTGCCGTGAGTGCTGAGGAATACCTATCCCTTCGGAGGAGTGAGCGACACATCAGACAGAGACAAAGTCTGTTTGTTCTCCAAACATTAGGACCCTCACTCTAGTTTTCAGTATGTTCTCATCAGCACTGAATTCAGAAAGAAAATAGGAATCCTTTATTGGAGCAGCGTTAGGTGGTTTAAATACAACACAAAAAGTGATATGAATGACATCACTTGACACAGTTTCTGGAGCAGCCTCATACAGAGATCTGAGCACAGGACTCCCTAGGTCAGTGCCACAGATTCTTGCTCCAGCCTATGCTTCTCCCTTAATGCGTCCCAGGGAAGTCTTCAGAGCCGCTGAGTGCAGGTCTGTTTTTTTGCACCTCAGTAAAGTTGAGGCTACTGCACACAGTAAATGCTCTTTCACTTCTTTCCAAGCCACTGCCAAGGACTGATGCTTTAACACAGTCTCCAGATTCTTTCCCAAACCTGTTCAGCTCTGATCTAATGCCTCTCCTTCTGCTCCTGGAGGAATTATGAAGTCCTTTACTGGGCAGATGTTTTACTGGTAATTCACAACATACTCAGCAAGGAACTTGCACATTCACTACAATATATATGACACAATTGAAATATTTTATTCTGTTCTATAACTTTGTTGCCAATAATAATAACTTGATTACATATCCTACAGTAGGCGCTCTTTTTCTTAAAGCTCCAGCTCCTTGATGTCTGCGACTTTGTGAGGATCTGCTTTTGTTTTTACAAAAAGCAAGTTTCCAACCTGCTCGGTTGTAAAAAGCATGCAGAAGGGCTCTAGACCTCAGAAACCATAATTATTTTCAAAATCACAAAGATTTTTAAATCAATCTCAAATGACTTTTTGAGACTTGACTCTTTACGTTTTAGTGTTTTGGGTCAGCATTATTGAATCTGTATCAGTGCAATATTCCAAATTACAATAAAGATGCCAATAAGTTTAGTGAAGACACACTTTTTAGCTTTAGCATAATTTTTCTTTGCAGGAAATCACATGAATTCAACTTGATACTATACTAGACAATGTTAAATTATATTTCTCAAGCATAACTAAATCATATCCTTCTTAAATTTGGTATATTCATACATATGTGTATGTGTGTATATATATATACACATACATATATACACATAGTTTTTTTCTTTAAAAACCTGTAAGATGAAATTAAATCCTATCTAATGAGACAGACAGCAAAGCATAAAAGGATACTGAGTCTCCACTACATGCTGTGTCCATATCACATATGCATGGGTCAAAGAGCACTGGAATTCATATTGACCAGAAAATATAGATGTGCAGGCATTAAGGCCTGATTTGTAAATTATTGGAAATACAGTATATGCTACTGTTCTTCATTTATTGTTTCAGATGCTCATGGAACAGTCTCTTAGCAAGTCTCCTCTGGAAATTGAAACTACACCCCTGTTGCCTCTGAATGGCTATGGCAAACAGTCTACCAATATCAAAAGGATGCAAGAGTAGGACAGAGGATTGATTGCATAAAGTTCATTACATGCCAGAAACTCCCTTCAGAGAAATGACATCACTTTTTACTTTGATCTCCATAAAGATGCTTCTGCCTGTAGAGCACTGACCTTGTCCTCGCCCACTGACAGCAGGACTAGCCACTGTGCGTCAGACCCCAACTTACTCAGCAGGACCTGCCCTCCAAAACGAGCTTGGCAGTCTGTACATGGCGCAGGGCTGGATGCACCTGCCATCTGCTCCACTGAGGACCGTGGCATGGACCTGCTTCATCAGCGATGTGTATAGGCACAAAGAGTGCACGTGTTCCAAGGATTAGGGTAGGCAGACAGTAGCTTTCAGCATGTTCCCTCAATTACCACCCTCATACAAGATAATCTTCACATTAGCCGCTTGTTCACAAACATGTCACAGGACTTGCAGTATGTTCAGTGCCCCAGTGTGAACTTCTTCAGTGATTTTGGGGGAAAACATTGATTTTCTATTTTATCTTGGAAAGGTAAAAAAAGAGAAACATTGCATATTTTTTCCTGCATTATCCCTAGCTGCTACTGTATTGCTATTTTAATTTTTTTATACATATTGTGAAGACACAACAGCACCATTCCTCTGTTTTCTTTTAGGGCAGGCAGAAGGTATTTCCTCTTTTTCTGTTTCATTCAGCTTTTCTTCCTGTCTACTCTCCTGGAAACTTCTTCCAATCTCCTGCTGATAAACTCTTAAGGCTACTTAGTTTAAAAAGCTAATTTAAAGCACAATTGTAATTTGTCAACTTCTTGCCTCCTGAAACTAAATGTCTTAACTTCTGTAATTTTAAGGTTTTAGTGATACTACTGGATATCTTTGCAATTGTTTTTTGTTCTTTTCTTTAAAAAAGCAGCTACATACATGTCATGTGCAATAAAGTGTGATCTTCAATTGGATCTACTTCTTTCACTGGAGCACTCTAATATGTATATTCTGCATGGATTCTCTAGTATTTCAAGAGTTGGATTTGTATTGCAGCCTCTTTCTCAGTATGGGCACTAATAGGCTTTTCCTGCTCTATCCAGCTGCCTATTTTCATGACTCTTAAACAAATTTAGAACTTTTGAGACTGTAACTCCCACTCACATTTGGAAATTAAGAGTTATTATAAGGGAGAGACTTATACTCTTGGAGTGAGGACTTATACTTGTGTGAGGACTGATTACCTGAGCCTTGCTTCCTTAGAAAACAAAACTCAGAAAAAAAACCTGTAATAAAGAAAGACAAAAACTGGGGTTTTTTTCTATTTCATAATAAAAATTTATGAGGACAGAAATTTTCCATACTACTGCATGATGTCTGCCAAAATATGTCTGCAGTGTACATATTGAAAACTTTATCTTCCCTGTCAAATTACACTATCTAGCAAATTGCAGTACCCAAAACATTTGTTTCCAAATAGGGATGAAAAAACAGCGATTATTTTTTTAATATTTGAGAAAGTAAAAAAAAAGAAAACAACTTAGTATTTGCATATTACATTATACATGAATATTAAATAATGGCAGAAATGTATAATAATATAACTAGCTGTTCATCCTTCTGACATTGGTTCGGCACTTTCTTCACTGTCTACTGCTTGAACAACAAATATTTAACAATAGAAAAACTTCTGTGTTAGAGAAAATGAAAAGAAATGTGTAGAAGGCATATGATGGAATGACGGGATGATAATATCTTATTTCACTCTAATAAATAGGGCCACTGAGGCCCCTAGAAATAGACTTTTGGTCTGTACTGACTTTTTGACATTTAAATGGGTTACAGGGGATGATGGATGTGACATAAAGCTCCATTTGTTTTATTTTTATATTGAAAACTATTTCACACAAATGTTACAAGCAATTCATATTGGCCCTGAATGATGAAAACAGCTTATTAATTAAAACTGACCTTTCTATACATAAATGTATTCCACCTCTTGAGGCAAAACACCTTAGCTGAGGTAACAAATTATATCAATGTATTACTGACACCAGAGCTAAAGGGTCTGTCAGGCTTTCTATTATATACTCATATTTCCAGAGATACATAAATTCTGAATTAAAAATATGTATATCTAGTTTAACACTGGCATATAAATTCCCAGTCACGGAAGAAATTTGAAACTTTATTCTCTTTGAGAAGTACTGTAACAGGGAATAAAGAGAATTTACACCTTTTCTTCTTTTTCACAATCCAAAAAAGTTAAAAATTAAATAGTGTGCAATATTTATTTTTAATAGAATTATTATTTGCAATTTCAAGGTTATTTGTTTTAGATTGAATAATTACCCATAGCAATCTAGGACATTTAAACTGTTTACTTCAAATGTAAAATCGCTACTTCCTCTTGATACTTTTAGCTATCTGTTTTTAACCTATGGAGCTTGGCAGCACTGCTGATACAATTTCTTTAAAACCAGTAACACCACAGGCAAACTTAGACCTGAACAGGAAATCTGTGTAGCAGTATGGCCGTGATCATGCCATTTGACACGATGCATCCCTCTGCATCATGCAGCTCTTCAATTCAGAACAGCAGCCACAGGAAAACCCTTTTCTTAGTTTCTGTTCAGGGCCGCTTTCCTCAGGACCCATACTCTGGTTGCAGCTAGTCAAGTAACTCAACACGCAGAATCAAGGGTACAGAGAGAAGTCAGAGAAAACCTGCAGATCTGCCCCAAGAATGCAGGAGTTGCCAAGGACCACAGGGAAAGAATGGGAGACAGGAAGCCTACCGAGAGCAGAGGAGTGAGACGACCAGACTCCTGCTGCTGCTAATACTTCCAAGTGCCAGCTAAATATAGTAGGCTTCTTGTAATTCCTAAAAGATAGCTGGGAAACACTTCTTAGATAAAGATGATAGAATTAGAAGAGATTATATTTGTAATGCTGCCATCACAAGACAGTGTAGAAGCAGCCAGAAGACAGAGCTACGTCTCCTCTTCCAGCTAACTGACAAATTCAGAAAATCTGCCCCATCATTGTCTTTAGACGATGCAGAAGGAAGCAGTGAGGTAACTGTGTCTCAGCAAAGTCTTTCCAGCTGCTCCTCCCTGGCCCAGTGTAGCCAGTGTTATATCCAGGAGTAAGAATAAAATCATCAAATAACCTATTATTCAAAGTCATTTAATAATATTAATCTCCCCTTGTATATTCTTTATCACACACTACTGTGGTATATTATCTGTAATTAATTTCTAAACCACCAAAACTACAGTTTAGTCTTTGAACGTCATGTTATTATCTAGCACAGGTGCATTATGGCCATACCAGTCCTCTGGCACGCCCTGCCCGGGTGATAAAGGACAGGTGAGGCGACTGGCCTACGCATAGCCTCTATTGCTGTATATGGCAAACACACACGGATTATCGGATGGGGCTTCATGCTTGCCTGTCCAGCAGATGCAGCAGCGTTGCTGAGAATGTGTGATCACCTTCATACGGAGAGAAGTGAGCATGCTGCTTTATGCCATAAGTCCTCTGGCTAATAAAGAGATATTGTCCTCACAACTGGGGAGCCCTAAGTAGATTTTCTTGACTGAAGGCGAAGACGTATGACAGAACCCTGTGGAGAAGGGAAATAGGGACTTCAATCGGAAACAAAATTTACAGGCAGAAAGAGAATTAACTGCAGTACACACTGCATATTACACTTAAGGAGATCAGATTCTTCTTTGAGAAAAGGTTAGATAAGACAACCAAAGGCAAAAATAACTTAGCAAAGAAATTTTCTCTGACTCTACTTCTTATTTTGTCCACTTTTTGTCAGAGGTTGTAAGTCACAGAGCTATTTTATTCTAATTCTTCATAGCTTAAACTCCTGGAATCTCCAGCAAATCCCTTGGATTTACTTTTAGCACGGTATTAAACGTTAACAGCAATTTTCTATCAAGTATAAAATCTGTAGGTGTCTGAAATCTATATAAGGAATAGTATAAGTTTTTAAAATAAGACCTGGACAGAGCTTTCTGGTAACTGAATGCAATCACTGTATTGTCACCTTGGATCTCTTTCACATCAAAGTAGTGAAAATGAACAAAATCAATTAAAAGGAACGAGGATTCTTAGGAGCAAGAGTTTGGAAAGTTCCAGAACTTCTCCTAAACTGAAAGAATAAAGCCAATTTTTTTTTTCATTTAGGCAAAGATGAAAACATAGTATTTGCTACAGACAGTAAATATCATGCAAATGTAGGTAGGAGTATATTTTCCAAAAACTGCAGGGTTTCTAGAGGGATTTATCTCTTTAGCAAGTAATAGTTATTCTCTCAGCTGGGTAAACAACAAGCCCACTTCCAGCTGTGACAACCTTCCGCATCCGTGGAGTTACCAGCCAGCAGCTACGCTCATGCTACATTAGCTAGAAGGAAAGCATAGACACATTAAAATAGGCATAGAAAAATACAGGGTGAATTTGCCTAGAAAACCTACATCATTCTTATAATCAGACTTTCTGCCTAATAAGGGTAGTCAAGTAGAAAGGTAGGGCAGCACGAGAAGATAGGATAACTGCAAATCAACTTCAAAGAAGTCTTCTCTAAATATTACAAACGTCAGCAAGAAACTTCTCAATTTACTCTGTTATTAGAACCTAATTTTAGAACAAAATTAGGATATATTTTTTACTACTGATTTTTCTGTCATTAGCAAAAGAGAACTACTATATTCTACTTTGCATCAGACTGTTCAGAAAAGAAATGAACTCAGATGACCATACCAAAATCAAGTCACTTGGTCTACAAAATGCATTGACAAGGACTGTATTTTCCTTATGGCTAAGCTAACACCAAATGGAGTAAAAGCGTTACAGATTTTAAAATGCAACCATGCCAGCAACTTTAATTTTCCTTTACCTATATTGGCCAAGAAAATTCCCATTGTTTAAGGTTCTGATAACCATCTTCTCATCCTCCAGGGGCAAAGAGAAGTTCTAAGACACACTAACAAAGAGCCTTATCAGCCTGGAGCAGTATAGTTATTGTAAACCCACACAGAGGAATGAACCTGAACTCTCAGTATAGTTTGCAATAAACAGAAATACAATCAGGGAAATTCAGATAGGGAAACATTCAGATTTGGAAGTCCTATTAGCTCCAAAATATAACAAGACTCTACATGGATGTTGCTCAGCTCATCTTTTGGACTGGCAACATTTATGGAGGGTATGCCAATAATGGTGTCTTCCACCACCAGGAAAACTGCAGAGCCCCTCTCTATAGATTTGTGTAATTTTAGCAAATTCTTTGATTCCTGCATTTGTAGAGAAAACTTCAATAAATCTCTGTACTCCTAATAGCTAGTTACGTTCTTCTGTTCTTTAATTTTTGAAATAAAGGCTGTTATATCAATGCCCCAGGCTACAGCAACACAGATATTCAGGACGACCTGTTATGTATGGCATCAGTTATGAATGCTCCATAAATATCCTCAAAATCCTACAGTCAGCAGCAGACAGGAACTTTGATTTCCAATTCCACTGGCTTCAAAAATGCTAAGGAAAAGAAGAAAAAAGAACTATCATTTGTAACTTCACAAACACTTATCCTTTAGCAAGGTAGGTAGCAAGCATGACCCTGAGAATCTGAACATACAGCAGAGAGTGATGTCAGTCTGAAATTAGCTTAATTCACAGTCTCTGTGATCTGAAAAGAAATGGAAAAAATTATGTTAAGACTACAGTTCCCAGGGCTTGGAAGAATACCCAACATGGTACCAACCAAACTTGCTGCCTCACATACCCTTACTGCACCCATATTGTCAGTACTGGCTATTTCAAAGGTCTAGCAGAACAAGGAGAATGCTTCACAAATAGGATTCTCACACAGCCTGGTCTAACTTTACAAATTAGTAGCACATTGTATTGTTATTTAGAAACCTAATTTGAGATATAGCATCTTCACAGTAATTGTCTCTTCAGTTACTTGCCACCCACAGTTTGACCAACAGATTGGTTGTCAAATGTCTGTCTCAAAACTGTAAGAAGATACCCATATCCAAGAAAACATGCAGAATAAAAGCCAAGAAGAATTGTAGCTGAGATTGTCAGGTAAGTTCTGAGCTTCATAAAAGTTCTGGAACTACTCTGGAAAAATAAACTGTATGCTCACTGCTATGGATTTTAAAAAGCTTATGGTAGGTTATATAAAGAAGAAGGAAATATTGTCATTTCTTTTTTTTAATTTTACTGCACAGGTTACTGTTTCTACAGAGGTTACCAGACAACAAATCTTTTTATCTGACCAATGCAATTTCTTGGGTAATGCACCATTAACTTTTTCTTTTGGGTTAGAAGGGACAGCTATGCCTAAGATAACTCTTTAGACATACATGTCCAAACCGATTTACTCAAGCAGAAGGTACGGCATAGGTGTCCAGTCAAAGCTGGGACTGGAAAAAAACTTGTTTTTATATGCAAACATGTCAAAGCAAAACAAGCAGTAACCAAATCCTTCATCTTTGTCTACAAGATGTCATATGGGGTCTCCACATAAGGCTTGGTAGTACTCCAAAGAATATTTAGCTTAAAAGCTCACAGTGAGCAGAGAGCAGGAGCCCAAGGATAAGCAAGAACCGAAAAGTATGTAAGGTACTTAGCCCAAGAGAAAATCATTAGCTAACTGGCTGATTAAGTATGAAAAGATGATGAGAAATCTCCACTATACAGTCCGTTCAAAAAAACTTGATTCAGATAGTTATCAATGGCAATTATAGCTCCTTTAGAAAATCTAGTGAAGAACACTGAACTGAAGGCAATAACTGGCAGACAGATACTGCTCTGAACAATGATCCTCACTCCTCATGGCTGGGATTGTCTTAAAAGTTTATAAGAAAAGAAAGTCAACCTGTGTTGACTTGTATAGGCTTTACATTTAATATTTGTTTCCAGTCTTGAACTTTAATAATCTTGACTTCAAACTTTACCTCAAAATATTTATTTTCTGTGAATCAATATGGAACCAAAAAGCTCAAAGTGTGTTCTCTCCGGAGAGATAACAAAAAGCAGGGAATGCAAGCTATGGTGGGAGCAGCACACCCAAAGTTGTATGTGCAACAAACAGTGGGAATTAGGAAAGTTCAGGTAACTGCCAACTTTTAAAATAATGTCAAGAGGGCTTTGTTGCCACTTGATGCCTTTGGAGCTCTCAGAAGGCAATGCCTTCTTGTCAGAGGTAACTGGCAACGGATTTTTTTGTATCTCTCTAGGGAACCCAGAAATATCCCAGAAGATATGAACAGTTTTTCCTCATAAAAGAAAAAAGTAGCAATAGATTCTTCACACTCAGTAAAGAAGAAAAAAGAATATCTATTACTCTTTCTACTGTACTGTATAATCCCTAATCTCTCCATAAAATACTCATCACTAGAGAGGAAAAATACCCTGAAAAATTAGTAGTACCAAATACGTTAACTGAAAATATTTATTTAAAAATATTGTAAGAAGCAGTGAATTACATCTAATATACAGATTTATTCTTTAACAAGTATTTGGCATCTTGATAATATCAAAGATATCACATGATGCAACTGTTGCTATAGTAGCAATACTTCTTTAATCAAAAAACAGATAAAACAAAGGCATAAAACATATAAATTGTAAACATAAACGTGACGCATCATATATATCCCCAATAGCAGAGAAAGGAGTAAATAACAGCTAGAGAGCTCAGCTAGACCTCACAGCTGCATCTGAAAAAAGGCAATTGTATCTGCAAGCATAACCTATCTGGGAAATAAGATACAATTCAGAGAATGAGGTCTGCGTAAGAAGAATAGAAGATGTCAAAAATAGGTCCAGAAGGGTCTAGGAATTCAAGTTCTAGGTCAGCAATAGATTTTGGGGGTGTTTCTTACTGAGCAAGAGGAAATTTTGGGTCTCAGGATTCTGAGGCAAAGAGGAACTGAAGAGTTAAACCTGATCCCTCGTGTAGTACTACCAAACTTCAATGGGCAACACTTTTTCTTAGGGTTGTATGTGTCTTCAAATTCTGTAAGTAACTAATTTCCCAAAGACTAGGACTGCATATGACCTACTAAAAATACTGAGTCAAAAAAGGCACACAATTGCAGGGTGTGGAATTGTAGTTGGCAGATGTCAGATAGGGCTAAAACTCATGTAAAATTGAAAAAAAAAGGTTGGTGGCAGTGTCACACACATTGGTAGTATCCTAAAATGCTGTAAATATTTCTCATGCTGCATAATCCTGAACCACATCAGCTTTTATACAGCTGTTTTTGTAGTGTATGTTGGGGAGGATGCAGAAAGTGGGAGGAAAGGAAAGACCCATGGTTATACACTATAGCCCCAGTGGTTGCCATAAGCATGGAGCACTGATTTAACAAAAGCAGGACATATAGCTGAAACTGTCAGGTATACTAATCAGACACTTGTCTATACCAGACATTTTCAGAAATCTTTCTTTGGCAAGGGTTTTAAACACAGGATGATTACCTGCAAAATGCTTACTAAAAGGTGTTTCAGAACAACCTTAAGAAATAGCACCAGCCAAAGTATACTGATTCAGTCAGTTCCAGCTGATACAGATCAAACTTTAATTTCAATGGATAATACCTCAAGTTTCATATAGAAGGTATTAAGTAAATGTCTTGCTAGATAAATGACTTAACCCCTATTTACACTAATGAAGCAACAGCAGATCTGGCCTAAGGACTACACTGACCATTTCTTTTCTATGCAGTAAAATCACATTTTACTGTAAATTCTGTTCTTCAGTATAAGAACATTACTTCCTCCACAGATTTTTTTATCTGCACTATATATTCTGGAATAAACAGTTTTTTCCAATTTAAGAGCACAAGAAAGACATGTTGTTGAACAACAATCAGATCATGATAGCTTAACCAGGAGTGTGCACCATGCCAAGCAGATGGTCTTCGACCTTCAAGAACAGCATAATTAGAATTGTTCTAATGATAGAATAACTGAAGGAAGTCATGACAAAACAAATATTTGAATTAAAAAATAAATCATACTGAGGCAAGCTAAATACAACAAAAACACCTGATATAAAGCAACAAATGTAGTGATCCTGACCCATGACTATGTAGCCTTCAATGACTAATAAAGCTAAAATCTCTACAAGCCAACAACTTTGTGCGTCTCTCTTAAGAAAACCAGCTGATCCTTAGCTGGGAAACTGAAGAAGATTCGATAGATGATCCTGATATAACAGAGGAGTAGATTTATTTCAGCTTTCTCAAAAGGCCAAGGCTTAATTCATTTTATTTGTCCTAGGTTTCACACCTCTCAGTCCTGATAATCACTTTCAAACTGCTTGCCCACAAAAGCTATCCCACAGTAAGTAGTAAGTATGAAGTGCTGCAGAAGTCTTTCAAGAGTATTGGAGAGGTCAGGTAAGAAACTTATAAGGAGTGTTTTTTCTCCTTTTTTGTATGAAAATTACACCTCTAATGTCTTAATATGTTTGCTGATTGAGCAGGGGCTTTCCAGACCAGCATTTAAAGAGACATCTATACTGTATTCTGCAAGGCATGAGCTTAACTGCTATCATTCAAACAAGGCTGAAGGAAAACAGCTATAGTTGTGATGTTGTGCCTGAGATAATAAGCTATATTATGCATATCAATTCAGGTTCAGCACTGATGAAATACAGCTGTGGATTCTAGTTTGGTCTGCCTTTGTTCTCATTCTTACATATTCCCTAGAAGCAATAAGCCTGGCAACTCTGGACACAGCATAGACGTGGTACACACCAAACCCATTATTCAGAGGTATTTTGATTTTTTGCTGCCTGAAGAGGGCTACTGTACTGTTTGATGGGTACTGTACTGTTTGCAGTGGATACACCTGTCCAGAGAAGAAATATATATTTTTTTTTATCAGTGAGTAAGTCTAGCATTCAGGACACTTTATTGAAATTCCTGACTCAACCACTGTCATCTTTATGCCAGTAACGAACCCTTGTGCCGTGGAAGACTGGCTCTTCCACGAGGGCTCCACGGAGCACCAAATCCTGTGGGGAAGTACATCAGAGGCTTTGCACCGCACCATTACACTTTTTTCTTCAAGACCCAAAATTTCACAAATGATTGATCACAAAATGGAAGAGAGAGAGTGGTATGGTACTGTAACTGCTAGTGCTGTCATTGACGAGTGTGAAAGGGAAGCCAGATAAACGAAAACCAGGCAACGTAAGTTCACTTGACACTGTCAGTCTTTTGTATTGTGCACCATATTTCATGCGTCCTTCTTTGGGCTGAATATTTATTTTTCATTGGCTCTTGAATATGTGTGATTTAAACTTCTTTTTTTCCTTGCTTGCTATTTATTTTTTGTTTAGAGGTATGCATGTCTTCCATCAGTCAATTTAAGTCAATTAGCAGTAGCCTCGGACACAGCATGAAAGAAGCTGATTTTTTCACTTTGGAGTTTAAATCTTTTTCACTAGTATATTTAAAATAATTTGGGGACTTTAGTAATAGTTTTGGAATAATTTGTTCCCTGAGGTTGTTGAAATTAATCACACTATTAATTACTGACATCATTATAATTACTTATTGAAACAACTCCTGTAACTTGAGAATAGTCTCTTTCTCTCTACTCTCTGAAACAGTCCATTCCAAAAAGTAGTCCTTTAAGCCATTGATAATTTCTTCCACGAAGTATTGCCCTCTCAAATAGCTGAATTTACTCTTTATTTAATAAACATTTTAATAGAACCTAGTATTTCATATCAAATCATTAGATCACTGGGGCAGTTCATTTTACTCACAAAGTGGTAAGTACTAGAGAACAAAATAGTTGATTTAGACCCTATTTTCTAAAATAAAAACGTCAGCAAAGCAAACTTGATCTATTAATAGTCTTGCATTAGAAATGTAATAACAGACATTTCACTACAGCAAACACTACTAACTAATATACTATATACTGCATTTTTAAAATTAAGCAAGTGTTCAGTTGACAGTATATTTAGAGGAATGTGAAATGCATAGGAAGTACTTCTAGTATTCAGAAGACAAGTCAAAATACTGTCTACAAGACTTATAGAGAGAAAGCTCTGAGATCAAACTACTGTTTACTTCTACTGCTTAGAAGTAAAATAACCAGCAGACATAGCCATATTCTCCGTCGTCACAAAACATCTGTGACTGAGCAGTACTACAGATTGTGGGTGCAGGTAAGTAGTACAGCAGGAAGTTAACCTTCCAATGCTATCTTAGATAGACGCTTCCTCTGAAATAACCCTACTGGCTCTCGATTTGTGCAGATTATTTTAGAATATTTCCTTAATCAAATGCATGTTATCTGATATGCAGTTTATATGCATGAAAATATGTTGGTCACATAATAGGTGTTACCCAGCTGTAAAGTCTACTGTAATCATACAGTAACATTACTGATTATTCCAAATGAAGACATATCACTAGAACTATAATGAATACATTTAGGCTTTCTTTGAATGGATTTTGAAGACTGATTTCTGCTGTTCTGCTCTGGGGTTTCATAGGAACTTATGTTCCACTTTCTTTTGTGCATATTTGCATTCAAAAAATTTTTCAAGCCGATTGTGACACAATACATAAGAGGAAAATCCTGTCAGTTTTCACTAGTGGTTGGGAGATTCACTGCTAAGTAAATAGCTTTATGAATTAGCAAGTAAATGAAATACATCAAGATAACTATATATATAGTTTATTTAATTAATAATAATTCTTTAAGACAACTACTTTCTCCTCCCACTCCCTTTTTTAGGATTGATTTTTGCCACAACGTCTCTACAAAATTAGTTAGTTAACCATATTGAGAGATCAGGGGCACTAAGTATATTTGAAAACATATGTATCAGATTGTATAACTTTTAGTCTCTAATCTTCATACATCTCTTGTCTTAAATCAGAGCCAATCATGAAAACACTTAACTATAAACATAGACCCCTGAATAGCTTTACTTATGTAAGTAGTCACATCAAATTCAATGCAATTTCATACTCATTGGCATTTGCAGTATCAGGGACATAAATTTAATATTAAAGTCCACATTTTTGAATTTGCACAGCCTGTGGCAAAATAAAAATGGAAATATGATTAATATTTTGATAGGGCAGAGTTTTTTCAAACCATTCCAAAATATGAATAGTAAAATTACTTCAAAACACATATTTAAAAAGTTACGGTTAAAAAACATAGCACTCCAGAGTTATAAAGCGGCAAACTTAGCTTCTGTGGCAACGGCAAGAAAATGATAAGTTGTGGGGATGATGTGACACGAAAGCTGGGACATGGAACACATAACATACGTACTGACAACCAACTCTCAATTATGTTTAATTTGGGTTACCTCTATTGTAGTTTAATTGCAGAGAGAGTCTGAGTCTGGAAGGACTTACTAGCTGAGGTGCAACGTAATCTAAACATGGCAATTCTGTATCAAGGCTTTGCATGCCAAGTGCTTTGAGGGAATTATTTGAGAAATCTGAGCTGGTTTCTAAAGGGTCACATAGCTCTAGAAACGGGCAGCACAATTAATCCTCCAGAAACAAAAGTGATATAGCATAATGCAAACACTTAATGGGTCTGCTAGAAATGTCTGCATCCAGCAGCACCACTGCTGAACAGATGAAGCAGTGCCGGACCTAAGTGACATCAAGAGCAAATACCTGTACCAAATTCCTCTCCATATTCTGTAGCACCTCATTTATCAGTGGTTTGGTGCTTTCTGTTATCATGGTATCCAGGCTCTGTATTTTTCAGATTGAAGGTTGACTCTGTGGTCATTTCAGTGTATTGCCCTGGTCCCTAAACAGCTGTTGCTGGAGGCAAAAGAAGCAGGTGGAAGGAAAATGGTCTTTAAGTGTAGATAAGTTGCCCATTTCTGCTGTAAAAGACAACAACTGTTGTTATTAGGTATCCCCTTTGCTAATGAGGTCTGTGCTGCAGAACTGTCTTTCCCAGCCCTGTTACTGGCACCATGTGGAGATTGAGCTAGTTACCTTTTAATTTAGCTAGCTGAATTTAAAAACTATTTTAATGAGCATTGTAGTTATGAAGCCCAACTCTAAAAACTAGAAATGCTACTTATACCATATAAGTGCATGCTGAGGTTGGTTTGGATTTTTGCATAAGATTTCTGCCTACTAAATACAGTGACAGTAACACTTAAAGAAACTTGCAGAAACTTTTGTTCTACAAATTTCAGTACAAAACCTATTAAAATTCTCACTATGTCTCATTTTACTTTTTACAAATTGAAAAACCTCCTCTCACAAGTGATAATAATTAATAGGGTGCTTTGAACTTCACTGAAATAAAAAATGTTGGGAGGCTTGAGGTTTCAAAAGCTTTGATTATTTGTCAAAGAAAGAACTGTTTGAAATATGGCTAGGAAATGGTAAACCATTAAGAGGTGGCAACTGGAATTTCCAGTACCTTCCTGTTTCTCTTTCTTTTTCTGAAATTATATCTTCTGGCTGAATAAAACCTTCATTAGTGTTTCTCAGGTCTCCTTATATGGCAAATTATGCAATAGAAATATGATCAAAGCTATAAGCACCAAAAATACATTAGTAGCTCTTCTTCAGTGAATTCTTCTAGTGGGGATCGTTTCCGCTACATAACTGAAAAAGTTGGAAATAAGTTGAATATCAGTCTAACAGTAACAGAATATAATAATTATTTTTCTGTAGCAACTACAGTAACTTCCTTCTGTAAATCACTTCAGTGAATACTTCAACTTAAGCAGTAAAAACTGAAGTAGTTAATAGTCTTACAGAGTACTTCAAATTTACTAACAAACTTCTCCCTAGTATCCCACGGACTTTTGTTTGAACTGCTTAGGTCTAAAATGTATCCATATTGCTGGGAAGTTCTGGCAAATACGTTTGTTGAACAAAACATATTTAAAATTTACAAATACATCCTGCAGCATTTTATAAACAACCACAAATAGCTCTTTACGGTGTGTGAACATCTGCAAGCCTGGGCCCAGTACCCTCATAGTTTTCCACTGACTTTTTTTAATAATCTCTATAAGCTGGTAGGAGGATATAGTAGGCAGATCCCATTCATCATGAAGACTGCAGGTCCTCTTCCCAAGTACTGGAATTCAGCTATGTTTACAGGCCAGCAAACGGCAAAGCTAAATACTTGTGCAGTTTAGGAAATAAAGAATATTGTTTTTATACATTTGAATTCCAAAAAGAAGTTAAGAAAGGACGATTCAGTTAAAGAAATTAAATTTGCCTAGGGGACTAGAAATTAAATATTGATTAAATATTTTATAATAATAGTGATTAAATATTGTTAAAAGAATAACTATTATTTTAGAAAGAATAATCAGAAATTACCTTTTCAAAATAGTCCAAACTCAGCCCTATCACATTAAAATAACTAGAAAACATTGCAGAATTTACACAATTAATCACTCGATCCCTCCACATGCAGATATCTGAAAGAATAATCTGGATCTATAAGTATTTTACGAACTTTAATTACTACCAAATTTTGGAGAGGGATCTCAAAATCAGCATTCAGCAGTGGTTTAAAGTTGTGCTCACCGAAGCCAAGGTAGATCAACTCTGAACGCTTTTGAAAATTTTAACCTTTCTGTATGAAAAGAAATATGACTTAACACGGCACTGCCCTGCATCTATCATGACATGCAAATAAATATGAAAAACCTACTCATTCAGCTGAGAAAACTTCATCCCCATGCCAAGGGTCTTTGGTTTAAACACACATATTTATATCCCATCCAGTACTGACAGTAAATGCTTTTTTCGCTTTCACTAGGATTTTCAGTGACAATAGGCCAATATCAGAAATATTAATATATCACAATAATATCAGAAATAATAATATGCACAAAATGACTAGCAACGGTGAAATAAAACATATTAGAACTGTCAATCCAGATTGATTTACAGTTGTCCCAGATCGAAAACTATTACAGAATATGGGATAACCTGCACCCTTCGATCATTCAGGCCTTCAGAAGCAAGTCTTCCTGGAAGAAAAGCAATAGCTTGGGAAGAATGGAATAACTAGTGAAAGTTCAGGTGGATCCATGTGTTAAAAAGTTAAATTATTTCATATACTTTTTATTTTCTATTATTAGAAAGATAAAATGATTACACAATTATTTCTTAATGTCACATCTTGAGAGATGTCAAAACATTAGCAAATTCTGTACTCACTTTGACCTATTCATAAATTTCCTTTAGAGAAGTTAATAAGGTCATTTCTGTTACAGAACCAGAAAAATAAAGTTGATCTTTATCCCTGAACTAAACCAGCCATTTTACTGTGTCTTCTAAAAGTGTCAGACACCAAGGTCAGCTGAGCAGAACAGTAAGAATTCAAGCTAAGAAGCTCCTAAAAGTAAGTAAATAATCTTAATCACTTCCATTCGCCTGTAAACTCCATTTATGAAGATTAAGTTGCCTGGGAACCCAAATCAGCAAGCATCTGAAATTACTGCATATTGCAGAAAGCTGGTCCTAACGATTTAGAGAAACCAGCAAGCACCAAGGTGCCAACTGCAATGGGAAATTCATTAACCCAGGGTAAAGCAAGTTGACTTTGCAGCACTCTTACCAAACATTAGAATATAGAAACTAATTTAATGTATCTGCCCAGATGTCTGCCTAGGCCAGAGCGGATAGTGCTGGAATATGAACTCTGCAGTAGACAGATGTGAGATAATCTACCTTTCATACTAAGTCTCAATCTCCTTTCAAACACACAGCTTAAACCATGATATAGAAAATATTGCTGAGTATAACAGGCTAATAACAAATTCTAAGAATTTAAAAGGGTTGAAAACAACTTAGATGTATATATGCAAACAAGGAGAAGAAAATTAAATTTGACTTAAATTTGTTGAAAAATATTATTCAGTATCAGACAAGATTTAGGAAGAAATTTTGTTTTTAGAATCATCTTTTTATAACTGAAAATTACAGTTTTTCTGACATCTTTCCATGACACTGACTCTCATCAGACAGGATACTGAATTAGATCAGTAAGGAACGGTCCATAACGGTCAATCTCTGTGTTGCTCTGAAGCCTGGACAAGTGACTTTTAATTCCTCGGTACCTGAGTTGTCTCATTTGAAAATTAAAGATAGAAATCAATATTTCAAGATAGGAATATGAGATTTAGTTATCATTTGTGTGTTCTGATCTAGGAATAAAAACAGTAAGTTACAAAAATGCAACAGCAAGTATAATACAGTCATATTGGCTAAATCAATTTATGCGATTTGATAATGTTCAGCCCTACTGAAATGCATTTGCTCTTCTCACATCCATACATAAAAGATTTAACTTGTGTGACATATGGTTTCCAGCAGTAGATTCCTGGATATCTTGAAGACTGATCCAGGACTAACATATCGTAAAAACATAATAAGTAGCCAGAAAACAGCATGAAGAAGAACATTCCCTAATCACACTACGTGCACATAAAACAGTGTTAGAAACTGAATTTAGAAAAAAATTCTTTCTTCCGGAGTCTACCTTCCAAGCCCTTTCCTAAAAGTGGACCAAAATGTCAGGTTTGCTTCCCTCAGTTTTCCTAAGCCCCACTGATCTCTGAAACTTTGGTGTCTTTTCCCTATCTTCCTGGCTCTTTGCATTTTTCATTTCTCATCTGGTTTCTCCAGAGTAGAAGGACCCACAATTAAAGTTGCCAAATGGCCAGATAAGCATTGCAAAGTTTAAATAGAAATGTATCAGGCACATGCAACAAAACATGGCTTCAGCACAAGCTCAGGGAACCAACACATTTATGAGGAAATCACAGAACAGCTGGCTGTAACGGCTACATGTGAAAAAGTTCAGGACAAGGTTAAAAATAAAATGCCAACACTATAACACTATAGGTTTAAATAATATGGCAGGGGACACAGTATAAAAATAAGTTTAAACTAAGTTTAGATAAGTTTTTACCTAAAATAGAAATAGTGGAAATGTTTTATGTTGGAGAAAGGTTTTGACAAAGACATAGGAATAGGTAGGATGAAGTAGGTAGGAAAGTTGACAAACGGCCACTGGAGTTCATTTCCTGTTTCATGGTGCAGTTGCAGCTGATTAGCTGTGTTTAGTGTAGTGTTGCACCACAGAGTAGATGCAAAAATCACCTACCTCATGGACAAGTTTAATGTATAATAAGCTCCATAGTGTGAGTTCAGGGGTTCATAGACAGCACAGGTGAAAACAGACAGGGAAGTCAAGAGCCTTATGGCTGATCCATTTAGAAATAGCCTGTGGTATTGTTTTCCAGAGCGCAACAGCATTTTACATATTCATCACCTTTTTTCATCTTAAATGGTCCAAAAATATAAAATCAGTTCTATATATAATGCATCTTGATTACACATGCAGACACTTCTGAGGCAGAGAAGCATAGCACATGCACAGCAGCCAGCACAGCAGGCTAGAAAAAGGAACTCTTGGTCAAGGAACTCAGATAACTTATGTATGGTGCTATGGGATGTTAAATCTTCCCAAAGACCGTCATTATTTTAGTTTCATCCTCAAGACATTAGCGTCCCTAACTTTCATAAGTTCCTTGGGAGGGCTTTTATTTTCGTGTGGAAAAGACCTCAATTTCATTCTATTAAAATACAAAAGATCCCTGTCGCTTGTTATCGTTCATGAAGAAACACCAAACTTTAGTTTCACCCACAAACTTTTCTTCATCTGCGCAGTTAGAGTCGCTGTTAACGCGTCGGGAATAGGAGGAACTGCACTTGGGATCTTCACTAAGGAGACCCTCAGAGAACGAGGCGTGGGCCGGGAACACAAGACCGGCCGTGCGCTGTCCCTCTCGGCCTCGAGGCTCTTCACACATCCAGGCACCGGCCGGGGTGGGGCGGGGTGAGCACCTGCGGGTCAACCCCCCAGCCACCAGCCTTGCGCTGCCCTTTCAGTTCCAACCCCACGTCTTCACGGGTTATCTTTTCTCCTCTAAACAGAGCGGATCCTGGTTTCTTGTGAGAGGGGGGATTCCTGCCCACCACCGGCGCGGAGAGGGGGCGGCGCAGGGCAGCCCACCCGGCCGCCAGCCTTCCCCCGCCGGGCCGGGGGGCTCCCGCTCTGCCCTGCCCTGCCTCCCCGACACGCCACCGGGCCGCCCCCTCCTTCGCCCCGGCGACTCTTCCCCCTCTCCGCCGGCTGCCCACGGCCGCTCGCCCCCCAGGGCCGGGGCCTTCCCACTCCCCGCAGCGGCCGGGCAGAGGCGACCGCCCCGTGTCCCACCTCCACCTCGGCGCCCTCCGCCCCGCCAGGGGGCTTCCCTCCCGCTCCCGGGGAGCAGGGCCCCGTCCCCGCACTCCTCCGCGAGGCAGGGCCCTCTCCTGCCTCTGCTGCCAGCCGCCCCTCGCCTTCGCCCCCTGCAGAAGGCCGGGGGGCGGGGGGGGGAAGAAAAGGGGGGGGATGTCTCTCCCCCCGCCCGCCGGACCACTGCGGCTGGCACTGACCCGTCTCTGCCGTCCGGCTCCGCTCCGCCATATTTGTTGTCATCCCTCCACCTCCCCCCTCCCCACACACACACGGAGCGAGACGCTGCCCGGGCGTCGCCATAGCAACACACGTCACCGCTAGGGGAGTCCCGAGCTCCCCCCCGCCCGCAGGCCGCCACCGCGCCGGCAGGGAGGGGCGGGGCGGGGCGGGGCGGGGCTCTCCCGGTCCGGTGCGGTCCGGTGCGGTCCGGTGCGGTCCGGTCCGCGCTCGGCCGGCGGCTCCACAGCGCCTTGCCGGGGCGCGCAGTGCGGGAGGAGCCGCGTGCGAGGGGAAGGAGCTGTCACCGCCTCCCTCGCCGGTGCCCCGCGCTGCTGGCCTTTACGGCGGCCCGAGGCGGGGCGGGCTCGTTACGCTCTCTCTGCCCGCCGGCAGGTGCGGGAGCGCCGTCCCCGACCGCGGGGGTCCCCAGTGTGTGACCCCCCCCCCGCCCCGGCCGCGCTCGCCCCCCGCAGGGAGTCGGGCCTGCCCCCCCCCCCGCAGGGCTGCGGCCTCCCGCGGGCGGAGAGGCTCGTCACGGAGGGGTGGGGGTGTGTGTCCGTGTGTCTGTCTGTGCCCAGAGCAGGGAGCAGCCCCAGCCTGGCAGTGCCGAGCCGTGGGGGCCTGTTTGCTTTGGGGGGGGGTCTCTGTCGCCCTGGTGGGGAAGGGGCTTGGACCTGCCTCCTGTGCCAGGTTTGCAGCCTCCCCTGTGACCGGGAGGCAGCCTCTGGGCACGGTCATCCGTGTGTGACCGCCCCACCCTGTCCCCAAGCTCAGCAGGTCAGTCTGATCATGTGGCAGTTATGGCAATTTCTTTTTCTTTTTTTTTTCAATTTTTTGAGGCAGCCCAGTGGAGAGGTTCATTACGTTTGTGTGAGTGTTGCCTGACTGCCTCCTTCCCCCAGACCTAGCAGGTGAGTCTGACCATATGGCAAATACAGCGATGCTTCCTAGGGACCAGAGGGTTTCTGTGTGTGCGTGTGTGTGCTCACAGGCCCACTGGGTGACCCCCACCATGTGGCAAGCACATCAGTCTTTGGTGCAAAGGGGCTAATTATGTGTGTGTTTCCCAAGAGGCCCAGCAGGCTTGGTCTGGTCACGCAGTCTCTCACTGATGCACATCTGAGAGGGGAGCTTCGTTGTACGTCCTCTACGCAGACAAACCCCAAGCTTTCAGAAGCGAGGCTAGCCACAGGACAAGCACAGCGTTACAAGAGCAAGCATCAAAGCTTAGGATCATGCACATACGCATGCTTGCACAGGCAGGGCAAATGCAGCCCAACCTGAATGGCAGGGATCTGCAGTTACAGCTGTAGAATTGGAAGTGTACGCGCAATTCCAGGCAATGAAAGCAGGCAGGACTACATTTGCTTATTTGTTTGTTTACTTTTCATTCATCTTTCTCCCTGGGTTTTATGGCCTTGTCCACTCTTCTATCTATTTATAGTTCTCTGGTTATTTTTCCAACATTGTTCTTGTAGACCCTGTTTCTCAGCTGTTTCTTTTCTTTTTCAGTGATGCTTAGGTCTCTTTCCTTAATTTAGTTCTCTTCACTCACAGTGACTTACTTTACTATAGCTACAGTCACAGTTTTCAGGCACAACCACATTCCTGTGCCAATGACTTGATGACAAAATACCTGTCTAAGGTGGTGTACCAGGGACACTTTGTGATGGAATTAGAAACACCCATGCATGGATACTATGCTTTGCGTTGTACCAGAACTTAAAGTCAGCAAGAGCCATCTAGATCCGAGCTCTGAAAAATATGTTCTAGACTTTTCCCTCTTCAGCCCTCACAAACTACAGCAGGCTGCAAAGGCTGATTTGTCTCACTGCTGACAGAGAACTACAGTAGGTATGTCTATATCTTCTCCCTTATATTGTTTCTCCAAGCAAGCAAATGACCCAGGACCTGTGTTCATCCTTGTTTGTTGCTATGCAGATAATCCTGCGAGACCCAGGTTCAGAACACGCTGCAGGTGCTCTGCTATTTTTCCTCTATCCATCCAGACCTCATGTCTGATTGTTTATAGTAAATGTTCCTGCATATCTACTGAGAAGCATCATCAGCACCGATTCAAGCTTAATCTAGACAAAAACATCTTATGTTCTCTCCTGGAGTCTCTCTGTGTATGTGCATTACAATACCTCCAACCTGTCTGCCACAAAAACTTCAAACTCACCTGATGGCTTCATCTTTTCTTTACTTGTCTAGCCTGTTATCAGGTCTTGCTTTCCCTTTCTCTACAAAAACGTGACCACATCTGTATCAGTAGTTAAGACAGTCTTTTATCATGTCTATTACAAACCCTTTCTCTTCAGTTCCCTGATAGCCCCATTCCTCCTTAAAATAATTTCTCATGCTATTGACTAGTTCATTCCGTTGTCTAAACTTTCCTTTTTTTCTAGATCTTACACAGTTCTGCCCAAGTTTGCAGCTCCAGCCCGGTTTCTTATCATGTCCCCAAGTCCCCTCATTCTCTTTGTTCTACTTGCTATGCCAGCTTTAGTGTCCCTTCATCCATATTTCATTCCTATCTATTAATACTCATATTGCATTTTTCATCTGTAAATTTCTAAGAATCAAGTGTCTGTGGAGAAACCTTCCATATCAGTTCTTGAGGTGACCTTATTCTCTTTATTCACACGTTTCTCTGAGAGACTCACTTCTACGGTGATCACAAATAGTAATCCGAAGGCCTTTTGCATCAGTCTGCCATTCTATTAACTCGGACACCTGCAAGAAGGTCTATTGAAATCAAAGACATCTGGAGGAAAGCACTTGCACTTTTTTCCATCAAATTAACTCTTCTGACAAACCTAGAAATGCCACACTCATTGGTATAGTCACCTTATCAAGCTGAAATAGCATTAAATATAGATGATGTGTAGTCTTTCCAATAACAATAAGCTAATTCGACTAGAGAAAAGAATGGAAAGTCCTTATAGAAAGTTATTTTCAAAAGAGAAAGATACTTGAATGGTGTAACTTGCGGAATAAGGACTGAAGAAAGAGAGAAAATAGCAATCAGGAGAAGCAGTTGCTTATTTTTATTTTTGCATTTTTAGAGCATCTGAAAATATGTTAGTGTGCTCTTTAGTGCAAAGACCCCTTGGGTCCCTGCCCTTCCAAAGCTAGTAATCTAATTTTGGAAATAGTAAAACAAAAGAGAGTAACAGAATACCATTGCAAAACATTGCTGCGCTCATTATCTTCCACATTCATTGTTTCAGCCATATTCCTTATTTCAGTGTATCCCTCCTCCTTCAATGTCTTAGCAAGCAAAAACTACTTCACTTTTAAGGCTCTTTACTGCATATTCCCCCCCATCATCTTTTAATATCCTATAGAGAAATCGAAGTCTTCCCCCCACACATTTCATTCAGTAATAACTCTCTACTTGTTACATTTTCAAACCAGCACCTTCATGCTTTCCCTCACTGCTGCTTCTCACTCCTACTCACCTAATTTTCCTCCTTCAAATCCCTCCCTAAAAATCTCCTATGCTGTGATGTCTACTGAAGGAATGATAATGAATAGTCAGCTGTGTGCCAAGATTACTGTCTATCATGGTGACTAGTGTTGTCTTATTCTGATCCCTGTCTGTCTCTTGCATCCACTTCTTGATGTCTTAGACTGAAAGTCACTCAAAGCAGGCCCCCTCTTTTCACTGTGTTAATAATAGGTTCCAGAGCAGACTCTTAAAAACTATTATGTGAACAAATAAAAATAAATTGAGGTAATGGAAAGACAAATGGAAATGTTGGCCAAAACCACGAAGATTAGGCAATTATTCAGTTATGATTCATCAGCTTAGGCAAATTTACATAAAAATTAATGTGACTGACAACTCCCTTCATTACAGATATTGAGGAAGAAATTAGTTTTCTAAATATGGATGTGTGCCATCTTCCTATTTATTTATAATCTATAAGGACTTGAAGACTATGTTTTATTTTTTTATCCCTGCTTGTATTTTAAACACTAGATATTCCATTTTTTATTTGTTTATCTTTTGTCTGCAGCCTGCAAGACTGTACAAAAACTAAAGAACATGAGTGAGTATAATACCACAAGATGAAAGACTGAAAGGCAAAAAGATTTCTGATCACATTTTTCACATTTTTTTTAATGTTGACTATAACCCAAATATGTTGAAGATAGAATGATTTGCATTACAGATTGAACACTTTCAATTCAGTAGAGGTGGCTGCTGTCAATACATATCTACCGAGATCCCAAAGATCTTTCAGGAAAATCAATGAATATCCAGTTTTACAATTCTGATATTTTCAGGATGTTTTTAAAAATGGTTTAAAAAACCCTTTTCTATACATTATAAAAAAGCCAGTAAGGTGCATTATTGATTTTTCACAAATTGTTTGTAAGTGACTGTTAAGGCTGGATGAAAAGAAGATAGAATATTAATATGTGAATTTTGCACACCACAGATGAGGCATGGTAAATGTTCTTCAGAATGAGAATTTAAAAATGCAGGTGTGATTATGCAGAAATCATACTTTGACTTGTTTTTGTATCATTTTCTCTGTGTAGAATAAGGGAGTGCATGCATTCGAATATATGTCATATCGGTACTTTGGCTTTGACTACTGTCAGAGCAAAGGCCGTGAAGATGATGTTTCTACTAGAACTAGGCCCTTAACGTTGGCTGTGTAAGAAGAGTAGAGCAGGAGGAGTCCAAAAAACAGGCTGGCGGCCTGAGCTTTTAGCCAGGATGTTACGGCCTGGTGGCTTCAGACAGGAAACCGAATCTGATAAAGAAAAAAAGAGAGTCAAAATGAAAAATCAAAGCCTGGACTGAGGTAGGAAAATTGAAGTGAATTTTAAAACATGCATACATACTGGAGGAATGCTATAATTTGTTACTGTAAATTCAGTCCATTCTTTCTATTCCGCTAGCATTTATTGCTCTCATTAGTTATGTAATATCTAAAAGTAGATTGTAAATTTCTTGTGTCAGGACAGTATCTTTAATGTATTCTGAACACGCCTAGTATATCTGTAGATGTTCTATACAGAAATAATATCACCTCTTGGGTTTTTCTCTCTTATTTCTAAGCACAGGAAAAATTAAAATGCAGGAAGTCTGGAAAGGTCAGACTGTGTCTACCCTCATTCAGTGCATGACTTCAGAAATAATCAAAAAGTTATGCTGAGGTAACTGGTACGAAACCTGAGACACCATAATCACAAAGCCTGGATCAGTTTGTGTCCATGCAGGCAACACACCATCTCATTTCCCTCCTGAAAATAATTTTTTAATTTTATAGTTTATGAATATTTTGAATTATTTGTTCTTAATACGGATTGTCCTCAGGGATGTGCATCAGTGTTGTGTAATTACACAGATAAACTGTCAGCCTGAAGGGACCCAATCGATAAATTACAGCCATACTGAGTATGGAAGATGAGCAATTTGTGACTCCAGGACTGTGAGCACTGCCTTCCTTTTCTACTCTTCCACAAACACTTTTGAGGTTGTAAAAGCAGGGGATTGCCAACATGCAGCACTTTCTCAAGCACACTCTTCTAGTCTTTCACTGTTCCTCTAAGCAGTGCAGAGCCAAACAAGGGTTTAGTTGCCAGTGTGCACTTATGTCCTGCATTTAACTAGGAAAGGACAAACCTCCAAGGGAAAGATCAGTGCTAGCCAATCAGGTGCTGAATGGAAAAATAAATGGTACCCAAGGAAAGCAGCAAACGCTCTTTCAAAAAGGATATTTTTTAATTATTTGCAGGAAATAAAGAACCTTCATTTTTAAAGTACTGTCAGAGAGAGATGTGCTCACGTACACAGTAAAGCTGCACTTTATCTATCTGGGAAAGATGAAAGGCTGAATCAGTTCTCCTGGGATTTGAACATGTGGGTCAAGACAGTTTAGGAATATCAAACCTAAAACTTAATGCTAAGCTTGAAAAAGTATTCTGTACCATTCAGAGGCAGCTGTAAGGGGCCAAAAATTCTCTTCTGCACTGAAAACCTGCAATTCACTGAGATGCCTCAGTAGCGAAAGCGTTTTCAAGTAGTTTCTAATCATGTAGCTACTGAATACGCTCTGTTACCTTGTGGATGGCCCGAGACCTTTTACTCAGATATTTCCAAAGGCTTTACATGCTCCTGATAAGTCCTGCTGGCAGCAATTACTACACCAATGCTTAGAAATTAAAATATATGTCTGTGTGATCTTTTCATACGTTTACTGAAAGATATTTAGTATCAAAATATTAGTTTATAATGAATCTTCCTATATTTTTATGGACGTTTGCCAGACTTTGTTTCCTATATTTATACATGCAGATATATTTTGTGTGTTGTATTCTAAGATTCTATGAACTCCATAACTCTCTCCTATCTTTCAATTCTTTTTAGCATCTACTTTGTTGAATAAAATTCTTTTAATGTAGCAAGTGAACATCTGAAAAGATGAGAGAGGTAAAATCAGGACCTAATTCAGGGTATACTGAACAATTGTCTGTTGTCGTGGAACAGGGATTACTGGGCCTCCAACTGAAATTTAATTCTTTAGGGAAAAGGAGAGTTCATAATGGATTTAAGAACAATGCTAAGTTCCATAATTTTTTTAAGAAATTATATTTTTGTTTTCAGTTACCATTTTTCAAGGTTCCAGTGGCACAGAAAAAGGAGCAGTAAATCGCCGTGAGACAATCTCTACATGTAGCAGCTGGGAGAGAGGAGGTAAACTGAAATTACAGGATTTACTTTAGACTGCAATAAGCTTATGTTAGCTAACACATGGCAACTAATACATGATAAAATCCCAGTGCAGAAAGGCCATTTTTAGTTTTCACATTTGTTAGCAGATCACGGTAAACAGTTGGCTCACCCTAATATGCACTTGTCTTTCCTAGGATTTTTTTCACATGCTAAGTGGCAAGGAAGCATCTTTTTTTCCTATCATATACAAGACCTATGAGTGCTCAGATCTGAATGAAGTAGATCTATGCCAATGTAAGCCACATAGATGGAATAATCTTTTTTCCTTTAAAAGAATCCAAGGAATGAATTCAAAGGCTCCACCTAGATTGTCTTTGGTAGATGAGTTCACGTGTGGGCTTGAAATCAGCACATTAAATGGCTTGAGACTGTGTCATCCACTGAGGTCCTTGTTCACCTGTGACTTGCGCCTGTTGTTTCCACAGTGCACTTTTGCAGGAACACTCTCAGCTTGCCAGTTATTCCGTAAACGATGCAGTACCACCAAGAGAAGTCCTTCTAGGGCATATTTTGGCTGACTGTTTTATATGCACGTTCAGTGAGCCTCCAGCATAGCCTGTTTCAGGGCCCCAGCCCTCCCACTGAACTTGCTGCTTAAGCATATGGCCTGCAGTGGCTGCCATTGACACACACAAGAAGTCCAGACAACTCTCAGCTGTCCTTTTCCTCCATGCTAGAGCAGACGTTTTAATAAAACTTGAATTCTTTGAGTTTTACTTTTGGTAGAGAAAGCTCCCAAACTAGAAGATTGCCTGTGATAACCTGATGGCAGACAGAGCTGTGGCCACAGCTCTTCTTTTTCTCCACCCTCTATGGAATGATGATTGTAGAGGAGAGCTATTAACATCTACTGGCAGGGCAATTTCACCTTCAGCATCTCAGATAACCAATACTGGGTGCAAAACTATTGCATGCCCAGAGCCACGTTTATTTCGGTGCCATCATCCTGGGTCTATCCCTAAAGCTTCTGCTGTTCCATGGGCATTCAAAATCAGAATACAAGGAGGAAAAAAACACCATTCAGCACAACCTTTGTCCCTACAGGGTGAGCATCAGTGGTATTGCAAAGACCATCAGCAGCTTTCACTGACAAATTTCAGAACTGAAAAGACTCATGATCTGCATTCAGACTTAGTGCATCTAGGCAGGGCTATGTTGGTGAATTACCATAGCCGCTTCTTGAAAGCATGGGCTCTTGAGCAAGTGCACAACATCTGCATCTTTAGGCCTTTTTGTCCCATATTAGAACAGCATCGTCTTCCAAACTGGAGGAATACCAGAGATGCTGATGTGCCACCCTGCACTGTGGATGGTATTGCTGCCTGGGACAATGCCTCCCCAGACAACACCAGTTCTCACGGACTTCTGAACCAGGGTTTGGCCATTATGCCTCTAAGAGCAACATGCTAACTGATGATGGCTAGCCAGATGATCAAAATTAGCATCCTCATGTAAATTGCAGCCTGACCATCTTGCTGTAGGCAGAGATCTGGCTTTATTATCATTAGAGAGTTGTTATATCAGGACAAAATTCATAGTAATATCTTTAAATCACTATTTTGTATGTTTCAAGACATAAAACACAGCGTTAATTTCTCTGTATTTTGTCTAGGTAATGTGAAATTATAGGTGTGCCTGAACACTGTGATTATCAAAGTTGTTTCTTTTGTTATGGCCAGCCATGCTGAGAAATGGATATTCAGTAAGGCATAATCACACCCAATTATATGTCCCCAACCTTGAGGACAGAGTCTACAGAAAAAAATTACATATGTCTATTAGTGATATCTTCTACCGTCTAGAACTTCAGGCAGCAACTTTTATAGCATGTAAACTTTCTACCTCATCCCTGCAAGAGTCAGTGGTTCTAGCAAAATAAAAAAAAAATCCTAAAATTAGGATCTTACGGAAACTACTATGTGTATTTCTTTGATCAGAAGCTGTAGAAAGTACTTAATTCTTACCTAATACATCATGAAATCAAGGATAATTTCAAAATGGGGACATTTATATGAAATTAAAATGACTCTGTTGAAGTTTGAATGGTAGAAGAACACAGTAATATGCAGTTACAAATGATGTGTAAGTTCTAAATGAAGATATTTGGTGAAGCACAGATGGGCTATTGTATTTTTTTAATCCTCTGACCCATAAGAATTGGCAGTGAGACAGCATTTCCATTAATAAGTCTCTCACTCCTTCCTCCTTACTTTTTTATGTGGTGTTGAAATATTACTTTTGGGAACTCATTGACTTACCTAGGATGGGGGCTGCATAACGAGCACAGCTGTATTGCAGAAAGGAAGCTGATTTCCCTTTCATATTTTGAAAACATATACATTAGGTCTTAAAAATGATGGTCCTTAGGAACCAGCTCTTAGAAATAACACCTGGAATATAAAATCTCTTAAAATCTTGCCTGCCACAAAGTCATATTCCATTATACAGTAGAATTGACGTTCAAGTACTCTGAGGGTCTGGTTAAGAAGTGCAGACAGTACTGCTTAGGACGGCTAACAATGACCATCCCTGAAACTGTCCCAAAACCAGTATGGATGGCAGAGTTGCTTACGAATCAGACCCAATCTCTGCAAAGTGACACAGTCTGTCACTGTATGACATAGTGACAAAGTGTCACTCTATCACAAAGTGACAGAGAGGAGGGTTTACAAGTAAACTTCACCTTTGCCTTAAAATTCTGCACTGTAAAATGCAGGATTGCACAGCTAGAGTGCTAACTCATCAACCACCCTAAGTTATACTGTCCTAACAGGGACCATACATCACTTAGCGTCATTTGAGAAGTCCGTTGTACAGCAAGGAACTCACTTGGCTTCCAAAGTCTCAAGCTTGTCCTAACCGTCAGGACCTTTCTGCAATACAGTGAGCAAAAACTTTTAAAGGGAAAAGCTGCAACCAGCGGTGAACCAGCAAGTGACACAAATGTCAGTAAAACGTTCCAGTGTGGCATTGCAGTCTTACAGAGATTTACACAATAGACAGGATTTAGAACAAACACAAGAGTAGTTGCTATTTAATTAGGACCTTCACAGAAAAACATCTGGTAAAATTGGTTAAGAGGAAGTCTTTACTCAGGTAACATTTGTTGGGATATAAACAATGTCCAATTGTAAAAGCTAATTAAACAGCGGGGCTAAGGTAACAGAGAGTTTTGCCTGCATGACTGGGATATAAGGTTTATAATCCATGCTGTTATGGGACAACAACAGCAAGAACAAATAATCGTCTATCCAAAAAGTCAATTATGCCCTTCTTTTAGTAATAACATGCTCCAGAGGTCAGAGAATACTTTAAGTAATACAGCCACTTTTCTGTGGAGATTGAAGCTTGATTACTGTTCAGTGTTTGTTAGAAAGCTGAAAGCAGCACAACCAGCATGATGGATATTCAGCCCTATTCTGCTGTACATTATTAGTCCATCACTGTGAAGCTCTAGGCACCCTCATGCCCTTTACTTTCACTGAGCAAATTTTCTCATTTTGAACCATCTGGCCTACAGAAGTTTTCAAGGAACTCATATTATTGGCTGTATTTTATTTCAAACTTTCCCTTTAAATAAAGTTCATTTACAAGTAGTATGGACATTTTTAGATGTATTTTTCTGAACTAATGCAAATTAAATGGCAGGTGCACACCCACCCATGTAGCTACAAATTTAGTGACATATGCAGCTTCTAGATTTTCTTCAGAACTTTTGCAGCGGATGGCAGCCTGAGTTTACAGACTGCCTCCCCAGTCAGTCAGAGCTACAGGGCTAATAAGAAAGCCTCAGACTTCTGCAAGATCTCTGACCTCTGGCTCTTTTTTTTGGATCTACTTCTTGGCAACACCAAGCCTGCCACTAAGAATCCATTCAAATGCACTCCCCACAGCAAAGAAGCTTCTGCTTTATTAACCTTCTGCTTCTGCTATTAACTTTCTTCTCGGTACTGGGGGGATGTGATACCTCTGCCAACTGTAGGGAAAAGGAGAAGATGTTTAGAGGCCAGGCATATATTCCATGTTCTGTTAAGAGAGGAGGTAGTTTCCCTACAGTGTCATTCTAAGCACTGATATAAGCAATGGAGATTTAGAAGCATCATTTGCCATATACTAGGAACAACTAGCAATGGCATATCTCCCAAAAACTCATCTTCCAAACCAGTGATGTCCATGAAAGCTTTACTGTCTTAAATGTGAACACTGTTAAGACATCAACTTTTTTTAGTAGTTATTCTGACACAGTACAGTCTAAAGTGCTTTTGCTGTACTCTCCAACTATGGCCGTCAAACAACTTGAATTCTGTGAGCAGCCTGCATACTGAGCAGTGGTACGCAAATGTACTGAAATCCTAAGCTAGTTAATAGCCTTCTAAAGTGCACATAATTTTCTCACAGACCAAATATCTGCAGCAATCCAAGTGGAAAAACTAACTTTAAAAAAAATTTTAATGTTTTTTAAATCTGTGGCCTTTAGCAATATTTTGTAATGAACAGTAGGTATAAAACTATACTCAAAACCTTAAATGTTTCCACAATGATTTTAACTTTTAATAATTTACTGCATTTTAGGTTCCAAAGTAGCAAGGACAATTTCAAAAGAAAACTTCAAAAACAAGATACAACCAAAGACTATTTCAGGATGAAAGAACACATGTAAAAAGGATCAAGACCTTACAGTGAGATCAGCTATTAGCTAATTAAATATGTGACTAAAATTCGTCATTTTAAAAAGCAGTCATATTGATGGTGAGCAATCTGGTAGGCAAACAAATGATAGTGGATTTTTTTTTCATATCTTCAGAGAGAAACATTTATCTTAATAAGATTCACTATGCCATAATACATGTGGAATAAGTCAATGTCTACTAATTAAAGGACACTGTCAACCTGATTTTCTGAACAGCTAATTAAAATGTGTAGCATCTAATAGAGCACTTCTTGCAAAGTATGCTCTATTTAAAAAATACATTCCTGTAAAAGTTACTTGTTTTTCTATTCCCTTGTGTTCATTTTTTTAATTGGTTTTTTAACAAAGGAGGATCTGCTGAACTAAGGTTCTATTTCTGTATCAAGTTCCATTAATGTACACCCCTATACTTATGCAGAAGTCCAACAATTTGTACATCTAAATAGCCAAATCAGAAAACAATGAAACTAATCCTAAGGGTTTGCAGCTGTTGCTTTTTCAAGGATGACAAGATTTTTTTCCTACTGTTTGGGAGGTAGGGGAATTTTAGATAATGTAGGTGTTACCTGAAACTGAAATTTTCAGAGATAAATGTAGTTTTCATATTGCTGAGAAATATTTAACCTTCTATTTTATAAATTAAACTGGTTTCTCAGAATAAGCAAGATTCTCTGTTTCTTGTTCTGATTTTGTATGTAGCTTTTTCAAGAGAAAGAAGTTGTTGTAGATCTGTCAGCAAGGCTCTGGGAGTAGGAGGATGTTTGGATTTCCGGCATATTGCAACACAGCTCTTGGCCACCAGCAAAGCTATGTGTGTGAATTTCATTTTATATCCTTTTTTTGCAATAGCACATATTTTAAGAGACATTTGAAATACTCTCTGTACTCCTAATTCTAGACAAGTGATCACAAACCATTCCTTAAAAGAAGCCGAGGAGGCAAAATAAAGACACCTTTATGTATCTCATGTCACAAGAGACTGTGGATGAATTGATGCTTTCATAGAAGTAAAGTAAGTCCTCTTGTATGTTAAACAATTTAAGTCTATGCTCAAAGTTCTTACTTAAAATTAGCCTACTGTTTGCTATGCTTAGGTTTTTTCCTTTCCAGATTCAGATTTACCAATTTTTCTATGGCATACTTTTTGCATTAAGACATCAGCCAGCTAAAGTTATTTTGACAGTTTTGTTATCTTTTTTAAGAAGTGTATTTTTATGATGCACAAGTCTGACAGTAAATTATGAACTCTGTGATTTCTAATTTAGTTTTACACTTGTAAGTATAAGTAGCTTGTCTTCGATTCAAGTTCACATTATTTTTTCCGTAAAGATCATCCAGGTCACCACTTCTACCATTTCCACTTCTTTTCTATCTTCATTCAATATACATAGAAAAAAAATCATCTTTCCAACCAAGGCATGTGTAACATCCTTCAGAATGCATCAGAGCAGGTCCTTAATCAGCTGGAGGAATCACTGTGTTCACAACGTGAAGAAGTCCTTTATGCCCCAGGCAGCAAAAAAGCAAGCTTAAGATTTCCAAATGCTTTGTCTTTGTCAGCGAAGAGCTGATTTTAGCATGTATTAACTAATAGCTTATAAACACACCTTTTCTGTTGTGTACATGTGTCCTGCTGTAGTTAAGTGCACAGACCCTCCTGACTTATAATGAAAGTTCAGTGGAGGCTTTGACAATCTATACGCAGGATAATGACTTGAAACCAATCATCTTCATTGAAAATAATTCCAGAATAAAAAAAAAAATTAACTGAGAGTTGTGTTGACAAGGCCCTGGGAGAGTAAAATACTTTTTATTCTTCTATAACAATATGCATTCTGCGGTGTTACAAGGAGTAAAAACTTGGTTCAGTCATTAAAGTAATCAGGTATGAATCAAAGAAACCTCAGGAGACGCTGTTGTTGAGAAAGCAGATATTATTTTCACACAAACAAGCATTTTTCTCATCCTAACTTCATCTTAATGGGTATGTATCTTTAATAAACAAAACCATTATTTTGAATTGTATCAGGAAATTTCCATCTTCATTATTGCTCAAACAAAAAATACTAAAACGCTAAAAGCCTTTTATTTTTCTATATACCTCTAACATGCTCATTGCCATAATGCAATATTGTAAGTGCCAAAAAACTGAAGCAGTGATCTATAATTTTTAAAATGCCAATGATTTCCTAGCTGTCACTGATCTTGGAAAATCTCTCCAGTAGCATGTGGAGATCAATAACTGTTCACAGATTTTTCAGTCCCCATTTATTGAGAGCATATTCCCATGGACTATGTCAAATCTCTTAACCATGAAGTGAAAGTCTGATTTCACACTTAAATCCCATAAGCCCATAATGCTACAGAAGGGAAGAAGGATGATCCAGAGAACTACAGGTCAGTCAGCCTCAATTTGTTCTCTGGGAGAATAATGGTGTAAGTTCTCAGAAGCCATTTCTGAAGAAAAAGGAGAAGAAGGCGATTAGAAATAGTAGCCAGCATGGATTTACCGCAGTTTACCATGCTTGACCAGCCCGATTGCTTTCTGTGATGAAACGGCAGGATCTGTGGACATGGAGAAAGGAGTAGATGTCATCTACTTTGACCTTAGCAAGGTCTCCCATAGCAGGCTTGTATCCAAGTTGGAACATTGTAGTGTAAATGGGCAGAATGCTAGATAGGTGAAAATCTGACTGGGTTATTGGGCTCAAAGCACAGTGGTACATATTCTACCTAACAGCTGGTTACAAGTAGTGTTCCTTGCAAGTCAACCCTCAGACCTATCCCTTTAGGGGGATGTTGTATCTTTATCAACAGCTTGGAGGAGAAGACAGAAATCAAATTCATCAGGCTTGTGGAAGACACAAAATTAGGGGATGCCGTCAGCTTACTCAAGAGCAAAGGCTGCCATTTGGGGGGACCTAGATAGATCAGAGAAACGGGCTGACAGTACTCTCATGAAATTCAACAAGGACAAATGCAAAGCCTCGCACCTGAGACAGACTAACTTGCTGCAATGGTGCCAAATGAGACCGACTGGCTGGGTAGCAAGTCTGCTGAAAAGGACGTGGCCGTGTTGGGGCATCCATATAAGCTAAACATGAGCCAGCAGTCCACTCTGGCAGTAACAAAGGCTAACCGCACATTGGGCTGTATTAACAGGAGTGTAGACAATAGATCCAGGGAAGTAAATTATTCCCCTTTGCTCAGAATGTTTTAGATTGCATCTGGAGTAGTGTGCCCAGTTTCAGGGCCCCCCATACAAGAACAATGTTGGTATACTTTAGCAAGTTCAGCAGGTAGCCACCGAGGCGGTTAGGGGGCTGGGGCACTTGCTCTATGAGGAGAGAATAGGGCTTGTTTAGCTTGGAGAAGAGATGGCTTTGGGGGGTACCTAAAGACAACCTGCCGGTACCTAGGAAGAGGTTACCAAAAAGCCATGTTTATCACTGAGGTGCACTGCAGGAGAGCTAGTGGCAATGGTCATAAATTGAAATAGGGGAGGTTCCAACTGGTTATAAGGAAAAGATAATTAAATACAAGGATATTTAAGCACTGAAACAGGTTGCCCAGAGGGCTGTGAAATCTCCATTTGGAGGCTTTCAAAAGCTGACTGGATAAAGTCCTGAACAACCTAAAGGTCCTAAACAACCTGATGTGAATTCAGTGTTGACCGATGTTGATCAGTTTGAGCAACAGTTTGGACTGGATGACCCAACAAGGTCCCTTCCAACCGAATGAGTCTACTATTCTGAGTACATATAATACAGTCTGCAAATTTAGACTTTGCTATCCATTCTATCCTTAGAGCTGTCACTCTACATGTCCAGTTTGGGGCTGATGCCATAAAAAAGTAAATTAGTATGACCTTATGATCCTTGTATCTCAGCAGCAGCCTTATGATTAATGCCCTGTACATGCTGATCCTGAATTCCAGAGCAACTTTAATATATCCCATTATCAGAACTTTTACTCACCATTTCTTTTCCTTCCTTGCACATATTCTTGCAACTTAACAATAACTTGATGTTATCTTTTTCCTAGTATCCTCTACAGATAACTGGCTTTTTATCCAGGTATCCAGGAGTAGAGTTCGTTGCTGGTCTTAGCTATCAATCCTCCAGGCAACTAGCACTTTGGTAGCCAAGAAATTCTTCATGTAGCTTGTCCTGTGTGTGTACACATAGATTGCTCTCATCTACCCTCCTGTTGGCTGAAGTTTACTTCTGGCAACTAGAAACGTAGCTTCAAAGAAGCACTGCAAGAAGCAACGTATTATATTACACTTATGGGAAGCAATAAAAAAGCCCCCTAGTAAGACAAGTAAATGGAAAGCAACTTGCTAAGCAGCTCGCTGAAGGCAAAAGGCAACATTTTGTAGTACCTGTACAAAAAAGCAGGTTCCACAGTTGCAAAAGCTACAGAACCTAAATTGTAACTAAGGCATGATACCAGACTTCTGATGGCTGTGGTTTTAAGCTTTCTTGCAGGCTCTGCCGGGCTCCACTGCTCATTTGGTATTCTTTCACACTTCAAAGATATAAAATCTCTTTAGTTACATTTTTGTTTTTTGGATTAGAACTATTTTCTGGAGAAAAGTGCTGCAGTAAAGGGTGAAGTCTTCAACACGTTCTCCAGCTATGGAATACAAAGATACTAATTTTGATTTACTACAGGCTAGACACCAATAGCTAGTGGTATGTGATATCTCACTATTGCAACATAAGTAACAACGCGCTCATTTAATCTGAAATACACATCCTGAAACCTTTTAACAATATTTGTTCCATACCAAAGCAGGTAAGAAGTTCATTACACGACAGAACCTTTCTCTTCTAGGAATGCAGATAGTTCTCTATTTGAAATTTTACAGAAAAGGTACTGAAAAATGTTATCTTTCATTATTTCTCTTTATAGCTTATGCATCAATATTTTTAGGTATTGTAGATGAATTCTCTTTTATGCTTACCAATTTCTCAGTCTTCTGTTTTGTCTAATCTTTCATCAGCTGCATCTTTTCTTTGCATAACTGAAATGTGAGCTATGATTTCATGCACATTGCTTTGTCCAGGAGTCCACAGTTCTTGAACAGTTTTTGGATAAGAAACAGTGATACAAATTGGTAACAAAACATGCTATATCCTAACATTGTGAGGAAACGTGAATTTTGGAATGATCTGTAAATATAAAATTCAATTATGCTGAAGTCAGACATACTAGAACTAACAACTTCTTATAGCCTTAGATTTCATCTCTTTATGCTTACATTTATATTGTAAACTCCCTAGTAAACTAGTAAGACATTGCAGGCAGTCCTCAAAATGAACAATAATAATACAGTGTAGTCATTTGTTACACGATTGCACATTTTAAACGTGACAGTATTCGGCAAATAGTAGAAATGTATACTAGAAATAAAGCATGTACTTTCATCCCAATTCCTTTAGTAAGAGTGTATAAACATGTTAAATTATGCAATTTTATGTCCAAGGTCTTATTTCCGGTACTAAGAAAGACTGACTTATAGTATTTAAACATTGTTTATATCAGACAATCGTGAAGTAAAAACCCAAACTGTAGAGCAAATTCACAAAAAGGCAGAATTAAAGTGGCCAGTGGAACTCTCTAACTTTAGTGCAATTAAAATGACATAAAATAAAATTTCTTAAGTGTGATAAATATACAAAGTGATTAAGCATACAATTGGCTTGTAGCAATTTGGGGGCAACTGTGGTCTATGTTGATGGCTTTTACACAAATTAAAGCCAAAGACCAACTTCTTTTAATCACATGAGAAGTCTAATACCTTCCTGAGGTGCAGTAGCATGTATATCAAAAGCTAAAGCAGTTTGAACTTGTTTGAACATGAAAATACTTTAAAAATCCCAGATAAGTAATAAATGAACAATTATTTATCATTGTTCTTTTTCTACTTCTGATTGTGCAAATCAAAGAAAGTAGAAAGTTGGAGTAGCAGTGGAAGACTCACCAAAATACATTTCAAACAGAAGGGAAGTGCTATAAAAAAAATCAAGAACATTATACTGACTACTGAAAACAGAATGAATAAAAAGTCATGTTGCTCTGAGGTCTGATCTTTTAAGCTGCTCCTAATTAAACACAGCTTTGCTCCTACTGGATGCAAAGAGTTTTCCAGCTTGCTGCCTGTATTAAATACAAATTAGATACTTATGCAATGCACCTGTATGAATGTTAAAAGTTTGAATGAAAAAAGATCATATATGAAGCTTGTGTCAAAAAAGTACATAGCCAATTCATTCTGATGTGCTTAGAAGTTCCTGAACTCCTATGGTTCATCAGTACCTCACAGCATAGGTCATAATCCTTAGCAGATAAATGCTTAATCCAAGATAAATCGTAACAAATCCAAATGAGATTAGGCCTTTACTGAAATTCACTCAATGGTATAAAAACACATTTGAGTAACTGTGATTGAATCTGTGGGAGTTACTGACTAAAATGCATACAGAACTTCAGAAAGGGAAAATAATAGTTAAAAAATAGTTTAAAAAGCAGAAATTTCCTGATAAACACTACTTGTACGGCTGGTGTTGAGTGTTCTGAACCAGCCTCACTTCTTAACAATATTTTCTGTATCAGCTAAGGACTGCTAAGGGCTGAGTCTTCATGGTTTAAATCAGTGCTCTGACAAAGTCACCTACTTTCTGAAAGAAATGTTTTGTTTATCTCTTCCTCCCGACTCATAGTACTCTTAATGGGAATAAAACTAGCAGAAGCTTTAAGGCTAAATCATTCAATGGGATCCACTGGCATTTTCATCCCCTCTGTACTTGCTAGCATATGATATTTGGATGGCATATTAACTCTCTGCATAATATTGTACGAAATAAAAAAGATATCTTAACTAAAACTGATAGCCATAAGACTAAACTCCTTATGGCTAGAGATGGACAAAAAGATGAGGAAAACTGTTTTCCACTAAAATGTGAGATTGCTATGAAGCTTTAAGTGTAGCTCTTTACCTGGAAGAAATTTCAACCGTCTGTACTTGTGACAAAAGTATAACCTCTTAACCTGCCAAATATAAACAATAAGCTGCTCTCTTGAAGCAGGAAGATATATGTCAGCTACATTTTAACAAATATTTTACTCTGTAGTAACAAACATATAAGAAATCCTATTCAAAAAAAATTGTGCTGCATTATATTCAATATCTGCTTTAAAATAAAAAGCACTACTCAATAAATTATAACATGAATTAAATGAAAATAAATGAAGTTAGTCATGTTGTGATCTTGGGACAGTGGCTTCAGGGGAGCTTTGACTGTGTAAAGAATTAAGGTTCATATCTGATATCCTTAAGGCCTTTGATGAGTTTATAGTTATTTTGCAACTGTTGCAAAGATAAGCTTTGTAACAGGTTTCTACCTTTACCTTGAAAAAACACTTGTACTTTCTTTCCACTGCTTAAAATACATAAATAGTTACTTCAGATTGCATTTGCTATTTATTCTAAAAACTGTGGTCTGCATTAAAAATGTATTGATTTAGAATATTACATTTTGAATAGGTAATTTCATCACTGTGCTCTAATAGCACTGTGAAGCTATTAGATTTAGTCACCATCTGACTTTATCTAGTCTCACTGTTTCATCATAAGGTAATATAAGCAAAATTGTACATTTGGTGTTATGATTTCAACAGTGGACTAGGTGAGATATTCCCTATTAGCAAATCACATCCACTCTATTTAGTCCAGGTTTCTGAACTTGTACAGATCCTATTGTTTAGTTGCTCAGATTAGACAAAGAAACGGGGCGGATTGTGGGAGGAGTAATATGAATTAGATGCTCAGGTAGACAGATGCACATAGACAAAGCAACACAGGTGCTTTTCTAAGTCATGTGTAGAATGAGCACCCACATCCTTTGAGTTGAGACTTCACATCATTTTCATTGCCTACAATATAGGACTCATTTTTCTGAAGGAGAAACGTAAGTTCTCACTTCATTTCTTATTTTAGAAGGTGGTTTTGTTGGTGGTTTTATCATATAACTAAGATATGAAGTAATATGAAAATGAACTAAATCTTTTACTGCACACACTACATCTCTAAATCATTCATTAGCAGTATTCAGATGTAAGAAATACACTGATTACAATGTATAGTTCTTCATAGCTGAACAGATCTACCTAGAATTCTCTTTTCTGAATGACAATATTAGGCTGTACCTTTATCAAGAGTACAGAAGACTTTTCTCTGACTATTTTCTAGTATATTTATAAAAGACAGTACGGAATTTCATACGTATCTAAACCTGTATCATTAACCAAATGCCATAAAACGGTCATTGGTTGTATAACAACACAGACCTTGTGCTGTGCTTGTGGAGAAATATTTATACTGTAAATAGATCTAGTAGGAACTGTAAAATGGTAGGTTCAAGTTTTTGCGGTATTAAGTAGAATTTTTAAATCTTTTGTTCAGATTATTTATTCACCTTAAAAATCTAGGCAAATAACTGAAATTTTGAACAGTGCAGACTCATTGCACTGCAAATAAAAAAAGCTGTGTAGGTATCATTTTCTTTAGGTATAGAGGACTTCAAATTGAACTGATCTTAAAAAAGCTGTTGTTTAATGGTGTGATACCTTATCATTTAATGGATTGATGCTCTCTTTTGACTGCTATTTGGAGCTAGACTTCTCAATTTTTAAGAATATCAATACCTCCTCAAAAGAAAGTTATAGCGACTGTAAGTCTGGAAGGATTTCCATAATTCTAGTTGTCAAAAGGCACAGAAAGAAAAGATCCAATGCACCTACAAGTACAGCAACACAACTTTGGCTCAGAGAGAAGCATTTTGAAATCAGTACGCTTTAGGGGTGTACAATTTTTAGTATAATACAATTGTTATAGTGCACTGAAAGAGTCAAACTTGTTTCCAGAGGGAGGAGGAAAAAATAACCTTGATTTATCTTTTTCTGAATTTCTGATAATCACACTTCATAGCTCCACTTTTTAGAATAATTTATGTACCTTAGGGGATGTCTGCATAGAGTATATCACAGGTCCTCCCTCTGTGTGACAGAGTATCTCTAAAACAGAGGATTTTGACCAAACTAAGAGACAAATGAAGCCAAACAACCAACCTGTTTCTATGCTAATTTCTGAAACACATGGATTTGATCCGGTACTTGGTAGTGAATGTAATTCATTGCCCATCTAACATAGAATCATTTATGTCTTTCTGTCATTCTGTACGTAGAGTGTATAGGGAGAAATCTGGCTCAGGATACTCCACCCACAGCTAAATTTATACACAAAGAACTGCAAATCAAAGTGCATAAACAAGTACAAATTCTGCCATCCTTACTGGAAGCAGAGATTAGGCCACTGTTTTGAAGTTTCAGGTACAGATCTTCAAAAGGCCTGAGATGTTACAGCTACAGACTTTCCTCACTTTGTGGTAGAAATACCCTTGAAATAAATGCAAGTTATACACATGGCTTGAAGCAGAGTATACCAGGCAAAGCAGAGTATACCAGGCAAACCACACTATAAACTTTTAATTTTCTAGACGCAGAATACTTTAAATGGCTGAGATTTTATTACCTTTAATCAAGCTGAGAAAAAGTCAATAAAAATGTAAATGGTTTTGCATCCAGCCTCCTGAACAGGCCGAGTAGTTGAGACCGTGGGCCTCTTTCAGCTTTTTGAGACAGTCTGTCTTTGCTGTTGGTGTATCTTCAGCTAAATTTAGCTTAATGTTAAGAGTGACCTACACAGCAAGGAAATAAACAGTTTGAAAAAATATAGGGCAAAGCTTATGTTTGAGGGAAAGCTTCCCACAATGTGCTATTTGTGGCACACGATCGTACATGGGTGTCACATCATCTTATCTTTCCCTCGAGCATTTGATCGAAAAAGAGGCTTTTTAACTGGCTCAAATTCTTCTTAGCAAATCTCTACTGGAGAGGATCACGGACCTGGTCAGAAAGAAGGAGGGGGGAACAAGGAGGTCGGAGCAAATCCCAGCCCGTGTCCTGTCTTTTATTTGTTTTCATTTCCAAACCGTGAGGCACCTACGCCGTTGACGGCCGCGCAGGGAGCCTGCAGACCGCCGCGCTTACCCCTACCGGGCGCTCCCGGAGCCACTCGGGCCCCCTTTCCCGCCCCAGACGCCCAACTAACCCCCGCCGCAGCCAACCACAGGGCCCGTTTCCCAAGGCGCCGGTTAAAAAACGAAGGGAAAACGCCTTTCCGCCGTGCCCTAGCGCTGCCCCACCGCCGCCCCCCGCGGAGGCTCTACCCCTACCAAAATGGCGGCGGCGGCGCCGCCTCGCACCGCCCTGTAGCACGGCGCCGCGCCGCGCCCCGCCCCGGCGGCGCGGGAGACCCCGTGGGCGCCGCCACGTGCCGCCGTCGAGCCCCGCGCCGCCGCGGAAGATGCGCGCCCGAGCCGTGGTGAGGCCCCGCCGCCCTCCGACCGGACGGGACCGGGAAGCGGGGGAGGTCCGGCCCCGCAGCGCGGCCGGGGCTGGCGGCTGACGGGGCGGGCGCGGCCGGGCCGGGCCGGCGGCAGGAGGGAGGCCTGGGCGGAGCGGGCTCCTCTTGCCTCTCCGTGAGCGCCTCGCCCTGCCCCTTAATTTAGACCCTTATCCCGCAAACCCCGGCGCGCTGGAGTAAATCCTTTGAGCTCAAGGGCTTAAAGTCAAGCCCGTCCGTAAGCGTTTGCAGGGCGGGAGCTTAAAGGTGGTGATTTATGTCTCTATTAACTCGGCTAGGACTGAAGCGACGCTTTAATCTCGGCTCCGCGGGAAGTTTAACGTGGGTTTAACTTGGATGCGGTGTCGTGGCCCAGCCCTCGTGCCAAGGTGGAGGTGAGGTGGAGGGGCGGCGTGGCCTCACCTGGCATCGCGTGGCTTTCTTCTGTTTTCAAAGAATTTAAAAAAAAAGCATTAGTACTTTTCCATGGAACTTCCCAAACTACCTTCTCCTAAGGAAAAGATTCCCAGGGGCGAGGGGAAACCTCCTTTGCTCTCGGGTCCTGCCGTGAGATGTTCCGAGTTGAGTAGCGCCCGTTTGTGGCTTCATTTCGGGAAGGGGTTCGCGGCAGCTTGAAAGTCGCTGCGGCTTTTGGACTTCCCCTGCGTCGTTGCCCCGCTTTCGGGGGCTGAGGTGGGAACTCCTCCAAGCGGAAGGAGCCGGCCTGGAGCGAATACGGGGAGGGCGGCCAGAAGGTGCGACGCCGCTTTTACCTTTGGCGGCGTTTAATTAACGACTGAGTAGATGTAGAGACTTGGTTGCATCAAACGTGTAAGAACCGCAAAGAACAGGTTAAACTTACGAGCTTGGTGATACTGTCCAAGTTGTTTTTCTCTTTATTTTCGGTATGTGTATAAATGATGGCAAAAAGCGATTTTAAGAGTAATTCTGTCTCCGTCTAGTTTACTGTGATTAGCACAACTAAGGTATGTTTTTAATTAAAATTTTTACCCATGACAGTATGTTTTTAATTGCATAATACTTACTATGGAAGTTAATAGCACTGGTTTTGTGCCAATAGCAATTTTTCCTGCAGTGGATTGATAATATTAAGTATTCCAAACTATTAAAAGGGTAAAACTTGAATACAATGAAACTCCTGTTTACTTTTTGTTCCACATAATATAAAATGATACCACTGAAATAAATGTTATCTATGGACATGCATGTTGCAAGAACGCTTTTCTATAAATACTTTCTTTGAGTGCTTTTTAAGTGCAACGGTACGCATTGAATATGAGGTTTAGACTTGTACTGTTTGTCTGCTGACTGTGGAGACTTGGAAGGGGGGCTGCATATGGTGATAAATCATGTTTTAAATTCCACCAAAGCAAGAGTAGCAGAACTCATACTACATTACTTGCTCAATTTGTTTATCGGTTCTTAAGCAGATCTCCTACTGACTTCATTGGAAGGTCATTGTACAGAATTGCACCCTTAGCACCATTTACAGTTTCCATTGTCTCTTTGTATTAGTAGAAGGCCACATAATACTATTTAACAGGTACATTAGAGTTTAGTTTTGTGCCAACACTTGGCCTTTTGTTTTAAAAAGGGCCAGGGAGAGCAGTTGAGGAATTTTTAAATAAAATTAAAGCAATTCTTTTTTTAATTATTTATTTAAAAGCTCTCAAACAGTATTGGAAACCTTAAACAAGAACAGTGTTCTAGTGGTTAAGAAGCAGAACCTGCAACTTATGCAAAGCAAAAATGAAATTGATAGTCTAATTTTACTATCCACACTGAGTGACATACAAAATAGTAAGGAAGCCTAAATGATGAAAAGTAAATTAGGTTTTTAAATTAGGTAATGTTTGAAGATGTTAGAGTATTATTACACTTATTTCATTGTTAATATTCTGAGATGCTTTAGGAAAAGGTAAGGAAAGATAAATCATACCAAAATAATTTAAATGACATTTAAAAAAAAAAAAATCAATTACAATGTGAGGCTTATTGCTATGCAGAGGAAGAACCCTGTGCACAGAAATAAGCCTCTTACTTTACTCCAGCTATAGAACAGAAAAATGTAGGCTAGACTAGAGAGAAAATGCCTGTCTAGCTTTGGGAGTAGAGAAGCCTCAGGATGGCCGATGAGGAGAGACGGAGATTCCCCAGCCGTTCCAGTTTGGCATTGGTAGTAAGATACATGGCACAGAGAGGTACATTTTTGGCTAAGTTTTAAAGGTATTTTCAAACACAGTTGTTAATAAATTTTTTTTAATCTTACGTAGAAAGAAAATTTTTATGTATTTCTGTCCCAGGACTAGGAAAGAAATACCTCAAATTTAGAAGTTAAAAACTAAATAAATATAACAAAGTAGAACGTGTGCTATGTAGCATTAGTTAAGACAGACTGCTTTACAGATCCAAGATACCCTGGCTTAGTAGGGGAAGAAATACCATGTCCTCCAGTCATAATGATCTGAAAGGCTATGGGCAGGTCAGCAGTCCAGTAGAGGCCCTGCAGCCTCTGTAACTCTTCAGAATAGTCATGGGAGGAACAGCAGCAGCTTGGGGCTGCTTCCTGGATAGTTTGAGGGTTACAATGGGCTAACATGTAGTGATATACCAAAACAGAACTTTTCTTAAAAGCTTGTCAATTTCTATTAATGTAAGAGCATGTTTGGAGGGGGGAAAAAAAGAGTTTTGGATCTACGTATCTGCAGAAAAACTTTCCAAAAGATAGTTGCTGTTTTGCTAGGCAGAAACAGTTAATGTTTATCTCAGTAAGGCACTGGGTTTCATGTAAACAGTGTTGGTGAAGAGATGGAAATTGTTAATTTCATTGCCGATCACTTTGATGTTTCTGTTCTGGGATTGAGAGCTTCCTTTTTTACTTTTTTTTAATTAAATAAAAATACTATATCTATTATTTTGCCTGGGTATACCCAGGGTTATTAGAGTTGGGAATCAGCAACTTTTTTATTAATTTTCTAGAGGTAGGTGCTTAGCAAATAAGTTTTTAAGTAACTCAGCTTTGCTCTTTGTTTCAGCGTTTTTCTTTGCTTGTTTCCATCAGTGTTAACTAACTGTTACTGTTCAAATCAGCCTGGCAACAGTTTTGAAGAACAGCGCAAGTTGTCAGAATGGATGTATCTTCATGGAAGGCTAGTGCGTAAGAGAAAAGAAGTGAAACCTTAATATTGCCAGTTAGATTCCTATTCTCTGTAACTGCTTTCTGGCCTTAAGGGAAGTTCATACCTAACACTGAAATCTGTGTGAAATTGTATCAGATTTTTATACTGGTCTAGCTGCCTGGATAAAAGAACAACATACAAAGCGTAGCGTCATTGATAGAGCAATGTATCGGGATCAATTTGTAGGAACTGTGGATTTGTTTAGGATGAACAGGGGGAATGTATCATAGTTATAATTCTGAGCCTTATAAGAATAATTTTGTCCTAGGCAGAAAAAAAGTGTTTCAACACTGATGACAAAAGTATGCCTATCACAGAGTTAAATTTTTGTGTTATTTTTCTGAAGAACTGTGGAGAGGAAGAACTCTACATTAAAATAGCAAAGGAGTAAAAGTAAAATCTAGGATTAAACAGCAAGCAGAATGATCAGACTCTGTCTGATAGTCAGAACTCTATCAGAGTGACAGAATAATTGTGATCACTTACAATTGGCCCATTTATTTCACAGTACCAATTCACATTTTCCAAAGAAAGTATATATGGTTTTCTTTTAATTAGTTCTCACTGGTTTTTTTCCTTACATATCTTAATTTAAAGTTTGGTTATAGTTGTTAATTATGATATACTTATTCAGCCTTTTGTTTTGTCTTTGTTCTGTTTATGAATGCTGCCATCGAACAGCATTGCTCCTACTCAAACATCTTGCACGATAGTTTTCCTTTGGGGTTACGGAAATGATAATCAGCCTTATGCTAGTTCTGTTTCCAGGTGCCAGTAAGAGAGACTCTTTGGAAACGAGAGCTCCACAAACAGACATTTCATGTTCTACCGTGACCTCGTACAGTTTGTCAAAGATAGAATTTTAAAGCATTAAGTGCCTAAAACTAGCCTAAGCTGCTAGTGAGATTCTCATGTTTCCCTTTTGTTTGGGCTTCAGCATTCCCTTTTGTGTTTTTTTTGGTGTGGAAGAGGATTATAGTGGAAGATTTAAACATTTGTTATATTTCCTGTAGCCTTTTATATTTGTCAGTTTGGTTTTTTCCTCTCCAAACTGTTTGTAGCAGGTGTAGCATAAAAACATAGAAAACTCTTAACCTCTTGCAAAAAGGAATAACATGTCAAATATCACAGTATATTCTTTGATTCAAAAAACAATTGACTTGTGAACAAGGCTTGGTGAACCGTTTTATTCATGATGTCTTTTCATCATTACTTATTCAGATAATTGATGCAATGTTCGAAGTCCCCAAAGTGCACAGAAGCATCTGCAATTTCATTGACAGAGTAAACTATTTTAAAAAAATAATACTTCTGTTTCTTCAGAATAGAGGAAATATGCAGAATTTTGTTCTGTAATGATTTAAAGTCAGCTCATGGGAGATGATTTGGGATTTCCACAGATTTATTTAAAAGATTTTTTCCCCCACTTTCAACAGTTATATTATGTAGTTTTTGTAAGTTTTCAGTGAAAGTAATGTTTCTTGTGCTTTCCTTTTCTGATTATCATATGTAGTAATAAATGGTCTCATGTGTAGAACTATCCTGATATTTCTCCAATTTAAGAATATGTTGAACAGATGTCTTCTGTTCCCAGCTACTTCAGCCTGTTTACTGGTGCTTTATAGAGCCTAGGTCCTTTTCTTGTTTTCATATTTTTAAGTGCTCCTGTAGCCTCTTCCTTCTGAATGCAGTCAGCTGCTCCCTGATTTGGTCTACATGCTCTTAGTGTCTCCCTTGGGTTTTCTCCATTCACTGGTCTCTCACAACAGTCTCTGCAAGCTTTATTAATCAGCTCATCTATTTGCATTTTTCTTTCCAATGCAAGTAAATTTGTTTGCATGCCTCACCACTTACTGTCATTCCTTAGTTTGGAGGATCTGCCTGCCTTCCTGGTTTATTATCAGATTTGCCACTTGCTACACTCTAGATACAGCTCCACTTTTCTGCCTTTTTTTGCATGTGTGTCCATCTATGTCATCTGGCCCCTTGCCTGCCTTTTAAAAAAAAAAAAAAAAAAAACTTGCTTTTTCTTCTTGATTGATTTCTTCCACTTGGTTCCTTTCATTCTCTTCACTGACTAGTAGTTTTGTCACTTCTGGGATTTCATGCACTATTTCCAACACATTTGACTGTCTTTGAACCATTGTCCTCCATACTTCCATGCAATGTATAGCTAGAGAGGCTTTACATCTTGTTGCTGTTCAAGTTTTTGCCTGTCTGTATTTTCTTAGGGCTTTTTCAGTTGCTTACTGTAAAAGAAAAATCTTCTACCTGCTGGTGCTTTCTTACAGGTAGCATATAAATAGTGGATTTTATAACCTTCCCAACAAGCATATTTACTGCATCCTTTTTAAGTTTTCTTTCTCTTAAGACTGCATAATTCCAAATTTCTTCAGGTCAGTGTTTCTACATCCAATTCACGCATGCTGACATCCTTGCTAGTTTCTTTAGTAGCAGTAACCCATGCCAAGCTACATTTGGCTAAGCTGTTCCTCATTGCTTATGCAGAACCCCTAATCCTCTAAGGTATATAAAAACAGTTATCATTTAGTAGAAGTATTTTTTTTTTTTATTGGATGAGCTTTCTAGGTCAAAAGAGAAGGCCTGGCCCCTTTGGGGCAAAGAGGACTTTCCCGTCTCCTCTGTGAATTGCCTGCCAAGATTACAAAACCTCATCTTCCTAGAAGGATTCTTTTACCTCCTGCAGGATCCCGAGGCCTACCCTCTGCTGTAGGCCTCGCTGTAGATTACAGAAGATTGACTCACCTCCTCATGTATGCTATTTTATAGAAGTAATAATACCACCAGCTAATCTGCTTCAGCTTGTTAAGGGATATCATGAGTTACTCAGTGGCTGGCTGCTTGCAATTTCCTGTCTGTCTGCAGAACATTTGCTTCTGTGCTGCGTAAGGGGACATTGCTCATAGGGTTCGGTTGCTCCAGATCAAGTTGTGCTGTAGAGCTGTGCTAAGCACCTGTGACTTTGCTAGGAAGGCTATTATTGTTTCTAGATCTGAGATTAGCAAGTTTCACTTACAAAAGTTTTGATATAAAGCTGTTTGATACTCAGAGACCTATTTTCTTTCCAGGTCTGTCATTTGCCAACACTTTTTTTAATATGTATTTTTAAATAATCACTTCTCAATCAAATAGCAGTGTTTTTGATAGCTTTTGTTTGTTTTTGTTCCTAGTTTTCCAAGTCCTTATTCTGTTGTGCTTGTCTGTCAGTTCCCCCACTTAGCTGCTCTCTAACTTACTGGCCACTCTTGAATGAATGATGGGAAGGTAGAAGTTTCAAAGATGGTGAACTTCTACAAGCAATGTGAAACCAGACATGTGAGAGAAGCCTCACTTTGAGCTCATCCTTTTAGGCATAAGAGAATTCACCCAGGAGCAAAACTGAACATGGAAGTCCTAGAGAACCATTGTTTCCACTGGGCAGAGTTCTAACTAGTAGCCTCAATATGAATGAGATTTCTTCTGTACTGTGAAGAGATGAGATAAAGTACTTTGTATATGTTTACTAACATTATAGTGTCTAGATGATCTTCAGTCCAGGCAATTTACCTTTCAGTTAAACTGACATGTCTTTTGTCTGTAGATTTTTTTTTTTTTTGAATAAGAGCCCTTCTATTTAATATGCTGGTTGGTATTTAACAGATTTAAGAAAAATGTCACCTTTTCAGTTATATTTTGGTGGAGTCATTCAAATCCCTCTCCTTGTGATTCCCCCCTCCCCCCCCCTGCTTTGTGCTCCACGCTACATCTTGCATTTGGCTTCTTCTCAGGTTTTCATGTAAGCTGAGAGCTCAGGGCAGCACAAAGGCTGCTCTCTATATCTGTAGTTTGACATGCTGGCAACTAGATGAAATTAATAAGTGCAATAAAGAAAAGTGGCAGAGGAATCAAAAATGAAAGTATTGAAAGAGATGTTTAGAAAAGGAAAGAGTTACATTTTCTGAAGTTATTGGGGAAAATGAGCAGATTTTTTTTAAGGTGGTTTGTTTCCCTTTTTCCATTCTCAAAAGGGAGAGTGGTATTTGTTGACCATAAAAGTAAAATAAAGCAGAAAAAGTAAGGGAGGACTAAATAACCTGGATTCACAGAAATAAGTCTTAAGACATGTCTGCGTACTTCACTCAGTGGTAGGATGTACTCCTACTGTCCTGTAGTCCCTCTGATCTGTGTAGATCTGCTCTGTAGATTGCTCCTGTAGTAGTGAGCTAAGGGATCTCAGTCATGAGTAGGACTTCCCTGAAGGTAGGAAGAACCTACAGGGAAGTCTATCTTGCAGTTTTCAGTAACTTATCTTACCAAATAAGTGACACAGAAGGAGCAAGAAAATCAAAAGCAGTAAATACTGCATATTTGTGATACAATCCCATATGATGCTGGGCAGTTTCTAGTCCATCAAGTAATTTGCACTTGCTGTGAATAGTGTCAGGAGGTTTATTGTTTTACATGATTTGTGAAGCTTCTCTTTCATCTCTTCAACACTAACAGGACAGCCAAGTTTCCCACTTCACCAGTGGGACCTTAGAGGAAGAGAACTTGCCACTCTGTGTTTCCCACAGCCGGCAATGTGACTGGAGGGGTGAGAAACTTGCTTTCTATCCCAGGTATCTTCCTCTGGCAGCAGAAAGGGAAGAAACTGATGTCAGACTTTTCTCTCTCTCTTCTTGTCCTCTGCTGGTGTGTGGGGGAAGATATTAAGGTCAGCCCCCGGGCTCTGTGTGCTGTGACAGCATAGGTTGTTCCCTTTACACAGATGGTCTTGCTAATGAGAGTACATTGTTGAATAGAGTTTTGAATTGGGGTTATTAACACCCGTAACTAATCACCCTTTAGGAAGTGACATAGTTGAAAATCATCTATAGTACAGCCTACACATAGCACCCACACTTATGTTTTGGATTTGTGTGCATCAGTGCCTCTAAGTGATCTTTTCTTATAGCTGTTTACAAGACAAATTGTCGAAAACACCAACCCTATACCCATGGTAGGTGTATCAGAGATTGCAGGTGGAGGGACAGAGGCTATTGTCCTTCCATGCACTTTCTCTAGGATAGAGTGGTCTCTTTAAAAAGTGAAAAGGTATTTTTCCTGTATGCCTCATTTAATTCTTTGCAGTTGGTTTCTTTGATTTGCATCTTGTTTTACTACTTACACACTATTCTCTCTTTTACTACTGAGATGGAGAGAAGTTTCAAATACTCTTTTAAAACATGGCTAGAACACTCCTACATGCACATGACTGGGATGATTCTGTAGGCACAGCCTAGCTTCAGTATTTCTTTCCTACATAAGTCAATCTGTTAAATAATTCTCCTTTTTATTTCTTTTAATGCCTTATTAGTTAATAAGGACAAATTGACAATCATCACAAACGCTAGAAAGAAATAGGAAATATTGGAAAGAATCCTCACCCAAAAGAGGATCATGGAGGGAGACAAACCAGGAGCGAAACATGATCACAGGCAGTGCCCTTGCCAATCAGGGTCCTGCAGCATCTGAGTAGGACCAATGATATATGCCATCAGCGGTCCCAGAGGAGGTGAGGTGCTGAGTCAGGAGCAAGGTCCGTCTGGGGAGCCCAGGCAAAAACACCAGCAGCCAAAGCTACAACGAGGGCTCGGGGTCTGTTCAGGAGACAGCCAGTAAGCTAGATCAGTAGGAGACAGGACTAGGAAACATCCACAGTGTTGTTTAAGGAAAGGCTGGGTGCCTGGGCTTAAATGGAGCTCCTGGACCAGGGAGCAGAGAGGGTGAGGTAGATGCCACAGGTGAGGCTGGTCAGGATGATTAAGGCTGGTTCATGCACGCAAGGCCCTGACAGGGGCAATCCCCGAAGTTAGGTTTCATTCTTACTTGACTCCCTGAACCTAGTGCTGGTCTCTGCAGATCATTCTCCTGGAAACCTGTTTAAAATTTTTCCAGGTTAAGTGGGTTATGTAGCATTGAACAACATATTTAGTCCCATACTCGATGAGGATCCTGTTATCAGCTGACACGCTTCTCTCTTTTCTTTTTGTTAATCCATCAACCCTGAAACTTAGCAGTTACGCTTTAACAGAATGGTTAAGCTGAGCTTAAGGACAAGACAATATTCAGTGCTGATGGGAAAAGTAGGTACACGAGAGGATCTGGCCTGTCTGTCTTAATCTCAGCCTCATAAGCAGCCTCTTGTGTAGAAACTTCAGTTTCTATGGGTTCTTAAATACCTAAGTAAAGCCTTCATTAAGCTTCATGGTAGTGTTTTTAAATGTTTTATTTCTGTCAGAGTCTTGTGGAAGCATTTGCTGCTAGATAGTACTGTTTACACTTGTACATTGTTTTTGTTTTTGTCTTTCCCAACATTCATTTTTAGTATCTGATCTTATTTTAGTTAGCATAATTGATGTGACTGTATCTGTGAGATTTTTTTTCTTCATTCATTACTCAGAAGCTTATGAAATATGTGTAATAGGATCTGGTTTTGACAGACTTTTAAAATAAATTGCTGTTATGGTCTTATAATACAGAAGAAAAGATTTGGCCTTGCTTTCCACATGGAACAGCAAGCAATGAGATTCAGGGAGTTCATTACTTCAGGAAATTTTGCGTCTATAGGCAATGTGCAGGAGAACTGTAATCTGTATCAGGGAAGTTTTCAGTCTGGGCTATGGTGGGCATGGGCCATGTGTGTGAAGTGCCTCAGTGATGAAGGTTAAGATCATGAAGTTCAGCTTAAGCTCTGATTGATATCAGCAGAAGTAGTAAAGGAAAAGGTTTGGTGTACTTAAAGTAATATGGGTTGCTGAAGAGAGACTGCAGCATTCAGTACTAGTGGGAGTTTCCCAAGTACTGAAGTTTTTGTGGCCTAGCATATGGCAGCTGAGAACTGGCAAAGGGGGGAATAAATAAAGCCATGTCATCGTCCACCAGCCTAGGATAGAGTCTGCTAGCTAAATGAAGAGGATGGCTTCCTGAACACCTAAATAATAGCACCTAAATAATTGGCCTCATTTTCAACATTGAGCACCTTTCAGTTACCGTTGAGGTCAGTGGGAGTTATTAGTTTCATTTCATCTTATATTTAAATAGTGCTGTTTAGCCTAAAAGATCACAAGCGGAAATTTTCACTTGCTGAGCTACACTGTTTTATGGTGCTCGTCCATACTATTTGACACTTGGACAGAAAGAAAAAGATAATCTAGGCAATTGAAATTGAAGGAGAGAATCTGGGGGAAGAGCAAATACACACATACCATAGGAATTCTTCCAAGACTCAGCAGCTGAAAATGTTTCTTTGAAAAATTTTCTGCACCTTATCACTGTCTCTGTAAGCCCTTCCTTTACCTACAAAAATATGACATCTACCACAGCAGAATAAAATCTAATCCCTTAATTGACACAATTTAAAAAAGTAGGTATGTTCTTTACTCACTAGGTCTAAGTTGATTAGTCATGCTCTCATAAAACACTTTCTTTCTTATAAACAAACTTTTCACTTGATACTTGGTCCTATTAGCTTTGGGGCTTTGGAAAATGTTAAAAATAGAGGCCTGTTTAGTTTATTAGGTGAGTTTAAAGTTTCTTCATTGTTCGATGTCAGAAGAACAATTAAGTTTTATCTGAGCAGAGCAGGGCATCCCTAGACACAGGTTACAACACATCTAGTGATACTATTAAAAGAAAGATTGTTTGTTGTTACATTGGGGGATCCTTATAAAACATCAGGAAAACTGCCTGGAAGAGTATAAATGTGTTCAAGCAATGGAGTGAAATACTCTTAAACTGCAGGGTGATGGCCTCTAGCTGGATAGGTTTTCAAAGTAGCTGTTCTGATGTGATTGTTGCTTTTCCCAACAGTCATAAATTGGATGTACTGGAACCTTTTTTTTTTCTTGTGGCTTCTGCTGTTTGGAGCGCTGGAATTTGTTTCAGAATTATGGTCCAGAATCTAAGCTTCTCTTTTTAAAACAAAAGTACTAAGGTTTATTTCACAAGCTCTAAGCTAGAAACCTAAAGAATCATAACAGAGTTGGATGGTTCCCTCCTGCCCCTGTTATCATAAGGTGGATTCTGTGGCTTACATCCATCTGAAGAAGTTTTGCTTTTTCAAATACAGACCAACACAGTCTTACAAGATTTTACTTTATTTAGTTGTTATAGGCTTTGTTAATGTATGCGTTACTTCTTAACCTGTGATCTGGACTATCTGAAGTGGCCTGTGAAAAGTGACTGGGAAAATGTATGCTATTTAGAAATCTATATTGGTGAAATCCCAAAAGGTGTTGAAAAAGTTGAAAACTGCTCCACAGAGAATAAGAGTTAAGGACTAAGTTTATAACTTGTTCGTTCCTATTATATGCAGCCCTGGTCTGGAAGGTTTTGGTCCAATATAATTCACTATTTTCTCTTTAAGAATATCTCCCTCAGGTAAGTATCCCTTTAGGACTATGTAATTTGGCAACTTTGTGGCAAATACTGAGAACCCAATCCTGTCTGTCAGGAACTCTTAGGACACGCTTTCGTTTGATATACCGCCATCCAAGTTAAGTCCTTAACGTTCCACTTCTGTGACTTCAGAGAATACTTCTTCCACCAGGTACTGAAAATGATCCACCAGGTCTGCACAGCTCTGTAACGAGTGACTGTTTCTGGAAGAGTTCTTCATTCCCTTGCAGACTCTTTGTTTATGAGGCAGTAAAAGATGTTTTTATTCTCATCAGTAAACATCAATTACAGGAGAGAGGGGAAGAACAGCATTAGGGATTACATGGCTAGATCTACTCTAATTAGTCAACGTGGTAGAATTTTTGTGTATTAGATGGCCTGGACCCTTATGCTTTAGCCTACGAAACTTCACTAAATATATCTGGGACTTGCCTTGCTTGAACCGTTGCATGTCTTTAAGAGCTATACTGAGTTAGACTGAAGATTTCACGGTAATGGTAAGAGCTGCATGGGAGGCCGAAGTTCAGATGATCTGGTATCTAGATGACAGACTACTGGAAACCATCTGCCTCATTCAGGTGAGCAACCCATGGTAGGATTGATCTGACCGAATGCAACTCTTTGTATCTGGGCTGGCCTCACTGTATAGTCACTGGAGAGCTGCTTAATGCGTTATCAGTGAAGTCAAGAGCATGATTTTTCTTAGCCTAAAAGACATGTCTAGGACAGGTCAGATGAATTGTGCCTTAAAATCATCCATTTCTCATAATTGCCTGTACAAAGAAGTTTTGAGAGGCTAGTTCAGCTGTAGGTTTATAATGTTAGGTGGGGTAAATCCTTCCACGCTGTCCCAGGATTGGTTTGACTGAGCTTGTCCTCCTCACACATACAGTTTTTATGCATAGACCGAAAGAACAAAAGAAGAATCCCTTCATCTTTTTTTAAACTGGCTATTGAATTAAAAGTCAGTCTGAAGTAGTGCAGAGAATGTACTTCTGCAGCTGCAGAAGAGACTGTTTAGAATATAAATAAAATAGCTCTCAGGTGCTAACCTCCTAGCTTCTTCAGCTCAACTGAACAGAACTTTGTAAACCAAGTACCAACTACATACTTACATACTGCTTAGTAATTCAACAGTTATTTTACTATGAAGTTTAGCATTCAAACAAGTTGTTACAGCTATTTTAAATAGTTTTCCATTTTTAAAAAAGTATAATAAAATATCCACTGTTCTTTATCTGCCCTAGTTTAAAGGAAGCTAAAAATGATCCCCTAAGATATGGCTGACATTGCAGAGAATAGTTTAAGGAAAACCATAAAGGCACTCCAGAATCTGTGAGAAATGGATGAGAAAAGCTTAGGGCTTTCCAATCAGTCAGATGTGTCCAGATCCCAAGACACTAGCTCCACAAACTGTGTAGAGACTAAGAAGAGGAGCCCCAGATGACTCTTTTTTTAATTGCCTTTCTTTAGCCCCTTCCTACTTCTGTTGATAAGATGGTATGGAGAGTTCAGAATTATCACTGGTCTTTTCTTAAATTTTGTGCCTGCTTTGTTTTTTCCACCTTTTTCTGCTTTTTACCTTCTTTGTTATCCTCATTATTATAAAATTATCCTTTCTGTAATCTAAATTGTGCAATAACAAGAGGTGTGTGAGTCATGTTCAGGAGGGACCTGGTTTTTATTCCTGAGTTTCAGTTTTGGTTTTGGGGTACCCTTCAGCAGGTTATTTAATTTTTAGTTCTCCATCTGTAAAATGGAAAGGAGTTTAAAAATAATAATAATAAAGGCATTTGAGAAGTTTCCTGTAGAGAGACTTGCAAATACAAGAGTAAGCTTTGGGGCATGAGGCAAGCTTGACTTGTTTATTTAGACCATTTTAAGCTTTCTTTTAGCCTTTTAAGCAGCTTGGGTTTGGGCAGTATGGTGATCACTACTAGCTGCTGGTAAGGGTTGACCCAGACATGATTGTGAGATTCTTTTGTTTGTTTTTTTTTTTTGCATATGAAATTATAAGACTTATTTACATTCTGCCTACTGTTATTAGAATATACTATGCAAGTGCCAACTGTTCTAACCAGAAGTAATTGGGAGAATTAATAACTCCTGAGACATTTTAGTCTCTTTTGTATCTTTCCTAATTCTTTTGTATCCTTCCTGTGTAATTGCAAGTTACTGGAAATGTAACCCTTTTGCACACTGCTGGTCAGTCTCCTTTGATTTCTGTTGCACCTCTTTTTCTGATGTGTTCTTCTACCAGCCACCTCATGTTCTTCCCCAGATCCTGTTTCTGATCATTGTCCCAAAGCTTGGAAACATCACTTTAATCCGCCTTTCAGGTTTTTTTCTTTGTTCTTGTTATTGATGTTATTTGGCCTGAGTATAAGGCAATATAGTGCATTGTATTATAGTACATTATCATAGAAGATAGAAATGCTCGCACATCTTCTCAGAGCAGAGATCATTTTAAACCAAATCCATCAGGTTTTCTAAAATTAGACAATATTGGTTGAGGGACCCTGTTCACATTTTTTTATGAAGGTTTCTGTGCTGACGCATAGGCACATTAAAAATGGCTGAACTCATGTAAATCTCGCTGGTAAGTCTAGACTTCTTCAGTGTCTAGGTCCTTTCATTATTTACAAGTAAATACATTTTAAAAATGCAGTCATAAATCTTTGAAAACTTCTTCATTTGTGCTCAGTTGAAACTTTGCTAACAGCATTATATGAAACTGCCATCAGTGTAGAAATGTTTTAACTCTCTCTGTATGCAGGATTGGATCCTACTTATAGAAAAGCAGGCTGTGGAATTTATGATGTCTGCTGAATCCAAGTTTTAATAGCTCTAAATTTAAAAAGAAGAAAATAAAATCAGGGACTTGGAGCGTTAAAGCATCTATTTCCGAAGTAAAATAAGCAGAAATTGGGGAAAAGAATTATTCATATCTCTTATTGTTATATTAACATGTTTAGCATATTGCAAAACTGAAAAGCAAAATGCAGCATGTACTTAATGTGGGTTCTTTTGAAATGTATTGAAGATTGGCCAGACAGTACATACCAGGTGATAGAGTGGATGCTGTGTTATGCAAAGCATTAATTGGGAGCTGGGAGACGAGCGTAGATTTGAGGTTCCAAGGACGGCGCTGGCCTCCAGAGCGCTCAGTGCTGAATCATGCTCTCCAAACCTTTCTAGCATTGTAATAGAGATGTTGGCCCACCTCCTTGATCGGTCTGTACTCTGACATTCACAGGAAGCCCTTTGCTGAGATGGCAGGCTGTGATCTTATATGAAGAGTAAAGTTCTTGTTTTCTTCTTTTCTTTATTCTCCTTCTAATAGGTAGGCCTAATATTATTGCAAATTTTCCACCTCCTTCTCAGCTCCTGTTTGTTGTCCCCTTCCTCAACACTGCCTGCTCTGCTCCTTTCTCTGGCCCCTCCTCATTTTCTTTTGCTCAATTTGATGCATTTTGGAAAGTGTATGTTGGGGGGAGGGGGGGTGTTAGAGGTCTTGTGCTCTCTTGTGCCCATGCACATTACACAACAGCACAGCTTTTCCAGGTTTTCACTGACTTAGTAGCTGGGTGCATGCCTGTTTCACTGACATGCATGCATGCTTGGAAGCCCAGTTCCCAGTTTTGAAAATGAGCATGTGGGTCATATCACCGAGACTTCTCTCATAATCGAGCTATTTACACCTACTCGTTTTGTTACCTCTGTGCTCTGCTGCGCCCTTGAGAATTTTGTTGCAGTTTCCCAGCATTCAGACATAAGTATCCTCAGTGGGACTTGCAGATGCCCACATCTTTAGAAAATTAGTGTGATACAGCAACTATGAAACATCCAAAATATACATCACGTAAGGCATGGAAAAAAAAAAAATTAGGCAAGCTACATTAAATAGCATATACATATAAAGGCAACTGAATTGTGATTTCTGTGGGAGCTGTAACAACTTGTTTAAATTTCATGTATCTAAATTCATGTTGCATGTATCTAATGCAAGGATTATATGTACATATAGGGGGAATGGGTTGGTCTGGTTTTGCATCAAGTGTCCTTTCGCTCCAGACCTCCTTAGCTTGCTCTCTAACCAGTCTTGGATTTTTCTTTCTGGGCACAGATCAAAAAAGTGACAGGATTTCCAGGCAGATCCATGGCATATTTAGCTTCCCCAGTAACAAGAGGAATCTCAGCATACAAGATAGCATGATACATCAGCAGCAGAGCTTGTACAGCTAGTCAGTGGGGTCTACAGCAGGGAGAGAACGAGAGGCAGGAATGGATTCCTGCATTCCTGAGAGAATCATCAAAAAATAGAAACAAATAAATAAAAGCCACAAACCATATCAGTCATCTTTTCTTTCACCTACTATTTAGTTTTTCCTATGTTTTGTGGACCTTTCTAAACCTTTTTTTAGCATTTGATTATCACTACTATTTTATGCATAGTGTAATCAAATGTAGACTAACCTTAAAAATTTTAATCTCCTTTTTTCCTCAAATATGTGAATTCTCTAATGTTAAAGGGCAGTTGTCTAAAGAACACTTTGTGTCATGCAGTGTTACAGTCTCTATCACCTACTGCTGCTTCATTTGCACAGGCCAGTTGGTAGGATTTTTTTCTTTAAACGTTCAGTAGCTAAATAAACTTATTTATAGATAGTATATAGTAAGCTGTTCAAATAACAGGTAAAAACTTACTGTATGGGTAAATACTCTGTATAGCCATTGTTGTTGTCCTCTCCCTCCTGCCCCCAGCAGGTCCATCTCATCTCCTATGCATACGCGTGCAGTTTGTTTAACAAGGCTGATTGTTCAGGTTTTTTCTCTTTCCTGATGTCTCACTTTGGGTTAGGCATCATGGACAATTTGACCCTAGGTTTTTTTTACCAAAACTGAGGACTTCCAACATCACTTAATTGTACATGAAGCTTTTCAGATTTTCTTGTGGTTGCATAGATGGCTTTGAAATAGTCGGTTCTCCCTGTGTACGTTCATAAGGGGTTTCCATCCCGTTGTATTCACTTTTTCTTCTGGCGCTCTCTTTTAAATTCATGCAGTGGATTTGGCAGTAGTGTAAGTGGTGGATGACGACATTTTAAATTACTATGAGATCCACTGCTGAAAATGCTGCATGTGAGCTCAGTGTTGTTAAAGATAGTGTTGATGTGATATCTTGAACTGGAGACTGTGTTTCTGCAGAGGTTCTTGAATTACTGCACAGGGCAAACCCTAGTGCTTGCATTGTGTAATGTCCTTTCCTAGCCCATTGTTTTCTTTTAAATCATTTTATAGTTCAAATCCATCTTTGTCGCGCGTGTCTCCTTTGTTCCTCATCCGCCTGCACCCTCCCCTATGCCAACAGCAAAATATTCTTTGGTCAGAATTAAATACTAACTTTATGATAGAAGTGTCTTAAAAAAGAATAAACGTAGTTTTAAGCATAAATGTGTAATCCACTGGAAAAGTGAAAATGAAGTGCTGGAAAATGCCAGGCTGTAGTTCATAGGCAGCAGCATTTAAATGGTTTGCTGTAATCATATTAGGATAGAATTAAACTGAATTCTTTATTTTGTACTGCAGTGAAATAGGACTGTTAGTGATCACTTTCTCCTCCCTCTTGCTCTGATGATTAGCGTGAAAACTCGAGCAGCAAAAATTATGGGAGTTCTGCAGCAGTGCACAGAGAAACTGGTGTGAAAGAGTCTGAGTTGAAGTTTTGTGTCCTTGCACATGAGAGCTCTGGTGCTTTCCTAATAGACTGAAAATGAGACTACTGCTGCTTTATAAGAGGTCTGTTCCAGCCACATTGCTCTACAGCTTGGCAGATGGTGGCATGTGAATGGTTTCATATTGATTGGATGGATTTGCCTCAGGGTAAGAGGAGTGTGGGTCCTTAAAGATGTACTTCCAGCCTTTTTTCCTTTTGGTTTGAAAAAAGATGTATATTTATAAAACATTTTTCTTTAAATCAGTGGAATGTGTGGTAATCAAAGCACTGAAGTTACCTGGAAATAAAAAGTCCTTAAATAGATTATCACAAAGACCAGAAAGCCAAGAATACTCATTTATTAAATGATTACATTTTTACATTAGAAGAAAGTGACACTTTTAATTAGGGTTCAAGGCATATGGTGAATGAGGAAATAAGCTTATTTCATGCAAACAGAAATCGATGCAAATAACCTTTCTCCTCATATAAAAAGGGATGACTTGAAACTCAATACATATTCAAGAAGGTTAAGTCATTACTGCATCACTTTAATATTAGTTAAAGGCCAACAAAGAAAATCATTGCTGTGCATATACTTACTCAGCAAGGATTGCTATATGTGAAAGAATTGGGTGATGGTACTTGTAAGTGTTAAACGCGAAGAAACCCCTATTCATATAATGCTTTTATTCCTTAGCCTCAGTATATAACCTCTTGGGTTCTGCCTTAGCATAGGTAGTTGAAAAAGGGCCCTTAATTCTCACAGCCATTCCTGCTAGCCAGTAAAGACAGGCTTTTGTGATCCTCTTTGTTCATTGTTCCTCCTTACACCTCTGTCTGTGCTTTAATCTTGTAAATGTTGTTTTTAATTTCTTCAATGCAAGTGTCCTTTTTACTGTGTTTGTACAGCACCTAACACAAAGTATTCTGATCTAATTCAAGCCTCTGGGTGTTGCTGTAGAGCGATGAGTAAAGAAAAAAATATATATATAGTAATAGGAGTATTCCTTGATGTATTTGACCTTAAATAAGGCAAAAACCATTTCTGAATAGCTTGCAGACATGTGGTGGGGAGGGTTTGATAACTTAGACTTAGGTGCTGTTGAAAACCGTCTTTTTTATATATATATTTTAGACTTGTGCTCTAATGCGTGTAACAGTGATTACATAAATTAATTTAAGCCAAAATACATCAATAGCAATATTTTATCAAGTTGTCTTCAATTTTGCTTGAAGGTATAGTTCATATTTTCTAACAGTCTACCCACATGTGAATTATTTATATGTTGAATTTTATGTTTTCTTGAAACACCATTGTCATGCTGAGCTTGATGTTAATTTTTTCTTCTGCAATAGAGAGCATTTCTATGGGTGTACTTTCTCTGTTAATTACACTTTATTACCTGAATTGATTGGTTTTTTAATCGTTTAGTTCATTTTTGCTGAATGAAACACTCTGGCATAAATTTTAAGGTCCCTTTAAAAAAAAAAAAAAATCACTGGTAAAAGTTAAGTGATTTAGGATTTTTGTTCGGTCTTACTCTAGGGAAGGAAAGGGCACAAAACAGTGCAAAATGTTTTTTTTTTTTTTTTCCCCCCCTGTTTTCCTGCTTGATAAATGGGGGGTGGGGGGGGGGGGAAATTGTGCTGTATATCACAACCAAAAGCTATTCCAAGAAAAATCTTTAAGATGGTTACTTGAATCTGTGTACACTGCCCACCTGGTGGTTATGGAGTGAACTGTTACTTTAAAGAATAGTTTAAACAACAGCCATGTTTGGGGCAGGCTAATCTTGCAAAGAGAGCAGTACATATAACAGGAGTCTACTGTATGATAAGGGGAAAATTCAGCTCACTGACTAGATGTTTTAATGTGCGAACTCTAGGGAAATAACATATTGACTATTCTGTTGTGCGCAAGAAAATTGAAGAACCCTTTGCAGACAGAGGGCTTGCAAAGGATTCTTTCTGTTCCTCTTAACCAAAATCTGTGGCAAGATGTTTGAAATCAGCAGGACGCTTAATGCTGCTTTGTTAAATAATGAGGTAATATTTTGTCACTTTTTCTGGGCAGCATCTGTTTTTTCTCCTTTTTCATATGTTTATGAAGGATTCAGTTTAATCTTACGAAAGTAGGAGATTAAAAAAATCATTCTTCAATTTATTATTTTTTTTTTCCTTTTGATGCTTTTGGAGAATTGGGTTGGCTTTTATTTGCGGTTTCAATCGGCTGCTGTTGCCTAGGACATTATGCCACGTAAGGCTTCTAAACTGCACAGAGTAGGTAGTTATTAACGCTGAATTGGCTTCTGGTATAGTCCATCTGGGCTCTGTATGAGAGAGCTTGCTAGCGGCTACTGATGCTAAGATACCCGCAACCTTTGGGATGTATGCGTGGTGGAGAGGGGCTCAGTGATATGAGATCACTTCTTTTAAGGGAAACTGTCATTAATGAGTCAAGAAACTGCTCATTTATGGTAAGGAGAGGGAGGGGGGGTTGGGGAAACAACCCTGTGATTTCATTTTGATATTGGATTAGCTGTTTAAGACAAGTTTCTTTTTTGTGGGGATGGAAGATTGCATTAAAAATATGCTTTGCTCAGGGGCTTACTGGCTGATTCTGGAGAGGCTATATTGAGAATTTGATGCTTTACAAATGTGTCACAACTGCGATGCAGTGGTCAGTCACTCACCCTGAGAGAGAAATGGTAGTATTGGAAACACGAGAATAAGGTTGACTTTTTCAACAATAGGATTCTGCCTTTGTCTTTACAGAGAGAGGCCTCTGAGGACGTTTGAGCGTTTGTTTTAGCGTTCCTCGGCAGGACTGAATGTGAGGGGTGTTTGGGGGAAAAGTGGTCAGCGTACAAAGTACCTGGATTTATAGACTGTTAAAATAGCTAATTGTTTAGAAGCACAGGGTGCAATTATTGTTTCAGAAAAATGGCTGAATCTTTTGATGTGTATAAGAAATGTATAGCAACAAAGTAGGCTGAAGTTGAAAAGACTTAAAAATAATTTCTCGATTCCTTCTGCAGTGTTATTAACCCCTGAAGAGACCTTAAGTAAAAATTTGCATTACAAATTTAACTTTAATATTCAATGTATATTTGCACAAGAGTCTATGGTAATATACTAGCTCTGTAGCATTTCGATGCCAGTGTATTCACTCTAATAGGTCACTTAGTATTTGAGTTAGGAAATCAATCTTAGTTTAATCTTTTCCAGTTTTTACTAAGCTACAAATGTGCTCAAAAAGATGCATGGTAAGAGAAATCCTCTGCAGCCTTTGAAATTGCTCGTATTTTAATTGAATTCAGTGCTCATTCCACAAATAGGTTGCATGGTGCTTTTAAATGCTTGGTCTTTTCTTTCTTGCTTGGTCTGTTTGTAGCTAGATTTGTACAAGCTTACTATATTTCATATATTTTATTGGTGTGTTTGTGTGTGGGTTTTAGTGTGTCTATGGCTTAAAGAAATTTAAAATGTACTGAATGTCAGTTCTGAGCTTAACAGTTCTTAGAGCATATTTATCCTTCAAAAAAAAAAAAAACTATAGAACAATGATTTTTCTGATTACGTATTTTTGAAAGTGTTTTTAGTGTTTTGTAGCCAGGTTTTGTTTCTCCAGAAGAGCGAAGTGAGCTTATATCATGGCCCATCCTAGCTTTCTCCGTTTTTAGCTCTTAACGTTTAAAAACGCTTGCAGTGATATTGAATCTTTAAAAGCCATATTTAGCTGTTGACTAGAATGATAAAATTAAATGATTCCTATGTATGTTTATGGATTAATACGCGGTCGCTTTAGTTTAGGCGAATGTTAATTCAAGGTTAGTTGCAATTATAGGATGCCATGCCTTGTTAGTTTGGCCAATACACGCTTTCAGAAAAATAGCTCCTCAAGTCAGAAAAGAAATGAATGCATCGTAATTAAAAGAATTTTTAATAAACTTGCTGTGGCTGGGAGATGGGAAAATATTGCTGTTTGAAATTGAAGTTTTGTTAGTTTGTCAGTGGAAGCGAGTGGAGGATTAATGGGTGTTCATTGTTAAGTTAAGCACGTTCCTCTCTAAGGCTGGAAAAAAATTTCTTTCAAATGCCCAGAGTTAGTCATCATTTTATTTCCTGTAAAGTTGGAGAATAACGAAGTGAGGTAGCGAAATAATTCTAAAATACTACTTTCATTCTGTGAGAATGTTCTGATAAATAGATGTCTGCTGTGCTTTAGACAAAGTCAAGTGACAGGAGTATCAAATCTAGTGCTAAAAATATATATAATTTTGAAAACTCTTACCGCTAAAGGAGGCAAGAGTAGTTGATTAATAAAATCAATAGTACCTAAAAATAAATGCAGTTTAAATGCACACTGAAGTGCTTTTGTCGTATCTTTAAGCCTAGAGGCAGATCATTAAATATGCATTTCTCCGGAAAGCAACTGTCTCAAAAGATAAGGTGGTTAAAATACTCTGGACCTCAAAGCCATGCGTGCAAGAGGTAAGAAGATGTAGTCGCTGAAGCATGGCTGAGGTACGACATCTCCACAGCAGAGGCTTACAGACTGTGGATGTGGCCTGCAACTGTTACTGTACTTGTGGGGTGGGAAGAGGTAAAAATACATGTATGTGTGTTGTTTCTTCAACTGGGCCTTAATTACTAGACACAAGCAGCAGTTCAGAAATCTGGTCTCTGTTGTTGTAGAGGTCACCAAATCATTAACATTGTCAATCTGGCGGTAGCTAATTTCAATAGCACCTGATGTTGCAACGCCTCCCTTAGTGTCCCCGGCCAATCGGCGCCCGGCTTCTGCTGACAGATGGTCCCATAAATGGATGTAAAAAGGAGACGCTGCAAGCCAATTTCAGCAAGGCTCTGTTCAGTTGTTCTTATCTACATCCTAGAATCGGGGGGCTTCAGCACAGTGCGCTTTTTTTATTCTTTTGCTGCACAAACGTCTGCACTGTGCTTTGTGGATCTTTAAAAAATAATAATAAAAATAATTCCCTGAAACCTTAGCAAATCTTTAGAAGAGTTGAAGCCTTTCAAGACCCAATATTTGCCATTAAGAATGGTTATGGTAGGTATTAGTAGATTTAAAATCTGCTTATAGCAATTTTATATATATATAGATAGATATAGAATCTAACATATAGATTTCCCCAAATCTGCATCATTCTCAGTCTGTGTTTTCACATGAATTTAGTTTTCTGCTACTGATTTGTTTGTACATTATCTCTCCCTTTTTTCCTCTCCCTTTCTCTCTCCCCTGCTTTCTCTGTCTCTCTCTCTCTCTCTCGCTCTCCCTTTCTTTCATATTTAATGTGTGCGTATCCTTTAATAAAGGATGTACTTTGTCATTTTAAGGTAATTGTGATTTCTCTCAGAATAAAGAAATAGCTCATTTCTAATGCAAGGCTGGTATGTGGCTAACTGAAATGCAAAAGGAAGAAGAGGCTTTTTTTTTTTTTTTTTTAAGTGGCGGGGAGGGGGGAGTTAATTTCCACATTGACATTTTGGAGATACAAATGCGGAGCAAAATCCTTGGGAGGAAAAAAAAAAAAGCCTCGAGATTGGTAATTTTCTTTTGGTGGACTGCGCAATAGGTATGGTAATTTTAAAGAGTGATTTATATGAGCTTCAGTAAATGCTGCATATTGTATTTCAAAGAGTTTCCTGTCATGACCTCATAAAAAGAGGAGGAGGCTTGTATGTGTTGCAGCGCCTAGTATATGTCGATTTTGTTGCATCGTTGGGCAGCAGCACTGTAAGAAGGAATGTCAGCTTTTACATAACGTTCTTCTTGCTTTTGACTCTGTGAGGGGCTGTGAGGGTCCATCTTTGTGATCACAGATGGAGTGGAATGGCTTGAAAATGGTAAGTGAATGCCGAGAGGCTGCTTGCAGGTTTTGTGTAGCTTCTGTGTGCCTCATGAATTTCTTTTGTTTCGGGTAGCAGATTGCGAGTCATAAATAAAATTGCAGATCCTTGTTTATTTTTACGAGATATATATATATATATTTAACGTATCTAACTGTGATGGCACTTCACGCTGTTTGCATTGAACGTTGCATTTCAGTGAAGCAAGGATGGTCTCTGCTGACAGGCACAATGTCATTGTACTGTATATGCCGATCGGATCAGGCAGCAGATGATGCCTTTTAATCTTCATTTGTATTACACCAGTGTTAAATACAAATCTAATAATCACCTCTAAAATTTAGGTATTATGTTTCTTATCGAGGAGGTGCTGTAGTGGATAGAAGGGTGTGTTTTTTTGTGTTGGGTGGGGGGGGGAGGGAGTTGTTTTGTTTTTCTTTCTTTCTTTTTTTTTTTTTTTTAAATACTGGGAGAAGTCAAAGCCATTTATGTGAAAATAGTATTTCTATTTTTAGAATATTCTCCTGGCAGAGAAATCGGAATGTGCTCGTCTCGTTTCTCTTTTATGCCTTCCTTACAGATTGTGCAAAATGGCATGATCAAATACAACTATTAGAGACTTTGAATTTTACAGAACAGTGCAATTCGAGGGTGGGGGTGGGGGAGGAAAAACCTTCACAATGCGCCGCGCTCCTGCAAGGGCTGCTGCTTGCTCCTTCCCTTCGTTTAACGTTTTGCAGACTTTTTGCCGTGGATATTTATTATAACTGGGAAACAAAGCGACGGTCTTTTCCCATTCTTACAGGATTGTCTTTGTCTAGCTGCTTGTTTTGATGGGTGTAAAACAAATAAGATTAGACTGAGCAGCCGAACTGAAAGCGATAGCTGGGAGGAAAAGCCAATGAAAGGTTGCCGGGGAAACGAGCATAGGGGAAGCTGAGTGGGGGAGCAGGTGGCAATCATGTGGGAATACTGCAAACAGTGTATTTAAAAAAAAAAAAAAAGGAAAAAAAAAACAGGGGCTACCTCGATTATCTTTGCTGTTCTTTGTGGCAGTCACAACTTTAATTATTCTTTATAAATAGGTGTTAATTACATTTCTGGCTCAGGCTCACAGTGATTTCTAGAAATCTGTTTTTAAGCATCTGTTCTTTCTCCTCTGCAAAAGAAGGTTATCTTTCTTTTTTTTTCCTCCCTTTTTTTTTTCTCCTGCTGTGAAATTGTACGTGCAAAAAATTGCAAGGAATCCTGTGAGGCAGTATTAAAAAAAAAATGTAAATTATATTGAATGAAGTTGACAGAGGTATAATAGTGAACTCCCACAGCTGATAGCTTCTGCAAATCATTTCTTAGAATTTTCCAGCAAATGTCCCTATGAGAACAGTAGGTAGAATGAATTTACCCTAAGCAGTGATTTTGTGTTAAGTGATATTGGTATTTTTACAAAATCAGATGGTTATATGGCAGAATAATCAGTTCAGGGGAGTTCATCATATCCTACAGTTTATGCATTGAGCAGAATTTACAAAAATAATGAGATTATTCTGCTCTTGGTCTCCAGCCCCACCTTTAGCCACAGTCTATTATATCTCTACTGTGGCAAAAACCACTTTCCATGTCAGGCTTCCTTGTGGCAACTTTACTTTTACACTGCAGCTGAATATTTTGCTAATTGTGATGGTCTCTTATTATGGTGGCGAAGAATAATGTGAAATAGCAGAAGTGCAGCTTTAAACAAGGCTATTGATGCTAGAAGTGTTGAGCAGCCTAGTAGGCTAGGAAGTGATAGACGGTAGCGTAAAAGATATAAAAATGTGGTTGCCCAGAAAATGCTCATCTATCACACATCAGGAGGCACAAGAGAAGCGAAGCAAGGATGGAGAACACGCCTTTCTTTCTGTCTCCACAATTTTAGATATTTTTACTTTCTTTCTTTCTCTCATGCAGGATTGCTTTGAATGCAAATTCAAACAGCAGTGCTTGTGCTAAGTTAAAAAATGAGCAAAAAGAAATAAAATCTCCCTTTTAATTTGCTTTGTTTTAAGTATTGCCTCTGCTGCAATCCTTTCTGTAGAGAAGTAATTGAATGGCCCCCTGAAAACTACACTGCTTTACACTGTAAAGGAAAAAAATCTTGAGGATGTGTGTGCATGTGTAAAATTGTGTATCTTATAGTTTGTGCATGTACACACAGCTGTATTCTGACATATATTGTAGAGTTATACATGAGAGTAAAAAAAAAAAAAAAAAATTCTTCTGCCCAAAACAGAGATACTGTGTTCTAAATCTGTTAACTCAGTCACGAGAATAAATAAGGGGGGCTTTTATTATACACAGCTGCATTGTTTGTTTTAAGAGTCATCAGCTAGCAGTTACATTTTCATTTTCTGTTCAATTTGGGATTTTTTTAAAAAGATTTAGAAATAATGTATTTCTTGGTTTATGGCGCACGTGTTCCTGCCCCGATCTTCCTCTTTTCTTTGTTTTAAGATTATATTAATGAACATAGCCTGCACGTACATAGTGACATTCTCTTTTTTGCATGTAAAAGACTGCATTGTGGATCCTCATAGAGAAAAATAGCTAAGTTAATGAAATTTCATTAAGATTTCCATATCTGCTAAAGAAAGATTAAAACATAAAACCTCTTTCTGTTCAGACAGAAAGGTGGAGAAAATGTAGTTGTCTTCAGACATGGTATTTAAAAAAAACTGTCTTTATGAACAACTAGTCAGAAAGAATGAAATGTTACATTTAGGTATTGATGCAACATTGATAGCAGCCATCAGTTTAAAATCCTCTTCCCATCTACTTTGCTAATCAAGTTCCCATGTTAGATACAAAGATGCTCCTCCACTGTTGACTGGCTTGGTAGCCTCCTTTGCTTTCTCTCCCTTTATTAATTTTACCTTTTTGAGCTCTCTCAAAGTGAGCCTGAGCTGTTGTGACAAAGGATGGTTACAATGAATTAGAAGGGGTGTATTTAAAAATCCAATTTGAATGGGTTTGGAATAGTCTTCATCATCTTTATTTGGTCCTGTTAAATATTTTGACTCTATTGAAGAAAATCCAGTTGCGTTAATCTTACGTGTATTTAATGTATTAATTTTTTTTAAATAATATCTTCTAGGTTACAGTGAAATTTTTCTTCAGCCTGCCTACTTGGTATGCTGTGAGTGTATTAGTTAAATGCAGGTTATTTTCTGTGTGTAATTGTCATGCTCTTGGTACATAACCTATAGCCACTCTCCACCCCAAGCTTTTTTTTTTTTTTTTTTAAAGTAAAATAAAGCATTATTGCATCCCATATTCTAGCAGGGGAATTTGTTGTTTTCTTTGGTAACTTGCACTTTGGAAATATTTCAGCAAACACCCCAGGCAAGAAATGGGCAGTGGTGGAGAATTTTGTAGTGAGAGAGAGGGAGATGCACATAACTTGACAAATCCACTTGTCTGTTTCAGCAATCTGTGTCCACTAGACAACTAATTTACATGCCTGGACACATTAAAATGTACATTTGTTTGTCTGTGGGACAGCTGACTGGATACACTCCGATGCACTGGCAAATACTGCAATGCAGTATTTTTTTCAATGTCATTGGGGTTTTGGGGGATAAGTGGGCACAAACAGTCTTTCTGTAAGAGAGACAGTGTAAAAAGCATGGCACCTCTGTAGGTGATGGGCTAGATTTTGCAAAATGTGTTAATCTGTGATGGAAAGTGACCCCTCCCCCATTACACTCCTCTGTGTGTGTGTTTCTCTGTCTCGCTCTCTCTATCTCTTTCTCTTTCTCTTTTCCTTCCTGAGCAGGATGGAGGAAGAGATGAGTATGCATGTATTTTTGTGTATGTGTTCATGCATGTGTATCTTCCTCTCTTTTGTATGGATGTTAAAGAAAAGGTTGGGATTTGTATGAGAACAGAAAAGGCATTCACGTAATATAATACTTTTCCATCGTTCGTGTAAAAGTCCAGTTACCAAAAGCATAGGACTTCCAAGTAACTTTAAAAGCAAGAGGCATTTTTCATTCACTAAAGAATGTTGCAAAGATAAGGGTAACATTTCTGTTCAACAAGTATGATAAACTTAATCCTAATAAAATCAGTATTTAATGTGGACATGTACTTAGACTTAGCCTTTGCATTTGAGTACGTTTAACCATTTGAGATAACGCAAGTGAAGACGTTGAAGAAACGGGTATTCAGGTACTATTTGCTTTCTTTTTTTCTCTTACTTCAAATGATCCATCCTTACGTTCTAAAATCCTGGAATATTTTAGGTTCAGGGGGCTTCTGTAGGTCTCTGGCTTTACAGCAAGAAGAAGAAAAGAGGGAGAAAAGGTCTCAATGTGTCAGAGGCAGTAATTGTGTAAAATTAGCCATCTAGAAAAGGAAGGAAAGGCTTGGAGGAACGAGAATGAGGCACAAATATGTGAAACTGCACTGTGCTAGTCGGGGAGATAATGAGTGATAAATTTGAACTGGTGCAGTGGTGTGATGCCCATTAATTTCTCAGAACCTTGACTTTGCAGGTTTGTTACTTGCTTTGCTGTTCACACTTTTAATTATAGCCAGTTTGGGATGATAGCTTGGGGCATTGAAGATGAGACCTTTTGTTTGTTGTTTACTTATTTAAGTATTCAGGCAGAGAGTTTGCAATAGCATTGCAACATCGGTGTTAGGAATCGAATACTTTCAGATGAGATTGTAAGAATACAATTAGTTTTCGTAACTACCTCACGTTGTCTTATTACGGCATTTGAGTTACTTGCATATATTCATTAAGAATTAGCTCAGTGGCACCAGTGTTAGGTTTATTTTTATTTTTCTGTAATGATAATCCATGTTTTCCCCAGCCATTTTGGAGATCTTAATGCATTATCTTTTCTTTAGGGCCCTATAAAGTAGGGAACAAGCTGAGAGTCATTCTCACCTATTGTTCTGTCCTTGATTGTGTCTTACCTGAAGACTTCTCTCCCCAGTGAAGAAAATAATCTGTAAGAGTCAGAAAATGCTGCAAGCCAGCAAGGAATCCTTAATTAAATGGGAAGAAAAGACAGAGAGGCTACTTTTTAAAAATGGGATAACTAAAGCATTGTGCATGCTTTCTGGAAATGGTGTAGTCACACACTAAAATACAAGCCTGGCTTTGGCAATATTTAGTCATGATGTGTATAAAATTCGGTAGTACGCCTTTGTTGCTAAGGCATACGCAATTGCGTCAGAGATGCTGTTGTGATGGGAAATTATATGTCCTTGAATTCTGCAAAATACTTTTTGTAGGGTTCACTTATTTTAATTTTTTTAATATTAAACTCCCTCTTATTACTAGACAACCTCCCATACGTTACGGTTGATATTTTTCCCAATCTGGCGTTGTGCATCGGTATTTTTCAGGAACAAGGTGGTAGCGTATTTGACTGCTTCTGAGCAGCCAGAAGTCTTGAAGGTAAAGGAAATACGATACTGTATATTTGCTGTAAAACAGATGCGAATGACTATCAGAAGTTGTTCTGTAATTTGTAATGCTTCAAGAAAGTTCCACGCAGAATGCTCTTCTGTTCACTTAAGTGATGTGCTGTGTTGGCAAAGGACAGTGATACCGCTGGAGGCTTTCCAGTAGCGTAAGTCCTTCAAATCCAGTCATTTCACTGCGTATCTGGGTACGTTTGCTGAGGTGTGAGAGGAGAGCCAAACAGCTCCCTCTGGTTTCAGCTCCCTCGGGGACATCTGATGAGAACTTTGTCCCATCTGACCCTCCATGTAGAGACCAAAAATTGCTACTGGAGCAGGTAACTGAACCGTCCTCGGGCCTTGGCCGTTGGCCTATAATTGCGTGCATCCTAGTACGGAGTACCATTTGTTTTTTCTCTGCACTTTGAGGTACTTAGTCCTAGACTGAGTGCTTTTAAAAGCTTTTGCAGGTACATGAGGATGAAGGAAGTTTGTCCTTTTTCCTTATGAGTCTTTCATTGTCGCGTACTTAAAAAGTAGCAAAGACGACAATACTTACAATTTATAATTTAAAATAGATCTGACTCATCTTGTAGTATTATGTTAAAATAGCCCAATGAGAATGTAGAATTCTAGGAATTTTCTCTATTATATTTATTGCATTACGGTTGCCGAAAGTCCATGTTTTCCCATTGCTATTAAAAGCGAAAGTGACTTTGAGAATTATTGTTAGACTAAACTTTCTTGGAAGACTTCACTTTTTTATTGTTGTTATTCAGTATATGGATTAATTTGAACTCTTATCTGCCATACACTTAACGATGTGTGGAGATGAGCCTGTTTATAGTAGTTCTGGTTTGAGAGAATCATAGTAAACTACACAGGCAAAATACAGATTAACTTTTGTACTGATTCAAATGTTAATTGTGGGGTGGAGGCCATAGCTTTTCTAGGTCCTTTTTAAGATGGTACGTAGCCTCCTATTGTCTTCAGCAATTTGGTATCAGGTTGTGTAAAATTCACAATTCAACAGCATTAAACAACTCCTGTTTAAGTTAACTATAATGTAGTGAAGCGTTAATACATTCTGCATTTGGAATCGGAGGTGTTTGGGGGTAGTGTTATTCTGTTTGCTTGTTTTACTTTTTTGTGTGTGACTGTGTTAATTGCTGTCCTTATTTGTCTTCCTAATAGTAATCCTTGATCTTCAGATGGTGGTCAGGGTCCTTTTGCTATGTGCAAAAGAGACTGAGAACTGAGGGGCAAAAACTCATCTTTTTATTTCTGTACGTTCTGCACATTCGTGACGCTATAGAAATAATACGTGTAAACAAATGCTGCTTAAATAAAAATAGTTCTAATACTGTTCCCTGTATATCTTTGTTCCAAATGAAGTTACTGGCAGTCGATGAGTAGGGGGAAGTTGATTTTTAGCACAAAGCGTGAACGCTGGAAATGCTTCCTAATATGCGTGTGCCAGCTATAATGTGGCAATATTGCTATTAATTTCCTTCCTGTAAGAGCAGCTGTTCAGGGAATTATCCCTTTGCTTGATGCAGGGTCCTGAAAAATTCAGTGCACGGCTCCTGGAGTGGTTGTGGCCATTTTTAATATGACCATTGATGGAAACTAACTCCATAATCTAGCACAGTAGCATATTGTTCTTTTGACTAACTGGGCCAGGACAAAATTATCATTTTCTATGTTTCGTGTACTCTGAGAGATTGCGGAGTGCACTTCAGAATTTGACATTGTGTTTGATAATTTATAGAGCACAGTTTATATTTAACTATAGACACACTAATCCGGGAAAAAGAGTAGTATATTTTTAGAATCCTTTTTTCTTTTCTTTTTTTTTCCTGCGCTTGTCATTATCCAACTACTGAAAGAAGTGTTCATAAATGTAGATGCTCAGTGGGATAGAAATTATTGTGTTTAATTTCCATCATTTATCTTTGCTGTATACAAAAATAAATGTTATCTGTGTGATGTTCTTTGTGATTATCAAACAGCTTTACAGTAGTAGGTAGCCATGGTAGCCACTGGAGGAGCCGGTGGTCTTCTGCAGTGATTTAATACTGGATTGCACTATGGTGCCTAGACTGAACGCCTGGCAATCAGAGGTGCTTCAGTGGTATTATCTTTAATAATGACACAATGTCATTGTCGAGATTTCCTTGAGGTGAAGCACACTGATCGACTGGATCCAGCTCTAAACAAGTTTAAAAAGTCATATCTGAGTGCTGAGTATTATAAAGGAAAACTAGCCAAAAGAAAGGACATCAGTTTGATTATTTTGACTTCTTTTTAGTATTCCAGTAAGCTGTTTTGATGTGGCTAGGCTGTTAGAGATTAATAGACAGAAATGTCCTAATAATACCGCCATTTTTATGGTTGTCTGTTGACATCGGAGCAGAATATAATGTTTTGATTTCCCACCCCATAGATGACGTGGGACCCATTCTGTCAATACGTGCGTGCATCTATCTGAGCAGGGGCCGAGTTTGGCAGGACCACTCTTGGGGTGCGTTAGCATAACTGCATATTGAGTAGGAATGTGCTTTCCCTGAAGTCTGTAGTTTTTTTAAGAGGAATTTTGAAAGATTTTGAATTTATTGGAATTCAATATATGTTCATTTATTTGAATAAGAATTGGGGAATTTGAATGTGAATTTGTTTGGAAATTTGAGGGAGAAATTTTCTGTAGAAATTGGAATAAGGAGGATGTTTGATTTGGCCTATGACATGTTTTTCTTTCTTAATACAGAGATTAATAGTTTATGTTCAGGATAAACCACTAGAATCTCGTAGCCTGACCTGTGGCAGATAAACAGATATGTGCTTGCTATTTTGTCCTTTAATGACGAGTAATATATTATTAATCTATGGTAATGGTCTTTGATCTCAGCATAGGTACTTCCATGCATGAGATCTTTCCAGTCTAAATATATTTTTGAGATGCTTCTCCCGTACAGTATATTAAACCCTTACAATATATTAAAACTTACTCTCATTTAAGCCATTACATAGATGCTGCTTTTGTGATACCATCAGAGTAAACGGCTACCTCTGTACACTGAAAGGTCATTTATAATTATTTTTCCACCAGAAATTTCTCAAATCCTCAACTTTTGTTTTCCTTTCATGACCTCCAAGATGGCAATGGCCGTATTACTTTGAAGCAATTTGTTGTAACTTTGTCTACTGTATGTGTGGTGTGGAAGTGAGAATCCTTATTTTTTCATAAAAATATTTTCATAAGCAATGTTAGTTTGGAACAGGACTTTTGACTTAGAGGTGAATTATAGAAAAGCTGTGCATTTCTTCTTTATTACTTAGTAATCCAGTTGAGCTTAAGATTGGACAAGGAAATACGTTGTTAATTTGCAGTAAGCTGACGTTCCTAATGAAGGAGTTGCAAATTCTAATGTTTGATTAAGTCCTGTTTTGGAGTCTGTATCTCTTAAACCCACAGGCAGTGGTATCCATAGAGGTGTTGTTGCGAACAGCCAAGATGTACACATGTTGATTAGTGCTTCCTAATTGCATTTACCTGTGTGCCTTCATTAAGGCCCTGTTGAGGACAGTGTCTAAAATATCGTGGTTGTGGTGTGCATCTTGCTAAGCCATCAATTCCTGCATAATATAAGCCTTTATTTGCATGAAAAATATATGGGTAGCATTTAAAAAAAAAAAAAAAAAGCATATGGCCTAGGAACTGAAATCTTATTGCAGTGAATATTAATGAAACTAAGTCACTTATGGGCTTTTGAATTGTGGCTATTGTTTCCAGAACTCTGATGTAGTAACAGCAGTGGGAGGGCCCTAGGGTTCATGGGTAGCCTGCTCTATCCTTTCTTTGGCTTTAGCTTCTGATGAGTAAACATTATTTAGGTTTTTCACATCTTGATCAATAGCATGGTTTTACAAGATGGTGCGCAATACAGCTTCCACTATCTAGATTTTTGAGTTGCAAATGATTCTAGACTATTTTCTTAAAGGAAAAAACATAAAGTGAAATTGTGACAGGTCTACAGTAGCTGAAGACTTGCAGCTGTCTGCTTCTTACACTAACATGTGCATACCCGTGGGAATCTGTGCCTGAATACACAATGCAACGTACATTTTCCCAAGTTGGTAATATAATTCAGCAGTAAACTAAACAAATAGGTAGTGATTGGGAAACAAAATTCTGAACTGAGAACAAAGCTTAGAAAGTAACCAAAAACATTAAAAGATTTTCTTAACTTCCTTTCCTTTTTTATTTCAGTGTATTTTTAGGTTGTATGTCCTTTAGTCTAAGAAGCTGTCTTAGACATTTGTTTCTGGTATGCTCTTTTATTACTATTATTATCTAGTATCCAGACATTTGGGAAACCTCTTCAGTCTTTCAGGGTTTGCCTCGTATAGTCGTTGTTTGATTTTTTTTTTTTTTTTTTTTTTTGTTTCTTTTTTACCACCCTGCTAGCATGGAATTTAAATACAATTTTATTTAGTGTTGCCCTCTCATTTTTCCCAAGATGGACAAGGCAGTCCCTGGGAGACCTCAGTTGCCTTTGCGGTATCAACTGCTTAATAAAATGGAATCCATGGGGGAAAGGAGGATGTTTTCATCAAATTTTGTCTTGGAGCCCCAAAGAAACGTCTCATCTCAGTATTGAGATTGTTTTTCAAGCTACTTTCACCTTCATGTGCATCTTGGAAGAACAAGCAGTAGATCCAAATAAAAAGCCAGCAGGGAATAAGGAGCAGTACAGAATGATTAAACAAACAAAAAAAAAACCTATAAAATTTTAGTTGCTGGTTGTCTGATACATATTTGACAAAAATAGAAGGGTGAGGAGGAAATAGATGTTCCTTCAGAAGGTAGAGCCTGACCACACCGCCTTTGTTCTGGCTTAAAAAACATACAGGCCTTTGAGGGGCTGTGGTGTGCAGCCCCCTGGGCGAAGCAGGTGAGCAAGAGCCATTGTTGGAGGTGTCAGAACACGCAAGTGGGACAGCGCCCTGCTGCTGGCCTTTGTTACCAGCTGGGGGCTGTCGGACATGAGGAGCTGTAGGGGCTCTTCACCTGAGTTAATTGTGTAACCCTTACAATAGAATGGCAACACACCCATCTTCCTTCTGGGGTGTTTTCTATGATCGCTTTTTCCAAAGCGGTGTTCCAGAGCTTGATTTGAGTACTGTAAAATCAAGGCTATATTCTCCCATATCTTCATATGTAAATTAACTTTAATGACAGAAGTGATTACAGACAAATTCCAGTGAAGCCACTCTAAATGAAGAAGGTAGAAGAGGCTGGCTTTCTAGCAGTCAAGTCACTACAAGTCAGTTTGTCTTGGTGAGAAGCGTGACCCTGATGCAGGGATAGTAGGTAACTTCCTTGGCTGTTACCTGTTGTACTAGATTTTCACATACGCTTTCCATAGAGCTCTTGGGCATGTTTGTTGATGTTTGGAGAATACCGAAAAACAGAACCAAGCAGCTTTGAGGTTTCAAAGGTGCATAGTTTCTTTCCAGTCATCTCAAGAAGTGAAAAAGCTGGTAAGAGCTGCTGAAATGAAGTACAGTAGAAGTTTATAAAGAAGAATAAAATAAATACTGTGAGTTTAAGTAAAATATATGCTAGACCTCTACCTATATTCTGCTTCTGGAAAAACACAGCATTTTTGTCCTTATTGTTGTGGAGTGCAGCATTTTATAGTGTTTTTCAGAAATTGCTGCACGTGTGATACTTGACCATACATCTACTCTCCGTTCCTCCCTCTTTTCTCCAGGCTTTGGCGAGTGCTGAGCTCAAAACATGCTAATTGCAGTCCTTCCCCCTCTCATTTCTCATCCCCAGAGTACCTGCAGTGAGAGTAAGAGACCACATGAGGTATTTGGTATGATGCATTTGCTAACATCTTTTATGTGGCTATTGGCCATGTAGTTTTGAGTATGGCTGCTTCTGCAGATGCCTTATTGGTTACTGGCATTAAAATGATTATGTGACTGACTTCGATCTTTCTACCTTTTTTTCCTCCCATTCCCTTTTGTCCTCAAAATCAAAGGCAAAGCTTTAGGGCCCATACTCCATGGGAACAGGAAACACTTTCTGCTTTTTGAAAAAATTGTGAGACGTGATCTTATGACTAGGCCAGGTTTGAGGATACTGTCCTCTGTTCCTAGAGCTGTCCCAAGCTTCCATATGACTTAAGCAATTTGCCTAGATACTTTCCTTCACTTTGTTTTTTTCCTTCTGCAGAACTTGGAATAAAAGTAACAATTTTTGCCTGTCCATTTTTGTTGTATTGGCTCAGAGACAGTCCCTGCTCCTGATATCTGTTTTGTACAGCATCTACCACAACTTGGTGTCAGTAGATCCTTTAGGCACTGCTGTGATAAGTAATATTGCCAGTAAATTTTATATTCATTGCAGTGCAGGTTGTGGACAAATTATTTGTTCTAGTACATTCAGCAAAAGTGTATAATGGGCTAGATCAAGATAAGTTTAGCTATTTAAGAAAATAATTTCCTTCTTTTTAGAACCCAAATTTGCCTCTTAAAATGAAGGGATTTGTTGTCTTCTCCACTTGAATCATTTGTGTGCTCTGTACAATTATTGTGGCACCCAGTAAATGTGAACTTGCTAAAAACATTTGAACACCATTTCAGCATGATTACAGTGCTTTCCAAAACTGAGCTTTTGTGGTAAGACTACAGTCGTGCCACTAGAGCCAGTGTATGTCACAGTGACTGCTAGTTTAATATGTTCTCAGAGTTGAGACTTTCAGCTGTATCTATATTTAAAATACTAAACATGACTTTTACTGGAAGGGAGGGAAAGAGAGCATGTAAAGCTGTATGTGAGTGGGGAGTATGTCAAAATATGGAGGGTTAGATAATGATTCATTTCTGGGATATTGGATTTGCCTTCAGGCAGATTAGCTCAAAAGCTTCGTTTCCCTCCTTTATTTCATGTTCATGATGTATTTATTAGGTAAATAATAGCAAGTCTAGTTGTGCAGTACATAAGCCTTAATAAAAATGTAATTGACAGTGACATTTGACAGTTATGTTACAGAGAAGGAAGTATGTGTCAGAGCTGCACACAGCATCATTTGCCTCTCTTACGAAGGTCAATTGTGCAAGAAAGGCACGTGGTATGTATGCAAGGTTCAGGTGTGCTACTTCTAACTCTTGCCAGAATTGTGTTTCTGAGTCAACAAATACTTAAAATTACTCTTCATTGGCACTCTCCTGTGGGAAGAAGGCATGATCTAGCCTGAAGGTTTTACAATCCTTTGCAATCCTTTCTACAAAAATGTAGAGATGTGCTCAGTCGCACCAAAGTATACGGAACTGCTGCTGGCAGTCTGTTTGAGTGTGGGGGATACGTTCACTGGTCCAAGGCTGAGGGATCTGATCTTGAAGATATATTTGCATGTTCCCTTTTATACCTATGGATCTGTCTTTTGACTTTGACATGACTATTTACAGATGTATTAGCAGATGAGAGAGGCCTATGGATAGATTTTTTTCAGTCAGCTCCTGTAATTTTTTTTTTAACCTGTAGAAAAGTTCTTGTGGGACTCTGGCTTGTGCCGCGCTGGCTTCCTTGCGTTCAGAAGAGCAGATACACTGGGAGTTAAAACCTGTTTCCCATTACAGAAAGAAAACCTTTGTGAATCTACATTTATTTTGTTTGAGAGGTTTTGTTTGTTTTTCCTTTTGTCATCATTATTCAGAAGATGGCTATGGGACCTCTGCCATGGCACCATTTGTTTTCACACGTAAAAGCAAACAACTTGCAATACTAATTAAAGAGCTTTTTTAGATAAAGTAGGATCTTTGCATTATTTATCTAAATTCTTTTTCATGGGAGAATGTTCTGAGTTTGTTCATTAATGAACATTTAGAAATAATATAAAATTAGACCTCATGAATTCTTCATAAGGCGTAATTTACCATGATCATTTTTCCTGACATTTTGGTGCTGGGAAGAGTTTATTATACATAGATAATGTTTTTGACTTCAGAGTCCTCAAACTGAGCTGTCCATGTGAATACTTTGTAGTTATTTGAATTTTATTCAGATTTTGGTTTCTTAGGAATGCTTAGGATACACTTCAAAACATTTCTCTTCATCACTATAAATAATACTTATTACTGAGATTCTTAATCACTACTGTGTTTGCTATCATATAGATCAGATTCATTTATCTTTACCTGCAGAAAATGAACAGCAGAGTATACATAACTGAGATAACAAGAATTAAATTATTTGCTGAATATGTACTGGTTTTCAGTGTACGTGTGTGACAGTTTTTCAGTTCAACATACAGACCTTATTTCAGAGAACTAAGAACAAATTTTGTAAATATAAAACGTATATTTACATTTATGGAGCCATTGGCTATTGTTTATGCATGCAATAGGAAGATAAGACTGTCTTAATCAGTCTGTGGGTAGTTTTCTAAATGATTCATTAAGTGTGCTTTGTAATGGTAAATGGATGTAACATATTTACTGTAGTAACAACTGAAGATTAATGTCAGTTACTGTGGCTTGTTTAAGCATTGTAATAGTTTTGTTTAAACATACAGGTATTCTTTGCGTTATTGTTGGAGCTAATATTTCAGCAGGAATAAATTGTAATTAATTAATTGGAAAAATGTATATGTAGCTTTGATATGTTTCAGAAGTATGTCTCTTATTTGGGATGTAGGGATTTCTATAATATTTGTTGCCATGTTTTGTAGGAGGGGTTATACCAAGCACTTTGGTTAGCCGTGTTTTGCAAAACACTGGCAAAGCTTGTGTTGTCTTCAAAGCAGTAAAGCATTTCCTAGTGAAATCTGTCAAACTAAAAAATACCTTTTATACTGCTGGTACGTTACCATACGAGAAAAATAATGCCCCATGAAGCAATTTTTAAAAGCAGCTGTCTGATGAAATACATCCAGAATTTGTCATATGGATTGCCTTTGTTTAATTTAAAAAATTGCAATCTCTGAATTCTGTTGAAGTCAAAAATAGTGATTTTTTTTTGCAGTATAAAAATAGAATATTGAAATTAATTATGGGTGTCTAAATTATCGATATCTATAAGTAGTTACTGCAATTTAATTTTTTTCTTTAAAGATACTATTAATTTGTATACAGAAAATAGTGTTGCGGTACCGGAAGTCTGGAAAGTTGTTCCAAAAAAAAAAAACCCAAACAAAACCCCTCTCTATACACCAGCCACATGTAAATGTCATGGCACGTGGCTTTTGCAATATAATATTTCAGGAGCAGTAACAGCTGCCTAAGCTAGATTAGAGAAAGTCTACAAAAGCATAAAGATGTTGCAAATTTTAAATTGCATATATAGAGGTGCAATCTTGATGTTTGAGGAACTATAGTATATTTTACCTTCTTAAAAAAAAAAAATTAATGTTGGAGTTGAGTGACTGGGATTTTCCACGTTTATATTGCTAATATCTAAACAAGTTAGAGATTCTAGCCTCTTTTTAATGCTTTCATGGAAACGAGTTAGATCTCAGTAAGTATTCTACTTAATAACAAAGATGATGCTTTTTTGTAAAATAATAAAAATAGTGTTATTACCGGTAATTAAAACATAATGAAAGTAAACTGTGTGCCCAGGAAACTATATTAGCCTTTCCAAAAATAGCCATACTGTGGTATAGATATTGAATTGGAAATTTAATCTTAGTGTTCTGAATAGAAGAAATGGTGAGTGGCATGTTGAAATCTGTTCTTTGAATAAATAATGTGGTTATGTAATGTGCTGACTGATGTGGGATCAACAACTTCTTAATGTTAGAAACAGTCAACTGTAAATGTCTTACTACATGCACATTGAACTCTTAACAGTGTATTTGAGTCTTAAATATGTAGGGGGAGAGGACAAAAAATGTCTGAAAAGGAGAACTGGGAACATACCTTTTTGTTAGCATTAATAGTTTAAGTCTTTACTAATGATTTGAATCAGTTCATATGTCAAAAATAAGTATTATTCCTTTGTCTCCGTGAGAACTTTGAATGCATGCTCTGGTACTTAACTGCTTTTACACAGAAATCACTCTGTGCACAGAGACTTAAAATTATGCAGTGAAAAAAATCACAATATCTCAGATGTTTTATGATAAATGTTTCTGTTAATTCTTTAGTTTCTCAGCATTTTTTCTCTATCCATTATCTCGTTCTTTATAGAGCAAAGCAGTTATTAGTAACCTGTAACTTCATAATAATTTAAAGGGCAAATAAGTGTCTGGATTTCCCTTTCCACTTTTGAAAAATCAGGGAAACTTAATTTGAAATGAGTGAGAGTATCTAGGAAGAAAACCTGGCACATGGTGCAGCAGTAGTTTATGCCAAGATATTTTGATGAGAAATATTATACGAGGAAATCTATTTTCTCAAGAACAGATTGTTATAGAGCAGCTTATTCTTGTGTTCTGGATTTGCTAAATATCTTAGTTGAATTATATTTATTTGCTTGGTGTGGAAGGAAGGCATGCTGCGAATGTGACTAAAAGGAGTTTGCGCAACACCTAAGTAGGGCACCAGTCAGTTCTATAAAAAAAGATAACAAAATTCAGATTTTAAAAGATCCAGGGTTATTGTTTATTGTGGGAAACTATACATAGCTTTTATTTCAGTTGCTAATAATAGATGATGTACCTTTCTCAGGGCGTTGTGGCGAAATCCTGTTTCTGCAGTAGCTGAAACCGGTGGTGATATTCCTGTTTATTTTAGAAGGCCAGGATCAGTGCCTAAAATAGCAGTTTGCCTTGTGGCTTTTTATATTAGAAAGGGTATGGTTATATGGTTTAAATACAGTTAACTGTAACCTTCTGTGAGTATCAGCTGCATTATTCTCATCTTCCCACTGTATCATGTTAATTGTTAATTATTTGCTAGCTAAAAGAATGGGTTTTGAACCTTGTAATTTTAAATGAAAATATGCAAGAGCATTAATACTATTCCTAATGGAATGAGAAGTGTGCAAATTAGTATAGAAAAATGGAGAAATGGTGAAAGTTCCCTAACAATATATGAAATAATCACTGTTCTCCAAAAGATGATGAGTTTGTTAACGTTGTTCAGTGTTTCAAGTCTAATTAAAGTTCTGGTACAGATCTGACCTTACATGTTAGTAATCTCCATTTCTTCCCTTAATTTCAGGGAGTTATCGGCATAGGACTGTGTGTGGTGAAAATCTGAACCGGATTTTTTTTTCTATTTTTATTCAAGTTGGTGTGGTTGTGCAGATACAGTACATATGAACACATTATGCTCAGTAGAACCGTGCCTTCCAGAATGCATGTTATCCTTAGGGTGAAAGATACCTATACCCACCATAGGCTGATAGTAAAGTAAGAACTAGAGTAAGTATCTGCTATAAGGTTACAGAGGTACAGAGATAAAAAGATTATTTTTCCATCTGGACTTTTGAGATAAACAGATTTAGTAGCGTCTGAATCATGTAGTAACATGTGTGAGTAAATATATATAGGAAACCAATAGATTAAAAAAGGAAGTATGGTTAATACTGGATGCAGTGAATGTCCTGAACAATGAATAAATGTGGTTGATGAGACTTGACTGAATACACTAGTAGTATTTGTCACATGACAGATAAATTGGCGATAGGATTCTGATTTGGGCTTGCTGATTTTTTTTTCCCTAAGTAGTTACTGTATTTGCAAAATTTATTTTCAAAAAAAATTATGCTCTACAGTTGAAGTCCTTCCTGTTAAACACAAAGTAGCAAGGTTTCTTTTTATCTGAAAATTATTAAAACAAGTAGCTATTACTGGGCTTGATAATCAAAAAATAGTAATAACACAGAACTCTGATTCCCGCTGGTTAAAAATGAGGTTTATTTCATAAATGAAGTATCAAAACCAATACTGAAACACTTCAATTTAAAAAAAAAAAATTGACCAAAATAAAAGCCATTGAAAGACTTCACCACCATGGTACAATTAATTTAAAATAGACCATGTTGTTGGGGGGGAAAGGGAGTTGTAATTCTGCGGGGGGGGGGGGGGGGGGGATGGGGAACGCACACAAAAAAACAAGCCTAGTTTGTCACAATATGTACATCCCTGGCTTTAGAAAAGAAAGCAAATTAAGTCTTGAGTAATTATAATAATTACAGGATCAAATGAACACAAGGTTCAGGCTGTATGGTATCTTAGTCCTCGAGTTCTCCTCCGAATTTGTCCCTGATGTATTTCCTTGCCGAGCGTAGTAAGATTCTCTTGTCCCTGGCAGCACTTTGTATCCTTGGCTCTGTTGCGGTCTTTCGTCGAGGAAGACCGTGCTCCTCCTGGGGATGTTCTTTGATAGTGGGCATCAGTGTAGCTGCACCATCACAAGCTTTGCAGTAGACAGCAAAAGCTACCATTTGCGTTGCTTCGGTTTATCCCCGTTGTCCTTTCTTTGTCAGCGCTAGTGACAGTGAAGCCGAAACCAGCTGTTGAGGCCAATACCTATATAGAAAAGGTCTGAAATACTCAGGTTTTTTATGCTTCCTTTGTCTTAAGTTTACGTGGTTCTCAGATGAAAACTTGCATTTTTCAATCCTTATCCTGCAGATAAACATGCAGACAGGTTTATTCACGTGCTTAGTTGTGCTGGCAACAATGGGGAGACTGTCACGCGTACGCTTTACTAAACTGGATTCTTATTTGACGTCTTTGAAAAGCCAATTTGAATCTATTCTGTGACAATTAGTTTCACGTTGCAAGACAGAATCACTTCTTAAAATTCCCGTCTGCACCTATGCCTGATAAGCCATTCTCCAGTCAGACCTTTTTGATTCTAGTGAATATCGAAAGATCTTTGTATCTCTGAAGCTTGCAGATCCAGGGCTTTATTATTTAAAGGGGTGTCAGTTCACTAGTGAAAAATATAACTGGAGAATATAGGTCATCATCACCGGAACCAGGAAATGGTATGTCTTGGGATACCATGAGTTTATTAATTCAAGGCAATCCAAATGACGACACTTTGCAGGTTGACTGTGCCTGGTTAATGTTGTTGTCATTGCACTCTGTGATACAGTTATTAAATAGGTAAAATATTTTACCTTTTCATATAGAGCCATACACTTACTTCATCTGTTTTAATGGAACTGTAATTTTAATTATGATTATTACCTTAAATTATAATTAAATTTATGTGGTTTAAATATACATTTGTGAAAATGGTTGTGTGATGAAAGCAGAAATCAGCTTCGCATTAACAAAAAAAGGTTTTTTTTTTTTTTAACTGCATCTTCGTATATGCTCACAGCCAAAGACTAGCATGACCTACTTTGCAACAATAACAGAGGAATCAAGCTGGGTTTTTTTGTTGAAGTATCTAAATTGGCCATGAATGCTACCTACTCATTCGTTTGTAAGTATCTTTAAAAATAGCAATTGTATCTATGAAACTTCAGGCTTTTTTTTTCCCTCCTTTTATTTTTATTTAGATAATTAGCACCATGGAGCCTCAGGTGTCGAATGGCCCTACTTCCAATACAACCAATGGACCCTCCAGCAACAGTAGAAACTGCCCTTCCCCTATGCAGACGGGGGCTGCTACGGATGACAGCAAAACCAACCTCATAGTCAACTACTTACCCCAGAATATGACGCAGGAGGAGTTCAGGAGTCTCTTTGGGAGCATTGGTGAAATAGAATCCTGCAAACTCGTGAGAGACAAAATTACAGGTAAGCTCTTGTGTATTGTCAACCTTTACGTACGACAGGATAAGTTTACATTTAGGGACAGCCGAACCTTTGCGCTCGTATTGTAGGTGCTTAGCATGGGGAATGCCACAAATACTGTGATAAACTTCTGATGGTAAACCTTTAGTTTTCAGTGATACACATTGGATCTAGAACTGTAGGAGGAGCCACTTGTCTTTAGCCTACATACAGACCTAAGGGAGGAACGAATGTTACAGTCTGCATGTGTGTATAACACATTTGGTGCGCAGCTTCTTATAATAGAGCTCAGATGATGACATTCCTTTCCTGATCATTCTTTTTGTATTTAACATTGACTTATTTGTAGGAGGATAGCCTAAACTGCTTGGACTAACTGACCACTCTTAATTCAGACCATTTCTTTCGAACTCTACCATACCTTCATCAAATTTTTGACTATAAACAAACCATCAAAATCAAGGTGGATCTGCATGCCCATCACAGTTTGTTTACCATGGCTTTCTGGAGCAGCGATGGTCTGTGGCCAGGAGCCACTGATCTGAATTTCATGGAGACTTTTGTGGTTATTGGGTAATGATTATAGCTTTGTTCCCTGAAAGTTCTTTACTTTGCCATAATCCTTTTCCTAACAAAGTGGCGCCTGCTGATAGAACCGTGCCTTCAAAGTAAGAAAAGACTCCCGTTAGAGGTGATGCCTCAAAAAAAGAGAGATACATGTCTGCACCATCGCTAATGGAGGTGTGGGCAGATACAGATAAGCCTTGCCTACTCTGTATCCTTGCTGCTGGAGCCATGAATTCGCTGATGCACAGAATGCAAAAGAAGACAGTGCGATGAACAATCAGTTTTTATAGCTTGTTTTATAGGTTAGTTTTATAGGTTGTGTGTCTACTCGCACTGTAGGTGGGGAACAGCTGAAATTTCTCTGCTGTTTTGTGCATCACCAATGTTGTTATGTTTAGCACAGTGCAACAGTCTTGGGAAGGAAAGGGTTCCAAAACAGGAGCTGTCTTTTCTGTCAGATGCACTGTTGGCAACTTGGGCATGCATTGTATGAAAAGAGATACTATGTAAATATGAGGATTTTGAAATATAAATCCTCATACCTCCTTCTGTAGCAGCCTGGCAGCCATTGTATTGGCAGCATTAGGATGATCTATTTAGTGCTTTGAAACATGCAATATTTCTTTTTTTTATTTACTGTCTCGCATGCAGCAATGTTCAAGTTTAACATGAGGCACATAAAAAGTGGCAGTAGTCCCAGGGCAGTTCAAATCCTCAGAAGTGTAGTTCAGCTGAATTTTCTTTTGCACATTGACTATGATGTGTCTGTTTCAGTATATATTCTGATTCGGACACAGCTTCAGAAGTACGAAATAAAAAATTTTAAAATGGATTTTTATTAATTTATCTTTTTTTTTTTTTTTAAAGGTAAAAATAAATAACAAAAAAACAAATCACTCATACCCTCTTCCAACCTCCAAAATCTCAATCCAAAGAACTAAAGTCCTCTGCTTTTGTAAGCATAGCTGGGCCGATGTCCCAGTATGACATACCTCCCTTGATATCTCCTACCAGTCAGTCAGCTCCAGACTGCTGTTTTTCTTTTCAGTCTGAAAATAATCTTGAGAAATTAAATAACTGAAGTAACCTGTAATTTAAAACAGAACTGAATAGCTAAGATAGCTTTTAAATCAAGCTCTGCAAGATTCTAGAGTGTCTAGCTTGAATTTCGATCTTGACAGGTTCTGTGTTTCAGAGATGGGGTTTTTTTGGCTTCCTATACACCTAAAGTTTATGGTGATTTCCTTGAAATATAATCTCAAGATTTTAGATGTTGTGTGTGTTCTTTTTATAGAAAGTTGGCAGCCTTTGGAGGGAGAACCATTACTTCATCTCTTAGAACGAAACAAAGAGAATGCTGTTCATATCTCAAGGCTTTTGTCCCTCTATTTGAGGAGGCGAGAAATTGGCTATATGATCTTTGACATGTTCTTGGGTAGTTTTCTGCCTTTGCTGCTTTTTTTTTTTTTTTGGTATAGAGTGCATAAGTCTTTATAATCAGTAAAATTCTTCGTAGCAACCATTCTTTAAAAAAATTACACAGACACTGTGAGAACATCAGCCCCAAATGACTTAGGAGTCTGCATGTTGTTTTTTAAAGAGGCACAAGTACATAAGCAGCAAATTCTTAACAAAATTGAATTGCCATCCAAAGTCTCTGTACCATTTTTGAAAACAATTTAATCTGCTAAGGCTTCAGGAGTGCTATTCAGGTATTCTGCATCACTGTTAACTTTTAGGCTACGTTTTCATGCTTCACATTGAATTCAGAGTTACGTTAGTTAAATACAGTCCTCAGTCAGAACCAGTTAATACTTTTTAAATGTTCTTAGCCCATTCTTATCAAACAGAAATGTACCAAGGTCATATCTAATCATCTTTCCGGATCATATTGTGTGTGTGGTTTTACGCTGTTTTTATTTGTTTGTATTTTGGTTTTTACTTTTTTATCATTAAGTTACAATGTGAATTTTTTTTACAGTGAAACTGTATTGCAGAATAAATAGTAATTTCTTAAGATACTCTTGCTGAAATGGTGGGGATGTCTGAAACAATTTGGTTTGTTTTCTGTCTGCTTTTGGATTTCTCATTGTTTTAGTTCAAAACTCTTGTGCAATTTTAATAAATCTCAGCTGAGTATACACTGTACTATGCATTTAAACAAACCCCGCAGCATTTTCCCTTAAAAATATGGGTCTTCATAGACAATAAGCTGGCTTCTCCTTTTTCCTGGTAAGATAAAACATTAGGTAAAACAAGGAGACCCAAATTAAAAAGTTATCTGTAAAAATAAGTTGCTTTCAAAAAAAAAAAAAAAAAAAGTTCATACACCACACGAGCATATAAAATAGTTAGCCTGGCTAAACCATATTTAAAAGATCTCAAATGCATTTCTGAGGCTAGTTAGGATTTAATTGATTCATGTAAAAGACTGTTTCCCCTGTCCTGTTAGGAAGTGCACAGATTTTTATGGAATAACGTTTAGGTTCCGACAATACTTCTTCCAAGGAGTTCAAAGCTAAACAAAGTCTGTTAAACATGAAAAATCCCCATGAGAGAATTTACAATCTAGATTTTTTTTATCATACCAACAATAGTCATCTACTCAGTGTTTTGGTAGGTCTCTTAGAACAGCAATAGGACCTTTTTTTTTTTTTTTTGAAATTGATTTGTGATGTTACCCCTTGCTTTGGAAAGACACATGCTTAAACAAGCATATTCCTTTACTTTAAACAAAAAAAAAATGCTAATTTGGTAGTACACCGTACAGAGTTGAATAGGAATGACAGCTTCTAAGACAGCCTTTAATTTGGTTTTCAAAACCAAAATTGTAAACTTCGATTTTGTTTGGTAGCTTCTCAGAACAGGCAGGATATACAGTAGCATTTTTAAGAGATGCTAATGACTTGAAAGAGAAGATAAACCTCGAGCATACATTTTAATTATGGGGGAGGGGTTGCGATAGAAAAAATGTTATTTTTCACTGCAGAGATTTTAAGGGAATGAGACAAGGCAAAACAGAGCGACTGAAAATACTTGCCTTCATTTGGCAGGGGTGTTTAATAAAAGCAGAACTTGTGGTTGTAAAGTGTGCTTATTAAATTCTTCATTTACACTACCTAATTAATTCTAGCATTTTAAATTAACAGTGAAACTGGTCCCTGCTGTACCATTTCATAGCTACAGCATATTTCGTCCAACAACCCAGTTGCTCAGGTTTAATCAGCTGCTCTCAAAAAACGAGAAGAAGGAACCTGAGTTTAAAAAAAAAAAAAAAAAGAAAAGCTAAATGGCATAAACATTTTAGAGTGTAAGATGACAGGAGATGACTTTATGGAGGAAGACTACAGCTTTAGATGGATGTGAGGCCTGATGCTTACAAGTGAGGTTAAACTGCGTGGCATTGCAGATGCAAGCTATTATTTATTCTGTCCAAAAAATGCTAGTGATAAATCTCTTATTGACTTAACCAGGGGAAGGGAAGGACTTGAATTCATCAGAGAATGTTAAGAGAAGAAACACTGAATTTGTTTTGTCCCGTGCTCTGAAAACAAAAGGTCCAGTCAGCATAGTGTCTGTGAGAGACATTGTAATTGCTGCTGGCCAAGTGAGTTGTCCTTGTTGACTTAATTTGGGGGTGGGGGTCGGAATGGGGGTGTTTTGTTTTTTAGTTTTTTTTTTAGCTGACTTGATGGCCTGAGCTGAGCTCTTAAGAGTTATATCTTTATATTTAAAGAGGAGTTCATCTCTCCATCTTCAAATGATCAGTTTCTGTTTCTCAGATCTCTGGATCTCAGATAATTTTTCATATCTTACAATGATCCAGGCACACTGTGAAGTAGAATATTTATTGATACAGGATTTCTGTGCATCACTTAACATATGACAGCGTTTGCATATTCCTGCTGCGTGATGCAAGCCAATTTCTTTACACGCATAATCAGGAGCTTCACTGTCCCTCTGCCCATAAAGCAACCCTATTTTAAATTGTTCCTTTTGAATTTACAATTCCTTTAAGATTAGTGTACATCTGTAATCTATCGTTTCAGATAATTATAATAGGACCAATGCAGACTTAAATTAAGATTGCAGTTAAGAGCTAAAGATGACATTATAAGTGTGATATAAACATAAATGATTCCAATGAAAAGGAGTATGGCTGAACCACTGACTTGAAGCATAAGCATCTGTGTGTTGTCACATGTTAGGGGAGAAAAAAAGTGTTGCCCATATTACAAGTAGTCCTGCCTAGAAGTTATGGATTATCAAGTCCTCCCTCTTTATATCTTCAACCATTTGATCCAAGAAACAAAAGCTAACAAAATGGCAGAATCGGAGATAGTGCAGCATTATGAGAGCGTGCAGAAAAAAAATCTTTGATGCGATCAGCTTTCTACACGCTCACTTTTCCCATAAACACCATTAAATTCCTAACTGGCAGTGGGGGAAGCTCTGCCCATGCTCCCAGCAAGCCAGGTGTGAGTTGGTTCTGGACCAGAAGTATGTCCGTGCGAGAGTAAGGTAGTATCATCCTCTGTGTAAAAAATATTTCTCTCTAGCTCCCTGTATAACTAGTGGCTGAAATACCAAATTGGTACTGCTGTAAAAAAAAAAAAAAAAAAACAATGACCAATATTTTATTTAATCAAGAACTGATAATGAATGGTGGGTTGTGTAGGGGGAGGTTGTTTGGGTTTTGGTGTGTTGTGTTTTTTTTTTTTTTTTACACATTATTTTTGGTGCTGAACTGGTGATGAGATGTTCAGTACAGAGATTGGATACTTGAAGCTCCCTAAAACTTGGAGTGCATGTAAGGAGTCTGGATGTCAGCATGTAGAATCAATAACTGTTTCTGAAAGCCACAGCTGGAGCAGGTCTGTATCCTCAGGATCAGAAGCCGGTTATCGGCGTTCTGAACTGTGACAGTGAACCTGCGGAAGGAAGGAAGCCAGGTATAATGATATTGCCTTACAATCACGTTTCTCCAGGAGGAAAGCAGCTTGAATCTCATAGCAAGTGCATGGTAGCAAGAAAACACGGTTAAAGCTTTTTCTAGTAAACCAGCATCTTCTCACGTTGCCCCACTGTCTGCTGCAGGCAACAGCAAAGCTTTAAGTCTTTTACCTGAGAGGTTTTGCTACCCGGTAGAGTAGATGGACAGTTGGGTGCAGTGCTCATCTTGGAATCAAGAGGAGAATCTGAAAGCTCAAAAGCCAAAACCAAAATCACACTGTAAAGATGCAAAGCAAAACCAGGATTAATGGTTAAATTTAACTATAGGAAAGAGGCCTTTTGGTAATATAGCTCATGACAATAGGAAACAGTTGCATGGTTAAGTCTGCATTTGAAAGACCCAGGCTAGAAATTGCTGAGGTATTAGTAAAATTGCACTTCTTTGTAATGGGGGAAAATATTTATTTTCATTGAAAGGAAATAGATCAGTTATTTATGTTTAGAAACTGCAGATTGAATGTGAATTCACTGAATATTTCACATACAAAGGCTATCAGCACTTTATATACATTTTCTCTAGAAATTCTTTAAAAGGATATGCCGTGTTTCCTACTGCAAGAGAAAGATATGTGGCCTATATGCAGATAAATATAGCTCACTGTGAATCCCAGCATTAAATTACCTGATCCTAAGTGATTGAAACGCTAATCTGGACATAAACTACTTTTACGATTTGATGTCCTATTCACTGATTGTGACTTTTGAGATATTAGTGGTTCCAGCGGTTTTGCCCAAGTAAAGTACATTAAACAGGATTATAGACTGTAGGGATTATGTTAGATAAGATTTGTAAACTGTTTAGAAAGTATGTAAACACTCATGCCTCATGGCATAAGCCCACCTAATAACAGGGTTTAGGAGAAAAATACCTTGTAGAAGTAGTTTATTCGATTGTTGACTTAGAACATGTTTTTTATATGTACGTGTGTGTACATATATAAATTCTTTGGGAAGCAGTAGTAACTGGTCACTTTTTTGATACTGATCTTATTAGACTAGTCTGCTTTGCACCAGAATCCTTCAAAATAGAATAAATGTATATACTGTTGTGTTCACCATTTATAAAGTGAATATCATTCTGGAACTTGCTTATAGTGACTCCCTTAAGAAGTAATGTTTAATTTTTGTGCTAGGGCTTTCCTTAAAGACACAAGACTTAGTCAGCTGCATGTATTTTTTGCCTATTTCAACAAGGATTGAGTAGTCTGCTGAAGACCATTTATCTGGAAAATAATCCCAAATGAAGTGAATTATCTCAATTTTTTCATGAGCTGACTTGTAGGAGATGTGCATGGAGATGTTTAGGAGAGGTTGGGGGTTGTTTCTCTGTTTGTTCTAGTGGTCAAAATGCAGTGAAGAAACAGGATCAAGTATGTAGAAGAAGCTCAAGAAGTGCAGAAGTCTAAAATACTGTATTTTAGGTTTGAGAAAGGAAAATTATTTCTGTAAATCAGATGAAATGCAGAGCATGCTTTAATTTTTTGTTATTATCCTTTTGTCTGGAAATAATGCTGTGGTACCTTCAATAGCATGCAGAGAATAAAACATTATATGACATTAAAAATGGATATGTTTCAGGGTCTGTTAAGCTTAAAATCTAGAATTATTTTTTTAAAAGACTAAATACATAGTTCTGAATGTCATTAAAGACCTTTGATATGTTGATCTTAATTTGGTGGCCTAGTTATTATATTTTTATAGCTTCTTATTTCCTTAAACGTATTCTGTTCTTTAGCAGAGATGAACCTAATTTCAGTGTTGCATATCCCGTTCTCAGAGCTGCAGATTCAAGAAAATCCCCCAATATTGATTATCTAAATTAATATTTACATTAAGTATCTGAACTAAATTCATTAGCTCTGTGGGAGAGGGAAAGTAGAAATAATAATGAGTATCTGACTGTTGGAATTCTAAAATGTATTTGGTATGATTTGATTTATCTTCTGAATGCTGAGGAAAATGGTCAAATTTGCATCCGTCATTTTCTTTATTGCTTCTCTGCAGTCATCTGGTGCATATTCTGCACAGGCGAACAAAAGAATTTCGATTTCTTGATTATTGGAAAAAAGCCATTGAAATGAGCATTGGGGCAAATAGGCAGAAAGCGAGAAGGCATGACCCTTGTGCTGTAAAAAGTCTTTCTAATTAACTTCAGCAGTCTCAATCCTGAGATTGTTCTGAAGTGTTTTAAGTGCCTATAATGCATATATAGTTTATTCTTCGTGTTTAACTGCCTGTTTTGAGTAAACAACATCACCTTCCCATCAACTCTAATGAGGAAGGATTAGCAGTGTAGTTTTCCTTAACAGCACAAGCACACCTACACCTCTGTAATTCTGCCTTCCAGGCATAAGATTATTTTTGATGCTTTTCAGTGCATATGCTGACCTTATAGTCTGTGACTTTCTTTCCTCACTTCACATTGCCTTCGTGAAGATATTCCATCTACCAGGAAACAACTAGGCAAAATGGCTCTGTTGGTAGAGCCCTGTATTTGATGGCAGTCCATCCTTACCTCTCCACTATGCTGTGTGCCTTTTTTTTTTTTTTCTCCCCTGCTGTCTGCCCGTTGCCCCTTTCTTCTAAAAGCACAGGCTTTGTGCTTCAGCACTTGTGCTCAGCTTCTTTTGTCCCTAACCCTTTTTCTTTTCTTTCCTTTTAGCCCAAGGAGGACAAGGACAAAGGGGAGAAAAGGAACAAGAGAGAGTTCGAGAAAAGCATTGGGAGATTTGGCAGCAGTGGTGCACTAGCTTCCAGCTGAGGCAGGGCCTTTTGAGGCAGCAGTAGACAGCACACCAAGAGAGATCTCATCTTTCAGGGCTCCAAGAATGCCTTCCCCAGCCTTCATCTGTTTCTTGCTAAGCACGAGAGAACTTGTTTGACTTGAGACCTTCCACCCTTCAGCTGTACCAAAGAGCAGCACAGCCATGCTGCAGCTATCATCCCTGCCGTCTATCCAGTGCTCTTTGTGGACAACTTGTCCAAGAACAAAAATAACCAGTCTGTTACAAAACTGTACAAACTGTACAAAACCAGTCTTAATGGTTTGAAATTGGCCTTGCTCCTGCTCTCTCTTCTCCCAAGACTATGCTTTCTACCAACACTGTTAGCTTTAAGATGGATTTTAATAAGTTTTTGAACAGGATTATTTGACCTGTCTGCAATAGCTGTATCTCAGACTTGGTGAGCTAGGAAGGTCTTGCCGCTTCTTTGTTCCACCGCTGATCCATCTTCACCCAGCTTCTTAGAGTGCAGGGGCTTTTCCCCACAGCCAGAACCCACTGCAAGATGTCCTTCACCTTGACCTCTGGAAACAGTCGACCTGAAACTTTCAGGTCAGTAATGAAATCTGTACTCCTTGGGAGTGTGCATCCTCAGCACTCCATCTTTTTCCTCTCCACATATTCCACTAGCCCAGTTTATAGGCAGCCCTTATACTAATGGGGGGAAAAAAAAAAAAATTCTTCAGACTCAGTTCACTCAGACCCCATCTCCCAAATATGTCTTTGGGGTTATTCTAACTTTGTCTGACTTGAGCAAGAACCCATTCACATGATCAAGCCAACCTATTTTCTATCCCCATCTCAAGTGAGAGACCCTCTAGAGAGGGCAGAGTTCCTTTTGGTTTATCTCCTACATGGAGGTCTTTCCAGGCCTTAAATCTTTCTCCTCCTTTGCTTCCAGAAAACTTCAGAGGTTCAAGTCCAATGCTTTGAAACTTAAGATGTCATTTGACTCAGGGTTAAGAGGGGTTCATTTCTAGTCATGTTATGTCACTGTGTGCAAAAATATGTAGAGTGGGGGATTTACCACCATTTTTTTACACCTGTACATCCTTTACAACTGTCACCACCTATGCTGTCCTTCTTCTTGAAGGACATTTATTTTGCTAGCTGAACTGGGTGTCCACCAACCTTTACATCCACTTGTATGCAGTTCATTGGCGATTCTATAGTCAACACTACTAATTTTCTCAGTAATCCGTCGGCTGTTTGGATGCTTGGTCTTTGCCAACAGACAAGTATACACCTTTGGGTTGCAGTAACATCCTAATTCAGGTCCTCTACTTCTTTCCTGGAATCGGCATTGATAAGGTACTTCAGTACCTGACTTCTTAACCTTCTGTGGTACAGCCTGGATCTAATTTAGAACTTTCTGCATCTGTGCCTAATCCTTGGCTAGAAAACACAGGCTTTTAGACTCCATTGAACTTTGTTTCAGGTTTTGCCCAGATTGCACGTTTCCTGTTTCTGTGATCATAGATGCCAAAATCTTGGAGTCCTTCCCTTACCTGTGAGATTTTAATTCTAAAAGAAACACAGAGAGAAAGCAAGCATCATGTCATTGGGTCTTTCTCTTTGACTCTGCTCACCTCCTCTGCCATAGCTCACTCACTGGTTAGGTCTGTTGAACATAACTGCCATTCTCTGTTCTCCTTGACCAAGATCCATCACTGGTTTCACAAGTTTCCCTACCTCTCAGTTGTCTTCACTAGGAATTTCAGCACAAGGTACTGACTTGCAGGCACTGCTGAAAACAGGACTAGACAGACCTATGGTCTGACCCAGTACTGCTGTTCTTATGCTCTCACAGCATCTGTTTAATCAGTGGAATATCAGCTAGAGGGAAAAAACTGAACTCTTTTCATTATTTTTATTCACGAAAGTCGAGAATTTTTTTTCAGTTATCTGATTTTCAAGGACTGTTGCAAAAACAGATGGACAAAAAACTACATCATGCTCACCTACAAGCAAGCAAATGGCAGCATCCCCAGTATGATTAATTGTTGCTGTATTAGACTGGCTGCTGTTTCCGGGATGGAAGGTCTGAAGTGTCTGCTGCCCTGTACAGAAAAAGTCTGTCCTCACCTGTATTTTAAAGCATGATAAATTAAATACCAATATGCTGCAGGATTCTAGGACCCTCAAAATGAGGCCACCCTCCTCTTCCTTAGGATGCTGGCAGTTAGACGTAGGGGGTGTTTTGACTTTCCCTGTTGTGAGGATGGTAGGTAGGGCATGATAAGGTAGGACATGTAACAAGGAAGAAGTATTCCCCAGCAATTCCTTTTTTAGACTCCTCTGTTCTCCTTCGTACTGTATCTGTGTCATTTCTGTTTACCACTGCTTATCTTTCTACCATTTCTCTACTTGTTCTTTAACTTTTTTCCCCTGCTCTGGAAGCTTCTTTATCTTTAATCAAAAAGAAAAAAAAACAGTCCCACACCTGAGCAGCTTGGGAGTTTCACTGTGTAATGCTTGACCGATGCATGCTTTGCCATTATGCTTTGTAGTATGTTGAAAAAGCTGCTTTATTATCTTGACTTTTTTTTTTCCCCCTGTTGGTAGGATTGTGGTACTTGCTCAAAGTTAGATATGCTTACGTACTTTGACAAACCGGAAAGAAAAGAAGGAAAAAAATCATGCATTTCCCTGCCCCTTGCTTCCCACCTACATGTTTAATATTGTGAAAAGGAACGTATTTTAACTAAAGCTGCATATCATAGAATCTGCACTGTTTCTGTGGTGGTCAGCTAGCAAGAATGGCTCATTGAGACATGGTACACCTGGTGACATGCATGTGGATATCACCATTGGAAAAGGTATTGCTGATACAGATGGAATGTGCTACGCTTGAAAGGAACAAATTTGTTTTTCAGTCTGGAGGAAAATTCAGTCTAATGTTCTTCAGAGAATATCATATCTAAACCTGTATTTCAGACACAAAAGGAGTTACTGAGAACTACTTGTCTCTTCAAGGAAATTACCAATAAATTTAAGTGATGGAACTAGTTAGTATGTGCACCCAGCAAAGACAGCGTTTTCTGCTTTAGGCAGTTTTCCTTTTCCTTCCTTTCTTTACCTAAAAAGAGTATTACAAACATTTGAAGCATCTTCACAATTCCTGCTCTTATTTTAAAATTTTTGAAGGTTGAGAACATATTTCTGCTTTAAAATTGAAGCAAATTTTTTATATAGGCTCACTACAGTCTATATGGATAGCAGCATTTTATAGGTAGTGCATTTTGGAACACAGTAAAGTGGCATTGCTTTTTTCAGTATCTTTCCAGATGCTGTGTAAAGTAATATACATAAATCTAACTATTACAGATTAACCTTCTTAGAATCAGGTTGCAGCTTTTATTTATGTTTTCGCTGATCAGATTAAAAATGCTGCAGACACAGGTTGTGTTGTTAATATTAAATTTTGTATTCCGGTCTATAATAAATGACTTTCCTCTGTGCATTGGAAAAACTGGTTAGTAGAGCTCAAAGAGTTTAATTAGTAGGCTGTTTGTGAGACAGAATAGGTATTCTGAGTCATTGTTCAGAATTACTGTGACATTTCTTAGTGTTGTGGTGGCTTTTTGTCTTTTCTTGTTTGACAACGTCTGTTTAGGTACAAGACCCTAAATGTTGCTGAATTAAATCATTTAATGACAAAATTACCAAGATTTCTTAAATTTGCAGTCAGATAGGTTTGAAATATTCCTCCTGCAGTATATTGTTAGGTCCTACGTAATATTTTTGTTTTGCAAAACATATTCTTGTTTTCTTCCAGCTTTATGTGCCTTAGCTGTTTCCTTTAGACTGAAAGTGTCCCTGTCACTGTTTCCACATATGATACCTCAAGGTTTGAGGGTTCATCAGGCTTTCGTCTTTCAGCTGTGCCTTTCCTTTACTGATCCCTCTGCTTACATAGCTCCTCTGAATGAGAGAGCATGTTCTTGGCCTTCTAACAAAAATACCTCTCCTATAAACCAAGTTACTTTTTCTGTTTATTTGCTTGCTTGTTTGTTTATTAAGGCAGGATTTCTTTTGCACTCTGCCAGTACGGTTCTCGGCTCCATCATGAAAGCTGGAACCTAGATCAGTGTATGGGCTCTGTTGCTGTTCTGTCCTTCTACCTTTCCTCTGCCCTTTACCCCCACGTACAGTGCCTTAGTCTTTTAGAGTAGTGGACTTTTCAGAAACCTTGCCTCTGAATGCCTGAAGTCACTTTTTAGTGCAAAGATGTGGTGCATTTGACCAAACTCTATGCACAATACACTATTTGATCTCTGTATTCTGAACTTACTGACCGCTTGATTAAGGCCTGACTAGTGAAAAATGAGAGAGTCAAGCTTGCTTTTTCCTTGCTGCTTTCTAGTTTCTGCTCTATTATGCAATATTATGTTTTTGAGTTGCTTTTCACTTTGATTTAAAATTATCTGAGAATATCAGCTTTGGGAATGTGGTGCAGGAGGGGAAGACAAGTCTGCTGTAATGAAGCATGCATCTCTTCCATAACCTACTGGTTCTCACTGCTGAGTGCTTTTTCTCCTGGGTTTTGGACCATATAATTTCTTTATCCTTTCTTAATTTTATACTCTTCTTTTTATGTGTAACACTCTTAAGTAGCCCACTTCAATATTTCCACTCCAGTCATAGTGTTCACACGTTTGAAATATCTATAGGCTCTTGCATCTCCTTTTACTCACCATTTAACCAAGGGATGGCATATTTTACTATTTTAATATTGGACACTTCTAACCTGGCCTCATAAGTCATTCTCAAGCATCAAGTCATTTTTGGTTATAAGTGCTACTTGAAATTTGCCTCCAGTTTGTGACTTTTCTTCTCATGTCCAGATCATGTATTTATTACTGTAGTAGAGCACGGCTTTCATTTTTTTAATGTACTGCTGATCCACCAATGTTGCGTTCCCTTTTCATGATGTGACGCAGCTTATTTTAGATGTGACGCAGCTTATTTTAGATGTGACGCAGCAGTGAAAGGCTTCCTACTGCACATTGCGTCTTCTCTCTAATGCACTCACTTCTTTATTTCCTGTTGTAAATTTTTTTCTACACTGCTGCTTCCCATTTTTATATGATGGCATGTTTGCCATTTTTTCCTGGATGTATTTGTTTTCACTTTTTCTTGCTGAATATTGTTTTAACTGAGCCTATATGTTTCTAATCTCTATATTCCTTTGTTTAATTTTTTTCTCCCCTTCTGCTTTGGATTTACTGGTCTGGGTAGATAAGTCATGGCTATTTCTCTTCCATTCATGCCTGTCTCCAGAACACTGGATTTTTATAGTACAGTTCCTGTTCTGTTCTGGGACAAAGAGGGGAGGAGTGCAGCCTTGTTCTTCTCAGAACAGCTGCTAATTCAGAGGCTGTATGCTTCTTAAAGGGAGGGGGAGGAGAAGATGAAAAGAAGTGAAGCAGGAGATGTCAACTAGGGAAAAAAAATCCAAATATTTGCTCAGAAACTGAACTTAGTTGTCTTATATATGTCAGGAGCAATAGCTTCTAAAAAACACAGTTAATCAGTTGCTTGCAGTAGTATGAAGCACCCATGCTTAAAATTCAGTTTTACATTTAAAGAAATTTGAAAAGGAAGCAAGAACAACAAAAAAGAAAAATGAGGATAATATATTCTGCAGCATGAAATGCGCGTGCTGTTGACAAGATATCTCCAGTCCAGCACAACTCTCACAAGCGCTGTGGTCCAATAATAAAGTTACTAGCTTGAGGTGGGGGAGATACAATTTTAGTTTCCTGTTCTGATAATTATGTTACTCTGTCTGAGTTCACCCTGGAAATCTCAATGCATTTCAGTTTTTCTTCAAAATACAAATAAAAGTGCTTTCCTCAAAGTGATGTTTTGTAAGGAAAGGTGCATTCAAGAGATAAAATGCTTCTATGCTTCAGTAATGGGAACCGCAGAAGACTCCAGCCAAGTCAGCAGCATCTATCTCAAGCTGAGGCTTAAGCTTTGCGTGCAGATTAGTCCAAGTGGTAAAGTACAGTAGTTACGCACCTGGCTTTGTTAAAAGCCTGTATAGTATGCAGGTAAGACAAAAGTCTTATCTCAGATGAGAAACAGAACATTTCAAATGCTGGAAGCCTTTAAAAGTCTCTAAGGCATGATTTGCAAGAGCAGACGTGTTTAAAGCCACTGTCATGGTGAAGTTTAAAATGGAGTAACTGCATGTTTTATTTCTGTTGGATGCTTTAAGCTCAGGGTGTTGTAGTCATTGCTTAGCCCCTCCGCCCCGCCCCCAAGTAATGAAACTCCTTGGACTGAATGTATTTCAAGAGGAAGGAGAATCGGTGGGAGTGGGATTTTCAGAGGTGCTGTAGTGCTTGGACAGTGGTGGACTCTGTCAGTGTGCTCCGTTCTGTTTGTTTTCTAGATTGATGTGTGGGGCTACTTCAGAATAAAAAGTACTACTATGTCTAATTTTGAGGGGTAGCAGCTAATGTTAATTGGTATTTAATTTCCCTGAGAACTGCTCATGTTTCAGCATCTCTGAAAATCAAGCCATTAAATTACATTATCTTGCATTAAGGGATTTGTCAAAAATACAGAGAAGAACAAAACTGATGCTGCTTTAATCTTCTCTAGCATAGCCTGTTGAAAACAGGCTTTCTAACCTGGGAAAGTGTTTTTTGAATGACCTTGCTTTTTTTTTTTTTTTTTTTGTGGGGAGTTCAGAGTTGGGATTGGTGGGTTTTCTGTGGAGTTTTCTGGTTTGTTTTTTGAGGTCACCATGTTCTGGGCCTGGCAGCTCTCTTGTAAGACTAGGAGACTTGGAGATCAGTTATCTCACTAGTACTAATGATTTGATTCCTTTAGGTACGTTTACAGGAATTTGTTTCACGTTTTGGGTAAGATTTTTTCTTCCCCCTTTATTCTCTAGGCTTGTTGTCATGGTATCCAGGCACTTTTCATTCAGATATTAATTTTAAGTGAGTAGTTGTCTGTATGTCTAGTTCATTTTCCCTCTCATCCTCTCCCTCAGGGAGAGTTTTATGTGGGATGTAGTACTCTGTTTGCAAGGGTTTCCTTTCAGGGATTTTCATCTTATATCAGTGTGCCTATTAGAGAAGGCCTGGTGGAAAGAAGCCCCTTTCGCTTGGATGGGAAAGTGTTAGGTCCTGAGACAGTGTGTAGAGCTCCCATGGGAGTTCATCATAAACTCCTCACCACCTCCCCAAAAAGGCCCATCTCCTGAACACACAAGCTTTTATCAGGGTCTCTCTGACATTGCCAGGATTAAGGCAGTGATAGGAATCATTTCCCTGCAAGATTTCTTATGAGGAGGGTCCCACCTTTGCTCCTGGGGGGTCAGGGCATCTATGCCTTCTGGGGAAGAATTTGCTGACAGATCTTGTCCGTTCTGGGCAGATTTTAGTTCAGTGTATGCGCTTTTACAGATGCTTGAGCTTGATCTTGACTTCAGCTCTGGTGCACACAGGGGAATATTCGTTTAGGTTTCATTTTGCTGACTTGTTAAGTGCATAAACTACCAGCAGGGTTTTAGGTGAGTTCTGTTGAAAGGTGTCCCTGTTTGAATCTGGAACCTAGCATTCCTCTCTGGTAGGATCTGTAGAAAAAGGATCTTCTACCAATACTTGAATTTTGCTGGTATTTGTTTTTAACCAGGGATTAAGTGTTGCTCTTTAGCTGTAGGTGCACTGGAAAATCAAAGTGCATTTTGGACACTAGAGGGGCACTTGGATTGGCATGTCGGCAATTCAAAAATTACCTAATTTCAGTCAAAAACCGAACTGTTTTACTGCTCACCCATCTCTCATTTTTGCTTTGAGAAAGACTACGTATTTTCCCCCCGAATTCTTACGAAAGGGACAGGTGTATTGTGATAGGAAAAAGATGTTTCCTCACTCACCGCTCATGCACAACATTTCTTGATTAAATTCTAGTCTGTAGAAATATAAAGTATTTGTATTTATTTTAAATAAACTGTAGACTGGTTGGATGCTGTGATAAAGAGCCGCACTAAGCACAGAAGTTACCTTTGTGCTCAGATTATAGTGAGTTGTAACACTGACAAGCTTAGTTTAATTTTTCGGTCGTATGAGCACTGTGTACCAAACCCACTTCTTTCCCATTTTATTTCTCTTGTGATTGCAGTGTATATTGCTACAATGAGAGCAGGTTCTTGCCCTTGATAAAGGGATGGAAAATGAATGAGAATGATGTTAGTGTTACAAAACACATCAGAGGGGAAAAGAATTTGAGCTGGACTAAGCCATCTATGACTAGGTCTCATTTTCCTTTAATCTGAATTTTCTCTCCGTGATTTTACCTCCTTTTTAAGGTAGACAGCTTTATTTGCTTGTAACTGTCATAGAAACCAAAAAAAAAAAAAAATCAAGTAGGCAATTCACTTGACCCTCTTTGTACAGTTTGAATGCATCTTCTCAATGGTGTTTATGTAACCTTCTCCGAAAGCCCATACTCGATACAGCTTTTCATATGAGTTGCAGTCATTCTTTGTCCTTCTAGGAATTTTTTTAAAACACTTTTGAAATGGTTTGGAGGCTTGCAAGGTTGTGTTCTGAAATAGGACTATTAACTGCAGTGGGACTTAAACCAAATGTAGTTAAGTCTCTTATGTTACTGTTGTTTAGAAGATGGAAAGAACGATGACTCTTGCTGAGCACCCATGTCTTTTTTTACTTGCTTGTTTTGTTGGCAGATTTCTTTAGATGGTATTCTTTAGATGGTATTTATTAGGAACATCCCCAATTCATGAGAATCGCTGTTGGGGAAAGCTCAGGAGCACGTGTGTGTGCTTCAAAAGTGTGTGCATTTCTGCTTCAGAAAGTCTCAAGTGGATAGCGGAAGTTGAGATCAACCGTTTTGATAGAGAAAGAAGTTCAGTCTGGTAGATTCTTCCCTGGATGTTCACTAAGGTTTGGAATGGGCAAAAGTTTGAGCTGGGAGACGCAGGGAAGTCACGGTGAGCGTTATTTTATCTTTTGGTTCCAAACCCAGTGTGACTGAAGGCTGTTACAATCTGACGGCTTCTGCATGGCTAATATGAGATGAGCTGTCAGACTTGGCCTAGTTCTGAAAGGCAGATATTGTGTTGCAAAGAGAAGCATCAGTGCTCAGTGGCATCCGTGTAATGGCTGTCAGACAGGCAACTTTAATTAGTTTTTACGTTTGGGCAAGAGACGACAAAACTGTGATTTAAGGAAGTTAGCATTGCTCCTGTCCCGTTCTGTACTTGTTTTCGTAAATAAGTGTTTATAGTGGGAACCGTAGTCTTTTAACATGATTTCCAGTGTAATTTCTTTTATTTTAAGAAAAAATATAGAAAGAAAACTTTTTTATCTTAGTATTCATCTGCTCACAGATGAGAAAGTCAAAAGAAAGTCTGACTCTTTTTGCATGTTACTTTTAGAAGAGTATCCAGCAATAGGAAGGCTTCAGGCTTGTCTGAGGAGGCAAGATTTGTTTTTATTTTCCTTGCGGGAACGATTGCATTAGAAGCTGTATGGAGAACAACTAGCAGGAACAGCTTATTCATAGAGTTTCAAAATAGAAGAGACTGTTGTGCAGTTAATACAGTTAACCAAAAACTTTCCTGGATTAATTCTTCCTTGAACTGGAGCGTAGCTTTCAGGAAAAATCTGAACTTTGTTTCAGAATTTCTAGTGGTAAAAGAGCTGACATGGTGCTTGGTAGGTTGTTAAAGAAATTTGTTACCTTCAATATCAAAAAACAGAACAAATGCCTTTCCCCAAAAAAACCATCATTTCCTTTACTTCTAGTCTAGTTTATCTTGTTTCAATTGCCAAGTGATGGAACGTGGATTCGTAACTCTACGTTTATTCTGCTGGAAAAAATTCAAACTTCTGTTGAGCGTTAATGCGGTACTGTGGTGGTACCTTTTAACCTTTTCTGTTCAGGTAAAAAGTTTGATCCTTACCACCTTTCAACTGTAGGCATGCTTTTCAATCCCTTAGTCATTCTCGTGGCTCAGCTCTTCGCCATCTTGAAGGCACCAGTTGTTTCCCTGAAATAAGTATACCAGAACTGGGCATGGTGTTTCAGTAGCTAAGCATACTGACAAAAGCAGAAACAATGATTTTTCTGCCCCTTTTGGCATGTGTAGGTTTTATACCAGGAAGGATCATTTTAACCCTTTTGGTTGCACTGCAAGCCGAGATGTGGTTGATTATCTGTCACCCTCTATTTCTCGTTTCCCGTGTAGGATCCCGTTTGGAAAGTATGCTAGGATTCTTGGTTTGTAGGGACATAATCTTGGATTTGTGAAGCAGTTTACTGAGGAGCTGAGATTGCTTTGTATCCTTGCTCTGTCCTCTTGGCCAGTTTCCTCTTATCCAGTCTCTGTGCTGTCTGCAGTCTTCATGACTGAAGAGTTTGGGTTTTTTCCACTCATTGATGGAAAATGCTAAACAGCTTAGAGGTAAACAGCGTAGGGCCAAGATCTGTTTCCTAAGAGAGGCTTGTAGGAAAACATCTTTTTGATGATTTCCCGTTCGCAATTCCAGTTTGAGATCTGTCAGCCAATTCTTAATCCATTTAATGTGTACCATGTTAATTTTGTTTTGGTCTGTTAATAAGCAGTAGCAAGTCAAGTGCTTTATAGAAGGCTAAGTATATCAATGCTATTACATCGATACTCTTAAATTTTATCAGTGAAACTTGTAATCTCATCAAGAAGGATGTCAGTTTAGTTTGACAGAGTCTATTTTCCTTAGACCTAATTTGACTGACATTGATTTTATTACTCTTCTCTAATTCTTTATTATTAGAGTCCAGTATTGAATATTCTATAATTTTGCCATGCTCAGCATTAGACTGTTGGACTTGTACTTACTTGGGTCATCCAGTCTTCCTTTTTCAAATTTCAGTACAAAATTGTATTTCATTCCTGGCTCCTGGAATTTGTTCAGTGTTTTAAGAATTATCCAAAATCGCAAGGGAGCCATTTGCTCGTGGTTTTGAAAGCTGTTCTGTGCAAGTAACCCGGATCTTCTGACTTAAACATGTACAGTTTTAGGAGCTGCTGTTCAGCATCCACCTAAGTTACTAGTTAGTACTGCATCTAGCTGCTTTAGGAATATGTAACACATCTGTTTTCTCTGCATTGTTACTGTTGCTACCACCCATTAATGAATCAGCATGAATGTTAAAATATCTCTTCCATAATCTAAAAAAATTCTTTGTTATCCTGACCTTTACTAGCCAGAGATTTCTCTGGTTTTCATTTCTCTCATTAACTTCCTATGATTTTTCTCTTCTGGCTTATATTGGCTTCTATCTATTTCCCCTTTAATCTCTTGTAATTTATCTGTGGAACTGGCTTAAGCAGATTGGCTTACAGAGGAGCTAAGGGCACATGCAGGTTTTTAACTGGCATGGCCTTCTTCGTATTTGTAGCTTTTGGGGTGTACGGTTACATGTTATTAAGCAGGGTATATCTATTATTATTGTACATTCCTTCTCTCAGTTCATTTTAATCTGGGTGGTTTTCAGCTCTGTGAAATGGAGCTTTCTAAAGTATGAAGTACACACATTTGTTTTGTGTGAATGTTTTCAAATCTGTCAAGTCACGATCATTTTTACCCATACTATTGCTGACTTTAGACTTGTTCTTTACCAGCTCACAGGAGGTCTGCTACTGACTTTCCTCAGGTTAAGTAAAAAATTCTGTAAGAGCCACAGTAACAGTGATATAAAAAGGTGTTGTTTTAGGATCATGTAGAAATATCTTGTGCTTGCCCTACTGAATCACAGCATGCAATGTAGTAGTGGAGTCCAAGTCGCAGAAAATATTTACTATTTACGGTCCTGCTCCTGGGAAGTGTAGCATGGGAATGAACTTCGGTGTCTGTATGGCATCCCACTGAGAGGTCCAGCTGCTTGCTTCATGTTGCCAGATTGCGTCCTAAGAAATGTTACCCTTTTTGAGTACATGCAATAAAAGTACCTAATTAAAAACAAAAATGAAAGTTCATATTGCTTCACCATGTTCTGGAACAACTTTCTTTTCCTTCTGTCCTAGTAACCATTTTTAATTCTTTCATTTCTGTAGTCTGCTTTTTGTCTGCCATAAGGTGTATTGCTCTTGAGTATAATTTGAAAATAGTATTTTGAGCTGGATATATCTTTTTTTTGTTTGTTTCTTAGCTGTAAATGTTTAGTACACTAAAACTTTACGATGTCTGCCAGCAGTCATAAAGCTTTTCACAAAATGATTTTTTTCTGGGTTTATTTTCTTTTCAATTTTTTGAGATAAGGGAGAGGAGCTTCTTCCTTCGTTTGGCAGTGGTGTTTTGGGAAGATGCTGTTCATAGGTGAACACTTAAAAATATAAAATAAACCAAAAAAGAAAGGTGTTTCTGAAATGGCATGCTCTTATTTGAAGGAAATTTCTCCCTTCAGCATCACTAATATACAGTGAAGCATATGGCAGAATGCAGCAACAGCAATTTGCTAACTGAAGCAACTGCACCAACATTTCAGTGGGCTGCAAAGGGTGTGGGGTTTTGTTTTTTTATCATGAATGTTACAGCTCTTTTGAATTAATAGAAATTCAACGTTCAGAATGCTGAGTAGATCAATCCTAACTTTTTGAAGTGATAGTGAGAATATAATGCAGGAAATATAACAATTACTGTACCTGATATGAAAACACAACCAATAGCATATGAATAACAAACCTTAAATTCTATTAAAAATTTTCTATATATCATGATATATAAGAACATATGCTAGTGAGAGGAAATCATATCATGTATTTATTATTCTAAGCAAAACTTTATGACACTGTAATTGTTTTGTTTAAGCCAAGTTCTGCAGGCATGCATACAAACGACTTTATTCATTTTGGTACCCCTTTATCCTCCACCTTGGAGAAAATATTTGTTTACATTTCTATTTGGCAATGAAGATCAGAGATAGTGATATCTAAACTTCAATAATGTTACTAGAGAACTCCAAGGAAAGGAGTGAATGATCTGTGAAATTTTTCTATCATTCTTTTATTGTATTGTCATTATTTCCCTTCCCTGTAGTTTCTATTAATCTATGAATTTTTTATCTACGGTTTCTTCCTTGCAGTAGTATTTACAGCAGTAGGAATGTTCCTAAGAGAGATTATTAAAAATCATTTTATATATTTTAGAAGCTTGTCATGCTGGTAAACAGGGATCAGGACATTTTAAGCTCATGTTCAAACAGGCTGATGCAAGTCCCAGGGCCTTGAGTTAGCTCCTCATATTAGCTACAACCTCTGAAGGCCAGGGGGCAATTAATGGGAAAGGTAGGCACATGAACTCGAGTTGTGCAAGCCCTGATCTCTGCATCTCCCTTTCTGTTCCAAAAAATGAGATTAATTCCCTAGAGAATGGTTTCCTTCTTCCTAAGAACGTGGAGGATTAAGTATATTACGGTTTAGATGTGTTCAGATACACCATGATCAAGGTATACAAAGTGTCTTAGGTAGACAAGAACATGAGGAAGACATAGTGTGAAAAGTATCCTTAAAATATTTCTGCTGCTGGTTTCTTGCTCAGTCAGACTTTAATCCTTTCTTGGTCATGTCATGTAACTTGGGTAAGAGTATTTTTGTTGCAGTCGAGCTCTCCTGGAAGGATAGGTATGTTATACTTTTTTTTTTCTCAAGTTAAATTGATTGGAGGCAATTGCTGTCTGCACGTATTGTAGTTTAAAAGAGCCTTTCTTACCCATACTCCTGCATGTGGGCATTTTAGGAATGAACTACAGTGCTTCCATGGATCTTTAAGAGCTGCTAACTAGGTTATGGAATATCTTAGTGTCTGAGCGCGTTCTGTAAGACAGAAGCACCCCCAGTATTTCTATTACAGCATACACTGTGCTTTTCGCAGTGTCTAATTTTGAGAAAAACAGAGTCACAGAATCACAGAAATCTTGTGGTCCAGGAGAGACAGTACCGCAGCTCTGTGCTTCGGTGGCAGAGCCTGTGCCTCCAAGGAGCATCCAGGCACTTGATAGGCAGCTGCTTTCACGACCTCCGCTTTCCCATGCGAGAAGGGGCTGGTTTGCCATTCAGCACTACTGCAGATAGACAGAAATCTTCTGGCAAGCCACGTTCACAAGCGTTACTGTTCTCCTTGGGAGGGTTTTTTTCACGTGTTGCCTTGCTCCAGTGCCTGCGAGCAGAATCACTGAGATCTCTGCCTACAGCAGAGCCCAGAGGCAGGTCGTATTTTGCCCGGGCATTCTCCGGACGTGCACTAGGAGTATATGAGAAGTGGGGTAGCTGAAACAGAAACGATTGCCTTGGACTTGTTTTTGAAATCTGGTTACCTGTGTTTATATGCTCTGAATTATGTGCCTTAAGAAAAAAACATAAGAATTACTATATGTTCCAAATGTCCAAAATAACCTCAATAGGATGTATAAGATGAGGGAATTTGGAAGCCGTTGTCTTTCATGTTGGTCTTGCAAAACTGATACTTGGGAATCGGGAGAAGGCATCTCTGTGATGCAGTTTTCCATTGTCCATTACAAGCATGCAGCTTTGTCCCTCCCCTGTGTGAATGAATGTCTCTAGCGCTAATAGCGCTGCCTCACCAGCTCCATGTTACTTGCCCGAGTTATTAACCAGGTCTTCTCTTTCTGCTACAAACATAAATACAGATCTTACTAGTAAAACAGAAGCAGTCGAAATGATTTGGGCTGCTAAGTGGGCTCCTGCCGTCCCACGCGCAGCAGCAGTTGTTGTGCTGCTTTTGTTTGGCTGTCATCACTAATACGGTGAGGGAAGCTTTAATGCTATTCCTTATCCTGGTGCAGTCTGATCCGTCCTTTCTCTTCCTGTTTACTGGCCGCTCGCTAAGCAGCGAAATGATACATGAAGATGTTTGTGAATTTCTCAGTCAGCTCCTTTAAGGCTAATGTTATAACGCTGTTTCTGAACTTTCATGTTTTTAAAACCTATAATATTATTCATAAATGGTAGCAGTGTTGTGTGGGGTTTTTTTGTTTTTTTTTGTTTTTTTGTTTTAAACTGTTTTAAGTGGTAGCCTCGTTGCTGTTCTGGCCAGTCAACCAGTTATCTGTATTATGAACTTGGCACCAAACTCTATATAAATTCTGCTGATGTCAACCCTTGGGTTACATACTTTTCAGTAATCTCTTGGAGAAGGGAGGGTGAAGGGGACCGGAGGGGTTTGCTTTTCATTGTTAAAGTAGGGATTTTAGAGCAACTATTTAAAATTTGTACGTTGCCTCCTACTGTGTTAAGGAGATAATGAAATGGTGAAGAACGGCATAGAGAATACAGGTGAAAGCAGTGATGAAAACGAACAATGGAAGAAAATTTTGATTCCACTTTTGGAAATTTTTTATGTGCTAAAAAGATACTAAGTCCTTTTTTTGTTTGTTTGTTTCTTGTGTTTCAACAGGGCAGAGTTTAGGGTACGGATTTGTTAACTATATTGATCCAAAGGATGCAGAGAAAGCCATTAACACTTTAAATGGACTCAGACTCCAGACCAAAACCATAAAGGTAAGACGATACAAAGAGCCTTTTGCTAAATTCACAAAGAGGAGATAAGAGTTGAAACAATTTCTGGCAATTTCATCACTATTTTAATCTAGCATCCCAAGGGGCACAGCTCGCAGCTCCTCCTTAGAACAATGGAAAGCTCCTCCTTAGAACAATAGAAGGATGAGCAGAAGGTGAAATTTCTCTTCTTTGTAATTGTTAGTATTGGTTGGGGGGCAAAAAGTAACAGAGTTCTTTGAAGTGTTGCAGTGGGATTTAAATGTAGAATAAAACGGCCCTAGTGATACTTTTATATAAAACAGAGGTGAAATACGTGATTGTTTATTCATAAATAACAAGGTGGTGGTTTAAATGCAAAATAACTTGACACACTTTCTTTTTCAGTGACACTCATGTCATTGTCAGGTGTTGAAAGCAAGTTTCTCTCAAGTTAGAATGTATCACTTTCAAAAAACAGTATATTTTTTCAATTTTCCCATCCTTAGTTTGATTTATTCTTTTAAAAGCTAGAGGGATTAGCAGTCCCACTGAAGTCTCTCATTTCATTGTCGTAATAGACCATTAGTTATTCAATGACCTTCTTTAGTGGTCTCACAAGAAAAGCAAATTTCTACATTGTCACGTTTTTTGCTGCATGGCTGATGAAGCTTTTTGAAACAGCTTACAGAAAATTTTCCCATCCTAAATTCTGACAAATAATCAGACTTAAAGAATGTCTGTAAATGAAAAAATTGAAGGAGAACAAATAGCAAATCTGATTCAGATTAACTGAAATAGCTTTGATCATTTTTAGAATCCTGGCTTTTGATTTGTGCTATTTTTTTAATTTTTTTTCCTGTATTTAACTTCTGTTTCAAAGCCAAAAATGTTACAGAGTATAAATAGAATTTTTACTTCTGAAAATATCGGTACAACTATGTCAATAGTTTTATATCTTGTGAAAGATACTATATGGCCAATAATTTAGTTGTACTTAGGCTTTCTCACTAAAGGTTATGGTTTGGACAAAGTGTTTCCTGAGGTGAAAATATGTATTGAATTCCTGTGCATTTCTAGGGATTATTTCAAGCAAATTTTTCCTGGTTAAGTAGGTTGATTAGTTAAGAACAGAAGCGTTGAGCTGAGTGTTATGAAGACAGACTAATTATATGGATTATTTAGAGAACAGTGTTTCCAAGCATCCCTGGACAGGTCCATCCCATATATAAGTGTATGTGCCATATATCAAAGTGCTCACAGCAGGATTTTATACAGTTCAATCTACAGGAAAAAATATAAGAATGTATAAGGTAAAGCAGCAAGGTCTACTATCTTATCGACTGCTGCAGGTGGAAATGTAATGCTCAGACTCTGCAGTTTCCACTTGCAGTGGAAAGCTGAGCAGCAAGAAAATTGATTAAAATATCTATTTTTCTTCACATCTCATTTTTTGGCTTTGTGAATGAAAGCAGTGCTGTTGTATTTCTGATATTCCAGGGCTACAGAAAACATGTAAGCTACAAAAAACAAACAAACATAAAGCAAACAGAACAAAAACCTAAGCCCCAAAAACATTATTTTAAGTTTCTCTTACGCACACTGAATAAAACAAAATTGAACTGTTACATCCGGAGTAGTTTTATGTTTTACAGTGAAAGTTTTGTATTATTTAGGTCCTTGCCATGCTAAAACATCTTTGAAGAATATTTTTTTTTTTCTTCAGTTGTTTTAATTTGCTTTAAATCGTGCGACAGGTGGTTTATTAGGTTTGGGTTTATTTTATGCTTGTTAATAACTAGCAGACTTTTACAGAATACATGACATTTTGTTGGGCTCTTGAAAGCTATTAAGTTTAAATAAGTAAGAGATTGATCTGACTTTACATACACAAGAGTTGTATACACACTATGCATTTCTTCCCAATCACTGAAGAATGTAAAACAATTTATTTAAAAAAGTATTTGCAAGGTCACCTAAAACTAACCCAAAGTCATCTTCATTTTAAATAGCCAGGCTTTGTGTGCACAGATGTTTAATCAGCAATTTCCAGCACAAATACAAATTACAAAATGGCATCTTACTGCCTCGCCTTACCCCCGTGCTTTTTTCCATTGTTTTAATCCTGTTGTTGCTTTTAGGACTCTTATTTAAATTAAATCTACTTCCCTGGGTACTGTGTGGTGTGGATGGAGGTTTCCCAGCATTCACACTAACAAAGTTATGAATCATATATTTTTAATGTTCCTGGCAGCACCTGGGTCATTGGAGGAGACTGCATTTAAGTTCGAAAGTCTTGCAAAGCAGTAAGAAATCATACTCAGTGCTGCTAAATTCTGCTAGTTTCTCTGTTGCCCCCACAGTCCCCTTTCCAGCATTTCAGTGTGATTCATAGTAAGGTTGAAGTATTTTGATTCATGGAATTACTATATTATCAGAGCCTATTACTTTTATTCTAGCTAGATGCCCTTTTCAGTTTATTAAAAAGTGCGCTTTCTAAGCATTAAAAAAAAGCCGCTCATAAAAGAGCATATAGAAAATAATTTGGTAGTACATAGTTGGGTGTTAAACTGAAAAACATTTGATTAAGTACTGGCATAACATTGAATCGAATAAGTACCAAGTACTTTTATTCTGTTTGCTTTGTGAATGTGATTTGCTTTTAAGCCCAGGAATGAATCTGTAATGTCATGTTGCTGGGTAGGCTCAGCCTTTGGCCTGTGACCACGCGCCGTAGGCTGCGTAGCTGTGCCTCTGCAGGTAGTGCAGGTTTCTTTGGTTACCCTTTGTCTGGAAGCTGTTTTGGTAGAAACTTTGGGGAAGCGATAATCTGTGAAAGCTGTTTTGCAGGGGCAAATTACCTCCACTTCCCCAGTCACCTTGGTCCAGCTGGCTGGCTTTTCCCCATCCGCTTGCTCAAACAGACCTTGCCTGCGCTCTGCTCTCCCTTGCACCTAGGCTGAGTAGGAGGTGGCTCTGAGGGGCGTATTGGCACTCATTTTTTTGACTCCGTAAGGCTTAATTCCTGTTCAAAAAGAGTGAGATTTTTAAATAGCTCCAAGTTCAGCATGTGTCCCCAAATTCTGTCCTTTTTGTAACATTTCGTGGCAGCTTAATGTTCTCTCTCTTTCCTCACGCCTTGCAAAATAGCCATGCATTCACAGGAGGAGCTGGTTTTATAGCAGGATCAGCAAAACAGCTAGGCACAGTTTGCACTCAGATGTGCAGACTAAAATAACTGAAGAAGTGTTCTTTTTATTATTGTGTTACAATAAATAAACCCTTTTCACTGTAGCAGCTAAAATATTTATGTGTATTTTATTTAAATCAGTGATGCCCTTTCAAGTCAAAGTCGAGAGGTGACTATTTACAGAATATCTGTTTGAGGAAAGCATTGAAGGGAGTGTCGTGTGCTTGGTGGTAATAGGTTATACATGCTACGTTCCTCCTCAGCTGATCGTAGTGCATATTTTATTTACGCCATTTCGTAGCATCATCCATCATCCTTCTGTGAGGAAAAAGGACCTCACTTTATTTTTACAGCTAAAGCTTTACATAATTTGACAAAATAGTTTAGAATGAGTGAAGATACAGCATGCGTTGAAGTAAATACATATTTGAGAAATGGAAACTGTTTTTAGAAATTAAATTTGCCCATCCATAAAAGCACATGAAAGGTCACTGCTGCTGTTGAAGATTGCCTAGCAGTTCAGTTGCATCAAGTATCAAAAAGAAAACAAGATGTGTGATGCATGGGGTACAGATCGTTTTAAACTGTGCTGCTTTGCACTGGAAATATGGGCCGCATCTGAAAGGATGTGAAGGAAGCATTTTACAATTTAAATGGTGGTTCAGGTGATCTGACTTCATGTTGGAGGACAGTAGAGCAAGGACAGATTAGGATTTTGAAAGGAGGCTTGAAATCAAAAAGAGCAAATGACTACCTAAAGTGCAGTCCTGTATCCCCCTCTCCTTCCTTTTCTCTGTTGCTGGAGAAATAGGTTGGTTTGGTTTTTTTTTTTCTCTCGCAAAAGTGGACAACATGCTGTGACAACTGTTAGACTACGCAGAAGTCTCCGTACTGAGGAGAGAAAGAGTCTGAGTTGGTCTAATAAATTTAAAAATTGGAAGAAATCAAGGGCTTATCAAATCCGTAAGGTGATAAAATACCAAACAAATAGGATCATTCCACTATGGCCAGAGGTTTTCTCTGCATCTCAAATTATTATACATTTTCAGTTAAATGAATAATTAATGTGGAATGTAACTACTGATATTTAACGCTTCCTATTGTTAGTTCAAAATGTTTTCTTTTGCCTTTAACTCATTTTTTTGATTGATAGGGCAGCATGGTGCTAGTTTTAAAATGTAGTGAATAGGACTAGGGGGGAAATATTCTTGTGGTTTTTTGGAAACAAGAAGTAGTAACACTACTCATAGCTCTTACTATTTTTTTTTTTATTTCTCTGGCATTTTTCTAAATGGCCAGGTATTTTTACAAAATTCAGGATATAAATCTGTCCCTGCTAATTTCTGTAATTATCTGCAAAATTACAGACTATCACTACAGGATAACCAAATCATAGCCATCTCAAATTTCATTGGTCTTGCAAAGTCACACCCAAGATAAAAGATTGCCTTCGAATCACAATCAGCAGTTGCATCGGACGCGGGCGGTACATGAAGGGAAGGAGGCTGAAGCTGTTACAGCCCGACTGCCCTTCGCCGCTCGAAGCGGGAGCAGGCTGCCAGCCTTCGCCGCCGCCGCAGCGCGCAGCACAGAGGGAAGCTGCACCTTCCTCATCCAGCCCCAAACCCCTTAGGGCTTGAAAAGTTAAAACCAGCTATTTGAATTCTAGCCAGAAAGCTGTTGGCAGGCTGGTAGTGCCAGCAGCAAAGCTCCTGTGTTGCATGCCCCCAGCGTGATGCTCTGCTGAGGAGCTGGCTCCCTGCGTTTTCCAGCAGTACGCTCCGGTTTCCAGCTTCGCGCGTGGCCCCCTGCGCAGGTGACGGGCGCGTGGACAAGCGCTGGTGAACACTCCCGGGAGACGTGGCACAAGAGTGACGGATGTGGCACTCGTGGCCTTCGCAGCCACCCACCCGGTCCATCGGGAGCAGCCGGTTGGCGCCCCGGCTGTGGATGCCGCTGCTGTGCTGGCCCACGAGAGCCTCTGGCACCACATGCAGTCCAGGGGCTCACCGGCCGTGCAGCCGACCCGGCCACCAGATGCAGCTTCTGCTCTTGATAAAGAAGTGGGATGTTGCGAAAGGCCGGGCAGCACGGCGAGAGCATATGGAGATTTAGGGAGATTGGGGAAACGGAAACACAGAGAGGAAGGCACAGAGGGTGGCTGAGGTGTAATGACCGAGGGGAGATGCAGGGACTGGGAAGGTGGGCCGTGTTTACGGAGGAAGGTGCTAGGAAGAGCTGGGCAGGCTGTGTGGTGGTGAAGATGAGTGCGCATTTAAGCGTTCCAGCTACTCAGTTGCATTGGGCACCCTCTGGTACAGGGATGCAGCGTTTCGTTTTGAGTCAGGCAGGTGCAGCGCCCAACATGCTCTTACAGCTGATCAAGCAGATTTAGAAGCACTCAGCTGCATTTGGTTTTCCTGACGTCCGGTAAAGCTTTGTAATGGTAGAGGTGTAAAAGAGCATGTGCTCCTTTTCCTCCATGAGAATTTAGATTATAAGCATTTGCAAGCTACAGATTTGAGATGTAGTTCTTCTATAGTTCCTTTTAAAACTAAGATAATCATTTTGTTCCAATATGTGGTAGCCCATAGGTCATAAAATAAGAGGTAGTCTGCTATGACTGCAGATCCCCAGGATAAAGCCTTGAACAGGAAGTTTAAAGATGCCACAGATCTGGAAAGACTCAAGCAAGTTTACTGTATTTTTGCTCTTTAGAGGGAGGCTCTGTCTGTGTAACCTTTTGGAATTTGTACTGCTTGTTAACAATTTCTTTTTCACCCTAGTGCCCGCTGTAATTCGGCCGCTCTGACGAACAGGACCTATCAGTGCCACGTTTTGTGCGAGTTCCAATTTGACTTTGCTGCTTTCAGCATGCACCAGAGCACCTGTACCTATTAGTCTTGTGCATCTGCTCTTAATCGAGATTTCTTTTTAACTGCTTCGGTTTTGCCAGTGAGTCCTTTTCATTCCACAGAGCAGGAGCAATTATTTCCCTTAGCCCTGCTCTTGATACAGCCAGAGTGCTTCTAGGTTATTATCTGTGGACATCTTTCCTGAAATGATGGGATGGACCATTGTATCTTACCTGCAATCATAATTAATCTTGGTAAAATTATATTAAATCACTCAACAGTAAAGTGCATTGTCACTCCCGTACCGTCCCCCATCCAAGGACTTGGAGAAGAGAAAGTATTGCATTTTGCAGACATGCAGGTGTTGTGGATTTTTGATCTTCAGCATCTGGACCGGAGGCTTTTCTGTGTGTGTTTGTTTTGACAAAGTGCATAGCTTTTAAAGGAGGGTTTCTCAAACCTGGATTTTTGCACAGAATTAGGGCGTGGACAAGGGCCCTGAAGTGGCTGTAAGGAATCTGTTTCTCTTCTGTCCTCTTGCTTTAGGCAAATTTGACACGTTCCCTGGTCTTATGTGTGGGTGAAACGAGTAAGATTGTGCTCGCTTACCTGCGAGGAGTCTTTGACCGGTCGTTGTTTAGTGCTTCCAGGGCTTGCAATGGAATAAGCAGGAGAGGGCGAGGGTGAAAGGGAGTGTCGTCCCTGCCTTACACGTTTGGACCTCGAACAGAAAAAAATTAGGTGACTCATGCAAAATCATGCAAGAAATCCTACGTCTGCGAGCTCCTCATGCAAAGAGGCGAGGGAGCGTCTTTCAGAATTAGTAAGGTCATTATGAAGTTGTTTATTTCCTTTGTCACTGGAACGTGTTATACAAGCAATTTGTGAAAGGTGTCCAGGGAGTCATTTAACACTGGCTGCACCTTACCTGCTAGAGGCTGGAGATACGTCTCTCAGGGATTAGAAGTACCATCAGCTGGCTGGTTCGGTGGCCTGGGGACGCCTGTGCTGCCGTGCAGCGCGCTCTGATTAAAGGCTCCTGTCTGGTCTCACGTTCCCCAGATTAGTAACACTAGATGCAGAGCGTGATGCACGTTTCTTCCCAGAGAAAAGTTTTGTTTTTAAAAGGCGGGAGCCGCTAGGTTGCTAGTCGGCAGATGTCGTGACCAGGGGCAGGGTGGCTGTGCTGGCAGAGCACATCAGTGCCGCTCGGCTTTGGAGCAGGCAGAAGCCTGCGAGGTCTTTCTGACTCGCTCTATTTAGACCTACTTTTGGGAGGAGTCTTCTAAAGGTGGACTTAAGGTTTGAGAAGTCCAGGATTAGTATAGGAGCTGAAGGCATCTTTTCAGATGAGCAGCAGTGAAATGGTTGAGTGTCAACGTTAAAATGGCTGCCATTAAGAGTCAAGAGCCTTGCCTCTTTAAGGCAAATGGGATATATTCATGCCTCCAGGTGCTCTTGCTGCAGGCTGTCTGGCTTGCAAAGGCTGGACTGCGTCAATTTACCTTCTGAAGAGTCTCGAGGTTAGACATTTTTCCAGAAGTTTTCTACATGGGAAAATGGGTAGGAATCAATAGGGAAAAATAACTGCCCTAACTTGCGGATTTTTTCCATGCTCATGAACTGAAAATAATTGTGCATTTCCATGGAAGTTATGAAATGCTGGCCTCTACATGTCTCCAATCGTGTTTAGAGACAGTAGCACAGTCTCTTAAGAGAGGACTACTGAAGAGAAGCACTTACACAAGCTAACTGGTGTTCAATGTCAGATGAGAAATATCCTAGCAAATGCATTTTTTTTTTCCACTGTTACTGTGTGTATATTTATAGAAATGAACATTGGAGGTTAGTGAGCCATAAAATGAATTGGGTAATATTTTATTATCTTCCTTGCAAATTTGACCTAAGAACTCTAGAATGATCTTATGCACTGAAATATAACACTATCATTAGACCTGCAACTATCATATAAACAGACAAACACTTCCATGCTGAGAAGTGCCTGAGCCAAACAATAGTTTGGCATACTCTAGCTCATTTACTTGAATTTCTTGTAGCGGTTCAGATTTCCATATTCTTTCCCTTTTCAGTGGGGTATTTCATTATAGGGCCCTAACACTGCTGTGAGCAAAAAAATAAAAAGAGATCCCTAATGGGAGAGAAGTGTCAATATAAAGAATTAATACAGCGTCCTTACTGAGTGCTTTACAGGTTTCAGTGACAAAATGGGAGCTTGTTTTGGCTCATCTCCATAATAACTTTTACATCACAGGGAACTTCTGCTGCGGTGGAGGGTCAGGGCCGGTATTTCCTTCCTTTGATAGTTAATACATCTGGAATACACCTAGTTTGCAGTGCTAGTTGAGTAATAGCTTGAAAGCAGGATGACACGGTCTAACCAATCGATTTGTCATTGGCTGACCTGAGAGGGAGGATGAAAAAGATTCAAAAGCTGATAAATAATTGACATTACTAGCCTTGCATCCATTCAACTCACAACCTTTTCTCCTTGATATGAAAGACAGCTGAGTTGCTTTTGGCAGCTTGTGGCCCAGTCTCCCCTGCAACCTGAATGTTTGATTGCAGGAGGAATTAAAATCAGATCTGAGCGGCGATACGTGTTTACATGTGCTCTGAGTAGATGAATTTGCGAGAAAGTACACAGTATATCTGTCCAGTGCTTGTCTGCATGACATTCACAAGGACAGGGTAGAATATTTTTGGTATGGGCGGGGGGGTGTATATTTATATATTTATATACATGTGTATATCTTTTTATATATATATATCCATATATATGGGTGGTTTTGCATATTCCCCTACTCTTCATGTTCCCAGTGATGTGACATTTGGTTAGTAAATGTGCCAGTGTGAGAAAACCCAAAGGAAACCCCTGGCTCTCTTCCCAGGAACTTTATTAATTTTGCAGCTCTCAGTTTTGAGGAGTAGATAAGATCCCTAGCCCTCACCCAAGTCTCTTAAGTGTTTTTTAAACTGTTATTCCTAAAGCAGGTTAAAAGCTAGCTGTCTGAAACCTGACAGTGCCCTTCTCAAGGTAAGATGTTTGCAGAATGTATTTTTGTAGAGACATGTGCTGAATGCTCCAGCGCCGTCTTGGCCGCATTGAGGTCAACAGCAGAACTTCTCTGGCTCAAGAGAGGGGACTTAACTCCGGGACCGCAATGCTCTTGAAGGCTTGGGGGTTAATCGTACTGGTCTGGGCCTGGCATAAGTTGGACAGCACACAGTGAATCCCCTAGGCTGGTCCCAGGTTTTGTATCCCAGCCCTTACATGGCAGCCAGATTATTTTAATCTTGGGTCATTTCTGAGCAGAACATGCCAGTCTTCCCAGAGCCTGCTCCAAGTCGTATGACAGTTTTGCAGCAGCACCGACGTGGAGAGTTAAATGAGAAGACACCAAAATGCGACACCACCAAATCAAGCACAGCCTCAAACAATATTTTTAAGCATGGTATCTATAGAGAAAAGCACAATGTAGTTATCCTTAGTTTCCTCTGCCCCAAGCATCCAGCTTGGTCTTCAGTTACCTAAGAGCCAAGCGGTGTCACGTGTATGCTGGTCTTGGTGCATCAGAGGGAGTTTGGGAACTGTGACTGTGCAACTTAAAAGCGTGCACCTCGGAGAGAGTTCGTGGGCCATAACGTCCTAAATCAGTAGGGCACATAATAGTTTCCACCCCAATTTTCTTTTCTTTTAAGCACCAGTCTGTGTTTCTGAACACTTCTGCTTGTTACTTCTGTGACTGCCTTTGTGCGTTGCTGCCTCAGCGTGCCTCAGTTGATGTAAATGTTTTAACTAACCTCTTTTGCTCGTCTTTCCCTGACTTTTCCACCTCCTCTCTTTAGCCCTCTCTCTAAATGTTAGTTTTAAAAGGTTATGTACAAACATGCAAGTTATAAAGAAGATGCCAAAAATCTTAATCTAAAGTCTTTAGAGTTTGTCTCCTATTATGTACAGAGGATTGTAGAAGCGAATATTAGTCATTCACATCATTTTCTGTGTTGAGTCAACATCTATTTTTAGGTGTGGAGCAGATAAAGACAACTCTTTGACACATAAAACACAAAGACATCCATTTGACATCATTTGTGTTTGGGCTAAGGCTGGAGAAGAGGGGAAGACAATTGCTGAATGCATTGTATTCATGACAGGACCCCCCCGTTTCCTCCCAAGATGCGTTTTAAGACATAATGCAGAAAAGTACTGATCTGTTTATATTTAAATAAGTCAAGATGAAGTGTAAAATATTCAGGTTTAGATCCGACACTGTTTCAGATGTGCTGCAAAGTAATTCTTCATGATCCATGCTGAATATTTGCCATTAAGCTTTATCCAGGAAGTACTTATATTACTTCAAATATATATACTATTCTAATTGTAGATATATAATTTTAAAAGTGCAGAGGGTTTTTATGCATGTATTGTAATTGTAAATCTTATTTTTTTCCTCTTAGTTCTGGATTTCTATTTCCATAGATAGAACAGCAGTTCAGAGAGTTTATTTAATAATTTTCTGACAATATATGTGCAGTGCCTCGGCTAGATTTTCTTGTTTATTTGGCCGTAATATTTTATGGTCTGATTTTGAGCTTATAGCGCAAGGAAACTACTGATAGATTGCAGATACGACAATGAGTGTCAGCATACAGTTCCCCAAGCAGATGTTCATTTAGTTTAATTTCACCAGCACTTTATAGTTCATCCAGAACAGATCCTGCCGGCTCAGGATGAAAACACAAAGAAAGATAGCACCGAAGATCACTCTGCAAATAGCCTGATCACTTATAATCAGACACTTCAAAAAAAAAAAAAGAGTGGGGGGACCACAGGAACTTCAGAATGCTACATGTAATCTAAGGTTATTATATGTTGGATACAGTAAATCATCTGTACACCCACAGCCCAAAGGGGTAAATTTACAAAGCTGTGCGTAGGAAGTTGCACATTAATCTACCTCTGAACAATAGTTATTTTGTGCCTGCACTTAAAGAACCCTTGCATTTGTTTTTAAGCTATCTCTAACTTTTCCTTTGTTCTTTTAACCTTTCCTGGTTTTGTTGGTTTTGCGGAACAGGTAGCCTCTGAACTCTAGGGTTATTCTAGCTAACTAATGTGCATTTCCTTCTCTTAAATCCCCAGGTGTCATATGCCCGTCCAAGTTCAGCATCAATCAGAGATGCTAACTTGTATGTCAGCGGCCTTCCAAAAACAATGACCCAGAAAGAATTAGAACAGTTATTCTCACAATATGGGCGCATCATCACCTCACGGATTCTGGTTGATCAAGTCACAGGTCAAAAAAAATTTTCTTAATACATTCATATTTTTCTGGAAACGGCAAAACACAAATGCTTACTGACTGTTGTATTTTAAGGCAACGTGATTTTGGTGCAAAACGCAGTACCTAGCTCTCTATAAATGTAACTGTCTGGAGGCATACCTGTCTCTCCTTTAATGGCAGGGTCTCAAAATGCAGAATGTTGTTTGAGTAAAATATGGTGGAGTCTGATGGTGAAGAACACAACTGGGGAATGACATTTTTCTTTATAGGGAGTCTTTAAATTTGCAAGCCATGTATTCTGTTCTTAAGTAAAAACTAATGTTTATGTTTCGTTATGTACAAACAGCCTCGTCTACGTATATTAATTTGTTCGCGTGTCTTTACTACCCAGGTGTTTCTCGAGGTGTGGGATTTATCCGTTTTGATAAGAGAATAGAGGCGGAAGAAGCCATAAAGGGACTAAATGGCCAGAAGCCTAGCGGTGCTACAGAACCAATTACTGTGAAGTTTGCCAATAACCCCAGCCAGAAAACAAGCCAGGCACTCCTTTCACAGCTGTATCAGTCTCCCAACAGACGCTACCCTGGACCACTTCACCACCAGGCTCAGAGATTCAGGTAATTACCCGGAAAGGAGCTGAAGTTCTACCAGTGATGAAGGTGTAGGGCAGGTGCTGTGCAGAAAAATATGCTTTAGTTGCATAGGCTGACCTGATTTTCTTTGTAAAATTAAATATTCTTTCCTGGAGAATGAGGAGGAAAATCTGCTGACAGCAGTAGTCATGTTGTATTTACTAAAACAGCTGAAGTACTGTCCAATCAGATCTCATGAAGTCTCATAGAAAAAGGGAGGACAGAACAGAGTTACACTGATAATCAAATGAGCAGTTACCAACCTGTTCTTTCTGATTTTTTTTGGTAATGCTTTTATTTTCTGCTGTATTATTACAGTTTTGATGCATCTCACACTTTGATGTTAATGACAGTGGATTGGTAACAGGAAAAAAGCTGGGTCTGTGCCAGTCAGTAGTTGTATCATTAAATTTATTAGCCTGAGATACCTGCTCTTACTTTAAAGAGACCTTGTGTTAGTCTTTGGTATGATTCTTCAGGTACTTTCAGGGATGTTTTATGCTTTGCATTCTGAATATGCTCTTTCCATCTGATTCATAAGCCAGTATTGGCAATACGTTCTGTTCTTGTTACTTTTACGTTGTAGAATTAGTTTCAGGCAACCTAGCATTTAAATAAGTCTTTATTTAAAAAAAAAGAAAAAGAATAATAAATATTTGGACATATTGGCATAACTGAGTTGCATATTGCCTTTAGAAAATTATTGAAAAGTAATGTAAATTTTTCAGTGTAGAAAAGTGGTAATGAATTAAAGAAGAGCATAGGAAAAGTCAGTCATTAACTGACTGATATAAAACCAAATATAAATTTAATATCTTTGGCATGCTAACAGTTTCCATTGAGGTTATCACTGAGTCCTTCCATGGATAAAGGACTTACTGTAGTGTACTCCAGTGTAATGCAGATACTTACATTCATTCTGCAAAACTTGGTAGTCATTTAGATTGATGTATTCTGGGGGATTATTATTTAATGTATCCTAATGAGAAGTTTTATGTTAAAGCAGTTAGAAACAAGACTTTTTTCCAGTTCCAAGTTAAATGTAAGTGTAAGGTGAACAGTAGAATTATTTGCAAAAGTTTTATACTAATATAGTTTTAAAAAGACAAATCAAAAGTAGATTTTTTTTAAATTACACTTTGAGAATGAAGCTTTTCATTAAGGGTGCAGACAAGTTAAAAAATTACTTTATATGCTGTGATGGAAATTTAAACACAATCTGAAACTTAACAGAGCAGGCCGCTAGTTGTTAAACTCCTTAGATGTGTGGGAAACTTGTTGAACGTTTCTTCTTTGAAAATGGAACGCTATTAATAATAGTTCCATTGAGCGATCTTGCCATCTGTGAGACATTAACCCAAAGACCCTCCTTCTCTTTTCAGGCTGGACAATTTGCTTAATATGGCCTATGGCGTAAAGAGGTAATTAGAATTCCACAGATTGCCAGATGTCCATGTTGGCACAGATTGGTGCTACAATTTACTTTTTTAATTCACTAACTTTATTTTTTTTAATTCCTTCTTTTCTTCCACCAGCATGTCAAATTCTTTTTAAGTTTGGACTTCAGTTGGTTTTGTTACTTTAAAGGCCACGCACACAAATTCTGTGGGTTGTTTTTTTTTCCCCCCAACTTTTTTTTATTTACAGGTGGGCTTCTCAAATGGTTTAGGTGCAACAGCTACAAGCATTCTAACTCCAGTCGTCCTGCTAAATGGCACTTTGTCCAGAATCAAAACTATTAACTTGAGTTTTTAACTAATCTCTGATCTGATAATGTAAACCTTACCCGCTAAAAATGGAATTATACTACTGTTGTCTAAATCTCACAGTAAGATCTTCATTCTCCTACATCTGCCATCTTCACAAGTTGAGTCTGAAATATAGCTGTGTGCACCTTAATCAGCCCTAAGTGTCTTTGTTACAGGTTTGATAATTTGTTGCAAATATTTCTTGGTTCTTGAGATTTATTTTTTTGTTTGTTTAAAATAGGGATGTGTGTGTGTTTGTGTGTGCACGTGCGTGTTAAAGTTCAGCTGATTTGTAAACGTTTATGCTGTTTCATGAATATGTTCCATGTTTGATCTGATAGCTAAAATGAGATGACATATTGTTAGTGTTTTTTCTAATGGCACACATCAACGCAAGCCAACCTCACAGCAAAATAAAGGCGTAGTCTTATTCCTGATGTTACCCAAAGATGTCCAGCCATCCCCCCACAGTTAAGATGAGAAAACACTTCTTAATCTTCTGAAATGGTCTACTCGCCACATTTGAAAATTATTTGAGCTTTTTTTTTTTAAAGCTCATCCTGTAAATGGTATGGTAAGTATATCTTTAAAGTAGCTAGTAGTGGACATATTTCTGCCGCAGTAGCTATCATGCAGATAAATCCAGGTCTTAAGAATATGTTTGAAAGTGAAAGTAATGCTGAAAATAGAGCTGTAGTATCTTTCCAGAAGCTCTACCTCATCAATTTATTAGTACATTTGTTTTATTAACTATATAGCTAGTGGTGACAGTGATACGGTGAGTCAGAAATTACCACTTGATTTTACCACACGCTGCTTCCCCTGCGTTCCCCCTCTCGTTTGTTCCGTGATACGTTGCCAAAAACCTTCCAGAGCGCTTGGTCTCGAGTAGCTGTCAGTTACAAAGAATTGTCAGAAAGATGGCTTCGTTCAGGGATTTTTCGCTGAATATGTAACTTCTGCGGAATTTCACTGGCCTTTGGTGCGGGACAGACAATACTTAGTCCTAACAAGTGAGAATTTGATTTCTGATTTCATATGATCTACAGATGCCAAGAAAATTAGTCACCTACCTTTTTGAAGTTAGGCATCTGCTTTCTTAGTGTTCGGAGTCTGCTGATAGCTTCTGCAATGTTAATCTTAAAAATCACTATAGGTTTTTTTTATAGTCGTTCTTTAGGTGACTTAGTTATTTTCCTCTCCCAGCAAATCCCGAACAATTGTACTCACTGCACTGGCAAAGGGTTGCAAAAAATACGGTATCGGTAAAAATTTCTGAAACTGCCTCTAAAACATCTTCAGTGCAGTTTCTGTTTTGTTCACCCCCCCCCACCCCCCCCCCACCATGTAAACTGTGTAGTACTGATAGAATATGAGATGTGCTGATGTGGAACAAAAGTTTTATTGACACTAATTTCAGATCACCTACCTAACTTATGGCTTTGCTGCTAGCAGTAGGCTGTCTTATATTTGTGTCAATAAACTCGTACTAGTTACACGTATATTTTCTTGGGGGTTACAGCAGCTTCTGTGCTCAGAGTGCATAAATATTTGAAAGCTATACGGCTTCTTAAGGTTTCCAGGAGAAAGCTTCTCACCAGTGGACTATATGAAACTTTAATTCTTTACATCAGGGAAACGTATCTTAAAAATGCAAAACCTTAAAATGTAGCATAGTGTGACACACACAGCTTTGTGCATTGTACAGATTTTGCAGTAACATCACTTACAGAGTGTATACATTAGCATTGTGCCTCATGTTAAATTCAGACATTGCAGAAAACAAGTTTTTGCTGGCCTACGTATATTACTAGCACAGTTTCTACTTGTCAGCATTGGGCTTAAAGTCCCATCTCTAAATTTGAAAAGAAATTTAAGCTGTTGGCTTGTAGATCATTTACAAGCTCTCAGTCTTGTCCTTCTTTAAAATTTCACCTTGTCTTATGGTGAAGAGAAGTAGTATAAATTGGCCTTGTCCAGCTAGCTTTGTTTTCAGCAGCTGGGGAAATACTGCAGAATAGTAGAGCTGTGCTGAACCATTGTGATAATATTGCTAGTTTCAGTATCCAAGAGAAAAATTAAAGGACGTTGTGAAAAGTGAAGTTCGGTAGGAAAATTGCCATTTACTTTCTTATAAATGGCTTTTGTAAACCTGTATGTGTGTCTGAGGGCCCAGTGCTGTGAGCATTTGTAAACTGCTCGTTTATAGTATAGGTACACCCAAGTGATGTTCCTCAGCTTAAGATATATATTCCAAAGTGTCTCGTTTCCTCATATATACATATAAAGTGCTGTCAGGAGTCAGCAGAATGGGGAGCAGTCATCAAAGTGTGTAGTTTTTTTATGGTTATTTAATAGACACTGCGTAATACAGTTTGCTAAATGCATGTGAAAATGTTAGAAATGTCAAAGCAGAAATTTTGGAGAGCATGAGAACTAACTGCCTACTCAGCTATTTTGTGAGATATTTCCCCTTCCATTCCCTCAGTCCCCTCTCAAAAAGTCCTGAGGAATTATTACTCGTTTGGGATATTAAAATCCATCACATCCAAGTTACATGTGAAAAGATTTTTATTAAGGCTTTTCCTATATGTAGTTGTTGTTTTAAAACATTGCTTCAGAAGTCGTGTCACTTTTTTAATCAAACTGATGAAAGGAAAATTATGTTGAACCTGAGGACTGGTACTGCTCAACATCTTCATTAGTAACCTGAATGATGGGCTGCAATGGGCTCTCATTGTATTTGAGTGACCCTGAACTGGGGGGAGAGGAGGGGCAGTCAGCGTGCTGCAGGCCAGCGCTGCCGTTTGGAGGAAGAACAGGCTGGCAGGAGCCTCGTGAAGTTCAGGAAAGGCAAATTCAGAGTTTAACACCTCACAGCTGTCTTCAACTACCTAGAGGAAGCATTAGAAAGAAGATGGAGCTTCTCAGAGATGCGCTGCAAATGGACAGGAGGCAACAGTAACAGGTTGCAGCAGGGGAAATTCAGCTGTATATAAGGGAAAAATCATTCACAGTGAGCATGGTCCTAGAGAAGGGGCTTAGAAAGACTGCGGAGTCCCATACTTGGAGATAACTCAAAATTTGCCTGGCCAGGGCCCTGAGCAGCCAACTCTAATTTCAGAGTTAGCCTTGCTTTGAGCAGGAGGTTGGATGAGACCACCTTCACGTTATCCTATGATGGTTCTGTGTTTGTAAACACACTGCCTGACTTTCGGTTTCTAATTTAGTGCTTAAATTCAGAAAATAGGCCACAAAAGACAATGAAGAAAGTTAGGATGCTAAATTAGATGTTCTAGGAGCATGTCTGTCTCCACTGACTATTCAAAGAGCCTAGGATCCTACCGTGGACCGTGAAGTCTCACGGTATGAAGGTATTAGCTGGCAGATGTTCACTGATTAGATTTATGCACTCCTTTACCCTGCAATTGCTGCATAAATCTTCTTTAATATATGTGGCCAGCTCTAGGACTTTTCTGAGAACAATGCAATGTATGTCTACTAAGAACTGTTAGGAAGAGAATCGGAATTTACCACCTACAGAGCTCTCCCTAAACTTAGTAGTATTTTTAGCTAAAGGGTCCAGTGTTATAGCTGAGTCCTGACAATAGTGTTTCAGAATAATCTTTAAATTTAATCTTAAGGGGTCTGATTTTTCACCGCAAACTAGTAAAAAGTAAGGCAATAGATTGTCCATGGCCCTGAAAGTACGTTATTGTAATAATGGAAGTATGTGGCAAATTGCTACAGGCCTTACTACATGAACTCCTATTTATGATAGCATGAGCAGGCCCTTTTTGACCTAGATTGTGCTTAAGCATTTTTTTTTATTAGGTCATTGTATACATCTAGGTAGGGTTTGTGCTTGAGGGGAGACACCTTAATGCCCAGATTTGGTCTTTATATTTAGGACAGCTCCCCTCCATTTAAGTAGGAGTTAGAGACCAAAGGTGGCTATGAAGCCCATCTTCCAGGGATTGGATCATGAACCCTAATTAACATTGGATTGTTTATTTACTTTAAAGTCTTGGTTCCGTGTACTTTGTGCCAAGAGATATATTTAGAATAGACCCCTCTTTTTATTTGGTAGGTTCTCTCCGATCACAATTGATGGTATGACGAGCCTTGTTGGAATGAATATCCCTGGTCATACTGGGACTGGATGGTGTATCTTCGTCTACAACTTGTCTCCCGACTCAGATGAAAGTGTGCTGTGGCAGTTGTTTGGTCCCTTTGGAGCAGTCAATAATGTCAAGGTGATCCGTGATTTCAACACCAACAAGTGCAAGGGATTTGGCTTTGTCACCATGACCAACTACGACGAAGCTGCCATGGCGATTGCCAGCCTTAATGGATACCGTTTAGGAGACAGAGTATTGCAAGTTTCCTTTAAAACCAATAAAACCCACAAATCCTGAATTTCATATCCTTACTTACTAAAATATATATATATAAATATATATACGAACAAAACAAAACAAAAAAAAAAACTCTTCAAGGCTTATATTCAACCATGGACTTTATAAGCCAGTGTTGCCTAAGTATTAAAACATTGGATATCCTGTGATGAACAGGAAAGGATTTTATAATGCTTAGAAAAAAAAAAAAACCTTTGATGCATTGAATGTTCTTTCATAGCTGTCGTTGTTGAATATAATATACATAGATAACAATGTGCAGGGATTTTTACCCGGCCAGCTAGTTTTACTACCTTCCTTGAAGGTGGGTCTTTTTAAGATGACCATTCACTCATTTGAAAAAAAAAAATAAAACAAAAACAATTTTTACGAACTAATGGGATTAAAAGCAAGAAAAAAAGATTTTTCTTTTCTTTTCTTCTTTTCAAAACATTGATCCAATCAGATTGGTAAACCCCCCCACATAAATTAAAGAGGAACAATAAAAATTGCAAAAAGAAGAACATAATTTTGCAACTTTTTTTATTTTTCCTTTTTTCTTTTATATCATGTGAACTAAACAGTCTTCTGTTAGGGAATGGGGTAAAGGGGGATACCTGATGACATAACAATTTAAATAACATTAACAATGTTGCCAAAGAGGTGGTCTCTTTGCTGAAAATGGGTTTCAAGAAAAATCTATTTTTATAAAATATAAAGAATTTTTACAAGAGAATCTGGATTTGAGAAAAAAATATTTTGACTGGCTAATTTAGGGGAAATTGACAACTTTGTCATGTTCATACTGCACTGGTAACTTTTTAGAGATCAAGATGTGTGTTTTAAACTGGATTAGTAGATTGTTTTTTGAAGGATGGGCTACAAACAGATGATCTTCGTATCTTTTCATAGCATGTAATAAAAATATTAAATACAGTACGGGAGAGTGTTCTTCCCAGGCACGCAGTTACCCACAGTCAAAACCCAAAAGCAAGGAGATGAGTTGCAAGACGGTTTTTCTTTAAGTCATCAGTATGGGATATCAGCAGAACAAAAGTTAAAAAATTAATTTTTTGATCAAAAACTTCCTTGGTTTGAGCAGTAGGTGCTACAAAATTATTTACATATCTTAGTATCATAGTTAAATGTAATGTGTTTAGAAAAAAAATACATTTGCTTTAAATTTGTTAAGAATTTTCAAATTCACTTTATAGCCCATGCTAATATAATTGGGCTGTGTTGGCACATTTGGAACACTGTTTATGTTGCTTGAAACACTTATTTATTTAATTGCCGATGTGATGCATATGGCCAAAATCAAATATAGCTAGTTTGGCTAGTCTACTTATTTGTTTACTTAAACTATGGGAAGAAGCATATTATTGTGTCATTTTGTTGTGTGTGTATGTGTATATATAATATAAATATATATATATATAAAGTTATTTTTTCTTTTGGTTAATTTATTATAAGTTGTAACACTTTGCTAGTTTTGTTTGTATATGTCTTAAAATGTTTTCTTATGATACTTAAGTGACAGAGGTATCAAGGTAACTTGTGTAGAAATATTGTTTGATATATTGTCATGTTTGTTGTGAATATTTTTTCTTACTGCACAGTAGAAAAGAAAACAACTGGGTCTTTATTTTAATGTAATTCAGATTGGGGAAAACAGAGCTAAGGGAACAAAATGACTGAGGGGGTGCTCTCCCATGTCCAGTGCACTGATCATTTTAGTATGTTTGTGCTTTGTACGGTTATATATTTAAAACAAAAAAGGGTCATGCTCTTCCCTGAGTACTAGAAACAGTTACTCGCTATGCATAATCTAGTTGATAGTTAAATTTGCTATTGCTTTTCTTGTCTTGTTATATAAAATCTTTTCAATACAAGTTTAGTCTTAATGGTAATAAAACGTTATGGTTATTTATAACTTGTGCTTATTTTGTGCATTTTTTCCATGCTATACCCACTAACTGCATGTAGACTAAGTATTGTTTTTTCACACTGAAGAGGCAAACTTTTGTAGTAGACAAATAACTAAAGCAAAGGCTGCATCATAATTTTATCAGTTTTTTACTTTAACAATGTTAGATTTTAGTTTAAAGGAACACTCATTCAATGTTCAGGGAAACCTTAATACATCATCTGCTATGAATGAGCGCAGTTTGCTGGGAAAGTTTTGATGCATTTGCTAAGCATTAGTGGGGAAGGCATGTCAGAATCTTTTCTCTACGATGTGTTTTACTATCTGAATAATAATAATAATTTAAAAAATCTTTCTTAGGACCAGGCAGTTGTATACTTTAGTTATAATGAATGACTTCATGTTAACCTTGCTAGTTTAGATCATTTCTGAGGGAAAGTATTGTAAATGTTTTTTTCATAACCTTGTTGTGTTTGAATTATTTGTACTTTAATTGTCCAGACAATAAATGAAAGTGTGTAGAATGGCTATGGACTTTCCACCTTTTTAACCGTGTTCAGATGTTTTAGTAATCCCAGCCACACCTCAAATGTGGTAGATGTTATAGTCTGATTTCAGAGGCAAGGTCTTAAAGGTATTAGTCAAACCAGATGAAGCATATTCATTATTTATTTTTCTTTTTGAAGGTTAGAAGGAATCGGACATTTAAGATGTTTAACACCAAATACCAAACTGTAATTGTAATTAACTAACTTTATTTATTTGAATGTGGAAGATACTGAAGGATTTCTACGATATACAGTATTTTTACACAATGAAAATATTGACTCAGTCAATATCAAGATTAAACAAAAGTAGCAAACTTCAGCGTTATACAGTTTTTAAGCCATCATTTAGTTTGACGGAATTTTCTATGAATATGCTATGAATGTCATGCAATATGAAACAGTTTACATATTATCTGCTGTACAACAGTATATATGATCACATTCCAAATTTGATTCTTTTCGCCATGTATTATAACTAGAGTTGATATCTCTTTCAGTTGATTTGTTTGAATCCCTTTAATACAAATATTCACTTCATGTTTATGTTCTGTAACATTCACTAATTGAAAATATGTACCTTGTAACACTGCGACATTGAATTTCATAAATGAGATTAGGAAAAATATATCAGAGGACTGGATAGACTGTGCGGTTCTTCCGCTCCTTCACCTATTAATAAACTTGTGTTTTTGTGAGATTAAGCTCCCATGTTGGTTATAATAATTAATTTCAGGCCGCAGAATGAGTTTGTTCTTAAATTTCAACTTCTTTAATTCATCCTTAAATCAACCTGACTATTCAATGCTGAAACATGGAAGTTATCATTTTGCTTTATTTAAAGACTGCGCCCTGATAAATATATTCCATCTATTCTCGGATAGTGTGTGCATATTTTTATATATATATATATACACACATGCACCTGTGTGTTTGTTTATATATGTATATATATGTGTACATATATACACACACACACATGCATGTACACTTCAGGACACTGCAACATGCAGCAAGCTAGAATAAAATGAAAACTGAACTTTCAATTAAAAATAAATCCATGAGAAATAGTGGTTGTAATAAAACTAACAGATACTACAGCGTACACAGTGTTATTCTAGCACCTATTTTTTTCCCCCATCCTTTCTTCTGCGTTAGAAAAGTAATGAGATGAAAATCACTGTGCAGGCTAGCAGGTAAAGGTAGCAGTATGGCTGCACCAGACACGATGGAGTTTTTCCTGCTCACTTGAGAGAGGCCAGGATTTTGATGCAGATTATTTCCTCCCAAACCCCTTCCGCTTAATCAAAGCTTAGTTATTCATCTGCAACAGCTCAGGGATGTAAGATACCTATTTCTCTTTTCTCCCCAGTTAGCAAGCCTGGTGCATAACTGGAAAATCACCTGGGGGAGGGAGTTGCGAGCGCGCCCCCACTCCAGCCGACCTCCGTCGCAGTGAGGGAAGGACTCTGCAATGAAAGGGAACAGCAGTATGCTGAAAATTATGATTGGCACATCCAAGAGAGCAGTGAGCTACCTTTAAATTTTTACTGGGGGAAGTCAACTTACCTAGTGACACTGAAACTGTGACAATCGAGCACAGACACATAGGCCGATACAATTCATTGTTTCCATCAGAGTGGCCTGGACGCGTGGCTCCTTACTGTGGCTTTTAACTGAGTACTGCCTGCTGAGGCTTAGGGTAATGACTGGGGAGAGGCACATGCAGAAGGTGCCGCGAGGAACCCCTGTCTCCATCAACTGCAGGAGGAGTCAGGAAGGGCTGTCACCTTGCACATCTCAGTTAAATGACCACAGGCAGATGATGTAAATCCAGCTCAACATGTGATCACATAAACTTTGCTCCCTGCCCTGAAGATCTCACAGACTGAGCTAGCCAGACCGCAGCCATTCATTGTACATCCAGTGCTAAATGAGAGAGCGGAGCCAGCATAACTTCAGGAAAGCGTTGCTATCTCAGACTAGTCTGGTATCTCTCTTTCAAAACCAACTGACTTTATAAACCCAGGAGACATAACAGGACATAGCTGAACATCAGTAAATCACATGGGGGCAGACAACTTCTGCAGGAAGCTGGGGAAAAAAAAGCAACACCCTGGGGTGCTGCATGGGCACATGAGATGGCCGAGGCACTGGTGCGGTGCAGCTTCCCCCATCCCCAAACACGCTAAACAAAGCCCCTTCGTCCCAGGTGTAGCACAGTGGTGCCATCATCCCCAAAGGGAGTGATTTAGCTATTTGTCAATACACTCACATGCGAATCGCATTGGGACCCTTCCAGCCTGGCCAGCTTCCTACCTGGCCCGAGCTCAGCAGAGCGCTCCCGCTGCGTCAGGTCCTTCCCTTCAAAGGGAGGAACCAACTGCCCTCCGTTTCACTTCTGCTTGCCCAGGCCCTGCCCCTCGGGCAGGCGGCACAGCCAAACGTGGGTCTGCAGCCTTAGATCGGTATCCCGATGTCCTGTTTAACTCAGTGACCGCTAAGGCCGTCCCGTTCCCCCCGAGGGCCCAGAGAGGTGTCCAGCAGACACCTCTTTGTGTGGCACCTCTTCCCTCAAGACAGGCAGCACACCAAGGCTCCCATGCTGGGGAGCCACGGTAGCCACAAAATGAGCACTCAAAAACCCAGGGACACTATTTCCCCACTCGCGACGGGCGCCCAGCTGCGGCCGTCCTTGCAGGAGCTGCTCCCTTTCTCTCTTTCACCCCCCAAGACCCGAAGCCCAGGTGCGCGGGACAGGCTGCGGCGTGGTTGCAAGGCACCCGTGAAAGTCTTCATAAAGACACGAGGCTTTATCAAATTAGCAGGAAGCAAAAATAAAATCCCCGAAACTTTGCAAATGAATGTAAGCAATGCCAATGAAAGAGCAATCATTTAAAAATAAATCCTTGATAAGGAAGGAAACCCACCAAAGGAAAAGGGGCTTAAATCTGAGGCCTCTTCTGTACTGGGTATAAATGCACACTGATTAACTGCCTTAGCAACCTTTTTCATAGCAACATCTGGGGAAACTGACACTGAGGCCCAAAATACTTATTTTTATTTAAGTGAATTTTAAACACACACGATCATTAGCTCTTCAGACTGAGCATCATGACTGACGAGAGCTGCCACTATCCATTTGCTTTAAAGAAGCACTTAGACTTTTCTTCACTTGCATTTTGTTTGAATTGCACAGGTCCTATCAAAATGATATGCAAGAATTAGCTTTTCATAAACAATACAATTCTGATTTTAAATCAGCACATGAGACACTTAATTAATTTTGTAGGATACGGAATCTGTTGCAAATATACAGCAGTACACCCACACATCACCATCTGCTGTGGAGAATTAAATGTACAACTCACAAATGAAATCCTGCAAAGTTGGTGCAAAAAGGTCCTTGCTTGAATTTAAACAAGGCTGTGGAAACCTGCAAACACATTGCAAAAGATCATGAAAACAATAACAAATTTGTCCATCTGTGAGTCAGTTCTAGCAGGGTTGGGGTTTTTTTGTTTTGTTTTTAATACTGGTATATTTGCAATAATTGCTGCAGCTTACAATGCACATTCCATAACATGCATTTCAGATCTTCTCGTGAGCAGAAGTCATTCATGTAGGCACTCTGAACAGGCTCCGTTACTCTAGATCAGGTGTTCTAAGTTTGGGGAGGGAAAAAAAAAAAGAAAGAAATTCCACTTTTTTAATATTGGATTTAGCCACAATTTTTAAAAATTGGCAAATATGGCAATTGTTTTGGATGTTATATTATTAGAATTATTAACAGACACTGTTCTACTGCGGTGAGGAAAAATAAACATCAACAACTACTGCTGCCATGGAAGAACTCTAACAAACACAAATATCTGCAACCTTTTGACCTCACTGAAGCCATGCTTTCTTTTTCTAATCTTGACTCCTCATTTTCTTTTTTAAGATACTGATTTAAAATGAGCTCAGGATTTTACACCTAGCAGAACCACGTGACACTAAGTACTGTACCCTGAGCTCCTGCACTAAGGCAAGTACCTTGATACAACACAAAGAATGTTTCCTCGCTCATTGCCAAAAGAGCCCTTTTCCCTTGGTCTAATATGTACCAGTAAAATACAAGGGTATGTATGAGGAGGCTAGAGAGGTATCTTTGTACAGTTTGAGCCCCTACCTTTTCAGAGTGCTTAACGTTAAACCCCAAGAGACCTGAGACTGCCGAGGGCCCGCTGGAAGCAGCGGGCTGTGGATGAACCCAGTATCTGCTCCTCGTAAATGCTCACCAGGCGCGTACCTCAGGAGCATCGCCTTTGGCAGCTGTACGATGACTGAAGCTATACCAGTAGACCCTGAAATACAGAAGTCCTTCCCATTTTGTTTTTAAATAGTGAGTCAGGAAAACATGCCAGCATTTTCGGGCATTTTCTGGTGGTTATTGTTTCATTTTGCCAATACAAGACCTATAAACACTGCCTCAAAACAGGCATATGATGCTATAAAGGCCAATAGGATCTGAACGTCTACATCCGCATCGCCGGCACCATGAAGTTATGTATGACATATAAGAGACTTGCATGACAGCATTCCCTTGCCCCAGCCAAAAATGCTCTAAATTGTTCTTACAAGTTTTAGCAGGTTTTTTTTTTTTTGGAAAATGAGGCGATATTTTAGACCCGTCCTTTATATTTCCTAAATCCTTTCTGAGATGCATGTTCTTTTTAACATACATTTAGCCCCCCCACACACACCTGGGAAGTATTCTCAGGATACACACACGCAGGGTATAATTTATGCTGAGGGGCCTGTTACATGTTCAACTCAGATAAAGTACACCAGTAATTAAGAAATGCAGCATCAGAGGTACAGCTTGCATGTAAATTTGCAGAAAGTCTACCAGCTGAATGAATGCCACTAAAGAGTATTTGAAATCACTACCTAATCAGAACACTATACACATATAGTCATTGCCAGCATTTTATGAGGAATATTATCTGCTTCATGAAAAATGAGCCTTGTCAAAGGGGCGGAAGTGTGCGTATATGAAGAGAGCCCAAATATAAGTGTCACGAGGGCAGTAGTTAGGCAGCTAGGAAAGCTGTGAGCAAGAACGTCCTAGCTCCAGCTGGAGGCCATCTCCAGCAAAGCACCAAGCTGCCCGCCCACGCTGAGCAGCAGTTGAAGGTAGAAAGATCCCAGCATTAGCACAGTGCAGCATTAGCACCAAGGAAAGAGCAGGAAGACACGAGGACCGCATCTAATGTGGCTGGGGATGGCAAGCAAAAGAAGCCAGGCAGTCTATCTAGCAGGAAGTTATACTCTCAAAGTTGCTTTACCACCAGTGCAGCCACAAGAGGAAAACGGGAGCACTTCTAGAATGCCAGGGTATGAACTACCTTGCCACAAGTTTTCAAAATAAGAGGGGCAGGAAGAAAAAAACCTTCTCCTGAACATGTAAAGGGCAATTTATCAAGAAAAAAGAGAGGTTTCTAGGGCATATGTTTTATTTGACACTTACTGGAGGCTCACTGTATGATGCATCCTGCCCATTGGTCCTGCAAATGTCTCCTCTTCCCAAGAGGTCTGGGAGGCACTGGGAGAAGGCCCTTGCTTCCTGTCGCCAGCCTGTCTCTGGAGAAGGAAACCCTCCAAGCCAATTCAAGACGCTGGGCAGTGACTCCCCCCCCCCCCCCCCCCGTCCCACCCACCCATAACTCTGCTCTCTGGCCATGTGCACCAGATGGGACCAGTGCTTTTTGTCATTGAGTTCAACTCCCCCCACTCTGCAATAGTGGCAGTCCCTTGGCTGGCTCTTTAGCTGGCATACATAAACTGCCACTGCTCCTTTGAAGGACCCAGCAGTCGTTCTCTGTTGGGAAACAAAGAGAAGTTTGGTTTAAAGAAACCAAACAAACAGCCAATGGAGCCCTGCTAAGAGCTGAAGACCCAGCACCTGTGGCTGCTGTCTTCTCCATCACCTTTCTACTCCCAGCCTGGACTGTCTGGCAAGCAAAGAGAGCGGGAAGGAGGTAAGGTCTTAGGAGACTGGTTCAGTCAGGAAAGTGGTGCCTGGAGAAAACTTCTCATCAGTGGTGCCTTCCTGTCCTGCGAAAGAGCTGAATCCTGGTTTACAGGACTGCCAGCTCACTGCTCCAGTCTACCAAACCTGGTAACGTCTGTTCTCCTCCCCTTGCCCCATCAGCCCTGCTGTCCATCACTGCTCAGACTCCCAGGCAGAGGAAGTCAGTCCTCTCCACCTTCCTCGCCTTAGCAATGCCAGGTTTCCTACTCCCTGCTCGTGTCCTTGCAGTCCCTCTTAACTCCCAGAGCTGTAACCACCTCTCCCCACCACCTCCTGAACACGGCTTGTCCCCCTGAGGCCCTTTGCTGCCACATCAGACGCAAGGGTAGCCACTGCCGTGCCGTGCCAGCAGTACCAGTGGCACCACTGAGCTGGGCTGTGTGCAGACATGGGTGCCCGAATGGCAAAGGTGGTCCAAGTGACGACGGAGTGTTTCTGCAAAGTGCTGAGGAAATACCTCAAAATGCAAAGAGTCCAGACTGCCTCAGCAGCCTGTGGGGGCTTGCTCAGTGAGTCTTTGCCTGACAGACCATAGCAGAGAAAGCCATGACGACATCTCTGCCAAATTCTCCCTGCTAAGTCAGCTGGTCAAAGATTTTGTTTTGCTTTTTCAGAGGGTGAGTGAAGTGTCCTTGAATCATTGTCTAGAATAATGGGAAAAGGAGAGCAAGCAGCTTTTGTGCCAAACCTCTTCTGTTTCCTCCAGAGTGTGACTGTGCTGCACTGTGAATGATCATATTAACATATATTAGAAGAGTTCATGTGCTGGTAACAGAAGAGATTGTCAAACTCAGTTCATCTATTGAAATGCGCAAAGTAGTAGTACCTTCTCAGCTAAATTGAAAAGAAGAGAAGACACCAGATAGGTTGTTCATTGTCTAAAACTAGTACCTCTTTGGATACACACACACACACAGTTCAATATGACCTGACTACATGTGTATTTGCAATGTTAAAAGATAAAATATAGTTCTATACCATGTTATAAACTAAGTTTGTGCAAAGGAACAGATTTTTAAAGCTAAGTTAAAAGCTCTTGAGAATAAGAGGTTTATAATGGAAATGCTGACAGACTCTTAACTATAGCACTGGGATCTCTCTTGCTATTATGACCAGATAAACCAACAAGGTAATTCAATGTAGTGTTCCAGCTCCGAGACACAAACATACTCCTTCTGGTCCCAGGTGCTGAGGGAAAGTTAAATATAAAACTTAATGAAACTGCAGTGCCTGACTACGGAGCTGGATGGCTCCCCCTGCACTAGGGAGAGGCGAATTTCTCTCCCGGGAGGCGATCTAAAAGGCAAGTAGTGACCGGCTGATTCAAGTGCAAGTAGTGGCTGGAGCATTACGAAGTTTTCCTCAACTAAAGCCAAGTGGCTGGGTAACAAAGCTTGCAGAAAGCTGTAGAGCCACTGTACATGTATTAGACCCAAGAAATAAATATAAATGGAGAGCCCTTCCAGTACACCCCGCATGAGGGATGCTGAGAGCATGAGCAACACTCACAGAGGCTATGGGGCATACACCTGCCTTCTCTCCTTGCAGAACTGCTCCCAAAGTCCTTGGTTTATCAAATCAAGTACCAGTCAATCCAACTGACTCAAAATGCGATTACTGCAGAGAAGCTCAGGTGTGAATGGACATTCAGAGTCATCGCCCCGTTCCCAGAGCTCTTCCTCTGGGGTCAGAGGAAGAAGGTACCACAGGAGTCTGCGCAAAGCTTGCACGGCAGCTCTCTAGCTTGCATCCAAATAGATGACATAACCACAGGGAGCAGAAGTGCAGTTTTTGCCACACTTTAACACCTAGAAAGATTTGCTACTCCTTTTTGTGCCAAGTATAAAACTTCCGAGACTACCAGGAGGCGCATGCACCTCCTCTACCTACATGTAAAATCCTGAGCAGACCTTCCGAGGTTGGTGGGCTGGTAGCACTGCCTATTGTCAAGACCGTCTGACATTTCCAATTACAAGACTCTACTCTGAGCTGCTTATAACTGTCATATTTTGACCAGTAACTTGTCATTTTCCATTCTGGGCATCTGCCTCAGGCTGAATTTTTTTGGAAAGCTTCAGCCAAAACAATATAGCTATTCCCAAGAGCAAGGCCAGGGAACAATGCAGTGTTTTGTAGTAGTAAAAGAGAAAAAGAATTGACATCCTCTTCTTTAAGATGCACCATGGCTCCTCACGCTTTGAATAGGGAAGTAGAAATTTAGTAGACTGGTGACCTTTGCATTAGGGATGTGCCTTTCATTAGTGCTGTGAATATCCAAGTAAGCGTGGCCAAGTGAACACATCTGAAAAAAAAAATCCAATCAGACCTCCTCAGCAGAGACTTTCTTGAAAGGGAACAGCTAAAAGCACTGAGGATCCTTTCCCAGTTCAGCTCATCTTCCTTTGCTCAAAGCTCCAGAATGGAGTAGCTCCATCCCCTGCAAAGCACAGAGCATCTAATCCCCTGTGCAGAGCAGACTTCTCACGCAGTGTCCACCAGGAGTTGTTGGATACATGTTAACTCCAGCCAGAGGATCAAAGCAAGATATTCCCTATGGTGACAGTTCTTCATTGCTATGCTATGGGTGCAAAAAGCCCCAGCTCTGGATGACCTGTATTCCGGCAACCAGACCACAAGCAGAAAGAATTAAGCCAGACTGGCACGGAAGCGAGGAGAGAGCAGACTTGGGCCAAGATCCAGGTGGAACTGCAGCTGAAAGGACAGGCAGGGACAGTCAGACAAGGCTGATGGGTTGGGCAAAGACGATGGGACTGAGCAACAGCACCAGTGTGGGGAAGGCTGGTGCTGAACAGACAAGGGCACTGAGCGGAGGAAAATGAACATAAAAAATGGGGATTGAGACTAGCCAGGCAAAGAGGTGGGGTGAGAAGAGACAGACTCAGAACAAGGAAAGGATGGGGGTAATGGGCAAAGCGATTTGATCCATCAGAGCTGCCAGCTTTGCAGACGCGGGAATGGGATCCAGGATCCTGAGGCTCTCCCTCAGGGAGGCTGCCAAAAGGCTCTGCGTGATCCTGCTATGCCCAGTTGGAAACTGTAGGTTTTACAGCTCCTAGCACTGCATGGCTTTTCCTAGGTTCCCATCCCACCAGCATGAATGGCAGCTGGAAGTGCTCTGCATCCTTGAAATCAGGCACCAAAATGAACAACATACATTTAGCAACCCCATGAGAAACGTCTGGGTTAAACGACCTTCCCAGGCTTGCAGAGGAGCCTTTTGGCAGATCCCGCGTGCTGCAGGGCACCGTTCAGTTGTCTGAGGTGCGACATCATCCCGCTCCCAGCTGCGTTCACCACGTACCCCTCCACTTCTACGGCAAATGCGGCAGGGACCTGGAGAACATCGCTTGCCCTACTAACCAGACCTAGTTCATGCTCAGGGCCAGCCTCTCCCGTCTATTGAGCATGGCAGGAGTCCTGCAGGAAGAACAACATGTGAAACTGTTTAAAGACGGCGACATTATGTGTATGTATAAGTGATTTCTCAGGCAGCTTTTGTTCAGGGAATCCCTTAATTTTAAGTATGGGAATTGAGGGTCCTTAATTGTACCCTCTGATTATGGAAAGCTGGGAGAGAAAAGGTGGAGGGCGTTTTCCTTCTTGAAAGTGGTCTTCAAATGGCTCGTCCTGCCTTCACAAAAAGCTGATGTTTACTACTGCAATACCTTTATTTTGAAACTGAGTTCATCTGCTGTAAGAAATTACGCAGACCATTAATTTTGGAAACCAATGCTGGAGAGATCACGAATGTTAAGAATTCTAATTATGTTGGGTCTGGGAAATTTAATGAATAAAAGAGACTTTTCATAAGCATCTCAAGCCATAGTATTTTAATACCATTGGCATTAATTAAAATATCTGGAATTTTTAAAGGATCCCCAACCCTCTCCCTTTAACCTTTTTTACTTCTAACATTAGAACAGAAGCATCATTTTGCTAAAGCCACCAAAAAAAAGGTTTTTTGTGATTGATCGTCTCATTTATAATCAAGTCATGGCATGAACAATCTTTTGCTGAAATTTTGTTTATGCTTCAAAAATCCCCCCCGCCCCGCCATAATTTCTTCCCCACCCCCAGCTCCCAAGCCCTAGCAGGCCTGGAGTTGTCTTCCATACAGGGCCAGGAAAATAAAAGTCCAGATGATTTGGGACTGTGCAAGGGACTGAACTCTCAGTGTCTGATTAATGATACTATCCATCTCAGAAGATAGTGAATCCCTCCTTTAGAGCTTAGGGGAAAAAAATAGACTAACCTTTGAGTTCATGCTTCATCTTCCACTGGCATCAGTGGCTTTCTGCACGCCGCTGGGGTCTGCAGCTCGGTTTGGCAGTCACAGGGGGTCAGAGGCAGCAGCAGCGCCGGCTTTCTTCCCTCGCAATTCAAAGTGGCAAAGACACCAGGAGAGAAGGGGGCACCTGGTTTTCTGCAGACTGCTTTGTAGGCAAGGTGGGTTCAGTGCCTAGTCCTGTACAGCTGACAAAAGCCCTGGCTTTTCTAGGGGACATCGTGGCACTACGGGGTGGGCGGATCATGACAGTCTCATCTCAGCGGCGATGAATGCAAAGGCTGGAGAGAGCACTGCCATGACTCTAAGCTCTTGTGAAGTGGACTTACTCCCTGACCTGCGAGTTCAAATGAGCTCAGAAACATAAAAGGCTCCTTTTGTCTCTGATCTTAAGCTCACAGTTTTTTATTTGGATCTTTTTTAAGTATCTAAATATATAGTCACTTTGCTAGTTATTAATAGTGGTACCTCACCTTATTTGATGCTATTCTCACTTCTTAGAGTGTCTAATTAAAGGAGGGATACAGGAACTGCCATGTGCTGCTGAGCCACATGCCTTAATTGAGAAAATGGAGCCAGTGGGTTTTCTGGCAGCTGGAAGTGCCATCGACTACATCTCTGATGTAACCAGAACAGTTGCCGTTGCTTGGTCAATGCAAGGTCAGAGGCAGCAAAACATCAGGGGCAGTGAAGAAGCTGACATGCCTTCAGAGGCACTTAAACAGGTATTTTCTCTAGAAAAGGCCAAAATTGTAGCTGTCTGAAAAGCTAAAACAGCATTTTGCAGTGGATCAGGAGAAGCAGAGTTTCCACTAGAACAGCAAATAACAAAAAGAGGAGGTTGCTTTTTATTTCCACCAAACTGGGAACAGTCTCCTCTGTCTCAAAGGTGCTTGGCTAGAAAAAAGGCTGCTCCTGTTGAGATGCTGCACAACGGTGCGTTGCAGAAAAGAGGCAGGTCACTGCTTCCTGGCAGCATTTTCTCCTCTACGGCAAATATGCCAATTCAGCAGGCTTCCCAGCTTGCTTGTGCTTATTTCTGTGCCGGGCACAGCCAGGTGTCACACAGGTGAGGATGCACATAGACATACAGGAAGCCCAGGGGGCTTTTATCTATTTTCTCCATGTGGCTGAGAGAGCACTCAAAGACGCCTGCTAATTTTGTGTGTTCGGTGCCGTGGAGAAGAAAATCAATGTGGGAACTACAGATGGCTTCAGTGCTATAAGGAAATCTAGGCTCCTTTCTGACAGAAATAAAACTAATTTATTCTTAACGGCTTAACTTTACTGGCCATTAGGTTTTGTTTCATTATTCAAAGGTAAACACTGAGAAAGCACTTTGTGAACACGGCCGGTTCTTTCAGGGGGAAGGAGGTGAGAACCATTTGTGTCTCCTTCCTGACACTTGGTTTAGTGATTCCCCACGGTTTCGGGACGCTTTCCTTCTGAAACGCGTCCGAGGCAGAACTCTCTTTAACATGGCTCTGTTTTCCAGGCCTTGGGCTCCAGTATCATTTCGACATTTACTCCGCACTCAGGGCTGATCAGCCATCCTGAAGTGTTTGTCTCATCGTCTTCGAGGCTGCCCCCCCGCCCAGGAAAGCAGCAAGGGACAAGCTTTCTGCTCTCTGCAGGTTCTTCTCCCAATAAGCCAGAAAATAATGTTTGTTTCACTCATATTCTTAGCTAGCGAGGGACTCCCCACCAAGACCCCCCGCCCTGGCAATTGCTGACTAATCGTGCCTGCAGCAAAAGTAATCCAAACGAGGAGTTATTCAGCAGCGGCAGAAGGACCCATTAAAACAGATTATGCTCTCTGCTCCCTTTCAGACCTCATATTACAAGACCGGGCTGCCCGGGCCCTGCTCCGGGGCACACACACTCAGTGCTGTGCAAAGCCGCCCTGTGGTGTCCGCTCCGTGGCTCTGCGAGGCTGTCACCTACAGCAAAGGGCCAAGCAAAAATCAGGCCAGCCAGGAGTGGCTGCCGCCAAGTGACTTGGGTGATAAGGTGAGGCTTAGAGGCAAGATATACCAGGAAGTTGTTGTGGCTTTTTAGCTTTCTAGCCCCTGGCCCGCAGGCAGCAGCGCAGCTCTTACAGCTTGATTCGACTGAGCCTTCCTCTGAAGGGAGCAAACCTGACGGTATGCGGTCCTGGAGCTTCACCCGTGGAGAAAGAAACCGCACGGCAGCGATGCCCAGAGGTAATCCAGCCTAGAAACGCAGTTGCTGCCAGGCACAAGGAAAGACCTCGGCCTGGGGAGTGAAGCAGGATTTCTGCAGGCCATATGGAACAAGCAGTTTGTATTTACGTACCTTCCCCCTCGCAGCAGCCTGGTTGCAGGCCTTCCTGTCTACCTCAGGCACGCGGCCAGGCGCTGGGGGTTCGGTTGCCCCTGTGAAGTCTCCATCTCTTCTTCCAGGCCTCGACCTTCTGGAGCGGGCTGTGGATGCTGTGCTGACCCCCTCTCGCCGCTTTTATTCAGATGCTGAGCCTGCTGCGGGGACCCCTGCGGGTGCCCGTCTCTCTCCAAAGGAAGCTACCTGTGCTCTTCCGTTCAGTGCCTAAGTGCAAGCGCGGGTCCGGCAGTTATGTTTCTTGGGCGTAGGAAGCCCGTCCGACTGCAAGGATAACAACCCTCCTCCCGAACCGTGGCAGGAGCTACAGTGTGTACGGGGCACGTTACGGGGCCGAAACAGGCTGGAGCCGACATGAGCTATAGGATGAATGAGAGCGACCTAGTAGTTACCTTAGCTGGACAGTGAATCAGCCATCATTTCTGGGCTGGAAAGCACTGCGGCGCACTTAATGGTAAGTGGCTACATCTTGCGAGACTTCCTCTCTCCACTTAGTTTAATTGTGTAACACTAAAAAGTCACAGCCTAAGCCAGTAGCACGGGAGTGCGCAAAATGTACCTATTTACCTTGCAGGTTTTTAAACATACAGAATTCAAATAGGTTATGTAAAGCAGCAAAAATCTACACAATTTAAATTGCCCTGACTTCTGAAAGCTGCAGGTTCCAGGACCTGAAAGAAAGCCTGCAGCTAGACTGAGTATCCAAGGGAGGTCCCTTTTGGCATACAAAGATCAAGCATTAACTGAAATTCAAACATACCCTTACGCCTAGTTTTTATCTAATTTCAGTTTCACGCAAAATAATGTTGCCCTAGAAATAAAATTTCCCCATACGTCTGCCGCAGCTCTACAATGGCCATTTAGTGGAGCAGTAAAGCAAAGCACTAGGCACTTGACAGCTCTCTTTGTGTCCCTCTCAACATGCGCTCTCGTTCTAGAGAGCAACTGCCACGTATTCCAACAGGGTTGCTTTGCTTTCCTGAAGCAGTTACATGACTTAAGAGCTTGGTCATCTTTGCTGCTAATAGGAATTGTATATAGAAGCAGGACACAAGTAGAAAGCACTGCACATTAAAACCTAGCTAGCTCAGGACACCGGTAATATGATCTACACAGCTCTGCAAAATGAATTTTTATGATTTTCCCAGCTGAACATGGTTGCATTAATATTTCATTACTAGATTTCACTATGATTTTGGTCCTGTTACTGTCTCAACCAATTTATTGCTTGAGAAGGTTATTTTTAATCTTCAGCAGTAACCGAGAATATACCCTTAGAAAACCTTTCCCAGTGTGGAATTTCTTTGCTGTTTCATTATAATTGAGGTGAGGCTGTATCCAACAGCTCTTTATGAGAACAAAATATATATTGCAATTTTAAGTGGGGGAGGGAGCCTTATCTCTCAGTTCAAAAGTCTATGTTATCCACTTGTCTTAATTTTGAATGATAGAATTTCAGAAATTAAGAGTAGGGAGGACGAGTTAAAAAGACGTGATCTTATACAAAGAGGCTGGGTTTAGCCCTGAGCACTCGGTCCAGCTGGCCTCTGGGGCACTATAGCACTTGAGCTCTAGTAA